>NW_026555325.1:11740000-13050000 GCF_021234165.1 Pteronotus mesoamericanus | reverse complement strand
ATGCCTTTCTTCTTGTTGGGGTTGGCATACCCTCTTCAGGATCTAGGAAAAAGCAGTAGCGTAGGCAGGATATTGGCATGGCAGAAAAAAAACACACAAAAAAACTCATGCTGAAGCAGTTTCTTGAGAGAGAAATCTACCTTAGTTCCTGCAGCCCAGCAATGGCCATCAGGCCCAGAAGCGATCTGCGTTTCCTGGCTGCCGCAGTCCAGGAGGGCTGCCAAAGCCTGCCTGAGACCCCCGCTCCCCTTCCTTGCCCCAGATGGACCACTCCCCTGGATGGCCGGGCAGAGACAGGAAACAGCAAAGAACGGCAAGTGAAGGGACCAGGTTGAGGATTTCGAATGGACTAGTGCCAGTCATGCTGAGTGCCCACTACCAAGCAGCTCTCCACGCTGGTGTTCTTGTCTGGCTGCCAGCCCTGGGAAGTGTGCATGATTCAACAGATATCCTCAAGGTTAGAGTTTGGGGCATTGTGGTTATAAATTAGTACAAGAGGTTTCTTGGCACTGGATCCAAGGGTCCTTGGCCCTGTGTCAGCAGCAAGAAAGCATCTCAACTAATTGGGAGGGGTGGGGGCAGGGAGGAAAGGGGAGGTAAGGGACCAGTGCTTCCTGAGCCAAGGACAAAAGCAAAGCTGCTCCTGGGCTCACTGCGGGAAGCCTGCTGGCCTGAGCAGAGCAGGGCTGGGGGCCATGTACCAAAGGCTGACCTGGCAGAGCTCCAGAGCACAAGGTGCCGCAGCCAACAGCCCTCTGCACACACACGCTTTCGACAAGGGGGTGAGGAGTATTGGCCTCCGTGCAAACGTCATCTGAACTTTTGGGTGATATAGTGAGTTAGGGGTGGGATCCCTTAGTGGAGGGCTCTCTTAAGATGGAAAAGAGAACTCCAGATGTCCAGAAAAGGACTATCTTGAAAAATGGAACAACTTCCTTTCCCCTTGGAAGAAGTAATCCAGTTCAATCCAACAAGTTACTATATGTGCCAGGCACTGGTATACAAGTATGGATAGCTTGGAGGCAGATGAGGCCACTGTGCAGTGAGTTAAAATGCAAGTGTTGTGACGGGGAAATAAAGAGAAAGTAGCCTCATCTGAGAAGGCTGTCAGAGAAGGCCTCCTCTAAAAATATATACACAAAAATACATAGAAAAGGAATCAAAAGGGTATACTGCAAAAAATCAATTAAACACAAAAGAAGGCAGTAATGGATAAAATGGAGTAGGGAAAGGAATGACATGCACAAAACAAAGAGAAAAATGGCAGAAGTTAGATGTTCCTTATTAGTAATTACTTTAAATGTAAATAGATTAAGCTCTCCAATCAAAAGGCAGATACTGGGAATTGATTAAAAACAAATAATCCAACTATATGTTATCTACAGGGGACCCACTTGAGATCCAAATACACGAATTGGTTGCAAGTGAAGGAAAAAAATAATTTTCAGCAAATGGTCACCAAAAGAATGCTGGCTTGACTATATCAGAAATATGAGAAAAATGTTCAATAAAAAAAACAAAACTTTAAGTCAAAAACTGTTACAAGAAACAAAGAAGGATATATACTAAGAGGGTCAACTCATTTAAAAAATATATTATAAGCACAAATGCACCAAACAAGAGAGCCCCCAAGTATATAAAGCAAATATTGTCAGAATTGCAGAGGAAATAAATAGTTCTATGATTATAGTTGGAGATTTCAATACCCCACTTTCAAAAATGGATAGAACACCTAGACAGAGATTAATTTGGGAAGAGAGGACTTTAACACACTATAAACCAACTAGACTAACAGACATCTATAGAACACTCCCCCGTCAAAACCAGAAATATACATTTTTTCCTCAAGTGCACGTGGAACATTCACCAGAAGAGATCATATGTTAAGCCACAAAACAAGTTTTAATAAATTTAAAATCACTGAAATCATACAAAGTGTCTTTGCTGACTACAATACAATGAAACTAGGAATCAATAACAGAAAGAAAACTGGAAAATTAACAAATATGTGTAAATTAAACAATACACTTTTGAGTAATCAATGGGTCAAAAAGAAATCACAATGGAATCTAGAAAGTGCTTTGGGATTAATAAAAACAAAAATACCATACACCAAAACTTATGGATGTAGCAAAAACAGTGCTCAGAGGGAAATTTATAACAGTAAATAACTACATTAAGAAAAGAATAAAGATCTCAAATCAGTAAACTAACTTTACATCTTAAGGAAGCACAAAAGGAAGATCAAACTAAATACAAAGCTAGGAAGAGTAAGAAATAAAGATGTGAATAAAGATAAATGAAATGCAGACTGGAAAAATGATAGAATAAGTGAAACCAAAAGTTTATTCTTTAAAAAGATCAACAAAATTGAAAAGCTTTTAGCCAAGATGACAAAGATTAAAAGAGAGAAGACACAAAAAAATTAGTAAATTATAAGGGTCTTAATATTGAATTTAGGCCTGGCTGGTGTGGCTCAGTGGATTGAGTGCTGACCTGTGAACCAAAGGGTCACCAGTTTGATTCCCCATCAGGGCACAAGCCTGGGTTGCAGGCCAGGTCCCCGGTAGGGGGTGTGTGAGATGCAACCACACATTGATGTTTCTCTCCCTCTCTTTCTTCCTCCCTTCCCCTCTCTAAAAATAAATAAATAAAATCTTTAAAGAAAATTGAACATAAAAAGGAAAAAAAAACCATTTAAAAGATGAATAAAGAAGTTGAATAGCCATTTCAGGTATACAAATTGCCAAAAATCACATGAAAGCATGCACAATTTCATTAGTCATTAGGGATATGCAAATCAAAACAATGAGATATCACTTCACAAACACTAGGATGGTTATAATTTAAAAAAGTAAACTAAGAAGTGTCAGCAGGAATTTGGAGAAATTGGAGCACTTGTATATTGCTGATGCGAATGTAAAATGGTTCAGCTGCTATGAAAAATAGTTTTGTGCTTCCTCAAAAAGTGAAATATAGAGTTATTATATGACTTTGTAATTTTATTCCTAGTTAAATACTCAAAAACATTGAAAATAGGTACTTAAATCAATATATGTACACACATATATTATATACGTACATACATTAGTTTAAGTACCAAAGCAGCATTATTCATAATAGCTGGAAATGGGAAAGACCCAAAACAAACACATCAATGAGTGAATGGATCAAGAAATTGCGGTATAGACATACAATGCAATATCATGCAGCCATAAAAAATAATGAAGTACTAATATATATATACCACAGCATAACTAAACCTTAAAAACATTATGGGAAGTGAAATGAGCCCGGCATAAAAGGTCATCTATGTTTCCATTATTAGGCGATCCAGAAGAGGCAGAGCCGTAGAGACAGAGAACAGACTGACAGCTGCCAGATGCTGGAGGGAGAAGGAAATTCTGAGTAGCTGCTTCATGGCGATGGGGTTTTCTTTCAGGGTGTTGAAATGTTTTTGAAGTAGATAGAGGTGGTAACTGCACAACGCTGAACTGTATAGTAAATATCACGGAGCTGTTCACATTAAAATGGTTGATTTTATGTTATGTCAATGTTATCTAAAAAAAGTGTATCTGTAAAATTAAAACATTAAGAAAGAAAAGGTCCTGCCTTAATATCAGGTGAGATAGCATTTATACCGAAAATCACCAAAGATGACAAAGGAAGGTATTTTAAATAAGATGACTTAAATTTGATATTGAAAAATAAAATAGAAAAGAATAGTCAGAATAACTAAAAAGAGGAAACCTATGATGGGAGACTCGCTCTCTGATATTTAAAATATTATAACCCTGGCTGGTGTGGCTCAGTGGGTTGGATGTCATCCTGCAAACTGAACGGTCACTGGATGGGCGCCTGGGTGGCAGGTCAGGCCCCCGGCTGGAGTAGTGCAAGAGGCAACCAATCAATGTTTCTCTTGCACATCAATTTTCCTCTACCTCCCTTTCTCCCTCCCTTCCCCTCTCTCTAAAAGTAAATTAATTAATTAATTAGTTAATTAATTAAAATACTATAAAGCCCAAGAGTTAAAACAATAAGTAGATAACACGAATAGAACAGAAAAAACACAGAAATAGACCCAAATATATATATATAAGAATTTAGAATATGGTAAAGGCAAGACATCATCAATGAAGAAAAAATGGACTAACAAAAGTTTAATACAACTTTGAATAAAGATAAACTTGAACTTTTATCATTTGCCAGGTTAAACTGCAAATAGATCAATGTTGAAATATTAAAAAAAATGAAATGACACAAGTCTTAGAAGGTAACAAGGGAGTAAACGCTTTATACCTTTTGAGTGGGAAAAGGCTTTGTAACTATGACATAATAACCAAAGACATTAAAAATTGATATATTTGACTACGTAAATTTTTTAAAAACTTGCGTAATAAAAATATGTTAAGCAAAGTCATAAGACATATACTTGCAATTCCTATCGCAGAGAGACTGCCAATTTTTCTGTTTTATAAAGTGTTCCTAAAAATTAAGGACCAACAATCCAATTTAAAAAATTGGTGAAGAAACATAAAAGTGGCCCTTAAGTTTATGAAAAGATAAATACTCAATCTCTTTCATTATGATTCTAAATTAAACCTACGCTAAAATACCATTTCCACCTCTCAGACTGACAACAATGCCAAAGTTTAAAAACACACTGTTAGTGAGGCTTGGGTCGGAATGGACACTCAAATACGACTAGTGAGAGCTCAAACCCCACCCCCTCCAGAACGCTGTTGAAACCTACTCAAATCGCAAATAGCCTCTAACTCATTACCCCCCTTTGGGGAATCGATTTCACAGACAGACCTGGACACACAGGAAGTGACACACGTACCACTTGTTCATAAAGCCCGTGTTGACAAACAATGGGCCGCTGGCCAAATCTGGCCTGCTACCGGTTTTTTACACAACGTGTAAGCTCAGAATAAGTTTTACATTTTTAAGTGGTTGGAAAAAATCCAAATAAAAATAATCTTTTATGACATAAAAATTATATAAAATTTATATTTCAGCATCTATACGGTTTTAAATTTCAACAATAAAAATTTTGTGGAAATATTTCCCGTGTTAAATAAGTATCAACACAATAACCTTAACTTTTCCTATTGGCTCAAAAAAATTAAAGTATGTATTTGCTACCTCGTCCTTTACAGAAAAAGTTTGCCATCGCCAGCATTACAGCATTGTTTACACAAACAGAAGATTAGAAATGATCCAAATGTTTGGCAAGGTGGACATAATAATCAATGGTATATTCCCAAAATAGAATTCTATGCAGCTATAAAAAAGTTCTCATTGTAAAGATAAGAAAGATTTCTCAAATATTCTTCTAAATAAAAAAGGTACAAAATAAAGTATGTAGTTCGCTCCATTTTGTGTAAGAAAGAAGGAAAATAAGAGTATGAGCAGTTGACCTGAACAAATACTTTTCCCAAGGAGACATACACATGGCCAACAGATACGTGAAAAGATGCTCCACTTCACTAGCTATTAGGGAAATACAAATCAAAACTACAATTAGGTACCACATCACATCTGTTAGAATGGCTGCCATCAACAAGTCAAGTGATAACAGGTGTTGGAGAGGACGTGGTGAAAAAGGAGCCCTCATTCACTGTTGGTGGGAATGTAAACTTGTACAGCCACTATGGAAAAGTCTGGACAGTTCTCAAAAAATTAGGAATAAAGCTACCATATTACCCAGCAATCCTTCTTCTAGAGGTCTTCCTGAAGAATTTGAAAACATTTATTTGTAAAGATATATGTGCCCCTATGTTTACTGCAGCATTATTCACGGTGGCCAAAACATGGAAACAACCGAAGAATTTTTCAATAGATAACTTAATACATGCTAGATGTGGTACATATATATAATGAAATACTACTCCGCCATAAGAAAAGAGGAAATACTGCCATTTGCAACAACATGGATGGACCTTGAGAATATCATTAAAAGCAAAAGAAGTCAGACAGAAAAGAACAAAAATCATATGATTTCACTCATATGTGGGATATAAAACAGAAAGCAACAAATGAGCAAACAAAAATCTCATTGACACAGACAACACAATGCAATATAGAGATGCTGTATTGTAATATTATACACTTGAAACATATAATATTAACCAATGACACTCCAATAAATTTAAAAATAATAAAAAAGAATGAGTGTTTTGTGGGGTCTTTTTGCTTATATTTGCACTGAGAAATACTATGAAGACAAACCAGAAACTGATAAATATGGAAATAGGGTTATCTGTAGAAGTGGACAGGGACAGTCTTGGAAGACATCTTAGTGCAATGTTTTAATTGCTCAATTCCTGTACCTAAAAACACTATCTGGTATATGATAGGCCTTCAATGAGTATTTATTGAATGAATGAATGAGACATTCTGTACTGTCTTAAAGTGTGGAGCTTGGACCAATGGGGAAGAATTAGATGAAGACTGTAGCTCAGCATCAGGAAAATCTAATAAATCGGTCAAAGCAGGAATAGACTGCATTGGGATGTGGAAGGTCTAAAGAGTCACTTGTTAGTATGTTGATTTCTAAACCTGAGTATATGAAATTTGTTTGTTTGGGTTTTGTTTTGTTTTTTGGTAGGATGATAGGTGAGGCAGGATTTAAAAGCAGATTCCTAGGACTAATTTTAAGTTTTATTTTTTTATTATTTATACTATTATAGTTGTTGCTTTTTCTCACTTTCCCTATTTCCATGGAACACCACCCTCTCCCCTCCCCAAGTCAATCCCCATATTGTTGTTCATGTCCATGGGTTTTGCATAAATGTTCTTTGGTTAACCCCTTCACTGTCTTTCATCCCACCCCCTTCCCTTGCTTCTAGCAGCTGTCTGTCTGTTCCATGTATCTATGCTCTGTTTCTATTTTGTTCATTAGTTTATCATGTTCATTAGATTCCACATACCACATGTGGTATTTGTCTTTCACTGAATGACTTAACTAACTTAGTATGATATTCTCAAGTTCTGGCCATGCTGTTGCAAAATGTAAGAGGGTTTTCTTTTTTACTGCTGCATAGTACTCCATTGTGTAAATGTACCCTATCTTTTTAACCCACTCATCTACTGATGGGCACTGAGGTTGTTTCCAGATCTTGGTTATTGTAAATAGTGCTGCTATGAACATAGGGACGCATATATTCTATTGTATTGCTGTTCCAGGATCTTTAGGATATATTCCTAGAAACATTATTGCTGGGTTGAAAGGAAGTTCCATTTTTAATTTTTTGGTGGGATACTCCATATTGTTTTTCATAGTGTCTGTACCAGACTGCATTCCCACCAAGTTAGGGCTCCCTTTTCTCCACATCCTTGGCAACACTTGTTTGTTGATTTATTGATGGTAGCCATTCTGACAGGTGTAGTGTGATATCTCATTGTGGTTTTAATTTTCATTTCTCTGATGATTAAGTGCTGTCGAGCAGCTTTTAATATGTCTATGGACCATCTACTGTCTATGTTTTCTTCTAGGATTTATTATGGTTTTGAGGCTTATATTTAAGTCTTTTATACATTTTAAGTTTATTCTTGTGCATGGTGTAAGTTGGTGGTCTAGTTTTATTTTTATTTTTTTGCATGTATTGATCCTGTTTTCCCAACAGTATTTATTGAAGAGACTGTCTTTGCTCTATTGTAGGCTCTTGCCACCTTTGTCAAATATCAATTGATCATGGAGGCATGGATATTTTCCTGTGCTCTCTGTTCTGTTCTATTAACCTATTTGTCTGTTCTTATGCCAGTACTGGGCTGTTTTTATTACAGTGGCCTTATAGTATAGTTTGATATCAGGAGCTGTGATACCTCCAGGTTTGCTCTTCTTTTACAAGATTGCTGAGACTTTTTGGGTTCCGTATAAATTTTTGGAATATTTGTTCTAATTCTGTGAAATATGCCATTGGTATTTTTATAAGAATGGCATTGAATGCATAGACTGCTTTGCACAGAATGGACATTTTAAACATGTTTATTCCAATCCATGAACATGGTATATGCCTCTACTTATTTTTTTTTCCTCTCAATTTCTTTCTTCAGTGGCCTACAGTTTTCCAAGTATAGATCTTTTACCTCCTTGGTTAAATTTATTCCTAGGTACCTTTTTCTGTTGCAATATTAAATGAAATTGTTTTTTTGGCTTCTCCTTCTAATAGCTCATACTTGATACATAAAAATGCCATTGATTTCTGGGTATTGATTTTGTATCCTGTTACTTTGCCAAATTTATTTATTAGGACTCGTAGTTTTTTGGTGGAGTCTTTGTGGTTTTCTATGTACAATGTCATGTTGTCTGTAAATAATGACAGTTTTACTTCCTCCATTACAATTTGGATGACTTTTATTCTTTATTCTTGTCTGAACACTGTGGCTAGGACTTCCAGAACAATGGTGAAAGTGGGAAAACCTATCTTGTTCCTGATAATTAGGGGGAAGTTTTTAGTTTTTGCCTATTGAGAATGATTTTAGCTGTAGGTTTTCCATAGATGGCCTTTATTATGTTGAGGTAAGATTCCTCTGGTCTCACTTTGCTGAGAGTTTTTAATCACGAAAGCATGCTGAATTTTATCAAATGCTTTTCTACATCTATTGATATGATCATGTGCTTTTTGTCTTCATTTTTTTAATGCTATGTGTCACATTTATTGTTTTGTGAATATCGTACTAACCTTGCATCCTGGGATAAATTCCACTTGGTCATGGTGTATGATCTTTCTGATGTATTGCTGGATCATGTTTGTTAATATTTAGTTAAGGATTTATCCAATATCCTGGATAACATCTATGTTCATCCAGGATATCGGCCTATAATTTTCTTTCCTTGTAGTGTCTTTATCTGATTTTGGAATTAAAATAATACTTGCCTTGTACTAAGAGTTTGGAAGTCTTCCCTCCTCTTGAATTTTTTGGAATAGTTTGAGAAGGATCAGTGTTAGTTTTGCTTTGAAGATTGGCAAAATTCTCCTGTGGAGCCATCTGGTCCAGGACTTTTGTGTGCTGGGAGTTCTTTCATTACTGTTTCAATTTCATCTGTTGTTATTGGTCCGTTCAGGTTTTTTTATTCTTCTTGATTCAGTTTTGGAAAATTGTGTGTTTCTAGAAATTTATCCAATTTGTTCAGTTTGATCAATTTCTTGGTATATAATTTTTCATAGTAATTTTTAAAAAATATATTTCATTGGTTATGCTATTACAGTTGTCCCAGTTTTCCCCTCTTTGCTCCCCTCTGCCCGGTTCTGTCATTCCTTCCAGCAATTCCCCACCTTAGTTCATGTCCATGGGTCATGCACATAAGTTCTTTGGCTTCTCCATTTCCTATACTATTCTTAACCTCACCCTCTCTATTTTGTACCTACCAATATGCTTCTTAATCCCTGCACCTTTTCCCCCATTTTTCCCCTTTCCCCCTCCCAACTGATAACTCTCCCAAGTCATCTCCATATCTATGATTCTGTTCCTGTTATGGTTGTTTGTTTTATTAGATTCAGTTGTTGATAGCTGTGAATTTATTGCCATTTTAATGTTCATAGTTTTGATTTTTTTCTTAAATAAATCCCTTTAACGTTTCCTATAATAGCTTGGTGTTGATGAACTCCTTTAGTATTACCTTGTCTAGGAAGCACTTTATTGGCCCTTCCATTCTAAATGATAGATTTGCTGGAGAGAGTAATTTGGTTGCATGTTCTTGATTTCATCACTTTGAATGCTTGCCAGACCCTTCCAGCCTGCAAAGTTTCCTTAGAGAAATCAGCTGACAGTCTTATTGGAACTCCTTTGTAGGTAATTCTCTGCTTTTCTCTTGCCGCTTTTAAGATGCTCTCTTTAATTTTAACTTTTGGCACTTTAAATATGATGTGTCTTGGTGTGGTTCTCTTTGCATCCATCTTGTTTGAGACTCTCTGTGCTTCCTGGACTTGTATGTCTACTTCTTTTGCCAAATTAGGGAAGTTTTCTTTCATTATTTTTTCAAATAAGTTTTCAATTTCTTGCTCTTCCTCTTCTCCTTCTGTCATCCCTATGATTTGGGTGTTGGTACATTCGGAGATGTCTTTGAGGCTTATTTTTCTATGCTCATTTTTTAAAATTCTTTTTTCTTCTTGCTGTTCTGATTGAATGCCTTTTTCTTCCTTACGTTCCAGGTTGTTGATTTGATTCTCAGTTTCATCCCCTCCACTGTTGGTTTCCTATAGATTTCTTTATTTCACTTAATGTAACCTTCATCTCTGCCTGGTTTGTTTTTATGCTGTTGCTGTACTTACTTAGTTCTTTGAGCATCCTGATAACCAGGTTTTGGACTCTGTATCTGATAAGTTGGTTATCTCCATATCATTTAATTCTTTTTCTGGAGTTTTGTTCTGTTCTTTCAATTGGACCATATTTCTTTGAACCCTCAATTTGAGGCCTCCTTGTGTTTGTTTCTGTGTATTAGGTAGAGATGCTTTGATGCCCTGTCTTAGTAACATGGCCTATTGTAGAAGAGTGGACCTGTAAATTGTGTTGAGCAGAGCCTTAGGTGATTGCCAGGGCAGGGTAATCTGTGTCACTGCTTTGTGGCTCTATGTTGGGGGAGGGCTCAGAAAGGGGACAATGCCACTGCTTGGCTTCTGGAGGTTTGCCAAGGAGGAAGCTGATTTTTAGCCCTTACCCTGTTTTCATGTCACTTTACTTTCTCCCTGTATCCTACTTGTGCCCTTCCATTTGTTGCTCTGGTGCTGAATCCCAGAGAGGGTGGGTCTGTGTAAGCCCTAAATCTATGCAGGCCCTCCAAGAGGAGTTTCTCGATAATCTGGCAATCTCTTCCACCACCGCCAAACCCCACTAGTCTTTACAGCCAGAAGCTTTGGGGGTTTATCTTCCTGGCACTGCAACCCTGGGCTGCTGGGTGGTCTGGTTATATTCTGCTTCTTTGGGTTGAAATGTTCTGTAAATATCAATTAAATCCATTTGATCTAGTGTGTTGTTTAATGTCACTATATCGTTATTGATTTTTTTGTCTGGAAATCTGTCCATTGTTGACAGTTGTCCTATTACGACAGTGTTATTGTGGATATCTTCCTTAATCCTGAGGAGGTCATGGCTGATTTGAGAGATACAAGCAAACTCTTTTCTTAAATATTGTCACATATATCAAGTGCATAGGTTCAAAGTCATGACTAGCTGCATGTTTGTACACGACTAACAAGAATTGAAGGAAATTCTAATGACCACATAGATATGGCTCCCTTGACAGGCAGAAAAAGAAGAACATATATTAGGTGCTATGTATCCAAAACAAATCACTTATCAAAATATTTTTGCAAGTGTTGTGAAAAGTATTTATGCCTTGAGCATAGCGATATTGTTTGCAATTACTGTTACAAATGTTTTGCAAAGCCAACTATTGATGATTCTGATTAATTAAAGTTAAAAACATTTTTTGGTTGTATTTTTTAGCAATATCCATGTTTCTGTTATTTGAAAAGAAAATTTTTTATTCTTTATGTTTTTATATTTCTTTGTTTAATAATTTCTAGGTTGTAACTGAAAATAAAATAAAAGCATGTATTTTGGTATATAAATATAATAAATGTAAATTTGCAGTGTGTTTAATTTTTTTCACATTTCAGTACATACTAGTAATGAATGTATCTCTTGGACACCCATAACCTACACTGTAATTTTTTTATTGTGACTTCTTCAGAGTTAAAGTCCACCATGATTTTCTAAATATCTTTAGCTACTTCTGTATTGGGTGCATACATATTTACAAGGGTTATATCCTCTTGTTTAATTGACCCCTTTAGTATTATGTAGTATTATGGTATTTGTTTTGAAGTTTATTTTGTCAGATATAAGTATTGTTACACCAGCTTTTTTTCGTTTCCATTTGCATGGGATATTTTTCTCCATCCCTTTACTCTCACCCTGTGGAAATCTTTTGTTATGAGGTGGGTCTCTTGTAGACAGTATATATATATATATAGGCCATGTTTTCTTATCCATTTGTCTAGTCTATGTCTTTTGATTAGAGCATTTAATCCATTTACATTCAAGGTTATTATAGATAGGTAGTGATTAATTTCCATTTTTTATTTTACCTATAATTTTTCTCTCCCTTTATTACTTGCTCTTCTTAAAGGAGATCCTTTAACATTTTTTGCAATGCTGGTTTTGTGGTCAACACAAATCCTTTAACTTTTTTTTTTGGTCTGGGAAGCTTTTTATTTGGCCTTCAATTTTTTAAAAAAGACTTTATTTATTTGTAGAAAGAGCAGAAACAAGGGAGAGAGGGAGAGAAACATCAGTGAGTGGTTGCTTCTTGCATGTCCCCAAATGGGGACCTGGTCTGCAACCCAGGCATGTGCACTGACTGGGAATCGAAACATAGTGGCCTTTCGGTTCACAGGTTGGCACTCAATCTAATGAGCCACACCAGCCAGGGCTATTTGACCTTAAATTTTAAATGATAGCGCTGATGGATAGAGCAATCTAGGCTGCATGTTCTTAGCTTTCGTCACTCTGAAAATTTCCTGCCAATCTATTCTGGCCTGTAGTGTTTCGGTTGAGAAATCAGCTGACATTGTAATAGGGGTTCCTTAGTATGTAATTGATTGTCTCCGTTGCTGCCTTTAATATTCTCTTTATCTTTAAGCTTTGCCATTTTAATTGTGATGTGTCTTGGTGTGCGTCTCTTTGGGTTCATCTGGACTGGGACTCTTTGGGCTTCCTGAACCTGTGTGACCATTTCCTTCACCAGCTTAGGGAAATTTTCCACCATTATCTTTTCAAATAGGTTCTCTATCCCTCTCTCCCACTCATTTCCTTCTGGCACTCCTATGATGCAGATGTTGATAGGCATGATGTCCCAAAGACATCCCTAAGAGATGTCTCTTAGACTTTCCTCGCTTCTCTTGAGTCTCTTTTCTTTCATTTTCTCTTTAGGTAGATATTGTTATCTTTTCCTCTAATTTGCTGATTTGATTCTCTGCTTCATCTAACTTACTGTTGATTCTTTCAAGAGAATTCTTCATTTTAGATATTATAATCTTCACCTCTGCCTAGTTCTTATTTATGGTTTATCTATCGTTTTTAATGCTTACTATCTCTTTATTTAAGTTCTCATTGAGATTATCCATTCTTCCCGTAAGGTCTTTGAGTATCCTTCTAACCATGATTTTAAACTCTGCATCTGGGTTTTGTGCTGCTTCCATTTCATCTATATCTTTTAATCTTTTTTGTGGGAATTTCTGTTTTTCTTTTACTTGGGACTTTTTTCTGTCACCCTATTTGATCTCTGTGTGTTAGGTAGGAGTGCTATGTCTCTGGAACCTGCTTTGATGAGTTTATGATACAGATATCTTGCTGGGGTCAGTTGCACAATCCTTCAGAATGCCTGAACTTTGTGGTCCAAGAATGTTTCCTGTGGGTTCTGTGTCCCCCTTCATGTAGTTGTATCTTAAATACTGGTGGCTTTTTTGTGGGTAGAGTTATCCCTTCAATGCTGGGTGACTATGAGAGTAACCCTTGATCTCTTAGTGTGGGCTGCTGTGCAGTTGCTGCCCCTTGATGTGGCGCCATTCCCAGCAGGGTCTGGAGCCTGCAGGAATCCCCCTTTGGGTGTCCTGACTGTGTGGCTAGTTGGTTTGAGCATTGTTGTGGGCTGAAGCCCACCACTGGTTTTGTTATTTTGGGGTCCAGTTGGATGAGGTTCAGACATAGGTCACTGTTGTGTGTAATCGACCCTAGACTATCTCTCTGTAGCTACCAGGCAGTTCACTGCTTGTGTCTGTGTCTACGGGATGTGCATGTACCTGTGAGATGCCAACCTGTGTAGAAGAGTCAGCTTCCTCCTGGTTGGAACTGGTGGCAGCTCTGTACAAGAGTTGAGGCTCCCTGAGGTCCGCCTCCACCTTTCAGCCACTCTGCCCCTGTCTGAGGTTACCTGGTCTTCCTCCTAGGACTGGATGAATTAGAAACTCTGAAGGAAGAGCCCAGAAGTCTGTCTTGTTTTTTGTTTTGTTCATTTGTTTTTTTTTTTTAAGGTTCTCAGGAAATCCTGATGTAATCAACTTGACACCGCTCATTTACTTATTTATTCAGGAACTATTTACTGAGCCTCTATTTACATTCCAGCCTGCCGTAGGAGGTAATGAGGACAAAACCAGGAATAAGACAGGCATTGTTCCAGCTCTTAATGAGACTAGAAGTCTAGGAGAAGAAACAAGCCACAAGCCGGTACATGGACAAATACACAGATAATTTCAGCTAGAAATATATGCTATGATGAAAGTAAAACAAAAAGTAAATGAAAGTGAATTGACAGAGAGTTTAACTGCAGAATTTAGAAAATGTTGGGGAAGGTCCCCTGAGGATGTATTTCAGCTAGAAACTGTTTAAGAAGGAGCTATACTCATGTGAAGATATTAAGCGTATTTCAGAAGGAGCAGACCACAAAGGCTGTAGTACGAACAGTTCAATGGGTACCAGGTAGACCAAGAAGGGCACTGTGGCTAAAGGAAAGGACAGAGGTAAATCAGATCTAAGAGTTGAGCAGGTCAAGGAGGGCTGTGTAGGCCAGGGTGGAAAGCTGGGTTTTCATTTAAAGAGTAACGTGAAGCCCTGTTGTTTGGTAACCATGTTAGGGGGGTTCAAACATCCCATCTGGCAGATGCAGGACTTGGAATCTAGATACTGTTTGGCTGATCTGTTCCCATCCTCCCAGTGGGACATGTGTATGCCTTTTT
The DNA here is from genome assembly GCF_021234165.1 of Pteronotus mesoamericanus. Classification (NCBI taxonomy): domain Eukaryota; kingdom Metazoa; phylum Chordata; class Mammalia; order Chiroptera; family Mormoopidae; genus Pteronotus; species Pteronotus mesoamericanus. The sequence goes on along the minus strand of NW_026555325.1, from coordinate 13,035,256 downwards.
TCCCACAGGGCCAAGACTTATACTTTTATATCTCTGGCAGTGCCCAAGGGTGTCTTAAACAAAGCGAGTGGTCAACAGTTGCATAAAATGATAAATTCAGATATTCTGAAAAATTAGTAAATAAAATCAAAAGAAGACATGTTGTCCAAATTTCCATGTGATCTCTAGATTTTTTAAAGCATTATTAGTGGGAGCACAGTGCTCTAGTATTTTACTACTTTTCAGTGAAATTGCTAGTCTGCAAGATATATCTAATTTAAATACTTGCAAATAAGCATATTTAATCCAATTAAATTAGGCTGAACTAGTGAATACATATATGCAAAATTTCTGAAAAGCTGCAATAAAAAAATTTGTTTAGTCCTGGCTGATGTGGCTCACTGGCTTGAGCATCAGCCTGCAAACCAAAAGTTCACTAGTTCGATTCCCAGTCAGGGCACATGCCTCAGTTGTGGACCAGGTCTCCAGTTGGGGGCGCTTGAGAGGCAACCACACAGTGATGTTTCTTTCCCTCTCTCCCTCCCATCCCTTCTCTCTGAAAATAAATAAACACAATCTTTAAAAAAATTTTTTAATGTAAGTACATTTTACTTACATGTAATAATCTTAAATACTACCCTAAATGCAAATGGACATTAAAAATATAAATTTCAGGGCATGCAGTATTTAATGGTCCCTAAACCCATGCAATATGTATAACAAACTCTCTAAATGTTCATTAGTAACATGGCCATTAATGCTTTCAAACTTAGAACTTAAAACTAAGAGCTAAAACCCACTTTGAGGAGCATTTGTCGGACCAAGGTCATGAATGTTAAGAAATCACACAGGAACTGGCAGCCCTCTTGGGTTAATCCCAGGTCAGGCACCATCTAGCTGTGTGTGTCTGGACAAGCTTCTTCATCTCTCTGTGTCCTAGTTTCTCCCTTTGTAAAATGAGAGGGTTAGAGGAGATCATCAGTAGGGCTCCTTTTTAGTTATCGGAAGTCTGGGCAGTCTATTCCCAAGACAGAATAGAAAAGGGTAAGGCCTTTGAGAAAAAGGTTGTTTCTCATTCACAAACACCAACACAAATTTCACCCGCAGGGATGGCGGGATGGAGAGGCTGGGGAGAACAGCACTCGCTAAAGCATCCAGGACAGAGTGGTTTACAGATGAATAAATCAATCCCATGTCAAACCACATTTGGAAGAGAACTGGTGTGAAACATCAACAAGTGGCTACAAATGTTATTTGCATTTTTGGGCAAACATCTGCTGTGGCTTTAGTGTGAGCAAGCTCCTCTCTCCAAAATAGCTCAAGTGGAAAGTTTTGCTAAAACACTACATTCCTGATAAGTGTGTTGAAATCTGGTGGGGTTTTTTTTTTAACAAAAATACCCCTCAGAAAGTGTAATGCATAAGAAAATATTGATTAGTCACAAACTCCAGATGTAAGCCTTACAGCAATCATTAATGAAGAGATAGTTCTAGCTCACAAACACGACAAAACCAGGAGCTAAACAATCTGCTCCCAGATTTTCTTTTACTTGAGCACAACTGCTAATTCCGTATAAATATAAGCAGGAAAAAAAGCTCATAGGGATCTTAAAACAAAGCCTATTTTCTGCTACTATCCACCTACAACCATCTGCCAGGCTATGGCTTAAGGAAGATTATAGAGACCGCCTAAAGAAAGCTTCACAAGGAAAATGAGTTTCTGAAGCTACAGGTCAATCATTTTCAGCATAACTGACCTATTTTAGATTTAAGTCTGTTTGGTTAGTAAGTCCAAGAAAAATAAAAATATGTTTAGTGATCACCATGTTTTGGTTTAAATTAACAATAAAAATATATATAAAAAGGAAATCCCTTGGCTCTCTTTGATAGCACAAATTGTCATTTGTTCACTTATTTATTCAACAAATATTTCAGTAACTACCACGTGCCGAGGTCTGTGCTGAGCGTAGGAGATATAACAGAAAACAAGTCCCTGTCATCATGAGGCTCGTGAAGGGACTAGTAAACAAGTAATTAAAATTATTTCCTTCCTATCACTGACAGATAAAGAGCAGGGGCAGAGGATAACTGAGGAGGAAGGCCAGAGAACAAACACCTCCCTTAAGAAGGGATACTCAGTGACTGAAAGATGAGGAGCAAATAAGCAGAGAGGAGTATCCAAGACAGAACAGACGTCCACTTACAAAGGCACTGAGGTAGGAAATCATTTGTAAAAGTAAGGACCCAGATCCCCGAGTGGGGCTCCAGGGCAATGAGGCGAGGAAGTTAACGGGAAGAGTTCGGAGAGGAAGGCAGAGCAAGATACGGAAGGTCTTACAGTCATGGTAGGAACTGGGATTTTAAGTGTAAATGGGAAGCAACGGGAGAGGTTTTAGGAGACAATTAAGATAACTTGACTTTTAAGGGCTATTTGCTACCCTGTGAATTGATTGGAAATGGACAAGAATGGAAGTGGGAAGGTATCGTGAGGCTGGTGCAGTGCAAGAGACAGCCGTGGTCTGGACAAGGTGGTGGTAGTCTGAACAAGGAGAAAAATGGATGGACCCACTATATATTTTAGAGATCATGTCAAAAGATTTGTTGATGGATTGTAACAGGGTGGAGGGGGTGGTGAGGAAAGAGAGGAATCCAGATGACTCTTGGGTGATGGCGGTGCCTTATCTGTGATGGCGAAGACAGGCGAATGGTGGTAGGATGAAGACGTGGCTGAAACAGGTTTGGGTGCATGTAGGCAAAAGATTGTTTGCACATGGTTAAGTATGAGCATGTCTGTGAGTGTTGGTGTCAAGAAAGCATCGAGTATGGGAGAATGAAATGCAGAGCAGAGTTCTGAGATAGAATATAAATTTTGAAAGCACCAGGATAAAGATAGTATTTCAAATCTATGGCAGGGAAAAGCATAGAGGCAAAGAGGTCCTTGGGAAGAGAAGCTGCCAATGTGCTGTGTAAATGTTAGGCAAGTAAAATTCTCCTAGAACAGTTCCTTAAGGGCGGTAACTTTGTTCTTATGGGCAAATGCCACAGTAATAAATATACAGCTGGAAAGGGGGTATAGCCATGGTCTGGAGAACCCGAAAGCCTCTAACAATGGACATGAATGAACATTTGAAAATTGGGTGATGAGACCGCAGAGGGAGCAGTTCCGCTTCTGAGCATGTTGATGTTCTGGGGGTGGTTTGGGAACTCAGATTGCTTGAAATGGGAAGGTGTGAGGTATAGGTACTAATTACTGTAGAGAATTTAAGTGATCACAATTTTAATCCATGGGGAAATGCAAGACAATTATTTTTTTAAAGCATATGACCTCAAAATCTTACAGGATCAGGGGAAAGCATTTATTATAAGGAATTCTTCCTAATGAGCACTATTTCTAGTGGCCTTGGAGCTTGCTCAGTGAGAGGCAGTCTCTGTATTCTTTTGGAGCTAATGAGACTCGGGGAAATAATTTAGTCCTCCTTTTTGTACAGCTAAGAAATAAATTCTGAACTTTTCAGTAAAGTTACTTGTCCATTGTCACAACCAGTAAACAGAAAAATTAGACAAGTCATTCACAACCTTAGCTGCAGTCAACAAACACCATCTGGTGAGCTTACAAACAAAAACACAATCAACCAATCAATCATACAAGCAAATAAAAGAACTAATACAAACAAACAAGCAAACAAAAAATTGTAGTATCCTGACCCACTTTTGGAGACTCAACCAGCCTGGGCAGAGACCCACACATCTGTACTCTTACAAGTTTCTGAGGGTTGGAACTATTGGATAAGACTTCAGTTCAGGACTTCTGATCTGTATTATGACTCCATTTTTTACCTCACTGCTATATCCTCATCATCTGCATTTCCTTACCGATCAAAAACATTCACCTCTGCTCCTTGCAGCCCACCTCTGCGTAACTCTTCCAAAGGAAATTAGAAAACTAATTACCAGATCCTGCTCCTCAATTGCTGCCCTGTCTCTTGTTCAGTGCCCTCACCTGCCCGTTTCCCCTGGCCACAGATGTTGATGTTCTGCTGTTCACAATTTTCTCTTCGGTCTACTCTCTCTCTAGCTGATCTCACCCACTTGTTTCCACAAGGCTTTTGTGGAGATGGTGCGTGGGCTTATCTCCCGGCTGCGCCTCACCTCTGGCCTAACACCTAGGACTGTGGGATTTCGGATTTACAAAGTAGCACAATGTTTGCATTGGAGAGTATCTTAAATCGTTTCTTTAGAGGGGAAGACCAGTGAAGGTAGTGGGATGGAGTTAATCCAATTATTGAGACGTGGCAGATACCCCCTGGAGTGGCCCTATAATTTCTTAGTATCTACACCTCCCGTCCCTTGGAGTGTGGGTAAGATCTATGACTTGCTTCTAATAGGACAAGAATGAAAGTATTTTACAGACGTCGTGAAGGTCCTTCATCAATCAGTTATCTGAGTTAATGGAAGCAGATGAGGCTCCATGGGCCTGACCTAATCAGATGAGCCCTTTGAGGCCCAGGACTTCCTGAAGCAAGAGACTTCACACAGCATAAACTCTCTTCCATTGCTAGTTTTGAAGAATCAAATTGCTATGAATTTTGCAGCCACAAGGAAGTGAATTCTGTCTACCTGTGGGGAGTTTAGAAGTGACTGCTTCCTTTCTGAGCCTCCAGATGAAAACAGAGCTGCTGCCACTTGATTTCAGCCTTGCGCTGGACTCCTAACCCATGTTATGTGTGTTGTTTGTTAACAATTTACTACTCAGCAGCAGACAACCTACGTTTTATGTTAGAGTTGAAATCTTGCATCTTGGCTTTCCCTAACTTGGGCTCACCTGGGCTGACCAAACTGTGCTCACGGCAGTGAGAAGAGCACGTAAGAGACAGGCATTAATTAAGACAAGGACCTGCGTGTGCCCATGACCTTCAGTGGCCCTGGGACTGAGCAGAGGAAGAACACAGTGTTCGTCTGTACACTAATGAGATTTTCAAAACTGGCAAATGGCAAGTGCCATTGCTTTAGACTGTGCCATCGATCAAGTTTGCATACAGAAGGAGAAATAATTTTGTTGTGGGTGACTGGAGTTGGTCTCGTTCTAGCGGCGAGTAGTAACTGCAGAGTCCTAGGCCTTCCTGAGAATAACAGGTGTGTACTCTCAGGGGCGGGGGTGTCAATGTTCTATTTTATCGTCTCTTGACCTGCAGCGTTACTCTGATCAGCCAGCCAGTGAAGGAGGGGTTTTGTTCAAATATGCAATAATATGACAAGGGAGACTTCATGAGTAGCAAAATGTCTGTTAAGTACAGACAAAACCCTTAATCATGTTATGACGTAAAAGATCCCATTTCAAGATAGCCCAAGCCTAAAATTCTGTATCAAATGAACCATTGCTGGAGAAATACGTGGCTTAGTGTTACCTTCCTCTTCCCTTTTTAAAATCTCAGACTTTGCAGTAAACCACAGACCAAAAGGTTAAGTCCATGTTTGAAGACAGACATAGTTCCCTTCAAACAGGAAAAGGAAGACATGGTAGGAAACTCTGATTTGTTACTGATCCTTTTCAATGGTGCTGGTAAGTCAATGGATATTAGACCTATCAATAGCAGAGGTGGTGATTTTTCTGGAAAGCAAGGGAGCTAACCAGGGAAATGACAGGGGGAGACTATTTAATTCCTGTAGCACCAGAGCTGGCAGAAATGTTGGAGGTTACCTACATCTACTCCTTTGTCCTACGATACAAGTTCAGTAATATGAAAATGATAAAATCAACAGCCAATTAAATGGCACAGAGGGTATAATAACCCAGCTAAACAAATTGATAGTCTACTGCTCAGTGTTGTCTGGTTTCCCCTTGATGTCTCCTCTGAAAAATGTAATTCTTGTGCTTTTCTAAGACTTGCAGTCACTGAAGTTGGTTAGAAGTTAGTTCCGCACGAGCTCAGCTGAATTACATGTAACTGTCCATACTCCAGCCAGCCTCGATGACATTAATGACCGAAGAAAAGCTCCAGACTAACTGTATTTCAGTCTTAGGTCCCACATCATTTACTTCCTTGGTGAGAAAGCAGTAGCGCATAGGCCACAGAGAAACCTCCACCAAGCTTGTCCGTGGCCTCCTTTCTGGAGTTTCAGGGAAACTTGCTTATTTTACGGATGGGGAAACCAGGTTCAGAAAGGGCAAAACTCAGCCAAGCCCTAGCCCAGACCCGGCTCCCAGTGCCTAGTGCTGATTGAGAGCTTTACCACTTACCGGCCAGGTCTGACAGAGGAGGATAAACTGATGGGTTTGGGTTTGCTGAGGGGATGGCTAGAATCCACAGTTGGATCTAATGCACTCAGTCTGGGAAGTAAAAAACAAACGCCAATTGCCTGGTGGTCTGAGTGGGGGAGGTGGTTTTCTAAATGAAATTTAAAACTCTGCTACAGATGCTTCTAATAAGTAGACTGACAAATACAGTAAACACTTCTTTCCCATTAAAAACGAATACAGTGGTTTAAGTGTTGAGTACCTAAGTTTAATTGCTGTCTCCACATTACTGACCGGCTATGTGACATAGGGCAAGCTCTTTAACTTCTCTGAACTTCATTTCCCTGATGTGTAAAGTAAGAAAAAGAATAGTACTTCACACAACTGTTCTTAACTAAATGAAAAAGTCACTAGGAGAGAACTCTTCATGCTCTGACACTAGCTATTATGTTGTGGTTAATGATCAAAACATCTTTTGTCTTACAGGATAAAAGTCACAATTGCTTGAGATATCCTTAACCTTCTGACATTTGTCAAGTCAGTTAAGGGACATAAAACATTTCAGTCAAAAGTGTATCACTGATGAATAAAATTTGCTCAAAATATAAGCATTATACTCAAACATAGCAGTATTATGATAGGGGGAAGTTTCTAAAATGTTAGTCCTCTTACTACCCTCCCCTCCAAAAAATCAACTTTGGTGATAAAAAACTAAACATAGTTGAAAATACTGTATTCCCTATTTTTTAAAAAGATTGTGTGTATGGTGTATATATATTTTTTATTATGTGCCCTCCAGATAGTTTTATTTTTCCCTTGGTCTTTTGCAAAAGAAATATGTGCAACACATCGTGAGATATACTAAGAGCTATCATCATAATAGCTGGTCATGATGATCTTCAATTACTAGGAAAGGCAGTATACTCACTCTCTCTAGGAAGGCTGACTAGTTTATAAGTATTTTTATCTATACTGAGTTACAAGGTATCCCAAGCACATGAAAGTTACCTCTTTAAAACAAACCTACTACTCAGTCCATGAAAAACCATTCTCTAAGGATTCTAGGAGCTTAACTGAACTACACGTACTAACACTAGTTTCCTCAGAAAACCAAGAGAGATAGTGATATTGTCCAGGGGAGGGCCCGCACAAAAATGAACTGTTCTTTGATGTAATATGCTGAAAATAAGTATCTGTCATGTAAGTTTTTGAAAAGCACTCGAAAAATGTGTGTGCAAGTAACTGAAATGCCATCTATGAAACAGTTAAAACCACCAAAATAAGGAAGGCTTATTTTTTCTATTTTACTTCAAAGGAACAAATAAATTGGTTATCAGTCTGATAAATTCTGGATTTGTCACATTTCCAGGAACTGTACAAATGAATAATTCTTTTGTTTTGCTTAAAATTATTTTTAACATGTATATCACATAAGGCAAATTCACTTCATGCTTTGCTTCAGTAAAATGGAAAAAAAAAGCTTTCTCCAAAATTGGCACTAAAGTTAAGTTCTTAATAGCAGAGAGATACACCCAACTATGAGCAGAATGAACACAGTCGTAATACATATCAAATCAAAATTATTTCCTTTATATCATCAGCAATGAGTAACTCCAGAGGTAGTATGGCAGAAATGAGCATGGATCCTATCAGGTCACAACCAATGAAGAAATTAAATTTATTTTTTTTCTCTGGTTTGCCCATAAATCGCTTCACACATTTAGGATCTGAATAAAAATCACTCTCAGCAGAAATCTTGGCCCATTAGTTCAACTGACACATCAATTTACAACTTTTAGAACTGCAGATATAAAAAATGTAAAGTATAAAATTATGTAAGTTTGAAATGGTTTTAATCATATTCATTAAAAATATTTACATTTCCCAGTACTTACTTGACAAAACGCCCTTGCAATATAATTCTACTCTAAACTTCTATTTATAAAATGAGGCTCATTTATGAGATTTCAATGACTGTTATACTGCAAATTACTTACATTCTGTAAAATATTTCAAGAACTTTTCATATCAAAGGTAGTTTATATTGGATTATCTGAAACCCAATAGTGCCCACAGATGAGCTTCTTATAATTCTTTTAATTAATGCTTGGCAAGCACTGTGAAAATGAAAAGTGCTATTAAGTGCTATCATCTCCCTTAAATTTTTACTTATATTGTGTGCACATTGTGAAATAAACACATATGCAGCATGTCCATGTTTTGATATGTATTTTTTATTTCCCTGCAGTTTTCACTTATCAAGAACAAGTAACAGGGAAAGTTGTCTGAACTAGTGCATAAACAAACATTCTGCAACACCACTACACGTATCTAATTTACAAGAACCGTATAAAAAAAGTCACTAAAACACTACACTATGAAGGTGTCCAACGCTTACAGTCAGACTTTTTCCAACCCGTTACTTGCCTTGTAGCCACAGGAAAACTCTCCAAAATTGAAAAGACAATCTTGTCACAACCCTCCCCCCCTCCCAACACCTGGGATGGCTCGATATCTAGACTTCCAATAATTATTGCAATGATATAATGCAATACATACCTGGTAAAATATCCTTTATGTGGTGTGTTACAGTTTTAAAGCCAGTTAAAATATGCAGTCTTCAGATAAAATGTAATCCTTGAAAAATTTTCATATCTGCACAGTTTAAATGTGCTAGATGCATAATTTTTCCTAGTCCATTTTTTCTGTGTAATTATTTTTTATAAACTGGTATTATAAATAGAAATATACATTCAAAATATATGGAAAAGTGAGTTACTACATTAAATTTGCATGTATCGATCCATCCCTTTCCCCTGCACAGTAATAGAAAATACTATTTTGCCTTGAACTTCATATTTGACAGTGAAATGCCACTAAAGTATTTACCAAAAAGTCCATCTAGTCAAATTGTGAAACAAAATGAACCAAGTGAAAACTTTACAGTTCCTTTAGAAAAAAATTACAAGAATTTCATTTCCTAGCTATGAATCTTTAACTTTTTAGACACAAAGTTGGATTTATTTTTACAAGATACAAAATGTAAACATGGCAAAATAAATAGTTAAAACAAGTGATGCAGGATCCCATTTCATGCTCATGATCCCATTAAAGAATTATTTTTTTAAATCCATTCAGTTGCAAATTCAAGTGCAAAAGCATGATGATGAATATCTACTATTCAAGTAACAGAAATAATATTGATGATACAAATAAACTATTTTACAAGGTAGTGATTTTCCCAATTTTACAAAATATACATCATATATCGATTACACATCCGATATACTGTAGTCCATTTAGGTCCACTGTTAGCCTCTGTGATCCACAGAGTGTCGCCTTTTGCATTCAGCTGGAATATGAATGACTTGCACACCATCAGCACAGGTCAAAGCCACATGTTTTAGGTTATGTCACTTCCATAGCTACTGTTGTCTCTGCTATTCCATTTAAACCCAATCTTTCTGGTTCATGGTTCTCTCTATAATAAGGCAAAGAGTAAAATAAACATTAACACTCTCTATTTACAGATAACATTTTTATGTACTATAAACATGTACTTCCTAAGAACATTTCCCATTTTTATAATTTCTATATAGGAATGAGAAAAAGCTTCCTTCAGCTAAGAAATCCTATTAATCCCTAATTACTTGATTATAACTATTTATTTAGGGAAGAGAATAATTTAACATAATATTCCAGTGTAAGCCAGTGATAAATTACTTATGCAATATATAACATAGGACAATCCAAAGTTTTTACAATACATGGAGCTTATGATGCTCAAAAAGAAGGATCATTAGCGGTACAATACTATTTAAATTACTTTCAACTATAGCTGAATTTTATAGGTTTAAGGTCATGAGGCTGTTAAACCATGCAAGTCAGTATTTTTCTGATTCACTGTTCTCATGTTAGTCTCATAGAAAGAAATGTAAAAACTATTCAGAAGCACATTATCTTAGATTTAGTTTATCCTAGAATATTCTAATCTTAATACAAACATAGAATAATTTACTTTCCCTTGGTGCTTAATATTGAAGAAAACAAAAATTTTGACTAGAAAATTAAAGCTTTGACATGGACGTTAATAATAACAACTCTAATCATACCGACTCTTTAAACTACAAAAAAGTAATGAGAGAATAACTTAATCTTCTAAAGTAGACTATTTGATATATTTAGCTTGATGGTTCCCAATTTGATGTAGTTTTCTCCTAGTGTTTTTACAATTCTGGTTGGCATTTAAACACTTTACTCGTGACCTCAAACAAATAATCCAAGTCACAGCGCTTCACACTAAGCAGATATTCAACATCGGTTGAAAAGCGAGCCAATCAACAGGTATCTATTACTTGAGCAGTGAATAAAAAAAAGCCTTTTTCCTCCCACAGAATAGCCAGCGAAAGAGACAGAATGGTGTGTGAAACACACACACACACACACACACACACACCTTGCTATGCTGCTGATGGCACTGCTAGGAGTAACCTTTGGCACTCTGTCCATACTGGCAGCAACTGTGGCAAGTTTTAAGGCTGTTGGCGATGGGGCTGAAGTCCGTGTGTTGATATGCACATTGACTGGAGAAACAACACTGACGTTATTGAGGTGCACTGCATTTGTCAGGCAAGAATTGTTCATGGGAAGTGTTGGAGGACTGCTTGTGCACAATGCTGGGATTAAGTGGTTTGTAGTGGTGTGGCCAACTGTCCTTACAAGTTGTACAGCTGAAATCCCTGGGCTGGATGATAAAGCCATATTGGTGGAGTATAATGTTTTAGAGGTTCCTGAAGGAGAAAAAAAGATCAATTCATGTTATGAGACATTAATTAAACTCTTACAAAATACCGTATGATCTCACTTATATATGGAATCTAATGAACAAAATAAAGTGATGAACAAAACAGAAACATAGGCACAGACACATGGAACAGACTGACAGCTGTCGGGGGGGGGGGGGCCTTTTCACTGGATGAAAGACGGTGAAGGGATTAGCCAAAGAACACATACGTGTCCCCACAGACACAGACAACAGTCTGGTGATGGCCAGAGGGAAGGGGGGTGGGGGCAAGGGCTGGGTGGAGGTGGGCAAAGCAGGAAAAGATAGGGACATCTATAATAGCATCAACAAAAATAAAGGGAAGAAAAGCAAGCACCTAAAAGGTGTACATGCTGAAAATGCATGCTTAACAGTGTACAGCATTTGGGAAGTACTTAATAAACTTTCATGTTTAATTAATATAAAAAATAAATGCAAACATCTGTATTCTAATTAAATGCCAAATTAACTTTCCATGTAACAGCCTCTCCAAAGATGGCTTCTGATCAGGAAGTACAACATACTCACCTATTACAACCCCATAGACAAAGACACTCTCTCTCTACTGGTCTACATAAAAGGACTTTGCAAAGTATTCTGCTGCCTCCACATTTGGAAACTCTAAAACAGGACAGAGAGGTCCATTCTGGAGGTTGAGGGCAGGTGAAAATCATAGCTGGATTTCTATTAGAATTTACACATGTAAGAACAGCAGTAAGGAGGGGCAATCAGGATCGTGGATACATGTAAAAGCAAGTGGAAAATCCTAAGGTCTAAGCAGGAGTTGAAGAATGTCAGGAGCGGCAGGTCTTTCAGGACCACTTGGAGTAGTAAGGAGCAGACAGTGTTTCACAGCAATGCTGTACTTGAAGAGATGGAGTCAGAGAAAGCAGGCCTATGAGTATGTAAAACTGGAGAGGTAACGCTGATTTAAAACTTACTGACCATCCTTCATTATATTTTGCCTTTTTATCAATGAATGGATAATTCAATGGTGATGGCTAGTGATTAGCTTAATGCATTTCCTAAGATGTGGATAAAACTAGGCTGGAGAGTCACACATCCAGTGGGTATGGAAGGAAAGAGAAAGCAGGTTCTATGTGAATTCTAGAACATATCCAGCTATTTCACCACTGACTGTTCTCAGAAATTCTGAAGACTGACTTTTTGTACATTTCCCCCTTGGATTTAAAAAACAAAAACCATACCTCCAATCAGTGAGTTACAACTTCGAGCTAGTTAATAACACACAAAGCCACAGGCTTACCTGAAGGCTGGACAACACCGTTTATGTTGTTGTGGCCAGTGTTCTGTTCCTTGGCTACCTCACTGCGGCTTGGAACAGGCGCACTAACCACTGCAGATGCAGCAAAGTGGGCGCTGGCTGAGTCAAGTGTTTTAGACATACAGTCAGAGGTGCTTGAGCCCTACAAAATGAACAAAATTAAACTCAAGTTTTTAGATGTGATTCCATGAACATAGGAAGAAATGGGCAAACCCAAGAGGCTGTTGCCTTTTTCATATGGAATAGTTAGAAGTGTTTAGATGAAGAGATCTACTACTCCACAGACTATTTTTTGGCATACGAAGCAGGGAAGTTGACTAAAAACTGGGAAGCAAGCATTTCTAAGAAAGAACTCGAGGGTTAAAAACCCAAACCTTTAATGCAGTATAATTTTTCCCAATAAGTGTTAATGAATGCCTTTAGAAATACTTGACAATCTTGATACTATGAGCAAAATAAAAATCGCAGATGCCTAACAGTCATTTTTGCCACAATGTAAAAAACATGCCTTGGCCTAATCTTGCAGTAGGCTGTAAATACTTTAGGTTGGTTACCCAAGAAACTCAGAAAAAAACAAATAAAAAGGCAAGTTTAATGGCATTTACTCTTGTTTCTATATAAAATCGGTAGCTATTACTGACAGCCAACAGTTCTAGAATATGGGCCAATCCCAAATGCACCCGGATGTCACGGGAGTGTTGGAGGGTCCTAGGGTCACTGAGATTTTCACACTGCTGGACTCGGGGTCTCCAAGGTCAGTGTGCTGACCCTGGAGGATAAGCTGAACTCCTATGGAAAATGCTAGTCTGAGATACAACAAAATTGAGTTGATCTCAGTTATTATCTTAGAATTATTTTTAGAATTATGAAACAACAAAATTTAAGACTTAAAACACTAGGTTTATTTTTTTTTCAGAAGGCTCAAATTTGAAATAAACTTCTCAATTACAGTTTTGTTTTTAGAGGCTCAACACAGAAATTTATTCTCATACAGTTCTGGAGGAAAGAAGTCCAAAATGACCCCTACAGGGCTCATCTGAAGGCGCTGAAAGCTTTCTCCTCTAATTACAGTTTTATAAAGTATTTTTATTCTTATCCATAGTGTTTTCATTTAATGGTGCTTATGGAAAACCTCATCTGGTGGCATTTTTTTCTTCAGGGAAATGTAATTCATGGAGACAACAGGCTATGTTTAGAGTTACTGAACAATTCAAGAGAATTACGTTTCAGTCTGGGCACAAGCACATGGAACTAGGGGTTAGGAAAGTTAAATCCTTGAAAAAAAATTTGGGGGGAACAGCAGGGGTGGAGGATAATGGTTCTTCTTTTTTTAAAATCCTCATCCAAGGGCATGCTTATTGATTTTAGAGAGAATGGTAGGGAGGGAGAACGAGAGGGAGAGAAACATCAATGTGAGAAAAAAACACTGATCAGGTGACCCTTGAAGGCGCCTGGAACTGGGAACCAAACCTGCAACCTAGGCATGTGCCCTGATCTGGAATCAAACTCACAACCCGTCAGTCCATGGGGCAATGCTCCCACCAACTCAGCCACATTGGCCGGGGTGGGGGATAATGGTTCTAAGATTATACAATTACTTTTACAAATTCTCAATAATCATTCAAATCATTTTTTCCTAAATTAAAAGCATCATATTTGGCTCTAGTGCTCCTCTCACAAAATATAAACTAGTTACTTAAAATGATATAAATGAACTAAAAAGACTTTTGATTTCCAAAATCAAGAGTGGCAGTATCAAGATTATCTTCTCTGATGTGATTAAAATTGAACAGAACTACATAATTATGAGAGAAAGGAAGAGAAATAAGCATGATTAAAAGACAGGTTTACCTGTGCTTTTGGATGTGTCTGTTGGGAGGAATGCTGAGATTGCTGTTTCTGCTGAAGCTGAGCAAGCTGCTGCCTTTGCATTTGAACTAACTGCTGTTGATGTGTCTGAAACTGTTCTTCTGTGATACCCCCTGTTACTGATAAAGGACATTAGCGTCAGAAATAAGTATGTCTTAAAGTATTCTTAACAACACGAGTGAAAATACAGCATAAAATTCTTCCACAATTAATATGAAAAGGAGTTACAATGCACAATATACATCATCAGCAAAGAACCCAATAAAAATGACAACTCTTTCAGGAAGTGGCTATGCTAATATCCATGATCTTATGCTAATAAAAAGTTCCTATATGTGGATTTTACTTTATAACACAGTTCGAATATGAGCATTCTACCAGTTATTCATACTCTGTATCTCTGCAATCACTCTAATTCTCTACACTACGATAACTGTAGTAATTGTATAATGAGAAATACTTAGATTTATTAGTGCAAATAATAATAAGACTAAGTTATAGCTTTAATAAGAAAACAGGACCATCTGCAAGGTGTAAATGATCCTGACTGCTGGCTTTCATCTACGGCATTCAAGTGGAAATACCTTTTTTCTGATTACAAATCAGAGTGCAAAACAAAGATGTTCATCTAACATAACCATAAACCATAGTTCAAGCTAATAGATTACATGCCTGAAATAAGTCCTATCTATAAAACTATGGGCTATATATCAGAGAGGTGTTTAGAAAATTAAAGATACAATATATCCCTGGAAGTAACTGATTATGCTATAACCAACTATGTTAAAAGTTAGTAATTTCAAATAAAAGCAAACATCTAAAATGTTTGTTGAAAAGATTAGCTAAGAAAAAGTTGTAATAGGAAAATTTTTCTCAAAGAAATGTAAACACACTTTCATATTTAAGTAGACCACTGATAAAATATTTAGAGGACACAAAGCTATTTCTATAGAAGTTAGTATATTATTAGTCAAGAAATATTAAATCACATCAGAATACATGTACTACTAGAGTTATTTTGCTCTATTTTTCTTTACTGCTTTCCTCTCTCCCAACTATTTCACTCAGTCAACAAGTATTTCCTATCTACTGTGATTCAGACCGCTGCAGCAACAGTTAAGAGTGTCTACAGGGAAAAATAAATTAAGAAGGGGGCCCATGCTATAAATCCTATAGGGTAGTTGGGAAGTAAATATGAATCAAACTTTAAATGCCATCGAGAAATCTAATCAATATGACCTAAAGGAGTTAACAGATATACCCTTAACCTAGCTTACTGTTATAATGAGCCTCCACAGTAGTCTGTTTAGTAGGACAACCAATTGGAAATTAAAAAAAAAACTTTGAAGATTTTTAAAAATTTATTTTTAGAGAGAGAAGGGAGGGAGAAAGTGAGGGTATATCAATGTGCAAGAGAAACACTGATCTGTTGGCTCTTGCACATCCCCCACTGGGGACCTGGCCCGCAATCCCGGCCTGTGCCCTGAATGGGAATCAACCAGCGACATTTCCGCTTGTGGGACAACACCCTATCCACTGAGCCATACCAGTCAGGGCAAGAAATTAAAAAAAAATTTTGATGGTAAATTAGATATAACAAGTCATGCATAATATAGTCTACTTTCTATGAAAAGGAAGTTAGGCATCAGAGACGGACAAAGCTTTAGATATGCCTTCATTTCTGTTCCACAACAATTTAAATTATTAAAATTAGACAATGAGGGGGAAACAGTTCTTACATAGATAGCAATTTTATTTTTAGAAGATTAAAAAACCCAGGGCTATGATCGTGCTCACTTTAAAATTTTAATATTACCTGTATTTTTGAAGTACACATTAATTATCTTACTGAATTACCAACAAAATCAAATGTCTTTCTTTGCACATGTTAAATTCACTGCAAGTGTTCTATTTTAAATGAAAAAAATAATTTTAATTCTAAATTTACAATCTTCAAAATCAAACGAAAATGTGAAGTATTCATGAATTTCCAGCTGTTTGAAAACCTTGGGAAAGATGAAAAATAGTTTATTAGATACAAAGGCAGGAAAGAAAAATTACCCCTCCCTCAAATCTGTTTAAGTCCTATGTGAATAAGGGATATATAAATAAAAAAATATATATACTTGGAGCCTGTTAGCATAGTCTACTCCCTCAAATCCAGCATTATGTTATGTTTTTTTAAAATTTGGGCCCACAGAGGTAAGCATTAAAATACATCAGAAGAAAGTCATAGTCAACAACATGAAGAAATCTGTTTAATAATGAGATGCAGGATAGGGGCCAGCTTTGGGTGGGTGGTAGTGGCACAAAGGGGAAATGGGAATGTACGAAAGAAACCCTTTTTGCTTCTATTGCTTAGGACCAACCCATGTTCTTTCTACTAGTTGCTCTTAAATTGCTAGCTTAAAAGTGAAATTCATGCTGGTCAAAAATCTACCCTACCCTCTACCCTCCAAGTCCTATCATTTAAAAAATAACTACAAATATGAATATTTTGTGGTTAACCTGAATAATATGAGTATAATAATTTATAGTTTTAATTTTAACATTTCACTTAAAACATCATATGGTGTGCATCAGTGTGTTATTGCCATGCTACAGGATAACAGGCTTATGTTTTTTTTTTTAAAGATTTTATTTATTTATTTTAGACAGAGGGGAAGGGAAGGAGAAAGAGAGGGAGAAAAACATCATTGCATGGTTGCCTCTGACCTGGCCTGCAACCCAGGCATGTGTCCTGACTGGGAATCAAACCAGCAACATTTTGGTTTGCAGGCTGGCACTCAATCCACTAAGCCATACCAGCCAGGGCAGGCTTATGATTTTTTAATAAAAAAGGTGTGTTATTTTTAACAGACTGTGTACATATGGCAGAATTTTCCCTTATATGTAAATATGTCATTCTATACATTAGTAATATACTAACATTTCTAACTATTTTGTGTATATAACCAACACTCTGTTCTTCACTAAAGACCCTAAACTTCCAGGTTATACCTTCTTTATACATGGCTCATTACCTATCTTTGATTTATCAGTTTCCTTTAATCCTCAGATGAATCCAGGTACTACTTCTTAGGATACTAGTCACAATGCTTGGAATGTTCATTGTTTTCAAAGGTTCTATTTCCTTTCCTTATTTCATTTCTTATTTCATCTATCACCTGTCAGGCATGTGGTTCCTATATGGTGGTCTGCTAGGCTGACCACTCATCACCTTTTCCTCCTGATAGTAACTCAGCAGAAACATATTCCAGGTATTGTCACTAGATTATACACTGATATAATAATTCTAAAACCCTAGATTACTGGGTTTTTTTTTCAAACTTGGGCCCACAGAGGTATTCTTGAGTATATGTAAAATCTACAAGTACTTGTTAACTTTGTATTGTTGTTTCACTGATAAACTAAAAAGAAAAATCTAATAGAAACATATTCTAAATCCCCTGGATGACCTCACAATACAATTGTGTGCTTCTGCCTGCCTTTGTAAAATAATCTTAGCTCTAGTGCAGTATTTCTCAAAGTGGCTAAGATGATATATGATTGGGAAGCCATGAATTTTAACACTAGTTTAGACCAAGTTTTCACAGTTTAATGAAGAACACCTAATGTGGTAGTAAAAGTTATCTAAAAATCAACATGAATATATTATCCAGCTTTTCTTCATCAAGCAGGTAGGTCTTACAAGTTTTAATACGTGCTTTACTGAAAGAATGCTGACTACATGCAATTTTTGTAAAGACAGATCTGGGGTCTGCATTGGGGGAGGGCGGAGGGAGTTCCTATTTTAAACCTTCTGGGTGAAAGTTCATATACACCACTGGAGCTACCCTGAGAATAAACCTTCTTCTAATCCTCAAAAGTTGATATAACCTGTCCAGGACTATACACATCCTGTAATGTCATTTTCATAGCTGAAGGCAAACTAACAAACTGCAAAACTAGGGGGTGGGGAGGCTGGAGATGGGAAGAGAGGTGAGGGGGAGAGGGTGAGGGGGATGGAGAACAAGAAACAAGGTGTAATGATAAAGAAAACTAACTCAAGAGTCACTTAAACTTCTGACATTTAAGCTGAAGAGTTACAACAGAAATTTCAGTAGTATTTCCTGTATCGAACTACAATCTTTTAATCCATGAAGTCTGAATCCATCTCACCTTTGGAAGTGACCTTAACTCAAATAATAAATCATGAGTTCTGCAGCTAGTTGTTCTACCTATCTTTAAACTTTCATACTTGCAAACAAACATTTTATGTCACTTTAAGAAAGAGATGAGAAACTGAAAAAATTAAAAATCAGGAATTTCTCCTGTAAAACTGTCCAAAATGTTGGTATCTTACAAATTGGTAATAGTAAGATATTTGAAGCTGGTGAAAAAGGCTGCTGGTATCTACTATTCAGTATACTAAAACAAATGAGGAAAAAAAGTTGATTTGTGACCATGCATTTGTCAAAACCATAATTAAGTGTAAATTAATCCAGTCCTTCAAATCTAAACAAGCAAAGCTTCTTTTAGATATGAAATATATTTTCTTGAGGTTTGAATTTAAGAACATCTCAAAAAAGAACAGTTAAATAATACTGTACTTTCAAATGCCTGAAAACTTTAACATCTATTTATAGAAAGAACATAATATTTGCCATGTAGTGTAAGATCCTTGAATGTAAGGATTACTGTCTTGTAAAACTCTGCAACTTTTAAACACTTAATATAGTGCTTTGCATATAAGAGATCCTAAAATAATTATGTTAACAGTCCTTGGTTATTCACGTCCCATGTTCAGCACAATCTATCTTTCCTTTCTCTGTCTTGATTCTATTCTTTGAAAATAATTTTTCAATGGAGAAAAGATCCTTATTTCACTTAAGAGTTAACAAGACACATCTCTTTGCTTTAAGATGAAGTCTTTAGTTTTGGTTCTTCTAATATTTAGGACACACTTCAATTTGCTTTTTGTTTTAAGTCCTTTATGTTTGATATAAAAAAATAAGAATTAGAATACACTTAGGACACAGGGATTATTACTTGAAAACATTAACTGGGTTATTAATATCATAAAAGAAATTTTTTTGCTACTAGCTCTCAAGTTCCTTTTTTAAATGAGAACTAAGGAATCCATGATACAAATAACTGTCAAACGTATTATATTTCTATTTATGATTAAATCTTTTATTTGCTGGCTTTCCTAGCTGTGAAACAGAAAATCCAGTACTTAAAATTTGTCTAGTTCAGTGATACTCTGCCAGGTAAAGGTCAGGGCTCGGGTCAGTCTTGGTCCTCATTTTAAAAGACACTCATGCTCTCAAGACCAAGGCAACTAAGAATAAGCAGAAGGCAAAAGTGTTAGAAGTCACATAGATTTAAAAAAAACAACAAATATAGGAGGATTCAATCCTTTTGTATATGTCCACCACATATAAAAATACAACTTTCTAAAAACTCCTACATCCTTTGCTTTAGGCAGACGAAAGAATTTCTATAAATATTTATTGAACTGTAGGTGAATCCACTTAAAATGATCTAACCGGAATTGAGAAAACTGTGTAATGAATATAGCTGGTACAAATGAATATTAAAATTGTCACAGCTTTTTGATTATTTATAAAAATGCTGTTAAGAGACTAGTTTCTTTATGCATTTATATACCTATGCCTAATATTATGAAACAAAAGAAATTTAAATACAAAACCCCCTCTTGTGTATTCAATGACTAGAGGATGACCTTTAGCAGAAGAAAAACTTCAAGTAAAATCCTTTACTTCAGTAACAAATAATTATATATTTGAAAAACTTAATTAAAAAACATTGATTTTAATATAGCTTAGTTGTTGCTTAAGCCTTGAAATTTTTCAAATAAAGAAGTAAATGGTACAATGTTGAGAGAACTAAAAAACATAAGACAGAAAAAAATTACATACACCAAAAAAACTATTATTTTTTCTGATGGTAGGGGAAAAGCAAAAAAAAAAAAAAAACAAAAAACACCACCACCACCACCACCACTTGTGCCTATGATGTTATGGTTTTTTTTAACATTTGTGATTTCAGCTCCTTGAGAGATGCACATTTTATTATTATAATATTTCAAATGCTTATTTTATGCTAATGTATAGTAGTGTCATAAAATCCTAGAGCTGATTATGAAGTTATTTAAGTTACATTAAATTTTATTCTGGATCAATACATTTAGAGTATTAATGATATAATAACATATACAACAAATACACATTTTCTGGAAAAGAGTTTAAGTCAAATAGTTCTAAGGTTGTTTGGGAATGTATTGTAGAAAGGCTGTGTGTTCAAGCTGAGAAGGAACAGAATAAAATCATTTTTTTGGTTTGGTATACACTGGTAGAGTTGAAACTCCTATTAGAAATGCCTATACGGATGTGTTTTCAAACTTCGTTTTTGGCAAAAATTATTTTGAGTCATTTTTAGGATAGGAATTCTCGTGCAGTTTAATAATTTGAACAATGTGTCAGAATTGGCTGAAAAAAAGATCTGACCTAATATTCATCAACTTCCTACTATCTTTTAGATTTCTTAGAATCTTGCCACCTCAAAGTCAAACTAGGTATTTTTTCAGTTTAGCTTCAAAAGCTCATTAGACATCAGATTCATGAACTTTATAAAATGGGATGCTATTTTTCTTCCTAAGTTCATTTAGAAGATAATTAACCATCTAATTTAAAGAAATGATATGCCCAATTTCCAATCATTAAAACGAATCCAACTTCCCATTACAACCTTTAAACAGATAAATGTCTAGGTCACATTTGAAAATAAGAAGTTCAGTAACTAAAAAATTGAACATTACTGAGACCAAATTTCAAGCCAAAATGCTTTTTGTGTTTTACCATTTTTGCCCTTTTAAAGAAGTCTAACCTAATTTCGCATACTAAAATGTACACCCCAGGAAATAATTTAGAAATAGATACCTATTATAGAAAGACAGGATATCAACAGTATAAGTCAAGTCACATCTAGTTTTTATCTCTGGATACATACCAAATAATTCATGATATCCAAAGACAAAGACATTATAAAGACATTTATAAATTATACATACTTGTATACATGTGATTATGCAAGAGAAGCTATCCACAGAAGGAAAAAAAATCAAAATTACATTTAAGATTCTCTAGAAATTATATATTATTTACAATGTACATGTCATAAAAATATTACATTTTTTTAGGTACGATGTCTCTTAAAATAAAAAATAACTTTCCAAACTCAGAAATGTAAGTTATCAGATAAAAATTGTAACTATTCATAGAAAGCCTCTCTTAAAGTAACTTTTGTCAGAAAAAAGCTTTCAGTGGTACTCTTGAATAGCAATGCCTATTTTTAAGCAAAGCTTATACTTACAAGTAAAAATTTTCTTTAATCAAAGCAGACAGTATTGTGCAATGATGGTCTGGTTGCAGCTTATAACCACTTTGCCCACAGGGATCCCTACGCATTCTGCTAACATGTTCACCACAGCTGGCACACACATTCAAAACATACATCGGTAGTTTTATAAGTATCAGGACATTTTGGTTAAAATGCAAACCACAAAAATTAGGTTTAGTTTCTTAGGCTGGAAAAAAATGTAGTAGGTTAGGTAAAATATGCTGTCTTCAGTGGGATTATGAAAATAAACCTTCAAAATTTACCCTGTGAATTTATGGAGTAGATAATGAAAATTAAGGAGAAAAGAACAGCAGGATATAACTTCGACAAAGCGACGGCTTACCTGATATGCCATTCTTGCTGGTATTCAATAAAGCTACAGATGCTGCAGAAACTCTTTTATTGTTCACAGTCTGCCCTGGTTTTCTTGAGGTACATTCTTCACTATCACTGTCCTGTACATTTAGTAGCCTTGGCTGGAAACACTGTAGTCGACATGATCTGATATTGCTTAATATTTCAGAAAGGGACAGTCTATTTTCACAATGTTTACTGGAAGGATTGGTCCGAGAGAAATTAGAAGAAAAGTCTATAGTTTGGGAAGAGCTTGAAAAACCATTCAGCATTTCAGGGTCTATCTGTTTCAGGACTGGGTCATGTTCTGTGGATATTCGGTCCATTATGACCCTGAAAAGCAATATAAACCCAAATATTATCTAGAAGTACTTAACATTTTCCTATACCTTTATTTCCAGCTTGTGAACAAAATCCAGGTCAAAATAAATAGTTTACCTTCCACCTCTGCCAATTCGCCTCCTTGCAAATCCTATACATCTTCTTGGGACTGTGAGTGTTGTAAGGCAATGCCTATATCTCAACTTATCCAAATCTGTCAATTCCGAATTTTCAAATGAATGGTTAACTTGGTCCAAACGAGGCTGCAAAGCAAGAAAAAGAATTAAAACTCATGGAGTAAATCTGAAATGAAGAAAGCTAAACTGTATTAAAAAGTAACTACAGCATTAGAACAATTAGAATTTAGCTACAAACTATAAAATTGGGGTTTAAGTACTATTAACCAGGTCCAATTTTATAAAATTGAATAAAAAATTCACTCACCAAACTAACTCAAACTGAATTTAGTTTATAAATATAAACATATTTAGGGTGTATTTTAAAAAGAAAAATATCTTTAAAGAATAAAAATGGCTTTTAAAATTTTTATTAAAAAAAAAGAGTGAGATTAGTAATTTATAAGTTTCCTCTTGGGATAAACCAGAGGAAATTTTTTTCTGGACCAAAAATTGCACTTTAAGCATGGGTCAAGTTGACACTTCCTCTTTGCTTGTAAGAACATACAGTCCATTTCCTTGCCTTCTCATTCCTTTTACTGTTCTGCTTTTTTGTGTTTTACCACTTTTGCCCTTTTCATAATAATTTCCTGCTTCTATCATCAGCACGACTTGTAAACACCTCCTTACCTCTTCTACATTAAATACAAACACACACCCTGAAAAAGTTGTATGTTTACCATAGTGCAACAAGACGAATGGTGTCCACAAGCCACATATGAAAGTCATCCTTGTAACTCTATAATACTTATACTTCATCTGAAAACCCAAACATTTGCGAATGGGGGTCATTCCTTGATATTATGCTGCACCAAAACTTGACTCAACAGCACAAGGTAATTTCTAGGTGTGTCAAAAAGTTATGAACATAATGACTAGACAAAATATTACCATGAGGAAAGTTTAAAAATGATTTATTTTTCATACTTACTGGATATGGATGCACAATATGGGCTTGCTTAATAGTAAATTTCAATAAACACTTTGCAGTCATCAAAGGTTCAATTACAGATTCTGGGCTTACCTAATGCTAGCCATGACACTGAGTAATTTCTGTAAATGCTGAGCTATTAGCCAAAGCCCAAAGTGAGACTAGGTCTCTAAAATATGAGTCATCAAATTCCAAGTGAAGGATTCTGATATCCTTTGAAAGAACTCAGTACCTTTGAGCATCTTTTACTGGTATCTGCATAGGGAATATTAAATTAAAAATACTGACGGATTTCCCACTTTTAGATCAAGACTAAGTCACCTTGACAAAAGTTACCTGTTAATTCCAGTTCACAAAAACATCACAAAAAATAAAGTTCTTACAGCATAATACTGGCATCCTGCTCGCCTCCTGAAAGCACAGGGACCATCAGGATCATTTTCTTCTTCAGGTTCTGATACTGGGGATGGCACCTGAAAAATGAGGAATGAGACAGTCTATTTAGGAGTCATCAAAAGTCAATAGGTAAATCTTTGTAATGGTCTAAAATTAGAATCGGTGAGCAACAGTAAATCACGCCTATATTATATACAGTAGGCAGTAGATTTCCTAACACATTTAAAGAATAGCAAAACTTTTCTATGGTTAAAAAGTGATTCTTTTTAATAGATTAGTTCTTGCAGGTAAGTTCACATGGTATTCCTTATGTGCTTCTGAACATGTAAGCACTATAGACTTAAGAAAAATTAGTACAGTTTTTATATGTCCCACTTATATTTTGTAAATAATGTATGTGGCCATAAATACTTTGTTACAATAATTATGCTTTACTTATAGGTAGGTATGTTTTTATCCAATAGCTTTATCTCTTGGTAATAAAGGCAAAAGCTGGGAAATAGAAAGAAAAGCTTATAAATAGCCCCCACCCCAAAGCCATAAAGGCCATATACATTTTACTCAAAGGAGAGTCCCTTATTTCGCCCCTCATTTTTTAAAAATCACTTTTTAAACTTGGCAAATCAGAAGCAGAACATTAGAAGAAGAAAGAAGACTTGCTTAAAGGCAGACTGGTTGCAGAGAGAAATGAAAAACCCACAACTTGACAGCAAAAAGGTAAACGAAGACTGGTCGTACATTAAAAAGCATTCTGCCTGGCACCTTATGATATCAGGTCAAATCCTTACATAATCTGAGTGGACCCTGAGGGCAGCACCCATACATTACACAACACACTTTATCAATGTCATCCAAAACCAGTTATATGATATATAAATATATTCTGATATGGCAGGGAAATTATGTGGTTTAGACAAATTTCTACCCATAATGGTTAAAAAAAAAAAAAGTTTTGTACTTAAGTTTCAGTTGTCTCGCAATTTCACTTTGGAGTATATCTTTTTCTGACAACGCTGGCTCATACATATTTACTTGCAAATTTTTGAACCTCACAAATCCCTCTCTTCCTATTTTGAGAGGAAAAAATGTTTTCTCCACATTATTTCCAAACTGTGGTAATTACCACTGAGCAGGGTCATCCAGGGGAGAAAGGCATTTGTTTGAGGTTCCAATATACCTCCACCAGCCCTATGGGGGAGACACAGAAACAGTAAACTAGGGCTGACTCTTCTTCACAGGGAACCAAGCCCTAAACCTAAAACTTGAAAGGAAATCCCAAATGTGAATTTATACTTTGGTTCCTTTGCAAATCATCTACCTCTTCTAAAATACACATAGGAAGTATCACAATGTCTTAGAAATTCTTTGCAAAAGTATACCACTCCTTCCTCCCAACCACCATTCCCTAGGAGTGAATTTCAGGATTTAGTCTGAGACATAGGGAGAGAGCCATTTTAGGAAAACCAGAAGCAAGATCAAGGGTTTTCCGTTCTGCTCTGCTGCAAACCCACTGGATAAGTCTGGTTAAAATGTCTGTTCTCTTAAGGCTTCTTTTTTACTTGCTTATTGAACAAAGAAGCAGCATATGATTATTTTACTGATGTTTTTATCAGTAAAATCTTGATTTTATAAGAGCCACATTCTAAATAACTGCCTCATGGAATACTGTCCAACTCCAGGTAAATACATACTTTAGCAACATGGGGATACCATTATAAAAATTACTGAGGGTTGTCAATGACCTAGTACAAGAACTTAGAGGAATCTAAAGGTTTCAAAATGCAATTTTCTTGTGGTGATGACAGCTGTGGACTATATGAATAAACGTAAGAATTTAGAAAAGAAATGAAGGTATCCTAACGCATGAGGAATATATGACTAGTACAGTATGTTGAGTGTGAGTGTGCCTCACTATCAGGGTGGATAGACTGATTCTAGCAATAAGAAAAAAGTTTCTATAGGTCATAGTATCCCCATGATATCATTCTTAAAGGGAATGTATAGTAAAACATTATAGGGTCTCTTTAATATTACCAATATAAGGCTATTATATATGTATTTATCTACCATGTCACATTCTGACTTAAAATTCTTCAATAATTTCCCAATATGTGTAACGTAGATAGAGACCACGTGCTACCTGGGTAGTACTTCAGGCATCATTTTATTCACCTTTTCTTCCTTTTATTGTTTTACGTTCCAGCAATGCCAAATTGCTAGCAGTTCTCCCTAATATGCTATTTTCTCTGCCTAGAGCCCTTCCCTACACTTTTTACCTGAAAAACTATATTTGTGAGGTCATTATTTCCTTTATTCTTTCAAAACGGTCATTTAATTAATGTTTCATGATTATTTAAAGCTCTGGCCTACGTCTAATTGGATGATCCCCTAAGTACTTTTCAAGAGCATCCTAAATTAAACACATCTTTGTGCACTGGTTACAATACACATGAATGCTAAAATATTATCTGAGGTAAAAAACTAAATCAGTGACAAAAGAGTAAAAATATATTATCTAGCTGAAGGACACATTTTATGTCAATTCTAGATTTTAAATAGTTACAAAAAAGGATTTTGTAAGCAGTCTTGCTTCCAAACATAGCTATGATGTTGGTTTTTAGAAAACATTTCTTTTTTAAAGCAAGTAAGTCAGAATGCTAAAATTTGATAAAGCTCATTTGTTATGGCAGTCTCTTTAGGTTGTCTGTACCATATAGAAAAGAAAAGAAAAAAGAAGAGGATATTGCCCGATCAGGTGCTAATTTTTTCAAAAAAGTGATCCTTTAATATATAAAGGTCTTGTTTTAGAAACAGAATTTATGAAAGTAAAATAAAGATTTTAATTACTAACAATTTTCTATAAAACCAAAGAATTATCTTCACAAGTTAAAATTTGAACTAGTTCTTTTAAATCTTGTTTATAATCCATAGTTATTGCCAAACAAATTAGCAAAATTAGCATTAAATTTGTAAAATGCAACACTGGCAGACTATGGTAAAAATGGAATTACTCTTGGTGAATATTTACAGCTACGTATTAAATATCTTAAAGCATAAATAATCTTTGGACCACTAATTCCATTACTAATAATCTCTTTTAAATAGAGGAAAAAGATAGATACTCATTTTTATAAAAGGGAAAACTGAAAAACACCCAAATTCTTCATAATAGAATAAATTCTATCCTACTGACAGAAAATAACAAGAAATAAATACCATTTCAGTGGCTAGATAAATGTGGCAATGTTTATGCTACAATCATTAGGTGAAGAAAACAAGAACCAAAACTCTAAAGATGTCAATTATGTTTTAAAATATAGCAATATAAAAGACTAGAAGGAAATGTTTTTAAAATAGTTTTAAAACAAGCACCTGTGGAAATTCATCTTCATCTGAGCTGTGAAAGTCATATTGCTTAATGTCACTCTTATTGATCACAGGCAATGTCTCAGGAGTGGGTTGCTGAGATGTTATCAAAGCCTCTGCTTTAGGCTTCTTTGGGTACTTCTTCTTTTGACGAACCACATCAGAAGCCTCTTCTTTCAAAGACAAATGATGAGGGTGCTGTTTACATGACGATTTTCCCCCCAAAGGAAGAAATGAAAATCATTTTAGAAATCATGAAAAACTATACTGCTCTTTGAAAAACATACATTTTTACCCAGGAGGTAATTTTATTTACTGTTTTTATTATGCAAAACTTATGTGATCATAAATTTTTAAATGTTTTACTTTCTGTAAGTTATGATAAAAAATAATTATGGTATTAAATTTGCTTTATATATTGTTATTAATACTTGTTAGTGATTTTTTTAATTGCTCTATTATGCAATCTGGCATTTAAGAAGTATTTAAATTCAATTTTAATTTTAAATCTCTGCACTAATGATGAAAATTAATGACTTTTTATTTTTAAAATAACTTGAACTAGATTATGAATTCATTAATTTGTTACTACTCTTATTTCTGACTTTTAAAAAATGTCAAATTTTTTGAAGAAAAAAGCTTATTAACTAGAAAAAAAACTTCACTTTTTGGAGTGTATAATTATTGCCTCAGTTGAGCAATAATCCAACTGTTCTCAAGTACTCCAGAGCTGTGTTGGTACTTCAGAGACCATCAGGCAGAAAGACTGGCTGATACAGTGGGTTTCCACCTCGCCCTCCCACCCCTCAATGCTCCTCCTCAACAGAACAGCTCTGTTTCTTTTTTAATATATCGACATTCCTTTTATAAAGGGGACCTACCACTTAAAAAAGTCTGAAATGACTGTTCTAAGCACCAATGTCCAAGCAATATGAAAAGTGTAAAAATATTTAAGTTGTATATTTTCCCAGGTAGTCCAGATTTTTGTTAAAACAACTTTAGGGTCAAAATGGTACATTCAATGAAAATGTTGCTTAAATGCCAAATTATTTAGTGAGATATAACTGTTTCATATAATGTGTACAGTTACAACACCAAAAAGAAAACCTGAACTTCTTAGAAACTACCTATATTTTAAGGTGGGATGTGCCACAAAGTGAATATAGTTAACTATGTGTAATATGGATGCAAAAATGGATGCAACCATATTTCTAAAAGTAGGGTTTAAACAGACTGGGTGTTTATTCTTAGAGATGATCTAAAAAAAAAAAAAAATCAGTATATAATAAAGGCTAATTCTGTCAGTAATTTTGGGTTGAGATTTTCATATTCTATGCCTACCAATCACATAGCTAGGAAAAGCACTGATTTATAAAAAATGGATTTTAAAAATGACTTGGAAAATGACATTTATTGCATTGATTACATTGTGGCTATAGAGGCAAGTGTAATTTAAAGGGAATCAGGTAGGTGGGCTAGATGCCTGTGATTAATAAGAAAGAACTCTGGTGTTTGAACTGACATGAGTTGAGTAAAGGAGTTTTCCTGCTCCACATTCTTCCTTGACCTTTAAGAATGAACCCATGAAAAATGAGGATTGTGTACATTTTTTAAAGATGAATTTTCCACAAACACCCTAAGTCACTTTTATATCTTGATACACAGTAAAGCTCTATATGGTCCAATGCTTCATTAATACCTGTTTCTTATTTAAATCTAAGCTCCTAAAATTGAAAGTCTTACTAATTTTTATATATCTATTGAATAATTAATGTGCCGAGTGAATACTGAATAAATAAAATTCTTTAGTCTAAGAGACTAAAGTAATTGTTGTATCTGACTTATCACTAGGAAGAAACTGTAAGCTAGAAGAGGACTTTTTCAAATCACAAAGAGTAGATAGCAATGGATAACTGCTGATTTGGCAATGATGACGACAAGAATAACTTTCAATAGTCTCAGTGAAGAAAGCTTTTATTTTAGATTTTGATCCCTGTCAGTATGATGCAGGATTTGTTAAGGCTAGCAGTAATAACTAAACTTTAACCTTATTCTCTACAGAAGCAGCATGCACAGTGCAAAGCACATCATCATCTTTGGTGTTAGACCTGGACTCAAACCTTGAATCTGTCACTTATTAGCTATTTGATCTAGTAGTCACACAGAAATAAAATCTATCTCAAAGGATTGAGTCATATGTACGTAAAATTCCCAGTAAAGTGTTGGCAAACAGTAAGAACTAAATACCTATTAATTACTTTCTTCTTTAACCCAGCTCTAATAAGACAACTTCAGCAACCAAAAATGTGAGATCGATATTACTATACATGCTTCTTCCCAGAAGATATTCACCTTAGTTTTACATTCTTGGACTTTGTGATGATTTCCATTATGAAGAGCTGCTGGAGTGGCATATAACTCTTTCTCTGATCGATTGATTTTCACTTCATTAAGGATTTCACCACCATAATCTCCCAAATGGTATCTTGAAAAGGTAATAAAATGTAAAAAAAGTGTTGCACAGTTTAAAAATAAAGAAGAAAAAACAATGACACCTCAATTAATTGGAACACAACTAATCAAATAAACCCAGTGATTAGATTCTTCTTAAAAGAGAAGACTTGCAGGAATAAAGCAGCTCATATCTGAGATTTAATAAACAAAACAAACCAAACCAAAACAAACAAAACCCTCCCTCCCCCAAAATCTCTAAGGTACACAGAAGATGAATTTCTTGTATATTTTACATTTTGAAACACTGGGACATGATGTTTAGAATGCTAACTTCAGGAATCAATAAAATTCTGTTATGTTTAGTACAGTCTAATTATGCAGAAAAATGACTATTACTTTAGAGAACACATTTTCAAAATACATTGAAATGAAAAAACGTTTTCTACCTAATCAGAAAAAAATAATCAATTAAACATTCATTTCCCTCAAACTTTGATTAATAGAAATTTTAATAAAGAAAATTGGATAAAATGATATCTAGGTTCTTTTCTAAATACAATTTAACAGTTCTGCAAAAAACAAGAAAAATTTAAGTGTATTAGATGATCTATACTACACACAAAAATATCCTCCAAATTTGCACTCCAAATTATAACAATCTGCTTAAAAAAAATTGTAACCACAATTCTTAAACCAAAAAACTTTTGTTAGAGAATCAATTTCAATCGCTTTAAATTTACCAAAAAATATCTCTCTCATCTGGTTATATTTTGCCCATCATTTGGCTAAAGCTGCCACTAGTATGTAATTGTAGCAATGTTACCTTTTTTCCACAACTTCTAAGGTTAAGTGCAATAATTCTCTTTTTGTTTTCTCTCTTCTCTTTATCATTTCCAAAATTGTTATGGCTCTACTAAACTCTCGTCTCAGTTTCAACATCTTTTCATAAGAGGCTTCATCATTCTTACGATTCTATTGAAAATAATGACAATTTAAGAAGAATAAACAATTACTCCAATTATCCACATTTCCAGCTTCATTCAACAAAATCTTATCAGATCCAAACTCACTGTATAAAAGCAAAATATTAAAAATGTTGAATGTAAAAAAATCACCTAAACAACGACTACATTAAAGAAAACTAACTCTGAAAATATTAGTAAATATCTTTCAATAAATTTTCAGGAAAAATGTTGCCAGCAACTGAAAAGATAGAATGACATAGAAGGGATAATTCCAATGTAACCAAATTTGTAAAAGTCTGCCTGAAACAAAACCTAGTGAGTAAATCAGGAAACGCAGTCCATTCATATTTTAGCAAGGTATTTTCCAATGACAGAGAGAAACAGTTCTGTCAAATCGAAGTTACCTAAAAATAGCTAAAATGGGTTTCTAGGTTCTATATACAATGAGAACATGCACAATAGGAAGCAAAGCTTCACTTCAGAAACTCAGATATAAAAAATTGGGAACTAAAGCACCTCAAGGAATGAGATTGTCATGATTTAGTGTAGTAATACCTCACTGCAGAGTAGAAAAGTGAGTTAGTGAAAATTCTGAGTTTCAGAGTATTGTTCAGAAATTTCTACTCTGATTTGTAGAAGGAATCTGAACCAACTTAAGAGTGACAGTCCTGTTTAATAACCAGGGAAGGCTCAGTTGAAATTAGCAGCATCAATTTGCATACAAAAATTACTGTTAATATAAAATATTTCATTCAATTAAATAGCCACAGAATACTTGCTTTATATTAGGCAAGGCACTATTTGTTTTAAAATGGACCATTACCATCCCTCATTCTACATGTCCAGACAGACTGCACACTTCCGCAATCTCTCCATCCTTACTAACACAGTATGACATTAAAAGGAACCGGAAGAAAGCCAGGTTTGTATTGGAGGATTAAAAAAATAAAACTTGAGAAAACATCAAAGTTTTACTCTTTTTTCCTTTTGTATATAGTTTCTTGTATTTGAAAATTAATCAGCACCTACAAAACATCACCTAAACTAAGTCCCATCAAGGTGCTGAATAGCAACTATTAAGAAACCTTATGTTAGTAAGTCATCCTCTTTCAAGAGGAAATTTATCTTTTTTCCCTTCATACTATGTGACAAAAGGTAAAATCTAAAGCATAATTTTAAGCATTTTTTTTGGTAAACAGGCAGCAATAATACCCTCCAACTGAAAAAAAATTAACGTTACCAAGAGCAAACATTAAAGTATCCACTCTGTGCAGGATATTGAGCATGTCCCCCATCCTCAGAAAGCTTAAAGTCTTATAAGAATGAGAGACATATAAATTCAAAATATAAAAATAATACAAGGCTACAAGCCAGCTGAACACTGAAAAGAGTACCAGATCCTTCATCTTGCTTCCCTCTTCACTAAGTTCCTCCTGGATTACGTACTTCTCTGCCCTGTTTTATTCATTCATTTCATGCTCTCTTTATGCCCAAATAACCACCTTTTCCTATTTTTTTCTTTACCCAGCCCAATCTTTTCTTTTTACTTTTTATTTTGAAATAATTTCAGATTTATAAAAAAAAGATACATAGTATAAAGAATTTCCATATATCATCATCCAGGTTGCCCAAATGTTAATATTTTCAGTTGCTTTATCTCTATGTATACAGGGTGGGGCAAGAGTAGGTTTACAACTGAGACAACAAAACAGTTTATTTTTATTATTATTTATTAATACTGTATTGTTTTCCATACAAACTGTAAACCTTTTGCCCCACCCTGTAAATATACATATACATGCACATGTTATATATTTATGTACATGCACATTGTTATGGACTGTATACTTGTGTCTCCTGAAACTTCCTATGTCGAAATTCTAACCTCCCCAATGTAATGGTATGTGGAGGTGGGATCTTTTGGAAGGTGATTAGGTTACCAGTGTGGATCTAGGAATGGATTAGTGTGTGTTGGGAAATGCCCTATCTGGGTTGAGGAAGTGTAGCCTCATTGACAAGCGAGAGGGCCCCAAGGCTGGAAGTAATCAAGGAGGCCTTGGGAAAATAGGCCACTGAGGACACAAAACCTGTCTCTCATCTCCCTGCTTGGCCCTGAAGGATGGCTGGTTAGTCCATGACAGGTAAGGCCCCTTGACGGAAGGGGCAACCTAAGAAAGGCACAGCCACATGGGCATCAGGGAAAAACTTGGGGACATGGAGAAAGGGCAAAAAGACCTGTACCCCTCACCTTGGGCTTTGATATGGCCAGGGTCCTCATTCTATCTGAAAGAAATGTCCCTATTTCCTGGTTACCTTGCTCTTCCCCCTGCCTGGCTCAGGCTTGAAACAACCCTGGAGACAGTCCTAAACTAGATCTGGTGGTTCCCAGGGAAAATCAGGCCTAGAAGTAAATTCTTTAAAGCATGTTTTGTTCTCCCCTCAAAAGCTATGATAACCAGCTCATGCTGGGAAAGAAATGTACATTATTCACAGACCCTGACCCTAAACCCCTTGGCGTCCTTATGTTTATGCCCTCATGTTTACTCATCTCATTTTAGACCCATGTAAATCGGTGTTTCTGCCATTTGTTTTCCTCAACATCATCTATTCTCTGTGAACATTAATATAATGATGTAATGAGATCACCTGTACATTCCTATTACCTAACCCCACTGGTAACTTTTTCAATAAAAGCCTTTGGAAAAAGGGGCTCAGCTGGCTTCTCCACTAGAGGGAAGAGACCTTTCCCCTCTCCTGGCAAACAGACAAGTTTTCTGGGACAATTCATTTTGTTTGCCTCCACCCATGACAATCCTGGGACAGGCTCTGCACGATCAGGGCTTAAGCTCCTGCCTCAGCTGGTGCTGAAACCCGGGACCTGAAGAGTCCCTCCCACAAGCGCTGTTATAAAGGAGAACCCAGAGAACTCTCTTGCCCCTTCTACCACCTGAGGGCACAGCAAGATGACCATTCATGAACCAGGAAGCAGGCCCTCACCAGACACCAAATCTGCTGGTACCTGAACTTCAGACCTCCTAGCCTCCAAAACTGTGAGAAATAAATGTTTGTTGTTTAAGCCACTCCGCCATCCAGTCTATTATATTTTTATTACAGTAGCCCTAATGAACTAAGATACATATACACATACGTATATAAACATATATAAATTATTAGCAGTAGTACTTTAAAGATTTTTTGAGGAAAATTTAAGCTATAATGCCCCTTTATCTCTCAACACATTCAAGTGTACTTTCTTAAAACAATATTCTCTTATATAACTGCAGTAAATTATTAAAATCAGGAAATTAACATGATGTAATCCTACTACCTTACAGATTTCATTTGTATTTCACCAATTGTCCCACTAATGTCCCTTATAGCAACAAATATAATTATTACATGTGTTTTTATATGCTTACATAACTGTTGCTATAAAGGGCATTAAGTGGGACCACAGTAATTTTTATAATTAAAATTCATTAAAATGTAATATATTCTTTTGTTCTGTCTGGGATCTGATTCTGGGTTAAAACTGCATTTAGTCGTCATGTTTCCTATAATATGAAATAGTTTTCTAATTTTCTATGTTGATCATGACCTTGCTATTTTTGGAGAGTAGAGAGCACTTATTTTTACAGAATTATTTCTCAATTTGGGTTTCTTTGATGTTTTTCCACAATTAAATTTAGGTTATATATTTTTAGTAGGACCCTAACAGAAAGATATATGGTATATCTTTCTCTTACCATATCACAAGTTAAATGATACCCATTTGTCCCATGAGTGCTGATGTTAACTTTGATCACTTGGTTAAGATGACATCTGCCAGGTTTCTCTACTCAACTTATTGTTTTTCCTTTTTTTAGTTAAAAAGTATGCTGTATAATTTTTGTCTTATTTTTCATCAAATCTCCCCCCACTAGTTGTGTATCCATTGATTCTAATGTTGCCTGAAACATTACTATGGTGGTTGCCAAATGGTGATTTTCAAACTGCATCATTCCACTGACATTTATAAGGAAAAGTGTAGCTTTCTCTTTATCTATCTGTGTATCAATCACTCATTCACCCACCCATATATATCAGTATGGACTCATGTCACTCATACTCTTTAGGTTATCCATTATGCTCATTTAGACACTCAAACTTTCCCAGCCTCCTTCAAGCTGGCTCCTGAGACCTTCTGACATGGCTCCAACATGCTTCCATTTTCAATCACATTCTTACTTTCTGGTATAGCAGAATGTTCCAAGTTTATGTTTATACTTTTCCAGCCTCAGACCTGGAATCAACCATTTTTCTAAGGAGCCCTGGTTCCTTTTATGAAAAATGTTATTTAAAATCACAATCTATGTGCAAAACATGACCATTGCTACTGAGTCACTGCTTCTAGACCCTCTCAGAGAACAAAGTTAGGAAATATGTATGTAATATATGTATGCACATACAAGTGCACAGATTTGTATCTATGTCTAACTATATCAATATATTAAAATCCATGAGTTCATACTGATACCTTTCCTACATGCTTTTAAGGTGACCCTACTCCCTGAGTTCAAATCCTCTCATTCCTCTTACCCTTCCTTACAGGTGTCTCTGTTCAGGTAGGGCCAATTCTTTTCTTCTTATTCCAGTAACATACAGTTCTGACCTACTGCCAAATCTCTAGGGAAATGGTTCTCAAACTGCTGCGCTTTAGAATTAACTAGATCTTTCTGTAACCAAGGATAATTCACAGGTGATCATTATGTGCAGCCAGACTGAGAACCACTACTGTGAGTGTTTCTTCTCCTGTTTGTCTTGCTTCTTCTGGGCCACAAAGAGGGGGGAGAGAAGGCACAGACACTAACAGTTGCATCTCTGGGGTTAAACACATTAAATGTATATGCTGATTCAAGACTTCCCAATCAGTGCATTCAGACTTGCTGGTGCCTTAAGATTATCTTATTTAAGAACATCCTAAAGTACGTAAGCACTCCCAAATTAAATATTAGTTTGGTGAATTAAAATTAAATTCTAGACTACCAAACAAATATTTCAAAAGTCCCTTACTTTGTGTTTGCATCATCTATACAAGTGTTTTCAATTTTGTGGGACTAGAAAAGGAAGCAGAGAATCTTTATTAGCTGTATTCATTTTTGCATATCTCAATGCTTGCCCACCTCCTAAACATCCCAGGGGATGGGGGTAAGGGGCTCATTGTTTACTGCTTTCCCAACTTTCTCAATTTGAAACACATAAACATTTCTAACCAGCAATAGTAGCCATGAAGGGGAACAGTCTTTCCTTCCACAACTAAAAACAAAGAGGAATAAAAAGACTACTGGAAAAGAAATACACCACCCTGCAGAGGAATATGAAAGTAACAGGTAAGAGAAGGGGTAGGAATCAAGAGTGCCAGGAAAAAGCTGGACTAGTTAGTGACGAAGCATCTAAACATAGGGATCCATTATGAGCAATTCTCAATATGCACTGGTTAAAAAACAGTGATTTAACCTGTTTTAAAACACATTTAAACATTTAGAATATTGTTTAGATGTGAAAAGTATTTCTAATTTTAAATACTTCATACTACTCACAAAAAGTCAACCAATAGTACTTTTCCTTCAAAAGACATTGCTAAATCTTTGTTTTGCAATATATTTAAATTAATTACATTTCTTTTAAAAAGCAATTGGCAGTTCAAATTTTTTAGTCATTCAGATAACCTTTCCTTCCTCAGGTCCAATGGTTTATATTTATAAAGTTTTACTCTATTTACAAACTTATCACAGTCTCATCTTTTCTACGACACTAAATCTTCATATAATATCTTAGATTTCCTTTGCTCAGAACTAAAATGCCAAATTGAAAACTCAGCCTTGGTTAGAGTTTTCCAAGTGTAGAATGTCATCTACACTTGGGAGATCCTAAAAAGAGTTATATAAACTCTGATTGTTAACCAGTGGGAGAGTTTCTCCTAAATATACTATCCCTGACAGCTGTTACGCTTCCCAGCTGTTATATTAACAGCTAACAAGGACAAGCTTTCAATGTTAGAAAAAACAGGAATCCACAGAAAATGTTTTGTCTCCAATTATAATTCCTCACGGTTTTTACTTTTATATGTTCTTACTATTTTACAATGCTCGAGAATGTATTAGGATGTGTGGGGTTTACTGTTAATTATGAGAAATGGAAGGCAGTGAATAACTACTAAAATAATGCTTTCTTCTATACCACATCATTCCACAGCATGAGACCTTTTTCTCTTAATATTCTGGCTCACACTGCTTCTGAAAGCCAGATGGGGATGAGTTCATCAATCTGAAATCTGACACAACTGACAACTCATAAAAAGATCCTTCTGTGTTACTTATGACTGTTGGCAGAAGAGGCCTGAAAATGAACCTTTCCCTAGTTCCCATGACCCACTAGTAGCTAGAGGCAGTAAAGTCCATAATTAATTAACAGTTTCAAAGGAACTGTAAGCTTTTAAGCTTCCCAAATAAAGGATATATATAGGATGTATAGTTTAATTAAGAATCAAAACTTCCAAGGTACACGAAGACCTATAATTCCTCATATCACTTCAACTGCATGTCTAAAATGGTATGATCAGTAGGTATATAAAGGGCATAGATTTAGATACAACTGGTCAATAGAAGCTATTAAAGAGCGGAATTTCTAACATAAAGCTCAACAATATCATCAGCACCCCTTTATGTTCAAAGTATTCAAAATTATTCGAGTTATTACCAGAAAAAGAAATACTAGTCTTAAATACAATTAAGCTATATTCAATTAAATCTAATTTGCACATTACCTTTCGAGTTTGCATTTTCTCTGTTCTCCTCCGAAAGGCAACGTAAGGATCATTGTTAGTAGAGCCATCTCTTTTCTCTTGTTTTATCTGAGGAATGAGAGATGGCCCCCTGCAGTTTTTACGTTTTCTCACCCAGTAGTCATATACCGCTTTAATAAGGTAATCATCTTCATTTAGCAGCAGTTTT
The DNA here is from genome assembly GCF_021234165.1 of Pteronotus mesoamericanus. Classification (NCBI taxonomy): domain Eukaryota; kingdom Metazoa; phylum Chordata; class Mammalia; order Chiroptera; family Mormoopidae; genus Pteronotus; species Pteronotus mesoamericanus. The sequence continues at coordinate 12,997,708 of NW_026555325.1, read as the reverse complement.
GCTTCTTGAAGTGTTACAAGCTAAATTAAACAAAACAAAACACATATACCAACAACAATGTTTGAAAAAGAGAAATCAAGTTAAATGATACCTATCGAACAAATGTGGTAAGTCTAGCAATTATGATCAGATATCATGATAGCAGAAAACACAATTCAATTCAATTGAACAAAAGATTTATTAATAATGAGCTTTATCTGAAAATTTACTTTTTTCCCTTGAGAAGTAATGAGTACCACCAGTTAAAATATTTAAGAAGCCTGGATGAGTTATAGTTGGGAAGACTACAACCAATCTTTGCCTCAGGTAAATCTTATACTAGAAGACCTCAGAGATCCTTCAAAATTTTGATAGTCTACGTATGATTCTATACATTTGAGGATCTACTAGTTTTCAATAGACTCCTAACTCCTTTCTGTGTTTTTGTTTATCAACAGAATCTAGAAGATATAGGTTTCTTTTTATCTCTCTTTAAAATAAAAGATAAATACAGAGTGTGCAAAAGTAGGGTTAGAGTTGTTTGTATGGAAAATGATAAAGAATAAACTGTTTGGCATACTCATAACTGTAAACCTACTTTTGCCTAAACCTCTATGCTCTAATTTATTGCAGCTAAATATATAACGTCTGTTTTGAAATTGTAAAAGGACAAACTGTTAGCATGCTTCCTGAAAATTCAACGCCATTTTGAATTTCCGGTACTAATTACATGTAAAAGCAATTCCTTTATCCAAGCCGGTTAGGTACTTGAGTCTTTGTTCTCAACACTCATTCTGCTAATGACATTGTTACGTCTCCTCTGTGACAGTTTCCTAAGAGTGTTCCTCTAGGAGCTGACATTGGTATCTCAGGGATCTATCTGCTCCTTTATCAAAGCAGCCAGTATGATAGGAACATATTTCAAACTAACATTTGTAAAAATTTGCTTGGTCACATCTGTTTCCTTGTTCCTCGTGAAAACTGGATAGAACAATCAACTTTAGCAGAATGGATTTGGGGTTATACAAATCCATTTACAGTGAACTTCAGAAAAAGATCATGGAGGAGTTTTAGGGCTGGAAAGCTTCAATGAAGTGAAACTATCTCAATTTTTTTTTTTTACTTGTATCATTTTAGAGATTAAGATTAATTTCAAAACAGGTTGAGATAGCTCCTAAAAAAAAAATGTTTCCCTGAAACCTGGAAATGAAGGGAAAATTTTCTCACTCAAATTATAAGATCAACATATGAATTATCTGTTGGGCCTTATGAAGTCATCTGAAGAAGGCATGACCCACCAAATAAATTACGCCTATGATCTGACTTATATTGGTATAACTTCATGGAATAAATGGAATGATCATTTGGACTTCCAGTCCTATGACAGTGGGGCTCATTAGAGGATTTCTTATATAATTTGGTTGCCAAGATAGTGTTACCACAGAAGGAGAATACACTGACAATGAAAACTCAAGTATTTTAGTTCATGTCACAGTTACATTTAGTGCATTAAAATTATAGGTGGTCATTTTTAATTTATTCAGTGTCTCAGTGGAGTCAGCTTAACAGCATCTGAGAAGCTGAAAAATTTAATCTTTAAAGTGGCAGGTCAGAGCCTGGAAAAAGACCAAACCAAAAGAATCTATTTACTAACATCAACTTTATTATTTTTTAAAAAGAATTTATTTATTCTTAGAAGGGAGGGGAGGGGGAAAGAGAGAGAGAAATATCAATGTGAGAGAGACATATTGCTCGGCTACTCCTCCAATGCACTCCAACGGGGGACCAACCCTACAACCCAGGGATGTATCCTGGCTGTAACCGAATGGGTGACCTTTCACCTTGCAGGACAATGCCCAACCCACCCGATCAAGGTTTCAAACTTCAATTTTAAAAGGACACTTTCCCACTGCTGGTTGAAGTTCTCTGGAATGGTGATGTATGCCTCCAAAGTCTACAAGGACAGTAGTACAGTAAGAATCAAGCTTTGTGGCTCTAATAGAATTCCACCTCATGCTGACAGCATCAAAGCATCACTAGCCACTCTCATGTGCTCTGGGGACCAAGGGAAATAATGCTGTGGTTATGCTATACATACTTTAGTTGTTTGGTCATTCTGCTTTGGATAAAATTTTACCACCTTTACTAATTAAATAAAAAACTTAACCTAACGTTACAGTGGGAAGGATTGGATTCTTTCCATCAACCTGCAGAGCAGTAGTGAGTTTCTTACATAACAATACTATCAAAATAACACTGCTTCCTATCCATATGCTGCCTCAGATTTTCTTCTCTGGTGCTTCTTGCTCCTGCTAGAAATATTCTCCTGCCTGGTTGTTAAGTATCCTCTTTGTATTTCAGGTCTTAAGAATTCAATACACAATTTACAGTTAAACATCCTGACATTTCTTTCCAGTGTTAACTGTATTTTCTTAGTTGACTGCTGTTTTTATGTTGTCATACAGCAAAATTTTATTTTATTGAATAACCTTGGTTTTAATCATTCTGTAAAAATTATCTGTAGCTATTCTAAGGCAGCTAGTATCAATGCATTACCATTATCAATGTGACACCATCGATTTGAGTGGGCAAGAACTATTTGCAGATAAAAGTAGTCCCAAATTATGTTGCATGATTAAAAACCTACAAAATCAGAATTCTACTACTTTTGAACCTCAGAAAAAGTTCTGCCATTTAGCACTTTGTCTACTAGAAAGTAGTAGGAACCAGTATTTAACTGGCAAAGCATTTGGGGTATATTTACTATTCCTAAAGCAGCTCTGAGTTGTTTGATTTACTTGATTTACTTACTTTGGGGGAAGGGAATGGTGAGATTAAAAATTATCCTACCATATGGTTTTTTCTTCTAGACTGCTTACTAGCTCCATGAGGGCAAGGATCATTTAGTGTGTTTATAAACAAAAGTCATGATCTAGCAATTTCAATAAATACATTTTTAATACACAAATGAGTAAATTACATGTAAAAATCAATGTTTTCTATATATAAAATAGCCAATTAAGCAATAAGTAGTTAATAATCACCAACCAGCAGCCCACCATTGTGTTATGGGTTGTGAGGAACATAAGTAAAAAAAAATTTAAGAAAAATCCACTACCTAAAGAAACTTACAATATGGCAAAAAAGGAAAAGTAAGACAAATATAAATTAAACAATAAGAAAACAATGTAAGAATTTTAGAACTGAGTATTAGTGAAGTAAGATACAGGACAGAGTCACAAGAACACTCTCCGAAGTGCCTGCAGCAGTAGCCTACTATATAAGAATGAATTCACAGGACAGATACTGAAGAGCAACAAATGAGATGTAGAGGAGCAATGGAAGAGGAGATGAAGACAACAACAATCAGGAAATGTGGAGGTCAACAGCATCCAACACTACAGGGATATTAAGTAGGATGGACGCTGAAAAGAGGCTCTTGGATAACAGTAAGAAGGTCACTTGCTGGCAGACTTTATGCAATTTCTATAAACTGAAATGGATTGTGGTGGCTAATCTTTTGAAAATTTAACTGTGGCAGAAAAAGGAGAGACATCAGCTGGTAGTTTATTAGGAAAGACAGCGTCAACTATAGGGACCCTTGGCACATTTTGGGGCAAAGAGAGAAAGATTGCAGAAACGAGAGAAGAGACAACTGAAAATGAAACATTCAAGGAATATGAAGGTACACAAGGAAGACTAAGAATTAGAAACTTAGGGGCTAAAGGAAAGGTCTAAAAAACAGACGATTCTGAGTTTTGTGAGTCACTGGAGAGAGAAGGAATATAGTACAGCATCATCTGGAGTTGAAAGTAAATGAGATTTTGGAAAGCTTAAAGTTGAAAGGTCTATAGGCCAATAGGCAGCAGGAAAAAAGAAAATCCTGAAACCTGAAAAAGATGTCAAGACTAAAGGTATATGTACTCTTATACCCACAAAAAAGCTTGCTGAGGTGCTATCTCCCCAAAATACATAGGTTAAGAAATTCAAGAAAAGAATATCAAGAAACTCTGATGTTTTCAGGAGTTGAATAAAAAGTTGGCAAAAGAAAATTAGAAGGAATGGTCATAAAAAATATTAAGAAAAACTAGATGGGAATGATTTGTATTCTAAAGACCAAAGATAATGACAATCAAGAAATAAGAAGAGATCAAATTAGGCAAAAGGAGGGGGAAAGAAAATAATCACAGCATTTGGCAACAGTTTTCACTAATGACTTCATTACAGTAACCTCCACAGAATGATGGGGGCAAAAGCTTTACCCCAGTCTACTTTTTGTGTCTTTCTCTACTAACCTAGTAAGTATTGTTTTAATCACAAACCTGATTCCTTGCCCTTGAAACTGGTCCTATGCTATTCCCCCAAAAAGAGAAATAAAGAAATCCACAAATTCACACAACAGGGACTGGGATGGGGACAGCCTTCTGGTATCTTTAATCCTTGGTTCTATTAACAGAACCACTACCCTGTTCCTATGACAAAACTTCCACCTTCATCTCCACTGCTGAAAGCAGATTCATGCTATCATGGCTAAGTCCAGCCTGTTTATTTAGGCTAGAAGCTTGTCACTGAGTAAAGAGAACTAAAATAGGATAATGCTGATTGTATGTGTAGAGTTAATTGCATTGTTTCCATGCTTTTTGGTTTATTCTGCCCCAACTAACAAGATAAGCTCAGTAAGATGAGACCTTCTGTCATGGCTCCTGTTCACCTGAGCACTAAACAAATATTACTGATTGAATGAAAAGAAACAAATGAGAGAACAGAGGGGTGAAGGCTTTGGACGAACATAATTTCAGCCACCGAGAATAATGTCTGCACAATCATGGAAAACAGTAGAAAGAGCAAAAGACTGATCAAGCCTAAGATTGCTAGGAAAATTTGTATATAAAGAAAAATTGAAACTGTATCTGATGCCAGTGATCAAAATCCTAGAAAAACTGTGAACATTAACTATAATGAATATCAATTTGATAATTAAAAGAAATCTCCAATGGGGGAAAAAAAACATTTTCTCAAAAAGCTAATTAGGTTGAATTTTACAAAATTCAGTTTTGAATGTATTTCTTTGGATAGTACACTAAATTTACTTTCCATCAAAATAGGGATAAAAGGCTGGTAGGAAGGCTAAATATGCAACAAAATAACTTTACAAAGCAAAAGTTTTTAGAAATGTTCTGTAAGCTGGTAATGCCTCTGGAATTCACAGGACTTAAGTGGGAGGTAAGAACAATTAAGAGATCTGCATGGGTCAAACAGTGAAAAATTTTAAAAGTCTATTTTTAAGACGTTTGTATCTGTAACTTCTTACTACATTAATAACTTACCATATCAATATATCACAAAGGTATACAAACAATTATTTTTAAAGATAGTTTAGTTTTAAAATCTAATTATAATATCAACGCTTGCTTGTCCTGGCTAGTGTGGCTCAGTAGATTGAGCGACGGCCTGTGAACCAAAGGGTTGTTGGTTCGATTCCTAGTCAGGGCACATGCCTGGGTTGCAGGCCAGGCCCCCAGTAAGGGGCACGTGAGAAGCAACCACACACTGATGTTTCTCTCCCTTACTTCCCCTCTGTCTAAAAATAAATAAGTAAAATCTTAAAAACAAACAAAATACATGCTCATTATAGTAAATTTGGAATCCAGAAAAACAGAAAAAAAAACCCCACAAAAATCACCAGTAATTCCATTACTTCAATATAACCATTTTTGGCATTTTGTTAGACTTTCTTGTTCTTTTAATTCTATGCACAAATATACATGTAAAGGCTTTAAATAAACCACAGAGTTTTCCACTAAAGCAATTCTGTATCCTGTGTTTGAAACCTAACATAAACAATTACTTGTGGCATTAGATATGATTCAAAATAATGATTTTAAATGCCTGTATGATATCCCACCATAAAGACAACTTGTAGGTTATTCTGAACATCATTGTTTAAAAATTTTTTATATTTTCACTGATTATTTTTCTTGAGAATAATTCTTAGAGGTAAGATTACTATATCAACAGGTATAAACATTTTATACCTGACATTTGCTGCATAAATGCTTTCCAGAAAGGCCATACCATTTTAAATTCTCTACCATATAAAAGCTCACTAAGGAAAATTCTTTAGGACTTTGTGAATAATATTCTATTCACTTAAAATTTTAAGTAATATATACATAAGTAAATTAAAATACTTTTAAAATAATTAGAGACCAGCCAAGATGGAGGTATAGGTAGAAACACTTCACTTCCTCGCACAACCAAGAGAAGGATAACAAATTTAAAAACAAAACAACAACCAGAACTGCCAAAAATTTAGACTGCATGGAAGTCTGACAACCAAGGTGTTAAAGAAGAAATACTCATTCAGACTGGTGCACCAAGACAAAGGAATATGGCCCAAAATAAAGAACAGGTCAAAACTCCAGAAAAAGAACTAAGCGATGAGGAGATGGACAACCTATCAGATGTACAGTTCAAAATACTGGTAATCAGGATGCTCACAGAAATGATTGAGCATGGTCGCAAAATGAAGGAAGAAATGAAAGCTATTACAAAGTGAAATAAAGGAATATACAGGGAACCAACAGTGAAGGGAAGGGAACTGGAACTCAAATCAACGATTTGGAACAAAAGGAAGAAATAAACATCCAATGGGAACAGAATGAAGAAACAAGAATTCAAAAAACTGAGGAGAGGCTGAGGAACCTTTGGGACAACTTTAAACGTTCCATCATCTAAATCACAGGGTGCCAGAAGGAGAAGAGGAAGAGCAAGAAATTGAAGACTTACCTGAATAAATAATGAAGGAAAGCTTCTCCAATCTGGAGAAAGGACTAGTATACATGCAAGCCAGGAAGCTCAGAGAGTTCCAAATAAGTTGGACCCAAGGAGGAATACACCAAGACACATCATAATTAAGTTACCCAAGATTAAAGGAGAGAATCTTAAAGGCAGCAAGAGGAAAGGAGAGTTACCTACAAAGGAGTGCCCATAAGACTATCAGCTAATTTCTCAAAAGAAACCTTACAGGCAAGAAGGGGCAGGGAAGAAGTATTCAAAAATCACGAAAGGCAAGGACCTATACCCCAAGATTACTCTATCTAGCAAAGCTATCATTTAGAATGGAAGGGCAGATAAAGTGCTTCCCAGACAAGGTAAAGCTAAAGGACTTCAGCATCACCACGCCATTCTTACATGAAATGTTAAGGGGACCTATCTAAGAAAAGAAGATGATCAAAACTAGAAACAGTAAAATGAGAACAAACTCACAACTATCAACAACTGAACATAAAAAAACAAAAACAGAAACTAAACAAACAACTCGAACAGGGAAAGAATTATAGAAATGGAGATCACATGGAGGGTTACTGGTGGGGAAGGGGAAGGGGAGAATATGGGAAAAAGGGACAGGGAATAAGAAACATAATTGGTAGGTACAAAACAGACAGGAGAAGGTTGAGAATAATGTAGGAAAAGGAGAAGCCAAAGAACGTACACATACGGCCCATGAACATGAACTAAGGGCGATGGGGAATGCTGGAGGGTTGGGGGAGTGCAGGATAAAGGGAGAAAGAAATGGAATAACTATAATAGCATTATCAACAAAATATGCTTTAAAAAAAGAAAAAATAGAGTGCATTAATATAAATCTGAGCAACTGAGCAAGATTTGGTATGAGCTATCTGCCTTAGAGACCCAACCAAGCAAATTTAGCTACTGAAGCACCAAGAAGACAGACCTATGAAAAGAATCTAGAAGATAATATAATATTGTAACTAGCATTGTTTTAATATCCAAACAATAAAAAAAGTCAGAACAGTACTCTTCATACTCCCATTCAAAGAAATTATTCTTAAGTACTCAGTTCAAGAAATACTGTAAATAAAAATTCTAAGATGTCAGGAAAAGAAATGCAAAAGACAGTAAACTGCAATATATGTAGGTCTAAAGAATATGTAAAATAAAGCTACTAACTGGATTAACTGTAAGACAAAAGACATTTTTACAATGTACAGTACCTGATTAGAACTGGCTTTTTCAAGTCTGTCAATCATAATTTCAAATTGCAAAGGCTTAATTTCCATCTTTCTGTTAAGTCTATTTAATAAGGTCTCATCTTCTGAATCCATATCATAATCTGGTTGCTCGTTGTCTAAATTGAAGGCTAGAAAAGAAAAGAAAAAGTTTTCAAACTAAGAAAAAAATAGTTATACAGTGTTTATATTTGACCACAGAATACTCCTGAACTATAATGCATTTACCAAAGAGGAGCTCATGAGCAGACATCTAAAAGTTTGTTTCAGAGATAAAGGGAACAATGGCAAAAAATAAAATTTTAATTCATATATAAAGTTTAATAAAATAGCAAAAATTTATTTCAAAAAGTTCAAAAATACATGCTAAAATATAAAATAGCAATTAAAAAAGATACATCTTTATCAAGACAATAATTTGGCAGCACAATGAAAAGCTATGAAACAAAATGGCATTTCAAATCATTAAGGATAAAACAGATTATTTAAAAAAGGAATTAGAAATAAATGATGGTTTGTACATAAACTGAAGCCCTGAGAATGAATGACAATGATGTATGTATACTGATATGAAAAGAAACCAATCTTCATAAATATTAAGTGAAAACATCTAAGGTACAAAATAGAGTATATAGTGCAGTAAGTTATATTTTTAAAAGGGTAAGGAGTGTGAGTCTGTGTGTGTGTCTATGTATATAAATGCACTGAATATTTTTAAAGGATACTGGTAATACTTCTCCACTTCTAGAATTGGAATGTTAAGTAGGAGTTCAAGGATAGTAGAGAGAATTTAAAATTTCTCTTTGTTCCTTTTAAAATCTCCCCTTTATTTTAAATATAAAGTATTTTAAGATTTAAAAATAGAGGTTTTTAAGCATGTATATGTATTAATTTTTAAAATATGAATGCAGAAAAAGAAAGTGCCACAAAGTATGTGTTGAAATCACACGTCAAAATTTTGCATCAGGCAATGAAAGAGATACCTATCACCAAGAGGCAGTTTATTTAAAGGCTGCCTACATATCAGTGTATAAATGAGTATCTCATAGTCATGCTGTGTGAAATGTCCAGCCATTCTCAGATTCAGCATGATATTCTTAAAGGTAGTTTATAACACAGTAACAGATGTGTATATTTATATATTTGAGTAAAAGCTGTCCCCAACTACAGATAGTACTGGCGGACATAAAATATTTAAAGGTAGCCCTGGCTGCTGTGGCTCAGTAGATTGAGTGCTGGCCTGTGAACCAAGAGACTGCCTATTTGATTCCCAGTTGCGGGCACATGCCTGGGTAGCAGGCCAGATCCCCTAGTTCAGGGCACGAGAGAGGCAACTGCACATTCATGTTTCTCCCCCTCTCTTTCTCTCTCCCTTCCCCTCTTTCTGGAAATAAATAGTCTTTAAAGAATGTATTTAAAGGCAAAAATAACTGATTATAAAGTAAATGACTGTATCGCAAAAAACCTGAACTGTGGCTAATTGTTTAATAAAACTGTTCCACTATATAAAAACAACAAAAACGAGAATAAATTTTAGCTAAAATAACCTTATATAGCACTTAACAGGGGTCTAGGAGTGTTCCAAGTGCTTTATACACACGAAATGATCACAATCACCCTAAGTGGTTGGTAGTATTTCATTCCTAAAGAGACTTACATTCTAAAATCTGCAAAAATTTTATTGTATTTAACCTGTATCACGTAGTATAAAAAAAATGATGCTCTGTACATAAACTGAGGCCATGAGAATGATTAATAAATCAAGTTATAGTTATTCATGAAATAACAATGCAGATTATTTTATAAGTATGACTGATTCACTTAAAATAGTCCTGAAAATAAAATTATCTTCCTTCTCTTGATTCACTGTTTTTATTCCTGAAAATAGCAATAATTCACAATTATGTTTTTAAAAAAATTCAATCACCATCAAATTCAATGACAGATGATATGGATCCTTAAACCATGTAGATTCACTAAAAATTAATGTATATGAAGTGATGTTGTGTTTGTAAATTCACATAATGACAGTTGATGATCTGCCATTAGTCCACAGACTAATAAAAATTAATAAAATATGGTTATCTAATACAACCAGAAGACATGTTAGAGGAAGATAAGTTTAAAAAATGTTAAGTAGATGCTCTGAATTTCTAAGTTAAATGCAAGTTTTTGAAAGTTCAAGGTCAAGGCTATATACACAGATTTTGTGTGACCGTCTTTTACACACCTACCTATCTCACTCATCTCTTATTCCTCCACTTCCCATCTCTGACTCTATGTTCTTATTCTATTCTTACAAAAGGCAGTACCCTAGCTTCTGAGGCAGGGGAAGGGGCAAGAAAAGCTGGGAAATAGTCAGAAAAATTAATAGTGAGAATTGATAGGTCTTACAATATGGTAAATCGGAACGAGGGCGAAGACTTGCATCAGCACTCCAAGTTTTCTGATGCTATCATTTCTCTTTATATTAAAAAGCTGTAAGAGAATTCAATTACACATTGGGTATCCTATTGCTTCCAAACACCTACACGGTTTCATCTATACCTCTTTTTATCACAGATTACATTGATTATCACCTCTATCAGTCAAAAAAACCAAATTTTTAAAAAGCAGTAATTACTTTAGTCATACTTGTATACTCCCTGCACAGTACATAAAGAAAAAAAGGTAGGTAATAAAAGCTGAATAGAAATTGAGTTTCTTAAATATAAATGATTCTTTTAAACTACAAGCAGAATATATTCTAAAAGCTTTTTAATACCTCATTTTTTGAAACACAGAAGGCTTTTCCTGTTAAAAAAAAACCTAACAAATATTGAGTTACTTTCATAAGCCAGTCAACCAAACAAAACAAGTAAAACAATCCCTATTCTCTCCCTTCAAAAAAAGAGGGGAAGGAGGTAGACAGGTGGTTGAAAATTTCTTGGTATGAACAAGGTTAAGGATAGCAAGGGGGTGTGTCTGTATATATGTGTATAAGGCTTTCTGTGATAAGGGTAACTGAGCAGTAAACAATTACAAAAGTAAAAATGAGGGAACTAGAGAATGTGCATGCTGGCCATGAGAAGGCAAAAGTGGGAAGGAAAATAGATCAGAAAATTCTATAGGGTGGCTACCACTGTTCAGGGAAATTGGGTTTTCTGACAGGGAGCAACTGCTTCTGTGTAGGTAGGAAAGTGTGTAGAACCTGCTGTTTGAATATATAGGGCATTTTCAAGTCAATTGGATATAGCTTAGATAATACATAGAACAGAGTTGGTCAAAAATTAGCCAGTAAAGCAAATATTACTTCTAGTCAAAAGTAACTTTCAAAGTCCCTTATACTACCTTTTATTTGGATATGAAGGGTGGGGCAAAACTAGGTTTACAGTTGTGAGTACGCTAAACAGAATTGATCTCTAAATTATTTATTAATCACTGTATTATTTTCCATAGGAATACCTGGAACTCTACTTTTGCCCCACCATGTATTCATATGCAAGTACCTAGCAGGCATAGCTATCTAATGGAATAAGAGAGTTTCCTGGAGAAGAGAAAATTATAAGAAAATTTTCCAGAGCTAAAAAACATCAAGAAGTTTTCAGACTAATGTCATTTACCAGAGAATCAAGATGATGGAGGAGTGAGAGAAAGTCACACTGACCTCTTCCCAGGACCAATCTGGAACTACAACTAAATTGTGGAGAAATCACCTGGAACAAACAATTGAACAACAGCGAGAGAGGAGTCTTATAACCTCGGACAGACAGAAGAATCAGCTTCGGTCTGTGCTCAACCTCCTGGTAAAGAGTGCAGTAGAGACTTGAGAAGGTGGCCAGGGAGCGCACGGACGGCAGGACCAGAAGGATATTGAAACGGCCATTTGAATGCCCCTGAGAAGAGCAGGGTCTAAATCATAAGCAGGTATCTCCAGCCTACAGCACTAGAGCCCCAAAAGTACACAGATAACAGTCAGCTGTGAAAAGCGGCAGGGTTGCTTTCTGCCAGAGAGAGGCAGCTGGAGATGCAAGGAGCCCTTTAAGGGGCCAATGCATAAATTTTTATTTGCAGCCACTTACCCTGGGCTCCAGCAAAGGCCGGGGCAGAGTAGGCTAGAGACTCCTGAGGAAGAGACTGGGGAAAGAAGCTTTGGGGAGAGAACTGAGAAAGTAGTTGGTGGGATCCTGGTGCTGACCTCTCCCCGATACTGCAGCACCCACATGGCTCAGGCAGACCACTCCCCTGACTGGGCAGCAGTGTGTGAGGACCCAATCACCCCACCCCCCAGGAGGGACTCTGCCCCACCCTGTGGTGCCTACGCTGGACTGCTGAGAGCAGAGTGACTAGATTAACAACTGAAGGATATAGCCACAGGACAGTAGATTCCTGGAAATCTCAAACAGAATGCCTAAGGTCAAACAGGGTCAACATGTGACATCATCAGAGGCAGAGCCAGAAAGAAAAAAACAGCGGTCTCTTACCATAGAAGTTCACACCACAAAGTCAGGAAATCAAGACAGATCAATTTAAGAAGCAGAAGCAAAGGCTTTACAATGGATTTAAATGTTTTAACATTTTATAATGGATTTTGACAAAAAAAAAATAAATGAAATCAATCTGCATTAAAAAAAAAAAATGGAACTCCTACCTTTTGTGATGACATGGACTGAACTGGAGAGTATTATGCTAAGTGAAATAAGCCAGTTGGTGAAAGACAAATACTGTATGATCTCACCTGTAAGTGGAGTCTATTCAACAAAATAAACTAACAAAATAAACCACAGGCATGGAAACATGGAGCAGACTGAAAATGACTGGAAGGGATGGGGAAGCAGGACAATGGTGAAAAGATGGGAGACGGGACTAAACAAAGAACATGTAGGAATGAGCCATGGACATGGACAGCAGAGTGGGAACTGACTGTGGGAGAGGGGGGCGGGGTCAGGTGGGTGGAGGAGGGCAAAGGGGGAAAAAATTGAGACAAGTGAAATAGAACATACATGATTTAAAAATAAAAAGATAAAGACTTTAATTAAAAATAAAAGTCATTTACCAACCATGGTACAGAGTGTCAAGGAATTCAATGTGGTGCACGATGATGGGCAAGTTACTGCCAATGACTTCATAATATTATTATGAATATGAATTAATATTATTATTACTACATAATAGTATGCCTAGTATATGTTGTATGTTAATGGAAAATAGGTGTTCCCCACATTTCCACTCAAATCTCCAGGCGGGAAAAGGATAGGAAGAATACTCTCACCTTCTATCATACTTTCACTCTCTCCCCAGCCAGAAAGAGTGACTCAAACTGGTGAACTTGGGAGAAGAACCTCATCAGCTCAATACCTTCAAGTGTATAATATCTTGAGGTTCTTCCTTCCTTTGGAGAGGCTGCGCTCTAGTTGGCCCTCTACTACAGGGCTGATTCCGCCCTTTATGGCCAGTAGTGAGGTAAGTATATTTAATTCAAGGGTTAAAAATTAGATTGTCCATTGAGGCCCTACATTTATGCCTTGTATTCCAACAACATTTTTGTTAGTAATAAAGCTAAAATTTTATATGTCTATACCTGTTTCTCCATTAATTCCAAAGTAAATAGGGAAAGAAATGTTGCTTATTGCTCCTATGCCTCAACATTAGAGGCTACAGAATAACTTATTTTACAAGTGGTTTGTGCCTTTTTTTTTCTTCACTCCAGAACTTTCTATCTTTATACTTTAGTCTCTGTCATACTCAACATCCAGGGTTTACTTCACTCACCCTCTTGTAGGATGCATTATCTCACACAGCATAACATACTGAATGTAAGCCAAAGCCAACGCTTTAAATTCAAGGCTTTCTAAAAACTAAACAAAACAAACACAGATAATTTCCCTATCTAAATTCTGTGAATTAAGAACTCTTTACATAAAACTGTCTCTGTATTTATAGGTGTTAATCACCTTTCTGGACCCTCTATGCCATGTTTGATACCATGCAATATTTCATTCCACAGGGAACTCTACCACGATGAGTAACTGACCCTTAAACTGTAGGTGATCAGTGATCTATGAAATGCTTCTGGGTTTAAAGTATAGGTGGGCCAGATTTCCTGTAACAGAAATGTGACCATAAAGATGGTTTCTGGTTAAGGAGGCCAGAGTGAACTCATGTTTGTTTTGAAATCCCAATAAAATAAAAGCAAAGAAATCTTTTCCTCCCAAATGTCATTTATCCTCAGAAGGGATAGGAAAGAGCAGGTAAAAATTATCAATCAAATTTTCAGACTGGTAACGCACATGGATTAGCAGACAAGAAAATCTTGAAATATAAATGGTGAGGAGAGGACACAAGAAGCAGGAAAGCTTCCCCACCCATTTAAATACTTATGGAGAATTGAAGCTAACAGTTCCAGAAGGCAGGACACTTCTGGAAACAAGAAGACTGGATAAATATCTTTATATGAAAACCAGACCTTTCCCTCATCTAGTATACCTAGGGAACTACTTTTCCTTTGCAAATGGTAGAAAAATTGACGGCTTAACCTGTAAGGGTTAATCCAGAGTGCCAGTGGACTCCAGAGTAAAGGCATGCTGAAGGAAAGTATAAGGCTCCATACCAAAAATGGTAAGTATAAACCTATAGGTTGAACCATGAATTCTCCCACAACTGCCATCCTACTACCCCATTACCATTCCCCAACTCACCTATAAAAATAAAAATAGTCAGCCACCCAGGAGTGAGACTGAATTCTTTGTTTAGGAAAACTGAATAATCCTCCCCAAAGCACTGTAAGATAAAAAATCTTACTCAAATATAGACAGTCAAGTAATCCAAATATCTGAGAAAAGATAGCAAAAGAAACAAACATTTAAAAAAAAACCCTTGGGAAACAAAAAGAATGTAAAGGGAAGGAAAAAAATGCTTAGAGATAGTACTGAATCCATGCAACCAGAAGAGAAAGGGGATACTATGTAAAAAGCACTTAGCGCTGGCCAGTGTGGCTCAGTGGGTTGGAGCATGGACCTGTAACCAAAAGGTTGTGGGTTTGATTCCAGTCCAGAAACATGTCTAGATTGTTGGTTCAATTCCTGGTCCAGGTGCATACGATTCCCGGTCCTGGTAGGTACAAGAGGCAACTGTTCAGTATTTCTCTTTCTCCCTTCCTCACTCACTAAAAGCAATGAAGAAATGTCCTCAGGTGAGAATGAAAACAAAACAAAACAAAAACAAAAAACCCCCCACTTAGACATCAAACAAAATTTAAAACTCTAGGACTTGTGTTCAAGATGGAGACACAGGTAAAATATGGCTTGCCTCTTTGCACAATCACATCAAAATTACAACTAAACTACAGAACCACCATCACTCAGAACTGTCAGAAATCAAGATGAATGGAAGTCCAACAACTACAGGCTTAAAGAAACCACATCCATCCAGAATGGGAAGAGGGGAGGAGGTGTGGAAACACAGAATAGGCTGGTCCTACACCCGTGTGTGGTGTATAAAAATTTGGGACGGATATCTTGGGAGTGAGGGGCCCCAGCCCAGGGTTCCAGTGCCAGGAAGATAAGTCCCCAAAACTTCTGGCTGCAGGGATTGAGTCAGTGAAAGAAACTGCTTGAGCCTCTAGCAGTCCTCTTAAAGAACCCCCACACACACCTCATCCACTCAGACTCATCCCTCTGAGCTCCAGCACTGGGTTTGGAGCTTGAAAGGCACCAGAGGCATACAGAGAGGAACTGAAGTGTTTGGCATCAAGGCAAGAGCTAGGGAACACCTTTCTCTCAGACAGAAAGGTGGGCAGAGGCCACTGTTCCTTTTCTGAACCCGCTCCCCACAGAACCACAACGCTGGCAGGCAGGTGCCATATCTGATATTCCATCAACCTGGCTGATTGCCCTATCCTGGAGATCCCCAGACTCTGCCCCAATCAACTTGCAGGCCCACCCAAACTGTTAACAGAGGCCTTTCCATATGAATGACTGGTCTTGGCTCATGTTTCACAACTTCTAAATTCTCTCAAATAAGCAACAGCCTGCCTCAGCAAGTCCCCAGCCCCTGTACATCTTGCTAAGTAGTTCAGGCCCAGCATTAGCAGCAGCCAGCTTAGGTTCACATCTTAGCTTCACCTGGGAATCTCCAAGTCCAGCACAAGTAGCAGCCATCTACAGATTGCTGGGTAGCTTATGCAGGGTGGCCCTGGGAAGAACACAGATAGGGGCTGACCTTGGCCTGAACCACCCGGGAAACCCCAGGGCCTGCACACCCAGTGGACAGCTACAGACCATGTTGTAGCAACACTACCACCCTGCCCCTGCATAGCTGATCCTCCATGGAGGGAGGGGGTTGGTAATCAGTGGTCATAGGCAGTCCTTGCAGCTGACTGGCCTGGTTAAATCCCTCCCACTGACCTGCCAACAGCAATCAAGGCTCAATTACAAGAGGAGGGGGTATGCAGCTCACATGAAGGTTGCACCTCGAGTACCCAGCTTGAGTGAAGGGGAGGCTGTGTCACTGGACTCAACAGGATACTTACTAAATTAGGTCATGCTACCAAAACAGGGAATTATAGCAGCTCTACCCTATACTTAGAAACACACACAGAGAGGCTGCCAAAATGAGGAGACAAAGAAACATGGTTCAAATCAAAGAACAGAACAAAACTCCAGAAAAAGAACTAAGCACAATGGAGAAAAGCACTCTATCAGATGCAGAGTTCAAAACACTGGTTATAAGGATGCTCAAGGAACTTAGTGAGGACCTCAAGAGCATTAAAAAAATCCAGTCAAAATTGAAGAATACAATGACTGAAATAAAGAACAATTTATAAGGAAACAACAGTAGAGTGGGTGAAACCGAGAATCAAATAAATGATTTGGGACATAAGGAGCAAAAAACCAATCAGAACAAGAAGAGAAAGAATCCAAAAAAATGAGGACAGTATAAGCAGCCTCCCGGACAACTTGAAGAGGGCCAACACTTCCCTCATAGGGGTGCCAGATGGAGAAAAGAAAGAGCAAGAAAAAGGAAAATATATTTGGAAAAAAAAATAATGAAAGAAAACTTCCCTCGTTTCGTGAGGGAAATAGATGTGAAAATCCAGGAAGTACACAGTCGCAAACAAGATGGATGCCAAAAGGCCCACTCCAAGACACATTGTAATTAATACTCCAAAAGTTAAAGAGGGACTCTTAAAAGCAGCAAGAGAAAAACTGTTAGTTACTGATAGGCGAGTTCCCATAAGGCTGTCAGCTGATTTCTCAAAATTGCAGTGTAGAAGGGATTTCTACTTTGCAGGCTAGAAGGGATTTGCAAGAAATATTCAGTATCATGAAAAGCAGAGACCTGTAGCCAAGTTTCCTCTACCCAGCAAAGATATCATTTTGAATCTAAGGGCAGCTAAAGAGCTTCCCAGACAAGGAAAAACTAAAGGAGTTCATCATCATCAAACCATTATTATATGAAATGTTGAAGGGACTTATTTAAGAAAAAGAAGATCAAAACTATGAACATTAAAATGGCAATAAATACCTATCTATAAACAACTGAATCTAAAACTAAGTAAACAAGAACAGAGGCAGAATCTTGGATACAGAGAGCATTTTGATGGTTGCCAGATGGGAGGGGGATTTGGGGGATTGGATGGAATGGTGAGGGGATTAAGAATTGCAAATTGGTAGTTACAAATAGCCATAGGAATGCCAAGTACAGTACAGGAAATGGAGTAGACAAAGAACTTATATGCGTGACCCACAGACATGAACAAAGGTGTGGGGAATGTGTGAGGGAGTAAGGTACGCTGGGTGGAGGGGGGCAAAGGGGGAAAAATTGGGACAATTGCAATAGCATAATCAATACAATATAATTTAAAAAACTGTAATAGCAAAAAAATAACGAACAGCAGATTTCTCAACAGCAACAACTAAAAGAACACAATAGCACAACCAATATTCAAAATTCCAAAGGATAAAGGTTTTCAACCTAAAAGGTTCCACTCAGCTAAACTATCAATCAAGTATGAGGCTAAAATAAAGTTAATTTCACACACGCATGGCCTCAAAAAATTCTTCTTCCACACACTCTTTCTTAGAAAACTACCAGAAGCTTGTGCTCCATTAGAATGGAGTAAATCCAAAAACAAGAAAGCATGGAATCCAAGAAATGGGGAAACAAACACATGAGCGAAGCAAAGAAAATCCTAAAATAACAGATGACAGCCAAGCAGTAAACCTAAAAGCAACCAGTCTAGAATACAGAGGCAAAATAAAAGGTTCCAGGAAAAAAAAAATGACATTATCTAACTGTTTGAACATATTAAGGGACTTATATATTTCTGTGGGAGAATTTGTGGTGACTCAATCAAAGGTACACAGAAGCAGCAGATATAAACACAAGAAAGTTATCTTCTTTGAAAATAAAAACATAAACAAGAAAGGACATGTAATCATTGTTAAGCTGTTAATATCTGCAGAATGATAAGACTTTTCAGCTGTCAGTATTTGCAGAATGAAAATATTGTATACATTGGACTTTATAATATAACTAGAGACAAAATATGGGACAAGTGGGCTGAGGAGAGAAGTAAATTTTAAACAGCCAGTAATCAAAATATATTTTTAAAGAATTTAAAAAGATAATTATATGAGCCCACTATTTAGAAATGTGAAGATAAATACCAAAAGAAAGTACTTGAAGGAAAGTATTTGAAGTTAGTTGACTCTCAGAATGGAAAGGACACGGCGCTTTTTAGGGAAAAAAATAAAAAGAAAAAAATTTCAACTAAGTCTCATGATGTATGTATCGCTTTGATTTTTATGCACTACGTTTGAATGTAATTTTTAGCCTTTTGCGGGTGGTGGAGAACGCGGAGAGAACGCTATGAACGTCTTGGGCACGCTGGGAGAGTACAAGCTGGCGGGGGCGCTGCCTGATCACCCCTGAGTGCCGCACACCGCCCTGTACCGCAGGCGCATCTTTGCACCTAACCATGTCATTGCGAAGTCCCGCTTCTGGTACTTTGTGTCTCAACTTGAAGAAAATGAAGAAATTTTTAGTAGAAATCGTCTACTTTGGGCAGATGTTCGAGAGCTTTGGTATTTGGCTGCACTACACTCCCATAGTGGGACTCACAACATGTACCTGGAGTACCAGGACGTGACCAACTCAGGCGCCGTCATCCGGTACTAACCGGACATGGGGGTCTGGCACATCCAGTTAATCCAGATTATAAAGGTCGAGGAGATAGCAGCCAGCAAGTGCCACGAACCGGCACTCAAGCAGTTCCATGACTCCAAGATCAAGTTACTGCTGCCCGACTGGGTCCTTTCTCACCAGCGCAAGCCATCCAAGAGGCCCAACACCTTCTTTTAGATGCATGGCCTCCCTGTCTCCTGCTCCACCCAAATAAACTCCTTGGGAAAACTGGGGTGCTCAGGAAAAAAAAAATGTAATTTAAAAAAATTTAAAACGAAGAGAGACAATAAAAATGTTAATGATGGGAGCAAAGAGGTGAAAAGATACTATTTATAATATGGCCCATGAAGACCAAAGCTGTGAAGCAAGAGAAACTAGAAAGAAAAAAAGTAAAAGAATTCCAGTTGCAGTTTATAGGCATTAATAGTCCTTACAGTAATTCTTTTTTGCTTTAGTTATATGAATGATTACCAACCTTATACTCAAAAGTGCCTATTTAAAACACTTTACCTTTTGCAAAACATATTTCCAAAAGGGCCTATACAGTTTATTTCAATATTTTAAGTTTTTAGCAAAACTTTGTTGTTCCTTTCATTTGTTTGTAGCCCTGAACATTTACAGTTAGTTTTAAGTACTTAATAAAACTCTAATTCAGTTGTTGCTTGAATGCATTGTAAATTGCAATTACTCATAACAATTCTTAAAACATGGATGCAATTCCTACTATCTCTAAATGTATGCGTTATATACACTGTTTTCTAATCCTCACAAAGCACTGAAAGGCATGGTACTTATATCTTCATTATGCATACACTGAAACTGAGATTTTAGAGGTGTTTTAATTACTTTGCACGAGGTCACATAGACAGAATTTGAGATCAAGTCTGTTGGATTCAGAAGCCCATGCTATTTCCCCTTTATTCCAACTTGCCTAAAAGGAGTACATTCATAGCTTCTCTCAGTCCGTGGTTTGTTCGTTTTTTGTGGTACAGAAATTTAAAGTTTTAATACAGTGAAATGTATCAATCTTTCCTTTATGGTTTTTGCTCTTTGCCTTAAAAGATCTTCATCTTTAGGTCATAAAGTTATCCTCACTTTTTTTCCCTAAAAATGTTAACATTTTGCTTTTGATATTGGGTTGGCAGAAAGTTTTTGTTTTTTCCATAAGATGGCTCTAGTAGCACTTAGTTGTCTTTTAACTTCATTCAAAACAATTTTGTTAGATTGTATTTTGACAGCTGTCATATCAGCCTGCAATTAAAAAAAATCAAAATTGGTGATTTTTTGTGTAGCCATTTTAATAATGAAGATGGAAGAAAATACACAACATTTTGGGGGTATTATGCTTTATTATTTCAAGTAAGGTAAAAACGCAACTGTAAAACGCAACTGAAAAGCAAAAAATGATTTGTGCAGTATATGAAGAAGGTACTGTGACTGACTGAACGTAACGAAAAGTGGTTTGTGAAATTCTGTGCTGGAGATTTCTCACTGGATGATGCTCCATGGTGAGGTAGACCAACTGAAGTTGACAGCAATCAAATCGACACATTAACTGAGAACACTCAGTGCTCTCACGTGGGATATAACTGACATACTCAAAATATCCAAATCAATAAAGTTACTGGTGAAAATGACAAATTTGTCTTTTGTTTTACAGAAAAAAACATATGGGCTTTTTGGCCAACCCCTTATTTATTCCTTATGTTTACATTTTTCCATAGGGATAACCACTGTCCCAGCACTAGTTATCAAATAGCTCAATCCTTTCCCCACTGACTTCTCGTGGCTCTTTGGTCATACATCAAATTTCCACCTAAGTATGGGTGGGTGTATTTCTAGTCTTTCTTTTCCTTCATTGGCATACTTTCCAATCTTTGAATAAATTACTAGTATCCCAGACCATAAAATTTTAAGAAATGGTTAATTTTAAGAGGAGGGAAGAAACAGAATGTGTGACACAAACACACAAGGAACAGCAACTGAACTTTGGTCATGTCTTTTAGACCATGTATTTTATGTAATCATGAAACAAAATCTTGGAACAAAACCCATGAGAATACAAATGGAACAAATAAACTGAATTTTAATTTGGGTTCTATTGCAAGTACCTTTAAAATACCGTAACATCACATTTCTGGTGGGAGATACTCTAAGGACTAAAGGCAACCAACCAACCAACAAATAACTTGAAATTATTTTCAGTAATCACATCGTTGGTGTAAGTGTTGGCATTATTATTCTGAGACGCTCATGGTGTAAAGTGAGGTAAAACATGGGAATATGTGGATGTCCTTGAGAACTAACAGATGTGGAAGACAGTTGTTAACTCTGTAGTCCTGAGTTAAAGTAGGAAATATTAGCGTAAACTCATGACATATTTTATCTTTAAAAAATTTCATTATGTATTTATTTCCTAGTGAGGTCAACTAAAAAGTCTTGGAGACAATGGCTGGGCAATGAACACCCTCAGTGCCCTGACTGTAGTCTCCAAATATGATTTCTCACTAAAAGGAGAATGAGCTCTCTGGAGAAACAGACGCTTTCATATCTGAGCCAGAAAATTGGGGGGGGGGGGGGGGGGGGAACAGTGCACGCACAAAAGTACATTTGCAGTTGTGAGTATATGAAGCAGAGTTTGTTCTTGTTGTATTAATTATTGTATTATTTATTTGCAGTACAACTGTAAACCTGTTTTTGCCCACCCCTATACAAGGTGAACCAAGAACTCTTAGTTTTATTGTTTTCTGGCAGAGTCATGTCAAAAAGACTCAGAAGTTAACCTGAATAACATTTTTTTCCTAATGACCAAAAGATACCATTTACAGTTGTAAACATGAATATTAATGAGAATAGCAATGCAGTGAACTGAAATATAATAAAAATGTATAAATCCATGATTCATACTAATTCTAAAACAAACATCTTCAGTCACCTTAAAGAGTGCTAAGAAACCATCCTCCAACAGGAAGCACACAATATTTGGTTGTCTCCCCTTTTATGATGTCGGCAACCATTAATGATCACTGCCATGATCCAGTAATTCATTACGGGTTGCAAAATAGTGACATTCTACCATTCCTTCTTGTTTTACTTTAGCTGGAATACTTCTATAAAGAGAAACGTTCCCCTCTTCAAATGCTTAGAGATCCTGAGATACAGTTCATAGAAAAGTTGAGATAAATGCTCAATTCCCAATTAAAAGAGTCTTCAAAAACTGACTAACCAATTGCAACATATGGAAGTTTCCTAGATCCTAATTCAAAAAAATTTCTAAATTCTTTTGTATAGTCAGATTGCCCTATTTTCTGGATCCCAATTTAAAAAAATCAACTTTTTAAAAAAGGAGCTAAAAGAGAGAGGACAATCACATTTAAAGGACAATTAAGAAATGTGCACACTGACTAAATATTTTATGCTATTTTAAAAAATGCTGTTTTTCTTTTAAGGAGTGGTGTGAGGCTGGTACTGTGATTATATTTAAAATTTCCCAGTTGAAATGATGTTGGGTGGCTATAAAATCATGAGGAAGGGGTTGCACAGGTACGATATTGGCAATGCTAAGTGATGAGTATATGGAAATTCACTGTACTATTCTTTCTACTTGTGAATGTTGGAAAACTTTCTATAATAAATGGTTTTAAAAATACATTAAAAACCTTTTAAAAAATCAGTAAGAAAATGATAAGAGAAAAATGAATCGAAAGATAGGAAGAGGTAATTGACATAAAAAGATGTTTAACCTCATTGTAATTAATGAAAGGCAAAATTAAATCAGGAAATACCATTTCACATGCATCAGATTGGGAAAATTATAGTTAGACAATAACAAGTAAAAAATATGAAAAAACAAGAACTCTCATACATTACTGGTATATCCATACCGTGGAATTATACTAAGCAATACATCATAGCTTGGTGCCATTCATTGCTGCATTATTTGTAGGAGCTAAAAATTAGACAAAAACTAAACATCCATCAATAAAACAAACTGACATATTTACACAGAATTATATTTATGAAATGAAGAATTATGTTCATACAAAAAACGTGCACATGAATGCCCATACCAGCTTTACTCATAAAAGCCAAACATTAGAAACAACCCACATGTCCTTCAACCAGTCAGGGGTTAAACAAACTGGTGAATATCCATACCATGGAATTATATTAAGCAACAGATAATATCAAACTAATGATACATACAACAACTTGGATAAATCTCAAAAGAATTATGCTGAGTGAAAAAAACCCAATCCCAAAAGGTATCAAGCTTTTTGTTTTAGGTCCTATTTTTATAACATTCTCAGAATGACAAAATTCTAACAGGTGGAGAACAGATTAGTGGCTGTTAAACTCTAGGCCAATAAGTGCATGTATCCCATAATATTCTTGTCAGGATTAAATTAAATAACTTGTGCATATCATAGTGACCAGTATAGAGTAAAAGTGCTCAGTAAAGGTAGGCTGCAATTATTACTCAATGCTACTCCATTAGTAGATCAAGAGTATTCTATAATGTAGCGTAAGTGAAAGTAAAATAGAATATAATTTTATAGGTATTTTTAGTATTGTCCTTAATCAACAGGGCATACAGAAATCATGGTTTTTAGTTTCAATACTTTAGAGAAGCCCAGAGTATGACTAACTGAAAACTATAATAGCATTGTTATAATATATAATATAATATAATAGCACTGTTAAAAAGGTACTTCTTTCTGTTCTCTAAGGCTAAAACCTACCATGTAAGAGCTGCAACATCTATTTTTCTGGCTTA
Organism: Pteronotus mesoamericanus; assembly: GCF_021234165.1. Lineage (NCBI taxonomy): Eukaryota > Metazoa > Chordata > Mammalia > Chiroptera > Mormoopidae > Pteronotus > Pteronotus mesoamericanus. Next base: position 12,973,753 of record NW_026555325.1, on the reverse strand, counting down.
TTTCTTAAGATTGATTTGTAGCCAATGTGCTTTTCATTTATAAAACTTAAAACTCACAAATGTTTTGATAGAATCTGGAGAAACTTTTAAAATTTACTCCTGCATGTATCATGGGAACAGTTTACAAAATGAATCAGAAAATGCCTGGTCTAACACTAATTCAGTTTATCAAGGGTTTACTTAATTCATCAGGTAGAGAGCTGGGTACAGTAGATGAAGCTATGAATAACTGTCCTGGAGGCTTTGTAGTCCTTCATTTTAAGAATAACAGTATTTATTTTCACTTGGAAACGCCCTTGGATTGGATAAGATCTTTGTGGTTTTCCTCAGAAACGCACATACCTTGTGACATTTGGCTTAGGACAGTGTTCATTCATCTCCCAAGAAAGTGCTAGCTTACATCCTTTGAATTACGTGACCAAATCCCATGTTAGGGGTTTTTTTTGTTTGTTTTTTAACCTATCCTGATTTAGAGGAGCAGTTTGGTGACTTGTCACCCTTCTTTTGGTTACCTACAATAAAAAGCTGAACTTCGGTATGTATTTCTGAATTTTAGTTTTTTTGAGAAGGACTTGCACCACTGCTGGATACTGTATGCTACTGAAGAGACTACATCAGTTTCCCTTCCAAAAGAACAAGCATTTTAGAATAAATCTGGCAATAACAACTCCTTATATTCTTTTTTTTCCTACGAGGCACCACACAGTATGGTTCCAGAAAAAAGTAAAAAAGGCAGGCCGTTCCGCCGTTTAAAAAAGAGAGTGACCAGAAAATACACTATCAACATTCACAAACACCCATGGAACATGCACCCCACACACCAAGAGCTCTGAAAGTCACCATGAAGGAGATAAGGAGATGGAAACACCAGATGTGGGCACTGCTAACAAGATTGAGAAAGCTGTCTGATTAAAGGAAGAGGAATGCAGCCTAGGGTATTTAGGTATGTCTGTTCAGAAAACATCATTAATGTGAAGATTTGCCAAATAAGCTCTATACACTCATCATCTATGTACATATCTGCAATTTCAAAAACTTGCAGAGGGACAGGACAGCAGTTTATAGCAGTGGGGCTTTGCATTTCTTCCTTCCATCCACCATAAAGTAATGCGCATCTTCTAAGACGAGGGGTCATGTGTGCGGTCTATAATGCATCTAGTAATGAGCTGGTCTGCACCAAGACCCCAATGAGAAACAGTATGTGTTCATCAATAGGACACAGTACCTACTAGCAATGATACAAGTGCCACTAATTCATATGGGGCAAAACTGCCTCCTGAGGAGGAAATGTAAACAAAAACAGTCAAAAAATTTCAAGAGAAACATGATTAAGAATAAAAATTTCTGAAGGAGTTCCTCCTCTGGAGCAGGGAAAGCTTCTTGGGGGCATCATTTTAAAGTCTGGCCAGTCTTGCCCAAGTGGCTAAGCTGATAGCTTTGTGCTGGAGAACAAACTGAAATTCCATCTAAGGAAGAAGATCAAGGCCCAGAGAGGCTGACCTCCTCCCTCCCATCTTAGTTCAGGTAATTAAGAAGTCTATTAAAAAACAAACAAAACCCTCCAAAAACCTTCAAGAGACAGTTAATATGATAAAAAATAATTCTTTAAAATTGTAAAAAAAAATTTTTAACAAGAAAAAGCTCTCAAATTCACCTGGCTTGAACACTTCCAATGAAGGAGCAAACGATGAACTGTTTGACCCTTTTAAAAAAACCTTGCGTTAACATCTGTCAGATACTTTCTTCACTCACACTTCTAACAAATACAATTACTTTGAAATTGAAAGTTTTCACATAAAAATCCCCTCATTCTCTCTGATTGAAACAGCAACAAACTGTAAGCAAAACTATGAGATTTGCCAACTGTTTCACAAGTGGATAAAGTGATACAAACATGAGAATGGCAAGTCCTGATTTTTAAATGTTTCTTTTTAATCATCAAAATTACTCCATTTTTATTAGAAACATTTTTTTTCATCTAAAGTTGCTTGTCTTCTAAACAGGAATTAATACAAAGAGGACTCAGTCACTAAATGCAGTGAGACTGGAGAAAATATTTACTATACTTTCAGAGTTTTTTCCTTATAAGCTGTTGTCCTCTGAAGTTCAACATGTATTATAGAGGGTCTACAGTGTGCTAGGTACTAACAAGAGAAAGGATGCACAGGGGAATTCCAATTGGAGGTATCTGAGGTCACTGAGTAGACACCATGAGCAAAGCTCCTGAGTTAAAAAAAATCCATGGACAAGAAGTTATCGTTGAAATTTAATGGTGGCAGACATGTCCAAGGAATATTGTGGGGATTTGATCCCTTTATGAATCTTATGATAGATGAATGTGTAGAGATAGCCACCAGTGGGCAACAGAGCAATACCTGAATGGTAGTCATACAAGGAAATATGGTCATCATGTTAGAAGTCTTGGACCCAGTATAAAGAATGGCTGTGTCCACTAGAGAAATCAATTGCTTCCAGAGTCCCTCCTTCATAACACCTGTTTTAGTACAATATAAAAATCGAGTAGTGTATATTTGCACATTGAACTTTTGTAAAATAAATTTTTGTATCGTTTAAAAAAAAAAAGGATTCAAGGGGATGCCCAGAGTAAGTGCTCCCAAGTCTTAAAAAATTTTTAATATATGTGTCAAGAGGAAAACTCCAATAAACAAAGATATGCTGGGAGATACAGACTCCAATTAATTTTACCCAAATTATATAGTAGTTATCTCTTCTCTAGTAAACAGAGGTAAAAATCTTAAAAATTAATAGTTCCTAAGGGCAGTCACAAATCAGAACTCAGACATTCAATTAATCATATAACCCTTTCTTCAGGTTGGTGGAAAAACATCAGGTATGGGGGAAAAATTACATCAACTAAATATGGTTACTGAAGCAATATGTAAAAAGTAAAAATCTTGCGCTGACTGGTGTGGCTCAGTGGGCTGGGTGCTACCTGGCAAAACTAAAGGTTGCCAGTTCGATTCCTAGTCAGGGCGCATATCTGTGTTGTAATGCTGGGTCCCCGGTTGGGGGCAGGGGAGAGGCAACCGATTAATGTTTCTCTCCCTCTTTTTCTCATATCCTTCCCTCTCTCTAAAAATAAGTACATAAAATTTTTAAAAAAGTAAAAAATCCTCAGTGTCATAAAATATAATGTGGATAGTTTTTTGTAAAAGAATCCATTTTGAATTTTTCCCTTTTTCAGATCTCCCCTGTCTCTCCTTCTCTGTCAACTTTTTTCCTTTCTAGTATACTACTACTGGGTTCACCCTTAAAAAAAAAAAAAAGACAATACAAAACAAGCAAGTTAAAGTTAAAATCAAATACAACAGTTAATTTACATTTTAATAAAGATAATAAAAAGTTACATAATGCAGAGCTAGAAATGTCTTATTTTATAGATCAGAAAACTGTAAAAGGTTGAAAACGTCATGAGTTGAGCACAAGTTTCAGGGCTTTCACTTAGAGCTCAGTATTTTTCCCATTACATCAGACAGATGCTAAATGTTAAATTATACTCTTCTAACCATTATTGCAGTAATGAAAACTTACTTGAATATCAAAGGGAGCAAACATATAGATAAATAAAAAGTTTTTGTTTGACTTTGGACTTAAATGTTCAAGCTTATAGATTAAATAATCAAAGATAATAAAAATTAATCTATAAAGTAATTATCAGTTAATAAAAATGCATATAAAACAAGCTATTGTGAACCTAGTGCATTAGGTACACAAGGATATGTTAAAAATGAAAAACAACTATTATAGTTTCCCACTTAAAGTTGTTTCAAGTCAAGACAATTTCTAAGATTTATCTAAGAATTTTCAATATCTTTTTATTGATATTTTGAGACAGAAAGGGGAGGAGAGGGAGAGAGGAAAGGAGACAGAAAGGGGGAAGAAGTGAGGAAGGAAGGGAGGGAAGAACACACACACACACACACACACACACACACACCCCTCCCCCCTCTTGTTGTTTCACTCACTGATACATTCATTGGTTGATTCTTACGTGCCCTGACCAAAGACTGATCTGGCAATCCTGGCGCACTGGGACAAAGCTCCAACCAAATGAACTACCTGCCAGAGCTCAATGGTGATTTTTTTTTTAAATACAAAAAAAAGCAAAATCCATCTTTACATAAAACCCCTACGACTTTCATGCATCTCTGAATTTCCTAAACGTGTAACTTCTGCACACCATTTGCCAATATCCACTCCTTTTAAAGGAGGAAACAAAATTAGTCAGAGGCACAAGTATACCCTGTTTGTAAAGGCTCTTCTTTGAAAGTACTAACAATAGCACCTTCTAAGAGCGCTGTTCCCTTAAAAACTCACTGGTCTATCTCATCTTCCAATTCTGCACTTCCTTACTTATACAACAAAATGATGTCTATTAATTTAATGAAACCACTAACAACCCATACTGACTTTACCTCATGTGCAACATGTATAACGAACTCCCTTCAAAATTAGAATAGTATCAATACTATGAGGCATAGAGAGAGTGGATGCCAGGGCATCACAGAACAGCAGGAACAAAGATAGCAAATAAGTTTAACTGCAAGAGATACAAACTATCAATAGAGAGGATTGGCGGATATATGATCCAAATCAACCTTCAAATTGAACGAAAATTCAGAACCATATACCCACAGAAGTTGTATGTGCATATATAAGATGTGTTTTGTTTTTCTTTTTCAAAGGAGAGTTGAAGTGCAGGGATCTGACAAAGGCTCAGAAGTCTCTCTTTGGCATAAGAGCATCATCAAAGTCGTTAACCCAGTTTTTCTCAAACTTTAGCACTCACCACAATCATCTGCATGGCTTGTTAAAACTGCTGAGTTTGATCACCAGTTTCTTACTCAGTAGATGTGGAGAGGAGCCTATGAATTTGCATTTCTAACAAGTTTCCAAGTCATGCTGGAGAATCTTTTGAGAACCACTGATCTAAACTGAAGTCTTTCCTCTTAAAATACTACAAATTTTACTCATGCCTAATATGAAATACACTGACCGAACATTTAAAATTTGTAAATCTTTTTCTCAGGCTTCCAGAAAGTTTGAAAAATAGTCACTGACAAGCATGTATATTTCAAAGTTCAGAAGCAACCCAAGCACAATCTCCCCTTTGTCTGGAGCTCTCCAGGGTTCTGAAAGCCTCTAAGCCTAGCAATTCTCAGTATATTCAACCAAGAGATCGTCAGTGTTCAAAGTCAAGATCATGAATTTTAACATTAATTCTCTGAGATTTCCTACAGTTATAAGACTTGCCTAGAGTCTTTCCTTATACTCCCTCCCCAATGTACAAATACAGAAAAGTGCAGAGGAGACCAAGGCCACTTTTCACAAGATCACACAGTGATCCAAGTCTCTCTACTGACTAAAAAAAGCTCCAAGTTTATACTGTAATTAGGATTATTTTTAGTGTTTTCGCTGACCAGCCAACCAACACTCCTCCCCCACTGAAGAATCGACATTTTACATAAATGACAAGTATTACCAGCAAAAATTAGTAGCAGTGATAACACTGACTGAAACTACAGACCATGAGAATGGATATGTATGGGTTGGCCAAAAAGTTTGTTTTGTTTTTTCCATAAGATGGCTCTAGTAACACTTAGTTGTTTTTTAACTTCATTCAAAACAATTTTTTAGACTGTACTGTGACAACCGTCATATCAGTGTGCACTTTAAATAACATTTATCAAAACTGGTGAATTTTTCTGTAGCCATTTCAATACTGAAGATGAAAGAAAATATGTGACATTTTCAGTATATTATGCTTTATTATTCCAAGAAAGGTAAAAACGCAACTGAAGAGCAAAAAAAAAAAAAAAAGGTTTGTGCAGTGTAGAGAAGGTGCTGTGACTGATTGAATGTGTTAAAAGTGGTCTGTGAAGTTTCGTGCTGGAGATTTTCTTGCTGGACAATGCTCCGTGGCTGAGTAGGCCAGCTGAAGTTGATAGCGACCAAACTGAAACACTTAGAACAATCAACGTTCAACCATGCGGGAGATGGCTGACATACTCCAAATACCGAAGTCAATAAAGTTACTGGTGAAAATGAAAAATTTGTCTTTTATTTTACAAAAAAGACTAAACAGACTTTTTAGCCAACCCAACAGATTCTCTGAAACTTTCAGGTAGAGTTTTTCATCATCAGAGAGGGTATAGAGCCTAATTATATTAGACAGGATCTAAGGAATGCAAAGGTGACTTTTTAAAAAAAAAATTAAGATGTATGAAGACAATGATCCTTTTATTCTCTCTTTAATTTTCTTAATCTTCTTCAGACTCTTCCTCCCTTACTGTCTAACAACTCAATAGACAACTGGGCAAGAAAACAGTAACAGTTCAGGGATAAAAATGCTAATAGCTCCTGAACCTAAGAAAAGACACTCAACCCCATTCATAAAGGAAGCCCAAATTAGGACCATACTGAGAAAAATCAATAGTAAAGTCTGGGTTTTAGTTAAGAAGAATGCACCAATATTGGTTTCTTATTTTTGACACAGGTGCCACAGTAACATCTGATGAAAATATCAAAGAAAACTGAACTAGATGAGAGGTATACAGGAACACTATTAACTATTTTCATAACTTCTCTGGCAATCTAAAAAAAAATTTTTAACGTTAAAAAAAAATACTACACTGAAGTATATCATCTTCCACTTATTAGACTGGCAAAATTTTCAAAGGCAGTCTTGTGACCCAGCCCCAAGCACTCTCACACATTGCTAGTGGAAGTGTAAAACGGTATGACCCCTACAGAGGGCAACTCAGCAATTTCTGTAAGAAATAGATATACTTGCACCTTCATGAAATTCTGTTTGTTCATAGTTATTCACTGAAGCACTATTTGTAATTACGAAGACTGAATACAACCCAAGTTTCCTTCTATAGGAAACTGGATAATAAAATGGCACATATGAACAAAATACACGATTATGCAGCAGTAAAAAGGAATGAGGATACACACTACATGCTAATATGAGATAATTTCCAGATTATACTCTTATTTCAAAAAAAAGTAAGGTGCCCAAAAGTACATAAAATACCATGCTAACAGGGAATAGAAAAAATATGAAGTCTTATGTACTTGATTTTGCAAAAAAGAACCCTAAAAGAATATACAGGCTAATAAAAATGATCAAGGGGAGAGTGGAGTAAAGAGTGGACAGGGATGACTTTTTTTTATGCTTTTTATTTTGAAATCATCTGAATGTATAATCTATTTAAAAATAAAATAAAAGCATGTTACTTTGTGAATCTAAAAAGGTTTAATTTTTAAAATAATATTCAGCATCAGTGATCCCTAAGTACTATGAGATTTCCCCCCCACTTTCTGTTCAGACCACTTAATCTTTCTCATTCACGCTCAACCAATCATTCAGCAAATGCAGAATGAGGGCAAAAAGCCTTACTTAGACATCTGGGTGCAGGAAGTAGCTAACCACTACAAACTAATTCTATAATTATATATGATATGTGCAAAAATATACATTCTACTCTTGTATATAATATCTTATATCTAATAGTGTAAAAATAATTAATAAACAGGTCACAGAGAGATAACATACCTCCATAGCCCACTAAATAATCAGAAACTTGAGAGATTAAATAGCAGTATTCTTATAAACAGATTAGTTTTAATGTCAGCAAAGTATTGAATGGACAAAGAAGTAAACTCCGTATATAGAAGACATCAGATGTTTTGAAAGAGAATTCTTAACAGAGCTGGAAAAAACCAAAAATATAAAAAATAAAGTGGAACACAATGAATAATTTCCTTTACTAAAGAGACTCTTTGTTAAATATTTTACCAAATGTTCTTTTCAAAAACCAGCCCAACTGGAGATATAAAGTATCTCATTTAAAAATACATTTTAGATTTCGAAACATTACAAAGCTCCAATAATCAAATCAGTGTGGTACAGGCATAAAGACACACACACAGACCAATAAAACAGAGCCAAGAAATAAATCCTAGCATTAACTACCAAATTATCTAAAATGGTGCCAAGACTATACACAGAAAAAGGACAGTCTCTTCAATGAATGGTTTTGGAAAAACTGAGAAATTCATATACAAGAGAATGGAGATGGCCCATTATCTTACATTACACACGTACACTAATATTAACTCAAAATGAATTAAAAGACTTAAATGTAAGACTTGCAGCTTAAAACTCCTAAAAGAAAACAAAAGGGGGAAAGCTTCATGATACTAGGTTTGACTATTATTTCTTGGCTGATACTACAAGCACAGGCAACAAAGGCAAAAATAAGCAAATGGGTCTGTGCCAAACTTAAAAAACTTCCGCACAGCAAAGGAAACAAGCAAAAGAATGAAAAGGCTAATAACAGAATGGGAGAAAATAGCTGCAAAACATAGTAAGGGGTTAATATTCAGAATATATAGACTACTACAACTAAATAACAACAAAAAAAAAAAATAATTAAAACATGAGCCAAGGACTTGTAGAGGTATTTCTCCAAAGAAATATACAAATAGCCAACAACATATGGAGATGCTCAACATCACTAAATCATTAGGGAATTACAAATTAAAATTACAATGCGTTATCACCTCACCCCCATTAGGATGGCCACTATAAAATAACAACAAACCCTGACTGGTGTGGATCAGCTGGATGGGCATTGTACCTGCAAAGCAAAAAGTCGCTGGTTTGATTCCTGGTCAGGGCACATGCCGAGATTGTGGGTTTAGTCTCTGATTAGGGCGTGTAGGAGAGACAAACGATCAATGTTTCTCTCTCACACTGAAGTTTCTTCCCCCTTCTTTCTCCCTCCTTCCCCTTCCCTCTAACAATAAATCAACAAAAAAATTTTAAAAAACAAAGACACAGAAACAACAAAAAAAATTACATTTGGTGTGAATGTGGAGAAACTGGAACTCTCTGCACGGTTGACAGGATGATAAAATGCAGCCTCTGTGGAAAACAGTATGTAGATTCCTCAAAAATTAAACACAGAACTAACAGGTGATCCAGCAATCAAAGTTCTGGGTACATAGCCAAAAGAAATGAAAACAGGACCTCAAAGAGATACATGAACACCCATGTTCACTGTAATATTATTTACAACAGCCAAGATGTGGAAGCAATCTAAATGTCCATCAACAGATTAATGGATAAACAAAATGTGGTATGTACATAAAATGGAGTATCATTTACTCTTAAACTTTATTGTCAAAATCAATGATCCTTGAGGACATATTAAGTGAACTAAGCCAGTCACAAAACGACAAATACCACGATACCACTTACATGAGGTATTTAAGGTAGTCAAATTAATAGAAACAAAAACTAGAAAGTGGTAAACAGGATGAAGATCTGTTATACAACAATGTGTATAATTAACAGTACTATAATAGACACTTAAAAACTGTTTAGAGAGAAAATGTATTTTCTTTTTACTACAATAAGATGACAGCAATAACAAAGTCCCCATTTTAACCTGAATCAAGTAATGAGGGAACAGACAAACCTAAACTGAGGAACGTTCTACAAAATAACTGACCTGTATTCAAAATGTCAGTGGCATGAAGCACAGAAAAACTTAGGAACAGGCTGAAGAGATGTGACAGTGGAATGCAACATATCATCTGAGTTTTCCTTCACTTTTAAAGGATATAATTCAGACAACTATTAAAATGGGAATAAAGTTAACAGATTAAATGATTAAATCAACAATAATTCACTGATTTTGTTACCTGTGTTGTAGTTATGTAAGAGAATCTGTTTTAAAGAAACATGCATTGAAGTACTTGGAGAAAGGAGCATGACATATCTCACTTAGGGTTCAGAACAAAAATAATATAGGGAAAAGAGAGAGAATGACTGAGACAAAGAGTATGAGAGTAAAAAGAAAGAGAAAGAGTGAGAGAAAGCAAATATTAAATGTTAACACTTAGTCGAAATCACAGAGAAGGGTATAGAGAATTCTTTATACTATTCTTGCAACTTTTCCATAAATTGAAATTAGATCAATTTAAAATGTTTAATTAATATTCCTAAAACAGATGAATGGATAAGGAAGTTGTGATATATGCATACATATAATGAATATTATTGCCGTAAAAAAATAATCCTGCATTTGTGACATGAATGAACCTTGACAGCATTATGTTAAGTGAAATAGGACAGATACAGCATGATCTCACTTAAATGTGAAATATTAAAAAAAAAAAAAGGCAAAAACCAAACTCACAGAAAAAAAGAGATCAGATTTATGGTTACTAGAGGTGAGGAGAGGGCAAACTGGATGAAGAAAATCTCAAAAGGTACAAACTTCTACCTATAAAAAAAAGTAAGAACTAGGATGTAATGCAAAGTATGACTATAATTAACACTACTATATGATATATATATATATATATATGAAAATTGTTAAGAGAATAAATCTTGAGAGTTCTCATCACAAGGAAAAAAAAATATATTTTTTGGTAACTGTACGAGGTGATGGATGAAATATATTATGGTAATATTTCACAACATTTGTACATCAATCATTATGCTGTGCACCTTAAACTTATGCAGTGCTGTATGTCAATCATATCTCAATAAAACTGAGGCAGGGGAAAGCAGTAATTCTGGAATCTGACTGCCTAGTTCCAATTCTGGCTCCTATAGTTAAAAGGCCTTGGGAACATGCTCCTAAACCTTTCTATATTTACAATAGGCCATTATAATCTCTGTAAAATGAAAGAAATAATTTTACCTACCTCATACAGTTTTCATAGGTATGAAATAAAACATAAAGACTGCTAAAAATATTCAGCTAATCATTAATACTGAATATGTATTAATTATCATCAGATATTATGGAAACATCTAAACATATTTTATTTCCACATTCTACAAGTGGACAATTAGTTATGTTCACTTCTGTTCTCTCTCATCTTATCTAGTCAGTTACAAAATATTGTCTAAAATTGTTCAAAATGTGGTTCTCTAAATCCAGACCTCACTGGCTCTTGCCTAGAGTTTTGCATATGTGGTTATGGTTCTGTTAGAGATTGGTAGAGGGTAGAAACATGTCAAATTAACAGTGGTTGTTCTAATATTATTTCATTTTACTTTTCAAGTAATCATGTAAAGTAGGTATGAACTTTCCGCCCATTCAATAGAAGTATCTAAAACTCTAGATGAGCCACATACCTTGACTCAAGTTAACAGTTAGTAACTAAATAAATAACAGAGCAAGTATATCCCATTAATATAAACTTTGTTTCTTAAACACTAGAGCAATTAATACCCATTAGGAAGGAAGAGGGGAAAAAACACTCTTAGTATTTCCTCAGGAAAAATGAAGTTATAAATATGCCCTGAAAGGAGATAAATATTGGCATCTTACAAACTTCATGGTATCTCATAAAGTTTACATAGTTGGATTAGATGAGATAATCAATGTCTCCTAGTTAAATTAGATTATCTAAAAAAGTTCTCTACATACTAGCTCTTGAAAAAAATTAAACTATTAACTTTTTAAAGAAGCCTAAAATCTTATTTTTCCTTGAAATGAAAATTTTATTTTACTAATGCAGATTTCCAATTTACTAATATACAAATTCACATTTTACTAATATAATAAAACCATAAATAACATGAGTCTAAAATTCCTTAATTAAAGTGTAAATAAATAAAAACCTTTAGAACTGGTTTGCTTTCCTTATGGATTCCTGTTGACTAATAACAAATGTAAAACTAATTCCTTATAATAGTTGATGTTTTAAAAAATTATTAAAGTTCTTTAATAACATGAAAAAATGCTTCCTCTATGAATATAAGTAAAAAAAGCAAAAGCTACAAATACACACATATACACACATAAACAAAATACAATGCAAATTTGGAAAAAAAGGGGAATACAACTTTTACCTATGGTTATCTTTGTGAGATGATATTATTAATTTTTCTGCATGGGCATTTTACTTTTCATTATAAAGAATAAATGCCAACTTCTCAAAAAAATCCAAAACACCTGATTTTCTTAGTTTTATCAGAAAAACAAAGGATATTCTTAACACAGTGATGAGAAATAACTTTTTGAAAAAGGTCCACAGCGGGGTGGGGTGGAGTGGCTTTATTTAACCTCCATGGGGAGAGGGGTCTTACATTCCTACAATTTTGATTACTTTGACTTTACTGAAAAATGTCAGTAAGAAAACAATTATTTTCATCACTAAAATATTATCATCTTGGATTACTTTTAAAAATTCTAAAGGTTTTTCCATTCTTTCATCTTTTACATTACTTCCATTATCTATTTTAGCAACTTCTGAACAATCATGAGAGGTACTGTTAACTGTATTTTTTTAAACAGAGAAAATAAAGCCTTATGCATTCCAACATCCTATGCGGTCCAACTCATTCTGCCCAAAGCAAACGCAGCAACTAGAACTTAGTTGGAGGTTTTAGAAATAAATCAGTACTACTACACAGCTCTTTCCTAACTTGGGCCTCCCTCTGCCAGGGTTACAGGAGTGTCTTCAAAGGTGGGTTGGAATTGGAGAAAGCCAGGACACCCAGAGGTATTAGAAGAGATTCTCTAGCTCAGCTGTTAGTTTACCGGAGCCCCAAGGGCTTGCCTCATTCCTTACCTCCTGTGTGTACACCTGTGCATATGTTGGAATGAGAATTTTTTTTAAAGGCTCAGCCCATATTGTTACCTTAGTGGTTTCCCCCCCTAATATCTTTGACTGATACAACTTAAAAGGCTTTTTACAAAAAATTAGATCTTAGGCCTTGATAATGCTAAAATTCACCCCCTTTCACTGGAGCTCCACACTAGCTTAAGAAGAACTGTAAAATCTATTTTTATTACTTGTTTTTATTTCTCTTATGGCTCCCTTTTCTTCAGGCTTTTCTCTCTTTCTAGCACACCACCTCATCCCCATGCACAAGTTTGGCCTGGCAGGATTTCACTTATGAAGCAACCCTGCCAGGCCAAACCAGAAAAATGTCATAGCAGGTGTTATGCACCTGTCTTTCATATCCAGGACTCCTTTTCATATCTGCAGGCAACCTATCATCTATCCTGCAATTTATTTGTCAAAAAAAAGGGGGGGAGGGAATCCTTTACTCCACTGATCCTATTATCAACCACACATGAATGGTAATGGGTTTCTGTTTAATGTGCATCAATATTTGCATCTTATAACAATGAAGTATGACTGAGAAGCAGTAAGAGCCACAGGGTCTGGGTTTGAATTCTGACTCAGTTGCTAGCTGCATTACCTTAGGCTCTTAATGTAATTTCCTATTAAAAAGGAAGTAAAAATATTAGCTGCCTCATAAGATTTCTTTGAGAAGTAATTGGCTTAATATATGTAAAACACAAATAGGACATGAGCACAGCTGGACAATGTTAAAAATTTTATTATGCTTCTATTCCACTGCTGTGGAAAGAAAAGTTTAGACTTCTATTAACATTTTCAGAAAATAAGCACATGAGAAAATACTTTTATACACAGGCAGCCCATGAAATTATTCTACTGGGGTCAGATGGGAAGAAAATTTAGTCTTTTATGGCAGACAGAGATAGGGAAGATGCTGAAAGGTGCCAACTCTTACGGCAATGTGGTGTCACTGAAGAATCTTCCATGGAGATGCTAGGTGAATGTGTGGAAGGTCTATTTCCACCAACTCCTATTAGCACAATCAAGTGTTCTGCTGGGTTACACCACAGCATCTTCTTTGTGTGACCCCCAGAAGAGTTCTCAATGTTTCAGTGCCAGGAAAGATGCACTGAAATATGCACTTTAAAACCAACATTACTTTTTTGCTTTTTCTATTAATTATATCGTGTCTAAAATATGTACCACTGTGCATCAAATTTACCTCTTACTATAGTGTCTTTTTCTCCCCGATTTCTTTAACCATGGTCTTTAATCTACTGCACTGTGTTTTATTGATAGTCACCTCAAACAATTTTTTTTCATAGTGGATATAAATAAATGCATATAGAACTAAGGAGCACTCTCCTTGTATCCAAATTGCTCTTTCATCTCTCAATGCCAGACTGTTAAATGATTATTTTGCTCCCCTCTCCCCCCAAATACCTGGCATTACCTTAATCTTTACTATTTCCTGAGTTCTGGGGTTCCTCCTCTTTTCTGGATTAGTAGCTACCTAGATAAAGGCCTACTATTTCAGCCCACACTCAAGAGCTTTATCCAAAGGCAGAGGGTCAGCCCATCTTGAGAAGAGAGGAAACTACTTAAAGCTACCTGACCCGGACGTAGATTGCCTTCAGTGCCAGGCCTTGCACACTGTCCCTCTCATAACCCCTCTCATCACCCCAACCTGGGATCCAGCTTCACCTGGAATGTATTCTTTACAAATTTGATATAAGCTGCTTTTGTAATTGTGACTCTGTTTTTCTAGTATTTATTAAATGTGTGATGTCATTTCATTTCATGGGACTTGTGCTCAATATGACTTCTTTATATATATCCAGGGAGTTTTACAAGAAAGTGACATCCCTAGAGCGCATCCTTTCCACCAAGAAGTTTTACTGTATAAAACAGAACAATGCTCTTCATTTGGGATGCTTTTCAACTCTTTCCAATCAAAATGTGTTTGTCTCACTAGGGCTAAGGGTCAATTACCATCATTTTTGTTTAATGAGAATAGCAAAGGACATTCCAAAGATAATGAAATTGAAGTTGGATGTTAGGCCAGCATCTGTTTCACTCTTCCTGAAAACCTAGTGGACTGTACACTTCCACTTCTCATTGAATAAAATTGTTTTTCTAGCATATACTAGTTAGCTTTATCAGACTGAGAAGGGTCCAGCTTCAAGTGTACTGAGGTATATAGTAGAGCACACACATACAGACACTTTCCCAGGGCTTAAGATCTTGGCCACAGATACAAAAGAGCAGAATTCAATTTCCTTTGTGAGAGTTGCTTTTACTGATTAACAGATAAGAGGGTGCTTCCCCACCTATCCTTTCAGCCAAGAAGCAGTGCGAGGGTCTACTGATCTGTGTTTGTAGGTGTAACGCAGTGAAGGAGAAGTGAAGCTTCCCATCAAAACAAGAAAAGTAGTACTGTTATTAAGAACCACCAGAGTTAAAAACTAGACACATTAACTTCAGAATACTTATGAAACAATATCTCAAGTTCCATCATGCTCTAAAATCCTGAGATACCTAATGTGAATTGTAAAAAAATTATTATTAAATGAAAGAGGTCATGGGAGGTCAAAATAAAGAACTTAATACAGTGTAAACAAAGTTGTTTCCTTAAGAAGAAAAGTTTGGATCCTGGATTTAATCAAGTTCTTAAAGTCCAAAAGGAATTAAAGAATTATAACATCTGTGTGGAGATAACCAAGGTAAATTTGTTGTAACTGTAAGTGAAACTTAACTGTAAGTAAAATGAAGGAAGCATTTTCTACATGTGTCACAACTGAACAGTGTATAGAGTTAGCCTCAATGAGGAACAGTTTGGGTACCCTGGGTCACCTATGTGCTTCCAAGATGCTTCCAACCTGGTAAGAATACCCCAATGTGTTGTGATTAAGGAAGTTCCCCAGAATACAACATGGGTGACTATGGAGAACTAATTCTAAAAGGGATGGGAAGGAACCAGGTTCCTCTCACATCTCTACCGAAACTGGAGTCATTCCACTCCCAACTCCTTGGCAGGCACTTTTTGCCCTAAAATGACATTGTGGGTGAATAATAGAACACACTTTTAATTCCTAACTTGGATCCACACAATGGGTCTCTCAATTTCACTGTACACACTAAATAACTTTATTCTTATATTTGATTCCATATACAATTTTTAGTCCTATGAGGCTGATGTCTGGAAAATGTCAGATATGTATGCTTTTATCTTCAACCATCCATTCATTCACTTATTTATTCTGCAAATAATTACACACCTAACCACATGCTAGGTACTATACTAGGAAGTGAAATTTAAAGAAAAAAATTCCTCTGCTCTCCATGAGCATTATGCCTACTGAGACAACAGAGGGCAACAATCACTACTGGAAGTTATCAATGCCACACTGAGGGTGTGCACATGACACAACAAGATTGAGGTAAACAGTGCCAAGGGCTTAAAGGGGTCAGGAAGCAGCTCAGGTAATTCTAGAGATGAGATGTGGAGAACAAGCTATGTGTTAGCAAGCAGAGGAGAGAAGTAAACAGCTATGTGAATACATAAAGGCATGAGAAAATAAGGCATAAGTCGGAGAGTTGCAAGGAGCTCATTATTATAACTGAAACTATGAAGAGTTACAGGAAGTGGAAGAAAAAGGTATACTGAGACTGTAAGGATTATGTGCTGAATGAGGTGGAGCTTCTGTGCCTTAAGAGCTTACAGTCAAGAGAAGGAAACGGAACCCCTAAGAGTTCATTTCAATAAGGTTGGTGTCATAGTGAAAGAACACACAGGGAACCACAGCTGGACAGGCACAAAGAAGGGTCTTAAAGATTACACGAAGATACTAAAATTTTACCCTACAGTTATCAGAGAGTGTTGAAAAATTCTAAATGGGTAATAAGGACAACAGTGGCAGTGTGATAATGAACTGGAAGGCGTGGATACTAGAGCAGGAGAGATCAATAAAGAGGTTTCTGTCAAAGCCCAGGTAAGCATATGATGGGCCTGAAGCAGGCCACCGTTCTGTGGCAATTTTGCAGTATCATTTTCTAGCCAGGCAAATAGGGACTCTTTCAAAACTATCATTAAAAGAAGAAAAGGAAAAATCCAGAGCAACATTATCTGAATTCCTTGTATTTAAGGGTTCCGAAAGAAGTTATATAAAAAAAAAATTTTTAAAGCCTTCCTAGAAAAAATTTTCAGTAACACAAGATTAAGTTTTAGTACAGATAATCTTAAAGCTAATAATAGGCATATAGGTAAGAAATTGAGGAATATCAATCTGATGAAAAAGTAAAACACACTGAAAATGAAAATAAGATTATATAATATAAAAACACGAGCTTAAAAATATAAAGGCAGAATAAAAATTATGTATAGTATGAAATTGTACAGTATAGTATGTAGTATATGCTAATAAAGAAAGTTACAGTAAGTTCCTATTATTTTTATTTCATTTCTTACAACAGAATAAAATGAACTTTAAAAAAACAGATTAATGTTTACTGTATCCAATGGGCCTGACCCAGATAAGTTATCCCCAATTTCCTGATTCTTGGTTTCTTAGAATGTTTTTTACAGATAGTCCTGTTGTCTGGCTATACTGTTATTAATTTAAAAAAATATTGGGTACTTTGGCTTGACAAATTGTTAAAATTCCTATTGTGAACAGCCATCTCCTTCCTGATACAAAGATAAGGTAAATTCAAGCTAAAAGGACTCAAAAGCGAAGAACACAGAGGAAATATACAATAAATAATTTTTCCATGTATGTTTCTCTTGAATGCTTCAGACAGAAAAAGTCTCTGGAAAATGGTTCTGACACCTAAGGGCCTTATGAAAGCCACTTAAAAACAATTTAATCAGTTGACGAACATGCCATTTATTGAGCATCTATAAGCCATGCACTTCAAAGATACAAAGAGAAAATAAAACAGGGTCTTAGGTTCTCAAGGAACTCACAGTCTAAAAGGAGAGAAAGAATGGCTGCAAATAACTGCAACAATATATGATGAGTCCTCTAACAGACGTTATATACACGATACTGAGACACACAAACAGGGAGAATGAGAGAAGTCAGGGTAAGTTTCCTAAGGGAGTTAGGTCTTAAATGAGCTTTAGGAAGGGAAAGAAGACTTGAATATTGAATAGCAAGCATATGTAAGGAATTGTGAAATATGAAAGTAGGCAAATGTGTATAATTTTTAGTTAGTCCCTATGGTACAAAGTTAGGGAAAAAAGCAACAGGAAATGAGGTTAATAGAGCAGTCACGGAATAAATCACAAAGTACCTTGTATTCAAAATGGTGAATCGGCTATTACAGAATTCTGTCAAATCTAAACTGCCATCAATTAATTACAAGATGCACCATGACTTTATGTACAGTAAGAAAAAATACTTTGTGTTGGAGACTATTAAGAAGTTTGATTGAATAAAAGCTGCACTACCAAAGGGTAACAACTTCAGTGTAAGGTAAGGAAACAACTGGCCATGCAGAAAGGAAAAGCAAAGAACTTTATATTTCTCCACTTGCTCTTAGGTAGAAAGGTGGTGGGGGCGGGGGGAGGCGCGCGTGGAATCTCCCCCAGAGACTTAAATCCCAAGCAGGTCTGTAGTCTGAACTAAAGCTACTAGTGTGGTCCAAAAACAAACAAGCAAAATATTTAAAACGGTCTCAGATTAGTAGTGTCCTCAGATGTCTGGCAGAAACAAATATAAATTCTCTTTAGACAAACCAGAATTCAATCTAGGACAACAGCAATTTAAAATGCAATCTCATTTTAAAGATAACAAATGAAAAAAATGTGCATCTCAGAATCAATTAAAAAACAGATCTTACGGTCACAGCCTTATATCTGGAGAAGTTTCAGAATTACCTGAGAAACTTTTTAAAAATTCTTGTTAGCAAGCTACATACCAGAGATTGTCAGACAGGTAGTCCTAACAGAGCCCTGGAACCTCTATTGTAACAAACTATCTAAGGGGTGTGTGTGTTAAACACTATCAGACAAGACACAGGCATGTCTCTGTCAGCTGAAAACTGCTACTGTAGACAATAAAGAACAACAGTAGGATTTTAAGCCAGACAGATACTCCAGAAAGACCACTCTGGTACTGGTGGACTTCGTGTATAGATAGGTTAGAAGAGGGTAACAGTAGGGGGTTGGGGGCGGGATAGTAATACAATAGTTAGGAAATTCAATTTAAGGCAAGAGATGGTGATCATTTAAATAGTAACAATGGAAAGAAACCTAAGAGTATCAAGGAGGTGGAATTTGAATTTTATAAAAACAAGATGAAAGTAGGACCTAGTTCTAAGAAATTTCAGAACTCACACCTAATTGGTATTATAGCCATTATGCTTTTAAAAATAAATCTTATTTAGGTTTGGTAATCCACCAACTTTCAGCTGTATATTAAAGTATATGTGCTATATAGAACCCTCCACTATATAAACATCAAATGTTCCAAATGCAACCAACACTCAAAATCTCCAAGTTCAGATATAAGCAGAGGGATTTTATTCTTTAATGTTTTACATTTCTATTAATCAGTGTATATAAATTGAAAAAAATAAAATCTCTTTGGGCAAAAAAGAGAAGAGATCTTAAATTACAAACAGAAAATAATGAATTAACAAACTTACGCTGAATATGAATGAACTGTTTTGGTTGTTTAAACTCTCCTTTGTACAAGCGATTGTAATAGTTGACGTTGCTCTCTGCCTCAGGAACTGGAATGACCATGCTCTCTTTTTTTTCTCTAAACACTTGCTGTGCTGAAATAGCTCGCTGTAAATGATGTTCCTGGAAAATGTAAAGTAGGCAACATAAGTCGTTTTAATAATGTTACTTCAATGCAAAATTATATTTAAATTTTACTTTGTTTAATAATAGCAAAGTGCTTTAAGAATCAATTATAAATAGTTCCTTTGCCGCAGACCTACAGAAAACATTGCTACCACTTTTTCTTTAATACTTGTGTTCATACTGATGTCACCTTAGATGGTTATAATTTTAAGTGGCATTTTTAAAAAGATTAAATATATACATATTCACAAACTAGAATTTAACCTCTTAATTACAAGAAAATTGATCCTTTGTTTGCTTAAGCAATTGAGGTGTCTGTCACCAATAACGAACTACAAACAAATATGCAAATACAGGAAAATAATTTTTATCACAGATTTTAAGTATCTTCTGCATTTATGTACTTGAAACTTCAACAGTACAAAATTCTGGATAATTCAAAGAAAGATGAAATGATGTGCAAGAGACAAAAGTTAAAAAGTTCCTATAAAATATATCCAGATTCTAATAACTTTTCATTACTTCCAATACTTAAGGCCACTTTTCTCCTTTGACCCACCCGTGGATCGTTCCCAACAAACCAGCTTTACCTTGTAGAAGGAAAATTAGATTATGTTACTCTCCAGGAGATCCCTTTCATATTAAGATTAGAAGTTAAAAATCACTCAGTGAATAAGGCCTTGGCTGGGTAGCTCGGCTGGTTAGAGCGCTGACCCATGCCAAGATTGTGGGTTCAATCTCAGATCAGGGCACATACAATATGCAACCACTGAATATATAAACCAAAAAAGGTTCATTTTTGTCTTAAGAAAGCCCTGTCCATTGTTTCTGTAGTTGTAGGTTAACATACCTTTGAAATGCCCCTTTCAGACCCCTCCTAAAGGGTGAATAATCCTAAATATCCTGTAATCCAATCTTCACCTTGCTTGGGCCCACCTTCATGTAGTCTTCCTCACATTCCCTCCTTAATTTCCATGCATAAAAGCAGCTGCAAAGCTGTTATTCTCTGGAGCATTTGAGATCTTGCTTCCCTGCAGATGCTGTCAGTTTGGCTCAAATAAACTGATAAAAATTCTCTAAAAGTTTGGACTTTTCTAACATCAAGATTTACAGGGTGAGGCAAAAGTAGGTTTCCAATCAGGAGTATGAGAAACATAGAGTTTATTCTTGTATTATAATTTATTTAAGTATTGCATTATTTTCCATACATACAACTGTAAACCTACTTTTGCCCATCTCTGTATTCAGGTAATTTTCTTCTATGCCTAGTTTGTTGAGTGGTTTTCCATGAAAGAATGTTGAATTTTGTTAATGCATTAATTGCAATGATCATGTGGTTTTTTGGTCCTTGATTCTTTATGATGGTGTAATATATTGATAAATTTTTGTTCCTGCATTCCAGGAATAAATTCCACTTGTCATGATATACAGTCACCATACTGTAGTGTACAGTCCCAGAATTTTATTCATCTTGTAACTATAATTTTATACCTTTTGACCACCTTCACCCATTTCCTCCTCCCTCCACCCTCCTTGTAATATTTTTGTCTGATTTTGGTATCAGGATAATACTGGCCTCATAAAATAAGTTTGGAAATTTTCCTTTTCTCTCAAAAAAAAATTTTTTTTTGGAAGAGTTTAAGAAGGATAGGTGTTAAGTCTTTTTATTTTGGTAGAATTCTCAAGTGAAGTCATCTGGTGGGTAAGCTTTACTCTATTGAGAGATATCTGATTGCTGATTCAATATCCTTAGTTATAGGTTTGTTCAGATTTTTTTATTTTCATGATTTAGTCTTGATAGGTTGTATGTTTCTAGATATTTATGTTTCTTCTAGATTATCCAATTCATTTGTGTGTAATTGTTTGTAGTAGTCTCTTACTATTCTCTTTGTTTCTGTGGCATCAGTTTAATGTCTCTTTTATTTTGAGTTTTTAGTATTTGAGTTAGCTCCTCAGTTCATGTAGCTGGAAGTTTGTCAAATTTGTTGATCTTTTCAAAACAACTTTTAGTTTCATTGATTTTTCCCCTATGTTTTTAAATACTACTTCATTTATTTCTGCTCTAATATTTCCTTTCTTTTGCTAATTGGGTTTTGTTTGTTGTTTTTGTAGTTCCTTGAAGTGTAGAATTAGGTTGTTGAGTTGAGATCTTTTTAATATAGGCAGGAGTTTACTGCTATAATTCCCTCTTAGGATTGCTTTTGCAGAAACCCTTAAGTTTTGTTATGTTGTATTTTTGTTTTCATTTGTCTCAATATTTTCTAAATTCCCTTGTGAAGTATGTTGTTCAATTTTCATATAGAGGGGTGGGCAAAAGCAGATTTACATTTGTATGTGAAAGTTTATTCTTTTTTAAAAAATTTTAAAAGGTTTTACTTATTAATTTTTAGATAGAGGTGAATGGAAGAAGAGAGGGAGAGAAACATCAATTGGTTGCCTCTCACATGCCCACAACTGGGAACCTGGCCTGCAACCCAGGTATATGCCCTGATTGGGATTCAAACCAGAGTCTTTTCAGTTTGCAGGCCAATGCCCAATCCACCGAGCTTCACAAGCCAGCGCAAAACAGTTTATTCTTGTAGTATTTATTAATTATTGTATTTTCCATATAGACAAACGTAAACCTACTTTTGCCCACCCCTGTATGATAAAGTCCACCATATATGAAAAGCGCACAACTAACATACTCAGTGTTGAAAAACTAAAAGCTTTCCTTTCATGATCAGGAACAAGGTAAGGATGCTCATTTTTCCCAATTCTATTCAACACATACTGTAAGTCCTAGTGAGAGCAATTATCAAGTTATAAAAGGTATCCAAATTGGACAGGAAAAAGTAAAACGATCTCTGTCCACAGATGACTTTATCTTTTATGTACAAAACCTTAAGATTTCATAAAAACCTGCAAGAATAAGTAAACAAGTTCAACAAAGTTACAGGATAGATCAACACAAAAATCAGCTGTTTGTATACAACAGCAATGAACAATCTGTGAAGGAAATTAAGAAAACAATCCCATTTACAACAGTGTTGAAAAGAAAAAAAATTCTCTGAAATAATTTAACCAAGGAGGAGAAAGAGTTGTACATTAAAAACCACAAAACACTGCTGAAATTAAGTAAGACATAAGAAAAAAGGAAAGACACCCAGTTTTCATGGATCGGAAGACACAACTCTAAAAACAGAACTACCATATGATCCAGCAATCCCGCTTCTGGGTACGTATCCAAAAAACTGAAAACAGGATCTTGGAAAGATAGTTGTACACCGATGTTCACTGCAGATAGTCACAACAGCCAAGGTAAAAGCAACCCAAGAGTTTACTGACAGATGAAAGGATAAACAAAATGTGGTACACTTGTATACATGTAATGGAATATTACTCAGCCCTAAAAAGGAAGGAAATCCTGACATATGCTACAGCATCAATGAACCTTGTGGACATTATTATACTACGTGAAATAAGCCAGCCACAAAAAGACCAGTGCTACATAATTTCATTTATATGAGGTCTAAAAAGTACTCAAATTTTAGAAACATAAGGTAGAATGGTAGTTGCCAGGGACTGGAGGGAGGAGGAAAAGGGGAAGTTGTTCAATGGATAGAGTTTCAGTTTTCTAAGATAAAAACAGCACTAGATATCTGCTGTATAACACTACATATATAAATTGTTAACACTACTGTACTGTATACTTAAATATGGTTAAAATAGTAAATTTTAGGCTACGTGTTTTTCATAAGGAAAAAAAAAAAAAGCTCACCAGGTACCTGGCAAAAGTAACCCAGAACAACCTACTCTGACATATATTTGAATAAAACTATTTCAAAAATAATTTTAAAAATCCTCACAGCCTCAAAACAACAGTAACAGTAATATTATTATAAATATTATAACTTAAAAGGCCAAAATAATCAAACTACATTAGACTTGAGAAGCAACATATAATAAAAACATCAATGAAGCAGCATTTTTAGAAACCTCAGTGAATGAAGTGTGAACCAAGGATTTTACATCCAGCTAAGCTGTCCTTCAAGTATCAAGAATAAAGAAAAAACTTGAGACTTCTGTAATCAGAATCAAAATTCTGATTTTTGAGGAACCTATTACAATAGAACTGTTCAACAGAAACATAAGCCACGAATGTGAACCGCATATTCAAATTATCTAGTAGACATACTTACAAAAGTAAAAAGATAAAATTGATTTTAATAACATTTTATTTACGCTAATATATGTATTCAAAACATTATCATTTCAACATGTAACTAATTTAAAAATGGTGATTATTTTATATTTTTTCTTCTATATTGAGTCTACAAAATCCAGTGTGTTTTTTACATGTATAGAACATCTCAGTTCAGACCAGCCATATTTCAAGTGCTCAAGAGCCACAAATGACTAGTGGCTACATACTGGATAGCGTAGTCCATCTTCAAATTGTTTTCATACAACCAAGAAGAGACTAGAGCCCTGGCCAATGTGGCTCAATTGGTTGGGTGTCCTCCTGCAAACCGAAAGGTCATGGGTTCGATTCCTGGTCAGGGTACACACCTAGGTTGAGGGTTTGGTCCTGGTCAGGAAGCATTTCGGTGCATACAAAAAGGCAACCAATCGATGTTTCTCTCTCACATCTATGATTCTCTTCTTTCTCCCTCCCTTCTCATCTAAAAAAAAAAAAAACAAAAACACTCTCTCCCTTCCTCCCTCCCTCTCTCTTTCTCTCTCTCTCTCTCTCCCTCCCTCCCTCCCACTCCCTCCTTCCCTCTCTCTCTAAAAGCAATGACAAAATGTCCTCAAGTGAGGAAAAGAAAGAAAGGAAGGAAGAGAGGGGAGGGAGGGAGACAGGCTGAAAAATTTCAGCAAAACTGTGTATACACACACACATCAAAGATGGTGAAAAGGCTGGAAGGCCAATGTTCAAACATTATTTTCACTTTAGTGTTTAATGTTCAAACACTAAAGTGAAAATAATGCAACTAAAAATGGGAGAATGAAAAAAAACCCCTTCTTAAATACTAAATACAATCTTTTTAGAAAAGAGAGCAAAAAATAAAAAGAAACAAAGCCAATATAACAAAATTTTTAAAAATTAAATACTGTGAAAGAGCTGAAATCAAAATTTTGGTCATATCAATAAATATAAATGGACTTAACTCATCTATGAAAAACAAGATCTTTAACTTGTCTCATAACCCAAGAGTCAACTGTATGCTATATACAACACACACACAAACAGTAGTTCAGAAAGAATAAAATTAAAGGCGCAGATGAACGTTTATCATGTAATGAAAGACAATAAGAACAAGTAGAACTTAATATCAGACAAGTAGAATTCAAGCCAAACAGCAATAGCATGACCTAGATAAAAACCACAATTCATAATAAAGACTTTCAATATTTACATCACTTATGAATATCTATACATCAAATAACTTAGCAGCCATTTTTTTTATGAAGCAAAGCTATAGGATATGCAAGGACTAATAGATAAGACACACTAAAATCAGTAACTTTAACACACCACTCAGCATAAGGCAAATTAAGTGGACAAAGAATAAGCAAGGACCTGAGCAACTTAAGGATCAAACTTTATACCTAACGACCCTTCTTCTCAAGTGCCAATGAAACTTTCATAAAACTGATCATATATTAGTTAAGAATTACAAGGACAGGGTATTATAAATGGAGTGAAGGTATAAGGAGGAACTGAAAATTCTCTGAGCATCTACATGCCCTGTGTATAGTTTTGAATTTTAGAACCAAGTTAACGTTTCACGTACTCTAAAAATAATTAAAATCAATGGGGATGTGGTGAACCCTCAAAATACAAGGAGAAACAAATAGAAATCTTGAGTATTAGAAATGAATATTCATACACCTACCATGAAGGGAATGGGAAAGAAAGGAATTAAATTTCTTTGGAAAATAATGATGTGAGGGTCATCTGTAAAACTTAGGTAAGATATACTTCAAAGGACTGTTGTGATGATTATATAAATTAATAACACATTTGCAATATCCCATGACATACCATAAGGGATAAAAGTTTCTTGTCCTTATTAAGTGTATAACAAAGGTACAATATTCAAAAATAGTGGAATTTTAAGATCAATAGCAAAAAAACTTAGAGATTTGATAATTAAAAACCTTTTCACTCATTCATAACAAAAATTTCCTTGAGAGGAAGAAACTTCCTCAAGCTGATGAAGGGAAAGCTGCTATGGAAAACCTACATCTAACATCATACTTAATGGTCAGAGACTGAATGTTTTCCTCCTAAGATCACTAATAAGCCACGGAAGTCTGTTCTCACCACCTCTAGTCCACATTTTAACAGAAGTTCTAACCAGTGAGTAAGGGAAGAAAAGAAAAATAAAAGCATACAGATTGGAGGGGAAAAAAAAAAAGTTAAACTATCTGCATATGATATGATTATGTAGGGAGAAAACCCAAAGGACTCTCAGCAGAACTGATAAAACTAAAAGGTAAATTAAACAGGATTGCAAGTCCATACTCAAAATTCCGTTTTAGCCCTGGCTGGTATGGCTCGGTAGATTGAGTGCCAGCCTGCTAACTGAAAGGTCACCAGTTCAATTCCTAGTCAGGGCACATACCTGGGTTGCAGGCCAGGTCCCCAGTTGGTAGCGTGCAAGGGGCAACCGATCAATATATCTCTTGCATGTGGATGTTTCTCTCCCTCCTTTCCTCCCTCCCTTCCTCCCTCCCTAAAAATAAATACTTTAAAAAAAAAAATCAGTTTTATTTCTATGCACCAGCAACTGAAAGTGGAAAAAAAAAAAAAAGGCAGTATCATTTACAACAGCATCAAAACTAAATACCTAGGGTTTAACAAAGTATGTGCCAAACTTGCACAGCAACATAAATGGAGAGATTTAACATATTCATGGGCTGGAAGGTTCAATAACATTCAGAAAAAAACCTTTCTCAGGTAAGTTTTCCCCTAGGTTGATCTAGATCAGTGTTTTTCAACCTTTTTCATCTCATGATGCACATGAGCTAATTACTAAAATTTTGAAGCATACCAGAAAATAGACTTTTTGCTGATCTGACAAACAATAGGTATAATTTTGATTCATTCACACTGGAGAGCTATTGGTGTGTTGGCTGTTGTTATTTATCCCCGGTTGGGGCATGCGTGGGAGGCAACCAACTGATGTTTCTCTCACATAGATGCCCCCCACCCCCCGCCACTTTTTCTCTCAAATCTACAGATGTCCTCAGGTGAGGATTAAAAAAAGAAAATCTCTCATCTGGATGGAGATTCATCATAACCCCAATCAAAACCCAAGAGGCTTAAAAAAAAAAAAGAAATGGACAAATTGGTTCTAAAATTCATATGGGAAAGCAAAAGAAATATAATAGCAAAAATAATCTTGAAAAAGAATAAATTTGAAGAACATACACAGTTTGACTACAAACTAAATTAATCAATAATAGTGTGTTACTGGCATAAGGACAAACATATAATGCAACGCAGATAAAAGGAATCTAGAAACAAACCTCCACACACATAGGTAATGAATATTAGACAAAGATGCCAATTAAATGGGGTAAAGGACAGTCTTTTCAACAAATGGTCCGGACATGAGATGATTTTAAAAAAAAAAAAAATTGAGCTGAATGTTCCTACCTCACATGACACGCAATGATTAACTCAAAATAGATCACAGAATTAAATATAAAGCCTCAACTTCCAAAACATCTACAAGAAAATATAGGAGAAAAGTCTTAGTGACTCTAGATTTGGCAAAGATTTCTCAGGGCATAAAAAGCACAAATTATAAATGGAAGAATTAATAAACTGAACTTCCTCAAAATTAAAAATATGTGCTTTTCAAAATATATTCTTAATAAAAAGACAAGCCAGACTGGGGAAAAATATTCACAATATATATGTGAGAGAATTTGTATGCAGAATACAAGGTGGGGCAAAAGTAGATTTACAGTTGGGAGTACATGAAACAGTTTATTCTTGCATTATTATTTATTAATTATTGTATTATTTTCCACATGAACAACTGTATTAAAGAACTCTTATACTTCAATAAGAAAACAAGCCAATTTTTTAAACAAAGTGGGCCGATAACAGACACACCACAAAAGATGATACAGAAATGATCAATAGACACTTTAAAAGATGTTCAAAAATCATTATATCAGGAAAATACAAAAATAAAACCACAGAAGTTTTGGTTACACACCCACAAAATAACTAAAATTAAGAAACTGATCACACAACTGTTGGAGTGTTAAATGACAGCACTGCTCTGGAAAACTGTTGTGCAGTTTCTTATAAAGTAAATTACACTTATCACATGACCCAGCAATCCTACTGCTAAGTACTGTACACAAGAAGTGAAATGTATGTCCACAAACAACTTGCACATAAATGTTAGCTACAATTTTATTCACAACAGCAACAAACTGGAAACAATACAAATGTACATCAAAAGGTGAATAAAGTGAATACATTTATTCAATAGAATATTTGGTTAAAAGGAAAAAAAGAAAAGAAATGGGGAAAACTTATCACACACACAACAGGATCTCAAAAGCAGACTGAGCAAACTCAGTGTACTTTAAAAGTAAACAAGCAAACACAGGTGGATACATACTGTATGGTACTCCTTATATGAAGTTTGAGAACAGACAAACTAACCTACAGTGATCGAAATCAGATCAGTAGTTGCCTGAAATGAAGGTGGAGGATATGACTGCAAAATGGTTAAAGGGAACTTTCATAGGGAAAGAAAATGTTCTATTCTCTATTCTTATTATACCACAGAACCAGCCCTGGCTGGTAAGGCTTAGTGGACTGAGCGCCCCCTGCAAACTGAAAGGTCGCTGATTCAATTCCTGGTCAGGGCACGCACCTGGGATGCTGCTCCTGGTTGGGGGCCTGCAAGAGGCAACCAACTGATGTCACACATCAATGTTTTTCTCCCTCTCTTTATCCCTCCCTTTCCTCTAAATAATAAATTTTTTAAAAAACCCCACAGAACCGTATACAAAATAAACAAATATAAAGCAAAAATTTTAAATGTAAAACAATTACCTTGTGAGGTAAATAAATATTTAACATAAAACATGGTGGTGAGGCAATATTTACAATGCTGGTAAAATTGTGACCAGTAAAACAAACACTAAGAAGGAGTGCTAGATAATCTGTTAAAGTATAAATTGGCATGTTCTAGAGAACAGTTTGGTAGTATGTTTCTAAGCCGTAAAAAATCTAACAGTTATAACAATTATTTAAAAAATAATTATAATAAGTAAAACTGAAAACAACCTAATTACCTGCAACACTGAAATAATTGTAATGTTGTATATCTATATGATAAACTTATACACTGCCATTTAAAACTTCCTGAAAAATAATTTAAGACTTGGAAATGCTTACACATTAAGTAGAAAAAGCAGAAAACAAAATCACATATTGTAGATAACCTATCTCAAATAGAGTAAATAAATAGATGACAGGTGATGGGATACTAATTGCAGATTTAAAAAGTAAAAAAAAAAAAAAAGGTTGGAAAGAAATGTGCAGAAGTATTACATGGTGAAATTATAGGTGGTCTATTTTCTTCTCTACATTTTCTACAATTTACTCAAAATTTGCATTACAGAAAGCAACCAGTGCCAATCTTCAAAACAACTTAAATTGATCTGGTATCCCTTTCAGAATAGAAGAAAGGAAGAGATGAAGGAAGACAAAAGAAAAGATTCTAGATAAGTCCTCTTCCTCTCTGTTTAAAACTGCTTCTCTTCTAGTACTTTCTAAATCTGATTCTCAGCCTTGGCAACATATTAAAATTACCTGGCAGGCCAAATATAGACTACATGAGAGATAAAAGCAGCAGCAGACATCAGTTAAAAGGCTTCAGCATTTGACTTCCACTCTAACAAAGACAAAATACATATGATAAAATATTATTTCGCCATAAAGAAAAATGCAGTACTGATGTATGCTATGACATGGATTAACTTTAAAAACATTAGACTATGTAAGAGAAGGCCAGGTATTATATGATTCTATTAATAGGAAATGTACAAAACTAGACAAACCCATAGACGAAGAAGGTATAAGAGGGAAGACCCCCCCCCCGCAAAAACCCCCCCAGAATTATCTTCTGGAGGGTGAGCCCCTTGTACTAGAGGGCTCCTCCCCACCCCGAGTGACTGTTCTAGGAACCCATCTGTATCAGCGTACTAGCTGGAGATGTTGCAAGAGACTGTTTGGCTTCAGTGAATTTTTTTTGAAGGCTCTTTCAATGCATTTGCCCATTTCATGATGGGCGATTTACAAGCACACCTGCCCACACCACACTGAGTGTTCAGCAGCTTTTGACCAAAAATGGCATGACCCCCGTGCCCCACCCTCCCTATTCACTCAATCTCACCCCAAGTGACTTTTTTTTTGTTTCCCCAATGAAAAAAAGTCCTCAAAGGGAAACAGTTCGCTGATGTGGAAGAGGTAAAACAAAAAATGGCAGAAGCACTAAAAGGAATAAAAATTGACGAGTTCAGAAACTGTTTTGAGTAGTGGAAAAAACTTCAACAGGTATACCGCATCAAATGGAGAGTACTGTGAAGGTGACTTAAGTTTAAACATGTAAGAATAAATACTCAATTTTTTATAAATAAATTCCAGTTTTTTGGGTCCACCCTCATATTAGCAGTTATTGTCGAGTGATGGGGGGCTGTGGAGATTAGGGTAAGACTGACCTATAAGAAACCCCATAATGGGTATGTGGTTTCAATTTAGGGTGATGAAAGTGTTTTGAAACAAAACAGTTGTTACCTTGTAGAACACAGTGCTATTCAAAAAAAACAGTTACACATGTTAATATAATTAATTACACATTATATAAATGTTTTTTACCCCAATAAAAAAAAAATTGCCAAAAAAAAAAAAAGAAAGAAAGAAAAGGATGAAGTGGCTGGGAATGAATTCAGCCCTCTACCTGAAGAAAAAACAAACAAACCAAAAAAAGTGACAAAAGAGTTTAAACAGTGGTTTTCCAGACACTGGACAATAAAAGACAATGATACTTGAAAGAAGGAAAATAAACCAGGTGAGCCTTATGACAGTCTCAGCCTACTGCACTGAAAGTGTTTCCATACCATGGAGCAAAAGAATGAACTAAGGCAGAGCTAGAAAGACGTCATGAATTGCAGAGACAGAAATAAGAGTCCTGGAAGACTAAGGCACTTAAAGTTCTTAGGACAGCAAACCAAAAGGAAGAACTACACAGCAAGAGAAAGAGCCCACGAAATCTTCACAGGGTTCCCTGCTGTGTTTAAACAGAGTACCTGTCAGCACATGCATGTGAAGAAACTACCTGACATTGGAGAAAACTACCCCCCAAAGATTAGAGGGAACAGTGCCTGTCACTCATGGTCAGAAAGAGCACCTGTTCATACCAACCAGACTGGGAAAAAAGAAATACTGCATACAGAGGAACAAAGATACAGATGACATCACATTTCTAATCAGAAATAATGCAAAAAAGGCCCCCCCCAAAAACAAAAAACCCAAAATACCATTTTAAATGAGTATCAGAAGATAAAACTGTCAACCTAAAATTCTATATCCAGAATCTTTCAAAAAGCAAAACCAGAGATCTGTTGTACAGCAATGTGCACATACTTAACAATATTGTAATGTGCATTTATAAATGTTAAGAGGATAAAATTTGTTATGTGCTTTATCAAACACAAAAAAAGATGAAATAAAGACTTTTTTTAGACATACAAAAGCTGAAAGTATTCATCACCAGCAGACTGGCATTACAAGAAATATTAATAGAAGTCCTTCAGTAAAAAGGAAAATGATACCAGGAAGTCTGGATATAAGACAAATTGAAGAAAAGCAGGAATAGTGATAACGATAGGGATAAATATATACATCTTTTTCATATTATTTTAAAGTATTTGAAAAATTGACTGTTTAAATAAAAATAATAAGAATGTATCATAGGGCTTCTTAGATATGAAAAATGTTTGAAGACAATAGCATAAGGGCTGGACAAGAAGAAATGGAAGTACACTAATATAAGGTTCTTATACTGTACATAAGCAGGACATCACTTGAAGGTAGACTGTGATGAAATAAAAATGTACATTATAATCCCAAATCATAGGTTGTCACCTTTGGCACTACTGACACACTGGGCAAGAATCCTTTGTTGTAGGAGGCTGCCCTGTGCACTCTAGAACATTTAGCAGCATCCCTGACCTGTATCCGCAAGGTCAGTAGCATCCCCCAAGTTACGAAAATCAAAAAGGTTTTCAGACATTACCAAGTGTCCTCCCGTAAATAAATCAGACCCCATAGAGAATCACATTCCTAAAGCAATCACTAAAATAACAAAACAACCACTGATAAGGAGTTAAAATGGAACCATAAAAAGCACTTAATCCAAAAGAAGGCATAAGAAGAGGAAAAAAACCAAAGAATAGAAGAAACAAACAGAAAAGAGTAAGATGACAGAATAAGACCAAACCATATCAAAAATCCTTTTAAATCTCAGTAAAATAGTAATAGCAGGGCATTTCCTCAACTTAATATAGAGTATCTACAAAAAGCTACAACATCCTAGGTACTGCTGAGAAACTTGAAGCATTCCTATTAAGATCACTTACAAGGCAAGGATGTCCCCTCTCACCACTTTATTTCAACATCATACTACAAGTTCTAGCTAATGCATGAGACAAAAAAGGAAAATAAAAGGTATACAGATTGGAAAAAAAGACGTTAAACTGTCTTTGTTTACAGATGGCATGATCATCTATATAGGAAATTTGAAGGAACTGACAAAAAACCCTTGGAACTAATCAGTGATTTATAGCAAGGTTACAGGATTCAAGGATAATATACAAAAGTAAATCACTTTCTTATATACCAGCAATGAACAAGTAGAATTTGAGATTAAAAACAGTACCTTATACATTAGCAACACCCAAAATAAAATATTTAGGGATAAATCTAACAAAATATTTTCAATATCTATGAGGGAATATCATAAAATTCTGAAGAACAAAATCAAAGAACAACTAAATAAATGAAGAGATATTCCACATTCACGAACAGGAAGACTCAAAATTGTCAGTATGTCAGTTCTTCCCAACTTGACCTACAGGGTGGGGCCAAAGTAGGTTTATAGTCGTACGTGAAACATAGCTTATTTTTGTATTATTATTATATTATTTTCCATTTAAACTGTATACTTACTTTTGCCCACCCTGTATATACAGATTTATAGATATATAGATTTATATATAGATTTAATGCAATCCCAATCGAAATCCAACAAGTTTTTTGTGGATATTGGCAAACTGATTCTAATGTTTACATGAAGAAATAAAAGACCTAGATTAGCCAACACAATATGGAAGAAAAGGAAAAAAGTTGGAAGACTGATACTGACTACAAGACTTATAAACTCTAGTAATTAAGACAGTGTGGTATTGGGGAAAGAACAAATAGATCAATGGAACAGAACAGAGAGCCCAGAAACAGACCCACATAAACAGGCCCTCTTTTATAGAGGAACAAAGGCAATGCAATAGAGTAACTATTTTCAACAAATGGTGGTTGAACTGGGCATTCACATGCAAAAACCAAACAAACAACCCCCCCCATTAATGTAACAGCCTTCACAAAAATTAACACAAAATGTATCACACACCTACATATAAAATGGAAAACTGTAAGATAACAGGAGAAAACCTGATGACCTTGGATATGGCACTGACTTCTTAGATAAACAGCAAAGGCACCATCTATGAAAGAAATAACTTATAAACTTGACTTCATAAAAATTAAAAATTTCTACTCTGCGAAAGATAATGTCAAAAAAATGAGAAGACAAACTGGAGAATTAGAAAAAATATCTGGGAAAGGGCTGTTATTCAAAATATATTAAAACTCAACAATAAGAAAACAAACCACCTGATTTTTAAAAATGGATCTCAGACCTTAACAGACATCTCACTAAAGATATGCAGATGAAAATTAAGCGTAAGAAAAGATGCTCCACCACCAGAGCATTTCACCCCAAAGCAGACTATACATTCTTTTCAAGTACACAGGGAATGTTTTCTAGGATAGACCACATGTAAGAATACAAAACAAGTCTCAATGAATGTAAGAAGGCTGAAATCATATCAAGCATATTCTCTGACCATAATGGTATTAAACTAGAAATCAGTCACAAGAAAAAAACTGAAAAAACCACAAACACATGCAGGCTAAATAACTTGTAACTACACAATGAATGGGTTAACAATGAGATCAAGGAAGACATCAAAAAGTACCTTGAAACAAATGACTATGAGAACATGATTCAAAATCCATGGAACAAAGCAAAAGCTACCCTACAAGGGAAATTCATAGCATTACAGGTCTGTTTCAAGAAAGAAGAAAAATCTAGTCTGTCCTAAAACTCCTATTTTTCTCTTTTAAGGATACATGTGATTGTATTTAGAGTCCATGCAGATAATCTAGAATGAACTCTTCTTCTGAAAATCCTTTATTTAATCTCATCTTTTGCCACAGAAATCAATGTTTACAGATACCAGGGACTGACCATAGACATACCTTTTTGAGACCGTTTTGGGTCTGCCACAAAGGTTACCCAACCAATAAATGGCAGAACTTCAACTGAGTGGAATCTGGTATTTTGAAACCAAAGCCTGCATTCTTGTCTTTTGTTTGTTTGTTTAAAAAAAAAAACAAAACCCTTTATCCCAGGGTATGCTTTGATTTGTTTTAGAAAGAAAGGTGGTGGCGGGGGGGGGCGGCGGGGGAGAAGCATTGATGTGAGAGAAAAACATCAACTGGTTGCCTCCTGTCCACTCCCTGATCAAGGATTGAACCTGCAACCTATGTATGTACCCTGACCAGGAGTTGAACCCACAACCTTTTGGTGTACCAGACAGTGTTCCAACCAAGTGAATCACCAGGCCAGGGCAAAGCCTGTGTTCTTTGTAATAACCGCATTAAACCTTATCTCTGCTGTAGAAAAAACTGGAAAAAAAAGAATCACAAGTAAATTAACTTTACACTTAAAGGAACCTGAAAAAGAACAACAAATAAAGTCCAAAGTGAGTAGAAGAAAGGAAAATAATAAAGATCAGAACAGAAATAAATGAGAGAGTCTTAAAAAAATATACATAAGATCAGTGAAACCAAGAGCTGTTTCTCTGAAAAGATAAACAACACTGAGAAACCTTTAACCAGACTCATCAGAAAAAAGAGAGAGGACCCAAATAAATAAAATAAAAAATAAAGGATAAGTAACAGCTGACACCAAAGATATATTGAGAATTATAAGAAAATATGAACAACTATATGCCAACAAATTGGACAATATGGACAAAACGGATAAATCCTAGAAAGACACAATCTTCCAAAACTGATTTGGGAAAACCAAAGAATCTGAATAAACAGAGCACAAGTAGTGAAATTGAAACAGTAATCAAAAAACTCTAAAAACCAAAGTCCTCGGTCAGATGGCTTCACAGGTGAATTTTACCAAACACTTACAGAAGAACTAACACCTATCCTTCTCAAACTGGTCCAAAAAAATCAAGAGGGAAGACTCCCAAGCTCATTTTAGGAAGCTAGCATTATCATAATTCCAAAATCAGATAAAGACACTACAAAAAAAGAAAATTATAGACCAATATCCCTGATGAACATAGATGCTGAAATCCTCAACAAAATATTAGCAAACCAGATCCACTAACACATTAGGAAGACCATATACCATGATCAAGTGGGATTTATTCCAAGGATGCGAGGTTGGTACAATATCTGCAAATCAATGAAAGTGATACACCACATAAACAAAATGAAGGATAAAAATCACATGATCATATCAATACATGGAGAAAAAAGCATTTGACAAAATACAGCGCCCATTTATGATAAAAATTCAGCAAAGTGGGAATAGAGGGAATACACTTCAACCTAATAAAGGCCATATATGACAAATCCACAGCCAAAATCATATACACTCAAAGGACAAAAACTACAAGCCATTTCTCTTAAGATGAGGTACAAAACATGGATGTCCACTTTCACAATGTTTATAGTACTAAACTCCTAACCATGAGACAAGAAGAAATAAAAGGCATCCAAACTGGAAAGGAAAAAATTAAATTGTCATTATTTGCAGACGACATAATATTGTATACAGAGAACCCTAAAGTTTCCACCAAAAAGCTACTAGAACTGATAAATGAATTCAGTAAAGTAGTATGGCACAAAATAAATAGCCAGTGCATTTTTATACACCAATAATGAACTATCAGAAAGGAAAACTAAGAAAACAACCCCATTCACAATTGCTTCAAAAAGAATAAAATACCTAGAAGTTTAACCAAGAACATAAAAGGCCTGTACTCAGAAAATTATAAAACACTCAAAGAAATTGAAAAAGATACAAATAAGTGGTACCATATACCACATTCACAGATAGAAAAATTTAACATTTTTAAAATGTCCATTCTACCCAAAGCAATCTAGAGATGCAATACAATTCCTATCAAGATACCAATAGAGTTATTTCACAGAATCAGAACAAATATTCTAAAAATTTATATGGAACTACAAAAGACAACAAATAGCCACGGCAATCTTGAGAAAGAAGAACAAAGTTGGAGGAATCATGCTACCTGATATCAAACTGTACTACAAGGCCATAGTAATCAACACAGCATGGTACTGGCATAAAAACAGACAAATAGATCAATGGAACATAATGGCAAGCCTAGAAACCCACACCTTTCTAGTCAACTAATTATTTGACAAATGAGGCAAAAACATAAAATTGAATAAAGAGAATCTACTCAGTAAATGGTGTTGGGAAAATTGGACAGATACATGCAAAAAAATTAAACTAGAGTATCTTCTTATACCATATACAGGAAAAAACTCAAAATGAATTAAAAACTTAAATGTTAGACTTGAAACCATAAAAATCCTAGATGAAAACATAGTAAAATCTCAGACACTGCTCGTAGCAACATTTTTTCTGATATATCAACTCAGGCAAGGGAAACAAAGGAAAAAAAATGAACAAATGGGACTGCATCAAGCTAAAAAGCTTTTGTACAGCCAAGGAAACCTTCAACAAAATAAAGACAACCCACTGAATGGAAGAACATATTCACCAATGATACATCTGGTAAGGGTTAATATCCAAAATTTAAAAAGAACTTATAAAACTCAACACCAAAACAAAAAACAATCCAATTAAAAAATGGGCAAAGGACATGAACAGACACTTCTCCACAGAGAATATACAGATGGCCAATATACATATAAAAAGATGCTCAATGTCACTAATCACCAGGGAAATTAAAATCACAATGAGGTATCATCTATCAATAAATCAACAAACTACAAGTGCCTGTGAAGATGTAGAGGGAACATACCCTCATGCACTGTTGGTGGGAATGCAGATTGGTACAGCCACTGTGGAAAGCAGTATGGAGTTACCTCAAAAAATTAAAAATGGAACTGCCTTATAACCCAGCAGTTCCACTTCTGGGAATTTATCCAAAGAAACCCAAAACACTAATTCAAAAATATATATGCACCCCTATGTTCATTGCAGCATTATTTACAATAGCTAAGATCTGTAGCAATCTAAGTGCCCATCAGTAAACAAGTAGATAAAAAAAGCTGTGGTACCCTTATACAATGGACTACTACTCAGCATAAAAAAGAAGGAAATCTCACCCTTTGAGACAGGATGGATGGACCTGGACAGCATTATGCTAAGAGAAGTAAGCCAGTCAGAGAACGACAAGTACCATATGATTTCACTTATATGTGGACCCTAATGAACAAAATAAACTAACAAAGTGGAGACAAACCCATAGACAGAACAGACTGACAACTGTTAGAGAGGGAGGAGTGTTACAGGGCTAGGCGGAAAAAGGTGAAGGGATTAAGAAAACAACAAACAAACAAACCCAAAAAGTACAACTCATAGACACAGACCACCAATATAGTGATAACCAGAAAGAAGGGGGGAATTGGGAGAGGTAGAAGAGATGGGGGGATAAGTGGTAATGGAAGGAGACTTGACTCAGGATAGTGAACACAAAATACAGGTGATTTATTATAGGATTGTAAACCTGAAACCTATATAATTTTATTAACCAATGTCACCCCAATAAATTCAATAAAAAAACTATTGGGCAAAGATTTTTATTCATAATTAAAGTCTCTATATTGGTGAACATTAAAAAAAAAAAAAAAAGATGCTCCACTTTGTATATGATCAGGAAAACCAAATTAAAATAACAAGATACCACTATACATCTATTAAAATGGCCAAAAATCCAAATCACTGACAACATCAAGTGCTGATGACATGGAAAAACAGGAACTCTCATTAGTTATTGGTTATAATGCAAAATGATTCAGCCAGTTTGGAAGACAGTTCCTTACCAAACAAAACATGCTCTTAAGATACAGTCAGCAATTGTGCCCTCCTGTTATTTACTCAAAGAGGCTGAAAACTTATGTCTGTAGAAAACCTGTCCACGAACGTTTATAGTAGCCTTATTCATAATTGTCAAAATGTGGAAGCATCCAAGATGTCCTTCAATAGATGAGTCGATAAACTGGTACATTCAGACAATGGAATACATTATCAATGCTAAAAGGAAGTGAGCTCTCAAGCCATGAAAAGAAATGGAAGAATCTTAAGTGCATATTAGTAAGTGAAAGAAGCCAATCTAAAAAGGCTATATATTATATAATTCCAATTATATGACATTCTCAGGAATGCAAAACAGTGGGAAACAGTAAAAGTATCTGTAGTTGTGGGGGGGCCCAGAATAATAAGTATGCAAAGCACTGAAGAAATTTAGGGCCATGAAAAAATTCTATATACCAAAATGATGGGTACATGTCATTATACTTGTTCAAACCCGCAGAATGTACAACACCAAGAGTGAACTGTAATGTAAACCATGGACTTTGGGTGATAATGATTTGTCAATATAGGTTCACTAACTGTAACAAATGTTCTACTCTGGTAGGTAGTAGATGTTGAGAGCAAGGAAAGCAAGGATAGTATGGAGTATAGGGGGAATCTGTCTCTTTTCCTCAACTTTGCTGCCTAAAACTGCCCTTAAAAAAGTCTTAATTTAAAAATCAAATTAAATGTAAAAGGTCTAAACACCACAATTAAGAAACTGAGATTGCCAAACTGAATTTTTTTAAAAAGACAAAATTATAAACTATCAATAATAAATGCACTTTAAATATAAAGACATAAATAGGATAAAAGAAAAAAAACAGAAGGAAGATATAGCATGCTAACACCACTCAAAGACACTAATGTGACCACATTAACATCCAACATAGATTTCAGATCAAAGAAAATTACCAGGGATTTAGAAATTTATTTCACACTGCTTAGAGGGGTCAGGTAGTCAGGAAGACCTAACAATCCTACCCATCTATGCACCTAAAAATAGAGCTTCCACATACATAAAAACTAATTTAACTTCAAGGTAAATAGGCATATATGCGAGTAAAGAGATTTCATTACCATGTTCTCAACAGACAAAACAAATGCACAGAAAATTAGCACAGATATGACTCTAAGAACACTACTATCTAACTTGTCCTGACTTTTATAGAATGCTTACCCATCAAAGGCAGCATATACCTTCTTTTTGTATTCAAAGGGAAATTTACCACAACAAAATATATTCTAAACTATACAACAAGTCTTTAAAAATGTACAGGAATTCAAATCATACAGACTATGCTCTTATACTATAATGAGATCAAGTTAGAAATGGTAACAAAGATCCCTGTGAAACCAGTAAATATTTGGAAACTAAATAACATATTTCTAAATAACTCTGGGAACAAAGAAGTTGAAATGGAAACCAGGAAATATCTTAAACAGCACTTAGAAATTTATAGCACTAAACACCCATACTGAAATAGAAGATGGGTCTCAAATAAACAACTGTGCTTCTACCTTAAGAAACTAGAAAAAGAACAAATTAACCCTAAAGTAGAAGAAAAGAAATAATCAAGATCAAAGTGGAAATCAGTGAAATAGAAAACAAAGTCAATAAAACTAATAACTTCTAGTCAGATCAATGAAGAAAAAAGAAGACAAATTACCAATGACAGAAACAGGAGAGGAGAGAATATTGGTTCACACCAATAAACTCATCAATAAGAGATGAAAAGGACAAATTCTTTGAAAGAAACAAAGCTCACAGAGGAAGAAATGGATAACCTGAATAACCTCATATCTATTAAAGAAATTAAACTCTAGTTAAAAAACTTCATACAAAAAAAACTCCAGGGACGAATGGCTTCACTGGTGAATTCTAGCAATTATTTGAAGAAAAAATAATACCAACTCTACACAAATTTTTCCAAGACACTGAGGTGGAAGGAATACTTCCCAACTCATTCTATAAAGCCAACATTACTCTGATGCCAAAACCAGAAAAAGAAATTACAGGAAAACTACAGATATTCCTTGTAAACAAAGATGCAATCATGTAAACAAAAATTTATTTAGCAAATAGAATCCAACAATATATAAAAAGGGTAATACGTGGCCAAATGGTCTTTATTCCAGGAAAGCAGCATTGGTTTACATTCAAAATCAATGTAATTCATCATATAAATAACTCAAAAGGAGAAAAACAGTATGATCAATTCCATATAAAAAAAATTTACAAAACACAACTACCATTCCAAAAACTCCTAGGAAACTAAAAATAGAAGGGAATTTCTTCAACCTGATAAAGGGCATCAACCAAAAACCCACAACTAACATCATACTTAAGTGAGATACTGAATATATCTTCCCTAAAATTAGTAACAATATAAAAATAGCCACTTTCAACACTTCTATTCAATGTTGTACTGGAGGTCCTAGTCAGTTTAATCACCAGAGAGGAAGGCAGGCAAGCAGAAAGAGCGAGTGAGTATCCAGACTGGGAAAGGAAGAAGTAAAACTGCCTTTATTCACAGATCCATGATCTTCTATGTAGGATATCTATGTAGGATTCGCAGACGCATGATCATCTATGTAGGATATCTGATAGAATCTAAAAACAAAACAAAAACAAAACAAAACAAAAACTCTAATACTAATAAAGTGAGTTTAGAAATATTGCAGGATACAAGATCAATATACAAAATCACTTGTGTTTCTATGTACTAGTTACAAACTCACTGAAGTTAAAATACAGATTAATAAAGACAAAGATCCCACTTCAATCTGAAGTGATCTGAAACATAACAATGTGTTAGTTCCTTTTAACATGTACCTAAACAACCTGCCAAACCTCCAACTTAGAGCTGTATGTATTTGTTCCTATGCAACCCTGAGGTCTTACAAGCATGAAGAGTTTTAACCCGCAGAGACTTCATGTGGGCAAGAGCAAAGTCAAGCTTCTCAATTCGATCAAAAGAATTTTATTTATGCAATCCATATGCCTAGTATCTAAAACACTGGAATCTTTTTTCATTTAAAATATATATTTTCAAACATCTCAATCTTTAATTATATGTTATTTTAATATCTAAGAATCCACGACAGGTTTAACTTTTTAACCATCCATATCTTTCAGTCTTTCCATCACATAGTAGGCACTCAAGAGTTTATATTATCCAATTCTTTCTTAGAAAGCCCAGATAATCAACATTTTAGACAAGAAGCCCAAGGCAATGGCTCTTCAAAGTCAGTGTGCTTCAGAACTGCTTATGTCTCATTTCAAAACATAGGTCTGGGGTAAAATCAGACAATTCACATTTCTAACAAGTTCTGATGGGATAATAAAGCTGTACACTGAGGGACCACACTTAAAATTACCAGTCTCAAGGAGTGCTACTCAGTTGTTGTCCTCTGGAAATTTTAAAGCAATATAACAACGAAAACTAATGATTTTCTACATCGTTCTTTTAATTTTTCTAGTAATTCATTTTTATTATACTTGAGGAAAGTATTAGCAAGCAATGGGTTATTTTTTTCAAACTGGTCTTTCACCACAAAATTTGAGAAACATTAGCCTAAAGAAAATGGTATCCATCCATCCATTCCTCTAGTACTCTACCCTTTGGAGGTAAAGTTACATTTATTTCATTAACTTTGCCTCCCAAAGAGGTACACTAACTTAAAGCCAAAAATCAATAAAACAAAAAGTCACCTTATTAAGGTTTCTTTTTTTCTGTAAAACTGTATTTGAAGACATTTATCGGTTAAACAGGTGAAGTGCCCATTTGCAATAAATTCCTTTTAGAATTTAATAACAGGGTAAATATTTTTCTCTTCTGAAAAACAGCTGTGTTAAATTTTAAATAAATAAAAATTAAATCACCCATAGCGTCTCCTTCTTTCTTAACTGCCTATGGGGATGTAAAAAAGAAATACGGGTGAGGGTGCTTTAATGGCCTGAAAAACTGATATTTTAAACAAAAATGTAAAAGTGAAAGCAATCTTACTGTGCAGAAATAGTTTACCACAAGCATTACTATCTAATTCGAGAAAACGAGGTCTGTCCAGAAGGAATCCAGTCATGTACTATGAAAAATAGAGACATTTATTGAACAAGATACAAGAAACAATGTACAAAGGACAACTACGCCTCAGTCCCCTTCAAAGTAGACAGACACCTTGGGACCTCACACAGTTCTCCCAATCACCATCAGCTGCTTCGTTGCATTTTCCTGAATCTCACTGTTGGTCTGAAATCTCTTCCCTTTCAAAGGTGAATTTAGTTTTGGAAAAAGCCAAAAGTTGCAGGGCGCCAAATCTGGGCTGGAGGGGGCCTGGGTCACCTGGGTGATTTGATGTTTCACCAAAAAACTCTGCAAGAGACATGATGAATGAGTGGGAGCACTACCATGATGAAGCTGCCAATCACCAGTTTATCGCCCATAGCTGCAGCCTTCTGAATCATTCAGTTTCCGCAGAGGAATATTCAAGCTTAACACAAAATCTGATGCAGATTCACTGCTCTATTTGCTCAGTCATTTTGAATACAACAGCCACACAGTACATATGCTCACTCAACAGCATCTACCGCCTCACGGACTAGTACAGTGAAGTCTTCATTGTTCACACACGCACATTCCAGTCCACTCTCCTTGGCTGCCAGGTAATACTGATGGTGCACAAACCGTTCTTGTTACATTTACAATGGCTGGACTTTTTCCGGACTGACATCATATCAGATTTACATATTAACTTCTGGAGAACAACTCAATTATAAGTTACACAATACTAACTTGTTTCACTTGATAAACAAATGTTTACTTTTTAATCTAATTACTGGGGTTGTTTTGGAAACGTTTTAAATTGGAATTTCCTAATCCTGATTGAGGCCATGCCCTTCAACATTAACACTAATTCAGGAAGGTGACAGTAATATCAATGTAGCTTGATCCTAAATATTCATGCAACAATGGAAATGAGCAATAGAGAAAATGTAAAACAGTAGGCAAAATAAATAACTG
Source organism: Pteronotus mesoamericanus (assembly GCF_021234165.1). NCBI lineage: Eukaryota > Metazoa > Chordata > Mammalia > Chiroptera > Mormoopidae > Pteronotus > Pteronotus mesoamericanus. The sequence continues at coordinate 12,930,749 of NW_026555325.1, read as the reverse complement.
GAATTTGGCTTGAAAAGCATTGATATTTAGTTAATTTACTGATTGATTAAGTCATTTCTGAATTTATTTTGTATTCCTTGAACTTAAGAGTAAATAGATTAACCTTTACAGAAATTTTCAGGATACCCACTTGTGAAAATAATGAAGAATTAAATCACTGGTTATGAAAACAAAAATATCAACAAAAACAAAGGCTAGCAAATGAACTCATTCACCAGATAAATTACACAAAAAGAAGAAGATTATCTCTTACCCATACACAAAAAAATTTGTGTCAGGCTACAAAGCTCTACACTAAAAAAAATGCTTGGGAAATAATTACTTCTAAAAGTACCATATTTAAAATGAGCAATAAGCAAAAATTTATTGCCATTAGTTAATTACTATGAAACAATCATCTGAGGAAGAGCAAACCACTCAGAATTTATCAATATTATGTTGGAATTTTAAAAATAATACTGCATCTCCCAGCCCCATTTGAGAATGACATACAAAAATATGAGTCAAAGCTGTAAGGCATGTTAAAGCACAACAGAAGAAAGAACAACTTCTCTAAACGAGAGCTTCTCAAATCCTAATGTGCATTTGAACCACTCAAGGAACTCTCTAATATTTTAAAATGCACGTCATGATTTATTAGGTGTAGAGTAGGACCTGAAATTCAGCAATTTTAAATAGCTCCCAGGTAATGACAAATCCACAACACACTTGGAGTAGCAAGGTACTAAGCTATGTAAACATCTTGTGAAAAGGTATCTTTATGGTATAACTCTGAAAAAGTCTGAGGAATTTTTTTTTTAAGTTAAACTTTTTAAAATATCCATACCATATGATCAAGCCATTTCATCCCCAGGTACTTAACTGAAACAAATGAAAGGAGATGTACACACACGAATGCTCATAGCAGCTTATTTTTAATAACCAAAAATCAATCAACAGGCAAATGGATAAACTGTGATATATCCATAACAAGGAATATTACTCAGCAATAAAGAGGAATGTATTATTGATACATGCTATCATATGGATGAATCGCAAAACAATTATGCTGAGTGAAAGAAGCCAGACCAACAAAGAATATACACTGTGCCCTGGCCAGGTGTCTCAGTTGGTTGGAGCATCGTCCTGAACACCAAAAGGTTGCAGGCTGGATTCCCAGTCAGGGCACATACCTAGGCTGCAGGTTTGATCCGTATGAGGGGCAAAAGATGGATGTTTCTCTCTCACTTTCTCCTTCTGTCTGTGTGTGTCTGTCTGTCTGTCTGTCTTTCTCTCCCCCTACTTCCCTCCCTAAAATCTATAAATATATCCTCAGGTGAGGATGAAAACCATTTTTTAAAAAAGATATATACTGTGATTCCATTTACATAAAAGTCTAGAAAATACAAACCACTAATCTACTTTGACAGAAAGCAAGACAGTATTTGCCTAAAGAAGGTGGAGGGGCTTATAACAAGGGATGGAGGTGATACCCATGTTCATTATTTTAACTGTGGTAATGATTTCACAGGTGTATCCAAATGCCAACATTTACCAAATTGTACATTTTATCTAAGTATGTGCACTGTATGTCAACTGATTAAAATCTATTTTAGAGAGACACAAATACAAAGAAAGCCTTCAAATACAAAATTCTGGCTAAGTAATGTCACTACTTACAACGTATATAAATTCCAATTCTTTGAAAATCCCATGTAATACTGTGGCATTGTGATATATAACAAGAAACGTATGTTTGATTTTTGTCTCTTCTCCTGGCCCCGAACTCCTAAAACACTTGGAATCTCCTGTGATAAAACGGATAAAGGCACCTTGATATTCCTAACAAATCCCTTTCATCTACACCAGAGTTTATGTGAATGAAGTGACTTTTGGAAAGTGACTAAGAGAGGGCTAGTTTCCAGGAGAACCAATCCTGTGATTAGAAGGGTTGAAACTTTTAGTCCCACCCCCTTGACCTCTGGGGAGGGAAGAGGGGCTACGAATTGCAGATCAATCACCAATGGCCAATGAGTTAATCAATCATGCCTATGTAATGAAGCCTCCATAAAAAAATCCAATAGGACTGGGTCCAGAGGGGGTCACCGAAGCCTCCAATCTATAACCAGTTGGTCAGAAGCACAGGTGACAATTGGGACTTTTGACTGGTATTTAATGCTATTTCCAAGTACATAGTGTCAAAATTGAGTTGAATTGTAGAATAATCTGCTGGTGCCAGAGAACTGCTTGGTGTAGGGGGGCAAACATTGAAATAAATGTCAGAATCTGATATCTACAACAGTATGCCTACACTAAGAATAAGAGCCTCCCTTTCTTGGGGGAGGTGACGGTGAAAACTGACCCAGAAGGCCCATTAGGATCTTTCTTAATTCCAAGTAACCACGGAAAACATGTGCTGTAGAGTATGTAAGAAAGCCAGTGGTGATCTAGTAAAAGAAATAACAGGAAACAATGAAGTCATAGGACATAAATTAACATAGAAATTGATAGCTTTTTAAAATACAAGCAATAGCAAGTTATTAGGTTTAACTTCTTTATAAGGTATAAGGAAGAGGAGATGGCATTTATAATAGCAACCAAATAGGTAGAATTCCTAAAAATAAGCTTAACCAAAATGCACAAAACTAGTAAGAAAACCACTCCTGAAAGATATGTAAGTACGCTTCAACAAATGAAGAGCTAAACCATATTCTTGGATAGGTCAATACCGCAAGGATGTCAATTCTCTATAAGCTAATTTATAAAGGTATGGTGAATCCCAATGAAAACACCAACTTTCTTCCTGGAGTTAGATAAAATAATTATAAAGTTCATATGGAAAAGTAAGTAAGAAACTATAGTAAGAAAAACTCTGGAAAGAAGAATGGGAAAAGTGACCAATTCTACCAGATATTTTTTAGAATGGTAAAAATGGAAAGATAAAATAATGAATTGATTAATGATTAAAACAGTAAATTTTTTGCACAATGAAACAAAATAGAAACTTAAGATACAAGCACAAATACCTACAAAACTCAAATACGATGAAAGTGGCATCTTAAACCAGTGAGAAAAGATATTTCTTTCAAATGGCGTTTAGACAACTGAATATCCTTTTTGATGAAAAACACATGGATCTACAGAGCAGTGCACACTAGGACAAACCATAGAAGTTCCAGAAGAAAATTTAAGGTAATTAAGGACCTGAGAGAAGGGGAAAAATTCCTTAATAATAATTTAAAAACCAGAGCACTAACTGCTGTGGCTCAGTTGGTTGGGCATCATCCCACAGAGGAAAAGGTCACTGGTTTGATTCCTGGTCAGGGCACATGCCTGGGTCGCAGGTGATCCCTGGCTGGGGCGAGTGCGTGACGCAACCATCAATGTTTCTCCCCCTCTTTTTTTCCCCCTCCCTTCTCCCTCCCTCTAAAAATAAATGAATAAAATCTTTAAAAAAGCATTTTATAAGAAATGAAAGCTTTCTATTTTGTCCTTTTAATGTTCCATTTAGTGCCATTTTTCATTTTTTAAAATGATTTCATTGTTTATGCCCCCTCACCACCAAATGTAGTGCTAAAGTGCCATTTAATGTTCTTAAGCACAAAGCCATAACATGCCTTACAGAGAAAAATCGTTGTTAGATAAGCTTCATTCATGCATGAGTTACAGTGGCTCTAAGTTCAGTGTCAATAAATCAATAATATATATTATATAAAGTATCTTTAAACAAAAACATACATGAAACAAGGTTATGGTACACCTTCATTGGTTGATGAAAATACATGGAGACCAGAGGCTTCTGGGAGAAATGGTTTAGTCATTCACTGCTCATGGCAACTCTATAGATTATAAGTACTGCAAAAAATGAAAATCCACTGTATATTTGTGTGTGTGTGTGTGCTTGCATGTATGTGTCAATGTGTAGTTCATTTTGTTTACACAGACACACACACAATAGCAAAGTCAAAAAAGTTTGAAAGCCAATGAATTAGAGCACAAGAGGAAACTCTGAAAGGAGTGCTGAAATGGTGAGGCAGACAGGAAGGGATCATGGGCATACATGCTAATCATTTTCTTCTACCTAGAGTCAGAATCACCTCTAAATTGTGATTTGGTTGGTTAATCTAGAGCAAAGGCTACACCTGTTCTTTAGAAAAGTATCCCAGATATTCTGATGTGTGGTCTAGATGAGAACCACTATTCTTCCTCCTAAACTGGTAGCTCTCAAAGTGGGTTTGCTAGATAAGCAACATCAGGATCACCCAGGAACTTGTTAGAAGTGCAAAATCCTAGGCCCCATCTCAGACCTACTAAATCCTACACTCTGGAAATGATGACCAATGATCAGTGTTTTTAACAAGCCTTCCAGGTGATTCTGATGAATGCCAGAATTTGAGAATCACTGATCTAAATTTTTTGTATTTCTTTTAGAGGTACTTTGAAAGCCCTGATGAATTCTGCTAAAATGGCTGAGGCTATTTCAAATAAAGCTGAAGGGTAACTGCTGTTACCCTATTGAAACACCTATAATGTATAGGAAACACTTCTTCCAAGTAGTTTCTTTGTGGAGAATGACCCCTGCTTTTTAAACCAAAGTAAAATCTATACATTACTTGTATAATAATCAAGCAGCACGGTGTCCTTAGACCATCCTACATAACACAGTTTCTTTTCCTCAGAACTCCTTAAACAGATACTGTTCTTAACATGAGTATGCAAGTGCTAAAAAGTGAATCTACACTAGACCACAAAAATTCTTTCAACCCTCCAACAAGTTTCCTGGGCATCACACACTGGCCAATATGAGACATAACGACATGTGTCTATTAAAAAAAAAACTTACGGAATTTTGGCACATGGACATAATTTTAAAACTAATTTGTAAAAATTAATCCAATAGTATATTATACTCAATTAGCTATTACATAAATTCATATGTATTCTTGTTCAAATCATGTCCCTCATGTCACAAATTTCCAAAATATCAATTTTATCTTCCACATAACACATTAAACCTCATATGGAGTTACAACTCTTTTCTATGGTACTGTAAGCTGCTTAAAGATAATTACTATATTTTCCCTCTTTCTGTGTCTAAAGCACACAGATCATTCTGTCAGCAAATACAGAGTCTGGCAGAAATAACGCCTGCTTGAGTGTGGCTGGTAGGGCAATAATATGGGTGTATAATTTAGTTTTAATTTGAACATTTCACCTAAAATGTCATATGGTGGGCTTGAGTGTGATATATTGTTATGTTACAGAATCACAGGCTTATGATTTTGTAATTAAAAAAGAGCATTATTTGTGCTAGACCCTGTCTTTAGTGAGCAGCTACCATATCTCACTCACTGCACCAGATGATAGATACAAAGGTAGTACAGGGAGTCCCTGCGTTCATAGAACTATTTATTGAATGAATAAACATCACAAACAACTACAATGAAAGTTTGAGAATGTAGAAGAGATGAAGATCCAGTTTACTCATGTTATGCATGCTATTTAAGGCCATATATGATTGTTAGAGAAAATACAGCGACAAGTCACTTAATAGTTAATCAGACTTTAATATTTTATATATAAAAAAATAAATAAAGGTCTGTAAACAATGCAAGGCTTACTGACAACCAAATTCCCATACGGGAGTAACAGGTTAAGCTTTGATATCCAAACTCCAAACAATTCATCAGAAAGCTACAATTTGCCAACTCTTAATTCCTCAGAGATTTTAAAGGGAAGGAATTTAAAATCAAAATTATCTGACATTATGACTATAGATTAAGAAATTAACTATAAGGTCACACACATATCACCCACTTATAAAATGAATACAATAGGAGAAATATTTGCCTGCTTCACCAAGTAAAAAGCTTGTGTTTAGAAGTTTTCTAGGATATGCACGCATACACACATATACATGCTAACAACAGCTGCCTCTGTAGAGTGTCTGGGGATATGGGGAAGGAAGGAGACTTAGTTTTTATGTATATCATTTTGTGTTATTAAATTTTTATCTTTAATCATGTGAGTATTATTTTTCAATTTTAAAAAGCTAGAAATGTTGAAATATCAGGGAGACCAATTTGTAAAATATACGACTGATCACTACGCTGTACACCTAAACTAGTACAAAATAATATTGAATGTAAACTGTAACTGAATAAGAAAAAAGGGCTAAAAAATGTCTTAGACATAAAAATAACATTGTTTATAGCAGCATCTTTCTCTTTTTTATAATGATGGGAATAAAATCTGCAGCCTGACTATATATTTGGGATAAGGTGACAAAGAACTGGGTTGTCATTTGGGCCATGGAAATTCTCCCAAGGGGTTCTGAACCACAGGTCCATAGATCTTCAAAATATTCACAGAAAAACCTGAGGGATCCATGAACTCGGGTGAGAAAAAAATCCTTTCTCTAATTTCACTAACTTCTAACATATTTAACATTTCCGTCAATTACTAATGTAGGCAGCAGACCACAGTAGTGCTGGTAATACTTAATACATAAATTAAAAATTGTTTTAACATTGATAACTACATTTCAATATAACTGGTTTATTTGATTTTATTTTATGCATTCAATAAGTCATTCCGAGGAGTTTCACCAGACAGCTAAAGGAGTCCAAGACACAAAAAAAGGTTAAGAAGCCTTGGATAATAGTTCTCAAATGAAGTGCAATAGCCCCCATCTGGAAATTAGTTGAGGAAATATTTTGAGTTTATTCCAATCGGAATGCCACCAGAAATTAGTGGGCAGTAAATTGGTAATAAACATCCTGATACACCAACCCCAAACAACCAACTACAAACTGAATGTCAGAAATGTCCCAGTTGAGAACCATCTCAAGAATCAAATACATGGCAACATCATCCTGTTCAGTATCATGCTTTCCGAAGTTTCCAACCTTAAGTGTCCATCCCAGAGTTCACTGGTACAGCAGGATGTTTCTCTTCATTTGCTTGTCTAGTGTACACCACACACTGAACAGACTGTTATCACTAACACCAATTTTCCCCCATGACCAACTATCTGTCTAATCTTAAAAAAAAAATCACTTCTAAGAAACAAATACAATATTTAACTATCAATTATTCAAGATTCAATTTTTACTCTGAGGATTAACTAAAGATTTAATTCTCTTCGCTGTTAATTTTCAAAGTCTTTTTTAAATCAATTTGATTGTTAACTGCTCTACCAGAAAACAGAGATGGAAGGAGAAAAATAAAGTATCAATTTACTAATGTCTGACAAATGTAAAAATATATTTGTCAGTAGGGAAAAAAAAGCGTGAAAGTATACCACAGGATAATGTACAGAGGTACTCTCTATATTCTACTCTTCCATATTCCTTCATTCTGTATTTAGTTATATAGAATGTATTTAGTTATAACTACAGAATGAAGTTATAATTTTAGTTATTTTGTATGATCTTAGTTATTCTGTAAAACTAAAAATTATAATTAAATAGCAACTGCCTATAGAAAGAACTAACTTAAGTCTTTACAAAAGTTAATCTTTATTTTTCTTTTTAGGATTTTATTTATTTATTTTTAGAGAGGAGGAAGGAAGGGAGAAAGAGAGGAAGAAACACATAAATGTGTGGTTGCTTCTTGAACACCCCCTACTGGGTGCCCTGCACTGGGAATCAAACCAGTGACCCTTTGGTTCACCGACTAGCACTCAATCCACTGAGCCACTCCAGCCAGGGCAATCTTTAAAGTTATCTTTTGAGACACTTCTCATTAAACAGATGAAGAAATATTGTTTAATGAGATAAAGTAATTTATTTTGCCCAGAGGGAAAGTGACAGAGGCCAGGTTTGGAACCTAAGTCACAGCTTCAAAGTTCCAACAACTTCTATCAAATTAGTAGTACCAAATAAGGGCTGCTTATAGACTGACTCCCAATACCAATACCATTATCGTCTTTGTCCACAAAAAGGGGGTGGTGCAGTAAGAGAGTTGCAAGTAAAGATATGAACGAGGACATGAGTTAGAGAGCTAGCAGACAAGACAGGCTGACTCCTCCACTTCTGCATAGTTATACTAGCTAACAAGAAAAAAGAAACCTAAAAGCATATACATGGGAAGGTACTAAGAAGAATCTGGAAATGACTGCCATCTTCTTCTAGCATAAATCCCACAAGAAACAGTCCTACATGATGAAACAGAAGAATCTGAAGTTCTGTTCCATTTAAGTGTAGACAAGGCAAAATAAATAAATAAATAAATAAAATCTGTCTGTCTGCCTGGGATCGGTTTTAACTTAAGATCACAATCATGATGGACCTTCTGCTATCTGCACTGGTCTCTTTCATTGGCTTATTCCTATCATCCCTTCTTCCTCAAACGGTTCCCTACGCACCCATTACTGTTTTTCTGCCCCAACTCTACTTAAAATGAAATAAAGACATAGCACTGTGTTTTTAATATTTCAATACTTTAAAGGTCACTCAGTCCAATTGTATTTCACAAATGAGGAAACTAAGAGTCAAAAAGTTAAATAACTTCTCTGAGGTCACATAGAATTCATCTCTTACTACCTTAAAAATTAGTAAGTATGAAGGGTTTGCTTTCTTCAAAAGGATTCCAATCTCATTAAACAATGTGATACATACAAAATATTCTAATCTCATTAAAACACCATACAAATTTAAAGTTTGTAAAAACACACAAAGTAAACAATTCATCTTGGATCAATTCATGGATTAAAACAATTTAGCTTCACAACTTTTGATTATGGTGTTATATACCCACCAGAAGATCTCTTAGGGCAGCTCCTTGGCTAAAGCCCCATTCTCAGGAGGGCAGCCTTTAATAGCACATGTACACTAACTTCCCCTCTTCCTTGACTGGTAGACTTGGAAGTAGACAGATACCTGATGCAAGCCAAACCAATAACACTCTCTATCCCAGGGATCTGGAATTTTAAATTGGAAAAAAATAACAATGATGATAATAATAGCTAATATTTATTGAACCCTTACGGCACGCCACTTACTGTCCCAAGCATACTACAATCCATCCTCCAACAACCCCATGAGATTGTATAGATCCCATGGGGTTGCCTGAGGACTCAAACCCACACAGTCTGGGTCCAGAACACATGTATGTAACCACTTCTCAAAAGATTACAGATTGTTAGAGTGACATCAGTATCACTTGCTTTTGAAGGGCCCATAGCTGTCCTGATTCTTGCCCTTCCCAAACTTTGACAGTTCATTCCTTCCTTGGTGTTTGTCAGAGAACCTTCAGGAATGTTAAAGAAGAAAGATTTGGTTTTTGTTACTTGAAATCTCATGATCCCACGTGTCAAATATTTTTAGGCTTCATTTCTAGAGAACTGATACAGATGAAATCTAAACTTACCCTACAGACAGATCGTTGCTTTGAATTTTTTTTTTAAAGAATGTGTTTACAGAAGGCATTCATCACCAAGTTTCTTTCGTAATATTCCCTGAGGAAAACTTTTAATGACTCCTCTATGCCTATGGAATAATAATAGGAAAGTAGAGATGGAATGAACTTCAGATATTACCTAGTTCTTATCACATTCATTTTACAGATGAAGCAGTACGATGGTGAAATTGAGAGCCGTGGAGTCAATCACCCAGACAGCCTAAGTTCAAATACCACCTCTACCATGTTCTAGTTTAGGTACGGGTGTCCTCGGACAAGATACTTAATTTCTAAAGCCTTGGGTTCTTCCTCTGGAGAAGAGATAATAGCACCCACCCATCTTAGTGTATAATGAGCTCTAAACTGCCTACTGAGTTTAACAGCCTAGCATATGATCACCACACTCACTAACACACACTCAATAAATGGTAGCTGAGATGGTAGTGACCAACCTGAAGCTCAGAGAAGGTAGGCAGCTTCCCCAGATCATATGGCCACTAGATAACAAATTAAAACTTAGAAAACAGAATTTACACTTGTACCTCCATTCTTTCTTTTACACCATCCTAAAAACTGCTGGGCTTAATCAAAACTATCTATAAAATTCTACCCTTTTTTCAACCTAGTCTCCACTCCAACAATTTCATTCATTCAATTTGTTCTAAACAGTATCTAGTACTGAAGATATAGCAAAAAACAAAGGCAAGGAAAGAAGAGAAGTAAAAGCCATCTGCAAAGAGAAAGAGCGAGAGCGAGTATGCGCATGCTAAGATAATGACGTGCTCAGAAGTAACAGGACTGTTATCCTCCTCAAGTTTCTATCAGTAGGGGTAGGACAGAAAGGGATAGATTAAAAAACCTAACATGGAAGAACCTTCCTTTGGTATATGTAACGTCCACAGAACTAGTTTTAAATATTCCTGCACTAAATATTTGCTTCAACATACACCATTACAACCAAGATCCCATATTGTTAAATCCCTCACCAAGGGACATTTCTCTCTACATTCCAGTGAGTCTTCTCTTACTCCTCTTAACTACACTGACATGTAACTTTTTCTAGTGCTCTTTTAAGGTCTGTCAGGCTGACTTACTCCAGTTGTTTTTGCTAACTTTCCAGATATGTTTTTGATCTCAATGATTCAATTAAGCACCCTCACGTGAAGATCTTTATCATATTCTCCTTTTTATCCTAACAACACTTCAGTACACAGCTGTACACATACTGACATACAGGTCCCTTTAAATTGTTTCCCAATATCTTACTTAGGTAATACGTGCAACTTAGATGATACCTGGCTGGCGTTTGCTTTTGTTGAAAGAATGCTTAATCTTTTTACGGTATCGGCTTATAAAATTGCATTTTATACCCTCTTTAGAATTGCCCCCATTAAAAAACATGAAATATATTGCATTAGAGCTAAAAATAACTCAGGGTAACGAGTGAATATACTTCTACTATAGCATTCAAAATATCACTTAAAATACTAAGAATGACAAAAACTAGACAACATATGAAGGAGAAATGGCAATTTAAGTCAGTCATGGTCTTTGTCTTTAAAAATAAATGGAATCACATAGTTCACATTCATTTTGGTTCATTCTAGTATGAAAAGATCTTACACACATACATACATAAATACATTACACATGTTATGTGTCAGGCACTTTTCCAGGAACTGAAATATATTAAGAAACAAAACATGTAAAGATGTTGGGCCTTACAGAGATTATATTCTATTAGGAGAAAATCAAAATAATAAAATAAAATCGTTTCCCACAAATTATATGCTTAGGATAACACACACTCAGATAAACATAATGGCACGAACATAGGAAAAACCAAAACTAACAGACTTACAAGAAAATAGAGGGAGAAGGAGAAAGAGAAATTTGAAAAGCTAAGAGCAAAAGTCAAAGTGATGAAAAACCATACTTCTTAATTTATTATTTCAATCAAATCAGTATCATCTTTTATGGTTCTCAAACTTATGAAAAAAGTACATTATTTACCAAAACTATATATAATTAATAGTTCATAAGATAATTTGGGGTTCTGTAAGAAGTCAACATGAAGTATAGTAATTATGAGAATGGGCTCTTGTGACATTTAAAGGCCAAGAGTCTGAATTCTACACCTGCCAGTTACTAGTAGTGAGACTCTTTAGTTTCTTTATCTATAAACTAGAAACAACAATTATTTCAAAGGGCTATTACAAGAATTAAATGAAAACCAAAAACTAGAAACAACTCAAATATCCAACAACAGATAGACGGATGAATATATATGGGATAGGCAAAACTAAGTATAGTTGTGAGTATGCAAAATAGTGTATTCTTGGAATATTATTTATTATTGTATTATTTATTCATATTACAACTGTAAACCTACTTTTGCTCACCTCCATATTATAGTATATAAATTCATTGAGATACTATTCAGTAATAAAAAAGAATGGACTGATGATATATGCAACAGGGATGAATCCAGGGATGAATGCATTATGCTGAGCAAAAGAAACCAGACACAATAAAGTATGTATGGCTTCATTTCAATGAAATTCTAGAAAAAGCAAAACTAATCTACAGTGAGAAAAAGGAAATAAGTGGTTCTTAGAACTACTGTTGGAGAGGACTGCCCCGCAAGAGAACACAAGGGAACTTTCTGGGTATTTAATATGTTTCTGTATCTTGACTGGGGTTTTTTCATCAGTACACACATTTGCCATAATTCATCAAACTCCGTGCATTAGATGGGTATATTTTATTATATGTAAATTATATCTCAAAAAAGTTATTTTTAAAAAGGATCCTATAAAATAGTAATGTAAAGTTCTTAGCACAGTACCTGTTGCACAAGAAGTATTCCAAAACTGATATATATATTTTTAAAAAACTGCCACTATACAAACTCATGGGGAAGTGGCAGAACCACTGATCACCTGATCCCTTTGGTTGTTTAGATTCTAAGTAAACATAATGTTAACATGTTTTGACCAAGACTAAGTGCAATGGGGAGCACTACAGAGACCAAGTTATAGAAAGATGGCAACTGACAGATCTTAGGCAAAAAGCAATGAAAACAAGAAAAGATAAGAAAAGCAAAAGATGCCTACATGTCCAAAAGAGAAGAGAAAGCTAAAAGAAAAATATAGTCTTTCAATAGACTTCTACCAATAATAGAGTACTACCAATGCCAAAAAACACCCAGATTTATCACAGTATTATTTACAATACTAGAGATAAGGAAGTAACTTAAGCCTCTGCCAACAGACAATTAAAGATGTGACATACACACACAAAATGAAATACTACTCGGCCATAAAAAATGAAATTTGCAACAATATGGTCAGATGTAGAGGGTATTATGCTAAGTGAAATGAATCAGACATAGAAAGACAAATACCACATAATTTCACGTACATGTGGAATCTAAAAAAGCAAAACAAACAAATGAAACAGAAACAGACTCATAGATACAGAGAACAAACTGATGGTTGCCAGAGGGAAGGGCATTGGAAGGCTGGATGGAAGAGGTGAAGGGCTTAAGATAAACAAATTGGCAATTACAATTTAGTCATAGGGATGTGACAAAATAGTACATAGGGAATATACTTTTCTAGGGGGATCACTTAGTAAGTTACTGTGTCTACTATGCTGAAACTAATATAATACTTAATGTCAACTGTAATTAAAAGATTTTTTTTAAAGATCAAAAACAAATAAAATTACAGAAAAAGAAAAACCTAGATTACCTCATCTAGGTATTATAAAAGTGTAACTCAAAACTGACTCAATGACTACACAAAATGTATTGATAGTCTAATAGCTACACAGAGACAGTCCTTAATTTTATTCAGGGCAGGAGGTGGGAAGGAGTTGGGGTGAGGGAGAGGGAGGCCTGGGAGGGGTATGTCCATGAAGGCTTTAAGTGAAGTCAAAGGATTCTGCCAAACAATCAGAAGAGGGGTCATGATCATATTGTGGGCAGTTCAGAAATGCCAAGCAACAATTATAAATCCGTCAGCCAAGGTTTTTCTTCTTTTTTTAACAAGTCTGTGATTAAGATAACAAACTAGAAACACGTTGACAACTGAAGTTGAACTGAAATACAACTCAAATGAAACAAGACATTTATGAAAGTTATATTTTACTGCTGCTTAAAAATGCTTACCAAGGAAGAACATTTTTTAATGAACGAATAATTCTGCTAAATAACAGAAATCCTGTACATAAGACCAGCAGAACTAAACTGGCTGTCACACATGAAAGCACAAGTCTTCTGACATACATGTTAATTTTTTTTTTTAAGAAAAAACTAGTACCCCCATTTAGACATCCTTGGAAGCAAAAGACTTTAGAATATATATACATATATATATATATATATATATATATGTGTGTGTGTGTGTGTGTGTGTGTATATATATAAATAAAAATATAAATCTTAACTGTCAAGGTCGGTTTAGTTTTAATTTTAAGAAACTCCAACTGTAACAACGAAGAGGCAGAAAGGACAGGATAGAGAATCAAGAAGTTCTGGTCTACAGCTCTAGCTCTATCAGAATTTGGGTTTCTTCTTCCCTAAAACTGGGTAGATAAAGCAGGCTTCTTTAAATAATCCAACTTTAGGGCTGATGGTCTAGATTGAAAAATCACAAGTTTTACTGAAGAAGTTAACAACACAAAATTGTGGTAGGGTTAAGCATTCATTTTTACTCTATCATTAAAAAATAACTAAGCTGCAAGTTTTCTTCCTAAATTCAGATAAAATACCATCATAATGGGGCAAACTAAGGACCTAAAGCAGTAACTGAATATAATGATCACTGTTTGCAAAAAGTATTGATAACATACCTTACAGTGGGCTAACTGTTCACTCTAGAACAGGTTTCTAGATTCACGTTTTTCCCAAACCAAAATAATAGGATACAAGTAGTTACATACAGTACAGGGTGGAGCGAAAGTAGGTTTACAGTTGTTGAATACACAAAACAGTTAATTCTTATATTATTTATTATTGTATTATATGCCATACAAACAACTTTAAATACTGTATTGATACTTTAAGACTCATAAGCCACCTTTCTTTTGGGATCAAAACCCATAAAGTAACATTAACATAAATTTAATTTTCTGGAATCCAAAGTTGTGTTGTTTAAAGTTCAATTAATTCTTGTACATACTACAACTCTCTTATTTTAATTATCTTTCCCAGGGAAAACCGCGCAAAAGTAGAAATAAATTTTATTCAAAAAACAATTTTCACGTATGACATAGTTCTAAACTTTGAGCATAAACGTTGGGTTTTCATCGGATTTACTTAAAAGGATTGAATGTTCATCCTGATAGTGCAGCCATATTTATGTTCTACCGAAAGCGAAAAGCATTCAAGTAATGAAACACCAGAAAAATGTGTTTAAATCACAGCACAAAGTAGTAATACAGGGTAATATAATGAGGTCAGAATTCGAGCAGCCAATCAAAGGCATAAAAGCATTTCCTGCAATATTAACAGTCAAAAGAGAAAGCCAATCACAGAAACCTCAAGCCTTCTGTTGACAGTCACAGAAGCAAGAGAACCAATCCTAGAATACCCAGCGTTGACAATAAGGCGGGACCGTAGGTTCATTGAAGAAAATCTTGAGGGTGCAATTACTATAAACTTCGCATGCAAGTAACACCACCCAGAGTCATAAACACTGTCAAACCAGATGAAATTCAACCGTATGCAAAATTTAATCCATCGGGGAGAAAAAACACCATTTTGCCAAAATGCGCTGCATTATCAAAAATGCAACTGTCAATTTAGATGCTCTAGGTCCTCGACTTCTAAAAAGATTCCCCTCTGAAGACAATTCTTGGGGAGGAAGGCTGGGGACAGCACACCGCCAGCAGCTCGTTGCTGAACGTCTCTGGTTCCTTTCCAAGGCTGTGAGAGGGCGCCGTCCGACCTAGACAGGCAGAGCTGCCCAGCTCGGAGACACTGAGCTAGCGAGTCCCGGGCTCTCTAACGCTACAACCTGCGGAGGAGTCGTGGTCCGCCCCCTCCCCCATCGCAGTGCCGCACCGCCTCATCCGCGGGCCAGGGCCCATTACCAAGGGCCAGGAAATAAAAATTAGCTTGCTAGGAGGGAGATGTTTATTTTAAAAGCGCTTTACTTTCCACAAGTTATTTCAAAGAGGACCCAATGAAAAACTAAATTTAAAAGTGAAAAACAGATCTCTCCCAGTCAAAAGATCCCTCTTTCGTTAGTTAACCCAATGTCGAGGGCTAAAAGAAAAGGTAAACAGAGGCCCTACGCCAAGTGCGGCCAGAACATTCCCTGCGCCATTCCCAGCTGCCGCTTACGGCAAGGCCCCCTTACGGCAGCGTAAGCGGGGCTGAGAGCTAATCACAACACTCGGACGCAACAACATGGCGGCCGCGGGCGGGCGCTGCGCCGGCAGAGAGGGTTTACGCTACTCCGCCGGCGTAAGGTCTCATGCGTTGGAGCGGCAGCGGCGCCCTCCAGCGAGCGTAAAGCGCGCTGTGAATGGCAAGGCCCGACTGACAAAGGGGAGGGGGGAGGAGAGAAGGGGGGGGTAATAAACACTCGAGTCCCTACCGATTCCTCCTCCTTCTCCATCCCGGTGGGCATCTGGGGCACGGCCCGGTTGATGGAGACGCAGTCGTTGAGATCAGGCATGTCCTTGCCGCGGTAGATAGGCAGCGGTTTGGCGGCGTCCAGCGCCCGCGCTCGGAAGGAGAGTTTACTCATTGTCTCCCCGCCTTACAGGAACAGCCCGGGCGGCGGCGGCGGGGCGGGTGGGGAGGGGGGGAGGACTCCCGCCGCCTCCTCCACCTCCTTCCTCAGTGCAGCGCGGCCGGCCCGCTCCTCCTCCTCCTCACTGCCCCCGGCCACAGCATGGGCGCCCACCCGCCCGAAAACAGCCCCCTGCCGCCCGCGGCCGCTTCCACACACTAGATCCTCCGCTCGCCCGCCCGATCCGCTCCCTGCGCCATGGCCAACATGGCGGACATTACCACAGCGGCGGCGAGCGATCCCGGCAGCCCGCGCGAGAGCGCGCCCCCGCCGCGGGGACGCGCCTCGCCCTTTCCCTCCCTCCCTCCTTCCTCTCCCTTCCCCTCCCTCGCCTGTCCACCCACTCTCTCCGCGGCGCAGCCGGCCCGCGGGAGCGTGCTCAGCCTCGGGCGCCTTGGGCGCCTCGGGGGAGAGGGGGCGGTGGTGGCCCTCCGCTCGGCTGTCCGCGCTCTCGCCAAGTGGCAGGTGCCAGGTGCGCAAGTTCACCCGCGCCCCCGAGCGTGCGCTTCTGCCTCCGCGGCCCCGACACCCCGCTCACTGGGCGCCGGGGAGGAAGGCGCCGAGCAAACAGGCGCGCCGAAATTCGCGAGGGTGCAGAAGTCTGTAAGCGGGAAAGGAAGACAACCAGGTCTGTCACAGCCACTACCTAACCTATACTTATAAAGCGCTTATCTCCAAGGCGCCCCGAGCGCCGGCTGATTTGCATCCTGCAATTCGCACATCCCCCGGCGGAACCAAAGGTCCTTTCTGGCTGCTTGGAGGGGCGCAGACCAAACGCGTCTCGCCCACTGCTAAAACGCTTACGCAGTCCCCACCGTCTTCCCCGCATCCTCACTTTAGTACCTGAACGAAAAGACCTCTCCAAGGTAAGGCGTCCCTGCTCATCCTCGCCCTCGCGGGGAGGATGCTAATGGCTGCAGCGAGGGATAATGTTTGGGGCTGCCAGATGCAACAAGTGCACTTGAACCTGTCACCCAAACTTTAGAGTTATTTAGTCGGTGGTAGATATTCCTCGAATTTCAAAAATATTAGAATTTTAAAAATTAAAGTTTAATCAAAGCAGCAACATTTCCGAAGTGGCAGATATGTGTAAAATATGGGGTACTGTGGAAGACGAAAAGAAGTTAAGAAGTCTCTGTCTTCATGGAGGTTTCACGTTAACGGGACGACGGGACGGTTGGAAAAATCAAAAACAGTAAGAGACGTAAATGGTTGAAGAACGAAGCAACTGGACCTATAAACGACAGCAAACACACACAAAGCAATAGAACGTGATTAATTAACAAGTGAGTTGTATTGGCAATAATTGCCGGGAAAGTTCAGAGAAAGTAGACATTAACGTTACCTTAGCCAGAACTGGTTAGAGAAAGTTTTGAAGAGGAGGAAGAAGAAAATATACCAGCTATTGTTAGCATCGACCTTGTTTAGCCAAGTTTCTTGGTTAGTCTTTAAGCTGTAATGCTTAAAACTGCAATGTTTTCTTACAAAATTCCTGTGAAGAGTGCAACATATTTTTCCTTTCTAATAATTGATAAATACCTGCCTGTTTAAGGGAAGAGATGGTTTGCTGAAGTCCAAAAGTGCAAAAATCAATTCCTACAGTCATTTTCTATTTAAAAAAAAAAAAAGACTATCTCTTCCTTCATATCCTCCTCCTCATCCACTTCTTCCCTCTCCTCTTTTCCTCCTCCCTTTTCTCTCGACCTACCTTACCCCCTTGAAGGCAAAATGGTGGCTACGGACTCCTGGCAGTGTCTGAACGGACTAATCCGCTTGGTACAGCCAGCCTTCCAGCATTGTTTAGCTGGAGTTGAGTACTCATTTTCCATCCACTTTGTTTTTGGAAACAATGGAGATTCTGTGACTCACTTTTTGTAAGCAACACCTTCCTCATGCTTGTGGGCCAGTCCTGCTCTGACATGCTACCCTCTGGAACAGTTCCAGTTCTCTGCAGGAAGAACAAGATGTTGGGAGAGGGTCAGCACTGTTCAGGCCTGAAGATGGTTGAAGAAATGAGTCATCCAGAGCTTTTATCTGAGTGCCCAGCACTTCTCAGGTTCAGAAAGGATAGCTTTCTCCTATTCCCCGTAATTATTGTTACTTTTTCTGAAGAAAAGAAATACTGAGTATTTATAATATACCACCCACTATAGTGGAGACTATATATATATATATATATATTTTTCAATTAATTGAGTTCCAGTTAATTCTCATTATAACTCTATGAAGAAATATTATAATTTTACTAGTGAGGAAAATTAGGCTCAGATAATATGCCATGTTTCAACACTAGTAACTCGTAGAAATGGGTTCAAAACCAGGTCTACTGTGACTCCAAAACAGTGCCACCTTGCTATCCAATGGCTAATAGAATGCATAACCCACAGCCTAAAGATGCAATATCTTCAACAAGGGCAGGAACACATCTGCTCTGTTAATCACTATATCCCTAGCTCTGTGCCTCACACATAGCAGAAACTTAACATATATTTGTTAACTGATAATATCCTCTCAAGAGACTCTGATACTGACTCCACTTCACTTCAGCTTGGAGTTCATAGCTTATTGGCCTTTCACTTCACCTAGTCATTGCTGCCAGTATTTGCTCTTATTGTCCACCCTGCTCTCCACCTTCCTACCTCTGAGCACAGAGATTCTAGAACCAATTAAAGCAATTCAAAGAAACTTTAAAATCTGAAATTTTATGACATAAATGGATTTTGCTCTAGGAGTTTATTTTTGTTGTTCTTTTCTTTGACCATGTGACAGACATCTTCTCCAAATCTCTATTTTCCTCTTGCCCTGTGGGCAATGATTATAGAGCTAGGAATAAAACAGTTTGAGGCAGATAACACAATACACTTTTCAAGTCAGACACAGCCTGTGTTTTTTGGCTTCCAATTCAGTGCCCAAACCAAAACGCCTCTGTTTCCCATTTGGAAAGTAGCTTTTATTTGTATACAAATAATCTTTTTCATAAAGTTTATTTCTGATCTATTTGTTGAATACCCATATACTTGTTAGTGCTAAAAACAAAATATCTTTTCAACGTTTGAAGTAGATTCTGTTACAAAATATCTGTATCAAAATCTGTTTGAAATGATTGCACAGCTTAATCATTTAATTTCCATGTACCATTAATGCACTGAGTAGAGTCATTCTAACATCATTTCACTTCAAATATGCTCTGAACCAATTCAAAATGACATGCATTTAGTCAAGCAACTGTCCTAAATAAACACCCAAGAATTAGAAATAGTTATAAAGCCATGTCAAACACACAATCACTGTCTAAACCTAGTCTAAATTCGAATAAAGGTAAAGTAACTGTAGGAATTGAGATTATGTTCCAATTTCCATCTCACTATACTACAAGCAGTACAGGCAGCTTCCAAATAAGAACAAATTACTTTTTGAAAGGAGGCTTAAAACTGGTGTGTACAATTGCTATTCAACTACTTCAGAGTTTTTTAAATGCCATGGTCTTTCTAATGGGCTCCCTATTTCAGCAAACACAACTGAAAGTTAATTGCGTTGGTATGTGAACTGCAACCCCACCTCTCCTGATATGTTCCTGGGAATGAGCACATTACCAATAAAGCTTTGTTGTTTTCCATATATATTTTGAACGTGGGGGGTCTGCATTCATTACAGTCAACTAGAATCAGCCCCCTGGTTCCAGTGTCCTTTACTGAGGCAACTCTGAATCCTTGCAACATAGGGACAGAAACTGCCCTCAGAGATGACATGCCAAACATCTACTTCCACCTTTGTGTTTGCCACAGTGAGAAAACCAAATGCTGAACAAAAATCGTGGCTGTGGCTCAGGCTCTTCACAGCATCACTTCTCTTAGACCTGGTTGGAATCACAGGGTGCCACCTTGTGTATAAGCTGACGATTTACTTCTCAGTTCCACAAAGGATCCAGATAGATTAAAAATAATCAGACCCAAAGCTCTGTATTTTATTAAGCAAGGAAAAATGAGACAGATGTAATAAAAGAAAACAGGTTTGAAAACACACGGCTCCAGAGGGTCCAAGACACTCAATATTGGATTGCAACGACAGCCTGTCTCATTTATTGCCCCGCCCTGATCAGAAAACGCACCCAATGACCCACACATGGAATAGTTCGATGCCTCTCACTCAAGCTTTGGGTTAGGAATACCAGAAACAAGTAAAGCTCTTGTGGCAGAGCTAATAAATCTGAGTAGGACAATTATCTGTGTCCAGACAGCAAGAGAGCTATGTAGATTTCCTTTTAGGACTTCAAATTTCTGAGAGGCACTGGGTTCCACTGAGGTGATGAATATGATCTTACTTATTTCAATGAAGTGCTGACTTTGAAACAGAGAAACAGGATTGTTGAAGCAAGGTTGCAGGAGGTAAAATAGAATCTTTTCCAATCCAGCTGTCTTGCCCTTGAGAAATTCCACACTGCTCTAAAGTCAGCACAGCTGCCATTCAGCTGAAGCCACTTACATTCATGAAAGGATGGACCTTTCATAGTATCATCATTGGGGAAGTGGAGTGGAGACCCTGGGGCTTTGGGGCTACAGGTGCACTTCTCTCGACTTAGGTTTCCTTTAACATCTATTCCTGGTTGCCTTCCCTGACCTCTTCCAACAGGCATCTTTTCTCAAGCATCTTCCAAAGGTAACATGGAAGGTGGTTTTTCCTTCCCTGTGAAGACAGGTTAGCTTCACTGATGGACTAGCACATCTCAGACAACTGGAGCAGGCTCAGAACACCAAGCTCAAGCTCACTGAGGTCCAAAGTATCAGCTGAAAGGGTCCACTATTAGAAAACTTGGGTTGCTATTCTAAATCTTGCTCCCCTCACCAATTTTTTTTAAATCTCTCCCACTACAAACTGACTAATGTTCATAAACACAGATTTGAGCATTGAATATGCAATTGGAATCCTGAAATAAAGAAAATCGTTGAACTGATTTTAGTAACATCCACACCTTATTGATCTGATCTTTGTTGTTCCCAGGAACAAAATGGTCTGTTTCCAAAGAACAGGTTCCAGTATTAGCATATTGAGAGCCCTAAACAAAAGCTCCTGATATTAGCATCTTGAGAGGCCCCTAAACTCCAAAGTGACTTGTCAAGAGGCAGAGAGGAAAGCAGTTTTCTATCTTCAAATTAAAAGACAGATGTACTTGTCTTTTGTCAGCCATTAAAGGTCACTGACAGAGGAAGAAACAAAACCATTGAAATAAAATACATGAATTACCTAGATATTTACTGCCTCACCCACACCCCTCACCCTGTTTAAGAAAGATTTTAAGTGATTTTTTATCTTTAAAAAATTTTTTTATTCTCACCCAAGGATTTATTTTTTTTTATTTTAGAAAGAGGAAAGGGGGGGGGGGAGGGAAACATTAATGTGAAAGAGAAACATTGATTGGTTGCCTCCCTCATGAGCCCCAACTGGGGATCAAACCCACAACCTAGGTATGTGCCCTGACTGCGAATCGAACCCACAGCTTTTTGGTGTATGGGATGATGCTCCAACCAACTGAGCCACCCAGCTAGGGCAGCCAACTTAAGTAACTTTTGAGAGTAGCTAAAATATGCTAGGATGGGATTTGGGCTCTATTTCCTAGTACCATGAAATTTCCTAGTCATGTGAAAATAGGAAACATTGTCAGCCTCACAATGTCCATTAGATAAAATGATTGCTCAGGAGATTTACAGTTATTCCTGTTTCTAATGGGAATATCCAAGAGTTCATAAATAGAACAACTAAGGTGGTAGGACAGACATCTCAACTGTCCTTACAGTAGAAACAAAAGGGGCATCCCAGGGCTGTTTCTTACAGAGATTCTATATAAGCTGATGGCATCATATGCAATCTAGCACAAACAATTCTGCAAGAATTAGAATGGATCTGGATGTCTAAGGCTCTGAGGACCACCCTATGCGGATCCAGGAGTGTGAATGGACCTCGTGGCCTCCCAGAAATCCTCCCTGAATAGTGCTTTTCTCTCAACTGTCACCTGCTAGTATGTCTAAGAGCTCAAAACTGTGCTCTGTTATAATTGTCTGAAGTGCAGCTCTTCCGAGGGTCCAATTAAGAGCAGGCCCATATGCCTTAAATGGCGGAAGTGTTGAGCTCTTAGACATACTAGCAGGTGACAGTTGAGAGAAAAGCACTATTCAGGGAGGATTTCTGGGAGGCCACGAGGTCCATTCACACTCCTGGATCCGCATAGGGTGGTCCTCAGAGCCTTAGACATCCAGATCCATTCTAATTCTTGCAGAATTGTTTGTGCTAGATTGCATATGATGCCATCAGCTTATATAGAATCTCTGTAAGAAACAGCCCTGGGATGCCCCTTTTGTTTCTACTGTAAGGACAGTGTTGTGGAGGACAGAGTTAAAGTCCTTTTCTGGAAAGGACCTTAACAAGGACTAGTGCCTGATTAGAAAGCTGGCCCTCCTGCTCTTGCTGTGGGGCTAAGGGTGTACCTACCGGCATGGCCAGGAGGTAATTTGGCCTTTGCATAAACAAGGTGTACTTTGCTATCTCGGGTTAGATGACAAGGTTGGGGGTGGGGGGAGAGACAAAGGGTGTTCTTGCACACTGCATCCGCCTGAAGATTGCTCTCGAACTAGTGGCAATAGGTTCTGGTTCTGACTCTGCTTCCAGTGCTTACATTGTGCTTTTACTTGGAGAGCAGCCCCATCTCTAACCGCTGCTTGCTATAAACAGCTTTATAGCCCAGGATGCTGTGTCAGAAAGCCTCCTGGTTTAGAAAGAAACTGAACTTCAGCATATCCTCTTTTAAAGGAAGACATTAGCTCCTCCTACTCAAAGCCAGGGAGGGGCTGCTTTTGTACCAAGCCTCCTATCTTCCGCACTTCACTACTCGAGCAGTCCCTCACAGCCCTGGGCATTCTCCTCTAGGACTGGTACACAGGCCCATGCCCACAAAAGACCTGGACCTGCCATTTTTGGGTAACTTAACATAGACAAAGGGAATCTAAAGTGAAAGTTGGTAGGAAGGCCAATTTCCCTATCACATTGATGCCCTTTGTAAAGCTTGGAGGCAGCTCTACCTTGGTTTGGAGCTTGCTGCTTGAAGCCCCTACTAACTTTCTTAGTCCTTTCTTCGACTATTTCTCTATTTCATGGAAATTAAATGGCCTAAATAGTATATTTCAACCATGTATGTGATAGCTCCAGCTGTTTAAAATGTGCCTGAGTGGCTAACCAAAGAAAACATTTGAAACCCATTTTAGGCATTGATATAAGTCTGGATGAAACATTCTATCAAAAATATTCCTTCTAGTGAGGGAAAGGAGGTTGCAAAGAAAGGGAGAGGGGTAAAGAGAATTCCTTGCTTCTCACTTCACAAATCCCTGTGTAAATGTTAAATAATAATAATTCTAGGGAAATAGTTTTAAAAAACTCTTTAAAAAGTTGAAGTCAGATAATGGATAACATTTGGGCTTTGAAGAGAGCCAAAGCTTGCCTCTATGTATTCCATGACCCTTGTAACATTGTTTAACCTCTGGGACTCTGTGAAAAAGATACAATGTTCCTATCTCATAGGCTCCTTATAAGAACTGAATTAACACAGTACAACTTGGCTAACAGCACCTGGCAAATATATAGGCCCAATCAACATTAAAACTACTGTTTCTGTTTTTGTTTCCTTCCCTCTGCCTTTTTATTTACATGGCTTGGGGTGATTAAAATTAGATAAAATTAGAACCATAACACATACAAGATGAAACCTTGAGTTTCTACTCTGATTTATGGTTTATTTTAAACACTTTAATTTAGAACTAAATGGAACATTCTTCCCTCCTCCCTCCCCCAATTACACCTCACTCCCTGGCCCTGTTTGGTTCTCAGGCATGGGGTAGAACTATTATTCAAATCATCATGGGCATAGGGCCCTGCCAAAGAGATAACATTAGATACTTCATGACAAGAAGATCTAATCTTTATTAAGAATGGACACACTTATTTCTAGATGCCTAATTAGACTCTGAAAATTCTAATGTGTTTTTCATTTCCCAAGTCCTCTTCAATGACTATGATAAGATGAATCCCATGACCTTAAGACCCAGATTTGAGGGGAAGGGTCCTTCCTTCCTTCTTTTCTGTCACCCTCCCTTCCTCCCTTCCTTCCTTCCATTCTCTTCTTATTTTAGGAAATTCTAAAGCTGATTTTTAACAGTTCAAATTTGTGTCTGAATAGCAACATGGTTAGCTCCTGTTCAAAATCAGAAAGGGATGGGCTACTTACCCACAAAAATTCCCACCATAATTCATGAGCTGTCTTGTGGCTGAGTTTGCTTACCTGTAAGATACTGCTACCACATTCACACATGAGATTGTGAAGGATATTAGTACGAGTCCTAATATAACATACTGATAGACTTTCCAAAGGAATTTTTAAAAGATGTTTAAAAATAATGTTTGATTGTTTTCAATAAATCTGTCAGAATATAGCCTCTGTAAAGAGTCAGACACCTTTCAGAGTCAAACCTAGTGACCAGAGTGAGTGAGCCATTTGAGTAAAAAAAAAATTTCTGGTCAGAGAAGAAGGAGGCAATAACTCTGGTTTGCTTGCACTATCGGTAAATTATTTCTGAAGGTCTTTCCAAAACAGAGTTCCAAGAGTACAGTAAGCTTGCCCAAATCTCCACATAGAAGGATCACACTGATTTAGATGTGTATATTATATATTGGCATGCTTCTTAAGCCAGGCCCATCACTTACTGAGCTTTTCTCCTCTTTATTATCTGTTGATATCATTTAGAGGAAAATATTGGAACGTAAGACTTAGTTTACCAACCTTTCCTGGCTCCTGAAAGATGAAAATTTTCTTCAGTCAAGAGTTTAGTACCCGCCCCCCCCGCCGCCCCCCCCCGCCCCCACCAAACCAATAAACACTGCTCAACACTCTTTTCTGACAAGGTAATTATTTTAAAAAATTTATGAACAGCTCTGAAGACATTCCATTTGAAGAGTTTACAGTACTCAAGCTTGATTTTATTTGGTAATTTTAATGTGCTCTTTTTACAGATTTTATCACTTTGAGAATCACCTTATCCTAATTAGAAACAATTTGGCATTATAGTAAACAGTAAGAAAAGAGGGAATAGCCCCAACACGCTTAAAATTAGGAATGTCAACTTCATTCCATCCCCAAACCAAGTATTTGTTTCCCACCCTAGAAGCTCATGCTCGTTCTCAATAGCACGGCTAACATCCCAGAGCAGGCACAATTATTGACTTCTCCTTTGCCCTTTGCTTGATCTATAGTAATAAGTTCCCAGGGTGGCCATGCAATCACATACAATGTGATCACTATCACAGCAGGCCCAGCTAGATATGGATACAAAACATGATCACTTACCCAGTAGGCACTGTTCAATATGGTTAGACAACACGATCACTACACAGCAGGCTCTTTTCAGTATGGATTCTTAATATGGCCATGACTAATACACCAGACAAATTGCAGGCAACAGACTGCAGCCACAATCCTGTGGGAACAGCTTGATGGGAACCTGTCACGTAATACCTAACTCCACATGTGCACACAAGGTCATTTAGCACAGTGGGTTCTGCCATACTGAAATTTGACCATAGACACAATGGAAACAGATTTCGCTCTATAGACAACATGTTATCCAATGGGACTGCTATACATGGCAGGCTATAGTCTGACTTAGCCAAGTTAATAAACAACACCTAATGAACACAAGATATGTGATATAGAAAACATCATAACAAAAGGACCCACATGACCAGTGTTTCAAGCACGAGAGGACACATTTGACATTAGAGCACATTCTTTTGATGGGAGATGCTGTGATGTGTGTGAAAATACTCTGTGTAAAGTAACATTATCAACAGTTATGTAGAATAAAAAGAAAAAGCTTTTCAGGCAAATAAGTGAAATATTTTTTTTGCCAACTTTAAAGAAGCAAGTGGATTTGCAAATTTGAAATAAAAATAAAATCTGAAATCAAATCACAAAAAGTATAGTTTTTTATCAAAAAGATTTTTATTTACTTTTAAATGTTGCCACTCCCATAGAGTCCTGGAATGTGGCCCAGAAATATCCATTAATAAATATGCCAGGTGATTTTACATCAGACTGTTTTATATAGCTTTATCTCATTGGTTCTCTTTTGTTCCTCATCTTTTCTCTAATTTTCACCTTCCTCTTCCTCTCCTCATGTCTCCCCTTTCATTCTTTTGACTTTTTTTCCTTTCCTTGATCCTATCCTTTTCTCTCTCTCTCCTTTTCCCTCTGGGTATGGGCAGGGATGAGAGGATAGTTGGAGGATTCTGAGGAAAATAGAAGGAAGAAAATCCTGCCAATTTCACCATCCTCAAGCCAAGTTCAAAATCAATATGAGGTCTCATTGTTTTTCCTGTGTCCCTTTAACAGTAATACACAGTTCATGCCACCTGATTTTCTACAACCATGGCTAAAAGAGGAAGGTCTTCAGGAACCAAGAGAAGATAGGCAGAGATCTTGTATCAAATCTGCAATTGTCCAAGTTTGGGTCCACCAACTAAAAGGTGCTACGTTTAAAATACTTATAGCAAACCTGAGATTGGAGCACATATTGTCTTAATTCCCACCAATGACATTAGAAAATAATGGGGTTCTGGTATTCATGGTGATCCCTTTTCTCTGCCCTCTTTCCTGACTCTCCTTCTATTTACTGGTACTTTGGTTTTGTTTACTTCTGCTGTGGACTGTTATACTGAACATGAGTAAAGCAATATAGTTGGAAGAATCCTAAGAGTAAGGAGACCTATGTCCACTCTATCCCTGGCATTAGCTAACCTTGTGATCTCAGGCAGGTTGTGCAACCTCAAGTCATTGTCCTCATTGTAAAGTGAGGGGGTTATCTGCAATACTCATTTTATCTCTGAAACCAGAAAGAATAAAAAGAAGTCACATAACTCTTACATAGTGCTTCAAGATAAGTTTTTAGCATCCAGAATAAGTGATTTTTTTTGGTCCTTAAAACAAAACTATTTTTTTCTAAGATAGTGTTATCTAGAGTCGGAATTAAATGGCTGCCAAGTTTTTTACTGGTTTTGTTAGATCATAATCAAAGTTAGCCTGAATGGTAAACTGTAAACATATAGAATACATAATATATAAAAGAGATTGATGTTTTAAATTTAACTACTAGCTTCTCAAATTTCCTTATTATTAAGGACATATTTATTCTTATATGATTATCTTTTAAAGAAACTACTAGAGCATTATGCTAAGTGAAAGAAGCCAGGCAGTGAAAGACAAATACCATATGATCTCACGTATAAGTGGAACCTAATCAACAAAACAAACAAGTAAGCAAAATATAACATTGAAATTAAGAACAAACTGACAGTAACCAGAGGGGCAGGGGGAGGGGGGAGGGGTGTAAAATGGGAAAGAAAGGGAAGTATCGTCAAGGAACATGTATAAAGGACCCATGGACAAAGCCAAAGGGAGTTAGGATTGAGGGTAGGAGGTGGGGGTGGGTGGGGAGAGGGAGAGTGGTGGGGAGAAAATGGAGACAATTGTACTTGAACAACAATAAAAAATAATAACAATAAAATAATTTATTAGGAAAAAGAGAAACTGCTAGAAAGTTTTTTAAAAATTAAACAATTTGAATGGATTAAAACATTGGTTTTATTATCATCACAACCCATATTTACATGCCCCTTGAACGAGAGAAAATTATTTTTAATTTTTTTCTGAACACTTAGGAAAAATATGAGAATATAATGAAGAATTAAGGCACATGGAGTTCTCTAGGACAGAAAACCTTTCTTCTTGAGCACAAAGTAACAGCCTTTATGGTGATATTCCACAGAAGAAACCGGGAGCTGCAGGGAGGGAAGAGAGGGAGGGAGAGAACTAACAGTTAAGGAATGATGTCATTTACCAGGCATTATACTAGGCACTTTTAACTCATTTAATACATAACTACTGAATGCTTTCTATGCCTAACTCAAGAGCTCAGCATGGAATGGTGAGCAAGAAAGACATGTCTGTTGCCCAATTTAATCCAATAGCAATCTCTGAAGTCCTCACTGTTGACCCATGTTCTTTGCACTGCTCACCTTGCATTTTATTATAATTCACAAAGTTTAAAATGTTTCCTCCCATCCCTCACAGAACATAAACATACCTTTCCTTTTCTATCCTACACCTGGTAATGCTGATGAATTAAGTGCTACTTAGTAGAGAGCTATTCAGACATTACTCAATTAACTAAGTTGGTAAGAATATTAGCCTCCAACTTTTACTACCTACCTGGACAGAGAAATCAATCAGAAAAATTAACAGCCTGAAATTTCCCTGGATTTCATAGAGTTCTATATGTTTTTAATTTTTTATTTTTTTATTGTGGTAAAATCCACATAATAAAAAATTTATCATCTTAACCATTTTTTAGTGTACAGTTCAGCATTGTTGAGTATATTCACATTATAAAACTCATCTCCAGAACTCCTCATCTTACAAAACTGAAACTCCATTTTCATTAAATAACTCCACCTGTCTCCTTCTCCACAGCCTGTGGCAACCACTATTCTACTTTTGTTTCTATGAATTTGACTACTCTAAGTACCTCATATGATTGGGACCATAAACTATTTCTCCTTTTGTGAATGGCTTATTTCACTTAGCATAATACCATCAAGGTTCATCCATGGTGTAGCATGTGTCAAGATTTCCTTCCTTTTTAAAGCTGAATAGTATTCCATTATATGTATATACCACATTTTGTTTATCTATTCGTCCATCAATAAACACTTAGGTTGCTTCCACCTCTAGGCTATTGTGAATAACATCACTATGAACATGAGTGTGCAAATATCTTTCTGAGATCCTGCTTTCAATTCTTTTTAGTACATACCTAGAAGTAGAATTGCTAGATCATATGATAGTTCTATTTTTAATTTTTTGAGGAACCTCTATACTGTTTCCCATAGTGGAAATGTACCATTTTACATTCCTATCAGCAATAATCAAGGATTCCAATTTCTTTATATTCCCACCAACTTTTTTTTCTGTTTTTTAACAGTAGCCATATTTATGGCTTTGATGTGACATCTCATTATGGTTTGCACTTGATTGTTGGCCATTTGTATAGCTTTTTTGGAGATATGTTTATTCAAGTTCTTTGCCCATTTTTTAATTGGGTTATTTAACTAAAAATAAGTAACCTATTATATAGCTTTTTGTAGTTTATATGGAATTTTCACACAATTTACTAACCTTATGGGGTCAGCAGGTAGATGTTTTGCCATTTGGCTACAACAAAAAACTGAGAATAAGAGAAACTGAGTATTTTGGCCAAATAGTTATTAATAGGCAGGACCAGGACTGAAAGTTTTGTTGACTGTGGTCTAGATCTTTCCACTCTCCATGTTTTCTCCTTCACGTTCCTGATCCCAGAATGCATCCTAATCTTTCCCCCTTCATACCTTTGCTCCTAAACTTATTGCCCCGTTTCTACCTCTTCACATATTTTTCAAGGCTCAGATTGTATTTCACCCTAAAGCTTTTTCTGACATACTCCAAGCCCATCAGCCAGATGTAATCTCTCCACAGTTTCTTTCCCCCTAGCATTTTTTTGGTAGATTTTGCTTAAGATACGGAACACTTTCTATGCTGCACCATAGTTAGCTGTGTACATGTCTTGTCTCCTCTACCAGACAGTAGGCCCTGAGGGCAAATATTTTCTCATCTTTGAATCCTCACAGCACTTAGTAAAAAGCCTTGCTTGGTTAGTAGAAAGCAAAGAACATAGTAGGCATTACTGAATATTTGAATGAATGAATGAAGTAAAAAAGGTAAGTCCTAAGAACACGGTCTTTGGAAAAGAATCTGTTTCTAACACTTTTCCTTTCTCCCCAGTTTACCCTGTTTATTCCGTAGCTGAGAGTAGAAACATACTCTAGAAAAGTTCAAAGATTCCTAGTGAGCATACCTTCCATTTAATTTTTATGAAGCGTTCACCTAATTTCTTACACAAAGTCAACCAGGCACAGAGCATGAAACTTGAGTTTAATAACCACAAAAAGCTATACAAGGATAAGGAGTTTTTACTAGTAGATCGGGGCCCAACTGGAAGGTCTTCAGCATCAGGCTAAGGGGTTTGCATACATCACCTGCACCAGATGCTGAAGGTCTTTCATGAGAGATCCCATTGCTTCCCAAGTAAAGTCCAGTTACCTCTTTTACATAATGTAATATAAGCAGGTACACCAGCTATATACACATTTGGTAACTGGTATAGGTTACATACCTGTAATTCACATTATTAAGTTAACTTGCTACAGGTTTAAAATTTTAAGTATAGGCTTCCAATTTTCCCTGTTTTCCTCTCCTATAGGTTGACAGGTTTATCCTCTGGCCTGAACATTGGAGCCACCTTTTCAGATTTCTTGTTCTCACAACTCCTCCCTCTCGGGCCCACATTAGAAACATTCTTCCTAGCTCCAGTGATTCCTGAAGAATAAAACTCAATCCTGGTCTGGGGCCCAGATTTCACTACTAGCTCAGAGCCTAAGGAATTCCCACTTCACATAGGTAAAAACAATTTAAATTAATTAAGGGTGAATATAAAACTGGCAGTGTCTCAAAGGATCTGCAGTAGCAGTTTAACACTCATTGGCTTTAAATTTCTACTGGTTTTTATTTTATGCTTAATTTTTTGGTTGTCATTAATAATGGATTATTTGCAAAATTAAAACCATTCAAAATAAAACTGAAATGAATTCCTTGTGGATGCGGTGGCCTCCTCATTTCTGTGGCCCATCCACTAACCGCTGTCAACTGTGGCACCATTTCTCCATGATGAGATTCTCCATGGCCCCCTCACTCCAGTGGTCTCCTAACTAGACACTCTTGCCCAGTCTTGCCGTCTACCCATCCCGCCTCTACAATGGTGCCAGAGTGTCATTCTGAGCATGCAGATCTATTTGTGCCTTTCCTTTGCTTCCTTAGCATGGCTGACACACCTCCATGATGTCATCCTCTGCCGCTGCTCCCTGATTTTAATTCCCTCCAGTCCCAATGGCCACATCCTTTATGTCATACCACATACCTACTGCACTCCAAGTCACCACACTCTCCTACAGTTTGCTTTTTCACATGCTATTCTTGGGTTTCTACTCAGTATCCTCATATTCTCCCTTCAAGTCTCATATCTATTAATCCCTACTCTGTGAAGACACCCTGATGGGGACACCCTCCCATCCTCGCCCGACTTTGGGCATCATCGGTTCAGGCCTTCTCTTAGCAATTCATGCAAAATTAACTCTGTTGGGACATTATTCATACTGCATTACCATTGTTTGTTTGCTCCTCTGTCACCTCACTAGATCCTGAGCTTTTTATTTCTCCTAGCCTGTATATCTAGGGCAGTTGAGCCCAGTAAATAGTTGTTAAATGCAACTAACAAACCCAGAGGCCTTGACTTTAGGAAGTACTCTACAAATTCTAGTTCCCTTTCACCCTTTTTTGATCTCCTATTGTATTTAATTCCTAAAAACCATAACTTCCATTTCAGCTCAACCTAGGTCACCATATGGGGATCCTAACAACAAATGTCCACTTTTAAGGAGTCAGATTACCAGTCATGGTGAAGAGATCATTCTGCATTTTCAAGCAGTCTAGAGTGAAGAAAAATCCTCACATCCATTAACTGTGTTTTACTCTCTTGCCGGAATCGAGCTTTCAGTCACACATACATTTTGGAGGAAAAAAAATGACTTTGTCATACTCATTCCTACATGGAATTTTACCCAACAGAAGTAATAACAAAAAAAGAAAAATAGAAGTGATGTCCCAACCAATTTAAACTAGAAATTCAGTTCAGCATTGGATGCCTTCTCTGTGTCAGGCTCAGTGCGAACAAGGTGCTTGTGCATGTTCTTTCTGCTGTAATCATTTACCTAGTTCAGGTTTCTCAACATTGGTACAATTGACATTTTGGGCCAGATAATTTTTTTGTTGTGGGTGTTTTTTGGTGTATCTTAGGGTGTTTAGCAGCATCCCTTGCCTCTATCCACTAGATACCAGCAGCCACCCCACTCCAATTGTGACAACCAAAAATGTTTCCAGGCATTGCCAAATGTCTTATGGGGAGCAAAATCATCCTGTTTGAGAATCACTGATAAAATTGATTTCTGCTCATTCTTTATATTTTAGCTAATGTGTCATCACCTCTTGGGAGCCATTCTTGACCCCTCAGAGTAGATTAAATGTCCAATTACATGTTCTTATAACATTGTACATCATTTCTATAGAGTATGACCAAGGTTTGCAATTATATATTTATTACCATGCTATTATTTTTCTCCTAGCTTATAAGGTCCATGGAAGTGGAAACTGGATCTATTTTTCACACTGTTATATGCCTTAGCACAGCCTCTAGCTCATGTTAGGTATCTCACAAACAAATGATGTGTAAGAGAGGTTGGAGATGCAGAGAAATCAAAGATGTAATCTCTGCCCTCAGTAACAAAATTCAAAAAAATTCAGAGAAAACATAAATGTGAACCATTGGGCAGAAGTATCTAAGAAGCAACGTAGTTCAAGGCAGATGGGAGTTGTAAATAATAGCCCTTCTGTGTAACTGAGTGACAGTGGAAGGCAGCTATAAAATCAGTGTGGCAAGACAGTCCCTGATGAGACACTATGGGGTGGGGAGATGAAGGGACGGGCACATACAGACATGGAGTGGCCTGAAGCGACTGGGCTATGGAAGCCAACTCCCATGGAGCTAAGGCTTACATAATGGTCTACAGGGAGGACTTCACAATACCATGTTTAGATGGCACGACTCCATGTACATGAAAAGTAGCAGCAGCAGCAGTTGTGGCCCTTAAGGGAACCAGGGACAGAGAGAAGCTAGAGGAGCATGAGTAGAATCATTAGTTCCCAGCTTCTGATATATTCTGTATTCATGGCTAAATTTGAAACGAAGTAATCATTTTTTTTTTTGCTTTAATGAATGAATAATAGATCATTCTCCTTCATAAAGATGTAAACAAATTAGGAACTAAGCTATTTCATTGTATCTCTTTCCTGTCATTGTAAATTGTTCTCATCTTTTCTTGCTCTAAACATTTTGCTTTGATTTGCTTATTATTTATTTGTTAGAAAGGTGTTAGAGTCAGGGTCTTGACAAGAAAAAGATGGACTTGATGAAAGTGTGCGTACAAGATGTGTTAGGAAACTACAAAGACAATGCTATATCTGGAGTCTAACAGGGAGGCATTCTCATCACCTCTAGACTTAAAGGGGTGAAGGAGAAGCTACAGGAAGAGAAAAGAGATGGAAGGGAAAGGAAGGGAAGGGAAGGGAAGGGAAGGGAAGGGAAAGGAACTGTATAAATAGAGAGGGCCACCTGCCATGAGCTGTGGCCTCAGAAGAGGCGGTAGCCCACCTGCAATGACCAGGCAGGGAGGGAGCACAGAAAATGAATCAATACCCAACTTTGCTTCCATCTCCCCCTCCCCAATCTGCTGTTGCTCATCATTGGTAACATTAAAGCATGCAAGGTCACCCGCTAATTCAGCCCACAAAGGTGAGCCTCGTGGGGCCCAGGACAGGGCAGAGAAGGGAGCAAAGAGAACATGGAGGGGCAACAGAAAATATCCAGAACCATCTATCATTCATTACGTACCTTTTCCAGAGGGTGGACCATAACATTATTTCAAACTGAACATCAATGATTTGTAAAATAGTATTGTATTACAAAATTTTAACTGGAGATGGATTATACTCTCAAGTGTGTATATACTTTGAAAATAGCCACAAAATAGAGAAATCCTGCATGACTGTGTCAGAGACTTGATAATTTTCATAATCATTGTAGTGGCTCAGAACTAAAACTAGGCTGGCACCAGCTTCCAAGCCCTCTGTTACATTCTTGAGTATGGCTGCATGAGAGACTGACTAAAACTTAACCTACCTCTGTCTCTCTTCTTTAGGGGTATGATAGAATCACACAACAGGGCCTTCTTAACTTTACCTGCAAGGAAATAGAAGCAGCAGAAGTGAGAAGAGCCATCATGGACCTCTGAGGAAGTTTAGAGGAAGGAGGAGAGAAAGGGAGGAGAGGGAAGCTGAGAGAGAGAGAGAGAGAGAGAGAGAGAGAGAGAGAGAGCGCTAGTTTTTGGGATGAAAGGGACCTTGGCAATACAATAGGTGGCTAAAAAGGAATGTTAGGATGTTTGCCTGTGTGACATGTGATATTAGATCTCTCCCTTTGGAATTTTCTGAGTGACCTAAGTAAAGATTTAAATTGCTTACCAATTTCTTACTTGAAAGTGAAGCGGTTCAGATAGAGATCCCAAGTCATCTCAGCTGTCTGGAGGCCACAAAAACAAAGAACAGATGGCCATTTGGACAGGGGCCCTAGAGCCAGAAGGAAAATAATGAAGAACATGGGAACTCAGAGATGCCAGCCTCAACATGATGCCTAAGTGAACTCTCCCCTACTCACACTGTATCTTCCAGGAAGAGAGAGCAC
The DNA here is from genome assembly GCF_021234165.1 of Pteronotus mesoamericanus. Classification (NCBI taxonomy): domain Eukaryota; kingdom Metazoa; phylum Chordata; class Mammalia; order Chiroptera; family Mormoopidae; genus Pteronotus; species Pteronotus mesoamericanus. Next base: position 12,896,023 of record NW_026555325.1, on the reverse strand, counting down.
ATTCATCATGGGCAGTATGAAGCAGTCAAATATGGAGAAAGTACAGCCTAGCTCAACATACTAATAGGTGCAAACATTTAAGAAATAGGTTGGCAGCTGCACTTAACTAGACAGACCCCCTTTCAGGATAATGAAGCTTACTAGAAATGATCCTAGTTGCTGTGTGAAACCAAACCTTGGCTTCTGTCTGTCCCAACTCTTGAGTCTTGATCTGGGCTTGTTGCCCACACTCCCATCTGTCCTGCTCACTGCTTGGCTCTCCTTCCCATTCATAACTTCAGCCTTCACCTATCTGCGCCTTTGGTGAGCCCCTTCTATAAACTCTAGCCCTAGCATGTATGTGAATTACGAGTTTTGATAGCTGCTTTTCTCAAAAATATATTTCTTCCATCTTATTTGGTACTTATGACACTGTCTTGGCTTGAAACACAAGGACTTTCCAGAAGGTATCCAGCCATGTAATATAAAAAATAGAGACATTTATTGAAGAAGATACAAGATACAAAAAACATTGTACATAGCACAATGACACACTAGTCCCCTTCAAAGTAGACACCTTGGGACCTCACACAATTCTCCTAATCACCATCCACCACCCCATTGTATTTTCCTGAATCTCATCAATGGTCTGAAATCTCTTCTTTCAAAGGTGATTTTGGTTTTGGGAAAAGCCAGACATTGGAGGGTGCCAAATTGCGTTGTAGGGGGGCTGAGGCACCTGGGTGATTTAATGTTTCGCCAAAAAAACTCTGCATGAGATGTGATGCCTGAGCAGACACATTGTCATCATGAAGCTACTGATCACAAGTTGCCCATAGCTGCAGTCTTCTGAGTCATCCAAATAGTTTCCACAGAGGAATGTTCAAGCTTAACACAAAATCTGATGCAGATTCATTGCTCTACTTGCTCAGTCATTTTGAATGCAACAGCCACACAGTACAGATGCTGACTTAATGGCATCTACTGTCCCCACTGACAGTGAAGTGGTCATTGTTCACACATGTGCATTCTAGCCCACTCTCTTTTGCTGCCAGGTTACACCAATGTCACACAAGCCATTCTCATTATATTAAAAATGGCTGGACTTTTTCAGACAGACCTCATATATACTATTTCTATATCATAACCAAGACAAATTGGGGACTGATACTAAACCAAGTTGATCACAATGTCCCCAGGATACTCTAGTCCGGCTCAGGTCAACTACCTCAATCCTTACAAACCAATATTATATCACTAGTACTTACTGCTTTTTTTCCCCTATAAAACTAGCACTTTGCATGAATTGTCTCACATAATCCACAGGAAATATCTGTATGTAAGAGAATACTATATTTTCTATTTTATAGATGTAAAATGCCAAAACATAGAAAGGTTGAGTAACTTGTCTAAAGTCAGTTAGTTAGCTGGTGGTAAAGCTGGAATTGGAAACCCAGCCAGTAGACTCCTGAGCCTGTGCTCTAAACCACTGTGTTTCATGTGCCCAGAATGTTTCTAACCCTTCGGAAAGAGGATGATACATGATCTACACATGGCTGTACCTTACGGTCAGTGACACCTTCTCTCATTCTGTATGTGGTGAGCTCATCAAGTGTCAATTTACATATTTCTTCCTCATAGAGGCCTCCCTGCTTATCAGTCTGAAGATGGTCTCCCTCATTTATATTCTTTCATGCATCCTGTTCTTCTTTGTTTCATTTGTCCCAACAACTATTCCTTTGTGTGTTTACTTGTTTAATGTGCTATTTTGCTCTGCAAGGGCCAGGTTTGGGTCTGTTTAGCTCAGCACCATATTCCTAACACTCAACCCAGCAACTGACCCATACTAGTCAATATCTTTTGAATAAAAGAGCAAATGAATAAATTTCCTTCTGGCATTATTTTCATCCTAGAATCTTCCAAAATTCCATCCATTATCTAAATTGTTGAGCTTGTGGCAAATGCTTTTTGGTCTGTGCTTACTGCTGAGAAAGCAAACATTCACCATTGAAGGTAGATTTTTATTTTCAGAGATACATAAAAAGTTTTGGTCAATTTTGCAATGAACAAGTTTGTCACAACTAAATAACTTAACTTTGGTTCAGAAATGCCTTGTGATTATAAAGTAGTAAGACTACATATGCCCTATACCTGCTGCAGAAGATAGTTTCAAGTGGCTGCCCAATGGCAGTGGTGTTAATTAGTGCACAGTCTGTAGGTAACAACTCAATTAGTTGCATACATTCTAGCAAATCTGTTCAGGATTAGCTTTATTGCTTTCTAATTAGATTTCCAGGGTACCTAGTACAGTCCAGTGTCCTCAAACTTTTTGGACATAAGACCCTTTTACATTTTTAAGATACTGAGGATCCATGGAGGATCCAAGATGGCAGAGGAGTAAGTGGAAGCAACACTAACCACCTCCCAGGACTAATCTGGAATTGCTACTATATTGTAGCGAAATCATCCTGGATAACCAACTGAACACTAGCTGGAGAGAAGCCTTAAAACCACAGACAGTAGAAGAAACTACTTCACCACAACAAAACTGGTAGGGAGTGCAGAGGAGGTGTGAGAGGGCTGGCTGGGCTCCCTTGGGTAGCAGGTGAAGTTCCAGAGGGCTATTTCAGCAGCCAGGGGGTTCCTCCTGAGAAGCATGGGGTCTAAACCTCAAGCTGGGTTCCCCAGCCTATAGCATCAGAGCTGGAAAGGAACCCAGATAACATCCAACATCAAAAAGCATCAGGGTTTCTCTCTGCCAGGGAGAGATGGATGGAGACATAGGGAGCCCCTTACAAGGCCAACACACAACATTTTGTTTGCAACCACTTACCCTGGGGTCAGGCAGAGGGAAGGAAGAGGAGAGTCTGGAGTTGGTGGCTCTGGGTAGAGAACGGAAGGAACAGCCACCAAGATCCTTGTGCTGAGTCATTCCGCATACTGCAAAGACTATCTTTCTCAGGCAGTGCACTCCTCCCTGAATGACATCAGCCTGAGAAGAAGCAATAGTTCTGCCCACAGGAATTACTCTGCCCCACTCAGTGGAGCTTAAGCCTGGCTGCTGATTACAACTTGAAGTTATATTACTGATTAGTTTAACAACTAAAGCAGATCTCTGAGAGCTCTATGAGATTTCAGTTGACCCTTTCCAGGGCCTGGGCTGATAAAAGCTGGCCTTGGTGCATAGCCTGGTTCTTTCTGCACACAGACAAGCCCAGCAGAGGGAACCATGTGCTGCAGATTGCTGATAGTTCCAAACAGGTTGACTGGGGCCAGTCACAAACAGTGTCTGACAAAGGTCTACACCAGAATCTTTGCAGATCTACCTAATACACAGAAACAAATACAAAGAAGCATCCAGAATAGAAAGACAAAGAAATAAATCACAATGAAAGAACTAGAGAATTCTCCAGAGAAAGAGCTAGATGAAATGGAGGCAAGAAATTTATCAGATAGTTTAGAGTAATGATTATAGGGATACTCAACAGCATGAAAAAAGACATAGAAATCGTAAAAAGGACCAGTCAGAAAGAAAGAATGCAATATCTGAAATAAATAATACACTGGAAGGAATAAACAGTAGGTTAGATGAAGCCAAGGACTGAATCAGTGATTTTGAAGACACATTAGAAAAAATACCCAGGTAGAGCAGCAAAAAGAAAACAATAATATTGAAAAATGAGGAGAGCTTAAGACACATTTTGGACAACTGAAGCATAACAATATCCACATCATGGGAATACCAGACGGAGAAGAGAGTGAGCAAGGAATCAAGAACCTATTTGAAGAAATAATGACCAAAAACTTCCTAATCTGGTGAAGGAAAAGACTCACAAGTTCAGGAAGCTCAAAGGGTCCCAAACAAGTTGGACCCAAAGAGGCCTACACCAACACACATCAAAATTAAAATGACAAAGTTTAAAGACGAAGAGAGAATTCTAAGAGCTGATGAGAAAACCAGGTAGTTACATACAAGCGAGAACCAATTAGACAGTCATCTACTTTCTAAACAGAAATATTTCAGGCCAGAAGGGAGTTATGTAAAATATTCAAGGTCATGAAAATCAAGGACCTACAACCATGGCTACTTTACCCAGCAAGGCTATCATTTGAAATTTGAAATCAAAAGAGAAATAAGGAGCTTCCCAGATAAGAAAAAGCTAAAGGAGTTTGTTAACACAAAACCAGTACTGCAACAAATGTTAAAGGGTTTACTAGAAGAAAGAAGGAGGAGGAGGAGGAGGAGGAGGAGGAGGAGGAGGAGGAGGAGGAGGAGGGGGAGAAGAAGAAAAGGAAGAAAAAACCATAGGAAAATAGTCTAACAATAAAATGGCACTACATATATTTCTATTAATATCACCTTAAATATAAATGGCTTAAATACTCCAACCAAATGAAAGCGGGTAGCTGAATGGATAAGATCACATGACCCATGTATATGCTGCCTCCAGAGACCCATCTCAGATTGAAAGATACATAGAGAATAAAAGTAAAAGGTTGGAAAAAGATATTTCATGAAAATGGAAAGGAAAAAAAAAAAAGCTGGGGTAAAGTACTTATATCTAACAAAACTGACTTTCAAACCAAGGCTATAGTAAGAGACAAAGAAGGAAACTACATAATTATAAAGGAAACGATCCAAAAATAGGATAAAACCTTTGTAAACATTTATGCACCCAACATGGGAGCACCTAAATATGTGAAGCAAATCTTGATGGACATAAAGGGAGATCGACAGAAATACAGTCATAGTTGGGGATTTTAACACTCCATTGACTTCAATGGATAGATCTTCCAGACAGAAAACCAACAAGGAGACAGCAGCCTTAAATGAAACACTAGATCAAAAAAATTTAATTGACATATTCAGAGCATTTTACCCCAAAGCAGCAGAATATACAGACTTTTCAAGTACACATGGAATGTTTTCTAGGATAGACCACATGCTAGGACACAAAACAAGTCTCAATAAATTTAAAAAGATTGAAATCATATCAAGCATCTTCTCTGACCACAATGCTATGAAACTAGAAATCAATCACAAGAAGAACACTGAAAAACACACAAAGACATGGAAGCTAAATAACATGTTATTAAACAATGAATGGGTCAACAATGAGATGAAGACAAAATCAAAGGATACCTTGAAACAAATGAAAATGAGGACACAAGAACCACAAATCTGTGGGGAAAAAAGGGAAGCAATCTTAAGAGGGAAATTCATAGCATTACAGGCCTATCTCAAGAAACAAGAAGCAACTCAAATGAACAATCTAACTTTATACTTACAGGAACTTGTAAAAAAACAACACACAAAGCCCAAAATGAGTAGAAGGAAGAAAAATAATAAAGATCAGAGCAGAAATAAACAAAATAGAGTCTTAAAAAAACAATACAGAAGATCAATTAATCCAAGATCTGGTTCTTTGAAAAGATAAACAAGATTGACAGTTTTTTAACCAGACTCATCAAGAAAAAAAAGAAAGAACACTGAAACAAATAAAATCAGAGATGAAAGAGGAGAAGTAACAACTAACAACAAAGAAATACAAAGGGTTGTAAGAAAATATTATGAACAACTATATGCTAATAAACTGGATGACCTGGACAAAATGGGTAACTTCCTAGAAACATACAATCTTCCAAAACTAAATCAGGAAGAATCAATAGAATCTAGTGAAACTGAAGCAGTAATCAACAAGCAAAAGCCCTGGACTGGATGGCTTCACAGGTGAATTTTACCAAGCATTCCAAAAGGAACCAACATCTCTTTTTCTCAAACTTTTTAATAAAATTCAAGAGAAGGGAAGACTCCCAAATTCATTTTACAAAGCCAGCATTATCCTAATTCAAAAACCAGATAAAGAAACTACAAAGAAAGAGAATTATAGGCCAATATTCCTGATAAACATAGATGTTAAAATCCTTAACAAAATATTGACAAACCAGATACAGCAATGCATCAGGAAGATCAAACACCATGATCAAGTGGGAATTATTCCAGTAATGCAAGGCTGATACAGTATTTGCAAAGCAATAAATGCGTTTCATCACATAAGAAAACAAAGGATAACAACCACATGATCATATCAATAGATGAAGAAAAAGCTTTTGATAAAATCTAGCACCCATTTATGATAGAAACTATCAGCAACTTGGGATTAGAGAGAACATCTCTAAACATAATAAAGGCCATATATGACAAACCCACTGTCAGCATCATACTCAGTGGGCAAAAACTACAAGCATTCCCCTGAAGACTGAGAACAAGAACAGTTGTCCTCTTTCACCTCTCTTATTCATCGAAATACTGGAAGTCCTAGTCACAGCAATCAGACAAGAAGAAAAAATAAACACCATCCAAATTGGAAAAGAAGAAGTAAGACTGTTGTTATTTGCAGGTGACATGATATTATACATAGAGTATCCTAAAGATTCTACAAAAAAACTACTAGAACTGTTAAATGAATTCAGCAAAGTAGCAGGATACAAAGTTAATATCCAGAAATCAGTTGCCTTTTTGTTTGCCAATAATGAACTAAAGGAAATGGAAATTAAGAAAACAATCCCACTCACAATTGCTACAAAGAGAATAAAATACCTAGGAATAAACCTAACCAAGAATGTAAAGGACCTATACTTGGAAAATTATAAGACATAGAAGAAAATACAAATAAGCAGAAGCACATACTGTGTTCATGGATAGGAGGAATTAATATCATTAAAATGTCCATATTACCCAAAGCAATCTAGAGATTCAATGCAAATCCTATCAAGATTACCAATAGTGTTATTTCAGAGAATCAGAAAATATTAAAAAAAAAAAAAAAAAGAACACATGGAACTACAAAAGACGGCAAATAGCCACAGCAATCTTGGAAAAGAATAAAGTTGAAGGAATCATGCTACTTGATATCAAACTATACTACAAGGCCATAGTAATCAACACAGCATGGTACTGACATTAAAAACAGACAAATAGATCAATGGAACAGAATAGACAGCCTAGAAATAAGCCTACATCTTTTATAGCCAATTCAACAGAGGAAACAAGCACATACAATAGGCTAAAGATAGTTTATTCAATGAATGGTGTTAGGAAAATTGGACAGATACATGCAGAAAAATGAAACTAGACCACCTTCTTATACTACACACCAGAAAAAATTCAAAATGGATCAAAGACTTAACTGTTAGATTTCCCATAAGACTGTCAGCTGATTTCTCAAAAGAGACATTGCAGGCAAGAAGGGGCTGGCAAGAAGCATTCAAAATGATGAAAAGCAAGGACCGATGGCCAAGATGACTCTATCCAGCAAAGCTATCATTTAGAATGGAAGGGCAGATAAAGTGCTTCCCAGACAAGATAAAGCTAAAGGAGTTCATCATCACCAAGCCATTATTACATGAAATGTTAAAGGGACTTATTTAAGAAAAAGAAGATCAAAACTATGAACATGAAAATAACAACAAACAATCAACAAGTGAATCTAAAAAAAACCCAAACACACAAACTAAGCAAACAATCAGAACAAGAACAGAATCATAAGTATGATCATTTGGAGGATTATCAGTTGGGATAAGGGAGAAGGGAGAGAATGAGGAGAAAGGTGCCGGGATTAAGAAGCATAATTGGTAGGTACAAAATAGGCGGGGGGATATTAAGAACAGTATAGGTAATGGAGTGAAAAAAAGAACTTATATGCATGACCCATGGACATGAACTTAAGGGAGAGGGGGTTGCTGGAGGGAATGGGGGTACCAGGTGGAGTGGGGGAAAAGGGGTAAAGTTGGGACAATTCTAATAGCATAATCAATAAAATATATTTTAAAATATAATTTCTTTTGATATGTTGTTTTAGTTGAAGTATATGGGGAAAAATCCAATATCATCCAGATACACAGTTGGAAAAAGAAGTATTTTAATAGCCTTTCTGGATAACTATGGCTATTCTTGAATACTATATCAAAAGTCAACAATTGGTAGTTTCTTAAAGATTAGATAAATATGAAATATGAAACTATTTGTGTACTTTGTTACATTAAAACCCATTTCCCTATCTTGCTTTAGGAATGGCCCCATGCATAATTTTGTAATATTATATTATTTGGTCTCTTGGAAAATAGTGGTTTAGTGACTTATGCACATCTTCCAAGTGTTCATGCATTTTATTTACAATAAAAAAATTCATTAGTATTACTACTGATATGTCAGAAAATTCTGTAAGTATTGGGAAGCTGTCCAGCTCACTGTAGTGGATACAAGTTTTCCAAAATTAATAATTTTAGTAACTTTTATTTGAAAGTTTGTATTTAATGCTTTGCAATAATGTCAGTTATTTTCCTTGATAGTGGGAGATCATTTTGTTCATTTCAACAGAAGTTTTGGTAAATAACTGTGAAAAAGTGGTAATTTATCTCACAATTCAAACAATTACACAAGTGCTTTTCTTTGAGCTACATGGCACTTCGGCATACAGCAGTGTTTCATGCATACTTTCCATTGTGTCAGATAGAATATTAAAAAAACACATATTTAAGGATGAAAATGAAATGAAATTAATAATTTTTACTACCCTCAAATAAATTTTTAATGCAATTGGGCTCTCTCTCTCCCTTTCTTCTTTCTTTCTTTTTTTGTTGTGTGTGTGGCAATATAGAATACAGCGACTACTGACTCATACTGCCATCTTGATTCGTGCAAAGGCACTACTGGCCGGTTTGCTGCCATTGCTTTCACACCATCAGTGCAAATGTCAACACGGCAGCAAACACAAATAACATCTCCGTATTATAATGAAACTAGTTTTGACCTTTTAATCCCTCAAAAGGATCTTAAGGGTCTTGCCAACTCCTGGAAGGCTACAGACCACTTTCTGAGAACTGCTGTGTCAGTCTATCTGCTACAAAACTTTCCAAGAGCCTTTTGCAAAGTTGTGTCATTATCTTCCTGTATAATGTAACCACACAATGCACCTGTAAAAACGGTGTAAGTCCAAAACTGGAAAATGGCCCCAAATCCACGAGAGGAAAAAGAATATGGAAGAAGAAAGGGTCAGTTATAGACAAGAAGCGATTTTTTAAACAATGTGTTTAGATACAAATATGATATAATGGCACTGATTCTAAAATCTGCTTTTCTTTGCCTACAATTTGCTTCAAGAACAGTCCTAATGGTCATTCTACCTTGCTGGCTCCTTCTAATCTTACTTCTCAGAGTACAGAAACTACAAATTTGTTTTGAGGGGAAAGGTAGCAGGAGTTCAGGGAGGCAATGTCTTACTTCATAACCCAAATTTGCCCTTTAGCCCAAATTTGATTGCTTCCTATCAGCCTGTTTTGAGTTGTAACGTCTAGCAAATTTCATTGCATCTTCTGTCTCTTTCCAGGGGCTTATGGTTATGTTTAGAGGGTAATTAATAAATGCCTATGACATGAGAGAGGACAACTGTTTTTTTGTGGGGGGGGGGTACAAGCTTTTTTTTTTAAGTAAAGAACGTAATTGTTCATTTACAGAGTGTTGTAGCGGAGATTTCTGGTCAAGATGGAGAGGCAGGTAGACACACTTCTCCTCCTTGAGCAACCACAAGAATTACAGCTGAACGCAAAACAAAAAGGACCCAAAACTGCAAGAAAATTGACCTGTTTGGAAGCCCAACAACTATTGATTTAAAGAAGCCATATTCATCCAGATGGGTAGAAGGGGTGGAAATACTGAGTTGGGGCAGAGAGTATGTGGTGTGGCATAGGGAGGTGGGGGTGGCAGCGGAAGAACAGGCAGCCCGTCATTCATGTGTGGTGGATAAAAATTGGGAGGTATACTAGGGGAGTGAGTGATCCCAGCCCCAGGCCAGACCACACAGCCCAGAGTTCCAATGCTAAGAAGATAAAGCCTCATAACTTCTGTCTGTAAAAACCAGTGGGGGTTCGGGTGGTAGAAGAAACTGCCAGTTTCTCAGGAAAGCCCATTTAAAGAGCCCTCATGGACTTTGAATGTATGCAAACCCATCCACTCTGGAAATCACAACCAGAGCAACAGCTAGAAGGGTGCCAGTCACATATAGGAAGTGGCTGAAGTGACTGGAAACAGGATGAGTGCCAATCAAGCCTCCAGAAGCCAGGTGGCAGAATTGTGCCCTTTGTAACCTCTCCCCCAACATAGAGCCACAAAGTGGTGAAGCGGGTTGCCTACCCTGCTGAATACCTGAGGCCCCACCCCATACAACTTACTGGGTGTGCTAAGACAGGGAGTCAAAGAAGCTCTACCTAATACACAGAAACAAGCACAGGTAGGCTGCCAAATTGAGGAGACAAAGAAATATGGCCCAAATGAAGAACAGAACAAAACCTCAGAAAAAGAACTAAATGAAATGGAGGTAGCCAACCTATCAGATGCAGAGTTCAAAACAATGGTGATCAGGATGCTCAGAGAACTCACTGAGTACAGCAAAAACATTAAGGGAAGAAATGAAGGTTACGCTAAGTGAAATAAGGAAAAATCCACAGGGAACCAACAATGAAGAGAAGGAAGCTGGGATTCAAATCAATGATTTGGAACATAAGGAAGAAATAAACATTCAACCAGAACTGAAAGGAGGAACAAGAATTCAAAAAAACAAGGAAAGTATGAAAAGTCTCTGGGACATCTCCAGAACTGCCAACATCCAAATCACAGGGATGCCAGAAGGAGAAGAGGAAGAACAAGAAATTGAAAACTTATTTGAAAAAATAATGAAAGGAAACTTCCCTAACTTAGTGAAGGAAATAGACATACAAGTCCAAGAAGCACAGAGAGTCCCAAATAAGTTGTACCTATAGAGGGCCACACCAAGACACACCATAATGAAAATGCCAAAGTTTAAAGATAAAGAGAGAGTCTCAAAAGCAGCAAGAGAAAAGCAAAGAGTTATCTACAAAGGAGTTCCCATAAGACTATTAGCTGATTTCTGAAAAGAGACTTTGCAGGCAAGAAGCATTCAAAGTGATGAAAAGTAAGGACTTATGACCATGATTACTCTATCCAGCAAAGCTATCATTTAGAAGGGAATGGCAGATAAAGTACTTTCTAGACAAGATAAAGCTAAAGGAATTCATCACCACCAAGCCATTATTACATGAAATGTTAAAGGGACTTATTTAAGAAAAGGAAGAAGATCAAAACTATGAATATGAAAATGATGACAAACGCAACTATCAACAACTGAATCTAAAAAACAAAAACAAAAACAAAAACAAACTAAGCAAACAACCAGAACAGGAACAGAATCATAGGTATGGAGATCATTTGGAGGGTTATGAGTTGGGAAGGGGGAGAATGGGGGAAAAGGGTGCAGGGATTAAGAAGCATAATTGGTGGGTACAAAATAGACAGGGGCTGTTAAGAATAACATAGGAAATGGAGAAACCAAAAAACTTATATGTATGACCCAGGGACAGGAACTAAGGAGGGTACTGAGTGGAGGGGGGCAAAGAGGGAAAAATTGGGACAACTATAATAGCATAATCAATAAAATACATTTTTAAAATATTGGAGCCTTAGAGCTATTTTCTGAGCAACTGGGCTGTGTTCACAGTCAAGGAGCAGAGAATATGGGAGACCGTCTTTTAAGTCTCATGTGTAATGATGACAACCTGGGATGTTTTGTTTGCATGGCTGGGTCTAGGGGATGGCACCTTGGCAAGGGGCAATCCAGGCAGAATCCGGGGGAAGTGGAAGAGAGAGGAGGAGTACAGGCTATATTTGTCACATCCATTCAGTTTGACTATTGTCAGGGAAAACAAAGCTTTCTGTCCATTTGGCATCTTCTCTGACTCTGAAAGGTGCAGACAGAGCTCTCCTAGGCAGAACCTATTCCACCCCTGGGGAGCAAGTTTGCATGAAAACCTCACACGAGCACTAGGCCAGTGAGCCAGAAATACTGAAAAAAGTTGCTGACCAGAAGGCCTGACCTTGAGACTGTGGAGGTAGAGCACTTGGTGGACGTGGAAGTGAAATCCCAGAAATGGGTCAGCAGATACTTCATGTCCCTCTCCCTCTAGTGGGTGACATGGACCTGCCAGAGACCTCAATTGGAATTGGAATTGAGAATTTCCCCAGCCTGCTGTGTCAATAGGCAGGAGGAAAAAGATTATGAAATATGAATCATGCAGGAGAAGGGGAAAGGGAGCCAGAAAGTTTTTCTTAACGTGACGAAAGGCTCATCGTTTGGAGGAAACTCCACCTGGGTCCAAGCTGCTCATGGTAACAAAAACAATGGTGCCGTACATTTTCAAAAGCACTTTGCCATTAGGGAGCATTGTCCCACTTCCCATTACCACAGTAGCACCTCACTACAACCAAATGATGTAGGCAAAGGGAACAGTGAGCCTCGCGACTCACAGAAATGCTGGGGAATATTTCTATAATAAGGAAATACACACATTGTAAAAACTGCCCATATTATTGAGCCACAAGGCTGTTCTTCTGTACAGAGTTAAAGGTAGACATGAATGCCAATATGAGTGCCTTTAGAAAAATGTCTTTTGATGTCACAACAAACAAGGACCTAACCTTTCAAACATAGAACATTCACAATGAGAACAGAAGGTATTCTGTTTCGGATGTTTCTGATGAAATCATTTCATTTTTCTTTTCTTTTTTTCTTCTCTTCAAAACAAGAATAAAGGCATCCGGTGACTTTCAGTCTGCCCTAGTTTTTATTACTCTAAGGGCAATAAGAGTTGACAGTACACATAATTCTAGTAATAAGAATTTGCTGGCACCCCCATAAAAGTGCCAGTATTTGGTGCTTTCTTAGCCTTCAGCTCTCATGGGCCTCCTATTAGTACCTAGGGTCAGAAGAATTAGGAAAAGACTCAGCTTCTTTGAACCCAGGCTTCCCGTCTGTGAAATGGTGATGATAATATCTACTTCACAAGGTATTATGAGTGCTAGATTAAAGGAGCAATCATACAGATAAATGTGTACAGCATAATTGCATGGCACATCAGCATAAACTTATTCAGTGGTGTGCTGACAAAAGCTGGTTATTATATTTTCAGGAACTTTGCTTGCCAGTTGCTAAACCACTGGTAGCTTGAAACTAACCATGGTAAGATTCACATCACTGGAAATCAGCAAACCATAAATCAGTGTTCTTCCCCAGCTAGTGGATAAAGATTCACAAACACATCACTACTACTCTTAATAACTATTTTTTCTCTTGGTTTTTAATTTTCCATTTGACATTGTTCTAAAAAATGGTATGAACTAAATATTTGTTGGGTATAAATATTTTGAAAATGTAATGAACTTTCTTTCACCGGGGAAGAGTCTCTGCTGAGTTAAAGCACCAATGCAACAATTGTAGGATTCTAGGCATCAGCGAGCATAGTGGTTATGGCAGACACTGTTGGCTGCCTCCCCAACAACCATTCTCCCACCCCGCCTCTCTTTCCTCATCACAGAACTAGATTCCTTGATTTCAGGGAAGGTAGTCCCCAATTCTAATTGGTAACCCCAGAGATGGATCATGATTGTTCCAGTTATTCCTGACAATGTGATTCTCCTTTGCCAGTGATTGGTCTAGCGATGGGTACCTAACCGAGTTCCAGCTTCCCTTCTCAGATGAAACAAACAAACAAAAAAATCAGACCCTTACTAGAAGAAAGACCTTGCTTCCTTTTCTCTCCATTCATTTTGGCTATGCAACTGACCATAAGGCAACAGGCAAGCAGGAGAAAAGGCAACTCCCTGAGGATGTCTGAGGGGAAGAGTGGAGAGCATCTACTTGTGTGTCAGCATCATTGAGCCACTGATTGAACCCTGAACCAACCTCTTGCCAATAAAAATGGTTTAAACCACAAATATATTTTTCTATTACTTGCATCCAGAAGAAGTCTTATCTAATACAAGAAGGGCAAAGTGATATTTCAAGGGAAGCTTTGTTTTCAAAGTTCCCTCAATTATGTTTTATAGTTGATATCTACTTAAAAGTCCATTCTGGTTCTAATCTCAAAGAGCACGGGGCTGAGAGCCAGAGGGGACCGTACTATGGTGAGGAGAATACAGGCATGGACTGGAGAAAGGAAATAGTAATGAGTCTGGGGACACCCCCAGAGCTGTGTGGGTTTGTTCAGCTATTACAATGAATCAGACATGGACGGACAGCCCTCCGAAGCCCTGAAAGAGACTCCTGCATATCGATGTCCTGCATATTGTGCTTGTGAGGTGTTCTTCTGGGCACAATATTATTAAGACCTTCTTAGGACTATTGTATCCTGAGTTATTGCGATGCTCACCAGAAAGGATTTCTGGAAAATTCATTCACAGCTGGCAAATAAATGAAAGAGGAATTAAGGGAGTGGTGGAGATGGTGGTGGGGCTGTCTAGAAGCTGTATCTGTTACCCTTTCAAACAAAATTTGAAAGGAATGTGTCATCATATATGTGAGAAAATAAGAGCCTGAAGAAGATGAGGCTTTTCTAGGAGAGGAAACAGTGAAATAGCACATAGTGTACTGACTGGGTGTCAGAATCTGCTTATGACCTCCCGGCCCCCAAAGATCTGCAGCCAAGTCAGTGGAAAGACAGCAGCAAGGGAGCAGGGAGGCATTCAAAGAAGCAGGCAATGAAGGTCTTGTTCCTGGAGGCAGCTTGGAGGCAGAGTCAGAGAAATCTCTACCTGTCTAGATGGTTTCCCTGTGTGCACCTCATGCACCCAACCCCGCCCCAGTCCAGGTTTTTCGAGACTTGCTGCAGGAGCATGGGGACAGGAAGTGTGATTCAGGAGGGTATGAAAATAGCCTTATGTACTTCATCTCCCCACCACCACGGTTCCGGCTCATCTCTTACTTTGCACAGTCTGTGATCCTGTCTGATGGCGTCTTCCCATACTCCCAAACCTATCAGGCTCACAGAGCTCAGCTGCCAGGCTAGTGCCCAAGGAGGACAATGACGATAGTGAGAAGCCACATTCAGGGTCTTCAGCACTGGGAAGTGGCAGAGAATGCTAGGAAGTCTGTGAATGGCCTCAGAGGCTGTTCAGAGCTTATAAAGTCCTCTTTCTCCTTTTGCTAAAAACTCCCATGGAAGTGAAAGGAACCTCTGTCTGGTTAATTTCAAAGGGGAGTTTGTAGGAAAAAAAATTCAACATTATCCGTAGCTGCTTGCTGGATAATTTTTAGAGCTAAACATTTCAGCTGCTCCAAAACATTTCTTTTTCATATTATTCAGAGAGACTGGTGATGGGGTCTGACATCAGATGCATTTCCCATTTATACATTCTGTTTCTTTTTCTTTCGGGAGAGAGCCAACACTTAAGTCTTTTCAGAAACTATTTTTAGGGAACTACTGCTCACTGATAAGAGTTCATCAGAATAAAACCAACTTCAGGAAGCAGGGGAGTACTGCAAAATGTTCTTATGCTTTGGGATCAATGAACTCCAAATCTCTTAAAGCTGCCACAGCCTGTCCTGTAGAAAAGGAAGCAAGAAAGTGCTAGAGGCACTCTAGTGTCATGGCCTGTATTTGGGAAGTGTGATGTCTGAATTAGTATATGGCCACTCACTTCCCTCACATCCAGAAACAGAGACAAAAAGCTCTGTGTGTGTGTGCATGTGTGTGTGTGTGTGTTTAAGCTAAAATCATGCTACAGTTACATCATTCAAAATAAGGCTATACATAATTTCAGTGACAGAGACACACTCAAGTTAGCATTAAAAAATGTATGTTGTCAGCAGTTCTGCTGCTGCTACTGCTGGTAGCTTTAAAATTTGAAAACCCAGGAAATCCAAATACCCTGTCATAGGGAGATTAGGAATTGGAGGTGAGTTAGGGGAAAGGGAGAGGAGGAATTTGTCCAACTTGACACAGGAGCCGTTTGTGCCTATTCAGCTCCTCTGTTGGTATGTTGCCTTCATCTCATTATTTCTGCTTTCTCAGGGTTTTTGCTTCCTCATCCTACTCATAGTTTCTGTTTCCCCTTAACTTCTCTGGCCCTTTACAGAGCCAACTGAACTGCCCAATTTCTCTTGGTGCACCCTTTCAGCCCCCGAGCTTGCTTCTCCCACCTCATTCACTGAGTGTTTCCTCATTCCAGGTTCTGGGAGAGAATTTGATGGTCCAGTTTATCTTTTCCTATACTGCTGGCTCTCCTGAGGGTTGACTGCTCTTG
Organism: Pteronotus mesoamericanus; assembly: GCF_021234165.1. NCBI lineage: Eukaryota > Metazoa > Chordata > Mammalia > Chiroptera > Mormoopidae > Pteronotus > Pteronotus mesoamericanus. The sequence goes on along the minus strand of NW_026555325.1, from coordinate 12,879,891 downwards.
GAATAGAGTCATGTGGTTCAAAACATGGCAATCTTCGTAGTCTCTTGCTTAGAGGCAGTGATTGGGGAAGTTCCTATTGACAGTGGTGGGCACCATGACTGGGACATCTATCTAATATGTAGACTATAGATAATGTATGAGTACACACTTAAAGCATCCTCTTAATATAAACTTTCAATAAAGGCTTTGAAATTTGATTGGTCTAACGGGACTAAAGTTCACGTGCATGTGTATGTTTGTGTTTTATCCAGAATGAGAATTCTGAGGGAAAAAAAAGATCATAGAACATGCATCTCAATTAAATGTAACTTCTTCATAGAACCTTTCTTGACCATCTAATGTAAAGGAATGACTGAGCTTCTTGCCCCCCAATTCCCCTTCACTTGATTTCTTTCCTCCATAGTCATTAATATTTAAAATTACATTAAAAAATAATTTATTGCCTCTCCCAACCCCACCCCTGTTACTCAACTATAAACTCTTGAAGGCAGGGACTTGGCTGATCTTGTTTATCACTTTATTTTCCAGCACTTGAGACAGTGACTGACAATAAATATTCGTTAAATAAATGAATTCATAAACAGAGTCAATGATGAGTGCATAATAGGGAAAATACTACCTAGTCTTTGGATCTCCAGCTTTAGCAAACATAAGAATCATCTGGTTCTTGTCTAAAATGCAGAATCTTTGCAGATACACTGATCGAGCATTTCTGGGGTAGAATCCAGAATTTACCACTGTGCACAACCACTCTGAATGATTCTGCTGTGAGGGGTGCCCAGTCCACATTTTTATAAACACGGCTCTAAGTTGAACCTGTAAGAACATCTATTTGAAATTTCCCACCCAAAGAATAAAAAACCAAACGTGAGGTCATAGAGGGCCAGCAGTTGAAAGATCAGAGCTCATTCCCTTTGTTATCAAGGACTGTCGTGACCTATGTTCCATCAGCTAGTTTGCTGCACCCAATCAGACTGTGGACTGCTTTTACCAGAAGAAAGAGAAATGGATGCTGGGGAAGCATCAACAACAGATGTCTACTACAAATATCTTGGCAAGATAACATCACTCCCAAACTCCTTTGCATAGTGTTGAGGCATTTCATGACCTGATTCCTGATGACTCACCCAGCCACACTTGTCACAACTAAGCAATCGCATAGGCAACAGCACACATGCTGACCTTTTGCTGTTTCCCCTAGACAACCGTGCTCTTTATCACCTCTGGGCAGTGGTGTGTTGGTAATTTAAGGGCCAAAAGCCCTGCTAAGGAGTGTTTGCCAATTTCTGTGGTGTAAGTACTTCTCCTGTGACAGATTTCAGGTTATTAGGGTGACATCAATGAATGTAGGGCTGGGAGGAGAGGCACACAATCAGCTCTTCCAGTAGGTACTCAGGCTCCAGCACACTGCTGCCTCTGGGTCTTTGTGCATTCTGTTCTATCTGTCCAGAGCCACCTTCCTGCAAGTTCCTCCGCATCTCCCCACACACTTCCAGGCTAATTCCTACAGAGCTTCAACCTGTGACCCAGCTGCAGCCACCTTGCCTGGGAGCAGTGCTCCTCCACCTGCATCCAAGCCACTGTGTTCCCTCCAGTAGAGACACTCATGCACATATCCATTAGGTCACAAGTGTGAGGTACCCACCACACATTGCAGAGTACCTAGCATGTAGCAAGTATTCAAAAATGGTTATCGCATGCAGAATGAATATACGTCTTATATGTCATAAAACCTCTTCATGTGAGCAGCTGTCAACTGGTAAGAGGGCAGGCAGAACACATTCATTAGAGATGTAAACAATGCATCTTGGAAATGACTTTCCAAGGGTTGGGCTAGTGGGTTCATTCTCACTTCATTAAGATGCTTGTGCCCAAGAGATCAGAAATTCAATTCTTGGTCCCCAGTCTTGCATTTGCCTTACTGTCCATGAAGCCTGAGGGAGGCATTCATTAGTGAATGAGCACCTCATGCAGGGATGGAAGATGTTTGTGTGAGCTCAGTGCATTGCTTGTTTTTGTTTGTGTGAGACGCTCACCAGAGGGACAATAAAGCCATCAGGATGGGGTGTGTGTGGCATGATGGAACGCTGGGGCAGTGGTGGGAGGGGGTGGGCACAAGGAGCACTCAGGAGGAAAATTGGGGGGCTATTGATGCATCTTAACATATTTTCTGAACTTGGAGGGAGTGAGCATTCTATATTCAAAGGGCTTCAATGTTGCACCCTTTTTCTGGGAAATTAGGTCCTTCTGACTTTGTGCAATAAAGAATACAAGAGCACCTCAAGGAAGGGTTGGCAGCTACTTGTACAATAGGTGGGAAATAAAGATTTTAAGCTTCTTGGGTGCCCCATGGAAGACACCTGGAATGCCTATGTTCCTGCCTGCACCTTCACCCCAAGCTACAGTTAGGGATGAAGTGCATGCATGGGCACACGCTCATGCACACAGCAATGCAGACAGGAAGTGAATAACCAACAGTTACTGCCTGGCGAGTGTGCCTTTACAGTTATGTGTACTCTGTTGAAAGCAAAGGGATTTATTATTTATTGAGCCTTATTATATTCATAATGTCATTGTTCTTGGAAAGGTTTTTTTCCTCCTTTTTCTTTGCTTCATTGATCCCCTTACACTCCCTCCAACATTTCTAAAGCACCTTCTCATGAGGGCAAATGTTTCCAGAGTTCCCACGTACCAACCTTCCAGTTAGATGGTCGTAGAAAAATGGAGGCTTCTCTCTTTGTCTTTAAAAACTTTACAGACAAAAGGGGTTCTTTACCTGGGTCCATGATCCCCAAGGGATTCCAGGGATGACCTTCAAGGGTCTTGCACATGCCTTGACACTGAACACAAATTTCGGTTGTCAGGGAAAGGGTCCATCACATTCCTCGGTGTCTCAAAAAGTTTCCTGAAGCCTCCAATAATGAGAGGCAGGTGTGTGACTTGATAGACTAAGGCTGCCATCAACGTGTCGGGAAAGTACTGTGGCCTCTCAGCAACCTATGTGGAGGTCAAAGCATGGAAGTGATGCTCTGAAGGAGAAACAGGTAGTCGTGGGCCTCAGGCAGGTAAGCTTTAAATCCTGGCTCTGCCACAGAGCCGCTGGGAGACCAGGGTCAAGTTGCACAACCTCCCTCACCTCAGGTCCTCACTTGCTGTGAGAGTTCAATGGAACAACATACAAGGTATTTGAGAAGTTGGGCAACACAGTACAAACTTATTTTTAAACAGCACAGCAGTTATATTTTCCAATACTCTGCTCAATATGTGCTTTTTTAAAATCAATCTTCAGACACCTTTTCAGATGAACTTCTAAATGTAAAGAAATGAGTCCACTTTTTTCATTTGAGAAAGTGCAGTAAGTACTTATTCTCTCTGTTTCCAGACTTTTTTGAATGTTTTGTAGCATACTGACATTTGGAAGAATTTTACCTGAAAAGATGTCTGGCAGTAGAAGAAAAATAATATTGAGCATATTATTGGAAAACACAGTAGCACACTGTTTAAAAGTAGGTTTATCCTATGTTCCCAGACTCTTCAGGCCCTCTGTATAGACGGGTTGCTGTGACACCATTTTAGTCTTTTTTTTCCTGTGGAAGAAGCAGAGGTATGTGAATCCTTAGGACATCAGCTAGCAGCACAGCGAGGGTTCACATAATTCTTGGTCTACATTCTGTTGACTTTTCACCACAGCGCTGGAGTGTGCAGCTGGGCACACGCCCCCGTCCCTCTGTCCCTCCCTCCCTCCATCTCTCCCAACTCAGTGGCATGGGAGTATCTAGCAGTCCTCTTATATCCCTGACAGACGACCAGCCTGAGATAATCTTGCCTAAAGGGAAAAGACTGCTAATTAGAGAAGAGTTCAGTTACATCTAATCGTATAAACATGGTTTTTAAAAAATGGTACTTAGAGAAGAAGAAGCCTGGAGGAGGCTTTGCCAGTCTTTCCCAGAGGGCCCGGCACTCTCCCTCTCTGGCACTTAGAACCACGACGACAATTGCCTGAGTCTATCCTCCGCAGCTCACATCCGGGACTCACCAGCACATTGTGGGGACTGCTATCTAGCATGGGCTCAAGTACTCAACTTTGAAAACTCAAAGAAGAGCTTCTTGAAGAAACTTAATATCTTCCTGAAAATACAAGGAGGTTGTTAGTTGAGATTAGTGGGTTACAATTGAAGATAAAAGTTCCTCAAATGAGAAATGTCTTAGTAAAGCCAAACATCTGAACACCAATTCCCCAACTTCTTTTCTCCCATGAAGCTGTCAGCAATGTAAGATACACAATAAGCAAGTAAGGACACTAATGTGCTAACAGATTTTATTAAAGAACCAGGGAGTGTCTATGATACCACCTCAGAGTCCACCTGCTTCACAGAGGTTTTCTCAGTGTGAGTAACACACCGAAGACGCTTTTGGGTTCCCAGCCCCAGTGGGTCAAAGGATCAGCTAGAAGTTATTTGGGAAATACAGATTCCCAAACTGCCTTGCTGAAGATGCCGGTTCAGAAGGCCTGAAGTCAGGCTCAGATTCTGTTTTTAACAAATGCTTCCTGGGATTCCGTTGATCAGTTAGGTTTGGGGACTGACTTCTGAAGGACTTGTAACTGAGTAGTGTTGAAAAATTCTCTGTGACTCATACCTCTAAAGCAGTGGTTGAATATGTGTGAGAATCACCCACAGAGATCTTGAAAAATGCAGGCTTTACATCCAGTAAAAAGTGACAAAAATGACAGAGACAATCAACAGCAAATATTGGTTAAAAAAAAAAAGTGGGGGGATAGATGAAACTATCATTACGTTAGGAGAAGGAAAGGTAAAATTGTATAGTCTTTTTGAAAAACTGTTTGACATTTTCTCATAAGGTTGAACATATACTTACCCTATAATCAGGCAATTCTGCTCCTAGGTATTTACCCAACAGAAATGAAAGCATATGTTCACCTAAAGACTTGTGTATTAATATTAATAACTACTAAAAACTAAAAACAACTCTAAGATGGCCCCCGATAATCCACAGCACATATAATCCCCTCTCCTGGAGTCTGGGTGAAATTTATGACTTGCTTCTATTCAATATGGCAAAGGTGATGAGATGTTACTCTCATGATTATATTTTATATAAGGTTCCGTTTCAGCTGACTGAAGAGGGAGACTCTCCTGCTGGCCTTGAAGGAACAAACAACCAAATTATGAACTGTTTCTGGAGAGGGCCACGTAACAGAAGTTTTAGCTACCAGCCAGTAAGAAGCCAAGATGTTTAGTGTTATAACTGCAAGGATCTGGTTTCTACCTAGAGCCATGTGAGCTTGGAAGGGGACCCTGGCTCCAATCAGTAATGCAGCATGGCAGACACAATGGTTACAGCTCTGTCAGACTGAGCATGGGATCCACTAAACCACATCCAGGTTCCCAACCTATAAAAATTGTGAGACAATAAATGTGTGTTGTTTAACTACTACATTTGTAGTAATTTGTTACATTGCATAGAAATGAAATGTGCAAATCAAAGGTCTATCAAAAGGTGAATGTATAAACAAATTATATGTCTGCCAGGGCCATATGTAGGATTATTCTTCAGGTTTAACAAGCTTCCCCAGACAATTCTAATATAGAATTTTTGGACCACATTTAGCAAAACACCCCAGAGCAGTAGGTCATTTAAGGAGGAAGAACAGAGGAGTCAGGAACATATGGTTTCTTCTGACTTAACCCAGCTTTCTCCCAGGGGACCTATATTCTAATTAAAACAGCAATATCTTTGTTCATTCTTCAGCCAGTCAATGGGCAATTTCATTCAGTTCTATTAACTGAGTGTAAGAAATCCTAAGACATAGCCATTCTTCCAAAAGAGCTAAAAATTCCGTTAAGGAAAAATGCTCATATACACATGAAACTGGAAACTGACAGCAATCCCAAGGAAACAGGACAATCACCCACCCTCTCTGGTCATCAAATCTAGTTTTTCTTGGCCACGTCCCAAAGTGTTCCCAAGAGCTGCACCTCCTTCCTGGCAGTGTCCCTTTAAAGTCACCTTTTAACGGATTGGTTAATCATTTTAATGATCATTCAGATGTTGTTCCCCTGCTGGATTTCCTCCATTTTTCCTATCTTAAGGTTTTTCTTTTTCTCTCGTTTTATCCATTTTTGTTGTAATTTGCCATCCACGCTGCTGAGAGATTTCAGGAACTCTTGGTTGAGGATCATGGCAACATTCAGCCCCACCTGCCTTCCCCAGTGTCTTGGCAAATCTTTTGGTGCTGCACCATGTTCCAAGAACCAAGAAAGAAATTTTATTGCCACCAGAATAAGTGTAATCCCAGCTGGACAGATGAAATACAACATCTTAATTCCTAGATATTGCTGTTTTTCATTGAGCTTACTTCACTTGGGGAAATTTTTGTTAACTACCTAAGCATCCGATTTTAATTCTAATTAAGTGTCACAATCTATAATATTCATGCAGATTCATACTTTTGAAAACTTCTTGACAATTTTCTACTTCATTTTTTATTCCAGGTCATTAAAAATGATGCTTTTCTATTATGGACTATCACATAGTTGATGGTCCAGAAAATAATGTTTATCTTTGGTGAAAAGGATGGAAAATTTCTCCCTTGTAACATAAGAGTAAGATACTCCAAATCAGCAAAGGTTTTTCAAACATATTATTATTACAGTAATTTCCCACTTATCTAATAGGTAAGTTCAGGGACCTAAACAAAACGTTATACATTTTGAGAAAATTATCCAGGATGGAGAATGCACAGGCAATCTCTGGTCCAAAGAAGGGAAGGCTCATATGTACTGTCTTCAAGTATGGGATGGGCTGTCAACATGGTTTAAAGAAACAAAATTAGTCTTGGCCAGGTAGCTCAGCTGGATAGAGCATTGTCCCTCTACACCAAGGTCGTGGGTTTGATCCCCAGTCAGTGCTCATATGAGAACTAACCAATGGATGCATAGAAAACTGGAACAACAAATTGATTGATCTCTCTCTCTTTCTCTTTCTCTCTTCCTCTCTCTCTCAAATAAATAACACTTTTAAAAAATTAGGTCTATTGTTAGAAGGAATGGAGTGACAGATCTTAGTGTAATAAATAAGGTGACATTTCCTTACAATGAGTGCTGTTCAAAGATAGAATAAGCTTCTTGGGAAAGTTTATTCATTTTCTATGACTGCCATAAGAAATCACCACAAACTTAGCAGCTTAAAACAACACCCATTAATTACCCCCGTGGTTCTGTAAATTTGGTATAATCCATTACAGAGCAATAGAGAACATAATATACTTAGCTTTATCCTTAATGCTGTTTTTTCCCCCTCACATTCCACATCTAATCCATCAGAAAATCTTTTGGGTTTATGTATTTATATCCAGAATCTGACCACCTTTCACCACCCAGGCCCATCATCTCTCTGCTCCTGCACCTGCACCACCTCAGTCTGTTCTTAAAGGAGCATCCATGATCCTTGAAAGACAGTAGTTAGATCATGTCGCTCCCCTCATTAAACCCTGCGATTCTTTCCATTTCACTCACATAAAAGCTAAATTCTTACAGTGACTCTATATGATGTTCCCTTCCCAACCCCCACCCACTACATCGACCCCTACTCAGGGATCTCAGCTACTCTTCTACACCCACCCCTACATCGACCCCCCAACATTCCACACTCACCTCTTTGTTGCTATTTAAATTTGCAACCCCCTCTGCCTCCCTCACCCTTCCCCATATCCTTAGCACTTATTTGCACCCAACGTACTGTGTAGAGGCAGGCCATTTGTGCCTAACCCGACTCCTCTGACGGGCAGTGTTACCCAAGAGTTGCCCAGTGGGTTGGCAGAGGGCTATTGTATCTGCACCATGGCCTGAACGTTTTCCCTGCCCAGTCTTGCCTCCCTTGCCTTTTATCTCTTATGGGCATTACACCCGAAAATCTGTTGTACTCCTAATACCCTCTCAGTATCTGCTTCCCAGAGACCAAAACTAATACCAGTACTGTAGGATTCACTTTACCTGTATGAACTCATTTAAATGCCTGGCTATTTTCTATTCTGGCTCCTATTCAAGGACCTTTCAAAATTTCCTAGGATATAAAATCCCAGCAACATGGGAAATTAAGATTCCTAAATCCTTACTCTTATCAGCAAGTTTCCTCATTCATAAACTTAAATCATAGCAAAATTTCCCCATTTTTCTCTTTTTGGAAAGAAAATTAATCTTTCTGAGGCTCTTTGCCCCCTCTGATTTTCTCCCTCTTTTCACTGCCATGCTTTCTAAATGAGCTGTCTCCGTTTCCTCCCAGCACACTTGTGCCAGGTACCTGGCAGCCTGACTGCCCACAGTCCAGGAAACTGCCCTCCTAGAGCTCCTGCTGCAGCCGGCACTCTTGACAACTCTCTGCTTGGAACCCTCGTCCTTGTTGGGTGGTGCCCACAGCATCTCCTCTGCCTTCCTCTCACTCATCTATTTCTTCTGGATATTCATTGCTTTCGCACCTTCTCCCTCAGCCTCTGGTTGGGATGTTCCCAAAGGCACAGTGCTTGGCCCTCCTCCCTACTGTTTCTGCACACTTTCTTCTAAAGAACTTACTCATTCTCATGCTTTCGTTCTCACTTGCAGATATCCATTTCTGTCACTTCACTGCTCTGTTACCACTTCAGAAGAGACGTCTTAACGGAGGGCTCGACATAGAATCAGAAGCTGTATAGAAAGACACCGTTCAATTTGATGATCAAAAATTTAAAACAACTGCATGACTAAAAAATCAAACAAAGGTATGTGAAAATAACCAACAAAACAATCTATGATAAATAAACAGATTAATTGTAAATGAGAAAGAATATAATTCATATGGCAAAGGACTAAGTTTTTCTCTACAGATGACTCTTACAAATCCACAGACCACCCCAAAACAACCTGGTAAGAATAAAATGGGAAATAGATATGAATAGAAAATGTATAGGGATTAGAAAAAGGCAAGTGGTGCTGGGACAACTGGATATTTACATGCAAAAGAATGTAAATATATACAAATGTTAAGATAGATCAAAGTCTCAGTGTAAGAGCTAACACTGTAAAACTCTTGGAAGAAAATGTAAGTATAAATCTTTGTGACCTTGGATTAGGCAGTTTTCTTACATATGATGCCAAAAGCATAGCAACCAAAGAAAAAAATAAAACTATTTTAAAGTTAAAACTTTTCTTCATCAAAGGACACACTACTAAGAAAGTGAGGAGAGAAAATATTTGCAGATCATATATTTGCTAAAGAACTACTGTCCAGAATATAGAAACAACACTTAAAACTCAACAAGTAAAAGTTAAACAATTTTAAAATTGGCTTAGCTTTTGTTTATGTTTGTTTGTTCATTTTTCTACGTCTATGAGGTTGTTTATTTTTGCTTAATCCTGTCACCTTTTCCACCCAGCCTCCTATCCCTCCTTCCCTAACAGCTGTCAGACGCCTATTCTTTGTATCTATGAGTCGGTTTCTATTTTGTTTTTTTATTTATTTTGTTGATTGCATTCCACATATGAGTGAAATCATATGGTATTTGACTTTCTCTGACTGGCTTATTTCACTTAGTATAATACTCATCCTGTCTCAAAGGGAGAGATTTCCTTTGTTTTTTTTTATAGCTGAGTAGTATTCCATTGCGTAAATGTGCCACAGCTGTTTTATCCATTCATTTACTGATGGGCACTTGGGCTGCTTCTATATCTTTGCTGTCGTCATTAACGTCGCAATGAATGTAGGGGTGTGTAAATTCTTTTGAATTGATGTTTTAGATTTCTTTGGATATATTCCCAGAAGGAATAGCTGGGTCATAAGGCAGTTCCATTTTTAATTTTTTAAGGAAACTCTATACTATTTTCCACGGTGGCTGTGCCAGTCTGCATTCGTACCAACAGTGCATCAGGGTTCCCTTTTCTCCATATTCTCGCCAGCACTTGTTGTTCATTGATTTATTGATGATAGGCATTCTGACAGGTGTGAAGTGATATCTCATTGTGGTTTTAATTTGCATCTCTCTGATTAGTGACATTGAGTGTCTTTTCATATGCCTGTTGACCATCTATATGTCCTCTTTGGAGAAGTGTCTATTTAGATCCTTTGCCCATTTTTAAATTAGATTTGTTGTTTTTGGTGTTGAGTCCTCTAAGTTCTTTATAAATTTTGCATGTTAACCCTTTACCAGATGTATCATTGGCAACTATGCATTTGAATAGATATTTCTTCAAAGATACACAAATGGTCCATAAGCACATGAAGAGCTGCTCAACCTCAGTAGTCATTAGGAAAGTTCAAATCGAAACCATTATGAAATACCACTTCACATATACTGGGATTGTTATAACTTTTTGAAAGAGGAAAATAACAAGTCTTGTTAAAGATGTATAGAATTGGGACCCTCATACATTGCTGATGGGAATGCAAATGGTACAGCCACTGTGGAAAACATTTTGGCAGTTCCAAAAAGTTAAACATAGAGTTGCCAATGACCCAGCAATTTTTTCTTAGGTATATACTCAAGAGAATTGTAAACATGTGTCTATACAAACACTTGTACACTAACGCTACTCATAGCAACATTATTCATAGCAGGCAAAAAGTGGAAACAACCCAAATATCCATCACTTGATGAATGGTTAAACCAAAGGCGGTCTATCCATACAATGGAATGTTAGTCAACAATAAAAAGAAATCAAGTACTGGCACATGCTACAACATGAATGAACCCTGAAAATATTATGCTAAATGAAAGAAGCCAGTCACATAAGGCCACATACTACTTGATTTTATGTATAGGAAGTGTCCAGACTAGGCAACGCCATAGAGGCAGAAAGTAGATTAGTGGTTGCCAGGGACTGCAGGTGGGAGCTGTGGTATTGGGAGAGAGGGGGGTGGGAAAAAAAGAGGTGATGGGAATGACTGATGGGTATGGGCTCTCCTTTGGGGTGACGAAGTATCTTGGAACTAGATAAAAGTGGTGGTTGTACAGTCTTGTGAATATGCTAAAATCCACTGAATTTTAAATTGGTGAATTTTATGGTATGTGAATTATATCTCAATTTAAAAAATTAATAAAAGCAAATGAGTAATAATCATGGGAATAGATTATCAGGCTCACTAGTAATCTTTAATATTCAAATTAAAACAACAATCAGGATTCATTTTCCTGTTTAAAAAAAATCTATAGCATACACAGTGTTTCATGGTTTTAGAGAAACTCATACCTCTTGCGGAAAAAATAATCTGGCATATTGTGTTCATACTCTTTGAATAAATAATCTCACTTCCAATAATTTATCCTAGGCTTATATTTGCACATATATGTATGAGTAAATGTTTAAAGCCATTAGTTGTAGCATTGTTATTAAAGAGTAAAACACTGGAGACCATTTAATTGTATAGCTATACAATGCAGAGTTAAGCTACTGCTAAAACAATAAAGTAGGTTTATATGGAAAGACGTCCATGATATAATGCAATGTTTAAAAATTTATCACCAAAATATATAGATAATAGCTATAATCTTATAAAAGATTCACATTATATATACTTATATACCTTATACATATATATATTATATATAAAATATATCCCATTTTTGTTCAAAACTGTATGCATGCATGCAGGCACATCAATTTGTAAAGTAAAAACTAGAGAAACATACACTGAAATGTTAATAATGGTTGTTGGGCATGGGGGAAGATGACATTTGGGGGAAATTTTACTTTCTGTCTATCATCATTATTTAAAGTTTTAAAAATGAACATGTTCAGCCCTGACCGGTGTGGCTCAATTGGTTGGGCATCATCCCACAAAGTGAAAGGTCACTGGTTCAATTCCTGGTCCAGGCACATGCCCAGGCTGCAGGTTCGGTCCCCAGTTGAGGCATGTGCAAGAGGCAATCAATAGATGTTTCTCTCCTTCCCTTTCTCCCTCCCTTCCTCTCTCTCAAATAAATAAATAATCAATGTTTAAAAAAATAAAATTGAACACGTTTGAATCTTTCATCGGGAAAATTAATCACTGTTTATAAAAATTTGTGAATTTCTTGAAAGCTGAAAACATAATATGAAAAAAATGACATTTTGAGGTATTTTAAAGAGATCGTTTTGGAGAAAAAAATGAAATTTTAAAAAATCCACCATTTAAGATATCTTGGGTTTTTTTTTTGGTGGGTGTATTGTATTGCTTTATTTGTGTTTATCATCAGTTAATGTTTTTTTTTCTTTCACACAGTTACAAAGTGTTTTTATTATCTTTTTCCACCTAAAGAGTAAAGAGCTGGGATTTCGGAGATAAGAGGCTTTGGCTAGTGGACCATCATTCTGATACACAGAGGATGGCTATGCCTGTGAGGAATGATTAATTGCAAATATCACTATGATTATCAATAACTTCACAGCTCACAAAGAACTTCAGCACATCTCACCTCATTGAACTGCTGGGCCTAATGTTATTCCATGTCCCTACAGATCAGGTTTGTATTTCATTAACCTCTGTGTCCCCAGGATCTAGCTCAGTCAATGCACAAAGTAGCTGTTTTCTAAAATGAACTGAACTGAAATTGGGGAGACAGAAGGATCTCAATTATCAACATGTATTAGGGGGAAAATAGGGACTGAAGAGGAGGACGTTGAAAATAAGGATAACACTGAAGCTGTTTTATAGGGTTTCAAATGTTCATCTCTTACGTATTTCATCTCACCTTTAAAATCTAGAAAAGAAACAAAGACAGGAAGGCCAGAGTAGAGTGACAAGAGGGAAACGCACAATGGCGAATGATAAAGGCAAGTTTCACCTAGTCCCTGTTTTCAGAAGCCAGTCACAAGCTCCAAACTGCAAAGTAAAGTATACACAGCTAAGCCTGATTAGACAAAGGTATCAGATCAGGCACTCTATCTTTTGTCCTTCGATCACAATGAACTTTTGGTTTTGTTTTTAAGCTAAGCATAGTTCAGTCTATCTCCAATATTTAGCTGAGTTAAACAGGAAGTTGCTATTTGAAACCGTCACACTTTTTAGACACCTCTGCTGGTGACAATTGCGACTCTAATGCAAATAGTCCAAAGTTTCCTTCTAAACTGTTAAATTCAAGGTTTCAGGCTGTGGTTTGCAGATGCTTCAGATCCTCTAGTTGCTTTGAATTCTGCTCAGTTCAATTGAAATTCATGCTTCCTACTTCAAGAAAGCCAGAAAGCCATCTGAATTTCCTGAAACACCTGGTGCCAGGCAGGTTGAGGCAGGCGATCCTGTCATGCTGCCCTTGACAGTTTTGTGATGGCATCTTTCTTTGGTATTTATGTTATTTACTAGCAAATTCCAAATAACGTCAGTGCTGATGAGTGCGAGGACAGCCACCGTGACTGCGCTATCACCACTGCTCAGGGCACAGACTTTGACTGATCTTGAGCAGAGTTTTTCAAACTGGAGATTGTATGACCCATTGATGGGTTCAAAGACAACTCAGTAGATCACAACAGCACTTAAAAACAAAACCAAGTAGGATAAAATGGAAAAAACATCGGAATATACAGTTCATAGAAAAAGTAAGAACTGTTTTATGAAACTTAAGTTTGAATTACCTATGTGTATGTGTGTTTATGCACTGTGTAGCTTATTATAAATGCCTTCCTATAGTCATGGTCTAAAGAGACTGAAAACCCTTGATCTAGAGCAGAGGTTGGTAAACTGGTTCACAGGCCAGATCCAACGTGCTGCCTGTTGTCTCTATGGACCACAAGCTAAGAATATTTTTAAATATTTTTAAATATTTAGGAAAAAATCAAAAGAAGAATATTTCATGACATGTAAAAATCACGTGAAATTCAAATTTCAGTGTCGATAAAATATTTGGAATGCAGCCACACCCATTTGTTCAAGTATTTTCTGTGGCTGCTTTTGTAAGACTTGAGTTGTTCTGACAGATACTTTATGACCCATAAAGCCTAAACTACTTACTCTCTTTATGGGAAAAGATTACTGTATCTAGAGGACTCACTTTTATGATGTATTTTTTTTCAAGTCTGTGTCTGTTTAATTTGGCTTGTGGAAGAAACTGGGGACACTGCCACTACTCCCAACATCCCGTGGGGCGCCCCTGCCTGTGCCCTCAGACGGCCCGCACCTGCAGCTCTCTGCGAAGGCCTGCCCGTGGGCTTCTGGAGAGGCTTTGCCCACCTGAGCAGGAGCTACGAGAGCGCAGGGGTTTCAGCTACCGCAGGCAGGCCCTTGGCCAAGATGCAGCGATAGGAGAGGCTGAGTCTCTTGCCTGAAATCATGAGGACAAAACCCTGAAAGGTAACCTCTATTCCACAGGTATGTGCTTTGATACAGTGACAGGACTGGTACAAAAATGGCCAGCAGTGGAGCATGGCCAAGACAGAAAAGAATAACAGACCAAAGATTTGGTGCCACGTAGGAAGCCCAGCACAGCAGAACCCAGGCTGGGATTGGGGTGAGGGAGCGTTCATAGCTGTAAAGCCTAAAACGATACATAGAGACTTGACATGAGGGAAGCAACTCTTGTAGTGGGATCAAGCAGACGTTCTCCTCCCCTGGACTTGTCCAAATCACACCCTTGCTTGATTTCTCTCTCTCCTCTGTCCTGTTTGCCCTTTCAGGTTTCCCAGAGCACTTTCTTAATGTTTGAGGACACAAGAAACAGTCTCAGAGACATCTTCTGGGGAACCCAGCGTCAGGGAGAGGATGCAGCAGGGGAAGCTCGTAAAAGGCAATTCTTTTTGACAAAACTCTGGCTTAGAGGGTACTGCCAATCTGTCTTGCTGAACGTCGACTCTGCATGTTGTGGTTGGTGTTTTCAGAAAAGAGACAGAAAGGCGGTTTTCTTTTTGAAGATGAATTTGCAGTACATTGTAACTTTAAAGAGCTCCCAGATGTATCGAGAGAATTGGATTCTAATTCTAACTGATCCAGTGGGCAAGCAGTAATCTCTATGAGACTCCTTTCCCTCCCTTGAGAAAGAGTTCGACAAGCCAATTTTTAAGGTTTCCTCTGAGCCTCCTTGTGAAGTAGGTGGTTAAACCATCTTCCAGATTCTGACTAATCCTGATCCCGCTATGCAGCATGCAGACTGGGCTCCAAGACCCAGCCCAGCTGAGGCACCAGAGCTGCCATCCCAGGTGAGCACCCCCATGCGGCAGAGCCCCTCCAGGGGGCCCAGGGCTCTGCCCGCTGCAAACCCAGACATTAGCAGCCAGTCAGTAGCACTAAGAGAATTGCTTCCCTCATGTGGAATCCCTAAGTGTTGTTTTAGGCTTTACAGCTATGAACGCTCCCTCACCCCAATCCCAGCCTGGGTTCTGCTGTGCTGGGCTTCCTACGTGGCACCAAATCTTTGGTCTGTTATTCTTTTCTGTCATGGTCATGCTCTATTGCTGGCCATTTTTGTACCAGTCCTGCCACTGTATCGAAACACCTACCTGTGACACAGGAGAATCTCTAGTAGACACACAGGAAGAGCAAAAACCCTAAAAAGGAAATAGGGAGAGTAGGGTGGTGTGGTGAGAAGTAGGTGACTATAAGGTGGCACCATTTTATTTTTATCTTGCTAATTATAAAAATTTTAAATAACACAGGAGGATATAAAGTATTTCTTCAACCAGGTCTAAGGACCCCTAGGGATTCTGGACACACTGTCTGAGCCCTGTGAGTTCTTTACACAAAATTATTTGTATGTATCTGTTCATTTGGATAGCTATCTCAATGATTACATAGGAAAAACTCCATCATGCAGATTCTAGAAGATGACCACATTCAACTTAAAGGTAGAACTCAAATTTATCAACTTTTTTTATTTATTTATAATCTTTGGTGGGAGTCAAGTAATAAAGTGACAGCATTTTTATCTTTCCATTATTTTACAATAAATTAGCTGTATTGTTTACTTTTTTAGTTTATATAAATAATCACGATCATTTAAACACATTCTAATAGCACATGAACAGGCAAGGAAGGAGTAAAAATCACTCAAAATCCTACCATTCATGCCATGAACATTTTCACGATTCTTTCCTGGGTTTTAGCCCTTTTAGGGTTTGGAAAACACGTCTAGCTGTCATTAGGTTGGCAGCTCCCAACTCAAAATGAGAGCTACCACGCTTGTGTTCAATTCTTTTCTTGTTAAGACAAAACTTCCCTTTGGCTGTGCTAATTTGCTCGAGTGGCACTTTCACATACCAAAGCTTAAGCTTTTAAAATTATTTAACAAAATACAAATTTAACTTGACGTTCTGAAAATTAACATAATTAAAATGAGTAATTTACTATTTTAATTAATGAGGAGTGATGAGGACAGACCGGGAGCAGATGTAATATGGAGACGATGCACGTGGGTCATCTGAAAGCCACGGGACATCACGCTGACAGTAGTTTCAACATTTTAATTGCAGACAATATAGAAACAAGGAAAAGAAAACTTGAATTATGGTTGTTTTTTAAATGATATGAATGACTCACTTCCCATTTGTACTATTTTCTTTCCAAACTTATTATGAACTCTCTGGTGAAGCTGTATTTTTTAACATCTGCAAAAAATAAAGCAGATTTGTATATTATTTTCCTGTTCCACCAAAAATTTAATACCTAAGAAAGTTACAATAGTAATCTTACTTTTAAGGAAGGAAATAAAACCAATTTAGCATTATCAAGTATCATATCATTAAAATGGGTCCATAGTTTTGGATAAATATTGTCTGATTACCTGGATATCAAATATAGGCTTGAAGTTTTTCATCTTTTTAGAGTATAAAGCAATATAAAGAATATCATCAAAGGTCAAATGCCAAAAATATTTTAATATAGACTTGTACCTGAGATTACATCTTTCCATCATTATAACTTCAACAGATACCTTATTTTAGGACAAAACTCAACAATTTGAGTTTTTATTACATAGATTTTTTGGGTATTTATAAATTGCCTTTGGATTTATATTTCTTTTAATGCTATAACTTTCCAAGACCCCCTAAAAGCACAAAGGGTACATTGATTTCTATTACTTGTATCTATTTAAGTAAAAATTAGAATTAAAAATTTTAAGCCAGTGGTAAATAGCCAAAGAACTGTTTCCTTTAAATGATCTATATATTATCTGAATTTGAGAAAGTCAGGCATAAGGCTAAAAAAGTTTGTTGTTCCTGTTGCAGGCTTTCAGTTGCAAGGGGGAGAGAGAGAGAGGTTCTTTTTATATCAATGGGACCATTCCATATGTGCTGTCCTGTAACTTCAATTTTTACTTAACAATATGTCACAGACCTCATTCTTTTTAATGGCTAGAATATATTCCATCGCATGACTGGTCAGCCAGTCGCTCATTAGGATGTTTTTGTTGTTCACAGATTTCGTGTAAGGAACATTGAGATGAACATCATTGCTCATTTTGTAAACTTGTGTAGGGTAATTTTATAGAAATGGAACTGCTGAGTCAAAGAGAACTCACTTTTAAATTTTTGATAAATATTGCTCAACTGCTTTCCAAAAAGGCTATATCAATTTTTTATTTCACCCATTGGGTATGGAAGTTTTGCCACACTCTCATCAACACAGAGTATCAGAATTCGTAAATGTTTGAAAATCTGATGGTTGAAAAGCAAAAGCTGTGTGTAAACTGAGCTGATGGTATTTTATGTTTCAAATGTATATAGATGCTGCTGTAATCACTGAAATACAAAGATAATTCCAAAGTGTCACTGCATTAATTTATCTGTTTACCATTATGCATGTTCTCAATCAACAGCTACTTAAACTGCTATCATGCAGAAATTTATGATTTTGTTTCTTTCAAAAAAGGGTGCATATAACAAAATATGTTTGGAAGCCTGCATTATTTGGGGCAATTGTCTGCATAAGAACACTACCCAATATAATGCAGAGAAGGTGACAGACCAGGACCCAGGCGGGAAGCACTGGTGGGTGCCCTTTCCCCTTGTACTGACACACATACCACTCCAACTGCCCGTGGATCCAAAGAGGTCCCAAGGGGCGATAAGGTCCTGTCTGGGAGGAGTTTTTTCCTTAAATAGTAATAAAGGTATCCTTTGTCTTTGTTGTTTCCAAGTTCCAAAGTCTTGAATTCCACTGTTGTGGAATCAGCATAAAAGTAGACGACATCTTAAAAAAAAAAAAAAGAAAGAAGCAGCAGCTCAGCCCATGTATCCAGATGATCTAAGAGGCTTGTTCAGGTTGTGCCCCTGCACGTGAAGTCCTTTGGTGGCAGGCTGTGTGCTCACTCCGTCCTTGCATCTCCCAGTGCCTGGCAGAATACCCGGCAGCACGTGCATGAACGCGTGCTCTCTTGCGCTTATGTGTACCTTTGTTGACTTGTGCAGGGTCACATGCTTTCTAATCTTTCTCATTCTTACTCACACTGGGTTTTAGTCTTTAGAGAAATCCTTTTAGGAACTACTGGTAAGGTGCTTTTGATTTAGACTTTTGCTGGAATTGGTAACAAAATATTGTAAAAGACGAGTACAAATTTTCTCTGAAAACAAAATTATCTGTCTTCTTAAAAATGAAGCTTCCTATTACAAGGGCAGAATACAACCTCTTACCCTGACTCAGCTGATGTGATTTCAAAGAGAAATTTTATACCCCTGTTAGTGTTGTGATGATTGGGTTAACTGCAGTTATCAACTCTACTAGTTACCTTCATCTAGAGAAGAAAGATTTGATTACTGATGGCAGCGCTGTTACTAAGTGAATTGATTATATCTAATGCCACATTTCTGACCACCTTCAAAATTCACAATTCAGGGGACAAAAAGAAAAAGCAGATACATCCATAAAAGGAGCCTCTCTGAAGTATTATCTGACCTCTCTTGCTTTTTTAATAAGTTTAAAATTTCTCAAAAATTGAGATAAAATTCACATACCATAAGATTCACCCTTTTTTGATCTTTTTTTCTTTATTGCTGACACTTTTACAGATAACAAAATGCACCCCCTTTAAATGTACAATTCAGTACCTTTTAGTATATTTACCCATTACCACGATCTAATTCCAGAATATTTCCATCACCCCAAAAAGAAAACCCCTACCATCAGCCCCTGGCAACCTCTAACCTAACTTCATTTCCTTTTGCTTTGAGCTAATAGTGCCTCCAGCCTGGGGGAGACAATGGCCATTAAGCATCTCAGACCTTGAGAGAGTTCTGTTTCCCAAGTTGACTTTCTTTCTGCCGACATCCGTAAATGCTGTTGACCAAGCACAGAAATCCCAGGGAATTCTCTGTAGGACAATTACCCTTAGTCATATAAAAGAAAAGCATGTGTGGTAACTAGGGAAGGACTAGCTGATGAAGACATGGAGTATTGCCTTTGCTGAGTACAGTGTTGATTGTCATGGATGGCTGAAGATCACATTGTCTTGAAGAGATAAAATAGTATGGGATGTTCTTTTTAGGAGTTAAAAAAAAGGCATCTGCCATCCCAGAGCCCAGGATTGAGTTTTAAGTTCATTAACATAACACAAAGCTCTTAACTTGCTGACAATTTGTACCTGGCATTTTGTCTGGAAATGGAGCAAGGTGGTTTGGGAAAGAGCTTACAAGATGTGAGAGAGAAAAGCAGCCCCCACACCCAGGAGCTGATGTGGCGCTCACAGCTAGGTCTCATCCTCATGCAGAACAGGAGCAATTTCACAGAATGCTGACATTGGACAAGACCCTTCTATGGCCCCAATGGATCCAAAGAAAGACCCAACCGTATGAACAAAGGCTAAACACAAATGTTGCCCAAACTGCAAAAATGAGCAAACATCCTCCTAACCTGGCTAATAAGAATGAATCCTGCTGCCTTATCAAGCCCTTCAGTTACCTTCATCTGTCTCATCTTCTAGATAAAGAGGCCAAATCATAGAATTACCTGTTTTCTGATAGCATTCAGTCCAGAACAAGGCCCCACTTCCTTAACCCTCCTCAAAATCATGTAACACAAGCCCAAATCCTATCATCAGTTTCTAACACGTCTTGCTAAGATGTCCCACAGTCCTCCCTCACTGAACTGAGTTACAGACTGAACTTACTCACCTACAGGTGTGCCTTTGTTGGTCTTCAGCTGAAGGACATCGACAAAGGAAATAGATCATTTTCTACAAAGGTGATTTCAGATCACACAAGGGCTGCTTCCTGAAACTATTTTACCTACCTATCTGCCCCAGGTAGTACCTGAAATTCCACCATGAGAATGCTATTCCTCTGGGTAAACACTTTAATGATGGTGGAAGTAGACATGCTCTTAGAGAAGAGGATGGCCTTTAACACACTCTCAATCATAGATGTTTGACTTTGAGCAACGTACTTTTATAGTTCACTTATTCTGTATATTTCCTTACCTTCTAGAGCTTTGAAATTAGAGCACATCCTATGATTCATGGCATCTTGAATTCTCTGAAACAAGGTGATACTGCTGAACTTCGGTTTTCTTAAGTGTGAGTTCTAGTGGTGGGTGAATACAATTTCACAAAAACCTCAGTTACTGGAACACAACTCTCACAATTCCTGCTATACACATGTGTTATAGTAATGATGTTCATAACATATCTGTCTTTATAGCAACTCACTTTTAAAATTTAAGTAAATATACTTTTTTCATAATAATATCCGTGAAATCATGGGCAAGATACACTAGTTATATTTTTCCCCAAAATGTATTAAAATATATACACTACTGTAAAAAAATTATAAAATGGTTGTTTGTATTCTAATTAAAATCATCTCACTTATCCCCTGTGACAAGCTTGGGCAACACTAAACTACCTGACTCCTAGCTGTCTTCCTGGCTCCTATGTTCGGTGTCCTATGGTTCTAAGAGGGACACAGTCTGTCTCCCAAAGTTTACAATCTAAGGGTCAAGACTAACATGAACAAATAGAAGAAGAACATACAATCATACATATTTTTAAACACAAAAACACATCCTATTAGCCATTTATATGGCTTTTAAGTAAAGATAATTGTGTTGGAGTCATTGGAGCTTGAAGATTAATTATGTTAGCAAAAAGTATCAGGTCTCTTGATACTTGGAAATACTTGTGAAGAATTTCAGGTATGATCTTGTTTCAAATATTTTGGGGAGGATTTTGTTTGGAAAATAAGGAAAATACAGGGTCTGGCACAAATAACACCCCTATTTTATTACAAAATTTTTTATTACAAAATCAGAAGCATGTAATTCGGTAGCATAACAATATCACTCTCAAGTACACCATATGACATTTTAGGTGAAATGTTCAAATCAAAACTTTAAATTATTACACCCATATTATTACCCTACCAACCACACTTAAACAGGCATTACTTCTGCCAGACCCTGTAGATTTGTTTTGAGTAGCCTGGGATAGCCTGTTAGAAAAGAAAAGGTTTTATAAATTACACATTCTTCCCTTTATTACCACCTGTCAGAGGTCCTTTAAGCTATTGCTAGTCAAAGTACGTTTGGTAGACATCGGGTTGGCCAGGAAGCTTGTTAGAAATGCAGGTTCTCAGGTCCTAACTGCAGCCCTGCTGAATTGGAATCTGCATTTTTCCTGATCCCGGGTGAGTTGTATACATATTAAGTTGCAGAAGCATTGCCTTAAGCCACCCAAACCTGACTTAGCCACTGACTATTTAAACATGGTCTTGCCAGGCCCTGGCTGGGTTGCTTGCTTGGTTTGAACATTGTGCCATACACTAAAATGTTGTGGGTTTGAGTCCTGGTTAGGGAGTGTACAAAAGGCAACCGATCGATGTTTCTTTCTCACATCAACGTTTCTCTTTCTCTCGCCACTTTCCTCTCTATCTAAAATCAATAAACATATCCTTGGGTGAGGATTCAAACAAACAAATAAATAAAATGGTCTTGCCAGGCCAAGTAGCAAGGAGACCAGAGGTCCCAGGTAGATTAAATACATTAGATTCACGTGTTTCCCCTTCACCATCTTTGAGGGACACCACATTATACAGAGGACTTAGGAAGGGAATATTTACTTTATTAAAGGGGCAAAGAAACATCAATTTAAACTAAACTCAAAACCCCAAGCCATGACTTGTGGTTCTTCAGTGGATTGAGGCTAAGAATGAGACTAAAATAGCACTCACTATCTTCCTTGTTCTGACCACCTCTACCATCCCATAACCCTGCTGTGCCACATCTGCCTCCACTGTGAAATTATAAGCCACAATGTGAACACCTAAAGTCATAAAAATCCACATACAGGAAAATACTTATGGGTAAATGTAATCACATGAAAAAGAAAATGTCATGTTCTACTCAAAGAAGGCATGGGCATTTCTATGAGGAAACATTTTCCCTGGAAAGCGTTAGCCCAGAGGACTCAATTGATCTCAGGACCCCGGTTCCTTCCTTCTTTCCTTCACTCATTTACTCAATACTCAACAACTATTTATTGAATAAATGAATGAAAACATTTTTCCTCATGGGCAATAGCCCAGTACCCCTCCTTCCCCATTTAGCCCCTCTGGATCTCTGGATTCTCAACAAAGGCCATTTGAGACCACGTTTTCCGCCATCCCGACAACAGAATAAAATCAAAAGCATTTTTTAAATTCCCACTGACCAAGCAGAAATTAAAGGGAGCTAATCAGAAAACAAACAGCCAGTGGCAGCACACAATCATGGCGATTTCTGACTTTTTAAGTAAGTCATACTCCAATATTTACATATAAAAGAAAATTGTTCTATTTTTAGCACATTCAAATTCTTTATTCCCAGCTTTCCATTTGGAACTCAAACTGTACCAGCCTCCAATATTGCCGCTACTTTACTTCTGTGTCATATTTTGTCTGCATATTCAAAAGTATTCCCAACTAGCCTTTCAACAGTAGCTTTTGGGATGTTAGAATATCATCTCATGTGATTATATGTAACAGTGGACTTTGATATATCCATATGAATAAGAGTTAAGTCATTTATTTGAGTTTAAATGTTCCTCAATATGAACATTTTCACATGCATATTAATGTGCTTTAGTTTTTTCAGATATTTTCTAGCAGGAGGAGGAGTGGAAAGGAGTGGCCAGTTACTGTGTCCCTATTCTGTGCCAGACACTCTGCTGGGAGCTTGGGAAGGAATGAAGGTAGAAAAAATATTAGAAAAAGATATGTTACAGGTGACCTACTATGTGCCAGATATTGTTTTGGACTCTAAGTGTCTAGGGCAGAAATTCTGACATAATGGTTCTCAATCCTGGCTGTACCTGGAGTCTTAAAAATATATCTTAATGTCTGGATCCCATATCCAGAAATTCTGATTCCATTGGTTGAGGCGGGGCTGGAGACATCAGAGTTTTTAAAAAAATTCCTTTGGCGCTGGCTGGTGGGGCTCAGTGTATTGAGTGTTGGCCTGTGAATCAAAGGGTAACTGGTTCGATTCGCAGTCAGGGCACATGCCTAGGTTATGGGCCAGGTCCCCAGTAGATAACCAGACATTGGGGTTTCTCTCCCTCTCTTTCTCCCTCCCTTCTCCTCTATCTAAAACTAAATAAATAAAACATTAAAAAAATAAAATTTAAAAAAACAAACTCCTTCAGTAATCTGCTTATGGGCCAAGGTTGAGAACCACTGCTTTGAAATGTGTATTACAGTATTGTATTAATATCATCCATATGTAAGCTAGAGTGGGAAATTTCTTGACATTTCAGGGTAAATAATGGATAAAATATCCTTATGATTTTTGAGAACATGGGCCAGATTTTGTCTTTCCAGTACCTATCACAGGGTATAGTCAATAAATATGTATTAAAGACCTTAATGATGACAACTGCAAAGTTTCTTGAAGTCACTCTCACTGCCTGCTCCATCTCAAGTGCTTAACACATTTTTATCAAATGAAAAATAGGCTTCAATTAGAGCACTTCTGGCCAAGATGGAGACATAGGTAGATATACTTTGCTCCCTCGTAAAACCAAAACAAGGAGAGCAACAAATTTAAAACCAAAAATAACCAGAGCTGCCAGAAAATCAAACTGTATGGAAGTCCAACGACCAAGGATTAAAGAAGAAACATTCATCCAGACTAGTAGGAGGGGCAGAGGCGGGCAGCCAGGGCGGAGAAGACACGCTGCAAGGCGGCAGCTGGAGGACCAGGTGTTTGCATATTTGCGTGTGGATAAGCTGGAGGAACAGCTGGGGAGCTAGACAGACTGTGCAATCCAGGGTTCCAACGCAAGAAAAGAAAGTCTCAAAACCTCTGGCAGTATAAACCTGTGGGGATTGTGGAAGTGGGAGAAACTCCCAGCCTCACAGGAAAGTCCGTTGGAGAGACTCACAGGGTCCTAGAACATACACAAACCCACCCAGCCTGGAATCAGCACAAGAAGGGCCCAATTTGCTTGTGAGTAGTGGGGGAAGTGACTGAAAGCCTGCCAAGAGGTGAGCAAGCAGCATTATTCCCTCCCGGACCCCTCCCCCCACATACAGCATCACAACTCAGTGACCTGGGTTGCTTTGCCCTGGCGAATACCTAAGGCTCTGCACTTCCCAACAATTTCCAAGGCATGCCAAGACAAAGAAATATGGCCCAAATGAAATAACAGACCAAAGCTCCAAAAATAGAACTAAACAATGAAGAGATAACCAACCTATCAGATGCAGAGTTCAAAACACTGGTAATCTGGATGCTCACAGAAATGGTTGAGTATGGTCACAAAAAAGAGGAAAAGTGAGGGCTATGCAAAGTGAAACAAAGAAAAATATACAGGGAACCAACAATAAAGGGAAGGAAACCAGGGCTCAAATCAATGATTGGGAGCAGAAGGAAGAGATAAACATTCAACCAGAACAGAATGAAGAAACAAGAATTGAAAAAAACGAGGAGAGAGTTAGGAACCTCTGGGACAACTTTAAATGATCCAATATCTGAATCATAGGGGTGCCAGAAGGAGAAGAATAAGAGCAAGAAACTGAAAACTTATTTGAAAAAATAATGAAGCAGAACTTCCCCAGTCTGGCCAAGGAAATAGACTTCCAGGAGATCCAGGAAGCTCTGAGAGTCCCAAAAACGTTGGACCCAAGGAAGCACACACCAAGACACATCATAATTACATTACCCAAGATTAAAGATAAGGAGAGAATCTTAAAAGCAGCAAGCAAAAAGGAGACAGTTACCTACAAAGGAGTTCCCATAAGACTATCAGCTGATTTCTCCAAAGAAACCTTGCAAGCAAGAGGGGGCTGGAAAGAAGTATTCAAAGTCATGAAAGGCAAGGACCTACATCCAAGATAACTCTATCCAGCAAAGCTATAATTTACAATGGAAGGGCAGATAAAGTGCTTCCCAGACAAGGTCAAGTTAAAGGAGTTCATCATCACCAATCCCTTATTATTTGAAATGTTAAAGGGACTTACTAAAAAAGAAGATCAAAAATTATAAACAGTAAAATGACAAACTCACAACTATCAACTGAACCTAAAAAAACAAAAACAAAAATAAACTAAGCAAACAACTAGAACAGGAACAGAATCATAGAAATGGAGATCAGAGGGGAAGGGGAGGGAGAAGAATGGGGGAAAAGGTATAGGGAATAAGCAGCATAAATAGTAGGTACAAAATAGGAAATGGAAAAGCCAAAGAACTTATATGTATGACCCATGAACATGAACTAAGAGGCAGGGAAAATACTAGGGGGAGGGGCAGTACAGGGTGGAGGGGAATAAAGGGGAAAAAAATGGGACAACTGTAATAGTATAATCTATAAAATATATATTTAAAAAATAGGCTTCAATTAATGAAGGAATGATGATGAGGTGACATGCTACTACTGTATCACTTCCTTGAAAGAAGAACCCATAGGAACTATTCTAGCTCCACTGTTCCCGGCTCTGTGGAACTCTACTTGTCATCTCCTCAGCAGCAAATAACTAGCATGAGTTCTTTACCACAGATGGACTTGAAAATGCTGGGCCCATCTCTGGGGCAGCTGTGGAGGTCCGTGGACCCTCCCCTGCTTTATCTGAGGCTTCTCACTGCCAGGGTCAAATTATGACCAGATAAGAGATAAAGTTGGGAAATCAGACACAACATTAGCACCATGGTAAAAGAAAGAGTTCCATGCACTTTAGTAGCCAGTGAATGAACTCTGCTGGGAGAGTATTGGCTTTATTTTTTTTTTACCTGGAGTCAAATATTTGCTCTTTTACAAATTCTTCCCTCTTTGATATCATTGACTATGGTGGGACTGAGCTCTCAGGCATTGAATGAAATTCATAAGATTAAGGGATATTACTAATGTGTACATGTGTTTAAATGTCACCATCTATGAAAGAGTTCCTTTGGACAATTTGTGATGCCAGAATATATGTAGTGTACCTTGCTATCTTGGTACATACCATACAAGATGTATCACATTGTGTTCTTATCATAGGAGCATCCTACTATATTTTAACATTTTACTACAGAGATTTCGATATATAAGAAGACCAATTGTTTCATGAAGCCTATAACACTAAAAAAGACATATAGTTCTCACATTGTCAGCCTCTTTGGTGGATGTTATCTCTTCCCCAAATGCCAGTATGATAAAGAACTCTCCACTGTTTGATACTAATCGATGTATGTGGTGTGTGAGGCCCTATGGAGGATATTCTAGGAGAAGGTCACATGCTGTAGCACCAGCCATTGCAAATGCTGTTCCCAAGCGTCTCACCTGGGAGGATACTAGCTCAAATAGAAGCATCCACTGTTTCTTAGTCACACAAAGAACAATCACTAGGGATACACACAAGAGCAGCAGGAGGTCCCTCAGAATTCTGGGAGCCCTGACTGCATACAGTTCTGTTCCATGATACCATCTGAAAACGAGGACATTGTCAGGAAGAGGGTGTTCACTTCTATATGATGGCGTAATTATAAGGAAAGAATTCTAAGAATAATTTAAACAACCTTTTCCCCAGCTCTTTTCTCCTTGCTTGGTCCATTTCTCACTAATGCTTTTATCCAAACCTTCACTTTCTCTTCTTGATCACTTTTAAAGATTTCTGACTTCTAGAATGAGGAGGTAGGAGGATATAAATACATATGTCTATTATACAACATATAAAAATACATAGGTCCAAACATCTCATTCTTACATTGAAAGTTACTTTTATTATTATAGTTCATCCCATTTCACCTGCATGTTGTCTCTTTATCCACTCATCCTCTATTGCATTTTTTTTATTCTTCCTCTTGTAATTTTGTAATTCTCTTTCTGTTTCAGAATTTCCAAAACTTTTAACTGCCCATTTATCAAACCACACCCCCACACTGATGTTTAACTTCCAGGGAATAATCATAATAAAGAAAATTAGATGAGGGGCCAGCCATATTGTGTTCATTTTCCCAACTCTAATATTTCCTGGGATTTTGTTTATAAAAGATTGAGTGCATTGCTCTTAGTTTGATTTTTTCCCCCCTGTTTACATTCCTTCAATTTCTTTTCTTTTCTAAAAGGAAATGATCATAATCACCTAGGGAAATATGTCTGAGAATTAGAGTTGGGCTCCAGAGGGGGTGTAACAGTTTTCTTGAGCTTCTGTAACCAAGTACCTCAAAGTGGGTGGCTTAAACAACAGAAATTTATTGTCTCATTGTCCTAGAGGCTAGAAGTCAGAGATCAACATTTAGTTTCCTTCTAAGGGCTATGAAGATGTGTTTCATGTCTGTCTCCTAGTTTTTGGTGCTTTGCTGACAATCTTTGGTGTGCCTTGGCCTTAGAAGCATCACCGCAACCTCTCCCTTCATCCTTAAGTGGCATTCCCCTTGTGTGTGCTGTCTCCAGATTTCCCCTTTTTAGAAGGACACATCTTATTGGATTAGAGCCCACCCAAATGATGTCTCTTTAACTTGATTACCTCTGTAAAAACCTTATCACCAAATAAGGTTACCTGCAGAGCTACTGGGAATTGGGATTTCAAATTTGCGAAGGGCACAAAATTCAACCCTTAACAGGAGATTCTTTTTTTCTGTTCTGTGTATGGCTAGACGGCTGTGTCATGCTTTCTCAGCAGTAGACATGATGAGAGAAGAGCAGTTCCTCCCAGTTTCATTCTGCTTTTCGACTACATGACATTGGTCTCACTTTGTATCATTGTTCAGAGGAAACAGTCATTACTGGAGAGAGTGAAAATAGTGACTTGCTTTAAAAGAACCTGCTCATCATCCCTAAGGGAGAACAAAACCTCGCTCAGACTCTGCACATCCTTGTTGTTGTCCCTCCTCATCCCTCCCCACTCCCCACTCCTTCTCCCAAGCTGTAACCACATCTGATATTTTCTTCTGACCCTCCTTAGAAGTCACTTTGCCTCAAGTCACTACATGCTGCTTTGCACAAAGCCAAAGACACAGCTTATCTAGGTCTCTTTCTCAAACAGCAGAAATGCTAAGCCTTCCTGCTGTGAACACTTTTTCCCTCTCAGCCTTCAGCACAAAGCCAATCACTGACCCAGAGACCAGCAATAGGTTTTCCTGTGAGTAGAGAGGTCAGTGGGATGAGCTGAAAGTGCTACACCTGGAAGGAAAATGAGTTTAAATGAGATGGACAACAAATGGCAGAATCCACGTAGCCATCCAGGAAAATTCTCCTTGAAGTTTTGGTTCATTTCCCCAACCTGCCCGTGGAGCTTCCTGTCGGCCTCCTCGTTAGGAGAAAGCACATGCCTTAGCCATCTCTCAGGCTGCGAGGAACAAAGCTGCAGAGCTAAGTGGTGGTTTACAGCGTTCTGTTTTTGCTTTTGTTTTCCCAATGGGAAAGTGGGCACATTGTTCGCAACTAAACCACTCATAATCTTTGTGTTCTCCTGATGCTCTGACATCGACAGAAATGAAAGATACTTTTGCCTCAGGGGAACTTTGTGAGCTGAATTAATATCAAGACTGGGAAAGCTTATAGAAAAATCATCTTCCAATACACATGGGCATTAGACTTTCCAGAAAGGTGATCACTGGGGCATCAGAGAGAATAAGAGATGAAGGGGGGAAAGCACACTTTGGGATTTTAACAAACAGCATAACCTGTGTGTGGTAGAAAGGGCGACACCTTTCCTTTCCTCTTACGAACTCTGTGGCTTCGCCTCTCTGAACCTCAATGCTTGCTTTTAAAATTTTGCCAAATGCGGAAAATAATTTGTCTCAAAGGTGAATATTAAGTGAGATGATGCAGAATGACAATGTTTTTACCTTGATGGATCATTTGGAAACAAGTTCTCTTACCCGTTTCAATAGAAATATCTCAATTTGGTTTTGATTTAAAGGTAGGAAAGGAATGGATAGGAAATGAGAGACAATCACAGTGAGACAAGTAGCTGCTTAATGCTGCAGCATTTCTCTGTGCAGAACTTTCCTGCAGGGCACCTCTTACTCTGACACATTGGATTGGCCAAAGCAAGTCCAGGACTACCATGATCTCCCCCAGAGGCTGCTCTGGCCTATGCTCCCAGTCCAGACCCAGACACATCTACCTGTACGCACGTTCGTGGATTGACAAGGACACTTTACTTTTGTTCTGGCATAGAACTTGAGGGACAAAAGAGACTTTCTTTGATTTTCTACAGTTCACCCTAGTATCTTCCTTCTCTCCTAATTACATACTCTCTTTGAAATGTGTTGTAACTATTCCATGCATTGTCTTGTCTCAGCACATGAATGAAGGGTTGGGAACAATCTTTTATTTCTCTTATATGCCCTGAAGCTCCGCAATGCTGAGCCGATAGTCAATGCTCAATAAATGCTTTATTAACTTCATTTCCACTTGGGCTATGAAAGTCATCTTGTGTTAGACCAACTGTCCACTGAACACAACTAGAATAGCTGAATTTTGAGAAAGACCCATCTGTTTGAAGTCATCAGAGCATTACCAAGGCACATAGAAATTAGGGACAGCATCCTGGAGAGAAAGGAAATGTGTTGAGGTGAGACAAGATTGGAGCCATGTCTCCCCTCCAGGCATTTGCTGATTCATAAGAGGGATGAGGCTGAGCAGCTGAGGAAACAATCAGAAAGTGATGGCTAATCAAGTAAATCAGTAAAGCTGGGGAAAACACATACACACACACAAATGCTCCCAGAACTCTAAGAAGAAGAAAAAAAGGATGGCTAAGAGAGAAGCTGAGAAGCTGAGCAGAGAGTCTCACGGGGTTGAGGAAATAAAAACTGGAGCTGTGGGCTCACCAAGGAGGAGGGGCCTGGGGGGGCCAGTACCTCAGGCTCCCAGCTGTGGTCCCTGAGAGGTCGCCCCTAGGAGTAAGGAAGAGCCAGCAATAGCTCTGTGGTCAGCAAGACTGAAACCCAACTTCGAATCAGATCAATTCATTCTATCTGCCTTGTAGAAGCAAAAGTAAATGTACTCTGGGGAAAGACAACATCATCCAGAAATTCTCTAATTCTCCATGTAATTATTCAGTGTTATTTACCTTTACATATCTCCCTTTCAAATCCCTTACCCTTACCTTTCAAATCCTCCTGGTAATATGTGCAAAAAGCATGAAGAGTCAGAAATTCTGGTCTCTAGGTCTGTTTCCTTACTTACAGGTTTATCTAGCTTTGAAATCCTGTTTCCCTTTGTGGAATTAGACTCTGCCTCACCCTCACTGTGCTGCCTCCCGTGTTAATGGCATCTCATTCACCCCATTGGTGAGGGAGGGAATCCTGTCCTAGGGTTACGGGAATGGCCCAAGAACAGTACTGGATGTACACACACACAGTCGCACATACAGCCCAGGGAAGGAAGATAGGGCGCACCAGGAAGGGCCACATGGGGTTGACTGTGGGAACCGAGTGAATGACCACAGGCTGCAGGAGGCAGGCTTTGTAGTACCAAGTAGGTACGTGGTGGCCCTGGTTTTCATGGAATGACGTGATTGGCCTGTTTGAAATGTTCAGGGGACAGGACCCCACTTCTCAGGGATAAGCAGGAACTGTGCCTGGTCCCTTTGATAAGGAATGTCATTTGCCTATAGGACCTTATTGACAGGAGCAGGGTGGCGTGGGGGGACTTGCAGTTGGGCCATTTGCGGCTCTCTTGATTTTACTAGTTGTCAAGGCAGCACGTAATCCTGAGCCTTCATTTTAGGTGTTACACCACACCTCCCAACAGAGAAGGCCGCCAGAGTCCCTCTGCTATTCTCCTTAATTGTCTTGACATTTTATTTATCTTTACATCTCAAATTCTTTTTTTTTATAGTCTTATGGTTTTCACCAAAGTTTCGATCCTTGTCACCTCATTTCTGTTACAATAACGTTATGCAGTAGGTTCCTGTGCTTCCATTTCTCCACTGGTTCAATCTATTCTTGTCACAGCTGACATATTAATCATCACAAAATACCACTTAAATCACATTGCTTTCCAGTAGCTCCTCACCGCCCTTCAGTAGCTCCCTACTGAACTTGTGATTTGGCTTGCCCAAGGTGTGTGAAAATGCAGTAACAGCTAGCACAATGACAGGCCAAAAGAGCTAACTGTCATCTGCTGAGCTTTAGTAGCCAACTCTCTGATTTCAGGCTGAAAAATTAGGTATTTACCTCTGTGCTGCTACTTTCTAAACAAGATCTAATAATAAAACTTAAAAAGTAAAGTCAGTGCTGCCTTGGCTATATGTAGCTCTGTTGGTTGGAGCATCATCCCATACACCAAAAGGTTGTGGGCTCAATTCCTGGTCAGGACACATACCTACATTGTGGGTTCAATCCCTGCTCAGGGTGCATATGGGAGGCAACCAATTGATGTTTCTCTCTCACATTTGTGTTTATCTCTTTTTCTCCCTTCCCCTTCCTCTCTCTCTAAAAGCAATGAAAACAATGTCCCCAGGTGAAGATAAAGATATATATATATATATGTAAAGTCAGTGCCAATTATCTTATTGACATTTTCTTTCCAATAAAAAAGGTAATCTTGGTTTTAAGAATATGCTTCTTATCTATCTGAGTCAAAAAAAAAGCTGTTTTCATTTTGAATGATTAAAATGGTATGGCTGTAACCATTTTCATTTTTTTCTGAATTGATCCTTTGCAAGAAAAGATTGAGAAGATAGGTCCACCACAAAGGCTTCCATTTTCCCCTGCTAACACCCCGGATGCTCTGACTGTTCCAGGGACCACACCAGATCCTCATCACATAATTCCATCACTCAGCTGGCTGACTTTTTAAAAAGTAGACTTTTATTTTTTAGAGAAGTTTTAAATTCACAGCAAAAACGAGAAGTACAGCAAGTTCCCGTATGTGTCCTGCCTCCACACACATACAACCTTCCCCATTATTAGCACCACCGATAACAAAATCCCCACACCATAGTGGTACCTTTGTAATAATTGATGAACCTGCATTGACACATCACTGTCATCAAAGTCCATAGTTTACATTAGGTTGTGTCCTTGGGGTTATATGTTTTATGGATTGGGCAAATGTACAGCGACATGTTTCCCTGACTACAGTGTCATATAGAGTAGTTTCACTGCCCTAGAAATCCTCTGCGCTCTATCCATTCCCCCGCCCCCACACTCAACCCCTGGCAAACACTGATCTTTTCACTGACTCCATAAGTTCCCCCTTTTCAGAATACCCTATAACTGGAATCATATAATACGTAGCCTTTTCAGTTTGGCTTCTTTTACTAAGTAACATGCACTTAAATTTTATCCATGTCTTCCCATGTCTGAATAGCTTATTTCTTTTTTAGCATTGAATAGTATTTCATTGTCTGGATGTACTACTGTTCATTTGTGCTTTCACCCCCTGAAGGACATCTGAGTTGCTTCGAAGTTTTGGCAATTAAAAATAAAACTGCATCTGGCACACCTGTTGCCTTGTAAACCAGGCTGCCTGGGTTGGCCAGGCCAAATGAGACTGTGGCGGGAATCCCAATTAACAGCAGCATCAGTAAGTACCGCTGTATGGGGCTGCATTTAAGGTATCTGATAACTATAGCTGTGCACAGGGCTGGGTTATAAAATTCAGGTCTGGGCACTTTTCAGGGATAGCAGATTTCCCCAATAGGAATTATTCAGTTAGCCTCCACAAGCTTTTATTAAGAATATTCAATGTCCAGGTGGATGATGAGGTAATTCAGATGACTACCTGCCCTCAGAAAGGCTTGAGAGCCATGTAGAGAGCCCATTACTACTACAATGTCCGTAACAATGAACATTTATTGAACCAGTATTGATACTAATGCCAAGTGCTGTGTTAGGTATTTCATTTAATCCAAACATTGACCCAGCAGGGACACTTTATAGAACAAGGAATTGAGGCTCAGGTAGGTTAAGGAAAAGCCCTCCCGAGCTGAACTGCAGAAACTTGAAATGCATTTAGGACAACCTGGACCTGCTCCTGTCCATTTGCTGCTGTCCATAGGAAGCTACCCCTTGGACCCTAAGGTCTCAGATTATGTTCTTTATTACTTTCCTTCTAAGCCAAGGGCAGGATCAAGGACGCATAGGAAAACTCCTCCTTGGGTTCCACATACACACACAAATCACAAAATGTATAACAGACCTGTTGTCTCTCAAGGAACCTTGATGATGTCCTTATAAACTGTTTGGTCCCCTTGAGTTAGAGCAAGATGAAGACATTCATCCAGGAATGACTACCCACCATAGGGGAGGAAGGAAAGTCATTCTGAGCCTTTGGGACAGCAGACATTGTAGTGTTGGGCTGATACCCAACCATGAGTGTCCTGTGACAAGCTGTTCAAGAGATATGCTGATTAAAAAAAAAAAAAAGAAGTAGAAGAAGAGGGGATAGGTAGGGGTGTTGAGAAAAAGAACAACCACAACAAAATTAAAAATAAAAAAATAAAGCAAAGTGAAAGGAATTACGAAAAATATAAGGAGTAATTAATAAATTAAAAATAGTAAAACTAATACAAATAAACTTAAATGTTAATTAGTTGACAACAATAAAAAATGCAATAGGTAGTCTATAGTCCTGCTCGCCAGGGCTAGTCTAGCTCCTGCAACTGTGAACGGCCAACCTGCCAGCAACAGGAAGAATGCTGAGTTCACAATGAAACACCATCCCTTATAGAGACCAACCAATTAATGGGCAGTAAGTTGGTTACGTTGGACCCCTCCCGCCCTAAAAGGCCAGTGATTCCTCTCGACTGGAATGAAAACATATTATATGTTTTGATTTGCCTTTCCAGCAACATTATCCAAGGGCTTCCAGAAAGTTCTACCCAACAGAGTCCTGCATAGCACCACAAAGGCCCAAGGGACACACTCCTTAGCCAGGGAGACCTGCTATGGGCACATGCCCATGGGATCCACTTACACGTTACTGTTACATGCTACTTCAGCTCGAAGTTGCCAGCCTGACTGAATCATGAAATGACTCAATGCTAAGGTGCCAACTTAGAAAGGACACTATCTTCTAGGATGCAGTATATACCCTCGTATAATGATTTTTATGAAGGCAGGGTACCCAGTAGAGAGAATTCATGGGTTCAGGAGTCAAGGGGCAAGGGGATGGGTGGGAGAGGGCTACGGTTACCATCACTCCCAGTGAACCACTTGGGAACTGTCTGCCTAGAGCTCCTTCAAAGCTCTGTCTGCAGGCTGAGAGGTCCTGGACCCCAGCAGGAGAAACTCTTCCACCAGAAGTCATAGAAAAAGTCCCATTGATCTTTAAGCTATGACAGCAGCTTGTTCACTTTGGGCTACTTGAGCAAAGAGACCAGCAGGCAAGCAGAGGCATTCCTCTCTTGACTGCGGTAACTTGGCTGATTGACCCTGGTCTGCAGGAGTGGGTGGACTTCTTTTACATAATGGAACAGGGTCAGTTCAGTTTGGCATCCAGGTAATCCATGAGGTTGCTCTTGATACTCCCCTGCCCAACTGTGATGGTAAATCAACAAGTGCGGCAACTCTGGCCGCAGGAGGGCATGGCAAG
Organism: Pteronotus mesoamericanus; assembly: GCF_021234165.1. Taxonomy (NCBI): domain Eukaryota; kingdom Metazoa; phylum Chordata; class Mammalia; order Chiroptera; family Mormoopidae; genus Pteronotus; species Pteronotus mesoamericanus. The sequence continues at coordinate 12,845,000 of NW_026555325.1, read as the reverse complement.
CAGCCTCAGGGATGAAGATCCTGATTCCCCTCAACAGGTAGACAGCTAGACTCGCAGAGGCTGAGTACAATTGACACTGGATAGCAGACAATCAGTATCAGGTGTGTCAAAGTCAGATGTAGCAGTGGGCACTCTAGTTTGTGTCACTATTCTTAGGTCTTAATCGAAGCATCCTGGAGGAGCTGCCGGTGGCCCTTGGATAATGTTGCTGGAAAGGCAAATCAAAACATATAATATGTTTTCATTTTACGTTTACATTGAAATGTAAATCAGATTTACATTTATTATCCAAAATGTAAATCTGAGCGCAGAGGCGGGCTGTGGTGGACACCGGGATGCACCGCCTAGAATCCCTCTTCAGGACCGAGGCACTCGTTCCCCCAGCTCCTGGAGGTCTGCCGGTGGCCGTGCTCTAGATGAGTCTCTCCTCAAGAGCTGTCATTGGCTGAAGGGAGTGCTCTCACTCCAGGTTATGCCCCTTGCGCGGTCAGCTAGGATCTAACTGACGTGAGGGTTCACAGGCCTGGCCCCTTGCCTCAATTTGAGCCATCTCTGGAGGGCCATCCAGCTTCAGAGCTGAGTCCTCTGTTGTGACTGCATCTCAGTTCAGCTTTTCCCTCCGTCCATCTGGTTTCCCTCACTCCCTTGCAGTGTTGTTCCTGAGAGCACGCTCCAACCACCCACCTGTACACAAATCTCCATCTCACAGCCTGTTTCCTAGGAAACCCAGCTTACAATACCAGTGATTGGGCATTTTAGGAGCTGACTCCACTTGCCTTTTTTTTTTTTTTGTGGATACCAACCATTGCATCCCTGAAAGGCAAAGGGAAGCTGAGTGGGAGAGGGCAGAAAGGTGGCAGAGAAATCTCAGAAATTTCCCCTCGTATCCTTGGCCAATGGCTGGCTCTGAGGGCAGCAGCAGCAGAATGAAGCCAGGAGTTCAGGCTCACACAGCTTCCTTTCGTCTCAGCGGTTCTCACAGAGCCTAAAACCAGAGGACCCTTCTCATTGCTCTTTTGAACAGGTTTTGAATCTGCTTCTTGTGGCATCTTTGAGAGGCCTTCTGTTAAGCAATCAGCCAAAGAGCTAACTACTGCCAGAAATGAAAACAAAAGTGCTCCTTCCACTCTGTTCTTTACTGTCTCCTCAAAGAGAAACTAAGGGATATTTCCTAAGCAGGACGTGGTTTAACATCTTTCTTTTAAAATATATTTTTAGCAGCCCACAGTTCAAGGTAGCTTTACCCAAAAGGAAGCTTTATCCACCTCAAAACCATTCCTTCACATTTCGATTCTCTTCAACTCTTTAAATGTGTCATTATAGTCTATTAGTCACCAAAAAGACATTTAAAGCAGACCAGAAACAGAGAGAATGAGTGAATCGGAAGATATTCCCTTGTGATATGGGGGCCCAGCACAAAGTGAGGATTTGGCTGTGTGCATTTTAGCCAGATTTTCCACAGTCTCAAATGTAGAAGGCTCTGTGTTTTAAGGTCAGCATTGGAGTCAGGACAAATGACAAGCAGAAGAATGAAAAAATGGTAAATGAAGGGTTGGGGCTGCTTCTTCCCTGCCATCAGACAATCATACGAAGGAAACTGGAGAGAACAGGCCCATTTGGCAAGAGGTCCAAGGACCCAGGGCTGCAGGTGTACTCCACCCCTCCCCCTTTGGGGTCTTCTCTGATGCTCGCTCTCCAGGCTGAGGAAACAATGACAGAAGATGCCCCTTGGTTTGTTATAAGTCTCCCCTCTGAGGCAGAATGTAGGCATTGTGAGCACCCACTGGTACGTGGAAGGAGATAACTGGGGATATTTACCTCAGCCTGTCCCTGGCTGCCTGTCACACAGGGAAGGACTGATTTTTCTGTCTGTGCCTTCTGAGAATCTTCACATCATTCAAGGGCTAGTTTACCACATGATGCATTGACACAATGTCCCATTGGCCTCACAGTCAATTTCCTAATGAAGTGACTCTCCTCTTCTCTCTTACAAAGGCTGACCTGTCAAATATGCCTTTCCTCTGGTAGATGACTTTACGTCTCCAGGCTGGAATACACAGTTATAGAAACAAGCAGAGCGGATCCCTGCACAGCACCCCCAGCTCTTGCTCTCCCTCTGGGGGCAGTCCCCCGACCTGACCCTCCTTTATTCTCTCCCTGGCATCATTTTCTGGCTCCTTTCCTGAGATTAGGGGTAGGGGTTCTTTCAGAAGGCCCAGGAGGCTTCTTTTATCAGCCTGGCCCTGCTTTGCACCTATCAGCACTAACCGAGCCAGGATGTGGTGATGCTGAGAAACCCTGCCACAAACTCTCGGGGGTGTGCTGGATGGCGTAGCCCAGGTGACACATTTAAACACACCCACACTGCTTTCTCCAGTTCATTCTCAGGTCTCGGCAATGTTGGCTACAGGGGACATTTCCTACTGCAGTCCAGAAAGCTCTTACTTTGTTTTCAGTTAGAAATAATTCTAATCCATAGTATGGCCTCAGTCTGGCACCATGCCCACCCTTAGGCTCAGGAAGCTTTCTGGTTCAACAGAAGGACAGAGAGCACTGTGGTCCATCAAGGGCACAGATAATTGTCTGGAATATTTGTTGGGACGTTTACCTGTCTGCCACTTCTTCCCATCAGGAGCTTTTCTACCTTCTGCAGTAGGAAATGGGCACTTTTTCAGTCCCACGGCTCCAGTCAGCAGGACCACGAAAGAGATGAGACAATACCACTGCTGTGGTAGAATGTGCTGATGATGATTAGTCTCTTTCTAGAAAAATCTCACCACCTTGACAAACTTGTGTGTGCTAGGCTCTTAGGATAGAAGATGGCGGACAAGGTGCAGTTTTGAAGTCCGGCCATTAAGGCGTGCACATGTAGTGATCAAACCATGTTCCTCTGAAGGAGAGGTGGTCAGAATACCCCAGAGTAGACAGCTGAGTGGGATATTACAACACAGCCCACGAAACTGTTGTGGGACTTACTGAAATGAGTATGGATGGTAGTATGGGCCCTGGGGTCAGACATTGAGGTCAAATTCTGCCTTTGCTTTTGCCTAGATGCGGGGCCTGGGGTAAGTGACGTAACCTCACTGTGTCAGGGTTTCGTCATCTATGAAAGTAGGGGAGACAAAGTTCCTGTACTGTGGGCTTGTTGTGAGGATTGGATAAGTTAACACATATGAAGCTCTTAGCACAGTCCTTGGCACACATTGAGTGCTCAATTAGCTAGTAGAAAATTTTAGAACACGTGCTTTTTTACCCTTTCTGTGACAAGAATGTTTTCATCTTGCCAGGCAGGTCTGAAAGTAGAGGAAAATCTAGGAGATGGAAGAGAAGAAGAACAAAGCTGAGTCTGGGAGAATGAAGGGAAGGAGAGAAGCAGGAGGCACATCCCCAGGTGTGTGGCAGAGTCTCCCATGGGCCTCCACGGGCCAAGTGACAGGCTTCTCCAGGGAGAAGGAGTGAGTTATAGACTCCAAAAAAGATGTCTTGCTAAAATGAGAACATGAACAGGATTTCTGAGAAAACGGAGAAGCTGCAAGGCAGCAAATGTGGCGGAAACACACCCCACAGTTTCACGTGCCAGCCCAGGAAACACTGCAGTGTCAACAGTGAGGGAGACGAGACTAGGCACCCAAGGAACTCAGTCCACACACTTAACACTTGCTGTTGCATGTGTTGTAATATGATATCCAGAATTTTCTGTTGATTAAGTTTCTTGATGTAAATATGAAGCAAGAGTATTTATCTAGTACTTCAAATATTCAGGTATGTTGGGGGAAAGGGCAGGAAGCGCCATGTAATTTGACTATATCTCAGGCCACTGATTACCTGGCAAACATATGTTAAAAAATACCATGATGTGGACACCACTGAAGGAAGAAGAGGAGTTTCCAGTTAGACAAGCAGGGAGGGAATGAACATACCAAGCAGGAGGAACAATGTGTCACAAAAGTCCAAATATGAGCCAAGCATAATGTGTGCGGAATGCACCAGTGATTGGGTTATTATCTGAGCATGAAGTGCAAGGAGTGGGAGATGAGGCGGGGGGCTGGGGTAGACCAGGACATTGTGTGCCTTGCCGGAACACTTGAACTTGATCTTTCAAAGCCATGAGAGATTACTGAATGGTGTTGAGCTGAGGAATATCAGCTTAGAAACAGTGAAGAATGGTTTAGAAGGGGCTGTGACTGCAGAGCGGGAGCAATGTGAGAATCATTCTGCAATGGGTCAGGTAGGACCAGTGAAAGCCTGAACAAAAGCAGAAATCCAGGCTATCGGGCAAGTCAATTCTGGAAGTCAGCAGAACTTGGAGAGCTTATCAATAAGAAAAGGGATGATTCTCTGATTTCTGGTTTGGTGATTGAGAGAGTGATGGGGATTCAAGAGACAGAGTATATACAGGTGGGAAAGATAACTTCCTTCTGGGATGCAAAATGGAAGGAGGAGTTGCGTAGGTAGGGGAAAGTATGTATACATGAGTAGAAGGACTGAAGTTAGTAAAAGCTACTTTCCAAAGTTAAACAGAAAAGACAGCTTATCTGCTGTTAACTGTTATCTGCTGGTATTATCTTTACCACGTCTCTTCTTTTTTAAAAAGGGAATATTTAAAGACATTCCAAAGGCAGAATAAACAACTAAGATTTGTTAAGTGCTTCCTTTGTGACTTATTTGGATGGTTAAGTACTTTACCAAATTACCTTGTTTGATCCTCTAAACAGCCTTATAAAATGAGTATCATCATTTCTAGCGTAGAGATTAACCAATTAAGACTCAAAGGGATGGAGTAATGCGCTAAAAGCCTCTTAGTTAATAATTGGTAGAACTGATACCTATCCCTGAAAATAAAGAAAATCTCAGGAAAGAATTTTTCATTGTTCATTTTTCTGGGTGGGGGAAATAGGCTGATAAGAAATTTGGATGAACAAATGCACTTTGGCAGTTTTATTAACACAGTATATTTATACGTTCATGTTTTCAAAGTATGTTCACATTCCTTACCTCAGATTTCTCTTTAAATACCTACATAGGCCAGCCAGGGCAGATGTTAGTCTCTATCAGTCAGTGAACAAACGTTTGCTGGGCCTTACCACTGAGCAAGTCATTATCCACAGGACATGTCCTAAAGTTTCATTCTTGGTCCTGCTCACAAGGGGTTTACAGTCTAGTAAAGAGTAGCTACAGGAGGCTGTGAATGACAGTAGGCATGTACGCCAAGTAATAAATACATGCTCTCAGCCATTAGTTTTCAAACCTATTCCCCAGAACCTCATGCTTTTAGGACAATGGTTCCCAAAGGGCAGGCTGATTTTGCCCCCTGGGGGACATATGGCAATGTCTGGAGACAAACTTGGTTCTCACAACTTTGGGGCAGGTGTGGGTGCTGCTGACATGTAGAGGGTAGAGGGCAGAAATGCACTGACCATCTTATAACGCCCAGGACAGCCCTAGACAGCAAAGAATCATTCGGCCCAGAATAGCAATAGTGCTGGTGTTGAGAAAGCTGCTCCAGGGTAACACAATTACTTGATTTAGATTTAATTTCTTAAATTATGCTATATTTTAAAATTGTAATAAAACCACAGATATGCTGCAAATTATTACATACTAAAGTTTAACACACTGTACTCACCAAAGGATTAACTTGGGTTGCTGAATTAAATGCTTTTGTGGGGAACTTGAAATAAATCTTCCTGGCATAGTGATTGTAAAGGAGCACAATTCTTAACAAGATTACCCACTATGAAGAGTATCCTAATATTTCCAGCTGTCATTATTTGTAATAAAATTAACCACTTTTAACTATTCGCTATGTATCAGAGCTTTCCTAGTGAACACACAGAAATGAATTGGGAAGCTGAGGCAGATGCAAGACTACAAACCATCATGAGCAGCTTCAGGTTCATATTTTTGTATTTATCACGTGTCTTAAAAGTAAACGTTGTTAAGTTAGAGCTTATAACTTTGAATTCATGAAATAATGATCTTATTTGGTGGTTGTGGGGGAGGTCTGTGCTGCTAGAAGAGAGTTTAACAACCATTGGACAGGTTGTAAGGTCCTTAGCCTGGCCTCAGAGTGTGTTGTTCAGACCAGCAGCATCAGCGTCACTGGAGAGCTTAGTACAAAAGCAGAGTCTCAGGCCCTGCCCCAGCACTTCTGAATCAGGATCTGCATTTCAACAAGATGTCAGGTGCACTGGAGAGTCTGAGAAGTGCTGGCTTACAGGGCTTCACAGAAAAGGAATCAAGTAGCGTTTATGATATAAACAGTAAAGACTGCAGGCAAGGTGGGATTCCAGCAGGCAAGATTCAAGTTAATTGTTCGGGAATGTGGGGAGGGCATCCTAGGTGGGGGGAAGGGCAAGATGAGGGGGGCAGGAATAGACTACCCTGGCCAGACAGCCGGTTCTGGTAGCAGAACCCTTAGGAACAATTTGAAGATTTTGGGGGCAGGAGACCTTGGGGCTGAGAGAGGCCAGTAGCTAGCGTGCTCCCCCACTCCAGGGCTACTTGAGGCCCCCTTACCTTGTTGACAGAGCAGCCTCCGTGGAATTCCTGGCCAGGATTGCCAACCGCTTCGCCACCATGAATCAATTAAACCTTCAATAGCCCCAAGAAGTTGGGGCTCATTATCTCCATTTTCTAGATGGAGAGCCAACCACTTCCGAAGCTGTAATTACTGAGGGTCAGAGGGCACCTGAGGCAGGAAGTCTGGTCTGTAACTGCACATTCTTGGCCCTCCCGGCTTCTCCCTCCCAAGGGGCACTGAAGAGGAGCTGCTCCCTGCTGCTGCTGGGAGCCCTTCCAGAGCTTAAGGGGCTTTGAGGAGCTCTGGCCAGGAGAAAAGGGGCTGTTAGCGTCTCCACTCACCCTGTGTGGGAGGGGTGGGCTGCTGATTGGGTTTGCCGGAAAGATGCTGGGACAGAGCAATCATAGGCGTGCAGGGAGGTGCTGGGGAGGGTGGAAGAGGAGGCGGCTACAGAGGGGAGGTCGGTTGCAGGAGGCCTCTAGTGGGATTATTCCTGAGAGGAGTTGGAACTTAAACAGTCCTCCATTTGAGCGCTGAGGGAACTTCAGCTGAATCAAAAGTCATCTAGTTTTCTTAAACAAGAAGAAATAAAAGAAATCCAAATTGGAAAGGAAGAAGTAAAACCGTCATTATTTGCAGATGACATTATACTGTACATGGAGAACCCCAAAGATTTCACCAAGAAACTACTAGAACTGATAAATGAATTCAGCAAAGTAGCAGATTATAAAATAATAACCAGAAATCAGTTGCCTTTTTGTATGCCAATAACAAACTAAAGGAAATGGAATTTGAGAAAACAATCCATTCACAATTGCTAGAGAAAGAGTAAAATACGTAGGAATATACTAACCAAAGATGTATAAGACCTGTATTTAGAAAATTATAAGACACTGAAGAAAGAAATAGAAGAAGAAACAAATAAGTGGAAGCACATACTGTGCTCATGGGTAAGAGAATTAACATCATTAAAATGTCCATATTACCCAAAACAATCTATAGATTCAGCACAATTCCTATCAAGATTTCAATGACGTATTTCACAGAACTAGAACAAATATTTCAAAAATTTATATGGAACCACAAAAGTCTCCACATAGCAACAGCGATCCTGAGAAAGAAGAACAAAGTTGGAGGAATCACACTACCTAATGTGAAACTATACTTTAAGCCATAGTAATCAAAACAGCATGGTACTGGCATAAAAGCAGACACATAGATCAATGGAACAGAATAGGCAGCCTAGAAATAGACCCACACCTTTACAGTCAATTAATATTTGACAGAGAAAGCAAGCACATACAATGGGCTAAAGATAGTTTACTCAATAAATGGTTTTGGGAAAGTTGGACAGATATATGCAGAAAAATGAAACTAGACCACCTTCGTACACCATACACAAGAATAAATTCAAACTGGATCAAAGACTTAAATGTTAGACTTTAAACCATAAAAATCCTAGAAGAAAACATAGGCAGCAAAATCTCAGACATTGCTCATAGCGATTTTTTATCAGATATATTTCCCCAGGCAAGGGAAACATAAGAAAAATAAACAAATGGGGCTACATCAAACTAAAAAGTTTTTGCACAGCAAAAGAAATCATCGACAAAATAAAAAGACAACCCACAGAACCACAGAATGGGAGAACATATTCACTGATACATCTGATTAGGGCTTAATATCCAAAATTTATGAAGAACTTACAAAACTCAACACCAAAAAAAAAACAAACAACCCAATTAAAAAATGGGCAAAGGACCTGAATAGACACTTCTCCAAAGAGGACATACACATGGCCAATAGACATATGAAAAGATGCTCAGTGTCACTAATGATCAAAGAAGTGCAAATAAAACCACCATGAGATACCACCTCACACCTGTCAGAATGGCTGTCATCAATAAATCAACAAACAAGTGCTGGCGAGGATGTGGAGAAAGGGGAACACTTTTGCACTGTTGGTTGGAATGCAGATTGGTGCAGCCACTGTGAAAGGCAGTATGGAGATACCTCAAAAAATTAAAAATGGATTTGCTTTTTAACTCAGCCATCCCACTTCCAGGAATATATCTGAAGAAACTCAAAACACTAATTCCAAAAAAGCATAAACACCCCTATGTTCATTGCAGTGTTATTTACAGTCACCAAGATATGGAAGCAGCCTAAGTGCCCACCAGTAGATGAGTGTATAAAACAACTATGGGACATTTACACAGTGGAATACTACTTGGCCATAAAAAAAAAATTTTACCCTTTGTGACAGCATGGATGGACCTGGAGGACATTATGCTAAGTGAAAGCCAGTCAGAGAAAGACAAATACCATCTGATTTCACTCATATGTGGAATCTAATGAACAAACTGAATTAACAAGGAAAATGGGGACCGACTCATAGATGGAGAGCAGGCTGACAGCTGGGGGAGAGGGGAGGTGAGAGGGTGGAGGGATTGAGCAAAAAAGTAAAAGGACTAAAGGACTCAGGGACATGGACAACAATGTGGTGATTGCTGGGGGTACGGGGGTATAAGGAGACTAAATGATACTGGAAAAAATATATAATAAATATTTTTTTAAAAAGAAGAAGAATCACCTAGTGTTCTTAAATAGGCCTAACTTGAAGCCTAATGTTTAGGCCTAACGTGTCAGCTGAATTCTTTCCAGGCCACGTATAAACCCTGGGAAACAGAATGTGCAGCTTGGCTGGTGGCTGGAAGCATTATCCTGACCAGCCCTGATTTAGCTAGGGATTTGGCACTGGGTCAGCTTTCTCTTGAGTTCTTGAGAAATTTCTAAGCTAAGGAAGGCAATAGACTCCACTCTAGTAGAACAAGTGAACAAGGGACATGGGGAAGCGCCATCACCTAAGGTGGGCTGTCCTGAACATGGAGAGGCTGGGACACCTCCACCCCCCACCCCACCCCGCCCTTGAGGGCGTTTGTCCACATCCAGCTGGGCCCCTTAGCCCTGCCTTGGGGCTGATTCATCAACTACCAGAGGCTGTGTTGAGGCCTGCCTCCCCTTCCTTGATGCTGCCCTTTGATTCCCAGTTAATGATTTCCAGCTGTGCGAGTCCTGAATTTGTTCAGACTTTCTGGGAAGAAAAAGCTCTGAAACCTGAGCTCTGTACTAGGTGACTGTGGACACCTTTGGAGACAGCAAATGTTCCTCCCTCCCCACCTGAGACACACTATGGCCTGGGGCACCGGGAGCAGGGACGTCAGGGAGCCACCCCCGCCTCACCTCTTGGCCTCTATGGCCTCCTGGGCAGGCTTCAGAGGCCTGAGATCTGTCCCTAAATTCAAGGTATGATTTTGGAGACAGATCTCACCTTAAAGAGCCTAGGACTTCACCAGAGCAAAGGGACATACATGGGTTTCTTGCCTCTCCTTCAAATTCCTCAAACTGACTTTTCTGGGACTAATAAACTGTTCCTGACAGACTCAGACCCAGGGAACGAGTAATATTCAGCTGAGAACACCATACCATAGGGGACCCTTTTTCAGGGAAAAGCTTACCAAAGTTGGCAAAGGTAAGGAGAGGTGTGAAGATAAATTGGGAGGCCCCGTATTCGTTGTTACATACCCACTTAAGGGTGCTACGGGAGGGGGTGCTCCTCACTCAGGAGGTTGTGTGGACACATGCGAATCTCCTGGGGAGCCTTTCAGAGGAAAGGGGGAGAGCGAAAGGAAAACAATGAAGCTCAAAGCTGAGCAGTCAGCCCAGCCTCAGCCGGGGTACCTGTTCGCAGTGCCTTTGAAAAGAAGCCAGCCCTGGGGGCTGGACTGGATTGGAGCTGCTGAGCAAGGGCATCGGCCAGGGTCAATGGAGAAATGACATCATCACTGCTGACAGCCTGACCTCCCCAGGGGCCAGGGACGCAGTGGGACCCAGGTGATTTCAAAACATGAAGACCTAGGCAAATATAGTATATATGTATTATATATACTACATTGTCATTACAATCTTGCTGTTCTTTAAAAATACTTAAGTACATAGGGGAAATTCTCATGATATATTTGAAAGTGAAAAGAAGCTAGTACTACAAACAGTACATCTTGATTCCACTTATTTTGTGGATTATGCACACACACACCCCGGAAGTGCGGAATACTGCAAGTATGCCAACACATCAACACTGGGGCATTGTAGGTGATGTGTAGTTTCTTTGTTTTTTTAACACATTCCAAATTTTCTATGATCAGCATGCCTTGCTTTTGTAAACAGAGAGGACAATAACTGTTTACTTAAGCGGCACTGGTTCTGCTTAAACTGGTGGCCCTGTTTAAACTGGCGTAAAGTGTCAGAATCAGTGAGCTGCGACACCTTACAGGGGGTTGGGCTTGGTGGGCACTGTTAATTCCCTAAGGCCACCCATTCCCCTTTGTTTCTCGGTTTGCGCATTCTGTGCTCTGTATCTCCTATGTGCCCTTCCAGATCCGCTCTCCATGTCTCCCTTCCTCACTTTGGGCCGCGGGAGACAGGAGCATAGGGCCTGGTATTGACTCTTCCAGCCTCCCAGCAGTGGGCTAGCGGGGCCTCCCCTTGGACGGCCATGGCTCCTGCGAAAGGTGCTCTCCACGTCGCCCTCTCTGTCTCTGGGCATCCCCCTGCCCCTGCCGCCCCCAGCAGGCCTCAGGGCTGTTAAGTGGCGAATGGTGGCTTGCCAAGACGTCCACATCCTAATCCCTGGGTATGTAAACATGACTTTGTTTGGAAAAAGGGTCTCTGGAGATGTAATTCATTTTAGGATTTTGAGATCAGAAGATAATTCTGGATTATTCAGGTGGGCCCTAAATCCAATGGCATGTGTCCTTATGAGAGAGCAGTAGAAGGAGATTTGACAAGCAGAAGAGAAGGAGGCCATGTGATGACCACGGAGGTGGAATTGGAGTCATGAAGTCAGAAGTCAAGGAATGCCAGCAGCCACCAGAGGCTAGAAGAGGCAAAGAATGGATTTTCCCCTAGACCCTCCAGGGGGAGTTGTTGACTTCTGGCCTCCAGAAATGCAGGAGAATAACTTTCTGTTGTTTGTAGTAAGGTGTCACAGTAACCAGACTAAAAAAATATACAGGCAGTTAAGATATCCCCATTGTTACTAGCCCTGGAGGTATGGGGTATTAGTGGTATTTTTTGCTGTTTTCCTATGCCTGTCTCACACCTTTGTAAATAATCCCACTATTAAACTCTCCTCCTAAGACCTAGTTTTTGTGAGCCACCCTTGTCACCTGCCTAGAATCTGATATGGTGCCTGCCTCACCCACGTGAAGCCTACCCACCCCTACACCCAGGGACCTGCATCCAAGCTGTTGTGCTAATCCTATTCCCCATGTAAGTGATTGGTTCAAGGGCAATGTGTCTTAGCTTTGGCCAAATCAGGGGGACACCTGGGGGCATTCTAGGATAGTTCCTTGCTCATATGAGAGAGCCCCAGGAGAAAATAGTCCTATCCCTCTCCTTCCTCTGGACTTCCATGTGTCTGGGCATGATGCCTACAATTTCTGCAGCCATCTTGCCACAAATTTGGGCCAACTGGTGGGCCAGTGAATCTACCAGCCCTGAAAGTAGTCCTGGTCTGGTCTTCCTGTCATGTGAAATGATACATTTTTCTACCCTTTATGAGTTGGAGTTATGTCATTAGTGGTTGGAAGCATACTAAATGATGGAGAATTAGATTGGTTATATGTTGCCTTAAGGCAGGGGGATCCAAAGGTTTTAAATAGCCTAGCACCTCTTTTAAAAACTTCCAAAACTTGAAAAATCTTGATTAAAAAGTTTTCACGATATACCTGTTTGCATATTTGATTGGCAAATATAGAAAAGCAAAATGTGTAGAGATTGATAGGTGATAGGGGAGAGGGCCTAAAATCATAGCAATAACATAAAAGAAAAACATGTGCATATTCAATTCCGCAAACAACTATTAACATGCTATATGCTAGAAACTCAGCTCTGGCACATCAAGTGGGAATGGTCCATTTCCTTGAGGAGCTCATTGTTTGGTTTTTAAAGTATTTTTTCTCCAGGTTATATTTTATCCAAATCATGGACAAATAAATGAAAAACTCTTTATCCATCAATATTTGTACTGTTCACTTTCTGTACTGCTGTTGACAATATTCTTGGTGAGAAATGTCCTGTTAAGGTCAAATGAGTGAAATTTAGAGGCAGTAAAATACAAAGAATTTATTTGAGAGAGACTACATAAAGAAAGTATGCCAACAAAATTGATCTTTACCCCCCAAATACTAAAAACTATGTTTTGCTTGTAAAATATCCCTTGTAACTCTAGCAGGTATTTCCCAGGGTCCCAGTTTGAAGAGAACTGGTTGGAGGCTTGGGGGAGCAATGAGAGGATTGAGCTCCCCACTGAACTTCACAGAATTGAACAAAAATGGAGACAGAGACACTTCTTAACCAGCCAAGATGCCTGCCCCTTAATTGTCGGACCAGGAAGGGTATGTGGGTTCCTCCATCAAAAACCATTCCCACCAGCCTGATAGGACACTAGAAACCCATTCTTTCAGGTCATGTAGGACAACTCTTTAAAATATTAGTACCTGTGGGAGGGGCATCAAATTAATTTACAAGAGTAGGCAATTCTTTTCGTGTTTTAACAAGAGATCTGAGAGAATGGGACACGGGATAAAGAAGAGAGGGATTAAGGAACTTGTGTGGGAAGAACGGTACAGGCGCGACATTCCAAGTGGAAATCCTTGGCAGGCAAAAGGCTGAGACGGGGGCCTGGAGATAAAGCACCTACTTTTGCCTCTCTCTTCAGTCCTGTTTCTCATGTCTGTTCAGCCTTCCTTTTATGAGAAATGCTTAAATAGAAGCCAACCTCATGCAGTGAACTTGCCCAAGGTTCCCTCCATGGAACACTGGTTCTACAAGAGAGTCTTAGAAAACACTGTGTACGGAAAGCCCTGGGAAAGTCTCAGGTAGGTTATTGCACGGGTACCTCTGAGAGGTCCTGCAGCAAAGGATCCTAATTTGTGTTTACATAATCCAGCGTTGGCTAAAGCTTTTTATTTTTTTTATGTTTTTATAAAAAAACTCTTCATGCATATAAATGGTCATGTCTTAGCAACATATCCTGAGAAATGCTTATCTGATACTCATGGTTTTCAATTGCAGTGTTTGTTATCTGAGTTTTCAGATTATAGTCCTCTACTTCCTTCTGCCACTTCCCCAGCTAATTGCTGCCCCATAGCAAGTGAGCAGGGAAAAGAACAGGCCAAATAGACACGGAACCCTCAGCTGTTTCTTGTCAGCTTTCCTAGCAAATGATTTGGCTTGGAACAGATTTAAACAATTCCTTACTTTACAGTTAGCAGATTTGCCACAGATTGCAATTATCTAGACTCTTATTTCTTCATTAATCTGGACAAATTGGAAGTTTGCTTCTACTGAGTTGTTTTCAGCAAAACATGGTTCCTTTAAAAGCAGTTGCCTCTTTAGTAAGCTTCTTCTCATTATTTTGTAATCTTTGAAAAGACCTCAAACATCTCTCCTCCCCCAGAAGAGCTGGTTCAGAAAAGCTACTGTTCCTGGCCAGAAATATTTCAAACAGAATCATCACAGATGCCATGTCACTGGGTATACAGGAGGTTGCTGGACACCACCAAATGACCAAGCATTTGAGACCACAAGAGACAGACCCAAGGGTTCACTCTATGACTTTGCTCCTCAAAACGAGCTCTCTGAACCAACAGCTGAGAACTTGTCAAAAATGCGGAATCTGGGGGGTTCCACCCTAGACCCACTGAAGCAGAATCTGCATCAAAATAGGTTCACTTGTACATCCAAGTCTAAGAAATAGCAGGTTTCATCCCATCATCTTTCACTTGTTCGTACACTCATTCAGCATGTAATTGTTGAGTATCTCACCATACAACAGGCTCTGTTCTAGGTACTAAGGATATAGTGGTAAAAAAGTAGAGATGTTCCCGTTTCTCTTGCAGTTTTTATCCTAGTGGGGGAGACAGCCATAAACAAGTTTAAAACACAAGATTTCAGGAAGTGGCAAATGCCTGAAGAAATAAGAGCATCACAGATTAGAAAATGCTTGGAGTTAGGGGTGAGATGCAATGGTCAGGGAGTGTCTGTCTGAACAGAGACCTGCGCAGTGAGAGACGGGGGCCACAAGACCGCCTGGGGCAGGAACATTGCAAGCAGATGACACATCTAGAGCAAAGGCCCTGAGAAGAGTATGATCTTGGGAACAGAAAGAAAGAAGGCTGGCGTGGCTGAAGTGTAGTAAATTAGGAAACTCAGAGGTCTCAGAAGAAGGGAAGGGCCAATGGTGCGCGAACTCGGTGTGCTTCAGAATGACATGGAGTAGGGCTGCTTAAACAGATTTCTGGGTCCCACCTCGAGAGTCTCTGAGTCTGTAGCACTGAGGTGGGACCCAAGAATTTGCATTTCTGACAAGGTCCAGGTGATGCTGCTGGTGTAGGAACCACACTTTGAAGAGCCCTGATCTAGAGCCTTGTGAGGCCTTGTGAGGAGTTCAGTTATATTCCATGTGTGAAGAAGTGCCTTTGGAGGGTTTTAAGCAGGGGGCTCACACGATCAGATTTTCATTTTCTTCTGTCATCACCAAAAGAGCAGACCTTTCCAGTCATCCATTATCACGTGGACGTACATCTCTTTCTTGTTTTGCTCATCACCTGATTTGACCCAGTTTCCATTTGACCTCCATTTCCTCCCACACATTCCCATTGTATCTTCTGGAATCTCCCCCAGCTCCCCCGCGCCCTTGTCTGATCAAAAATTCTTACACATCCTCAGGCCAGAACAGCCTTTCCTCTTCTCCCTTGCCTGTGAGCCTGGCTAGTCCCAAGAACACTGTGTTCCTGCAGCAATTTCTGGCACAGCCTGTTTGATCTTTTAAAGTTCATGAACTTCAAGACCAGGAGGTAGTGTTGGTGCCTGTTTGTTTTCCACTTTGCTCCCAGCCCGGAATTCCTATTCCCTCTTCAGACGCTCCTACCTGTTAGGGTCCTGCTGCCTGACTCCCCACTAGATCACATGCCCTCATTCACTGAGGACTGGAGCGCCATCCCCTGCTCTACGTTACCCTTTTTGTCAACCTCAGTGAAGAAAACCACACTGACGCCCAATCCAGCACCCTGGCTTCTCAGTTTCCTTGACCTTCTCATCTCTAATGGCCGTTTTTTCCTCCATTCCCCCTCAATGTCATCGTTTGAACCTTGTCACCGTCATAAACTGTCAGGCCTCTGCAAGCCCAAACGCCACTGCCTTCCACAGCTTCCTCTCCTTAATGTACTTGCTCAAGTGTCCACTGCAACAATTCTTCAACTCTGTGCAGATCTTCCTTCTCTTGGCTCTATCACTTTTTACTGCCCACCAGTCACTGGCAGTGCTCACTCTTGTTGTGCAGTTTAGGAGTCATGGTCCATCACAGTACATACTGCCTTCAAAAACTCTCATTTTTGGAATCCCCTCATCTTCTAGTATAGAACCTACAAAACAGTAAATGGATCCAACCATCCCTTTCTCCATGCCTCTATTCAAGTAACTTAATGTTACTATGGAAAAGCCATGTGTAAGTAGACTGCTTTCACTCTAAGTTCATGATCGCAGACCTCAAAGCAGTAGTGAAAACTGCCTAAGCAACATTACTGTGTTTTTCTTATAAACCAGCATTCATATTTTTAGAGGCTGCTTTTCATATATTTTTAATCTTTAAAATTCCCACAATCCTTCCTGTTTCTTACTCCCAGCCAATGAACTCTCCTCATATTTCACTGAGGAAAGAAAAGCTATCAAATATAAACTCCCTCATTTTTCCACCTTAAATCTACACATTTACACTTGCCATCCCCTTCTCCTCCCCTCCGGTCAGGTGTGTCTGTCCCTCATCAAAGGCCATCAGCTCAGGTGCTCTGTGTGGACTCTCCCTGTTCATTCAGTCATTCCCCATCAGCGTCTGCTTCTCTATTGGATGGGTGTTCTCAATGGGTGTTCCCATTGGCACACACATGCATTAGTATCTCTCAGCTGTTTCTTCTGTGATTTAAATCTGCACCTCTAAATAATACAGATATTTTTAGCCTCTTCAATTTTACATTTTTTTTTTTTGTTTTTTAACACTCACCTGAGGATATGAGAGAGAGAGAAAGAGAGAAAGAGAGAGAGAGAAACATCGATCGGTTGCCTCCTGTACTCACTCCGACCAGGGATTGAACCTGCAATCTAGGTATGTGCCCTGATTGGAGATCATACCTTTTGACGTATAGAATAATGCTCCAAGCAACTGAGCCACCTGGCCAGGGCAATTTTATACACTTTTAATTGCTTTTATGCACCTGTCTTATGCACATTTCCCCTCTTTCCATCCTCCCAAAGTAGTTATATCACCATTTTTGGCTAAATTAATGTTCAGTGTTTGTATTACTGCGAGTTAAGTACTCATAGCTGAACCGTATAGGATATTATTCTTTTATGGGTCAACTTTGCTTTTCTTGGGGCTACTCATTACTCAATTTTCTCACTGTTTTTTTAAAAGTATCTATTACTAAGTTTTTTAAATTTTTTATTTTTAAATCAATCATGTTTATTCTATTACAGTTCTATTTTTCCCCCCTTTGCCCTCCTCCACCCATTCCATGCCCCGCCCCACTCCCACAGTCAATCCCCACTCTGTTGCCCATGTCCATGGGTCATTCATACGTGTTCTTTGTTTAGTCCCTTTTCCTTCTTTCCACCATCATCCTCCTTCCCCATCCCCTCTGGTCACTTTCAGTCTGCTCCATGTTTGCATGTCTGTGGTTTATTTTGTTTGTTAGTTTATTCTGATGAATAGATTCCACTGATAGGTGAGATCATATGGTATTTTTCTATCACCGACTGGCTTATTTCACTTAGCATAATATTTTCTAGTTCCATCCATGTTGTCGCAAAAGGCAGGAGTTCCTTCCTTCTTTCTTTTTTTAAGTGCAGATTGATTTTATTTATTTTTTTTAGTGTCAAAATCCATTATAAAATATTTAAAAAATTAAATCCATTATAATGTCTCAGCTATTAAAACATGACAGCAGCACAGAAATAACCAAGTAGATCAATGAAATAAAATGAGCATTCTAGAAACAAACCTATATATCTAACAATGTAATATATGATTAAATTGATATTCCAAATCAATGGGGAAAATAACACTTATTCAACAAATAAGGTGCATGGATCCTATTACTTGAAATAAAACAAATATAGAGCCCTATTTCACACATCATACAAAAAATATTCAGGTGAGTTAAAAATCAATATGTAGAATCTAAGGAGTTTTAGGAGAAAATACAAATGAATATTTTTCTTACCCTGAAGTAAAATATTTAAACCCAGAAGCTATAAAGTAAAATATTGACAATATGACTTTATTAAACATTTAAGACTATACAGTAATATACCTATAAAAGAATTAAAGGACAAGTAATAGAATAGGAAAGTATTAGCAACACATATAAAACAGGGTTAGTTGGTTTTTTTTTTAGGGAAAAAATTCTACAAACATTTAATCAGAAAATGGGTAAGGAATACCAAAAGGTCATTTAAAGCCTTTTTAAAAATAATAGAAACAGACAAGAAATATACAAAAACAAGTTTAGTTTCAACAAATAATAAAGTAATAATTAAAATAACAAATCATTGTCACAATCAGATTAATAAGCATTAAAAATATTGGTAGCGTCAAGTATTAGTGACTGTGAAAGGAACTGGGTATTCATAGACTCTTTTTCTTCATCTTTTTAAAGCAGTCCCTTTAGAATATCTTGCAATGCTGGTTTGGTGGAAATGTATTCTTTTAGCCTTCTTTTGTCTGGGAAACTCCTTATTTCACCTTCCTTTTTAATTGAGAGCCTTGCTGGGTAGAGAAGTCTTGGTTGCAGGCCTTTGCTTTTCATGACTTGGAATAGTTCTTGCCATTCCTTTCTGGCTTGTACTATTTCTGTTGAGAAGTCAGCTGCTAGCTGTACTGGGGCTTCCTTATATGTTACTACCTCTTTCTCCCTTGCTGCCTTTAGGATTCTCTGTCTTTGATAGTTGCTATTTTAATTATGATGTGTCTTGGAGTGGGCCTCATTGGATTCCTCTTGAATGGGACTCTCTGTGCTTCCTGGACTTGTGTGACTTTTTCTCTCCTCCAATTAGGGAAGTTTTCCATCATTACTTTTTCAAACAGGTTCTCTATCCCGTCCTCTTCTTCTTCTCCTTCTGGTATCCCTATTATATGGATATTATTACGTTTCAGGTTGTCCTGCATTTCCCTGAATGCCTCTTTATTCTTTTTGAGTCTTTTTTCACTTTCTTGCTCTTTCTGGGAGCTTTATCTACCTTATCATCCAGCTCACTGATTGGATCCTCTGCTTCATCTAGCCTGCTTTTGATTCCTTCTACTGTGTTCCTCAATTCAGAAATTGTATTCTTCATTGTCTCTTGTCTCTTATTGATAGTTTCTATGTCTTTTTTTCATGCTGATATAGTTTGCAGCAGGTTCCTTGTAGTTTCCCTGTAGTTTTTGGTAATTCTCTCTGAGCTCACTGAGCTCATTGGGCTTCCTTAGAACCATTGTTTGGAACTCAATATTTGACAGTTGACTGGCCTCTATTTCATTTAGTTCTCTTTGTGGGGATTCCTCCTTTCCCTTCGATTGGGGGGTGTTTCTTTGTCTTCCCATTATTTGTGAGACTCTTCTTTTTTGCTTCCACTTCTTAAATCGCTCTGTCCTGATTTCCTGACTTTGTGGCATGAATTTCTATGGTAGGAGACCGCTGTTTTTTCTTTCTGGATCTGCCTTTGATGATGTCAGCTGTTGACCCTGTCTGACCTTAGGGAGTCTGTTGAAGACTTCCAGGAATCTACTGTCTGTGGCTGTCTCCTTCAATGTTAGTCTAGTCACTCTGCACTCAGCAGTCAGGTTTAGACACCACAGGATGGGGCAGAGTCCCTTCTGGGGGCAGGGTTATTGTATCCTCTCACACTGTTGCTGCTCAGGGGAGTGGTCTGCCTGAGCAAGATGACTACTGCCATATGGGGGATAAGCTAACACCAGGATCCCACCAGCTACTTTCTCAGTTCTCTCCCCAAAACCTCCTTCCCCAGTCTCTCCTTAGGTGTCTCTAGCCCACTCTGTCCCCGCCTTTGCCAGAGACCAGGATAAGTCCCTGCAAATAAAAATTTATGCATTGGCCCTTTAAATGGCTCTTTGAATCTCCAGCCGCCCATCTCTGGCAGAGAACAACCCTGCCACTCTTCACAGCTGGCTGTTATCTGTGTACTTTTTGGGCTCTAATGCTGTAGGCTGGAGATCCCTGCTTATGGTTTAGACCCCACTCATCTCAAGGGGATCCAACTGGCCATTTCAATATCCTTCTGGTGCTGCCGCCCTTGGGCACCCCACCCACCTTCTCTATGGCACTCCTTACCAGTCAGGTTGTGCTAAAGCTGATTCTTCTCTCTGGCCAAGGTTATCAGGCTCCTCTCTCACTATTGTTCAGTTGTTTGTTCCAGATGATTACTCTACAATTTATTTGTAATTCCAGATTGGTCCTGGGAGGAGGTCAATGTGACTTCCACTCACTCCTCTACCATCTTGATTCTCCATTATTACTAAGTTTTTACCAAACTTTCTATTTGAATTGCAAAGTCCCTCTCATGAGTTACAGGAATCCAACCCAAGACTGTTTTTCACTTTTGAGTTTAGCACCTTGGCTTTTGTGGCTGAAGTATGAATTAGCTGGGTGTATTGAAGCCAAAATAAGAAGATGAAGGAGTACGTGTATGTTAAACTAACCGCCTCCCAGGACCAACCTGGAATTACAACTAAATTGTAGAGATATCATCCTTAATAACCAACTAAGCACTAGCTGGAGAGAAGCCTTATAACCTTGCACAGGCAAAAGAAACTGTTTTGCTACAACGAGACTGATAGGGAGTGCAGAAGAGGTGCAAAAAGTCTGGCTGGGCTCCGATGGGTGGCAGATAAAGTTCGGGAGGGATATGTCAGCAGATGGGGCGGGGGGTTCCCTCTGAGAAGTGTGGTGTCTAAACCCCGATCTGGGCTCCCCAGTTTACAGCACCAGATCCAGAAAGAAAGCCAGATATCACACAGCTGTGAAAAGCAGCAGGGTTTCTGTCTGCCTGGGAGAAACAGCTGGAGATTCAGAAATCCTCTTAAAGGACCAACACACAAAATTTTATTTGCAGCCACTTACCTTGGGCTCTGGCAGAGGGAGGCCAGAGTGGACTAGAGATACATGAGAAGAGTCTGGGGTTGGTGGCTCTGGGGAGATAACTGAAAATAACGCCAGGATCCCTGTGCTGGGTTATTCCCCATAATGCAGAGGTCATCTTTCTCAGGCAGAGCACTCTTCTCTGAATGGCATCAGCCTGAGGGGGAACAGTAGCCCTGCCTGTAGGAATTACTCTGCCCCACCCTGTGGAGCTTAAATCTGGCTGCTGATTATAGCTTGAGGCTGTTTCATTGATTAGTTTAACAACTAAGGTGGATCTCTGGGAGTTCTATGAGATTCCAGTTGACTCTCTCCAGGGCCTGGTTCTGATAAAAGCTGGCCTTGGTGCACAGCCTGGTTCTTTCTGCACACAGACAGGCCCAGCAGAGGGAGCCACATGCTGTGGGTTGCTGATAGGTCCAAACTGGTTGACGAGGGTCAGTCACAAGCAGCATCTGACAAAGGTCTACACCAGAGTCTTTGCAGATCTACCTAATACATAGGAACAAATAAAAAGAAGCATCAAAAATGGGAAGACAAAGAAACAGACCCCAAATGAAAGAACAAGAGAATTCTCCAGAAGAACCAGATGAAATGGAGACAAGGAATTTATCAGACAGAGAGTTTAGAGTAATGATTATAGGAATATTCAACAGCATGAAAAAAAGATATAGAAATCATAAAAAAGGACCATTCAGAAATAGAGAATGCAATATCTGAATTAAATAATACACTGTAGGGAGTATCGGGCCTATATGCTCGCACGTGGCCTCTCTAGCATTGTGGTCAGAGAATAGCTGGACTTCTCACATTGCAGCTCAGGATTCTAAGAGTGAGTGTCCCAGCAAAGATGGAAGCTATATGGCCTTTTGGACCTTGACTGGGAAGTCAGTCACATTATATCTCTATATTGTAATGGCTGAAGTAGTCAAAAGCTCACCCAAACTCAAAGAGAGGGGGCATAAATGTCACCTCTTAATTGGAAGAATCTCAAAGAATATTTGTGACTATGTTTTAAAACTGCCATAGAGGTGCATACACATATACTTGCATCTGAGTAGAATGAGTTTGGAGAGAAACACAAGAAACTGGTACGGGGAGATACTGGGGACAAAAGTGGAAAAGAAACTAACTTTGCCCTATAAGCCATTTTGTATCTTTTGAATTTTGTATCATGTGCTTGGGCTACCTTTTAAAAAAAATTAAATATTTTTACCATGTCACAGCTTTTCCTGAAGCTACACTTGCCCCTAGAGGCAACGACAGTTCCCAGGAGACTCTAAACCAGCACTGTTCAATAGAACTTCCTTTGATGATGTAAATATCCTATATCTGTACTGTCAAATATAGAAGCCACTAGCCACATGTCATTATTAGAAGTAAAATTAAAATAAATTTAAATTTAATTCCTTAATCATACTAGCCACAGGTCAAGTCTCAAATAACCACACATGGCTAGTAGCATCATATCAGATAGCCCAGTTCTGGAACATCGAAGGAGTGTGAATGAATGTGACAATGGGGTAGGGCCTGAGATTCCTTGGGTCAATGGTCTCCAAACATTTTTACACATGTACCTCC
The DNA here is from genome assembly GCF_021234165.1 of Pteronotus mesoamericanus. Classification (NCBI taxonomy): domain Eukaryota; kingdom Metazoa; phylum Chordata; class Mammalia; order Chiroptera; family Mormoopidae; genus Pteronotus; species Pteronotus mesoamericanus. Next base: position 12,822,641 of record NW_026555325.1, on the reverse strand, counting down.
TAAAACAACTTTAAAAAAATACATACCCCCTTGGAAAAAAAAAGTTGACATCGAAATGCTTCATCTTTAGTTTAAAAGATTGTTTTTGTAGGAGTTATAAAAGATTAAACATTTTATAAGATGAGAACTATAATTAGAATAAATATTTCATGAGATGGTTTGATAAGATAAGTTTAATTACTGAATAATGCACACTGAATCTGAAAGAAATCCTATAAAAATTCTAGCACTACTAACCTATCCTGCTTTGGTTGTTCTAAATTTAGAGCATCTCGATGTGGGCCGCCTTCACCTGAACAGAAATCTGTACAAGACAGGGAAAGACAGAAAGCCTTAAGGGGCAATGATGTCTTGATGAATCATTAAAGAAGCTCTCGGGAAACCAATATATCAATCTCCCCCAGCCTTTTTTTTTTTTGCTTGAGGAGGTTTTTATACCCCAGAGAAAAGCTCCATGTTGAGATTATGATGGATGAGGGGCACATGGGGATTTTTATGAGATAACTTTAGAAATCTGTACTTGGAATTTAAGACTCTGGAAGGGGATTCTCTTAGGATAATTCACGGACATTTACCCCCTGAAAAATCAGTAGACCCTTACATGTACTTGAGCCCCAGTCTGAAGTCAGCTGCCATAGGAAGGTAGAGACTGGGCCTGGCACCAGTTAGTTATCTGCTGTTGCTGCTGCTAAAGTTTCCATTGGAACCCACCAAGGAATACACATGAGGACAGTTTCCTGGTGCCCCTAGAGCTGAGGCAAGGTGGCCCCGTCAACATCACTGTCACTGGCTTTTGGCCTGCTCTCCATGGCTTGTTCATCACTGAGCTGGAACTACTGCCTGAGTTTCTTCCACAGAAGCTTGCTCCTCTTGCTTGGAATTTTTAAGCCTGTTCCAAGTGGAAAGGGCCAAACACAGTGTAGCTTTCTTCCAGGACTGGGAAGAGTCAGAAAGGCAATATTAGTTCCTTTTTCTTAGGTGATTCTGCTCCAATACTTCCCTAATTTCCATCACCCCATTCTCCCTCTCCATCTAATTACTTCAGATGGAATACACCACAGCGATGGGCTTGGAGAATCACAGGTCACTAGAATAGGGGGAGCAGGGCTGGGAGGAGCTGACTCAGTATGTCCGAGTGGACAGTAGTCTAGGTTTACTAAGAGCTGGATAGAGTGTCCTTCTCTAAAAGATGCCATCGTGCCTGACCTGGGGGTTGCTCATGAGATAACAGCTGCATGTAGTCAAAATTAGTGTTCAAAGTCTCTGAAATCAGTTTCTGACTACATTGCACAGGGTGGTGTTTATGCACCACATACACCATCTCTTAAAATGTCCAATGTGGACTCTGTTTTTTCTTTTGGCCAACTCAGGATAAACTAGTGCTTCTTTTTGTCAAATACTAGATGTGTAGTTGGCTTGCATCTAAGAACTCTGTTATACAAAAAGTATACATTTTTTAAATCCAGGAATCATACTTAGTATGTAGGGTCTCAGACTGTGAGAGGCAGGAACTGAGACCTCACACACAAGGGCAGAACAGAGATGATGGCTACCTCTCACAACTCCCTCCCACCAGCACAAATGACCACGAATGGGCTCATGGGCAGAAGCACAGAGAACATTTAAATGGCCACTTAAAAATCTCCCCCTGCCTCCTCTCTTGACCCAGCAGTTTGTAGTTGAGTCTTTTAAGTTTGCATCTGTGTAGGATGCATTTCTGCTGTATTCCCTCATGTCGTCACTATTTTTGGTCTTCTCAGGAAGGTGGTAGGTATTTATGAATTGCCGCTTCATGCCAGGCACTGTGCTAAGCAATTTACTTGTGTGCATATCTTCAGATAGGGGTTAGCACACAAGCCCTTCAACCTTGCTGTATGCACCATTTAAAAACTCCTCCTCAGTTTACTTGAGTCATGAAAGATACAGATGGCAAAGAAGATGGATGACATTTGGCCCATTTCCTTGCACAGGAGAGCCCTGAGACTGCCAGGAAGTAGCAAACGTGGCAGCAATTAGACACCCAATGATTAAATGAGTGTCTGAGTGGAGCCTGTCCCAGGGGAAAGCAAAAAGGACCCAGAGAGACACAGCCACTAAAGAAGTTGAATTGAAGATGAGGATGAATGAGATGGATGGACTTCATTTTCCAAAAGGAATGCCATCATGATGTTCTTTGGTGAATGAAGCTTAAGCCAGCAATGTATTTTCTCTAATTTTCTGCCTTGGGGTGAGGTCCAAAACATCAATTAATAGCTTTGACAGCATGCTCTCCATTTGCCTATAATTGTCATTATAAAGAAAAGCCATCACCTACTATGAACCTGGTTGGTTTAATAGCTTTTAAGATTTGTCTCTATTTATCTCATCATGTTAACCTTGGTGGCACATGCTACTCTCTTCTTGGAAATTGATTCCATATTAACACTGTCACAGGATAATTCACATGCTGATGGTTTTCTTTCCCCATCACATCCTTTTCATTAAACTTACAATGTTCTTTTCCCAAAAGGCCATGTGAGAAGGCGCACTGAGGCATGCTCTTGGTGGGGTTCTCCTTAGTCAACTACCTAAATAGCCCATCTCACCCTGCGGATCCCAGAGACAAAACAAGGACAAATCAGCCAAATGTAAGAGGCTGCTCTGTCTGCAGCCAGTGACACCAGTTCCTCAAGGGAATCATATTTCTGGTCCAAAATTGCCAAAGACCACCTTCTGGTAGTTTAATGATAAGTCGACTGATGCTGTATTACCTCTGTCACGGCATATTCTTTGAAGCACCCATTACCAAACTAGCAGGATGCTATTTATCCAAGTAGAAAAAGGCTGGTGGTTCCCTCTTTAACTCACAGCCCAGCCCTCCACATGTCTCTCAGTATCAAGACACGTTTGTTCCTGTCCACGTCAGTACTGTCTGCCCTGGAATTATTAGTGGCCTTGTGCACTCTCTGTTCATGCATAGTCAGGGGCTGATGGTCTTTTAAAAATATTCCCATGTCCAAGCTCTCAATTCTACTCACACTGAACCCCTGGGAGATGCCTTTCCACTCCTCTACTTCCTTTAGGGCCTAGTTCTAGGTCTCTTGACATCTACCAATCATTCTCTCCCTTTACTAATGCTGACATCTTTCCCCGAACTCCAAGCCTTTTCTAAAGACCTCCCAAGCTTCCCAGTCCCATGGCACCTGTTTCTGCCTTGGAGCTGTTACTATGTTTCTGTGGATTTCTTAGCTTCCCAACCTGATAGGCCTTCATGTTTTTCAGAGCACAGATTCTGGATTATTTATGTTGCTATTTTCCTCGCTCACTTTACCATCAGGTCTGGTACCATGCCTTGCAAGAGTAGGGTTCCATCGGCGGTGAAGCTGCATTGCACATGCAGGACTCAAGCCCAGAGTTTGTGGGATAAACCTTGGCCCCCAAACATGCAAACTGTGGCTTCTCCAGGGCTCTTGCTCAGCCTTCCCATTCCACTCTGCTGCCATCAGATCCCTAGTTTGCGTAGGCCAAGGTGGCCCTTAGGGACCCAATGCTAGAGTGCTGGATGGCAACCAACAGGGGGGCTCTGTCCACCATGTGGGATCACATTGAGAGTTAAGGGTTCAGAGACCTTTAAGTGGTAGAGAACTTGAGATCACAAGATGGAAAAGAACCAAGGTAGGCCCTGCCTTTGCTGCATCTCTCACTTGAATTCTTCAGAAATATGAAAAATAAACTTCTTTTCATTCCTTTTCACTTGACCACTGTATTTACGGTTCCTAGCCCTGCCACCGTGTCCCCTGACACCCCTCCCCACCATCCCCTGCAGAGGGGTTTCAGCCCTTCCATGTGGACAGGGGTGAAAAGGTTCTGCTCCAGCTGCTTATTCAAGAAAGGTCTATTGAGTGTCTACTATGTGCCAGTGAGCAAAACAAACCCTTGACCTTATGGAGCTTGTGATCTCCATTGGGGGAAGATAGGGAGAAGGCAGACAATAAACAATATGCATAATTAATAATCACATTATCTAATGTTCTAGGAGGTGATTGAGTGTGATGGAAAAGCCCTGGAGTAAGGTAGGGAAACTCTATTTGGATAGTGAGGGTCAACAAATCACCTCAAATTTCGTGGGTCACAGAGTTCAGACCTTTAGAGAGCTCTTTCACTTATGGAAACATTACCCTTATCAGCATAAAGGAGGAACTTTTCAGGTAGAAACTGGTAATTGTTAAAGCTCAGGGTTGGTGGAAGAAGAGGCTCTTAGGACACAGCTCCTGGGATCTGCTTGATGGCATTTATATTAGTTTTCCTAGGGTTACCATAGCAAAGTGCTACAAACTGAATGGCTCTGAACAAGAGAAATGTATTGTCTCACAATTCTGGAGGCCGGAAGTTCAAAGTCAAGGTGTTAGCAGGGTCACACTCCCTCAGTAACCCATAGCAGAATCCTTTTTTGCCTCTTCCTAACTTCTGGTGGTTGCTGACAATCTTTGCAGTTTGCAGCTGCATTACTCCAACCTCTGCCTTTGTCATCAGATGGCATTCTCCTGAGTCTGTGTGTCTTCACATGGTCATCATCCTATAAGGACACTAGCCATGTTGGATTACAAGGACCCATCCTACTTTTGTACAACCTCATCTTAACTAATTGCATTTGCAATGACTTTATTTCCAAGTAACATCACATTTTGAGGTCCTGGGGATTTAACATATATTTTTTGGAGGGACATGATTCAACCACAACAACACTGGGTTGGGGAGAAATGGAGTGAGGGACAAAGATTGGGGCACCCTCAGAGCTGACAGGCCAGGAGGAGAGAGGGCAAGGATAGCCACAAAACTGCCTTGGAAGTGGAAGTATTTTCAGAAAGCAAACAATCATAGGAACACAAGGGTATGGATTAGGAAGAAAATAAGTCTTACAGAGCAGAGTGAGAGGAAGAGAAAGTAGGGCAAAAATAAGGAGAGAGGAGGCTGAGGGAAGGAGGGGGCACCGGAGCCCAGGAAGACACATGGGCAGTGAGAGGCACAGGAAGGGAGGGAAGAAAGCACATTCTGAAGGACAGGAAACCACAGATTCAATGTAGGAAGTCTTGGTTTTGTAAGTAATTATTCTAGAGTTCATTAAGCAACTTCTTGCATGAAGCTAGATGGGCAGTGTGTGTTTTTTCTAGCAAGCTGATGGTCTTGCTTCATCTTGGTATAAAAGGTGAAAGAGCACATGGGAGGAGCCCAGATCTGAGGCATTTTGATCCAGGTCCCTTGAGCCATAGACCCAAGACCATCGTGATAGACACCCCAGGTAGGGGGAGAGCCGGACTGCCTGGAGGAACAGAGCTGCTTCCTGTGGGAGCTGAGCCCAGGGCCTGGCCAGACGCTGCCTGCCCTACCTCACATGGGGAGTGGGCACAGCACAGGTCCTCCCAGCTCTCTCAGGCACAGAGAGGAACACTATTCCGAGCAGCCAGTTAGAATCCTCACTGCCATCCCACCCATCTCTCTCCAAGAGTGTTCAGCCATAGTTCAAGCTGAGAAGTAATGAGTTGGTATGGGAGGAGCAGGTTTCTCTGTCTGTCATGGTCTAGGGAACCATGTCTAACATCCTTCTGTATGCATCTTTGTGAAATACTGACCTGTTCTTCTGGGTCATCCCTCAGCAGATTGGAAAGAAGGTGGTGGTTCCCCACAGCTTCTAGGCGCCCAGGATCCCCCGGCCACCACACTGGACTCAGGTCCTGGCAGTAGGTTCTGAAGCTCTCTTGCTCCCTGGTTGAGTCCCTCAAAATGTCCCCATCCTGTGCTCCATTTTGTTTCCTAATAGATGGCAAATGTTTTGTTTGATAAATCAATCAGAAAAAAATGCTGCAAAAAACTGAATGTGTTTATAGATTCTTATAAGGTCTGTCTGGAAAAAGTTCAGACATTGTTAATATGAGAGCGGCTTACATGACATAGATGTAACCTGGCAGCCAAAGAGAGTGGACTGGAATGTGCATGTGTGAACAATGACAACTTCACTGTACTAGTGGGACAGTAGACACCATTGAGTGAGCATGTGCACTGTGTGGCTGTTGCATTCAAAATGACTGAACGAGTAGAGAAACAAATTTGCATCAAATTTTGCATTAAACTTGAACATTCCTCCACAGAAACTATTCAGATGATTCAGAAGGTCACACCTATGGGCAACTGGTGATTGGCAGCTTCATCACAACAATGCGCCCAATCATGCATCATTCTTGTGCAGTTTTTTGGCAAAACATCAAATCACCCAGGTGACTCAGCACCCCCACATCCTAGATTTAGCTTCCTGTGACTTCTGGCTTTTCCCAAAACTAAAATCATCTTTGAAAGGGAAGAGACTTTGGACTGTCTATGAGATTCAGAGAAGTATGGTGGGGCCACTGATGGCAACTGGGAGAACTGTATGAGGTCCCAAGGTGCCTACTTTGAAGGGGACTGAGGTATTATTGTCCTACCTACGATATTTCTTATATCTTGTATCTTCTTCAATAAATGTTTTTATTTTTCATATTACATGGCTGGATGCCTCCTGGACAGACTTTGCATTCTAAACTGACTAGCTTACTCAGAGAATTTGGTTGCTTAGAGCAGGAAATGACCCTAGGCACTTAAGCAGAAAAGTTGCTTAATGAAAGCACAGAGCAGTTGCTCACAGCGTGGGCAGAGGTGACTCTTGAGAACGTCTTCTCTGTCATCACCTCTGGTGACTGGACACTGGGCACTGTTCCCTTGGACTTGACTTGGTTGCAGCACCTGTGGGTCATCTTCACAGTGGCCTGGGCCTTTGTGCCACTTCTTCAACAGAGTCCTGTGCTGCAACATTTGGTAGGAGCACTAGGTCCTAGGTTTCTTGCCAGCTTTCTGGAGGTGGGGAAAGGCCACCCATAAATTTCATTTCTGTAATGAAATGTGGAGCCTTTTTTCCTATTTTAGGATTCCTCCTAAATAGGAAGAGTATTCAGTGTGGACAGCCTGAAAGAACAGCTGTTTGCTACAGTAATATTGTGAATATTCACAAGGACCTCACAAGACAACTCCCTAATCCAAGACTGCCTCTCCTGGGGGTTTCAGGTACCATGACAGAGGGCTGGGGAGACTTGCCCCATGTTACAGGCAGAAGCCCTAAGAGTTAAAGCTCGGTTCTTCTGATTATAGATCCAAGTGCTGTTGATTGCACTGGCCTCATTAAGAACCTTGCATATAGCTGATGTTCAACCAGTAGTTGCTAAACGAATGAGTCAATTGTTGGGTCTTTCACTATGTAATCACCTGCTTCAAATACAGATGAAAAAAGGCAGGATCGATTTATCCACAAATAAAGTCTGAGGGTTCTGGGGCAAGTTATTTAATCTCTCTAGATTTCAGTCTCCTTATCTTGTAAGATACAACATTGGCTGATGTCTAAGAACTTCCCTTTGAGTAAACTGCAAAAAGGATCCTGATCACATATAAGACAAATGGAAATTTGAACACTGATTAGATAATTTGATGATGTTAAGGAATTGCTATTAATTATTTTTTAAGGTGAGATAATAATAATGTGGTTTGGTTTTTAAAGTGTCTTTTTTTGTTTTTGTTTTTAAATCCTCACTCGAGGATATCTTTTACTGATTTGAGAGAGAGAGGGAGGGAGGGAAGGAGAGAGACTGATGTGAGAGAGAAATATCCATCGGTTGCCTCCTGTATATACCCTGACCAGGTATAGAACTCGCAACATAGGTAATGCACCCTGAATGGAAATCGAACCTGCAAACTTTTGGTGTAGGGGACAATGTTTCCAACCAACTGAACCACCTGGTCAGGGCTAAAGTGTCCTTATTTTTTAAAGATCTGTGCTGAAATAATTTTGGATGATAAGATGTCTGAGATTTGCTTTATAATTAGAGTAAGGAAGCAGGTAGGGAAATACGTGTAAAAGACCCTGAGTTGATCATTGTTAAGGTTTGACAATGTGAACATGGGGATTTGTTTCACTGTTTTGTCTACTTTTTATATGTTTGAATATGTCCACAATAAAAATTTTTTAAAAATACAACTCTTCCTGTAGCCCCTGTACACAGTCAGGGGCAAATATTGAATTTTCACCCCATTATTTCCCAGCCTCTTGGTGAATCATCCTTCCCTCTCCACCTTCTCTGCCAGTGCTCCAGTGCCAGTCATCACCACCTCTCCCCCAGATGATTGCAATATCCCAACGGTCTCCCCGAATTGATTTCTGCTTCTTCCAAACCTGTTCTCCCCACAACAGCCAGAGTAAACCTTTAAAAATGCAAATCTTATGGTGTCTTTTCCTTTCCTAGAATCCGTTAATTTTTGCCCACTGCCAACCATGTTCTCCGGGTCTCTGCCTAGCCGCCCCCTAGCCCCACACATTCCCTCCCTTGACTCCCCCACTCTAGAATCCGGATACCAAAGTTCCTGAAGCACACCTCCTCTCTTTCCTCAGGGCCTTCCACCTAAACTGGTTCCTCGGTTTGCAGCTCTCTGCTCTCCATCTCTCATTTCCACATGCCCAACTCCTTTAGGTCTTAACTTAAATGCCACTTTTTTGGAGAGAAGGTTTCTTACTCTACCTCTTACACCCAGACCAGTTTATGCGAGCCCTCAGTATCTTGTCCTCCTCTTTCATAATAGTCAATATAATTGGAGAATTTTGCTTAATGTCTTTCCTTCCCACTAGATTTTAAGCTTAAAGAGGGTAGAGATTTTGTTCACATTGCTCCACACCATGCCAAAAACCTGTCACCATGCCTGGTACACAATTGATGATTAGTAAATAAATATTGGTTGGCTGCCTGTCAGGTGGAGCCACTGTTGAGGCCTCCCAGGAGTATGGCCCCAACTGCCCCTCAAACCCTATTTAGCCTCTTAAACATCCATGGAACTTCTCACCTTCCCACCACGTTCCTGCTCCAAAGGGCAGAGCACGAAAAGAAAAAGGTGTATACAAACCAGAGTCCAGTTGGGAACCTGAAGACAATGCCGTTGCCATACAGGGAGAAACGTCTTATTAGAATTCAGAACATTCCCCTCACAAACAGACTTGTTTCTTACTGTTTGTTCTAAAATGTTTTGTATGACTCAAAGATTCAGGCTGGAGACTTGAAACAGAAAGCAAAGCTGAGAGGAAGGATGGCTGGCCCCATTTCCTGTTCCCGTGCAGCACACGTCAGGGGAGGCGGTGTCCGTGTCCTCCTCCTGCTTCCTCGGCAATAAGAAGACTTACTGTCCCTGGCCAGTGCTCTCTCCTCGGCTGCGGGGAGAGGTGCGGTGGGAAAAGCCACAGCTGTGATGCTCAGGCGTGGGCGCCACGTGAGGCGACATGGAGGAGAACCGCTGATCCCTCTCCCTGAGACAAGGGCGTTGGAGTAGCAACGCGTCCTGAAAGGTGGTGTGACCCCAGGGCATGAGCGGGTGCGTGTGCATCCTTCCTCCTCCTCCACATGAGGCCGTCAGGGTTATGGGAGCCTCATCTCCACTCGGGGCATGAGAACACCCATTTCTCTTCAGAGTCAGACACAACCACTCAAGATCCATTGCCATGTCTGCCTCTGGAAAAATCATGGAGTCATTTTCCCCTGGTATCAGGTGGGGGCAGCCAGCCCAGGGCCAAGTCAGTCCAGTGCAGCTTCCTGGACCCAGCCACGTGGCTAAGGCACTGTAGCCTCCCGCAGGCAGGCCTGGCCACAGGGCCTCCGGGAGCTTGCCCTATTGGAAATGGGGAAGGCAGAAGGTGGCAAAGACGGAGACAGTTTGTCGAAGGGTGCAGTGGGTGGCGAAAGTCAGCAGGCCTAGGCCTGAATTCAGGCTGTGTGACTGGGAGCTCCTTCCCTCTCTCAGGTCCGCTGTCGTGAGGTCACACGGGTGTTGCCGTGGACCTGAAGAGAAATGCACATGGATTCCTAGGCATACAGGTGGCTGTGGATTCAAGAGGCAGCTTGAACAATGATTACAAGAGGCTGAGCTTGAGAACCTAACCTCTCTCCTCCCACGTCACCATGCTGCCTTCAGAGCGGTTTCTCCACCACACAAGCCGGTCCTGCCAGCCCTCAGCAGGAAGCTTCCCAAAGCTCCCTGAGGCCCACGCGGAAACTTCTCAAACTCATCTGCTGATCTTCCCTAACGGAGCGAGGGCATGCCCCAGAGCAAGAGAGGAAATTCCTTTTAAGTCCCTCATTCTATTTTAAAAATTCATGTGAATTTTTCTATCTTACTCTATGATATATTCATGCTTGTTTTGATATAAAAGTTATTTTCTTCAAATATTCAAATGAAATGTACAGTTCTGAGAAGTTCCTGGGAGAAGGGGGTGGGTGGCGAGGAAGAGGAGGGAGAGCTTGGCCCCTCACAAGTCCCTGTAAGCTAGAGACTTTCCTTTTTGTGAAAGAATTAAAACATTACAGACTTTATAAAACAGAACATGCGCATCCCCCACAGTGTTAACTTCCTAAGAGAATCCCTGTCGTCCTTTTATCTCCACTGACCTTCCCAAGTATGGAACATCCTGCCCCCGGGTTTGTGAGGTGTGTCTCAATCGTACCGTCACTTTGCAGACACAGTCCCTACCCTTTCAATGGACAGCAGTGGCCTCCGGCCTAGATCCCATTCTGTTAATTAAATGTAAGCTTTGGCCTGAAGTCAGCTCTGCCATAAGCCAAGAGAAGTGATGGGAGGGACACTTCTTAAGGCCTTGTCTGATCTTTGTTTTAGAAGAAGCTGAACCTGATGGGGATTCACTGTCCAGTGGAGTCATGAGCTGGTAGCCCGCTACTCAGGGGTATGTTTGCATAAAGGGAGGAGATGATGTGCACTTCAGTGCAGAGCCTGGGGAGGAGGGATGGGGCTGGATGTTATGGTGTCTGTCTCCTCTGCCGTATGGGATGATGGGGTGGGATTAGAAGGAAGCTGCAGGCAGGCCAATGAGCTCCTTGCAATGGGGACCTTGGAGACCATCCAGAGGATGACATGCAATACAGGGTTTGGATGAAGGCCCATTTCCTCATGTCTGCAGGGCAGATAGGGCCTCAAGTAGGAAGGTAGTGCTCCCAGAAATTCTGGCCAAAATGGTTACTAGTAGCTTCACGGGCAGCAGTCAGCAGTGAGGGGGCTGGGCAGCAGGTCTCAACAGAGGAGGTAGTTCTTTCACACAGAGAAGACGTCAGCAGTGCCTTGGGGAGCCTTCCAGGGGATGCCAGGCCAGGGGCAATGGGCCAGTATAATTTAATGTTAATGCTTATGTGGCCTAATAAATATTCACACACAGGGAAGACTCAGGGAAATTCATCTTAGAGAAAAATCCCATCAACCAAGCATTAATCATGTGATTTTTTTTGGTTGTTGTTATTGCCTGTACCGTATAAAATCAAAAACAAAATCAAAACCAGAAAATAGACAAACTGGAACTCTATATGAAATGGATTTGCCCCTTCAAAGTGGTACCTCAGGAGGTTACACACACATTCCAAGAAGCTCACGGTATTCATTATCAGGCATCATCTTTGGGAACTGACTTCAGAGCCGTCCTATGAGTCATACTTTAGAGTCAGCTGGTTTGATCACCCATCTTATTCTTCAGATTTGCCTTTAAATAACTTTTGTGTGATTCCAAAGATAAAATCTTCCATCGAATGATTATCCTCTTTCGCCAAGCCTGTTTCTCTGCAGATGGCAAGTTTTTTGAACCAGTGGAGCATATATGGTTCATCTTTGCCCACCCAAGCCCAGGCCAGGCCTTCAGAAATGCTGGATCACTATTTAGTTCTATGGCTGTTCCTTCACTCCACAGGGCTCTTTCCATTCCTGTTGTGTCTTATATACATCGTAGACATCAAAATGTTTGCCTTCTCTTGGCTGGCATTTTTTCATATTATGTAGTTAACATTTGTTCCAGAAAGGGAAGGGTTATTCTAAATCTGCACCCACCAAACCCACAGTAGAAATACCTTCTGGAAGGAGCATCAACCATTCAGCTTTTTTTATTGCTTGACGTCACAGAGAAGAGTCTGTCAACATTTTTCCCTACGTTGCTTTTCTTTTTGGGGGCACAGAATAGAGATGAAAAAGCACAGCTCTGGGAGCTGACGGAACTGAGAGCTGGCACTCAAGGGATTGATTATGTATTCACTTATTTATTACAATTTTTAAAAAATGGCCCAGCTGCTCCAGCTTATGCAAGCTGGGCTGAAGTATTTCACTCAATAGTATTCTCATCTGGTGGCTACAATACTGAGTGATTTAATGCAAAGGGTTTTTTCAACCCTAAAAGAAGAAAACCAAATTAAGTAAAAAATGTTGTTAGGGACTGAAACTGGGATTCACACACTCAAGTGTTTTCAAGTAATATCCACCTCTTTGCTCCCCCTTCCTAGTGAGTTGATCCATAGCAGCCACACTCTCTAGTGGTGTATGTAAGAACCACCTCACCTGACAGAATTTTCCAACTGTACATGTGTCCCTCAGGTAGCCTCAAAGGCCCAGGCCCAGACCTGTTCACCTGTGTCTTGTAGAACGCCCCCCCCTCCCCGATTCTGCTGTGGCCCTCTGGCCGAGAATATATGATCTATAGCCATCTGATCACTGCTGCCCTGAGGTTGCTCTCTTGCGATTGTCATTACGCCTGATAAATTATGTTTGGTCAAATGATGGACTTGCCCCATTCCAATGGTCTTCGACAGAAGGAGGAATTTGTTGGCTCATGTAACTGGAAGTCCAAGGGTCAGTTTGGCACAAGATGTTGCTTGATTAAGCTACTCAAATAGTATCAAGCCCAGGCTCCCTGCATCTCTTGGCCAGGCCCCCTCATATTGGCAATTTTCGCAGACCAGCTCTGTTGAGACGGCAAGATGGCTGCCAGCCGCGCTGGCCTCATAACCTCCAAGTCCGTCAGAAAGCAAGTTTCTCTTTCTCAACTGTTCAAATAAAATTCTGTGATTTGACTCTCTGCATGGTCCAGATGGGTTCCCAAGTAGCCATCTCATCTGTTCCAAGCAGGGTTCATTGGTAGAATACAGAAGCCACTCTAGGTATTTAAGACAGAGAGGGTTTAACTCCAGTGTCAGCTGCTTGCAAAATTGTTGGATGGTCTAAAGCAGCAACTTTCAACTGGTGCGCCACAAGAATGTTTAAAACATGCCATACCTGACTATTTTGTTAGGGGCATTGATCTATTTTCCCTTAGATCGTCAAACTAAAACAATGACAACAGCCAACACAATAGCCATCCAGAGTGAATGCCCTGTCTTGAACCATAAATATATAGGTCATAGAGATGTATCTTATTGGTCACATCACATAATGAGGTTGTGTCTGATTGGTTAATTTGTGGTACAAGAAATCCTTATATACAAGTATAGGTGCCTGATTTTTTGAAAAGCCACTTTGGAGCAAAAATCGTAGGCAATCACTATTATTATTTTTTTAGTAATACAATAAAAATTATACCTATTTTCATCAGATTGACAAAAAATATATTTTTTGGTGTGCTGCAGAAGCTAAGTAATTAGTTTATGCATGCCATGAGGTGAAAAAGGTTGAAGTCACTGGTCTAAAGGAGAGAGTTCTAAGTTGAATCTTTAGAAATGAGTCCCGGGACACAGCAGAAGTGACCTGCCGGGGAGAGCTGTGACCCCTGGACACTCAGGGGGTTTGGGAGGGGGCATTAGAAGGTCACCCTGAGAGCAGTTGAGTTCAAGACCCCATGTTATATTGTGATTCAGGGATCAGGGGGCCAATTGTCACCACTGCCATTGCCACCAAATTCGCCTGAAGCCCAAAGCATGACTGACCATATGCTGCAAGACCACTGCTGCGGGGGAAGGTGTCTCCATGAGCAAGAACGCCTGCAGAAAGCGGGGAAGTCACAGGGGAACTGTCTCTTCTGCACTTCTGCCCTCCAAATCTAGCTCGAGTGGAAAATTTTGTATAATAATTTGCATTAAGTTTATTGCCTGTAGAAGAGTTCGGAAAAGGTAGTTTTTAACTGTACCATCCCTGCATTATAGGAAAGCACCCTGGAGGGTGGGTGGAAAGTTCTGAGGAGGAGGCTGGGAGGGTGCAAGGCTTTCCTTGGCCAGGCCTTGAGCCATATCCCCAGCTTCTGGGACAGGAAAAACGTCAAGTCCGCCTGTACCTAGGACTAACAGTGGGATGAGTTTGGTTGTCTAGAGGAAACCAGGTTGTTAGTGTAGCCATTATACTGCTGCTAGAAGGAGAGGAAAAGCTGCTGGGTGACAAAAACCAAAAAATGTCTTCTGTAAGATAGATATGATGCTTTATTGTTTACAAGTACCTCCACCTGTGCTACTCCATTTGCTTCTCACAAAAGCACTCTGGGAGGAAGGTCCAATACTATTATATTCCCAGTTTACAAATGAGAAAGTCCAGACTCAGAGGTTAAGAGTGCCTCCAAGTTAATCCCTCACAACTGGTGGAAAGGTAGTGCTTAGACTCAAACTCAGTCTTCTGACTTAAATTCCACTTCTTGGACTGCAGAGGAGTATGGAAGAAACTTCGTTCTGAAAGAACGGTTCCAGGCCCCAGCCCTTGTTTCAGAACCCTGTGCCAGGGGCCCGCTCAGAAGGCATCCCCAGCTTCCTGGCAGCGATGGGCCAGGGGGGCGCACAGGGCGCAGAGCACTCTGTACCTGAGGAGTGGCGGGAAACTTGCATGAGCACTTGGATGCTTTGTCTGCCTTTCATTTGGTCTTTGTGTGAAGAGTAGAACAGGGGTTTTCCTGTTTAATATGGGGTGTTTCAAGATACCACAGTATCATTTTAAATATCCGAATTTCTCCCAAACAGCAATAATTTTAGCATTAGCCACTGCCATGTAAATGCAAAATCTTCTTTGATAATAGATCAAAGCAGATCCCTCCTCCAAGCCTTCCTTGTGGGTTGCGAAATGACTGGGTGTGCACAAACCAGACTAGAGCCGCACAGAGCCGCGACCAGCATCACAGATGTCTCCTGGTGCCAGGGCCCAGGAGCACCTCCACGGCCAGATCAGCAAGAGCTCCCCCTCTATCGCCTCTCAGAGACTTGGGCCACCTTTGTGACAGAGATCTCAAAACCAGACTGCATAGTGTCCTGGTAGCATCACATCATAAAGAAGGGGGCTTACTCTAGGGTCAGTGGGGCAGCAAGACTTTGTTCTTGGGGAAGAAGAGGAAGCATCATGGTCTGTGCTCTGGGGGTCAGACCCTGCAGGGCCCCACACAGCTGCTGTGTGCAGATAGCTCCATCCCTCTGGGTAATGGGGCCAAAGGTCAAGTTTGCAATCAAGGAAATTCCTCCTTTCCACATGTGTGGTTGGGCCATCACACTCCTAGAATCCTTACCACCTGACTTGGGCTGCTACATATTACCATCAAATGGGTGATTTAAATAACAAATATTTATTTCTCACAGTTCTGGAAGCTGGGAAGTCCAAGATTAATGTGCTGGTAGTTTCTGTTCTGGTGAGAGCCCACTTCCTGTTTTGCAGATGACCTTCTTCTTGTGTCCTCACATGCTGGAGGACAGAGAGCCAGCTTCTCATTAGGACTCTAATCCTTTCATGGGGCCTCCACTCTCAAGACCTAATGACTTCTCAGAGGCTCCACCTCCTAATACCATCCCGGTGGGGGTTGAAATTTCAAAAAACGAACAAAGATTCAGTCCGTAACTCCACCCTGCTGTAGCGTAGGCCTTTGGTAAGAGCTGGTCACTCCTGGCATCCTGGCCCAAAGTGATAAAGTTGTGCCTTTCTTTTTGTCCTCCACCCCAGGCCCTGATGATGTCTTTGTGACATTCCATACACAGTAAGCTGGTTGGTTCTCTTTTCTCCAATTGCTTCATTTTTTAAACACAGTTTGTAAAATGCTGCTTTTATGGGCTGAATTTTGCCCCCTCCTAAAATTCATTTGTTGATGTCCTAACCCCCAGCACCAAAGAAAGTGACTGTGTTGGGAGATAGTGTCTTAGAGAGGAAATTAGGTTAAGATAAGGTCAGTAGGGTAGACCTAATCCAATAAAAATGATGTCCTTATAAGGAGAGATTAGACACGGACAGAAGGAAGACAATGTGAGGACTCAGGGAGAAGATGCCCATCTACGAGCCAAGGAGACAGGCCTCAGAAGAAAGTAACCCTGCTGACACCTTGATTTTGGACTTCTGGCCTCCAGGACTGTGAGATAATAAGCTGTTGTTTAAGCCACCCAGTGTGTGGTACTTGGTTACAGCAGTCCTAGTAGGCTAATATACCGTCCCTTCAGACCAACTGTCAGAATGATTTTGTGCCCCTGTTCTCCAGCCCTTTTTTTAACAGCACTACTGACAATTTGCCCTCTAGATTCAGAGATGGCAATGAAGCCATCACAGCATGTGTATGAGTGACATTGTCTCCCAAGTATGATCATGGACTCATTCACACATAGCTTCTTTCTCTGGCTCCCTCTATGGCCAAGAAAAGGCAAAGGCTTATCAGGTGCTTCTGGTTGAGGAACAATCCACGGAGGGAAACTGAGAGGTGAGGGCCCACAAGACTGAGATACACCTCCTTGGTCTCCACCTTTGCCATTCTAGCCAACTCACTCACCAGGTATTTACACTCTCATTTCTTCTCACCATTGGTGGCTTAATCCAGTGGGCCTTGCCTTCCCACATTTATCTCCAACTACATCAACACAACACACAGACACATGTAATGCCTGTATTGGCTCATATTTCCCAAAAAGAGTTAGTACCTTGTCTCGTGCACACATGACAGGCTCATCATGTTCACACGTCTGAGCTGATCAGACCTTACCAATGATGGTGGTTGACATACCCTCTTGCTCTCAGCCCTTCAGGGTACAGCTTGTGTTCTTGTTACATTATTTGAAATAAACATTGTGAAATCTTAGGAGAATAAAGATTAACTGCATCACTAGTGGTTGTACAGTGCAGATCACTTTCCCCTTCAGAAGTCTCATAACACCTGGTATTTTAAGACAACCAGTCTTTCCATTTGCACCTCAAGACAATTGTATTTGAATATCTCCTGTCTCCTCTAATCTTGCCTTTGTGGACAGGCTCTTGTTAGGACTACCTATGTCTTTCCCACTATACTCAGCATGAATCCTGGCATGCATCGGGGCTCAATTGATAGTATTGAAAGAATAAATTATGCTCATAATTTAGACTGACTTGTACTTACTAGCATTTTTAATTTCAAAGTCTTTCTCCTCTTTCATCCTCTCCATCATTACAATTAGGGAAACAGGGACACATGAAAGTAGAAGGGATATAGGGGAACCTCTACTTTGGTTTTTCAAGCACAATTGTCTCTTCATTCTCTTTGAGTCTGACACTCTTAAGACCCTTCCAAAATAGTTAGCATAGTACTTTCTGTGGTGCCTGGACCGAAGTAGGCATTCAGTAAAGATCTGATGAAAGATATTTGGATGAAAGAATGAATGAGCATATGAATGAACAAACCCCAGAGTAAAGTAAGTACATGTCTTATTAAGCCAACCAGTACCTCAGTGTTTCTTAAAACTTGTTCTCATCATTGGGCCTAATTGCTTTCACTTAGAACATGGTTTTGGCAATGTTTACACCAGGTGCCCCAGACTTAGAGGAAGTCATAACCTTGGTGATTTGGCCCAGATCCAGAGTGTCCCACACCAGTGCTTCCCCTGAAGCCTTCAGTTTGGCCTTAAAAATCCATTTATACTGTGCATTCTCTTCTATAACATAGCCATGTTCATGTCTATATATTTAATTACTCATAACTGAACAAAACCAATGCTCTGTGAAGATGTATCTTCTATTGCAGCTTCCAATGCCTTTGGCACATCACTGTATGTTCAGAGATCTATGTACCCTGAGTGATTAGCAAAGGCTAAGGCCAGGGTACATAGAAAATATTAGAACTCCTACTTGTATGTACCTCTCTCATTATCCTGCTATGTGGCAAGAAGGGGGACAGAGAGTCAGGCTGTAAAGTCTGCAATTCGTTCACATCTTCCTCTTCCTGTTGGCTGGCACTTAGGGGCCCTCAGAGCAATGCCTGCCATCACCCCTGCAATGAAAGAAACCTGGATTGTTTGTGACATCCAGAGGTCAAAGAAGGAAGAAACCAACTAGCAAGAGTATGCATGAGGGTAGGACTAGCTTGATCTTAAATTGGGTGCATCTACAGTTACATTTTTAGCTCGATATCAACAAATGCCCAGAGGCGCAACATTCCCTGTGGCATGCATTCCCAGAGTGCAGACAAATCCAGCTCGGGCTGCCAGAGAGAGGGCCCACCAGGAAAGAGGTCTGAGGCAGAATGGCAACAGCACGCACACACAGGCAAACACACACACGCTGGGCAGGATCAGGGAGTCCAGGCGCCTCCTGCAGCTCTCCGGAGTCAGTCTGTGTGGGAAGCACCTGGGCGGGGCACCTCATTACAGACACAGTTTGAAGGCCCGCCCTAGGGATTGTGACCTGTAGCTCTAGGGTCGCTCCAGGTAATTTGCACTTTATATGAGCTCTTCGTTGAGAAGACAAAGGCAGCCAGAGAGAGGTTATGGGGCAGCTGGATACAGAGCTGAGCTCAGTGCAAGTGGGAGAGAGGGAGAGAGATAAGCTGAAGGACCCAACCACAAAGGGGCAGGTGGCGAGCTCGGTGCGCTCAGTTTCAACGGAGGGCTCCATGCAGGCCTCAGAACGGGGGCTTCTCCACCTGCAACAGCACACCGGCAAGTCCAAGGCCTCTGTGCTCAGCCTCAATGATAAGTGATACAACAGAAAACTGGCCACGCAAATCAAGACAAGAATAAGGGATCGAGAAATGTAAACACAGAAAAGAATATTTTAAAAATGCATACGACTTCGAGAAAGGAGATGACAATTGTAGGCACTCTTTCAAAATGCAGTAGATGTGGAAGAGAATGTGGGTAGAAGGCCTTTTTGCTCAGTGTTTTCTTTCAATCTTTTGGTGAAGAGGCCGTCCTACACACATTTGCCTGCTGACCAGAGATGAGGGTAGAGAAGGAGACGCTGAAGGTGCTGAAGAGGCAACCAGGGGCGTTCAGGAGTGGGCAGCAAGGCCAGGGCACAGAGGGCAGACTGGTCTTAGACAAAGGGAGCAAAGGTTTTTCTGCCTCAGGAAGAGTCAGGAGGAAACATAGTAACATACGCAGCCCAGAGCAGTTTTGTCTAGGGAGGGGCATGGAGTTGTCATCTGTGGCTTCCACCTTCTCTATCATTTTGGACCCACTCTTCCTGTTTTCCTGTGGAGGAGCTTCAGCCAGACTGCCTCACCTAGCCCTTCTCCATACCCAGGCCTCCGCACCCTGTCGGATGCTGCGAGGAGCAGGGCCTTTAGGAGAAGGAACTGAGAGCCTACATTGGACCCTGGTTCCCTCCTCCCTTTCCTTCCATTTCTCTGCTCCCTGCACTATGTGAAGGAGGGGACTGGCCAGGACCTCTGCGGGGTGTGAGAACACTAACTCCTCATAGCGGGTCCTACAGGGGAGGCTGGAGAAGGATTTAGGAGATGACAGTACCAGGTTTCAACCCAACTTTGCAGAGCTCTGCCTTCTGCAGGCTTCTGGAACTCACCCCTCCCCTTTTGTCTAAGCAGCTCATTCAGCTCACATGTACCTCCTTTGTTTCTGCTTCCTTATGCAGATAGGCTGCTGGTGTGTGTGTTTGTTTTTAATTTTTTTAATTTATTTTTTAAAAGCCAGAAATCTAGGGCAACTGCCTCATTTTTCAGATAAGGAGGCCTGGAGAGTAAACTCTCACCTTCTTAGTTTTCAGTTTTGATTTGGGTGTTGGACATTTTCTTAAATTGGATTATACTTTTTATCCAAGTTCCAAACTGGAATCAAAAGAATTATGGTGAAACAGACATTCTTTGAAAGCTGAGTTCAGGTCAGTGACATCGGCAATGGCCAACGAGCGAGCAAGCAAGCGCCAGAAACAGGGAGGCCCATGTGTTTTTTGTCTTAAAACAATAGAAATTTCTTTTCTTCAATTCTGAATGCTACATGTTTGAAATCAAGGTGTGAGCAGGGTCACTGTACCTCTGAAGGCTTTCGGGAAGAGTCCTGTTTCTCTTTAGCTTCCTGGTGGTTCTTGGTTTGCGGCAGCGTAACTCCAAGCTGTTTCCATCTTCTCAAGGCCTCCTCTGTGTCTGTGTCCTTTCTTCTCAGAAGCGCACCAGCCATCGAGCTTGGAGCCCACCGTAAGCGCGTTTGCTTATTTGGTTTTTGTCGTGTCATCAGCTTAATGATGACAGAGATCATGCCTTTCCTCTTCTTATAAGGACACCAGCACTTCTGGGCGAGGGTCCCACCCTTATGACCCCATTAAAGGTCTTATCTGTGAATACAGTCACATGAGGATTGGGGCTTCAACATATGATTTTGGGAGTTAGTTGATAACAGTCCCTTAATCCCTGAACTGAGGATGTTTTGGGTAGAGGCTTGTCCCCTCACACATCTCATCCTGTGTCACTTGAATCACACCTAGTAAATTCTTAGTACCTTTCAACAGCCCAGCTGTGAGCTCTGAGCACACGTACCGCAGAGAACAGTTTCCTTCTATTTTGCTCTTGGAGATCTAAAGTCCTTAAAACCCAGCCAAATGCTGGGAAAAGTGCTCTCCTCAAATACGACCTACGTGGGACCTCTCTGTCCTTCAGAGATTTAGGTTAAACTTGGCCAAAACTCTAATTCTACGGCCTCCCTGCCGTTTCCTTGCCTCATTACCAAGTGCTTCTCTTGGACTCCTTGCTAAGTTCCTTGGCTTCTTGGCCTCAGACGAGACACAGGAGCCCATCCCTTCAGTTTCCACACACGTCCAGACCCACGCAGCAGTTTTGCAGGTCAAGTGGGGACAGCGTGAGATCATATCAGCACGGAACAACCGTCTGTAACCTCCTCCCAGCCCCCCTCAGCCCTCCCACCCCATCTTTCCCAAAGCCCAGGCTCTTCTGCTTTGTCAGGCCCCGGAGAAGTGGGGTTCAGTTCTCCTGGGCAGCAGATGCCGCGGGGTTGAGCCGCCTGGATCCCCGTGGTCGCCCGCCGGGGCAAAGGCACTCATCCCCGACCTGAGTGAGGCTGTGCCTCCTGAAGCTCTCACAGCTGAGTCTCACCTTTCAGGACATCCCAGGCGCAGGCACTTCGCGTGGGGTGCAGCCCAAGGGCACAGGCCTGCGCATCAGTTTGAGACAACTCCAAGGCGTCATCCCAGCTCGAGTTCCCCTTGGAATCCGCTGTGGCCTTTGCTGCGACTTCCCCCTCTGCTCAGTCCCACTGTCCTTCTGTGTGGCAGGTGTTACCCTGACAGCATTCCCTAGTATATTCCTGCGCTCCAACCTCCATCTCAGAGGCGGTCTCTGGAAAACGAGACCCAGCACCCAGGGCCTGGCTGTCAGAGGCGGCAGCCCAGTCCTCTTAATCCGCACTGCCCCGGTCTCGCCAGAGTCCTGGCAAGTTATTGGCATAGAAACTAGCGCTCAGAAAGGAGGAGGCACGCAGGCCCAGCTTCAGCCATTCTGTCATTGGCTGAGCCCACTGGAAAGGCATAGCCACTGGATTACATTAACTCCTGTTAGTTTGGTTAGTTGATTTACCATGTGGCACTGTGGGTGCCTGATGGCAAAACTAAGCCCAAGGGTCCTGGCTTTGGGAGAAGAAAAATCTCTCCCTCTCCCTTAGTCCCATCCCATAGTGCTTCCTTGCAGGCCTGCTCCATCGACAATTCGTTCTTCTAACACCTCCACTCTTTCCCACTTGGAAAGCTGAAATCTTCCCGATTGATTTCGTTCAGGTTTTTTAGTTGCCAGGAACTGAGCCCACTCTGGATGACTCAGGTAGGCTCAGGTGATAGCAGGAACTCCCATAAAGCGAGGGCACCTGAGCTTGGGAAGGGTCGCGCCCAGACCTGCAGACAGCATCCCCCTCCCCCGTTTGGGGGGTGATAGGGCGTGTGTCTAAAAGCGAGGCCTCAGGAGCCTATTCAGTGTATGTCATGGCTTTACCGTGAGTCCTTTTGGGCACAACTTCTTTGCGTCTTGTGTTCTTCATCTGTAAAATGAGGATAGCCCATCGTATAGGATTGCTATGAGAAATGAGTAAATTCATGTGAAGGACTTAGTATAGCGCTTGGCATATATGAAGCTCTATAGGCTGGTTCTTTCTCGCTGTGGATTCTCCACTTTTCTCCTTCTATGTGTTGATCTCTCCTTCCCAGCTACTTCCCGGGGGTCCCCATGACTTAGGCATGCACGTGACCAGATAATAGCTGCTTTATTCTCCTCTACTTGATTGTCAGCTCAAGGATCTGTTCCCAAAGGGCCCCTTTCATCTGCGTGCGTTTATCTGGGACTCCTGTGAGAAGGGATGTGATTGTCCCCAATCTTTTTTTTGTTTGTTTGTTTTTGAGCCTGATCATTCAAGGGATAAGTCCTTGGCAACTTGGGTTGGTCCTCCTCAAATCAGGCCGCACCTCAGTCCGACCATCTGCGGCTGGGAGGCTGGGATCGTGGAGATAGTCGAGTCCCTCTGCACGCAGCAGGCACAGGGGGAGGGGATAGGCTCTCTGAGAAGGAAGTGTGGGGAGGGCAGAAGCCCCAGATACGAGTATGCCTGCTGCGTCTTTCTGTGACACAACTGCAATCTTTTGACTTCCCCCATCACTATGGTTTCTTTCTCTTCCTGACATGTTCAAAGAGTATCCTTTTTGATGGTTTTGTTTCCTCTCCAACACCTTCACCCTTTGTGTCTGACTGCTGCCTCTACCCACTCACCTGGAAGCATTTTCTTGAAGGCCCTATTTGTCTCCTAGAAACAAGACCCACAGATGTCTCTCGGTTCTTTCCCTCCTGCACTCTCTGTATCATTGAGCCTTCTCATCATGCCTCCTCTGTAAAATCTCCCCCCTTGTTTTCCATGCTGCTGACCATCCTATGGTCCTCCTGCTTCACTCATCAGCTTAGCCACTTCTGCTGCTCTCAGAGATACTTGGCTGGCTAATCTTTGTCTTAGATCATAAGCTTCTAGAAGTCAGACACTGTGTCTTGTACAGTTCCATCGTCCACATGGGCTTTCACACAGTAGGTGCGCAATTGACACTGTGAGCATTTGGCCAGCTTTTGCTAGACTGTGCTGCAGGAGCAACATCCAAATCCTACTGGCTTTCTTTCTTGCTCATGTTTCATGACTCCCGCAGGTCAGCTGCAGCTCCGCTGAGCCCCGTCCGGCTCCAGGTGACACGTCTCTTTCATTGTGGGACTCAGGCTACAGGAATAATTATTCTCTAGAATAAAAAGTTGTGGATGAAGAAAAGAGCAAGAAACCTGACAAAAAACACATAATGGCTCTTACAGCTCCTTTTTGTCACTCACAATTCATTGACCCAAACTAGTCCATGGCCAAGTTTGATGTCCTCAGGCTGGGGACCTAGGAAGACACCACAAGTCATGGCAATGAGGTCCTTTTATAGGAGCAGGGTTGTGAGCAAGTGGGAAAAAATTATATAGCATTCCAAAAAGTAATTAAACGGTACTGTTTAGGGACCGTTGACAGGGACAGGCTTAAAGGTATTACATAGGAAGTGTGATGGCATCCATATTTCTCCATGAGGGATCAATTTTAAGTTATGACTCCAACCTGAATATAACAACTCTCTCCATGAAACAGGGCATAAGGCCCCTGTTCCATTGGCGCTGTGAACAGCTCTCCGTCTCCACACGAAGAGCATAGCAGCCATCAGGCCACGCAGCGTGTAGAGACAGGAGCTACAGGCTGCACAACCCAGGGCCAGATGTTTCAGAGCTTGATGGAGGAAATCGAAGTATTTTGTAGGAAACAATTGACACTTAGCGTTTAATGGTTAGAGTTTATGCACGAGCAAGTGCAAAGGCTGAGTCATCACCAAGAATGTGAGGCTAGAGGCAGCGGATGGCACTGGGCAAGACCAACATGGGAAACCCAAAGCTGGCCCTGAATCTGACCAGAGCAATGCCTTCGGTTAGAGGGGTAGTGTTATTGCCCCTTCCCTAATGGAAGGGGACCACAGACAAGCCTTGAGGTCCTTTGTTGTTAAGCACAAAGAATAAAAGGTATCTGGTTCTTACCACAGGGTGTTGGGTTAGTTTCAACGAGCACTTGCATTTGGTTTCATAGACATCTTGAGGAATCATTACATTTCTGGACTGAGTGGGACCTCTCTGCCTGGCATAGTGCTGGTATCTAGAATGGGCAATACAAGGGGAACAGCTCCTCAGTCCAGAATGTAGAGTTACTGAAGTCTGGCTGGATCCCAGCATGATAAGTGTTCTCCAGGGAGGAGATTCATTTTTCCTGAACAGATGGGGCCAGGTTCCTGGGAAGGAGGTGGAGGCGCCTGGTGGGGCTGAACCTAGGTAATGAATTCAATCACTCTGTCAGGGACATGGACTAATCGTTAGAGAGCACGATTTGAGAACCGAGGCGTGAGTGTCTCCCTTCAGCAGCTCGGGCTGATTCTGAGCCCTCCGTGACGCGGAACTCAGACTCTGAGCTAGCTGCAACGAGAAATCCATTACACCACACTGTCCTGACAGTTTCCAGTCTCACTGCAGAATTTTCAGAGGCACAGGGGGAGTTCACATTGCACGGCACAGTGTCTTTCCTGTAAACCTCTTTAAACAAGTCTCTTCCTCTAAATCTCCTCCCGCTCCCTCTATGGTAAATGGGGTGGGTTGAAGAATGGGAGACCGCCTCTTTCTCTAACTTTCCCCCACATCACTTAGTGCCTCCTTCTCCAAGAAATCCCCCTCCCGCCCTGCAGCGTGGCTAGAGAGGCTCCCTTCAGCCGACAGAGGGGTGACCACAGCATCTTTCCCTCAAATGCAGCTTCCTCCCTCCAGAAACCTTCACTTAACAGCTGCCAAGAAGAAGGGATTTTTCTCCATAGCATTACGGACTGTACAAATGTGTTTGTGTGTGTGTGTGTGATTGTATACAGTTATACATCCACTTGCTAACTTTGAGAAGTTTATTTCATGTACCCAAACCTCATCTTACATATGCAAATGAGAGGAAAGGGGACAGTTTGGCTCAGTGGGTACCTGCTTGGACCCTAGCCTGCTGGGGCTGCCACTTCTGCCTGGGTAACAAGGACAAATCACCTCAAATCTTTAAAGTTTCAGATTCCAGATCCATAAAATAGGGAACTACAAATATCTATCTGATAGAATGGCGGGGTGGGGTATGTCATTTAACTCTCACAACATGCACAGTGCTTAACAGTGATCCTAGCACATGATTAGTTCTCCAAAAATGTTAGAAATTACTTTTATCTTAGCAATACTTATACCAGCAAAGAGAATAGGTTCCAATCACATATTTTGTTAAAAACTTCTATAGTTGTTTTAAGTGTGCCTATACATTTCTGTTGCTTCTTCAAGAGAGGGAGTCAAGTTCCCCTCCAACATGCTGGCTTTAGGGCTCTGCTTCTGATCAAATAAACTGGGGAAAAGCAATGACAGGTGCCTTCAGAGGTCAGGTCAGAAAAGGCGATACAGCTTCCGCCTGGCTCTTTCTCCTGTGTCTTGGGACATGCGCCTCTAGAACCCGGGGGCAATGCTGCGAGGAGGCCCGGGGCACATGTGGGTAAGAGCGCTCCTCCACAGCGCCTACTGACGTCTTTCAGACACGTGACTTCATTCATAGGATAGTCTGCATGGTTTTTGTTTTTGTGGTTTTTTGTGTTGTTTTTTTTTTTGCAAAATACCTTTATTTGTACATTCGTGTGAACTTCATGATGGAGCAGGTAGGGTAATATTAGTGCCCCTAAAGATATATGGGAAAGTTGAAAAAGTCCAAGGTCACACCACAACTGCAGAGCTAAGACTAGAATCCAGTTCTGTGCTTTTCCCATAATACCATGACTTTATGAATGAGCTGCCTAGAACCACACATCTTGGGTTACCTGTGGAGAAACTCCCAGAACACTTCTGAGGCTGGAAGTGCAAGGAGTCCGGTGCATGTGCAGAGCCGGGGCCCAGGCCCGTGAGCTGGCAGGCCCTCCACACTGTCGGCGAGCTGGCTTTCTCCCAAAAGAGCTGCGAGGGCAGTGCCGGGCCTGTGGGCCACCCCACGCACAGCAAGTTGGCACCTGTCTGGAACAGGTGACAGAATCTGGTGGGGACCCTGTCTCACATTTAAAGACATATATTTGGAAGACCATTTGAACTTATTGAAAGATCAAGGTTTTTCACATAACCTATTAAGAAACATACACTCCATAGTAGTTACCAGATTTTCAGAAATGCCTTTCTTCCTTTCTTGTCTCTTTTACAATTTAATTAGAATTGAGCATAGAAATTGAATAAGAAAATCCAGGTCTCTCCTTTGGTGGCCTGATTCCATCACTGCCTTTGCTCATGGAAGAAACATACTATGACCCCCAGGATCTCATCACTTTGAGTGATTTCTAGAGTTGAAGGCACATACTACAGGCACAGTGCATGATAATCCTCTGGGGTAAGAGAAATATAAAAACCTTTATTTCTGTTCCACTCATCTCAGTCTCTCCTAATTTCTATCTTGTACACACACATACACATGCTTATGTCTGTAGATAGTATGTCTTCAATTTTATTTTAATTTTATGGATAAGAATGTCTGTTAGTAAAGTTTGGAAACCATTGTTTTAGAACAAAGAAAGCTACTCTCTAAGGCAGGAACTACACCTCTTCTTTGCTTTGTTCTCTGCACCGAAAGCTACAGGCTCCCCTTGCGGCAGTCACTACGGCCGATGTCTTTGAGCTGACCCAGTTGCCTTATGAGGCACAAGACACATACTCCCTGGCCCCGCCCCCACATAAGATGCCTCATCTGCTCCACGATTGCCCTGGACATAGGGGAAGAGCTGGGAAGCCAGGAGATGGGAGGAAACAGTCTCTCTTCGCCTTTGCTGACTCCGGCTCAGACAGATGGCTTGTCCAGAGAGAGCGAATGCATTTCTCCAACTGATTCTTGCAAGCTTTCTTTTCCAGCTTCTGTGAATTTTTGCTTCCCATTCTTTGCCAAATAAGTCAGAACAGTCAGAGTCCGCCTGGAATCACAGGCTCCTGACCCTGCATGCTCGTTCTGAAATTTGAAAGAACCTACCAATTTGAGATCATCCCTGTTTGATTGGAAGAGGGGGACAGAGCCAGTAAAAGGTCACAGAAGATTTCTTAAGGATATCGTCCCTGACCACAAAAGCTTTTAAAGATTAACTTGGCAGGGAAAGCTATGTTCTGAGGGATACAGTCACAGTCCAGGGACCAAAGCCCCGCGACCAGTCCTCCTGGCCCCACACACGGTGTGCAGCAGCGGCCCAGGTTGCTGAGCCCGCAAGAACCCTTGAAGAAGAGGCCCTGATGCTGGAGGCTACATGTTTAGCTAAATCATCTCCCTCCGTCAGTGCTTGACAAATTCTGCCCCTTCTTTCAGCAAGATGTGCCTAAGATTACACAGCCTGGAAATTCTAAGGAAGTATTTAGATACAAACTTCCAATAAATAAATAAATAAATAAATAAATAAATAAATAAATAAGAAAGAACTCCGCCCTGGCTGGTGTGGCTCAGCGGATTGAGCTCCAGCCCGTGAACCAAAAGGATGCTCATTTGATTTCCAGTCAGGGCACACGCCTGGGTTGCAGGCCAGGTCCCCAGTTGGGGGCGTGCAAGAGGCAACCGATCAATGTTTCTCTCCACATCAATGTTTCTCTCTCTCTCTTTCTCCCCACCTCTCCCTCTCTCTAAAAATAAATAAAATCTTAAAAATAATAATAATCCTTAATAGCACTTAAGAATACCACCACTTTAGCTGATTAGTTCTTTCCTCTCCTCATTTGAAAGCACGCCTCGGTATTTTCTACCTTTTCACGGCCATGCTTGTGCTCCGAGTACAGCTAAGCCTCGGATAGGACCAGCACTTTCCTCCTCCCTCCGTACCCTCAAACCTTTGGGAAACTTCCTGACTCTTGCTCGGTTCAAAATCTTGCTCCTCTCAAGAGGACCTGTGTTTAAATCGGAAAAGAGAAATAAATGGTTAAATGGACCCTCTTAAGTGACCACCCCATAGAAGACTGGCTCGCTCTTTAAGAAACACGAGGGCCACGCTATTCCCATCTACGGATGAAAGAACTGAGTGTGGCTCAGCCTCTGTTATTAAAAGGGATAATAATGATAGCTGGACTTGCATAGCACTTAATTCTATGCCTCTCAGTCACATAATTTATTTAATCCTTAAGTAATTCTGTGAGGTAGGTTCTATGATCCCCATTTTTTCAGATGATGAAACAAAGGCTCGAAGGTCGTCATTTGCCTGAGGCCACACAGCTGCTGAATGTCTGGATTCACACCCCTGGAGGCAGGGCCCAGAACCTTTTTATTGATCATGGTCCCTCCTTATCAAGAACTAGGACCCCAAATTTCAGTCTCTTAAGTCAAGTACACCTTTCCCTGTTCTAAACTCTGCATTCCCTGATTTGACTGATTTTACGTTGCCTAAAATTTTCACATCTTGAGCTGCTTACTTGAAGAGCCTTTTCCAATTTCACTCTGAGGCTGAAGGTTAGAAGTTCCACTTCTCCTCTGGTTACCATAGCCCTGCACTTGGCTTCCTGGAGGAATTATTTTGCAGGCTAGTTTATTGGGAAATCATTTTGCTGGTTTATTTCTGCATGTGGCATTATGGACAGTAGAGTTCATTTAAGAAACACCCTGGGAGGCCGATCCAGAAACTGTGGGCTGGGTGCAGAGGACCAGAAAAGGTCTCTGTGGAGCAGTTTGCTCTGTCAGCACTGTCCTGGACAGGTAAGCCACCCTCCTGCGTCTGAAGACTTCCTTGGAAGACACAGCACCTCGAGACATAGCTCCTTTTTATGCCTGACACCGGCCACTGGCAGGAAGTTCTCTTTTCTAATCTAAACCTTTTCCTACTGTAGGTTAACAGGAAACACCCCCGACGCCTGCTATGTGCCAGGCACCAAGAGCTTTTACATGCATTATCTCATTCAACATTTAATCAATCCCACAAGGAAAGGGCTATTACTATCCCCTTTTGAAGGTGAAGCTAAACATAGATAGGTTAAGTAACCTGCCGCAAGTCAAGCAACTAGCTAGTGGCACAGCCCAGATTTGAATGTGGACAACCCCCCTCCAGGGCCCAATTTGTAAACGTTATGCCGGGCGGCTCCCTGTGAGGGCCCACTACCTGTGCACAGGACCCCGTGATGGAGGGAGGACCTATTCGTGGCCTCTGTCTCATAGAATTGGATGCCTGTTATGGCATTGCCTCTGCTTTTTTTCTTTTAAACCAATAATTAGCTTTAAAAACCTTTCAGTTCAATGTTCATTGACTGCAGGAGGTGACTGACTGTGGTGGGAGATCGTTGGAAGGGCATGTACATAATCACTGGCTGCATCGGATGAAGAAAGGCTGCTGCGGTGTCCCCTGCCTTGGGGCAGAGGTCCCTGCCACCAGATGGCCTTGTTCTGGGCGTGGACTCCCCACGGTCCCACTTTCCTGTGCTTTCATCATCTTTGGTGCTCACCTGGTACCTCCGGCACCTTGTGTCCTCCTCTCCAGCCCCCCAGTCCCCCGTGGCCGTGTGCAGGATGAAGTGATCGTCCCAAAGGCCTACACGGACCCACACTCGTCTGTGTATTCTGGTTAGCGGGACTTGCTTTCTACACTCTAACAAGAGGCTTTGAGAAGTTAAACTTTCCCAACCTCTGATCATCAAAATAGAAACACTATTGTTCTGCCAACAGCACACTCATTTGTGTGAAAGAAAGAGGGAATCAGTATTGTTGGCAAAAATCATAAGTGAAGCATTTCTTCATGACTACTGAAGTGAACTTATACATATATACTTACATACCTCTGCCAAGACTGGGGATGGAACTTGCTCAACAAATGTAGCAAGAAGAATTAGAGTGGCCCCATATTTTATTTTAGTTTCTGAGGAAGTACATACTTTTTAAAAACACTGCACCTCATATGACAGATATGCTTCTCAGTGTTATCCCCCTCCAAATGTCTCTTCTTCACGCTGCAGTCAGAATAATATTTTTAAAACACAAAATCACCCTGACCATGTCACTGCCCCCAAAACCCTACAATGGCTCCCCATTACTGTGATGCTCAAGTGCAAAGTCTAGACGAGACTTGTCCAGACCCTCACTTTGCCCTCTGCTCCCTTTTCCTAACTTCCTCTTGTGTTTTACTCTTCTCTCTTACTTCCCTCTCCAAGCCATACGCTTCTGTTCCCTCTGCCTCACACTCACTCTCTTTTACCCCCTCTAGGCCACACACTTCTCCTTTGCCTGACTAATCCTATTCATCTTCCTTGATCGTCACGGAAGCCCCATCCCCATGAAGTTAGACCAGAGGCTCGTGATGGTCTCCCCTATTCCAGCCCTATCACCTTTTATTGTATTTACATGTTTAATTGTCCATCTCCTTGGGCAGCTATTGTGAGGGCGGAGAATGGTGTCTGTCTTATTCACTGTTATATCCCCATTGCCACACACAGGATATGGCATAGAGTAGGAGTCCATAAATATTTACTGAATGAATAAATTTATCCATGATATCTATAAGATCTATTGAACTACTTCTATAAAAACGTATAAATAAGAGGATCATACAAAAACTACCCATTCGGGACCCAGGCTGCTGTAGAGAGCTGTCAAAATACATGCATAGCATGGTCCCCTAACCTACTTCTCATCTTGACCAAGAGAGGCAGCTACACTATCCCTGGGAAGTCTTCCACTACTGGAAGCTCCTCCTTGCATTACCCGAAGTGGGCTATCAGTCCTCTCTAAGACTCAGAACCATGGTATTTAGTTACTCTCCTAAGCCTTACCTTGGAGTTCTCAAAACATGGTTGTCCTGGGTCTCATGATCAAAGTGTCAAATGTGTTCAAAATGAAACCAGAGCTAACGTATCCACTTCCTTAACCAGGGATTGAAAAGCGCTCACTTGGCATGGATTTTGTTTTGGATTTTGATCTAGGAATCAGTTTCCTGTTGATTACAGCAGGCAAAACATGCCCATGTTTTCCACAGACATATGTTCCCTAACTGATTCCGCGCAGGCAGTGGCTCTCAAAGCTCCCTTTGTCTCCCGCCCCCACCCCCGACTCCCACTCCAGGAGACATTTGGCAACATGTGGAGTCATTTTTGATTGTCACCATTTGGAAGGGATGCTACTGGCATCTGGTGGGTAGAGTCGAGGGAAGCTGCCAAACATCCTACAATGCACAGGACGGCCCCCACAACACAGAGTGATCTCACCCAGAACGTTCGCAGAGCCAAGGCCAGCAGGCCCTGAGTAGATAGGACACTCTCGGCCCACAAGAACTAGGCCGTTTGTCTGTGTGGTGTTTTCCAAGACGCAAGGAAATAAAGCAGAAAAGAATAAACTCAAAGCGATAAGGTGGCTGTCGTTCATTCTCTGCCCATGATTTAGAAAGTAAGATGCCCAGCCTGTCTTTAACATAGAATAATTCAGTTTGGAGAAGTTTCCTAGGTAGAGCCCTGACGCGGATCCATGAATTTCCTGTGGAAATCTCACATATAAGGCATTTAGCATGGAATTGAAAAGACCCTTGAGTGTGAAAGGAGTTTTGGTGAATTCAAGATCATCTTTGTTTTTCACATTGAAAATGTTCACGTCATTTTCTTCTCCTAAGATTATAACCATTTGGACAAAGATGTTCATTTGAAATGCAGGTGAAATGTAAATTGCTACTCTTCTACACAGACAATCCAGTGTATTTATACTTAATCCATAAAGGCATGATGTTACAAAACACAGTTGTATATTGTGAAGCCATCTGGCATCAAACTTTCCAATTTATAGACAACTTTGTATTTACATAGCAAATTAGTAAATCAACCATTTTTCCGGTTTATAAAAGGTCACTGAAGTACACACACAGTGTGTATAAAAGCAGATAAGGCTGATAATACATATTTACAGTAGATACAAATTAATCTTTTATATTTAAGAAAATCCTTTTTGTATATTTCTTCTGTATCAGACTCCCCACTGGTAGCAGGATATCCCATGTTTGTTTATTGCTTTTTGGCTCACTTATTCAATAATCACTTCGGGGTTTTTTTACACATATGAATTACTAATGTTCTTATCTCTTTGGCTAATGCAAATGTGAGAGTGAATGAAAGAAA
The DNA here is from genome assembly GCF_021234165.1 of Pteronotus mesoamericanus. Classification (NCBI taxonomy): domain Eukaryota; kingdom Metazoa; phylum Chordata; class Mammalia; order Chiroptera; family Mormoopidae; genus Pteronotus; species Pteronotus mesoamericanus. The sequence continues at coordinate 12,790,438 of NW_026555325.1, read as the reverse complement.
AAGATAAACTAATTCAATATTACAGTTATGACCGGTTGGTATTATTTGTTCATAGCCCCCAAATGGATCAAGTAATGCATAACTCATTTTATACACTACAGTGACCAATCTTGAGTCTTGCATTATTACATCATTTGGGCATAAACGGGCCAAGTAAACAAGATAATCACATTTTTGGCAAGGTCTAGAATCCTTGGCTTTCTTTTGAGAAAGAGTGATGTCACCAGCATCTTAAGCATCTTAGATTTTAAAATCTCAGTGCAAAACTGCCTGTGACTTCCAAGGGAGCCCTGCAAAGCGCATGGCAGATGACTGGAGGGAACCACCATGTGTCACCTTGGCCCGAAGTGAAGACTGAATCCCCTCGGGGAGAAGGCAGGTGAGAATCTTCCTAAAATGTACAGAAACAAAAGGACTGCCCTCCAATCCTCCCCCAATTCTACTGCATTATGTTCAAAAAAAGAAGGTTGGGTTTACTCAAAACACAAAAACAAAAACAAAAAGAGACATAGCAAATAACTCAAAGTCAGGGTCTAAATAAAAGACTAAAAGTGGCCCATGATATCACAAGGGATGAATAGTCTTCTTAAAGCATTTATATTCACAGCAGAACTGAAAGGTACAAACCAAAAATGTTCCTTTAAATAAATAAAAACCCTGATTGTTTTTAATGCCACAAATAAGACAAATCAAACAAGAGTTCCTCTGTTAATTTTCACTCATTTGAAATAATCTTTGGAAACTACTTAACGGTGTAGGTTATTCTCCTTGTGCTTCCTAAGACTGGGAGGGGAACAGAAGGAAATTAGATTTCCTTTTTCAAGGGGGACTATTATGTTCTTTAAAGGAGCAAAAATTCTTCAATCTGTTTCCATTCTCAGATATGTTGGGGAAAAATGTTTATTTTAGAGGATAAAAAAATGCATGAATGTCGAAGGGCTAGCCTTCCTTTAAAAATATAAATTGGCTTCAATACAAAGAGAAAGAAATGGCTCTATGGGCAAAATTCAAGTATGGTGACCACTTTTTAATTGTAAAGTAGGTGCAACATTTAAAAAAAAATGTTACAGCACTGCATGACCTGTAATGCTAACAATATTTACATTGACTGCTTACACGAAACCATATAACTGTAAAAGAGAAAGGGCGAAAAAAACCCCATGTGGACTGAAACAACACCTAATACCCACATGAAAGCCGTGAGCAACCAGTGAAATCATGGGCACAAACATACTTTACATGGTCTGCTTATGTAAAGTATACATGGATGGGGGAAGCACAAACCCAGGTAGTTTAAAATACCAAAAAAGAAGGCTTGGTCGACACAAATGCAGTCTGGAGACAAAAAGCAAAGGCTGTAAAAACCTCTGCATATAACATACACACACCCCGCCCCAACACACAGACGTCGGCACCTATCTGTGAATAAAAACAATCGTGTAAACAAAACAGTAGAAAAGCAGGTTGGTGCAGGAAAATGGACAACACAAATGGTTTTAACATACCAAAAACATCAACTTAGGACAAAAATGTGCCAACTAAACCACACACAAGATTACTTGGGGTGCCTACATGAAGGACTGGCCAGCCGTCCCACCATTGTACGAAGGGCAAAATGAACCTACCCCCGAAGGAAGGGTGCCTGCCTCCAGGCCACCAGGCCGGGGTGGCCTGTGGCATGCGGCAGGCTTGGGGGCAGGGGCCAGGGTGGGAGTGGGAAGGGCACAGAGACACATGATACCTGGGGGAAGAATTAAGAGCTGTTGATATTAAAAGTGAGCCCAGGTGCAGTGCTCTGTGCCGTGGCCCCAAGAAACCAATTGGAGGGATGACCTTGGTCTCCCTTTTCCTGAGTTACTGGAACTCTGCTACGTCATGGGACTGGGACGGAGGGGTTTGGGTAAGGATGGGAGAGGAGGAGCAAAGGAGGTGGCGGGATTTGGGAGTCAGGGTCAGCTAGGCAGGGCCTCCCAGCAGACCGATCTTTAAGCTGCTGAGTGGGTCCCTGGCTGGGGGGACAAGGCAGCGCTCCCCAGGGGTGTAAGGATTTGGGGATGGGGGCTGGTAGTAATAAGAATAAAGGGATAATGGACTTCTTTTGACAATTCGTCAACAGAGGTCGGGCGGGTGGCCTGAAAATTTGCTCAACTGCCTGGGAGATAAGGTTATACCGCCACTACAAAAATCGTGAAAAAAAGACGGAAAATTATGTTGTGCTACATTTCTTATTAATAACCTTGTACTTTACAATGGCTCACAGTTTTAGGTTTGTATACTTGCAATGTAGTATTTTCTTTCTACACTTGTTTCCATTTTTTTCTTACTTAATATAATATAAATAATTTGGTTAATAGATTTAACCTGCACATTTAGCCGCATTAATATATATATATAAGAATCTGTTAATGGTATAAATAATTCTTTAAATAAAATAAATCTGATATGTTACATAATACTGATAAAAAATTACCATTGCTAATAACTTTGTAAGCCACCTTACTTCTGGTTTAAGTAATGTTGATGAACGGATATATGAAATTTGCTTTGCTCATTCGTATTTCTTTTTGCCACTAAAGAAAAACTGAATTATAATCAGCCTTACCTCTGATAAGGATTTCAACGTGGGGCTTAAGCCTCCATGCACGGGAACAGAAGGTTTTGCCTTGTCAGGTACGGTCTGCAAAAAACTTAACTCCGAGCATCAGCGGTGGTGCAGCATTAACCATCTAGTCCGCTAGGTGGCTACCAAATGTTACCTAGAGAAATGACTGAGTAAAATATTCCATCTAAGATTTTTTTATAAAACCTATTCTACTTTAAAACTTAGGTAAAAAAAATATGCAACAAATGGTTGCAGTTTCTGAATTCTTAATTTAGACCTGTGAGCCCTCATCCCTTTAGAAATCTGCAAGCTTTCCATTTCCTAGACACCCGAAGTCCAGTCCGGCGCCTCCAGGCCAGGTTCATTCCAAACAGACAATATCAACGGACACTTGGTGGTGTGCAGTGTATGTCGTAATTCAGGTAATACATCATCATGCCTTTTCTCTGCTGTTAAATACAAAAACAGCATCTTTTACATTATCATAGAAAAGCATTTAGGTTGTATTTTTATTTATCACTTTACACTGGTAGTCTCTGGTAGGTGTACTCCATAGAAACCAAAGAATTTTGTACACTATTTCTTTGTACAATAAAAGATAAAGTGTGCATTAGGTACGCTTGTACATGACAATATTGTACAATATTTACATTTCTGATATCGCCATGAAATTCTGTATTTTCTATATACAACATTGAAAATTCTTCAGAAACATTTGGACTATTTCTTATAATCACAATTTTTGTATTATAGAAAAAAGAGTTTCTCAGTAATCTCTTGACCATTTATCACTCTCACTATTCAGGGATTTTGATTGTTTTTTCCAGCATTCATTATCTTTCCTGATCAAAAAAAATATTGTATCATTGCTTCTTTTAGCACCCTGTGGTGTTGGTAGCTATTTGCCATACTATAAATATTGATATAACAGTGGCTATATCAATACCTATATAGAGATACATCTGTGCACATTCCTTTAATAAACACTGTGCATGGTGGAGTAGCCCCTGTTATCTGGAGATCTTCCTCCTCTTGGGTTTGGGGGGTCTCATCTGTCTGTCTCCCTGTGGGATTTGGTGAACCTGGAAATAAAGAGGCGGGACAAAACAACAACAGAGGTTGAAGTCATAAATACTGCATGATTTCTGGTAAAGAAACAGAGTAGGGAAACAAACTCAGGCTTTCATTTTCAATCTTTGCTATCGTGGGACATTTACAATTGTTACCAAGACCCTAGATCTCAATGTACCTACAGTCATTACAGACAAATCCTGGAAACTCCTAAGCAGAGCACATCCTGTGGACCCCAAAACAGTGGAACAGTGGAACATAACAGTGGAAAAACAGTGGAACATAAAACAGTGGACCATAAAGGAGGAACTGGAAAAATTCAAGTGTGGGAAATGCAGAGGACAGTTGCTCCTGCTGCTGTTCATTTAAGATGAAAGAAAATAAGGCCTTTCCTGTCAGAGAGCCCCAGATCATCAATTTCACTAGTACCTGGAGAGTGGATAAATGCACACCAATCATGTTTTCTTCTTTGCCCCATCATCCTACTTATTTTACAGCTACTAAGAAGGGTCAATGAGTATAAGAACCTCAGCCCAAGGAAGTTTATTTATGACAAGACTCAGGATGGAAAATAGAACACCACTACCATCTGTTGGCAGATCTAAGCCTGTGTAGTCTGGGAAGAGCAATTAATACAACTCATCTTTATAAACTAACACAGAAACTAGCAGGACTCAGGGCTGTATGAGCAGGGGGAAGCATTTGCAGAGAATGTATCAGACAGCAGGAACGGTTTTGAGGGGCAGAGGGCAGGTGCTAGAGGGGTGACTGGGTGCCCCCTGTGGTATAGTGGCTACTAATAGGAGAGGGCAAAGTCAAGACCCAGGAGAGGCAGGGTAGACCGAAGGCAGCAGTGTAGCAAATGCTCAACAACCAGCTCCCTGGGGAGGGACAAAAGCACATTGTGGCACAAGCCAATTTCCATGGTGTAAATACTTCTACATTGGTCAATTTCAAGCTGCCAGTGTGATGTCACAGAACTTAGAGTTAGGGAGACATATGCACAATCCGCTCTTGAGATCCACTACAAGCTGGCCCTATTGTCTGTTTTAAAAATAATGTTTATATAATGGCAAAGGCCAATGCTCTTCAGGGTCAAATGCGGAAAACTTTTTCAGAAATAATATTTAAATTTTTACCACAACATTTATAAGTTTTTCAAACTGCCTCTTTTCTCTCACCCCTTGTATACATTTTAAAAAACTAGTTTCTGTTAAGGAGCTATAACTGAAACAGTTTTATAATAGAGGAAAGAAGCCTTTATTTAAGAAGGTAAATTAGTAAGGCCTAGGCCAAATGTGGCCTGAAAAGGTATTTTGTTTAGCCATATGATGATTTGATATTTTAAAAATAGTTGTCAAATAGTTTCTAGTTGTCACTAGAAAAAGGGAGACAGAAATTTTATTTCTAGACTTTTAGCATCTCACAAAAAATAGGAAGGTCTTGCAACATTGGCACAGTTCCCCGTATGGCTCAGGCCTGCGGGAGCCAGAAAAAGGCGCCCTCTGGACAGAGCACACCCTCAGGGTGGCCGCAGTCCCCACTGCTGCGGCCCCGGCGGGCTACAGAGGCCCAGTGTCCTGAGGCGGACTCTGTAAGGTGCTCACCAAACCCATTTTCTCTTCTTCCTGAGCAGGCACATGGTATCATGTCAAGAGGGCTATCCGATGGGGTCAGACCAGGAAAGTCAGCAGAAGTGATGAGCTTCCAGGCCTGGCCCATAAAACCTATCCTGGTAGCCCTCTGTATACACTGCCTTCTCTCAGTGGCTGGGTGGGATGTGAAGGATGTCAGGGAGCACTCACTCTGTGGCTCTAAGGAATAGTGGACACTAGATACAGAAAGAACCTGAGCCCCTAAGTAACTGGGTAGAGCAAGACCTTTCCCAACTAGAACCAGATCTGACTGAACCTTTACTGTGTTGAGCCTCTGAGACTGCCAGTTGGCAGGCAGTCTACCTTGACCAGTGCCTCTTTGTTGGCATTTCTCAAGCCATTCAAATTGTTGTTTTTCTCCTACCTACCCCACCTTACATATTGATAGTATTTGTCTGGTCCTAGAAGGCTGAGTATATGATCCCCGGTCTAGACTTTTCCTGTCATTCTATCAGGAAATTTAACACCCCAGGGCCTCAGTTCACCCATTTGTGAAATGACAGGTTGTATCACACAGTCTTAAAGCCCACACCAATCCCAACATTCTGGGAATCTGTAACGTGTATCTGTCGTGCAATAACCACGGGATGGGTTTCAGGTAACGTTGTTAACACAAAGCATCAAGTAAAAGAAATGACCTTACATAGCTGAATAGCTTTAGATAATTCGCATTTTTAAATAGATTCCCCAAATTATATTTTAAGTGTTTACATTAGGGAATTAGAGGATAACACTTAAATTGCTCACAGTCAACACTATTATATGCACTGTTCAGTAAAGTAAAGAAAAATAGACACTACTTCTTTAAAGCCAGAGGTTATAGTGTTAATTAATTTATAAGAGAATTTTGTGCCAAATATTTTATTTTTTAGGTAACAGTAGAAAGGAAATGAGAGGTCTATATACTCTTGATCTTGACCTGGTTGTTCAATTTCACTTTTTGTATTAGGGACAGAGTGAAATTCGCATTATTGAGTATTTTTCGCCAACATCAATGGTCACTGCTATTCAGAGTCAGCGCAGAAAGCTGTGGTTTAAACTTCAATATTTTCTGCTCACATTTTAAAAGGATGCTATGGGGGGGGGGACCCCAACAGTTACTTATATCAGAAAAAGACATAGTAAATACTACTAGGTTATTTTTGTCTTAAATTACTTTGAATCTTTTTTGATATCAGTCTTTTTTTGAGCTTAGTAATTTAGCATTGCTATGTGAGGTGCTTGATGATATTTCGAGGTTTCACCAAAAAAGAGGTGAAAATAAATACAATTTATTTTCAAAGAAACACAATACAATGGGAAAATAAATTAACTTACAGTCCCAGACATTTTGTCCAGTTCACTCATGGCCTCATGAATAGCAGCTTCCAAATGGTTATTTAGCTTTCCACTTCTAGAAATAATGAAAACAATACATCAGATTAATAGATTAAAGAAACAAAAGTGCAATTTAATTCCCTAATCAGAAAACAGAAATACCAATTCCACCAGAGAAAATCAACTGATATTCGCATTTGAAAAATTCAGATGACAAAGCACTCTGGAATTCTCACCACTGAATACCGATGATAAAGTAGCAGAGTTATTGCGCGGGGCGGGGGGGGAATGAACGCACGACGGAGGAAATGGATTCTTTCCCCTTCCATGTGCTTCTTCCACAGTCTGATAATTTTGCAAGAAATTCGGGCCCCGGGTCTCCTTTTCCTCAGATGCAGCTTGTCTTCCCACATTGCAGTCTGCCCTGCATTGCTTCTTGTCTGGCTGCTTCTTTTCAGGCAGCCAGGCTGCGTGGCCAAGGGGAAGGGCGGAGGGGGTGAATTGCAGGCTCTGGCCACTAGGGAGCGCCCTCCGCCCTCTCTGGAGCTCCTTGCTTCTGGAGTCGAACAAATGAACGCCGGTAGCCAGAAGGGAAACGGTTAACTCGCCACACCCGAGGCTCCTTGCAGGCCTGGGCCCACCACGTTTTCCCAAAAATCAAAATGGCACAACTATTTGAACAGATAAAGAATGGCGGTTTCAGAGTGTCTGGCACTTGTGCGACCTTTCTTCCCCACTCAGCATTCCGTTATACATGTTCGGCTTAACAACACACACGGTACATCTGCCTGTATGGAAACTTAGATCTAGGAAGCTGTTGAACTAAAATCGGGCAAATCCATACTATCCATTGCTGTAGTTATGTGCCCTTTGTCCATTCTGTTAGCCTGTTTCCCCTTCTTTATACATATGAATAATTACTCAATTATTCTGAGTAAGGTGATTCATTTCGTTTATTTTGTCATGACAACAACTAGAAAAGCTGCAGAGGTAAAAACTTTTCATAACAGGCTATTAGCATGGCTTTCCAAGAGTTAAACATATTTCAGCAGTTACATGGAGATCGGGTTTACAACTGTGGAAGAATTTGTCTCACAGTCCCATTTAATTTGGCTCACAGCATGTTTAAATACGCAGGTGAACCTTAGAGGAATGCATTTTAGATGAGACCTTCAGCTTACCACAGCCCTCACCAGGCTCTAGCCTCGTGTACCAGGGCTGGGCAATTTACACATTTAATTTCTGTGTACACCTTGGAGAACTCGGAGTCTCCCATCCCGGGGTAGTGTACAGCTAGGCACATCATAGATGCTTACATTTACTAAATAAAAATATGTGGCCAAAGGTAGCAAGATGGCCTGACATTTTGGAAAACATATAGTATGCACTTAAGTCAGTTTAACTGAAAGGAAAGATTAATATGTCAGTTTTACCTAAATTATAAGGGTAATATAGTGCCAAAACCCTCCCACCAAGCTTTTGCTGACCTGTAAGCTAAACTCTAGCTTTTACATTTCTCCCATTTATTTTTAGAAATGTAAACAATGCAGAAAAGTGCATAAAATAAATTAACAACTCTTAACAAACTCATTTCCAAGAACTACCTGTTAATAAATGACCTATTTTAAGTCTTGTTTATTTAAAAGCTGAAGTTTAAATAAAGCTGAAGTTCTCATTTGTTATCAATTCCTGGTCCAATTTTCTCCCACCCTCCTCTCCAAAGGCAACTGTGTTGTATATCCTTCTAGAATGTTCTCACATTTTATGTACTATATCCATGAACAGTACCTAGTATTGTGTTATTGGTTTTTGGAATCTAATCAACAAAATAAACTAGAAAACAAAATAGAAATAGATTCATTAATAGAGAGAATAGACTGACAGCTGTCAGAGAGGTGGGGGTTGCAGGGCTGGGTGAGAAAGGTGAAAGGATTAAGCAAGCAAACAAACAAAACCCCCCAAAACTCATAGATATAGGCAACAACACGGTGATTGCTAGAAGGTAAGAGGGGTGGGGGGAGGTAGGAGAGGTACTGGGGGGATAAATGGTGATGGAAGGAGACTTGACTTGGGGTGGTGAACACACAATACAATATACAGATGATGTGTTGTAGAATTGTACCCTGAAACCCATGTAATTTTATTAGCCAATGTCACTCCAATAAGTTCAGTAAAAAATACACACACACACACACACAGAAAAGTTGTCCCGATATACACACTACTCTGCAACTTATCTTTTTTCCACCTTATCACTGTTTTTGAGCACTGTTGATATAACCTATTTATACACTGTCTTTTCTCACCTACCCTTTCTGGGTTTTAAGAGGCCCTGGGCATCTTGAGGAGTCAATCTGGCTTGTCTTCCCAGTGAGGAGTTCGCTGAGCATGATTCTGGGTGACTGGGCAGGAATTCGGGCCCAGGACTCTGCAGGGCCTGGAAGCTTGGCTGAGGTTTTTGTGGGCTGTATAGAGAAGGTCTTGATAGTATCACACGTTGCTAAATTGCTCAACAGTATTGCACCTCGTGTAATGTGTTAGATTCATTTTTACTATTTTCTTTTGTATTGAAAAATATGAACATAAGTTTTAAAAGATATTTATTTGTTATGTATTTTGATTATAAAATCTTATGGGTTTCAAATTGACTACATAAAGCTCTAAATGTCTAAAGAGAAAATATAGTGTTTCCATAAAAGAGCCATCAGAGAATCTTGTTTCTCTCACCTTTACTTTAATAAAATAATATAGCTACTATTTATTGAAAATTTTCTATGTGCCAAGAATTTTGTTAAATCTTTATATACATTATCTTATTTAATCCATACAACAATCCTTAATATTACGTATTACGACAACTGTTTATATGCAATTCTTCATGACTTTTTAAGGAGAATTGGTGAAACCAATTCTAATTTTGTAATGAAGAAGATGGGTATTAAATACAATAGTTTTCAAAAGTAATAAACAAAGAGGCATGAAAATTTTTAACCAACTATAAAACATTACAATACCATTACCATTAAATTACATAAATAATTCAACATTGCTTGTGAAATGAAAAGATAGAATTTTGGAGTTTGTGATCTCATTCTTCAACAAGATATTTAAAATGTTTGTAAATATCTTCTACTTAAACTAAATTAGTATAATATTTTCTACCTTTAAGTACAAAATCACTACTTTTCTTTGACAAACTTAAGTAGCTACTGGAGGAAGAAATGACTGTTTTGGAAGAGAGAATAGGTACAGAAGTGTGGAGCATGAAATTACTTGAATGTCAAATTTGCAGACCAATTTTTACACTCACTTGTCAGGTCAGGAAAAAATGAACTTAAAAAAGGGAGAAAAAAACTCCGTGAGTTCCTGAAATGAACAATTAGTCAAAATTCGGTCCTTCAGTCCAGAGGGCCTCCCTGTGGTGCCTCTTCTACTATCTTCTATCCCCTGCTGACACTTACTAAACATTTTTACTAACCGACACTCTAAAACCTACTTCATTAAGCAATAGATGTTCATATAATCACATTTCTAGTTAGTAATGGAGATAATTGTCACGTCTCATCTTTATTACCTATATTGTGAGACCAATATAGGTAATCCTTATCATCACCAATAATAAAAAAAAAATAAAGCCAGGTACACATCTGAGAATGGTACAAGAAATAAAGGGAAGTGAGAAATTGCATGTCTCTCTACGCTGTCAGTTTAAAATTTGGGCAACTTAATGTAGAACAGAACAAATTTGGGTAAGACAGACGTGAAGAATGTTAGACTCTGAAAGGCAATCCATAGAGAAAGTATGCAGACGTAAGACAATTTTACACACTAAGTATCATTTCTTGGTTTTAAAGTAAAAGTGTGGTTTATCTTATTACTTTATCATTTTCCAGCTTCATGAAAATCAGGTTACCAAATAATGTATATGTGCATATAAGACAGCAGATTTGATCCTCACTTAAATGAACACCATAACATGTCTAAAAGGTATGGAATTTTTTCTTAAAGCTCTTGCCTCCTTTAAGTACAAAATCACCCTGAGTATTGTCTTCAATAAATATGTTAATATTTCTTTTGTGATTAGGCTGTAATTAGCATGTAAGTTTAAAGATACTTTTATTGTACAGTTTGTGGGATACTGAGGATTAAAATGACTACATAAAGTTTTAAACATTTAATATGGCGGTAGAATGTTTCTACTGGCAAAAAGATCAGATAATTTTGTTTTTTTCACCTGTATCTCTGTAACAAATAACTATTTACTAAATATTGATTGTGTTCCAAGTACTGCGTTAAGGCTCTAATTACATTATCTATATTACAAAAATCCTAAGAGGTAGATATAAACACGTCTATATTAGAAATGAATTTAGGCTCAGAGAGGTTAAGCAACATACCTCAGGGCACAGAAAAATGAAGTGAAAGTAACAGGATTTCAGCTCGGGTCAAAAACCAGCCTCCTAACAATTTTGTTCCAAATACCATCTTTCCCTTTCAGTCTCTTCCCTTCTTCTTTCTTTCTCAGTCTACAAAAGCAGTCAAGCCTTTGTAATCTGAAAAATTCTTCCATTGTTATTTTTCAGGAACTTCTCACATGAATGGTAGAAACCCAGAGCCACTTGGTTTTCCCACCCACTACTCGAGTGGAAACTGCTTTCCCTAAGGCTAGCCCTGGCTCCAAATTGCCTAGTTCAGTGGAGACTGTTTAGTCCTTGTCTCACTGGGCCTCTGTGGAGCATTTCATCAGCCCGAAATGTTTGATCTTTGGCTTCCAGCACCCTACTCTTCTACCCCTGATTCTCTCCCTCCTTGCTGACCATTCTTCTCATCTTGTTCAATACCTCTAGTAACGTTCAAATGCCCCAGTACTCAGTCCTTGGCCCACCATTCAAATTGGTCAAAGTATCTCTGCGTGATCGCAGCCATTTTTTACACCGTCAAATACAAATTCTTCCCAGTTTCAGAGCCCTGTGTCCAACCTGTCCCACAGGGACCCCACACAGCACGCGGTGGTTCTCCCTGTTTTCTCCTGTTCAGTCAGGGTTTCCACCACCCACCAAGGCACCCAAACCGAAACCCTGATTGCTTACTCTCCTTTGCATGCCAGTCAATCACCATGGCGGTTTGTCAATTTTACCTCCCAAATATTTCTATACCACACCCCTCCTCCTCCACCCACATGGTTCTCTTCCTGGGCTGAGTCCTCATCCTCCCTTCTCTTCCACCATGGTCTCCTAAACAATCACTCTCTCTCTCTCCAAAACTGTTCCCTTAAAATTTATCCTCCACACAGCCATGTCTAAAGTGAAAATCCAGCCACCTGTCTCCTTCAGGCACTTCCAATAAGATAAAAGGCCCTATGGGCCCTCATTCGGTCCCTACCCTCTGGTTCCTCCTTACATCTTTGGTTGCATCTCTAACAGTTTCCTGTTCGACACTTTATAGTCCCCAGTTCCAGCTGCTGATCTCATCTAAACACATCCCACCGCATCCCATGTTGGTCCTTGTTTCTTTTGTCTGGCTAACACCCAGGTAGTGTAAGGCTTGGCTCAGGTATCATCTTCTCTAGCCTGGCTTCCTTTACCTGAGTTTAATGCCACTTCTCTACTATCCCAACATATTCTATACACATCACTGTCATTGTAGTTTCAACATTTTACTTATTGGTTTCTGGATCTGTCTTCTTCGTCAATAAGTTCTGGGTCCTGTAGCACTGTGCCTGGCACAGATTTATTTGTTAATTATCTCCTTAAATTGGGGAGTAAATAAATGACTGGGTTCCACACATCATTTATCACTTATGTGAACTTCACCTAATTACTTAAGCAATTTGGGTCTGGGTGTCCTCATCTATAAGTGGGCTTGTAGTTCTGGCCCATCCTGTGATTGCACAAACCATGTATGCAAAACATAATCTATTCTCCTGGGCATTTACAGGGAAAGGCAGTCTACTTAGACAATAGTATTGCATAAATAGAGCTGTTTTTACTAATGTGTGCTTCATCATTTCTTCTTTATCTCTTCAATCTATACTCTAAGTTTATGATTTCATACCCAGAGTTCCTTTAGGTAATGCCACTTAGGACCCATATCTAAATCCACTACAAATAGTAAACTGGTTTTGAAGAAAAAATTTTAAAAATCACTGTTACTCAATACCTTTCAGAAGTTGCTTAATGGCAAATTTATGGGGGAAGACACATTTTTTTTCAAGGCAGTGTACCTGAATATTTGGAGGAGTTACTTCATTTCTATGTTATCAACTCTGTTTTGGGTATTTTGCACATAACCAGCTAACTTGCATGCTTCACTGGAGAAAAGATTTTAGGGATTTTTTAAATATCAGTTAAACAAGTACTGTTGAATATTCTATAGCAAACAACCTATCACAAATTTGGGATGTAGGTCATTTTCAATTTCTCTCCTTTCATCCAGATCTTATATTAAATTTATAGGCCTATCCTAATCCTAAACTCTCCCCAGGAAGTGTCGCTTCAGTCAGAGTAGAGGGCACTTGCCTCCCTGTGTCCTTATAGGATCTACAGTGAATCTGACCATTCACGCAGCCTTTGTCACAGCCAGTGCCAACTTGCTACCTCCCAAAGGAGTCCAGCGTAGGAGCTGGCACCTTGCAGTTGACATCTTTTTATGAGACGTTCCCGTGAGATGACAAGAGTCTCCCCAAGATTTGTTGAGTTCTAAAGGTTTACATCTAGCATGCAGCAGAAAGAAAGAAGGAACTCCTATCCTTCACGACAGCATGGATGGAACTGGAGAGCATTATGCTCAGCAAAATAAGCCAGGTGGTAAAAGACAAATACCATGTAATCTCACCTATAAGTGGAACCTAATCAACAAAACAAACAAATGAGGAAAACAGAACCAGAGGCATGGAAATAAAGAACAAACTGACAGTGACCAGAGGGGACAGGGGAGGGGATAACAGGCAAAAGAAGGGAGAGGGTCAAGTGAAGGAACACGTATAAAGGACCCATGCACGATACAATGGGAGGGAGGATTGAATGTGGGAGGTAGAGGTGGGTGAGGCAGGGAAGAGTAATGGGGGGAAAATGGGAACAACTGTAATTGAACAATTAAGAAAATTTTAAAGAAAGTACTGAAGACACCACTAAGAGAAGGAGAGTACCCTTTAATAGATATTGATATCATTGTATAAACCTTTAATACAAGATACAATGAGGTCTGTCCAGAAAAAGTCCAGCCATTGTTAATATAACAAGAATGGTTTGCACAACATCGATGTAACCCGGCCTCCAAGGAGAGTGGACTGGAATGCACATGTGTGAACAGTGATGACTTTCACTCTAGTAGTCACTGGGGGCAGCGAATGTCACTGAGTGAGCTTGTGTACTGTGTGGCCATTGCATTCAAAATGACTGAGCAAATAGAGCAATTAATCCCCATCAAATTTTGTATTAAGCTTGAACAGTCCTCAGAAAATATTCAGATGATTCAGAAGGCTACAGCTGTGGACCGCTGGTGATTGGCAGCTTCATCACGACAGCGTGGCTGCTCATGCATCATGTGCCATGCAGAGTTTTTTGGTGAAACATCAAATCCCCCAGGTGACTCAGTCCCCCTACAGCCCAGATTTGGTGCCCTGTGATTTCTGGCTTTTCTCAAAACTAAAATCACCTTTGAAAGGAAAGGGATTTCAGACTCTCAATAAGAAACAGGAAAACACCGTGGGGCAGCTTGAGGCGACTGGGAGAACTGTGTGAGGTCCCAACGTGCCTACTTTGAAGGGGACTCAGGCGTCCTTGTCCTATGTACAATGTATCTTGTATCTTGTAGCTTCTTTGATGAATGTCTTGTTTTTCATATTACATGGCTGGATGTCTCCTAGACAGACCTGTACACTCCTAAAAATTCCGATTTCATAATTCTTGGATTTTGATAACATGAAAACTATAGTAATGGAACAGGTCTGTCGATTATATATATTTAAAATAATTTTCTATGTACATATAGCGAAGCAAAATTTGAAGTCCTTTACCTCAAAATAAAATAATAGTTATGCCACATAAAACTACATTGCATTATAATGGAGACTGTGTTTCAAACATCATTAACCTGTCCACTCTACATTTATTCAGAATATAAAGATCTGGAAAAACTTGAATAATAATGTCTCAAAGTTCAGCTTCTTGTAATAATTCCAAAGAGAACTTATTGCACCTGACCCAAGAAAAAAATATTTACCTTCATTTTGACTAATAACAGTTAATTTGCCAAATTGTAAATGGTAGACTTTTGTTATAGTTTCAGACAATCTAATTGCTACATGTTGAGAATATTAATCATATTGGCTTGCCCACTAAATCAGGGGGATGGAGACACAGGGAGTCAGGAACGAGCTGACGAAGAGGGAAACCCCCCAGACGGTATAAACTGTTGAGAAAATATTTTTTGTACTAGCTAATTTGGCTTGTCCACAATGGTCCTCTTTGGTTAAAACTATTAAACTGTTTTTACGCAGGCTACAAGATGGACAAAATCAGTGAGACTTCATTGTCCTTTTAAAGGAAAAACCAGTAAATTATATTCCTGAAAAACAAAATTGGAAAGGAAAAAAAATAGCGCTTACTTTCTGTTTCTTTTCCGGGCTCGGCTGTAGGCTTCGAAACCTCCTGTTAGTGTCCTCAGCTTCTCGGGCTCCACCTGAGTGAAGGTATGAAGACCAAACCACATTACCCAGACCTGCCATTGTTAACACTGTTTTTTCTTTCCTGCTGTACAAGCAGGTTCTGCGCTGGGGGAGGGAGGCTTAACACTTGCACTGCCCTGTCAAATGTCACAGGTCGATTCCGTGGCTCCAGGCTGCAAACATCAATGGAAACAAAGACTTTGGCTTTTTACATTGTCAATATTTTGAAAATAGTGTTTTAAGAACAAAACTTGGAATTTAAGTAACTTCCAATCTGCACAATATAAATCAGAGATCCTGATTTGCTTTCTTCACTACTTGCTGTTCAGAAACTGTAAATCTGTATTTCATCAGGGGAGGACCAGAGCAGTGTTAGTGAAGGGGGTGGGCTTTGGAGTTGAGAGTGAAGTTTTAACCTGACTTCCTAGCATGAACAAAACACTTATATTTTCTGAGCCTGTTTCCTCCTCTTTAAAATGAGGAGGATGATACCTACCTTCTTGCTAGAATGGCTGTGGGTTTAAACTGTGACAAGTCACATTGAACATTTAGCCAAGCACAGAGCAGCTAGTACCACCTCATATGTGATAGGGAGACCCTCACCCCAGTCCCTACTGGTGTGGTAAGAGGGTGTTGGTCCTCTCCCCTGTCCTGCTTTATCACTGCCAGCCTGTGTGAACCCTGCCGCCTCATCACAGAGCGGCTGCCAGAGGGTAGCTGGGGGATCCATGAGGTGGGGTGGGGGTGCACCCTTTGCTGCTCACCCACAACGATCTCTAGCTTGGTTCTTGAAGCTACCTCCCCTAGGAAAAACACTTAATAAATAGGAAAACTTGTATGTCACTTGTGAGTAAAAACATCTTTAGAAAAACATTGTTATTTTATTGATCTTAAAAAAAAAAAAGACAAATTAAGAAAAAACAGTGTTACTTGTATAAACACGACTTCAAGGCAAATCCTTGGCCACCCCTTTACCCAGTTTTTTCCCAACCACTATGCTTCTTTTATATAAAGATTATAAAAATTCAGAGGTTGACAGAAATGCCTCATGAGTAAGAAAGTGAACTCTAATAAGTGAGGATATTACTATCATCTTTTGTCTTTAAATCTTCCTGACACATGAATATTATTTATAATTGATTTTTTTCTTTGACCTCCTCCCTTCAAATTTAGTACACAATAATGATTAGCGGAATGTTTCAATTGCCAAGTCTGAAAACAAGCATTTCTAATCAATCAGTGAGAAAAATGGTCAAATATGGAAAATATTTTCCTTGTAGTAATTTTCTGTATTTTGCTCTAAAAGATCCAAATATCTTATATACACACGTTCATTGGGAATAACCAGTCTATCGTGTGCCGGAACAATAATTTGTTCCAGTAACACTTTATAGGAGCCATGAAGAAAATACCTTATCAGGATGATTAGAAAACCTTAAGTAAGATGAATACATCCACGTGTTGTTTAAAAAAATTAAAAATGTGCCTGACAGACACATTTTCACATTTCATGTTAGACATGAGATTTCATCTTGTATTCACTCCCATAAAGAGACTAGGAAAGCTATTTCACACATTACATTAATGTAATTTATAGCTAATTCCACTTGTATTTAAATGGCCTTCTTGACAGCAGGAAGAAAGCTTTCTTGTAACAGAAACTCCTATTAGACACCAACTGGTATAGTGAGAGATCTCAGAAGGAATGGGTGGATGCAGGCAACAGAAGGCAGATTCACATGAAACAAAGTAAGACACCACCATGGAAACTTCCCCTGTTGATCTTAATTAAAAAAACAAAACTAAGTTATGTCAAACTATTTTTTTAAATCTTCAACTTTTAATTTTAATTCAGTAAGGAATAAGGGGCAGTAAAAACATTTCTTGTTCACTTTTATGTAAAAGGCACCGTTTTATTATTTAATATGGTAATGCTGAAAATCAGTGTTTTTTTAAAGACACTTTCTTTTAAAAATTTTATTTATTTATTTATTTTAGAGAGAGGGGACGGAAAGGAGGGAAACATCAATGTGTGGTTGCCTCTCGCGCGCCCCCTACTGGGGACCTGGCCTGAAACCCAGGCATGTGCCCTGATTGGGAATCAACCAGCAACCTCTTGGTTCACAGGCCGGCGCTCAGTCCACTGAACCACGCCAGCCAGGGCTGAAAACTAGTACTATTTTTGTTATTTTAAAGGTGGGACTCGGTGTTTAAGTAACATGCCAGCATTGAAACCCCTCTCTGACTCCAAAGCACTCAGTCTCTCTCTACTATACCAACTCCAATACACATTGAAATATATTTGAAATATAGTCATTTTATATATATAATATATATATATACATGTTTATATGTATATACACAGACATACTAAAAAATTAAGTCAAATTATTTTAAATCAAATTACATTTTTACAGAAATTTATACAACACTTGCCCAAATTTGTTTTCAAAATTTTCCTATGCTTAGATAATTCTCTGGTGATTTTTCTAAACTAAATCTTTACAATGATTTCTTCACTTAATTTTGTTTTGTCAAAGTTACTCTCACAACAAACGATATTGTTTATAAAAGATTCGATGAACTTGACAGAGAAAGCAAAGATGGTGCTTTCCAAAACTAACTGTAAATGACACACAATGTTAAAAGTTCCCCAGGGACTTTAATCATGATAAAAGGATTAAATCTCTTGGTGATTACTTTTCAGCTACTTAGCGCTGAGGCAAAGCTGTCACACAAAGGTCAAAAGATAGAGCAGAAGCCACACCACAGATTTCACAACTGAGATAAAACAGTATTTTTTCAAGTTCCCTCTTTCATTCTTCTCTTCCCCACCCCATTTCTACAACGCCAGCAGCCTTGTGGGCGGAATGGCGTCACGCTCAGCACTAAACTCAGAGTTAGGAGATGAGGCCGTCACTGCCTGAGCTTTGTGTCCCTGGGAATCCCACTTCTATGAGTTTCCCTTCTCTCGTCTGCAAAGTGGGGATAATTGTGCGTATTTTTATGGGTCATTGAGAGACTCTACAAAGACAATGGAGGTGAAGGTGCTTTATAAACACCAAAGCAGTGAAACTATTTTAGGTTCAACATGGACAGACCTTTAAACATTTTTAAGAGTTAGGTACTCATATAAATTCATATTAGAAAAACACAAAAACCACTTTACCTATGATTTCAAATATATTATGACTTAGAAGAGTGAAGAAGCTTTTTAAAAAGTGGCTGGTACATAATATGTGTTAAAAGATATTTGTTGAATGAATAAATGAGTAAATGAATTTAAAGAAAAATTTTAACTAAGCAATAGGACAGGTAACATACCACTTTAGCTGAAGTCTGGGAAATAGTAAATTAGGCAAATATGAGGCATTTCTTAAGTTCATTATTACCAAACATTTATTAAATAGTAAATATTTTTTTAAAATTCTTGGGAGAGTGGAAATTAATGATAAATAAGTAATTTGGGGTAAGATATTAACTCACCTGTAACAAAAAGGATGAACCCAACTTTCCAACAATAGATCTCATGGAAACATCACTAAACTGACTCTCAATTTTTTCCAATGAACTAACCAGATCCATATTATTACTATTTTCATCAGTGACACTATCTGAGGGTTTTGGGTCTGTGTGTCCTTCCTTTCCTCTTCACTTTGGACAGCAATATCTTTGAATGTTAGAGAACTACACTAAAGGACTAGAGTAAATCTATTCTAAATGTGACAACAAATTTCATATCAATCCACAACACATAAACAGATGAAATGTTTTGGGCAAACTTGTATATTTCAAGAAACACTGTGTAAAAGCTTATGTAACAGAAGGGTGTATTTGCCTCAGACTTGAGATTGCATTTGCTACTATTGAATATCTACATGGAAACTGCATCGACAAACTCAAGAACTCTGTACGGAGTCCCAGTTATCTGTGAACGGAAAGAGCCCTCCTTTCCCTCTTGGATCTGGCTCAGGGGAAAAAAAAGAAAAAAGTTCACAATACTATATTCCACAGTACACTAGAGTAAAGCTTACAGTCTTACCTAAGCTTTTGACTCACTCAGTTTAGTATTTTTCCTAACACTCACATGTCTGGTATTATCTAGGGCTTCATTTTTATGACCTCTCAAATTTTTGATCAGGCACTGACTATCTCAGCCTGGATCTTATCTTGCTTATCACTTTTCAAAAAACTATTTTGCTTTCTTTTCAAGAAGATTCTGTTGGTACAGAGCATTGATTGCCCCCGCCATCTCACCAGCCAAAATGTAGCCCAAATATTGTGGGTATGGATTCTGTACAGAGAAAGGATTCATTTCCAGCCAAGGTTATGAAAATTTATAAGGTGAAAGGAATACACAAAGAATTTCAACAGAGAATTATAGCACCAAACAATGCAAACAGCTCACACTAATAGTCAGGCACAGAAAGAATGTTCTTGAAAATAAAATGTTTAAACATCACAGGAGGGCACACCTCCCAAACTCAGTCCCTCGACTTAATTTCTTAAGTTATATACCCCCTGAATATGATGGCGGGCTGTCTCTGTCTTTGGATCCACACTGTCAAAAATGTGTGAGCATGTGATGCTGAGCTGACATACAGGAAGTGAATTGTCCCCAAATAGATTCTCTTATACATTTTAATGATCCGTTTTGTCTGTTTTGAATGACTATCTAGGAACTATTTTTATCTCTATCTGCCAAATATAATGGTGTGGGAAAAGTCACAGTGTGAGTCTCGAGAAGGAGCACCCCACCCATTGCCTTTCAAAACCCGTCTTTATTTAATCAGGTGCTGTTGCCCTGAAATGCAGAACTCTGGGTAATCAGGAGATATCTCTATTTGTAAACAACAAATGTTTCATTGAAAAGAAGCATTTTGGTGCCAATCTAGAAATAAATCCTTTCCTAAATTAGACTTGAGTCAGAATCCATATCGGATGTTACAATAATGAAATTGTGAAGACCAATGGGGCAATGTTCAGAAAGAGTAAAAATGGTCTGTCTACTCACAAGAAAATAAGAATTTTATTTTTTGTTATTAAAAAAGAAAAAAGAGAATCATCCCTTTCAGGTACTTAATGTCGGATCAAAGATGAGACTTACAAAATTTGTTTTAGAAAACAAGAGCACTTTTCCTATGTTTAAATGATTAGTGAAATAAGTACATAAAGATAACTGTCTTCCCCCGCAATTGCATAGCCTTAAAATGTTTGCACAGGACGGCGATTAGGTGTAACGCCAATGGAAGCTGGTTTCCTTTCCAAGAATTTTCCAGTCCGTCGCCAAGATGTGGCAGCGCGTCTCTCTGGCCATGAATGACCATGCGCTAGAGCACTGCATTCTTGGCCACTGAACCTCAAACTATAAAGAGTTCAGGGTTTAGAGAGAAGCTTGCATTTATTTAGAAAAAGTATAAATCTCTTCCAGGAGATACTTCATTACAAACTGATAACCAAAGGAAAAAAAAAGGTGTAAGTAGGAGATACCACTTCCGGAATGGTGTGATAAGGCACACGATGCCCTCTGCGCTGTCGCACAGCTTCAGTATTGGTTCAGGATTATACAGGGGTGACTCAGTCCAACTTTTCACAGATGGTTAAAAATCTCTACCAACTAATGTTGTTGGTTGGTATGAAGGGATGTGGGGAGAGAAAGTCTCAGTTTACAGTTTTTAGACACTCTGAGAAGGGGACGTTCAAATTCACTCTACAAGCTAAGAGCTTTGAAACGCTTCCAAGTCGAACTCCTGCTTGAAATGAACAGCTAATATTAATTTATAATCAGATATGCCAATTTGTATGATGTGCTGAGGCTTATAAAGAAGTTATAAACTATTTCATTCACTGAATATATTCTTTATAATCCTTTTATACCCAACCTGGTTAGTAAACCCTGTACTCATCAATAATGCATAGATAAACACTAACTAAGGTAGAACGGCCACAATTCTGTAATGGTGGAAGCCACAGTAACCAGCTGGTCTTACACAGAGAACAGGGGTGAGGAGGTTCATTTTTGCTGAGTCTCTTTTGTGTGCTGGATAAGCTATTTATGGTATCTCATTTAATTCTTAAAACATCATTCTGAGTAGGAATTAATATCTCCACTGGAGAGGCGTGAAGACTGCAGTTCTGGGAGATTAATCTGCCTACCCAGGGCCATTGTGGTAACTGGAAGAGCTGGGATGAAGCTCACACCATGTCAGAATGCCCAAAGCCCAGGCCTCCTCCTGGCCACACCTTGTTTTCTCTCTAGTTCTCTGTAGACTGTGTTCATGCAGTATTTGATGTTTAGAAACCATACCTCTTAGGAAGGAATCTCAGAAACGGCAGAATATTTCTAGTGGCTTATTCATAGTTCTGCTACATGTCATACCCCACCAAACACTGAAAGTGCCTTTCTAAAACCGTAACCTGAACAAGTCATTTGCTGTCATGACAAACAATTGACTAAAGCATCAACTCCTGGACAGCGCGGGGTGGAGACGCCAGCCCCTGGCAGACATCAGCGCTCCACCCTCAGCACCGACCTCTCAGCCTGGAGGCCGCCCGCACAACCAGAACACAGGACAGGCGCCTGGTTTGCTCTGAGTCAGTAACCTGCAGTCTTGTCAATTAATTATTTATCTTTTCCTACTCGTCCTGCTTCCAGAAAGAATTTGGAACAGCTTGCTGAGAACAAAGGCTGCCCCAGAAAACAAATGATAGGTTTGTGGGATGTGGAGCGGTGGTAGGGAGATAAGATAATAAATCTATTCTAAAACCTGAGTTAACATAGATTTTATCTGGTGGGATCTGACAGGATCTTGGATTAATTTGCTTTGGTAGACATAGAAATAGTATGAAAAACTGAGAGGCAAAGATGTTTTTAAAGGATAATGTGTAAGAAAATTGTCTGGAAAACCATTTCCTCTGAGATACTACAAAGATAAACACTAGGGAAAATGGTCCCTTCCACATTGGTAAGGTGGAGTTAATAAGATCTTACTATAATACACAAATTGTTCATAGAGTTGGCCTCTATCTTTCTCTTTTGACTTTCTTAAAATGTCAGGCATTGCCACAGTATGTAGAAGAAGTCCTAATGCACTGCCTAGCTTTTTAAAATCAGTGGTCTGGTTATTAACGTGCAAGACTTGATCTGACATCGCTGAGCACTAGGGGCTCTACGTAAAGAAAATTCACACCACACTTTGTTCACTTGAATATGAGTACAAATTTAAAAAAATGTTTCACTGGGAGTCTTTTCAAATAGATCGGGCTTTGTGTTACACAGAAATTAAACAGTTTAACTTTCTCTTGATGAACCAGGATCACCAAGACATTAGGCAAAGGCCATTTGGCTTGAAGTCAGACCTATGTTTGAAATTTTGCCTTTTCTGGTGCTGTAAATTGGGAACACTCTTTGGCTAGCTGGGCATCGTTAAATAAGGCATGAGGAAGCCCTTCCTTTGTTTTGTGAACCACAGGAGAAAAAAAAGATTTTTTGTGAAGTAGCACTTTGTTTTCCATGTGAAAAAATGAGGTTGGCCCTGAAAAGACTTGAGGTTTTAAAAAACAGTAAGTGCCCTGGAGCATTTACGATTATTATACCTTGCTTCTTAATGACAGATAAATATTTCATGTGTTATTAATATTTCATTACACACATGTTTTCAGTTTTTCACCTCTAAACGTATATTTTGAATTATTTTCTCTGAACTACTAAAAACATCTGTAGTGTATCTTGATATCAATGTTTTGAGAATGTAAACTACAATGTCAGCCAATGGGAGGGGAGATATTTGAATTTACAGAAACAGTTTTATGCTTCCTATTAAGAATTCATCTATTGCTTACAATAAGGAAGAAGAATCTGGGTTTTTGGAAATGAAAAACAGTTGCTTATTTAAATGATGGAAAATAAATGTTTTTTGGACTCTTAGATAATGACTTTTTAAAAAAAGTACATCTCCCCAAATATCAGTGAGGAACTCAGTTTTAGGAGTTTGCCAACAAGACTAATCAGAAGATTAGGACTATTGCTTAAAGTGAACTATGTTAAATGTGCATACCTCTATTCCCCTGGGGACATAAAAAGATATTTAGACAGGCATTTAGGACAGGAAGAAGGTTTCCAGGAAAGGGAGGGGGGCCATAATCTTTTCTTCAGTTAAGCTTTTATAAAATGGCACATTAAGAAAGACTTGGTTTCATTTGCACAGACATTGTAAAACAGTTCAATGTCTACATCTTGTATTTGCAGCAGTTCCATTTATATCATAAAAGCCCAATTTTGCTGTTTCTAATTATTTTTTAATAAACTGTCAAAAATATTTAGGTTTATCAACCTAAAGAATGTTTGCCTGGTCTCAGAGAGATTAGAGAATAAAATGTTTTGTGAATAAGAGTATGGAGTTCATTTTCTTATCAAACATAGAAACATTATGCCCAGAATGTATCCTGACAAGTACATATTAGGCATTATAAGCAACGGGTTGAAGGACCTCCCGGTCATTTGGAGAAAGACAATCCTTTTATTGTGCTGGCAAAAATGCTTTTGGTTTCCTGCCATTAAACCTAAGTGCCAGTGGAGGTTTGAGCAGAGTTGAAATAGCTTTATACAATATACTCTTTAAGAGAATAATACTATATACCTGGAAGAGTAATTTTTATTTCCTAAGGAGATGAAAAATTATAAGTTTATTCACTATATGTGGGGAATACGCATTATTCTCTCCTCCTGGTCCAATGTAAATTTTTCTGCTTTAAACATTCTGCATATTTCTGGCCTAGTGAATCACTTCTACCCACCGTGAGGGGGAAGAAAGACCAGAAGACCCCTACTAATTTCTTCTAAATTGAATGGTAGTTTCATGGCATTTTCATTTAATTTATATGATCAGATTGTGTTAAGTAGAACCAGACTATGGGGTTAAACATTTCCATATGTTATAAAGGCCCAGAACTTTTCCTGAAAGGAGACACCATTCTGCTTCCAGACGTTACCTGCTGCTTCCAGATATGGCTGCAGCTCCACCTGATTTTACCCTCGCCCCAGCACTAAGGGTCACATGGAACACACGCAGGGAGAGCTGTTCCCTGGCACTTCCTGTCACCTCTGGTTCCTAGGTTAGAACCACTCCGAGCCTTGGTGGAATCTACAGATGTTTCACAACTCACCCCTTGATGATATGACATTTGGTGACTATAACCTTCCCCGCTTCACTTTATGCTCCAGAAGTTTATGAGACCTCAATGAGTCATGGAGAATCCTAATTTCAAATCCAAAGACTCCAAAGTGATGATAACAAGAGATAATAATTGATATCGGAATAAAGGTTAGTATTTGACAATGGATAAAGATTGGTATACCTTCCCTTCCTCGGGGCTTTGTTGACATAAATTGTGAACGTCGTCTTCTCTTACTAATTTTCCAGGCCAGGAAGTCAGTCCTTTGATTTGGCCCCAGACCAAGTCGCCAACATTGAACGTCCTTGGTCTATAATGTATCAACTCATTTGAAGATGGGGAGTCTGGATTCCGTAGGTCATCTTCACTACTAATGCTTTTAGCGTCTGAAGGGCTAGGCACACACCCATTAATGCTTTTGGCATTAAAGTCTCCATTGTAATGGATGTAGTCTTTGACCAGAGAACTTTCCAAACTGTTTGAGGAGCTTGGAGACTGCTCCTCTAGGACCAGGTCTTGCTTTGTGGTGCTCAGCAGCTCTCCAAAGCCACGACTCTGTCGCGGTCTGTTCCCGTTAATGTGTGCACATCTTTCCACAGTATTCTCTAGCCTCTCCTTAAAACTCATCATAGTTCTTTTGTAGTTATTATACCTGAAATTTTCCTCCAGAATTTTATCCCCTTGACAGTTTCTTGGTGGTAACAGAATTGGATGCTGTTCCCCAGGCAGAAATGGCAGTGTAGAGACATTGTTAGATCTTTCGTGACAAGGACTACTGTGAACATGGCCTGCATGATCTAAAAAGTCCTCACACTTCCACCTGTTTCGCTCCCCTCCAGGGCTTTGCTCCCCATCCCACTGTTTTTTAGATGTGTGGCAACTTGCTGACTTGAAATATTCAAACCCATCTCCCTCGTTTGAGTTTTTCCCATGGTCCAGATTCCTAGGCAGGCGAGCCCCTCTTGCATTCCTCAGCCTCCCGTCATGATCGACATTGCCCATGTTTCGTCCATGAATGACCGCACTGACAGCACTGGGGAGACTTAACGGGTCACCAATGGAAGCAGTGAAGGCACTCATGGCACTCAGAGCTGGAATGGGGCTGATCTGGGTCGTGCTGTTGACTGCGGTCGTGATGACAACCTGCATTCCTTTGTTGGCCGCATCGACGACCGCCTTGTAAATGGCATCTACGGAGGCATCGCCTTGGCCACCCACAACAAGGCCGTCCTTCGCCTGCTGACCAAGAGATGGGTCAATCCTCGGCTGCAGATCACAAGATGTATCTTGGAAAGGCGGGAGTGTAGCATTTGGATTCTCAGGAAGCGCTGTGAGCCCCGGCTGAGTGCTTATTCTTTTGTTTAGGAGAGCTGCATCTTCCTGCATTCTCACCTTAAAGAAACAGGAAGCAGTGAGAGAGAAAAAAATAATTTTAAAGACCTCAGAGAGAAAGACATAATTTTAAGATCTACCAAAAGACAAACAGATATAACAAAGAAGGAAATGTAAAGAAAAAACAAGACTCAAAAATGAAATAAAAAGCCACTCTGTATAGAAAAGCTTATGTCTGGATTATATTTGGGTACTGTTTCTTTGGTTAAAATCATTCAACAGATTTCTTAAAAAACTATTACTAAACATCCTCTAGAAAAATTAAAGTTGAGGCTGTTGGACCTTGTATGGTTTAAGGTGATGACCCCGAGTAGTCAGTATCAGTATAGGTTTTACGACTTGGAAGTCAGTCACCAACACTGCTCAGATTACAAAGAGAACCCCATTTTGAAAATGATTTCTACTGAATTAAGTGAAATACATACAACATAACACAAAATAAACATATATTTCCTTCTTAACAATAAAATATTTCTGATATAACACCAAATTTTTAGTCTTCAGGTAGGGTAGTAACACCTATTTTTCAACCTTACCAGGCCATCAGCTGAGGGACACCACCATGTTGTCAACAGGGACCATGGCTCCCTACAGAAGTGATTCTCAGTTGGGAAGAGGTGAAAGGGAGGGAACGCCCACCAGGGAAGAGTATCAATGCTCACGGCAGGAAGGATGAGTGCAGTTTGAACACGTCCCCGAGGTTATTCTAATTTCACCAACCCCATCTAAGAATTGCTGCTCCAGACCTTTGATACTTGGGATTTTCCCCACAGCGATCACTCCCTTCTTGTTTTCCCATCCTTCCCCACTAAACCAGGACTTGAGACCCATCAGCACATCAGCCACTCTCTTGCCATCCTCCCCTTGTCTACACCTACCAGAGAGAATTCCAGTCCTGAATCAATTCAACTGCCTGCTTCATCTATATCTACAGTGAGGTTTCTGAGTATCTGGCTTCCAATCGCAGCTGGGAGCTTATTGTTTCCATCAATCCTGTGATCCTCCAGTTAGGCAGCACTCTCCTTCACCACTGTTCAAATCTTCACCCACTTCCACAAGCCAGCTGCTATCCCATCTCCTGCACTGTTCTTAGTAGGTGGCCTTACTTAACACAGAAAACGGAGTTCATAGGTTAAGAATTCTCACAATTCTTACACTCTGCTCCTCCCTGCCTTCTGGCTGCATATCTTTCTCTGCAACTGCATATGTCCCAAATCCTGCCCATTTTCCCAGTATAAGGGAGCCCTTTCTGCTCTCTGAGAGTAAGTTCTGCATTTATGCTTTGGATCCCAAGCCCTTCCTCAGGAATCTAATATCCTTCTCTTCTTTATCTTCCATCTCTTCCACTTTTTTTAAAATTGAATTTATTGCAGTGACACTGGTTAATAAAATTATGTAGGGTTTCACATGTACAATTCTTTAATATATGACCTGAATATTATATTGCGTGTTACCACCCAAAGTCATTTACCTCCCTTTTACCCTCTTCTAGCCCCTCCTCACCCCCGTTCCCTCTGGTAATCACCATCTCTTCAACTTTTTTGGCTTCTTTCCTTTAGCATACAACAATGTGCATGGCTTCCCTATTTTAAAAATTGGTATTCAACCTACACTTGCCTTTGGGCACTACCCTGTTTTTCTCAAGTTCTTCATAGATAAGTTTTTGAAAACTTTTAATTCACTCTTTCATTCCTAATCTTTTTCATCCTTTCATCCATTTCTAGATCTTGCTTTCACTACTTCATCAAAACTTCATTCTTCCAATTCACTGGTGATGTTCTCATTGCTAAATCAAATAACGTCTCTTCAGGCTTTATCCACTTGTTTTCTCAATGACATTGTCAAGCATTTCCTCTCCCTTTCTAAATTACATGTTTATGAATATTTTTCTCATGTCAAAAAAAACACAAAAGTTTTCTTCATCATTACACCCCACCTAAACCTGTACTTTCCCATCCCATTCTAATCCCATTTCCTTGCATATACTTATTTTTAATGCATTAAAGTGTGTAGGTGAATATCTGGTCTTCCTTCCTTCCTTCCTCCTTTTCTTCTTTCTATCTTTCACATAAATGGTATTGTATTTCAGTTTTCTTTTGTGGTACTGCAGAACTGGAGTCTTGCAGTCTTGTGGATCTTTTCATATCAGATTATGTAAGTCTAGCTAATTTTTTAAACTATTAGATAGATAAATCTACCATAATGTATTTAACAACACCTCTACTGATGGATGCTTAAGTAGTTGTACTGAACATTTTGAATTGTGCCCTTTTGTTCACATTTTAAGATTTCTCTAGAATAGATACATAGAAGTTAAACTTCTGGGTCAAAGGGCATGTTTATTTAAAAACTTGATAAACTGTCAAATTACCCTCCAAAAGGACTGTATCAGCATATAATCAGACCAACAATATATCTGAAAGAATCCATTACCCCACACCACTATCAGCAAGATATCATCAATCCAATGACATATCAGTGTTGTAATTTATATAACTCTGATTATTCTTTTCATGTTTATTAATAATTTATCTTTTATTTTCTGTGACTTGATCATTCATACTTGTTGCTCATTTTTCTAATCAATAATCTTTTTTTCCTAATTTGTAAGAGCTCTTTTTATATTACAGATATCAGTTATTTGTTATTAGTATGCAATATTTTCTTCCAGGTTGTCACTTTAATTTGGTTAGAATACCATCCGAGGATTAATCATACAGATTTTAAAGGTTTATGTATTCAATTATGTAACTTTTTTAAAAACTACTTTGTTTTGTGTCTTGCTGAAAGAGCCTTCTCAAATCCCAAGGTTATTATTATTTTTTTAATTTTAAAGATTTTATTTGTTTATTTTTAGAGAAACAGAAATGGAGGGAGTAAGAGAGGGAGAGAAACATTGGTATGTGAGAGAATCATCCACTCGTTGCCTCTCGCACGTCCCCTACTGGAGACCTGGCCAGCAACCCAGGCACCTGTCCCCGGACCGGGAATCGAACGGCAACCTTTCAGTTTGCGGGATGATGCCCAGCCCGCTGAGCTACACCAGTCAGGGCCCAAGACTATTTTTAAAAATTCTTTATTTTCTTCTTATATTTATTATTACTCTTTCCATCTAGCTCCTAAATCTATCAGGGATTTATTCAGTTTGTCTAACTAAAAGAAGACCATGTGGCTGAAGCCAGGAAGACGTTAGTAAGGGCAGGGGCTGGAGAGTGAGGTAGGCAAAGTAGGCATGTTAACGATGTGGATTTTAATCATGAGAGCAATGATATTAAACCCTCAAAATTGTTTAGGAGGGTACCAAGATCAGTTTTTCTAACTGCTTCAAAAGGACCACTGACGTGCTTCAGACAAAATAAAATAACTTTTGCATACAAGACTAGAATGTTTAAGTATTCATTATTGAGAAATGACAGTGAGTAGAGGTGGAAGGGCGTGTAACTTCCTTGTTCTGTCTCTTCCCCCAAAAGTAAGTGTTTAAAAAAAAACTTAGACATTGTTTTCTACTAAAGTAACGCAGGGAAGGAGAGTACCTGAAAGTTCTGAAACAGACAAGCCATAGGGTTACTGTTAGCTGGGCAAGGAACTGCGGACTGTCCTTGAAATGCCTGGAGATTCTGGTAGCCCTGAAGAAGCTGCTGCTGCTGATTTGGAGGAAACATCTGATTGTTGTTTAACAGCGACTGTAGATGAGTCAGTTGATGGTTATTCAAAGTATTGTTTATTGAGGACATGTCACCTATAGTTTGAAAAACATAAAGTATAAGTCAATGTGATTCTTTGGCAATCTTATGCCTATCTTTGTGCCTGATGATTCCTGAAACAAAAACTAATAACTAGACTTACATGATAATTTTCCTTTTTTTCTCTTCAAAGTCTTACTAAGTGGTAAGGGAATAGTATTTACTATTTAAGTTTATCTTTCATAATTACTTTTTTTAAAATTTTACATCACAGAGAGACTAGTCTTTGCTCTCTCCACTAGCCAGTCCTTATATCGAACTTGTGTTAAAAATTCCTTGGAACTATTTTTATTAAAGCACTGACAATTAAAGGTAGAAATTAGTTCTAAACTGTTTTAGCAATCATAGGTATTTGACCAGATGATTAAAATGAGTGGCTCTAATCAGGGCTTATTTACAAAATTTAGTTCTCAAGTCACAGTTACCAATAATTACCACCAAATAAAATTTGATTTGGTCTGGAACTATGTATTTTATTTTTAAGTAAAAGGTTGGTTGCCTAAAAATTAAAATTATAAAGATATCTAACAATACAAAAGAAATCATTGTTATGATCATTAAAAATAAACATATAATCAGGAAGGATTATTTAATAACTAAACTTATATTCAAAATTGAAAATAGCCTTGATTTCAAATTACACTGAAGTTAT
Organism: Pteronotus mesoamericanus; assembly: GCF_021234165.1. Taxonomy (NCBI): domain Eukaryota; kingdom Metazoa; phylum Chordata; class Mammalia; order Chiroptera; family Mormoopidae; genus Pteronotus; species Pteronotus mesoamericanus. Next base: position 12,760,164 of record NW_026555325.1, on the reverse strand, counting down.
TTTGAGGATGATGTCATAGAAATTGTCCCATAACTTGAAATATGTGAACCTATTATGCTTTTTAGATTATTTAGCTCCATTGATTTCAATGCCAAATAGAACTCATTAAACTAGATTATAAAGGTGTCCATAACTCTGGAAACATATATATTTATATATAAATATATAAAAATACATGTTTACATACATTGACCATATCCTTGAGAATATCAAGTATATCTGCCAATGTTTCCAGACTTTATGGAAACCATCTCTATATATTATAGTTACTTGCGTCAATCAATTGAATATACTTGACATTATTTTCTAACGTTTTTGTGATAGTATAATCTACATGAAGGATTTTGTTCCTAAGCCACAAAATTTTACAGAATAATCCTGTCTGAATAAATCTAGCAGTAGCTATCAGGGCTGTTTCCTCGAACTTGGGCAAACTTTAATTTTGAATGTTTGTATGCCTTCTTTCTTATTTTGCTGGATAAGTATTTAGTTCTGTTTATTTAGGGATCACCTGGAAAAACACTTCCTCAAACTGTTTCCATCCACACTGCAGCTGCTCATACTAACCCTGTGATGCCACACCAACTAAAATTCAAACGAAAGTTATTTTTAAGATGTACCTGTGCTTTATTATTTGAAAAATAAGACTCTACTTGGCTTAGAGAATGACGAGTAGGTTAGGTTTAGGTGGCATCAGAATTAGAAGATGAGAAAGCAAATTAAAATATTTAGCATTGCTAGAATAGGGGAAAAGAAAAAAGTCATTTTCATGTTTGTATAACTACGGTTGTGTGTGGGTGTTATTATATTTAGTTCCTTAAGCAAGCTGTGACATAACAAAAACATTGTTAAAAATAGTGTGACAAAATGGAGTTTTAAAAAGGAGAAAATAGAATTAGAAAAACGTTTCTTTTGTAAAACTTTGTGAAAAAATGTAACTTACCAAGCAAACCTGTCCCCAGTAGAGGGTTAAGTAGCTGTGGCACCACAGAGTTACTGTTGAGTTTAGCTGGACCAGGTGTATTCCCAGCATTATTAGATACATTCAGCAATGTTTCTGCCATTGACACCACTGCTGTCCCACCAAGTGTTGAGACAGTCAGTGCTGCCACTGCTGATGATGTAGTGGTTGTGGTAGTGGTTGCCTGGGAGGAAGTTGCTATGGAAACCTCTGGATGATTAGCGGTGTTGGCCGATGCCGAGTTCAGGACACCTCCCAACAGCTGGGGATTCAAGGCCATTAATCCTGAGGCCCCAGTGACAGCTGGGAGGAACAGGGGGTTAAAAGTAGTGTCACTGCCTGCAAAGCTTGGTAAAGGGTTCCCCAGGGGGCTGGTTAAAAGGGTCTCAGCTTGGCTGTTCTCTGACTGATTGCTTGGCAAATGGTCTGGTGGGGCTGTCATCTGTGTTAATGAGGGTAAAGGGGTATTTTGCTGTTGAAAAAGATCTGAGATGGTCAGATTGAGAGGTGGCAGGGGGAGCATGGCAGCTGCGTGGGCTTGGTTCTGAAGCAGGGCTGCTAAGAGCTGAAAGTGAACAGGCTGCAATACCTGCCCGTCCACGTCACCGGAGAGAAAAGCTAAAGCAGCGTTTACATTCGGGTTGAGAAAACCTAAGGGGTGGAGGTTGATCTCAGACTTGCCTTCTCCTGCTGAAGGCTGGAGGATATTTAATAGATTCTGGTTTAGGAGATGCTGTTGATTCACTGGCAAAGAGATAGGTAGAGAACTGAGGAGGCTGGGGTTCAAGGGGTGTGGAAGATGGTTGTTTGAAGTGCTGTTGGATGGAAAATGGAGTGCGTGCTCCTGGCCAACAAAAGGAAAATCACTCCCGATGGGCAGCTGACTCTGCAGTGGGTTTCCAGCTGCAGTGGTGACTATGACGCCGTCTTGAAGAACAGATGTTGTCTTTGTGATGGCAGGGTGGTTGGTGCCAGCTATGGCAATGGAGGATGATGGTCCTGAACTGCCTACAGTGAAAAAACAACACAAAACAAAAACACCACTTATTAATTACGGATGTCAAGGAAGACAACCCCATAAAAATACATTGAGAAACATTTCAATTCATTCATTACATGTCACCCTTACTGATTTTAATCAGACTGTGATCAAAGATGATATGCCATCTGTTAATGAACTTTGAAAATAAATATATTGGAGAAGTTTAGCATATTAAGAAATAGCTGTTTCTAACTATCAAAGAGCTCATTTTTCACAGCTGGGCAAAGTGAAGATAGAAGAAGTTCTGTAGTAGTTCATTCATTTGGGTCAGATAAAGGTAAGAAGTCCTCATTTTTCAAAATATATATTTTTCATTTAAAAAAACGTTTTGCTCTTTATGTGTAATACTAGTACTTACTTTTAGTGGGAAAAAACAAGTAGAATATACATGAGAGTATAGAACAGACAATAAAAACTATCTTAAGTATTTTAATATTTTAATACATAGTTATCCCACCTCTCTCTATATACATATACGCACATATATACATATATACACATACCTGTATATATATACACATATGCAGATATATGTTCTATATTTTAACAAAAATGGAATTATGCTGTTTTATAACTTTTTTCATTTATCAATATGTTGTATCTTTCCATGTTAACTCCTTTAACTACAGAATTATTATACTAGTACCATGTATGAATACACAATAATACAGTTAATCCACACTTGTGATATTGTGATTGTTTACAATATTTTACATTGTAAGCAACACTTTGGAAACATAAACTCATCTTTGTCAATATGCTCAATTCCTAAGGCTAAATTCTTCTAGTGGAATTCCAAGAACAAAAGCATTTACATATATTTAAATCTTTGAATATATATTGTCAAACAGTCCTACAGAGAAGTTGATCGATATACATTTAATTCACATTTCTATAAGTAGTGTATGGCATTGTTCATTCTCACCAACAGTGTATTTTATTATTTTTAAGTCGTTGCTACTCTGATAGCATAAAGGTGCTTTGCATTCATGATTCCTTACATCAGACCAGTCTTCACCCGAAAAGCATTTTTAGTCTTGAAAGTCTTATTTGTGCAAGAGATGAAAATTCTGGGAATTTAATATTTAAAAATATAAAGCTTTGGTTATTAGAATCAATTGAATTGTTCTCAATCCAAGCTGCACAACAGAATTACCTGGACAACTTGAAAAGAAAAACAAGCCATGCCCGGGCCCTCCCCAGACCAGGCGGAACTCCCCCGGGTGCGACACCCCGAGTAGCAGTGTTCTTTGAAATCACCCTGGCGATTCAGGGGCACAAGGGGTGGGGTGAGGAGGCTGAGAATCACATTCTGCTGAAAGCAACCCAGAGTCATTTTTCCATAAGAGATTTTCCCCTGAAGAGATGCATCGTTTCAATGTAATACATGCATTTGGCAAATATTTATTATTACAAGTGTATGCACTTAATTTTATTTTAAAATATAAACATGTATATGGCATAAAGAACAATAGCAGTGTTATTGGAAATCTAAAATAACTCAAACATTTTACTGCTTTTCTGTGCCATCATAAGAAAATTTATATTTGACCAAGTTACCATTGAGGCATTGTCTAAATACACTGAAATGTTTCTCTAGTTATAATAGTAGTACAAATATAATTTTATATTTTTCTTGTTTTCTTGTAACAGAATAACACAAGGATTTTTCTTTTTTGATATATAGGCTCTGTATTAATGTATTTAACCACATAACATATGGATTAACCATATTTGTAAAACATTCTGATAAAGCCTGGCATTTATATTTTGATTTTTTTCATTATTATATATAACACAGGGCTGAACATCTCATTGCATATGATACTTTGTTAGCTTTACAGTTTTCCCAAGGAAAAATTATTATGAGAATCAAAAATAGGTAAGCGAAGGCTTATAATATGTAAAAGTCTATACAAATAAAAGGAGTTACCATCATCCTTACTGACGACATTAGTAGATGGAGTGAGTAGCAGCGCTGTGGGAGTAGTTGTTAGTATAAACCAGCATAGCCAGCACACCGTATAGACTATCTCTACTGCACAACTTTGTAATTTTTCCCAGCTGTCAGGTCCACTTTTTTGAGAGCTCTCAGTGTTTCATTTAAAGAATGAGATTTAAAAACACCCTCTGTTTGAAAATATATAAATATTTATAGACTATTATCATGAAATAATAACTATGTCCACAAAGAGTGGGGTAATAGCATATCATACGCTGAAGGAGGCATGTGGTATATAATTCTGTACATACGAATTCCGGTTTGTAATGAAACAATCAACATCTTAAACATTTCATTGCCTCTTAAATCTTGCTACTATTTCTGTAAATAGGTACTGTGCTTTATTTGCATTTGGAAACCATATTTTTAAATAAGTGAATAAAAACCCTTATTTCCTGGTAATCACTATCCGAGGCCTTTCCCCCTATTTGCTAAATAATAATGACATATTTCAATGTACAGATCACCACCTCTCTAACCTCAGTCAAATTTCAAAACACTCTGGCGTGTATGTGGCAAGGTTTTGTAGAAGGATTTCCTTAGAAGTTATTATTTTTTAAATCTTTGTAGGAGAAACATCCATAGTTAAGATTCAAGAAAGTAGCCACTTGGGGACATTATTCTAAAAGCTCTCCATCTAAATATTCTTGAGGAATGACAATAAAGAAAATATAGTTACTCTGGGTGTATTTTTGTGTTACAAACAAGAAGGTGGTGAACAGTACAAGCTTCTTAAGGGTAATATGTAGAACAAGTTCTGTTTTTTATTTTCTCTGAATTTCAGCAAATTGGTTGGACAAACAGGGGTACTCTGCTGAATAAAAGGATAGCAATGATTATACAGAAACAAAAACCAAACAACAACAAAAAAATCATACAACACTCTGCTCTTTCATACAAGAATTCAGTTTAGGCAAAGTCTGGACCACACAAAACTCCCTGTCTCTCTTTTTCTTCCCTCAAATATACGTTTATTGAGAGCTTAGTATGAACTAGGAAATAATGCTCTTTTCATAAGCTAGTGCAATTGTAATAGCTAAGAGCTATAATAGGTATATAACAGGAAGGCAACTGTAAAACTGAAGGTGTCAGGGAAAACTAAGCAAGTGGTAAAATTTGATCTGGGATTTGAGAGTGGAAAAGGAGAAAGAAATGGCCTCAAAGTAAAAGCAAAGTATTAAAAAAAAAAAAAAAGACAAGGAGGTAATAAAATGCATGAAGGATAATAGATTCTTACATATTCTCGAAACAAATAAATATGTCTAAAAATATCACATGCTGCTTTCCCAGACACCCTGGCCCACCCACTCATGGTTAAACGTACTACCTTAGACAAGAGGTGATGAAATTTGAAATCATCTTTCTAACCCATTAAAGGCAAGGACCACTTTTTATTTCTCTCCGCATTTCCAAGACCTAAGGCAGTTTCTCACACATGGTTGGCATTCTTGGTTGAATCAATCTATGAAGAAGTTCATAAAACTTGCACTCGTTGTGTAGAAATCAGATCATCTGCATTTGTTGCTCTGTGTGTGGCATGTGTGTATCTGGAGAGAGGGAGAGAATACCACCCACTGGTGGAGAAAGTAGCAACTGCCTCTCTGGTGTGCTGGTCCAAGGCTGGGAGATGAGACGCCGCGGAGGAGATGGCTGGAAGATGCCAAGTTACTTTAGAAGGCTCCCAGGTGCTCCCGGGAGTTAAAATCACCTTACAGAGGAAGAAGTCCATCACAAAGCCCTCAGTTCTTAAGGCCACTCATTAGTGCTTGGGGTCATTCAGAGGACCCTGGATTTTTATAGCTGGAGGGAAATTGAAGGTTGCTTATTTCTAAACCATTTAATCTTGAATAAGCACTCTCTGGTGAACATACTTTATAGTTCTACATAAAAACCCTGTGGTCTGTTGAAGCATTTGGGGGAAATGCTTTTCTTCTTTCCTTTTTCTTCCTTTTCTCTTCTCTTTTCCCTTCCTGCCTTCCTTCCTTCCTGCCTATCCGCCTGCCCTGACTTTGTTTGGCAGCCAAGATGTTTCATGCCTCATCTAATGAAAGGAACAGTTAGAGTTTTTGAAAAAGCAAACTATTCATTAACCATTTAGCAGACATAATCAAAAGGCAGCTGGGAGACTGGAAAAAGTAAGTTGGAGAAGTCCTTTAATTGGAAAACGTGATTATTTCATACCACCCAGCAGTACCACAAACTGGCACAATTTCTTTATCTCATTGTCTCTGTTGCTTTTAAAGGAGTAGGAGAGAAGACTGGAAAGTCACCCAAAGGAACTCTCCTGGTGCAAGGTCATGTGCCTAAGCCCCCATCAGAGACTGAGTCCAGAGCAAAGGACCTGTCCACTGATGTACACTTCCAGATGTACACAGGACTCTGCACACACACATAATTTATGAGTATTTGTCTGTGTATAAAGAAATAGCATCAGTAAATGTTTTTGATAAACTTGCCCTAGCTGGTGTGGCTTAGTGGATTGAGCGCGGGCCTGAGAACCAAAGAGTCACTGGTTTGATTCCCAGTATTGGGCACATGTCTGGGTTTCAGGCCACGTCCCCAGCATGGGGTGCGCGAGATGCAACCACACTTTGATGTTTCTCTTTCTCCCTCCCCTCTCCTCTCTAAATAAATAAAAGAAAAATATTTTTTAAAAATTTTAAGGCTATTTTCTTTCTACTATTAATTGTCATTCTTGAGAAGTTTGTCTCATTAAAAAATGTTTTTCAAAACAAAGGTAATGTCTACTTTAGATTTATTTATCTTCTTCATCACCAACATTCTTTGAGGAAAGTCATCATTCACATTATGCTAAACTTTTTAAAGCTGGATTTGAAGTATTAATAATATTGTTGTACATGTCTTTATATGTGTACAAAATAAGACATTAAGTTTACACCAATAAGTTGTTTTTAAAAGTCATCAAACCGGTTTAATCTGTATCTCCAATTTTGAACAAATAGTACTTTATGTTGGAAAACATCTTTCTGAACTGATATGCCCAAATACTAATTTTGTCCATAAAATTTAAGAAATGAGTTGTATTGAAGGAACTGTTTTACCATTTAGCCTTTATCATTTGGTTTGGCAAGTGTACTTGAACCACAAATAGTTAACAGCAATCTCTAATAAAAATGAATGCTTCGAGAGACAAGAGAAAATATGCCCCAGTGAGTCTGACAAATATGATGCACTTTTCAATCATTGGAAATAGTAAAGTTTTTTCCCTCTAAATTTAAAGGATTGATTTAAAAATTGAAAAATAACTTTTATGAGAAGTCTATATCTCCCAACAAGACATTATTTTCCTGAGCTTTAGTAATAGCATGATAATATGTATTTACAAAAGTATATCGATCTCTATCCTTGTGGTTTGGACTGTGATGTAAATTCCTAGCACCCCTTTAGCAGAAATAGGCAGGAAGCCCTAGGAACTACAGATGTTCCTCCACTTACAATGGGGTTACATCCCAATAAACCCGCTGCAAGCTGAAAATATTGTAAATACAACCTACTGAAACATCACAGCTTAGCCTAACCTATTTAAACATGTTCAGAACAGTTAGATTAACCCATAGTTGGTCAAAATCATCTCACACAAAGCCTATTTTATAGTGTTGAATATCTCTGTAATTGATTGAATACAGTATCCAAAAACAAAAAATGCTGGCAACACAGTACACTGTGGAGTATTGGTGGTTTGCCCCCTGCTCACAGGGCGGACTGGGGGTGTGGCTCCTGGCCCCCTGCCGCCCAGCGCCGTGGCATGGCCCGAGAAAAGATCGAAATTCAAAATTCGAAGTACGGTTTCTATAGTGCATACCGCGTTTGCACTATTGCGAAGTGAAAACCATCCTAAATCGATCGGACCATCATAAGTTAGGACTGCTGAGTTCTCCACAAAGAACGGAGGGAGGGACTCAAAACCAAAGCTCTTTCGGAGAAGAAGGGGAAGGAATTAATGAGTCTCTTGCATTCTATTGTATGAATGTGCTACAGTAACAGTTAAAATGCTTCATTAGTATTCCAGTTGGAAATCTTAATGTTTATTTTCATGAGCGGAGTTTCTAGATTATTAATAGTTAACTTTGTATCCTTCCATTGTATACCATTTTATCTGCAGTGCTAAAATAGTGTTTAGCACAAAGAGGTGCTCAATAAATACTTGCTGAGTTAATTACCCCATGAATAGTCTAAGAGTGTTTAAACCCATCTGGGGCTGCAAAATCAATTTCGTATGCCCAACCAGTATATTTTGATAAACGAAATAGAAAGAGTACATTATATAGCTAGAGCATTATTTTGTGGAAACTGCTTCTTGTTAACATATATGAGTGCTGGGTTATGTTCTGTTAGCGGAATTTCAGTGAGTCATGACTGCTTATAAAAGAAATACAATAAAATAGGATAAGAAAATATCAGAGTGCATCACAGGTAATGTGTTTTTTCAAGAAACTTTTATCTGTTATCATTAAATATATACCTCTAGTGGATTGTAGGGCAAATCCATTTTTTTTTTTTTTTTTTTTTTTTTTTTTTACCGTGGGAAGAAGTGAAAAGAAAAGTTTGAAAAACACTGCTTTGGGATCAGGCCTTTGCGTAGCTCAACTGTGGGGGATGGTCTACGGAGCTGCGCTGCCGGAAGCGTGTGTCTGACTGCAGCGCGAGGGGAGCCCCTGCAGGGCGTGCCGCTGCGAGCCCGCTCCAGGGTGTCGCTGACGGACACTCTCTCGGACAGGTCCCCGTGGGTCTCGGGTAGATACTCCTAACTTCCGTGGACTAGCTCTATCCGGGGAGTATCTCAGCGACTCCTTCAGAATTCTGTCATCTGATTCCATTTTTTAATCCGTAGAAAGTTGAGTTATGACTATGAATTTGCAAGAGGTTTAATTCTTAGAAAATAATTTTTACTCTTTGCTTGGTTGGCATTAATGTTGTCTGATACAAGTTCCTAGAAGAACTTCAGGCTTTGATTCATTTAATACCTCATGCACATGGAAATGCAATCGGTTCTGATGACACCAAAGGAATATTTTTAATTATTATTTTTAGTGAGACGGTTTATGTAGAGTTTACATTGCTGCGTATAATTTGGGTCCTTTTAGAAGCTGCTTCACTGTTTTCAGACCACTTGATTTTGGTAAATAATAGCTTAGGCATCTCCTGGTGAACTGAAGGATTTCCAGTGGCTTTATAAGTGAGCTTAGTGTATTGCAATGGAATAAAATTCTTCCAATTTGCACACTGGGACAATTTATTTTTCGAAAGGTACAAAACAGATCATTGAATCAGCAAACACATCACCCCACTCTGAGTTCTATTATCACCTTTGATTATACAGACTCAATGTCTAAAGTCAAACATATTTTAGCTTTTTTTTTGTACACAAAAAAACATTAAACCTGGAATATGTAAACAAAACAAGCGGTGTAACCCTGATATTAGGAAACCTTCTTAAACAGCAAGGCATTACCTGTTGTAAAAATTTCTGACAACAAAGGGGAAATGGCTCATTTTGCAAAAATTTAACCAAAAGAATACATAATTATCACAGTCAGTAATTTACTAAAGTTTTGGTATTTGGTTAAAAATCAAGAAGAGAGGGCAACTTTTAAACTAGAAACCTTGTGCATGAGGATAAACTGTAGTAGGCATTTAAAAATTTGGGTGGAAATGCTTTCTATAGAAACTACTACATATTCAGTCATGACCTCAAAACAAGCCTCTGGCTTTCTTCACTCTGTATCAGTCTATGTAACTAAAAGGCTATTTCTACAGCAACTGCCCATATTTTGAGAGGTCTAACTTATACAGTATGAGCCACCCTTGAGCATTTTTATTCCATAAATCTGTTCCTACCTATAACATGTAGGGAATGACGATTTCCCTGTATCTTCTTTCTGGCATGTTCTGAGCATACATACATAGAACAAAACAACAACAAACTCATTACTTTGCTGTCTTTTACCCAAAGTGTTCTTTTGTGGTCTCTATTTCGTTTTCTTATACCTACCATATCAATGGTTGTACCAAGTTTAATGAAATGTATTTTGTACTGAAATAAAACTTTTTTTCCAGAGTTTTGAAATATATATACATATAAATATCCACAAAGATATATTTATTTGTAGGTTTATATTCTTCTCAATGTATATCTTTGAGTTAAGGCAAATAAATGTGTGAATTATATTCTCTTCTGGTACAGGCTCATACTCTGCCCCCTCAGAGGATCTATTTTCATGTGTTTATAAGAGTTGATTAAATCATTTTATTAGAAAAAAATGAGAATATAAAAAACATTTTAAGGTGAAAAAGTTATATATTTAATGACTTTATCATATCAGAGGAAGGTAAAGTTAGTTAGCACACTAGTCTAAATCTTTTTCTTTGAAAATTGGAACAAAAACAGAGGGCCACAGGAAGGATGGGCTGTAACGTGGACGCTGATAGAGCTAAGTCCTCCGCGGAGGCGCGGGGTCTGGGCACGACCGCATCTCGGTTCTGGGGTCAGCAGGTGGCCGCAGTCAGAGGCCCGAGGAAGCATGGCCTGAGGAAATTTGCCAGTCAACGGCACTCGATTTTGGAATCCTCTCTAAACCAAAACACCGCGGAACATGCTGACACTTTTTTCTCTTCATAAACTGAAGGTTGCTTTCAAAGTACACTGCAGATGGCTCTCAGAACATACCTGCATTCAGCAGTTTGAGTGTTTGCACTGAGGTCAGGAACTTGGGGGTTTGGTTCCCAGATCCACCAGAGCTTTCCTTTACAACGTGAGGAATGTCACCAAGTATCCTACTGGTCAGTTTCTAGATGTGTCACGTGGAAATATTAAACTTTACTTGTAATTTGATATCCAAAAAGCTAATAGAAACCTGTAAACTTTGTAATGCAAGTGTTTAAAGAGCTTTAGTGGAAAGGCAATTTCAAAACTCCAAATAGAACTACTAAAGCCTTGGTAGTCTTTAAGTTTTACAGATGTCTTCAGAGCATTTCAAATCTTTTATCTGATTATTTCTTAACAATCTTTGCCTTTCATTTCCATACCTGAGTGCGTCCTTTAGAATTCACTTATAGGCCCCAAAAGTCTGTATTTGGGTTGTTTATGATAGAAAAATTCTTTATAAGAAGTTTTAAAAAATAAATTACCAATAGAATGATGCATTTTTCAGAGCAAGTGATTTCTTGTCTTAATTGATGTCTTAATGTAACATTTTTGAGCTGTTGCTTCAGAAAGTGGAAAAAGGCACTGGATTGAGCAGGAGGCTCCCTGAGTTCTGTTCACGCTGTTACCCCTGGAGCAGAGTGGGCCCGTGTTCCCTGGGAGCTCTTTCACGCCCACTGCGCTAGCCTGCTGGGAACGGCAAGACCCGCACGGGCAGGGTCACCTCCGTGTGACCCACAAGGAAACCCATTTTCATTTGAGTAAGTGAGATGATACCAATTCATTGAAATAAAGGTCACCACCTGCGATTCACAAGTGAAAGACCGTTCCTTTGAAATTTTGGACATTTCATCTGCATTAACGCATTCTGATTATTGTATACTATGATACTTCAATTCATTATCTGTTGGATAGTTTTTAAGATGTTGAAAGTGAAGAGGATTCTTGACCACTAAATGTTTTGGTTGAAGAACTTAGGCAGTTGTGAAGAAAATGGATTTTAGAATTAGATGAACCTGAGTTCAAATCCTAATTCAGTTACATATGATCTTGGGCAGTTAAGTTCTCTGATGCTCAGTTTATTCATCTGGAAGATGGGACATAATACCTTATACTTTGGAAAATTGCATAAATTAGAAATTATAGGGAAATCACCTGGCATACAATATGTAATCACTAATAGCCATGAGCAACATTTTAAGAATAAAAGTGTTTTTTCATTTCTGCCTGGTATGCTAGGAAGACCTAGCAAAATTTAGAGATAATTGTGACCATGATCTGCTGTCTGACTCTGAACATGAGCCTGGGTGCTTATTTGATGGATGAATAAATGTCAGTGTACGTAAATATTTAGTCTAAGTAGTTACAATGACAGGACATTCAGTGACACAATTCACTACATATCAAAAAGAAAAATGGCATTAGAGACCTTTTCAGTATTCAGCTCATTAAAGAGTTATATTAATTAGTAAAGCTACTTATTTTCATAACCAGCTGCATATCAGATCTCAATGAGTATTTAATTTTATTGAGTTTACTATCTTAAAAATTCTTACTGACCTAGGTATTCATCAAACATATGCTGTCTGTTAGCTTACATATGATCAGTCACATCCGTATCATTTACTAGACATTTATTCTTGTCCCTTTTACCTATTTATATGTCAACACTTTTCTTAAATTAATGAATTTTCAACCTCTGTGTTTTGACACTCCCAGCACTGAGAATCCAGATCCAATGTTTTACAGAGATGTGTGGAACAAGAAAATACATGTTAAAGACTATATAAAATAAGTCTAAACTTGACAATCAGAACAAGAATATAAATGTTGGTCTTTTCCATTATAAATTTAAATACATCATTAATAAAATGCATACACTTTTCAATATGAACTGAGACCTGAAACAAAAGTAAGTTGAGGTAAGGGGTATCAAAATTTAAAGATACAATACAACGAGACTAACAATGTCTCATCTAAATGATTGAAGGTATGCTTAATAAATATTGTGCATTTTAAAACAGTTGCTTATTTCATATAACTTTAAATTGCTAAATGTATCTAAAAATCTAAATCTAAAAAGGAATATGAACCGTTGAAAAGGTAGAAGCCCATTTGAAAAAAGTATCCTGTTAGACACAGAAAATATTTTCATGAGATTCCCTAGACTGAGAATATCAAGAAGGCACTAATGATTTCAGTTATCTTCTCCACCTTATATTCTTTTGAACACAAGAGGTCAATGAATACTTATTCATTCAATAGTGACAACAGAACATAACACACAATACAAGTTGTGGAGGATGGCAAGTGTAAGCAGTGATGCCAGGGGAAAGACACTGGACTTCACTCTCAGCAACAAAGAGAAGTAGGTTATAGCGCTTCTCCAGCAAGGTGGTACAATGCAGTCTGTACATACATACACAATGGCTTATTATTAAAAGCCTCAGCAGTTTACTCATTTTCAGTAGCACTCTGATTTTTAAAGCCCCGTTTTCATATTTGAACAATATTGTCTCTATCGCCACCTTTTATTTCCTCCCCATCATTTCCCACAAATCTCCCAAATCATTAGTGCTGTGTTTTGGATAATCTACTGTTTTCATGGTAAAATTTTTGATGTCTCAGTGAGTTTTCCTCTGTAGTGCTTCTTTACAGTTTTTAATAACAATTTCTGAGGACTCTATTGCACAAAATACAGTTCTTTCTAATGTGTCTGCTTTTAAATTAATTTGCCTTCATTAATAGTGGATGAAGAGATACAATAAATTTGAGTTAAAAACTTTAATGTCAATGCTAAAAATAATGGTTTAGTCCTACAAGAAAACTATGAAAAACAATTTCAAGTTCAAAAATTCTGGAAATCAGGTTTTCAAGCCTTTCTTTTTATTAGAAAACTTAAATTATTACCCTTTTTAAGAAGGGAGTAGTCAATGTCCATTTTTTAATTTTCTCAAACAAATAATAATAAAGGATAGCAAACTAGGATAAGAAAACACATTAGAAGACAGCTTTCTACTTCATACAACTTCTAGTTACCTTTTCCTATCCGTTCACCTATTTCTGGTCAGCAGCAAGAATAGAAAATCCATTTATTTTTGCCTTTTTGGGTCTTCCAGGATGAGCTTCATTTACCTGAATACAAACAAAAGCTCGGGAGAACAGCTTTCCTACTGGCATCAGCTGAGAACATGGCTCATGCACCAGCACGCCCTGCCTTCTATGGCTTTTTCTGTCGTTTACAGTCCCACGGTTATGTGACCAACTGAAAGTCGAATGATACTCTGAATGACACAGATTGACAACAAATAACGGAAACACATGGAATCCCCTTGGCTGTTATTTTTTTTTACTAATAGACACATCCCTAGCATTCTGTAAATAAAATTATAAATACTAACGAAGCGATGAGAATTTCACAATGGGGAAAGGATCATTTCTTATAATAAATATTTTGGTACAAATTTTAAAAAACATAGAAAAGTTTAGTACCTCTGGGCACTTTTTTCTAATAAAACCATACCTGCTTCAGAACTTGTTTGATTATAGCCGCTAACAATGCTGTTTGGTGTCACTGGAGTAGAGGACGCTGAAATTCTTGACTGAGGTGGGTTGGGATGTAATGAATTTCCTAAAGCCACGCCCGACCGCCCGAGCATCCCACAGTCCCCGCTAGCCTGAATCCGATTTATTAAACCTGCAAGATGGTGGTTCGGGACTGAGCTGTCACTGTGAACAAAGTTAGTGTTTGCATTGTGGCAGTGCACGGCTTCCCCTCGTAAAGGTATGTTCTGTGTCAATGAATTCTGAAGAACACTGGAGTTCATACTGGGGTCTGTAAAATGCAGCTGGTTAGCAGAGCAAGGCAAAGCAGTATTTGAGCCCCCACAACCCGGGGTACTATTGCTACTCAAGTGAGAGCTTTGACAACTCATAGACTGTAGTAACTGAGACATTGAACTGATGGGAAAAGAACCCTGACCTTGCTTCCTTAGCAAGTCGGGCCCAGGTTTAGGAACTGAAGAACTATCCATTTGAGACTGTCTGAGCAAACTCAAAACTGTGGTGGGTGGCTGTTTTCTTTTCCGCAATGAGTCTTTTTGCTGAGACATCAGCTTATCTCTTAGTGCTGCTCGACCACTTTGCCCTTCACCTGTTGGGAGAAGCATGTTGGCAGTAGGAGGGAACATGGTGTTTAAAGTGCTATGTCCTTCAGTGTTGCCACTGCCAGCAACAGCTCCAGAATTGCTACTGCTGCTACTGTTGTTACTAGCAAGTTTGTTTTGATTTGCTAGCTGTGCTTTGGCTGCTGCTGAGAGTAAACTACTTGCTGGAAACGAGGCAGCATTGTGCTGGTTCAAGATCTGATTTAAAGGCATTCCCAGCAAACCAGGCTGACTCTTTACAGAACCACTTCCGGCAGATGCAGTAGGAAATGCTGCACTGCTTGGGGTATTTAGTACATTACTCATTCCAGCAATTAATGGGTTAGGGATATCCTTGTACTGATGATGTCCATCGGACTTGGTAGAAGGGCTTGATGGCATTGATGGCCTTGGGGACCCTATTGTTGACCTTGGTGACCTGGGTGGAACCTTGATACCACTGCAAGTGGCTTGGGGTCCTAGAGGTGGCATCATGAAATTTCCGTGATCTGATGATGTGGAAGATGAGCGTGATCTTTGGGGCGATGCCTCAATCCTTCCGATTCCAGCCCCCATCATGTGCACTGGGGATGTCACTGGAGAAGGGGACAGGGAGGTTGAAGCTGAATGTTGAACTCTTTGTACATGACTCCCATGATTCATGTGACCAGGTTTTACAGTTGGCAAAGGGAGATTACTTGGCAAAGGAACAACAGCAGGAGGCATGCTTACATTCATCACAGGTACCTGAGAGTGGACATTTGAATGGAAACTAGTTGGATTAATGATAACAGGGTTCTGATTCACCGGTTTACTAGGAATAGGGTCAAGAATGCCAAGTGGATCTTTCTCAGATGTTAATGGCTTTTTCTGAAGAGCACAAGAAGGTGGAGGGGGAGGTGGGCCTTGGGGCGGTTTGTGGTGGAACATTGCTCGTGGTATTTCCATATTAGCTGAAAAATTACACATTGGTTTTTTCATTACTGGACTCTTTGTAGTCAAGGTTGGGGAAAGAGGTATATTAGTCCTTCCAGCCATTGCACAGGATGACTGTACAGGAGAACCATGTAGCATTACTGAAGGTGGAGAAAGAGGAGTCCTATTCAGGTGAATAGGACTAGAATTGGGAGCTCCATGAAAACCAGGATTGTTCCTTGTGAAAACATCGGGGCTTCCAAGTGGGTCAGTCCTCGGAGAGATTGAGCCATCTCCATAAATCTGGGATCCTGACGATGCTGGGCTGGGCAGGCCTCCGTGGCTGCCACGGAATGGAGACTTCTGTCCGTGCTCACTGCTGCCCAGTCTTTGCCGGGGGTAGACAGGGTGGAGTTCTTGTTGCTGGCTTCCTGGCAGTTCTTGTACATACAGCCTTCCCATGGCATTTGATGATCCGATCATTAACTTGAAAGGATTCTTACATTCAGGCATTACAGAATTTGTAATTCCTTCATGAGGCTTATTTCTTATGGATCTTGGAGTTGCTGCCCGTGAAGGTACTACTGGAGTTGCATCTGATGTGAGAGAGAAAAAAAATCTGTTAAGGAGTGTAAATTCTTTTGTATTTGGGGGCGGGCGGCGGGGGGGTGGTGGGGTCTTGCGGGGAGGGAAGAAAAGGAGGAAATGAGAAAGGGAAGGTATCTGGAAATAGAAATTTGCAAATAGAAATTGTGCCTCTTTGCAACCATAAATTCTGCACTCTACATTAAATTTTGATTTTAAAAAATGCACATTATTCTCCCTTAGTTGGCTGAAAGTTCTCAATTAACAGCTCATTATGCTTGTTTGCCTCTTATCTGTTGAGAAAGGATGAAAATCGGAATCAGTTCATACTGACATTAGCCATTCCATTAATATTTAGAATATGCAAAATCAAGATTGACAGCCCAGATGGAAATGATGGTGTTACTATCTTATTGGATTTGAATTTTTTAGGAACACAGTTACAATAGAAACTTATTATCTGTGCGGCATATTTACTTGGGTGATTTAAATGAATTGCCATTTTCACCGGAAAATCTGTTACCGTATTAATGTTTCTCTTACTGAAACCTCCTCAGGACAGCTAAAAGAAACGCTTCCTTATCCCACCATTTTCACTGTGAGAGTAAAAGAGTCTTAATTTTTGTGAATTCAGTGAATGGGATTCGGAATCTTTTATCATGGGAGCGGTAGCAACAGTCAATGCAGTGATACTGCAATCATGTCTAGCTTCCCATCAAGTCTGTAACAGTGCAGTTTCTTTGATGTTAATCAGTCATCACTGTAAAAACAGCTGTAGTCAGTCAACTCAAGTAAAAGGCTGCAATTCTTTTGTCAGGTAGAATCCTCATGCAAAATTTAGTCCGAGTGCTAAATTTTCAGTACCGGGTTTCAGTACTGGGTTCTCATCGAGAATTCTCTTTTTACAGAGTGTACTGCTCTCTCACTGGCTTTCCGGAATCCCTTCGGTTCCTTTGGAGATCAGACAGAATACAGGCAACAGAGGCGAGCTGGCACATCAGACTGAACTTTCACTTTATCTTGTTAGAATTCGAGGTTTAAGCTTTTTAGCCCCTCAGGATGTTGAACTATTTTATAAAGTTGTACCTTCTAAAACAGGGATAGCAAATAAAATTAATTTCATATGCCAAGTGCCATCAACTGGGGGTGGCTGCTCAGAGGGCTGTGATGAAAAGGATGCCGCGCTGTGCTGGGCTGTGAGCGAGCCCCCGAGTCTACCACGCGCGCGGGAGGCGCGGGAGGCACGCGCGGCACCACTCACACCGCACGCTGGCCATTCTGCTTCTGAGACCTGACGACATGTTGGCAAGTATGCTTGGATTCATCCGCAATCAGAAGTATATTTACTCAAATGAATACTTGCAAAGTTAAGGTAAACATACTTCTTCTACCTGCTAGGTAGAGTACAGATCAAATCATATAATAATTTCTAAGACAATGGTTCTCAATTTGGGGTACACAGAAGTTGAGGCAGGGTGCATTCAAGAAGTAGAAGAATGAAGTGAACACGTTTTTCTTTGGGCATGTGGGCTTTCTGTTTCTAGCATAGGAAGATTCTTGATAGCGTGATTTCTGGATATAATATATGAAAAGTTGAGAACCAATGACGTAAGAGAATTGTAGCAGATACACTCACTTGAACTTATTTTCTTGTTAAAAAGAAATTTTTTAAGTTTGCAATAAAAAAAATAATATGTATGTGAAAAATAGTTGAGGTGCTATGTGTGGCACACAGTGAGAACACAGTTGTTTGTATTAGCTTTGTTACAGGATTGACTGTGTCCTCTTCAGTAATGAAACGACAGACTGTGTCTTTTCCTGGGTATTTATATAATTATTTACAGTTAAAGGATTAAAAAGGTAGGCATTGGTATTTTTTTTTTATAGTCAACAGAATTTAGGAAATGGCTGTGGCTTTAAAAGGATTTCTTCCATACCTGGGGAAAAATAGTTACCACTTATTTTAAATATTTTAAAGAGTTACCTTTAAAATAACGGGAATACTAAACAAACAAAAGTCATTCTGCCATTAGTTTAGGGTTAGGAACTGAATTATTATAAGAGTTGGTAAATATAAATGTTAGGTACCCATCAAGGGCTTTCATGGAGACCTTTCAAAAGAACAAGCAGAAACTAAATATATGTTTATGTATGTTAGAGGTGAGAACTACTATACAAGTCTTGTTAACATTTAATTATTTAAAGTTCAAACTTATGATAACAGTTTAAAATAAGAAATGGGAAATAAATGCTATGTCTGAAGTTAGTAAAACAGTAGCAATTAATCCAATAAAGTACACCATTTCAAAATGGGATAGCGATATACATTTTATACCTGTACCTGTATAGTTAAATATTTACCTTTATTTTCAATAATGAAACTTTTATGTATAGGATATAACAAAGGACCAAATCAAGACTGTTAAGTTCATTAAAAAGACAACAAGGCAGATTCTGTAGAAAGAGGTAGAACTGTTTGATATAATATGAGAACAGCAGCAGATATGAGTATATGCAAAAATGGAAACATAGTTACATCAAGATGTCAAGATACTGTTGTTAAATAATTCATTACTATTAACTGTCTTTATTGCAGTATCTTTTAATTTTAAAAAAATATAACTCATTAAAAGAAAAAGAAAAATCCCTTACAAGATTTTTTTTTTTCTTACATACCTTAGTGGAGCAATTTTTTTCTGATCATTCCTGTTAAAGTTTAACGGTTAGAGGGTTATGGGAAAGGCGCTCTCTAACAGCTACTGTTTGTCTCTCCCCGCCCTCGGCACATGAGCTTTGAGTGGAAATCTTCACCTGTATGATGTCACAGCTGCTCCTCTTTTTATGTAAGTCCGTAATTGGACCCCAGTTTCCCTAAACAGGCTTAGACTTCCCCTCAAGTCAGATTAGTTTCCCCATGATGGCTTTTACTCATTCTGGACTAGAACTTTACTATTTTCCTCATGTGTCTAAATCCTACCATTTTCCAGGTTGGTTCAGATTTGCTTTCTCTTTCTCTTATGACTACAGGTTACACTCATCATCTCTATTTTTTTCAGAGCTTTGCAGAACAATATCACTTTTCCTTCATAAACAAATGTTTTGGCATTTCACTATATTTTATTCTGAATTACTATTCAAGTGTTAAGTAGATTGTAATATTTTAGAGTTAATACTCCAGCGCTTACAAAAAGAGGTTCTTCAGTCTGATTCCACAGATTACATATTAATTGTAAAGGGAAAGGGTACCTCAACAATGGAGTAATCAGATGGATATAACCATAATCAAGCAATCAAACTTAATGTCATCAATTTGGGATAAATTGACATATATGCCTCCTGAGGAGGACATAACATCACCTATGCAGCATTCCTAGCAAAAAGTGTTGAACCTGAATATATATATGAGGACACAATTAGGCAAATCCAAACTGAAGAACATTCTATAACCCCGACCTGGACTTTTCACAAACGTCAATGCCAGGAAAGAATGAAAAAGACTGGGGAATTCATGAAGGTTAGAGAAATGTAACGACTAATTGCACTGCACAATCTCTGATTGCATTCAGGATTTTTAAAAAACTGGATTAAAAATAACATTAAGAAATTATTAGGACAACTGGAAAAATCTAAATATAGACCACATATTAGATAATATTATATCAGTGTTAAATTTCCTGAATATGATGATTAGATTTTGGTTTATGAAGAGAATGTCCTTGTGTGCTGAACTATTTAGGGGTCAGTTTTTACAATATCTGCAATTTCTGCAACAAAATTGTTAATTGGTGAATCTAGATGGAGGGTACATTGTATTCAATGAACTCTTCATGCCCTTTTTCTGCATTTTTGAATTTTTTTTTTGAAAGTGAAAGCAGGCATGCATACATATATGTTGGGGGAGATATAAAAAGCTCCAGACAAGGTAAGATCTATTAGCAGATGTTCAATACATCTACTAATGACAGAAAAAAATAATACTGCTAGTTCTTGAAAATATTGCTAGTTGTATTTGAGGATTTGACACCACACACTCCGATAAAGTCTACATTTGTTTCCTAAAAATCTGTGGCACTTTCTTTTTGTTAGTTCAGCTCTGTCCCTGCATAACATTTGTATGTGCTAATAAGTGTTTAGTGTAATTGTTTAACTAGATGATTTGGATAAGAAACTTTGGGAAACAAATTCATGAGAAGTTTTCAGAATGAATTTGCTATTTGTGATAAAATGATAAAACATTCATAACTTTAAAAGCAATGTGCATGTTTGAAAAGTGGACTTGGAAAATGCTTGGCAAAGTGATTTCTCATGACCCCTCTGGGAGAGGAGTGGGGAGGAAGATCCCTAAACCCTTCACCATGTTACATACTTGTTCCTCCTCCGGGACTGGTAAGCACCAGAGAAGGATGTGGGGCTTCCATGCTTTTATGAAGTGTGGCCACTGCAATGATTTTTCTTTTATGTATGCATAGCTTTGTGACATCTTCATCTGCTTTAACATCTTCTGCAGTTCTTTGTTTCACAGCAGCTCCAGGATCAAAATTAAACACCTGGAAAAGGACAGCCTTTGTTTAGAGTATGTTGTAAAGCATTGAATAAAAAGATCCTTTGTTTAAAAAATTTCTTTACGTAGATTTAGCCACGAATCTGAATAAAATTTTATCAAGTTTTTAAATTTAAGAAAAGCAACTTTATATAACTTGATAAATACTTTTGCTGAACTCATGGTTTTTAGTGGTACAGTAAGTAATGAAAATTATCCTAATTCTAAGATAGCCAAGATAAATATATGCAAAGATATACTATCTGATAATGTTGCCAATTATAGATATTTCTTGATGTTATAACAGTACAAAAATAGATGAAGTTCAATTTAAAATCCACAAGCTGACATTTCTATGTGCTAACTTTTTCTTTGGCTTTATTTTATTACTATATTAGCATTACTTTTTCACCTATTAAAAATCTGTTTCTCTATTTTAAAAAATACTATTTATTGTGTATATACTTATGAGATGTTTTGAATTATTTTTTTTTGGAATGATGGGATACACAAATAAAAAGAAAAAAGGTGTCTATTAATCCTAGTTCTAAAACTGGCACTATAATAGATACTCAGAGAACAATGACATGTTTCTAGAGTCGTAATATTTTATCATTTAAAATAATTTTTACTTCCTACCTTGCAAAGGAGAAAAACAGTTTCACATTTTAGCTTTGTGATTTTAGAAACACTGGTGGCAGATTTATCATTGCAGATTGAACAGTTATAGTAGGGAAAGAAAATACTGCACTTTTAAATGGTGAACATAGGTACAACTCTAATAAAATGGGCAAAAGAGATTTTAATAAAATGTGTAATATACAATATTTAAAAATGATTCCAGGATTTGAACCATTTTCCACAATCACTAAGTATTTCAAAATGCATGCAAAATATCTAATTAGACTTTAAAATGCATATGTGATTGGAGAAGTAATGTAAAAATGAAATGTCAAATGAGAAAAGCAAATACACAGAACACCTAAAAAAATAAAAAAACTGCTGAGAGATCTGTTGTGAAACGGTTACCTTGGGAAGAATAAGAGGACATTCCAAGCCACACTTGCATGTTCCGTCTGTAAGCAGGTATGTTTTAACCTGCTCCAAGCAAGATAACAAAGACCCACTGGGACTGTAAAAATAATTTTAAAAAACATCAGGAAATAATTCTGACTGCACATATTATGTGAAAAAAGGCATAATTTATAGTCTTACTTCCTTCATGGGATAATATTTTCCTACTAAGGAAAGGCATTTTCTTTGTCAATATTATGTTAGCTACTAAATTATAGCCTTTCAGCACTATCACTCTTTCTTTTGAACCAAAATATTTCTCAGAAAAATACAGATCTTCATAGAAAATTAAATAAAAGTATTCTGAAAACCAAAAATGGAATAGAATGGGGAAAATGCTATTCTTAAGAAAAGACGACAGAAGCAAGTAAGAAAGGAACAAGAAAACTACATGAAAGTAATCACTATCATTTTTAAACCAGAAGAGGTACTTTTAAAGCTGTTGGAGGAAAAACTGGTATTTAGGAACACATTGGAGGTCAAACCAGAAAGTCACTAAGTGCACAAAAGCCGGAGCTAGCAAGTTCTTTCCTTTAATCTTGGAGACTAGAACCAAGTTGCCCCTATGTAAAAATAGTTTTATTTTTTTTCTCCCTCGTCATGTGCTTCTTTGAAGATAGATCTGTGTGGCTCAACTCCAATTACACTGAAGAGCCCAACCACAAGATGAGGAGAAGGGAGCCAGGCAGCTGTGACAAACGGTGAGGGGCTGGTGAGGGAAGGGCTTTTGTGGCAGAAAGGTGCCAGGAGGTTCTGGCTGGTAAACGAGTAGTGTTTCAAGTTATCACTCTTTGCTTTATTTTTATTGCATTCAATTTTTATAGGGTTTGTTTCAAAGAAATAATTTGCATTTTAGGATGTTTATTATTCAAATATTGGTTTTACAGCCTTGAAAATTATTATATACTTTTCATTCAGGAATATCTTTTTATTTATGACTATTCAACAAAACCTTCACTTAAAGCCTTCTAATCAAATTGGATTTGACCAGAAATAATACAAAGCACAACACTACTAGTGGTAGACTATTCTGCTGCAGGTAGTTTGCATCTATAAAGGGACCAGTTTTAAAATACGATTCAAATTTTATTTACGGACAATCATGTAAGTGACTTATGCATGTAGAAAATCTCAATTAAAACCCTCAACTTAGACAATTCACTCATTCATTTACTTAGGCTAATGATTTTTTTCAAGTGATCTGTGAGAAATAATAATTCCCATATTATAGACTTGAGTTCCACTCCAGTGGTAAGGACCAGATGTTTTGGAGGTCTACTAATTTAAATGAAATAAGATTACCAAATAATTACTTGAAAAGTTCGTGAGATTTGTGGCAAGAAATTGCCTAACACTTTACAGTTAAAGAAAGTGTACAGACTGAATCCTAGAGGAATTTAACTCGAAAATTAAAACTGAAGACAAGAATTCCTAAATTCTATTAGAGCACTCTGCTCTAGACACTTTAAAAACACTTCCTCTCAATCAATCAGTTTGGTTCTTTTCTTTAGTTGTACCTCTTTAATTAACTTTTGGGAGTAATAATTAACATAAAAAATAGTTACAAGTCTTATGGCATAGTTCAGCTTAGGAGATTGGAAGCAGGTGGGAAATAGACTGTGCAGCCTCAATGCCTCCCTGAGGCACGAGCAGCTGGAGACAAACCTAAAAATTACAAACGAACTGCCCATTGAGAAGGGGGCTGCAGAAGCGGGGCTAGCCTCCTATATGTGTTCAAGTAGTAATTTCACCAGTTACATACAAACAGCTCCAACCCATACTGGCTTAATTTAATTGAAGGTGTTTTACCTTATCTGGCAGAGTTGGCTGTCAAAAAATTCTTAGTGCACCAACTTGGATTTGGAGAACTTACGCTACCTCACTAATACAGAGCAAAGTCTACTTATGCCTGGAAAATCATGAAAAAGATAACTGACGGATTCCTAGACTTAAAGTGGTTTAACATAGTTTTCGGTACCCCAGAACGCTGATCTGTCTTTCACTGGAATGAAGATGAAGTAAAAAAATTAGATTATCAAGATCTTCTTAAGAGTCATTTGCTCTAAGATGAACACTCACTTGCTCCTTACAGACTAGAATAATCAGAAGTATAAACAATAACACTTGTACCTTCCTATATTATATTAATATCACAGTATTCCTGGCAGCGTGTTAGCAGCATTGGCACTAAGAACACTTTGAGAAAGTTACCCCATGTGTCCATTTCATCCACCGTGGGACAAGCTCTGCAATCCCTGCTTTCTCATTCCTTCACTCTAATATAGAGCACATCTTTAACATTCCCAGAAACAAACAAAACTAAGGTGCAGAAAATTTTCAATTGTTAAGACACACCTAACATGAAACAAACTCAGGACAGAATCTGAACTGAATTTTGAGTTACGACACGAAATCATTTATGTTTATGCAATGGCAGATACCTCGTTTATATAAATATATCTTTGCACAAATGGAGAATTCCATTGAAGCAGATACAAATAACTGCACTAAAAGTAATAGCATTAATATAATGATACATTGTGTTATCTTTAAAAAGGTTCTAAGTCTATTTCTAATAGTTTTTATTACATCACAAAGATTTATGGTATCCTAACTTTTCATATACTATTGATAAACTACTATGTAAGGAACTTGACTATAAATTTTTTGATAATAAGACTGAAACTTCTTGTGAACAGTTTAGTTATTCCATTCAACTTGTTCTATAAGAGATATTTGCCTTTAAAAGAGCAGGTACTTGCATTTTATTTGTATGATTTTTTATGAGAGATGAAGAGACATCTTCATCATGACTGTTTCTTTTTTTACTATAATATATGCAAAGGTATAGCTCAAAAACTGTGCAGAAAACAACTGGGAACTTTTTACATAATATTAGGCATTAAGGAGTCTAATAATTAAAACTGCCCATAGATGAAAACATTGACCTTACATTGGAAAATCCAGCTAAAGCACCATGAAGAATAGAATAATATTGTCAAGAGACATTAGGTCTGTTTCCACTATTTACATTCTCTTGTGACTATGGTAATGATACTATGTTTCTTTTAGAAATCTTTGTATTTTTCTTTATCCTTGTTACAGAGATAAGCAGAATGACACGTTATATAAACACAAGTAATGCATAAAAATTCTCTCTTGTAACCTAAGGCAATTTACATTGCAAAATAGTACAGATTAAAATCACCTGAATATTTTTAGCACAAAGTTCATTTATTCAAATTTATTTGAGGTGCTGTCAGTCACAATATTTTGCTCCCTTGGAGGAACAGACTCTACCTCCTTAATTTTGGGACTGCAAACTGGGAGGTAACGCAGGTAACAATAAGGGCTCACCTGACATAAAGAACTCCATTTTGATCCACACGGCGCTGCCAACCCACAGGAACTTGTATAGCTGGAAGACCTCCATCCTTGTCCCCTCCGTCACACTCCTTGCCTCCATTCATTTTCTGTATCTGCTTGGGACTCTCCAAAGATATCAGCAATAAGATGATATCCTTATATTACAGGGCATGATGGCCTTCAAAAATGGCCACTGCAGCATAGTTGTTCCCAGACTACAAAATGCACTGGGATGCTTCGGCTCAGTTTGGAACCAAGTCCTTGAAATCTGCCATTGTGGAAAAAATCAGTTTCCCATTATAATCTACATTAAATAATCAATATTACTAAGAATGATCTACATGGGTAAAAAGGAGTGCTTCTGACTAAGGAAAACCATATTTACCAATGCTGGTACCTGTCTGAGGTGGGGGAGGGGAGGAGTGTAAAGTTTTTAGTTCAACATGTTGTCTTGAACCTTGATGTTGGACTAAAATAATCTCTACTGTTTAGAAAGTGGTCTCATTTTTACAATGTGAGTCGGTTAATATTTCCAGGTACTACCCGCCTTTAGAGGCCACATTCTTTAAATTTTCTCTTCATCTTCCAATCTGAATCCACGGTGCTGCAGGTTGGTTCATCTGATGTTTTCATGTCTTCAAAATTCCAATAATGTAGCCTGAAACATATATAAATATGTAAACTGTATATTTAATGTTGAAAAACTGAGAACTTGCACACTTTTATAAACTGCTAATTGTACCAAGCCACTTCAGTGTGGTTTTGCTATCAAAATAGCAAACAAATTCAATTTGCTTTCTTCTTCTAACAATCCACTTAAACCAATTTGCTTGCTCTTCACCACATGCAACTTTTTTAAAAATCATTTTTTATTTTTTAATTTCAGTTGACATACAATATTATATTAATTTCAGGTATACACCCCAGTGATTAGACATTATGTAACTTACTAAGTGATCATCCCCATAACTCTAGTACCCATGTGACACCATACAAAGTTATTACAATACTATTGACTATATTCCCTATGCTGTACTTTACTACCTGTGACTATTCTGCAACTATAAATTTGTACTTCTTAACCCCTTTGCCTTTTCCACTCATTTCCCCAACCCTGACTCCCATCTGGCAACCATCCAAATATTCTTTGTCTCTGGAAGTCTGTTTCTGTTCTGCTTGTTTATTTTGATTTTTAGATTCAATTATTGATAAATATATATTTATTGTCATTTTATGGTCCATATTTTTTATCTTTTTCCCCCTCTTCTTAAAGAAGACCCTTTAACATTTCATGTAATACTGGCTTGGTGGTGATGAACTCCTTTAGCCTTTCCTTGTCTGGAAAGCTCTTTATTTGTCCTTTGATTTTAAATGACAGTTTTGCTGGGTAAAGTAAACCTTGGTTGTAAGTCCTTGCTTTTCATAACTTTGAATATTTTTTTCTTTTTTATTGAATATTTTGGAGTGACACTGGTTAATAAAATTATATAGGTTTCAGGTGTACAGTTCTACAATACATAATCTGTGTACTGCACTTGAATATTTCTTGCCACTCCCTTCTGGCTTGCAAAGTTTCTGCTGAGAAATCAGCCGACAGTCTTACAGGAGCTCCCTTGTAGGTAACCAACTGCTTTTCTCTTGCTGCTTTTAAGGTTCTTTGTCTTTAAACTTTCACATTTTAATTGTGATGTGTCTTGGTGTACACCTCTTTGGCTTCACCTTGTTTGGAACTCTCTGTGCTTCCAAGATTGTGTGTCTTTTTCCTTCATCAAGTTAGGAAAGTCTTCTGTTATTAATTTTTAAAATAGGTTTCCAATTTCTTTCTCCTTTTAGCACTCCCCACCCCTCCCCCCATGATGTGAATACTGGAATGCTTGAAATTGCCCCAAAGGCTCCTTAATCCAGCCTCCTTTTTTTTGTGTGTGTGTTCTGATTGGGTGTTTTTTGCTTCCTCAAATTCCAAATTGTTGATCTGATTCTTGGCTTCATCTACTCTACTGTTGATTCCCTATAAATTATTCTTCATTTCACGTAGTATATCCTTCATTTCTGACTTGTTCTTTTTTAGAGTTTCTATGTCCTTTTTCAGGCTGAAGTTCTCACTAAGTTCCTTAAGCATCCTTGTAACCATTGCTTTGAACTCTGTATCTGGTAGTTTGCTTGCCTCCACTTCATTTAGTTGTTTTTCTGGGTATTTCTCCTGTTTTTCATTTGGGACTTGTATTTTTGTGACTGCATTTTGCCTGCTTCCTTATGTTTGTTTCTGTGTGTTAGGTTGAGCTGCTACATCTCCCAGGGTGGCCTTGTATAGGAGTGTCCTGTAGGGCCCAGTGGTGCAGCCTCCCCAGTTACCCAGGCTGGGTGCTCCAGGTGTGCCCCGGTGTGTGTTGTGTACACTCTCTGTTGTGGTTGAGCCTTGAATGCTGTTTGTTTCACTGGGAGGGGTTGATCCCCTAGGCCAA
Source organism: Pteronotus mesoamericanus (assembly GCF_021234165.1). Lineage (NCBI taxonomy): Eukaryota > Metazoa > Chordata > Mammalia > Chiroptera > Mormoopidae > Pteronotus > Pteronotus mesoamericanus. The sequence goes on along the minus strand of NW_026555325.1, from coordinate 12,732,408 downwards.
TTGGCTGTGAGGGCCAGCCATGACTACAGTGGAAGAGCTGCTATGCAGGAGCTGACCCTATGGAGGACTTGCTCTAGTGGGGCTTGAGTGCTCACCAAAAGCCCCATTAGTGCTTTGGTGTGCCCTTTGACAGTGTGGCTTGTGGAGGTGGTAGGGTTGTAATCTGGCGTGGTCTGAAGTGTCTACCGGGTGCACTGGCTCTGGGGCCTCCTAAAGGTACAAGGTCAGCCTCCACCTGTGCCCTGCCTGGGGTCACCTGGAATGGGCTAAAGAGTTATTGGCAGATGGCTGCTACTTGAGCTGGGCTCGGAGGTACCCTGGAGAGGCCAAGCTGCAAACTAAGGCCAGTTCCTGCTAGTGGCTGGCCTGGGGCCACTGAGCCAGAGGTACAGGGTATACAGAGGCCAGATGCTGCTTGTTTGAGACATTTCAGGAAAGTCTGGAGCATGACGCAGGAGAAGCCATTTGTATGTAAAAGCCACTGGGAATGGCTTGGGTGAGACTGTAAATTGAGTGAGGTGTGGCCTCAGGGAATCACCAGGGTTAGGGAAACAGTGATAGCCAGTTTGACAGAGACTTAAATATGGCACCTGCCTTCTAGCTTGGTGGGGGGAAGGGCTCATCAGAAAAATCATGGTCTCTGCCAGCACTTCTGTCTAGGAGAAGACTGCCCCCCTCCAGGTTTGCCTTGATGCCAGATAATTCAGTTCCATCCCATACATCCCTGGTGCCTTTTAAGCAGCTGCCTCAGTGCTGAAGCTTAGAGGGAGTGCATCCAAGTAAGTCCTTATGCAGGCCCTTTAAGAGGAATGCATGGGACTCCAGAGCCCTTTATCTCACTCAGCCTCAATTACTGCTGGTTTTTACAGCCAGAAGCTATGGACACTTCTTCTGTCATTGGAACCCTGAGCCTCGGGCCTGGCATGGAGCTGAGACCCCTCAATCCTCAGGAGGCACCTCCACAGTCAAGATATCCTTCCTGTTTTTATCTGCCACATGTGGGTGGTGGGACCAGCCTATTCTGCTACTCCACCCCAAATATCATCTTGATGTGGCTTCTTTAAATCCCTAGTTGTAGGACTTCCATTCAGTTAGTTTCAGGAGGTTCTGAATGACAGTTGTTCTGTAGTTTAGTTGTAATTTTGATGTGGCCGTGGGAGTATTTGACTACTGCATTTGCCTGTGCTGCCATCTTGATTGGAATTTCCCCCTTGCAAAATTCTAGTTACTAGAAATTGACCCATAATTATGGCATTACACACACACATCCGCACACTCCTTCTAACTCACAGTAAAAATGTATCTTTCAAAACCTCTTATGACGTAGATCTGCATCTGGAGACACTCACTGCTCTCAGTGCCTGGCCCAGCTTCTTTCAAAATTTGTTCATGAAATTCTGTGCAAGCTCAGCTTGGAGGGTGATCACTCTACACCCGCATATGCGTATGGGTCAGTCAAATCCTACACCAACTTTGATGCCGACTGGGATGCTTTGAACATTGAAACAGCCATCAAGACCAAAGGTGAAGATGAGATCACAAATGTCAACATTTTGACCAACTGCAGCAATGAACAGAGACAGGATATTGCATTCACCTCACAGAGAAGGACCAAAAAGGAACTTGCATCAGCACTGAAATCAGCCTTGTCCAGCCACCTGGAGACGGTGATTCTGGGCATATTGAAAACACCTGCTCAGTATGATGCTTCCCAGCTGAAGGCCCCAGCTGAAAGGGCTGTGGACTGATGAGGAATCTCTCATTGAGATCATCTACTCAAGGACCAACCATGACCTGCAGGGAATTAACAAAGTCTACAAGGAAATGTACAAGACTGACCTGGAGGAGGACATTGTTTTCGACACGTCTGGTGACTTCCGCAAGGTGAAGGTTGCCCTCACCAAGGGTAGAAGAGCAGAAGATGGCTCTGTCATTGATTATGAACTGACTGACCAAAATGCCCAGGATCTCTATGATGCTGGAGTGAAGAGGAAAGGGACCAATGTTCCCAAGTGGATCAGCATCATCACTGAGTGGAGCGTGTGTCACCTCCAGAAAGCATTTGAAAGGTACAAGAGCTACAGCCCTTATGACATGTTGGAGAGCATCAAGAAAGAAATAAAGGGTGACCTGGAAAATGCTTTCCCGAATGTAGGTCCAGTGTATCCAGAACAATTCCCTGCATTTTGCTGACTGACTGTATGTCTCTGTGAAGGGCAAAGGCACATGCGACAAGGTCTCGATCAGAGTCATGATCTCCTGCGGTGAAGTGGACATGTTGAAAATCAGGTCTGAATTCAAGAAGTTGAGCGAGTCGCTGTCCTATTACATCCAGCAAGACACCAAGGCTGACTACTAGAGAGCGCTGCTATACCTGTGTGGTGGGGACGACTGAGGCCCGAGGCGGCTCAAGTGTCCAGGAGTGGTGTTCCTGTGCTTCCAACTAATGATTCTAGAAAATCAGCTTGAGACTAATAGCCCCCCATGCCCATCCCTGTGAGGATGATGTTAGCATTGATCCTACCCCCACCTTATTTTAGGCCAAGCATTGCCTGGCTTTCCCAACTAGTCTCTCCTTTTAGCCAAACAAATGAACATTCCATGGAGCTGGAAGTGAAATCTATATGTAAACACTTTGCCTCTTGTGCCCTGTGTCATAAACAGATGAATAAACTGAATTTTTACTTTAGAAAAAAAAAATAACTCTTATAACCTGACAACTGGAAAGTTATGTGTTAATCCAATCACACTTGGTCAGTTCTTAATTCTACAAGCCCCTATGATTTACTTTTCTTTTCTAACCTTGATATTGGCCTAAAGAAAAAAATCTGTCTTTATTTTAAAGCAAAAAATTAAAAGGAAATAAACTTGTTGTAGTATATTTCCAAATATAAGAGGTTTCCCACCCACTATTCTTGAATACTAGAGTGGAAGTTGCTTTATAGTTAAGATTTACTATTGTTTTAATTGCTGAGACTTTATAATGGATTTAAATTTTTTAATATTTTAAAATGGATTTTGACATTAAAAATAAATAAAATAAAAAACCTGATAAAAAATAAATAAAATATTTAACTCTCAGAAAAATGATTTACAAGCTCCTTTCTATTATGGGGTACTCTCTTAATTCCTTTATTGAATCATAAGTTATTGTTTTGGGAGGATATGTTAGCTTGAATCAGCAGGAATCACTGCTAGTGTAGAATGCTTGTAAAAGGTCACTTTAAAGGATCTGTTAAATAAAAAAAGATAGCAACTAAATTTTTAAAAAGATTTAGTATGTAATCCTTGCAGAGAATGTTATGTCACTATTGCTAGCATTATTTGTTGTGGTAAACCAGACTTGTTTCCTCCCTCCCTCTCTTCCTTCCTTTCTTTCTTTCAGAGAGGGCAAGGGAATGAGAAAGAGAGGGAGACAAAGATTGATGCAAGAGAGAAACTTCGATGGGCTGCCTTCTGTATGTGCCCCGACTGGGGACTAAACTGGCAACTCAGGGACGTGTCCTGACTGGGAATCGAACTGGCAACCTTTTGTTTAGTTTGCGGGACAATGCCCAACCAACTGAGCCACACTGGCCGGACTGTAAACAAGACTTTTTATAATCAGTTTAATACATAGTGTACGATTACATTGTGGGACTCATGAAACTACACTAAAAAAATGAATGAAAAACAATGTTCTGGTGTTATATGACAGGAACTTGTGGTTCGTGATAAAAATTCCCAGTGACAGCATCATCCACAGATTCAAAAAGTATTATATTTCAAGTAACTTAATGGAAGTGAGGTATGTTAAAAGACTTAAGATTCATATGGAAGTACTAAAACTGTTTCAAAAATGTAAATAAAAAGTTAATATTTTAGATAGTATGTTTAAATATGCATGCATAACAATCTACAAATTAAACAGGGTAAATAGACACATAACTGCTTAATCTATGTTCCTAAATGTCTACATATTTGAGTTAAAGCCAAACCTTTTTGAATCTCTTCATTGGGAAAGCAGGAGAATGCCTTACAGTAAAGGGCATCACATATGCAGGCACATGCCTTATTTGCAGTTACAGGTCTGAGACAGATTAAAAATGTTGTAATAAAGCATATACTCATTTAGCTGAAATTTGGGAACCATGTGTATTGGTGTAGAAAACATTGGCAAGGCAATGGGAAGAGTGGCAAAAATTTATTGGGAAAATGTAGGGTATAAAGAAAAGTGTCAAGTAGTAACACTCCCAAATGGTGTCTCAAGCCAGTGATTTGTACCGCTGGGCCTACTCCACTGTGTCTGTGCTTCTCACTTGCAGGTACAACATCCTATTTCTGTCTTCCATTCACTGCACCTTTAACCATGACCTCTTCTGATCACATCTGTGTTTATTCATATTTTATTCAACAGTTAGTGAGCTTGATAATTATGCTATGTGCTGTAGTACAAAGGTGGAAAGACACCACTTTATTCAAAGCCCAGTGTAATGCTTGGCACTCAAGAACAGAAAGGACAGTGGGCTGAAGGGAGGATGAGAAAGGATGGAGAGAGCAAGGAAGGGTCATCTTGGACTCTCAGGGTCATCAAATAGCAATAGACCCTGATGACTGAACCTGTTTTGTTTTGTTTTTAACAGTCCTTTCTTATGTTCATTTTATTACCTTCCTTTTCCAAAAAATCTTCTTCAGTGGTCTCTGATCATTAGATCAGACCACCTCTCGTTTTCTCTAGTTATGAATTTTCTGACCCTTTGATGATTTTTGTGTGTTTGTTTTTTGTTTTTGGTCTGCTTGCTCTCTCATGTGACTCCAACTTCCCCGGGACTGGCTGGCTGGCTCCAGTAAGTAATCTGTGGATCTACCAGATAAGAACATCCGAGTGATTACTGCCAAATGTCTCCCTCATGCTTCAGCAATCAAAATTACAAATACCTGATGGCTGGGTATTGAGTACACCAGAAGTTCTCAAAGCATCATCCTGAGACAAGCATCATTATTGCCAATAACATCTGGGAACTTGTCAGAAATGCAAATTCAGAAGCCTGACCCCAGAGTTCCTTAATCAGAAACTCTGGGGCCGTGTGGGGTGGGGGTGGGGATCTGTTTTTTAACAAGCCCTCTAAGTGATTTTCATGCATGCTGAAGTTTGAGACCCATGGCTTAGAATAATGCCCACCCTCCCTTCCCAAGACAGAGCCGGTTTCACATCTATCTCCACACTTCACAGGCAGCCAGCCCTCTACTTGCTTTTGTCTGTGGGAGGATCACTTTTTTGCTGACTCTTCAGCCTTCTAGAGGCAGCTCAATTATAAGGGCTTTAAGAACCCCTTGCGGAGCATAGGTCCAGGGGCTATGTAGCTATTGTTTACTTATCTACATGGCACTAATTTCCTCAACATTTATTTTGTGAATTTGGAAAATGCAGAGAAGTTTAAAAATGAAAATAAAAATTGAACTGTAATCTTACATCTGAATAATAACCACTGCAAACATATATGTACCTACTTTCAATCATTCTTTTTAGAAAACCTTAAAAGCACATTTCCCATTTTAGTCTCACTCTCCTCCCTCCCACCCCAAAGGCAACCTCCATCCTGGTTCTGGTCTGTTGCTTCCAGGCTATGTTTTCATAGGTTTATTCCTTATTGTATATAAGCAATATTTGATATTGTTGTATGTCTTTTAAACTTTTATATAAATATTATTATACATAGCATTCTGCAACTTGCTTTATAAAATTTAACATTGTTTTGAGAGCTGTGTTAAGATATATCGATCTAACTCTGTTGCAGATATATTGATCCAATTCATTAATATTTAACATCTGGATAGCATTGTATCATTAGTATATAACTATCTATTGGTATATCATTCATATTTATTTAGTTAGGGTCTGCACATTTTCAACTTTACAGGCAGTGCCAAATTGCTCTTCAAAGTAGTTATATTGATTCCAAATTTTTTCTAAGTATAAATATGTCTTTTTCCTTTAAATATTGAGTCATTACCACTTTGTACTTTATTTTTGTACTGAGCATTTTATTATGGCATTAAATATTTTTCCAAAATACAGGTTTAAATTGCTGAATAGAATTTTCTTGGATAATTGTATATAATTACATAGATTTTTCTCCTAAATTCTCACAATTAAAAATAAATGTGAGATAAATATTCCTGTATATAAATCAATGGCCATTTTGATAATTCACTTAGAATTATTTGTTAGAATTAACTGGATAATTTTAGGGCCCTTCATAAATTTTTTAAAGTGCTAAGAGGGTGGTTTTAAGAAAGCACTTCAGATCATATTTCTCAAACTTTTGACACCCATACATGCCCTCTTCTGCTACGTAGTAAAATATATTCTTTGTGTCTCCAAGATTCTGATAACTTTATCTTCTATATAAACCCATCATTCAAGATTTAGTCAAGCTCTATTTTTATGGTTTGTATTATAAAACCACAGTTTTTCCTCTTTTCTAATTTTTATAAATTTAACATAAAAAACTACATATCTACAACATTTTCCCTCCACCTCTCCTAAAGATTCCATTATGGCCCACCTTGTTTATAAGGCTTGGGCTAAGTCCAATATTCTGCATAAAGGATAGATCTTATACTTATGACATAATTTAAATTTATTTGACAGTTTTAGTAGGAATAATAATTTAATTCAAAAAGTGGTGTGTGTGCATGTGTGTGTTCTAAAGAGAATATATGTCATAATTCTACCAATATTTTTATTCTTCTGCTTCTTTTCAATATGTGTATTAGTCTATGAGAATTGGCTTGTGGTTAATTGAATTTTAGTGATTTGATTTCTTTACATTCGCTTTTTCTGACCAGGAAGAATTCTAATTAGTTGTCACCACATTCCAGAGACTATTATATAAACCCTCCATACTTGCTCACACTTTGTTAATTCACTGACTCTTCTTAGTGTTTGATTTTTTTTATCATTTGCTTGTTTATTGACTATTTCTACCCACAGGAATGTAAAACTCCCTCAGGGAAGGAATCTTGTCTCTCTGTGACCATTTTACATTCCCAGTTTCAGACTATGCATATTCTAATTAGTTACATAATTTTATACTCTGATTTTTATGATGTAGACATATACAGCTATAACAACACATGTCTAAAGTGAAAGAAACATTTTTAAAGTAAGCCAGGAGAAGCCAATGAGATGTATTTAGACAAAATATACAAAGGGTTTTTTGCTTTAGATTTGTCCCTAATGATCTCATAATCTCTGAGTGTGGAAAAAGTATGACAGAGTTTCTAAGAAAATTAATATGCTAACTTGCTAACTTTATGCATCAGAGTTTTATTTATTAAGTGAAATATATATAAACACCGTAATTAAATTACTAAAGTAAGCACTAAAATAAATAAATGCAACAATATAAAAATTAAACACATTATTAATGCAATAAATCTTTTTCTCAATTGGCATTACTGACATTCTTGTCAGCCTAAGAATACACTCACTACGCAGTATTGATGCAAATTTTTAGAGTTATACCCAAAACATCATGAAGATAACTTTAAAAATTTCATGAATGACACCATGAAAATAAGCAAGCAGATATTCTTCATAAATCTTTCTGAATAATATCAAACACAATAAATCTTCTGAAAAAGGTCACACAAAACTAATGGTAAAAATAATGAATTGATTGTTGAATCATGTGATATGAGTAAATTCTAATAAATGTTTATGATGACATCATGCATTGATCTTGTGCTCAGTAGGTTTATTTGGATACTTAGTAGGAGAGAATGAATACCCAATGAACTATTGATTTATCAAAATTGAGAATATGTAATTGGATAATATACCAATATTTAATGTTATATAAATCTAAATCATTATACTTTTTAATACTGTTATTATTAGCTCATGAAACATTTCCAGTTACATAAGAAGTGACTCCATTCCTACATTTGCAAGAGTGAACAACTCATCTTCTCGAATTGAGAACAAGTAGCACATAAAACCTACCTCTATACTTGAATTCCAAAACAATATATGCCCACAATGATAGATATGATTGGATTAAGAAATAACATCAACATTAGCATTTTGGAGAGTAATGTCTGAGTGGCTACAAAATAATCTTTTGATTGGGTAGTAAATGGATACTCATAATCTTTCCATCATTATTAGTTAAATGATGCTTATTACAGTAACCCTAAATATTATTTCCCCTTTTCAATTACTTTTCAGCAATTAATCAAACAGCTCCTTCATAGAACTGAGTCAGCCACTCCATCCAACCTTCCCATCTGTTTCACCTTTCACCTATTTATTCAAGCTATACATTTTTACTTATCAGCACACTTATCTTGCAGTTAGATATTACATTAAAAAAAAAAAAACAAACCTTCCAATGGATCAGTCAGTCCCATTTTCACTTTGGTTATTATTTCCATTTGGTTCTTATCTTCACTGTGCAGCCACCTCTTCTAAAACGCACTTCTGAGATATATCCTTTGTAAGACACCTAATTTCTGCCACGTTTTCCTTACCCATTCCAAACTCCCCCAGCACGTGTATGTTTATTTTATATAGCTGTATCAGAATACTTTAAGCATATCTTTCCTGCTCTGATCTCTGAAGCTCTCTAGTTCTTAATGTCCTTGCCCTTTCAGTGTAGAAGAGTGTAAATGTAAAAGGACACTACATAATGAAAAAGGGGGCAATCCAACAAGAGGATATTACCCTTGTAAACACTTATGCAGCCAACAAAGGAGAACTAAATATGCAAAGCAAATATTGATGGACATAAAGGGAGAGACTGAGAGCAATACATTCATACTAGAGGATTTTAAAAACCCACTGACATCAATGGATAGATCTTCCGGACTGAAAATCAACAAAGACTCACAGAGAATCAAGATGGTGGAAGAGTGAATGGAAGTCACACTGACCTCCTAACAGGAACAATCTGGAATTACAACTAAATTGTGGAGAAATCACCTGGAACGAACAACTAAACAATAGCGAGAGAGGAACCTTATAACCTTGGACAGACAGAAGAATCAGCATTAGCACAATCAAACTGGTAAGGAGTGCGGGAGAGACTCCGGAAAGTGGGCGGGGAATCCACAGGTGGGAGCGCCAGAGGGATATTGAAACAGCAGTTGGATCCCCCTGAGAAGAGCAGGGTGTAAACCAAAAGTGGGGATCTCTAGCCTACAGCACCAGAGCCCAAAAAGTACACAGAAAACAGCCACCTGTGAAAAGTGGCAGGGTTGCTCTGCCAGAGACAGGTAGGTGGAGACGCAAAGAGCCTTTTAAAGGGCCAACACATAACTTTTTATATACAGGGACTTATTCTGGTCTTTTGCAAAGGTGGAGGCAGAATGGGCTAGAGACACCCAGAGAGAGACTGGGGAAGGAGACTTTGGGGAGAGAACTGAGAGAGTAGCTGGCGGAATCCTAGTGCTGACTCATCATCCCCTTTCGGGTGCCAGCCATCTGGCTCAGGCAGACCACTCCCCTGAGCTGTAGCAGCATGAGAGGACATAATAACCCCACCTTCAGGAGGGACTCTGCCCTGCCCTGTGCTGCCTAAGCCTGACTGCTAAGGGCAGAGTGACTAGATTAAAAACTGAAGGAGACAGCCACAGACAGTAGATTCCTGGAAGTCTTCAACAGACTGCCTAAGGTCAGACAGGGTCAACATCTGACATCATCAGAAGCAGATCTAGAAAGAAAAAACCGCGGTCTCCTTCCATAGAAGTTCACACCACAAAGTCAGGAAGTCAAGACAGATCAATTTAAGAAGGAGAAGCAAAAAAGAAGAGTCTCACAAATAATGGGAAGACAAAGAAACACCCCCCAATCGAAGGGAAAGGAGGAATCCCCACAAAGAGAACTAAATGAAATAGAGGCAAGTCAACTATCAGATGTTGAGTTCCAAACAACAGTTCTAAGGAAGCTCAATGAGCTCAGTGAGCTCAGAGAGAATTACCAAAAACTATGGGGAAACTACGACGAACTTACTGCAAACTATATCAGCATGAAAAAAGACACGGAAACTATCAATAAGAGACCAGAGGCAATGAAGAATACAATTTCTGAATTGAAGAGCACAGTAGAAGGACTCAAAAGCAGGCTAGATGAAGCAGAAGATCCAATCAGCGAGCTGAAGGATAAGGTAGAAAAAAGCTCCCAGAGAGAGCAAGAAATGAAAAAAGACTGAAAAAAAATGAAGAGTCGTTGAGGGAAACGCAGGACAATCTGACACATAATAATATCCATATAATAGGGATACCGAAGGAGAAGAAGAGGAGGAAGGGATAGAGAACCTGTTTGAAAAAGTAATAATGGAAAACTTCCCTAATTGGAGGAGAGAAAAAGTCATACATGTCCAGGAAGCACAGAGGGTCCCATTCAAGAGGGACCCAATGAGGCCCACTCCAAGACGCATCATAATTAAAATGGCAACTATCAAAGACAGAGAATCCTAAAGGCAGCAAGGCAGAAAGAGGAAGTAACATGTAAGGGAGCCCCAGTACAGCTAGCAGCTGACTTCTCAACAGAAACACTACAAGCCAGAAGGGAATGGCAAGGACAATTCCAAGTGATGAAAAATGAAGGCCTGCTATCAAGACTGCTCTACCCAGCAAGGCTCTCAGTTAAAATGGAAGGTGAAATAAGGAGTTTCCCAGACAAAAGGAGGCTAAAAGAATACATCGCCACCAAACCAACATTGCAAGATATGCTGAAGGGACTGCTTTAAAAAGATGAAGAAAAAGAGTCTATGAATACCCAGCTCCTTTCACAGTCACCAATACTTGATGCTACCAATATTTTTAATACTTAGTAACCTGATTGTGACAATGATATGTTATATAACATGTTAACATGTTATTTTAATTGTTCCTTTATTATTTGTTGAAACTAAACCTGTTTTTGTATATTTCTTGCCTATTTTGACTATTTTTAAAAAGCTTTAAATGACTTTTTGGTATTTTTTATCCATTTTTTGACTAAATGTTTGTAGAACTTTTCCCTAAAGAAAAGCCTATTAACCCTTTTTTAGATGTGTTGTAAATACCTTCCAAATCTATTACCTGTCCTTTAACTTTTTTGATATTTATATTACTGTATAGTCTTAAATGTTTAATATAGTCATATTGTCAATATTTTACTTTATAGCTTCTGGGTGTGAATATTTTACATCATGGTAAGAAAAATATTAGTTTGTATTATCTGCTAAAACTCCTTAGATTCTACATTTTGATTTTTAACTCACCTGAATATTTTTTGTATGATGTGAGAAATAGGGCTCTATATTTGTTTTATTTCAAGTAATAGTAGTCTGTGGACTTTATTTGTTGGATAAGCCTTATTTTCCCCATTGATTTGAAATATCAACTTAATCATATATTACATTGTTAGATATATATGTTTGTTTCTAGAATGCTCATTTTATTTCATTGATCTACTTGACTATTTCTGTGCTGGTGTCATGTTGTTTTAATTGCTGAGACTTTATAATGGATTTAATTTTTAAAATATTTTATAATGGATTTTGACATTAAAAAAATAAAATCAATCTGCATTAAAAAAAAAGAAAGAAGGAAGGAACTCCTGCCTTTTGTAACAACATGGATGGAACTGGAGAATATTATGGTGGGTGAAGTAAGCCGGTCGGTGAAGGACAAATACCATATGGTCTCACTTATAAGTGGAATCTATTCAACAAAATAAATTAACGAACAAAATAAACCACAGACACAGAAACATGGAGCAGACTGAAAGTGACCTGAGGGGATGGGGAAGGAGGACAATGGTGGAAAGAAGGAGAAAGGAATAAACAAAGAATATGTATGAATGACCCATGGGCATGGACAACAGTGTGGGAACTGACTGTGGGAATAGGGTGGAGGGGGTGGGATGGGTAGAGGAGGGCAAAGGGGGAAAAACTGAGACAGTTGTAATAGAATAAACATGATTTTTTTAAAAAAGAAATCCTTCTCAGCATACAATTTCCTGAGGGCTCTAATATATCTATAGTTAATGATTAATATCTTTATAAATGCAAATATTTAATGAGAACTTAGTAAATATTAAACATTGTGCTAAGTGCTTTACAACAAATATGTTATCTCATTTAATCCTTATAGTAACCTTATGAAGTAAAAAGCTATCCCAATTTTACATAGGGAATGAAGAAAGCAATAAAAACATGTTACTTGCATCTTACTTACAGGTCTAAAGCCAAACTAATCTCTCAACAGAAATGATAATAGATATAAAGAGGTGATTAGATAAATCTATCAATGTTTATAAAAAAACAAAACAAAAAATATCAAAAGGTATTATCTGTAGAGGGTGAGATTGATAGTTTTGTTTATAATATTTGCTGTGTTTTGAAATTCTCTGCATAAGCCTACATTTGCAATGTTTGTAATCAGAAAAAATAATAAATTCTATAACATGTAAGAACTATTAAAAAAAAGAAAATCACCAAAGAAATGGTGGTTGTAACTGACACACTAGATCAGATGAATTTAATTGATATCTTCATAATATTTTATTTTAAAGCAGCAGAATATGTATTCTTCTTAAGTGCGCGTGGAACAATTTTTCGGATAGAGTACATGTTAGGACATAAGACAAGTCTCAATGAGCTTAAGAAGGCTGAAGTCATATCAAATATCTTCTCTGACTATAATACTATGAAACCAGGAATCAATCATAAGAAGAAAACTAAAAACATACTAAGATATGGAGGCTAAGAAACATGTTACTAAACAATAAATGAGTTAACAATGAGATCAAGGGAGAAATCAAAATATACCTTGAAACAAATGAAAATCAGGGCACAACAACTCAAATTGGACACAGGGAAAGCAATCCTAAGATGCAAATTCATAGCATTACAGACTTATCTCAAAAAACAAGAAAAATCGCAAATAAACTATCTATCTTTACACTTACAGGAAGAAAAAGAACAACAAACAAAACCCAAAGTGAGTAGAAGGACAGAGATGGTAAAAATCAGAGCAGAAATAAACACAATAGAGTTTAAAAAAACAATATGAAAGATCAACAAAACCAAGAGTTTGTTGTTTGAAAAGATAAACAAGATTGAAAGACATTTAACAAAACTCATCAAGAACAAAAGAGGACCCAAATAAAAGCAGAAATGAAAGAGAAGTAACAACAGACACCAGAGAAATGCAACAGAATGTAAGGAAATATTACAGACAACTATAGGTCAACAAACAGGACAATCTAGATGAAATGAATAAATTCCTAGAAACATTCAATATTCCAAAATTAAACCAGGAAGAATCAGAGAATCTGGACAGATTACATTAGTGAAACTGAAGCAGTAATAAAAATTAAGACCCAATAAATGAATATCCTGGATCAGATGGCTTCACAGGCGAATTTTTGCAAATGTTCAAAGAACTAACTTGTCCTTCTCAAACTATTCCAAAAAACTCAAGAGGAGAGAAGACTCCCAAGCTCATTTAAAAAAAAAATTATCCAAGGACATTTTTCATTGCTTTTAGAGAGGGAGTGAGAAAGAGAAACATCAATATGAGAGATAAACATCAACTGGCCACCTTCTTGTATGTGCCCTGACTGCGGATCAGACCCACAGCCAGGGTATGTACCCTGACCTGGAATTGAACCCATGACATCTATGGGACAATGCTCCAACCAACTGAACCATATCAGCCAGAACAAGTTGCATTTTTATACACCAATAATGAATGTTCAGAAAGAGAAAGTAAGATAATAATCCCATTCACAATTGCTTCAGAAGTAATAAAATATCTAGGAATAAATTTAATCAAGGATGTAAAAGACCTGTACCTGGAAAATTCTAAGACACTGAAGAAAGAGAAAAAGATGCAAATATGTTAAGCATATACTGAGTTAATGGATAGGAAAAATTAACATCATTGAAATGTCCATGGTACCCAAATCAGTCTATAGTTTCAATGAAATTTCTATCAAGATACTAATGGCATATTTCACACAAGTAGAACAAACATTCCAAAAATTTATATGAAACCACAAAAAATTCCTGAATAGCAAGCGCAATCTAGAGAAATAAGAACAAAGTTGGAGGGATCATGCTGATATCAAAGTATATTACAAGGCCATAGTAATCAAAACAACATGGTACTGGCATAAAGAGACATATAGATTAGTGGAACATAACAGAAAACTCAGAAATGAATCCATGCCAAATTAATATTTGAAAAGGGAGGCAAAAACATACAAGGGGTAAAGATAGTCTATTCAATAAATGGTATTGGGAAAATTGGACAGCTAATGTGCAAAAAAATGAAACTAGACCACCGTCTTATACCACAGGCAAGAATAAACTCAAAATGGATTAAAGGCTTAAATGTTAGACTGAAAGCCATAAAACTCCTGGAAGAAAACGTAGGCACTAAAATCTCAGACATTCCTCATGGCAATATTTTTTCTGATCTCTCTCCCTGGGCAAGGGAAACAAACAAACAAATAAAAAACAACAAAAAACAAGTGGTACTACATCAAACTAAAAAGTTTTTGCACAGGAAAGGAAACTATCAACAAAATGAAGACAACCCACTGAATGGGAGAACATATTTGTCAATGATACATCTAATAAGGAGTTCATATCCAAAATTTATAAGGAGCTTATAAAATTCAATACCGAAACAACAACAACAACAAGCACCACCACAACCAAAAACTAATTCAATTAAGAAATGGGCAAAGGACTTGAACAGTCATTTCTCCAAAGAAGACATACGGATGGACAATAGACATGAAAGGATGCTCATCATCACTAATCATCAGAGAAATGCAAATTAAAACCACAATGAGGTATCACCTCACACCTGTCAGAATGGCTGTCATCAATACATCAACAAACAACAAGTGCTGGTGAGGGTGTGGAGAAAAGAGGAACGCTTGTGCACTGTTGGTGGGAATTTCAGATTCGTGCAGCCACTGTGGAAAGCAGTGTGGAGTTTCCTTAAAAAATTAAAAGTGGAACTGCTTTATGACTCAGCGATTCCACTTGTGGGAATTTGTCTGAAGAAACCCGAAACACTAATTTAAAAGAAAATATGTACCCCTATGTTCACTATGCAGTTATTTACAATAATCAAGATTTGGATGCAACCCTGTGTCCATCAGTAGAAGAGCGGACAAAACAACTATAGTACATTTACACAATGGAATACTGGCTGTAAAAAGGAAAAGTTTTATCCTTTGCAACAGCAGGGATGGACCTGGAAAGTGTTATGCTAAGTAAAATAAGCCAGTTAGAGAAAGACAAGTACCATATGATTTCGCCCACATGTGGAGTTTAATGAACAAAGTGAATTAACAGGCAAAATATACACAGACTCACAGACAGACAGCAGGCTGACAGCTGTTGTGGGGCAGGGGCCCGGGTACATGGGTGGAGGGAGTGAGTACAAAAGAAAAAGAAAAGAGAAGGAACTCATGGACAGGGATAACAGCATAGTGATTTCTGGAAGTAGGGTGTTAGGGAGAGGAGGAGGAGGGTACAGCAGGGATAAATGGTTTTGGATGGAAACCTGACTTGGGGTGGTGAACACGCAATACAGTGTACAGGTGATATGTTGCAGAATTGTGCTCTGACAGCTGCAAAATTTTATTAACCAGTGCTACCCCAATTAATTCAGTAAAAATAAAAATAATTCCTAGCCTCCATTGCAGTTAAGTATGGTCATGTGACGAGATTTTGATCAAAGAGATGTGAGCAGAAGTGACATATCGAACTTCCTGGTCACATTCTTCAAAGGAAGTCGCTTGTCTTCCACTTCTCTCTTCTTTGTACTCTCTGTGAGCTTAGAGTAATAGTGTGAACAACTTTGACATCATGGGCAGGAACACATCTCAGGAATAAAGTAACAAAATAAAAAAAATCTGTGACTTTGGACAGAGCTACTAACTTATCCAGGATTGCCCACCTACCTCTGCACTGTTAGATGATGGAGAAAGAAACTTTTTTTGAGCCACTGTATTTTTTTTAAATGAATCGGTTATAGTAGCTTATCCTCTTACTATCTATGGGCTGGTGTGGTATTAGTAACAAAATACTTATATTTGGGTTATTTATAAAAAAGGAGCACAAAACAATATGATTTCACTTATATGTGGAATCTAATGAACAAACTGAGCTAACAAGCAAAACAGAGACGGAGTCATAGACAGAGAGCAGGCTGACAGCTCTGGGGGGTAGTTAGGAGGTGGCGAGATCCAGCAAAAAGGAAAAAGGACTCATGGCCAGGACAACAGTGTGGTGATGTGGGGGGAAGGGCCACGGGTAGAGGTGACAAGAGAGTATAAGGGGGATAAATGGTAAAGGAAAAAATGCAATAAAAGTAAATTTTAGAAAGAAAACACAAGTACATCACAAAAAAGTATTGGCTCTATAATTTGAAAATACATTATTTCTAAAAATTTAAATGTTATATTTATAGAATAGCTAATTAGTATTTTGTTGATCCTTAAAAACGTTATGGAAGTTTCATATTACAAACAGTTACAAGTTTTGTGTCTAGTATTATGCTGTTATTGCTGTCTCTGTTTTAGCTAAGTAGAGAAAAAAGATATGGAGAGTCAGAAAGAATACCCATTAACTTGAATGATCTAAATACTAGAGAGAAAAATTAGGCTAGCCTTTTGATTGGTTCTAACATTCCTCACGGTGTTATCCTTAACTTTTCTGCTTAGACTACCTACCATCTCCCACTTTGACCATCTTGTTCTTCACTAAACCAACATCTATTTTTCTTAGTTTAAATGCCTATTCCTGAGAGAGGACTTCTGGATTTCCCTTATCATTATTTGGCCTTCCAGATCTAAACTGGGTTCCCCTGTATATTATCCAGTAATTCATATATATTACTACACGCAGGCAGAGGTATGAGGCTTTATTTTCCTGGCTCAGGGACCCTGGGCTGTGAGGTCGGGCCTGGGGCTGGGATCCCTCGTTCCTAAGGTATCCCTCCTGATTTTATCCACCACACATGAATGTGGGACTGCTTGTTCTGCCACTGAACTTTCTCTTTGCTCTTGTCATTCTACATGAGTGCAAAGAAAAAATACGATTGAGACAGTTAACTTCAAGTTAAAGCTTCCATTTGTGTCTTTAAAAATACATAAGGAAGTGTTGCTCTCTAACAGCAGCGCCTTCGCTAGCTTGCCAAGCTCCAGTCGAAGGAGAAGGGGGTAAGTAAAGAGGTCTCCATGCCATGGCTCTTACAAAGCAGCAAATCGGGGTGGTAAAGCACAATAGAAGCAACTGGCTCCCAAAGCCACGCGCAAGAGTGTGCCCTCCACCAGAGAGATGCAGAAACCTCATCATTACAAGCCTGGTACCATGGAACTTTGTGAAATCAGATGTTATCAGAAGTCCACTGAACTTCTGATTCCCAAACTTCCCTTCTTGCGTCTGGTGGGACAAATTGCTCAGGACTTGAGAAGAGAGCTGCGCTTCCAGAGTGCAGCTGTTGGTGCTTTGCAGGACACAAGTGAGGCTTATCTGGTTGATCTTTTTGAAGACACCAACTTGTGTGCTGTCCATGCCAAATGTGTAACAATTATGCCAAAAGACATCCAGCTAGCACGCTGCATACATGGAGAACGTGCTAAAGAATCCACTATGATGGGTAACATTTCATTCTTTAAAAAAAAAAATGACAAAACACTCTTCTTTCTGTTATTGGTAGTTCTGAACATTAGGTATTTTTTTTCCCATGGGGTCAAAAGGTACCTAAGTATATGACTGCAAATGGAAAATAAGGGACAGAAATCACCAGAAATCAGGTAATGGCAGTTTTTCCATTTTCATTTGTGTGTGAATTTTTTAAATGTAAATGTGGGGACATAAAGCATTAATGCAAGTCAAAAATGTGTCAGTGAACAAGTTTCAGTAGTTCTACTTTATAATAATATAAATAAACCTGTTAAATTTTTCTGAACAATGCCAACATTTGGATTTTTTTAAAACAAGTAAATTTCTTTTTAAAAATATATTTTATTGATTATACTATTATAGTTGTCCCAAGTTTTTCCCACTTTCCCCTCGCCTGCCCAGGATCCCCCTTCTCTCCAGTAACTCCCATGGGTCATGCGTATAAGTTCTTTGGCTTCTCCATTTCCTATACTTTTCTTAATATCTCCTGTTTATTTTGTACCTACCAATTATGCTTCTTAATCCCTTCTTTTCCCTCATTCTCTCCTTTCCCCTTCCCCGCTGATAGCCATCCAAGTGATCTCTGTATCTATGATTATGCTCCTGTTTTAGCTGTTTGCTTAGTTTGATTTTGTTTTTTAGACTCAGCTGTTGATAGTTGTGAGTTTGTTGTAATTTTAATGTTGATAGTTTTGATCCTTTTCTTAAATAAGCCCCTTTAACATTCCATATAATAATGGCTTGGTGATGATGGACTCCTTTAGCTTTGCCTGGTCTGGGAGGCACTTTATCTGCCCTTTCATTTTAAATGATAGCTTTGCTGGATAGAGTAATCTTGGTTGTACATTCTTGCTTTTCATCCCTTTGAAAACTTGTTGCCATTCCCTTCTAGCCTGCAAAGTTTCTTTTGAGAATTCAGCCAACAGCCTTATAGGAACTCCTTTATAGGTAACCCTCTGCCTTTCTCTTGCTGCTTTTAAGATTCTCTGTTTATCTTTAACTTTGGCATTTTAAATATGCTGTATCTTGGTGTGGTCCTCTTTGGGTCCAACTTGTTTGGGATCTCCTGTGTTTCCTGGACTGGTATGTCTATTTCCCTTGCCAAATTAGGGAAGTTTTCTTTCATTATTTTTTTCTGAAAGGTTTTCAGTTTCTTGCTCTTCCACTTCTTCTGGCATCCCTTTGATGCTGGTAGTTTTGGAGACGTTCCAGAGTCTTTTTATTCTTGCCTCATTTTTTAAAATTATTTTTTCATTCTGTTGTGGTTGATTGTTTATTTATTCCTTATGTTCCAAGTTGTTGATTTGAGCCCTGGCTTCCTTTCCTTCACTGTTAGCTCCACTTGGATTTTTCTATATTTCTCTTAGTGTAGACATCATTTCTTCCCTTATGTTTTTGCCATATTCAATGAGTTCTATGAGCATTCTTATCACCAGTATTTTGAACTCTGCATTTGATAGGTTTGTTATCTTCATTTTGCTTAGTTCTTTTTCTGGTGTTTTGTTCTGTTCTTTCATTTGGGCCATATTTGTCTCCTCAATTTGGCAGCCTCCCTGTGTTTGTTTCTCTGTATTAGGTAGAGCTACTTTAATTCCTTGTCTTGGTGCACCTGTTAAGTTGTACTGGGTGGAGCCTTAGGTATTCACTGGGTGGGGGTGGGCAACCAGCTTCAGTGCTTTGTGGCTCTGTATATTGGGAGTGGGTTCTGACAGGGACAATGGCACTCAGGCTTGCTCATCACTCACCCCATTTCCAATCCCTTCATCCCCTTTCCACATGCCACTGGCGCCCCTCTAGCTGCTGCCCTGGTGGTGGTTTCCAGAGTGGGTGGGTTTGTGTTCATTCTAGGACCATCCAGGCCCTATAAATTGCCTCTCCCAAGAGACTAGCAGTTTATCCCACTGTCCCAACTCCCACTGGTTTTTACAGGCAGAAGTTATGAGGTTTTATTTTCCTGGCTCAGGGACCCTGGGCTGTGAGGTCGGGCCTGGGGCTGGGGTCCCTCGTTCCCAAGGTATCCCTCCTGATTTTATCCACCACACGTGAATGTGGGACTGCTTGTTCTGCCAGCCACCTTGCTGCTGCTGCCTCACCGCCACTGCGTCCTCTCTGCCCTGACTCTCTGTCTTCACCCCTTCTGCTGGTCTGGATGAATATGGCTTCTTAAGTCCTTGGTTGTCAGACTTCTATATAGATAGATTTTCTGGCATTTCTGGGTGTTTTTTGTTTTGAGGTTAGTTATGATCCTTCTTATGGTTGTGGACAGAGGTAAAGTGCATCTACCTATGGCTCCATCTTGTCTGCAAGTCAAAGTAAATTTCTTTTCTTTTTTTTCTTAATTATTTTTTATTGCTGTTCAATTACAGTTGTCCCCAATTGTCCCCATGACTTTCCCCTGCCCTACCCACCTCCTCTCCCACATTCAATTCTCCCTCCCGTGGTCCTTTATACATGTTCCTTGACTTGACCCTTCCGCTTTTTTCCCTCATAACCCTCCCTGCCGCTCCCCTCTGGTTACTGTCAGTTTGTACCGAGTGAATTTCTTATTGATGGCAACTAAATGGTATTTGCAGCATTTTAATCATACAGTAGATTCCATCCATTCAGTATACTTTTCTAACTGAGTTGTCCTACATGCAAGTACATGTTTTTTAATGTTGTCTGTCTTGTGTGCTGTTCCTGTAAGTTTGCTATTACAATATATTAAAACTATAAAAAAATAAGGAAGTGAAAAGTGACGGTCTGTATGCATATATAGAAAATGCTTACTATTCATTTTGCCTTCTTAAAAGCTAAAGTGAGCAATCACCAGCTCCCACATACATATCCTTAAAAATCATTTAGAAAACTTTTAAAATAAAGTAGTACAACAGAACAGCTATATATTAATTGATAAACTCAGTAGAATTCTGAGGGAAAGTAGTTTATAATTTATTTCTGTATTTTAGTCACCAGCAGTTTGTTATTTTTGCTTTTCTACAGTACGATGAAATTTCTCATAGGGAATATTTAGAAGAAATAGTTGTCTGTATTTACATAATCTATTTAAGAGTATACTAAGCAATTTTAAGCAGGTAATTTTTACATCTTATTCATGCCCTATTGGTATTTTGGTTACTCAAGGTACAGCCCAATATATAGGTTAAATCATTGTTGAAAAATGACGTACATCAATATTGCTTTTTTTCAAAACTGTACTAAGAATGAAACAATTATGAATTATGCCCACTTGAGGCTGTGCAATATTATGAAACAACTAATATTTATACACTCTTACTGTAAAAGTGTTTAATTCACCTGACAGTGGATGTCAAGTTCCTTCTTTGCATAATCACTTCTGCATAGAGGTAACAATATCCAAGTCCCAACAACCACTCATAACCTTGAAAATCAGGTTACTCCTGAAGTGGAAATAGGAAGACTCCTTAGCCATTGAAGAAACCTACCCAAAGACACTGTCTCTAAATGTGTGTAACTACCTAGAAACACGTAAGTCCTATCGATGTCTCCAGCAAACATAATTAAATGTAAAAGATAACTAAAGTCTAATAAATCATCTGATAAGGTTTCTCAAGAAATAAGAGGAGAAAATAATTTCTGTGTGGATTCTAGAAAGCGGGGGGAGAGGGGGCAAAGCATACAATCTCTAAGCCCCATGAAATAAATGATCTTTTACTGTGTTTATGCAGCTTACCCATCAGTAACAAAATGAGTAAGCAGTATACCTGTAGATGTTTAGTGGTGTCACATCAAAAGTGTCTCAGGGAGACTCCATT
Source organism: Pteronotus mesoamericanus (assembly GCF_021234165.1). Taxonomy (NCBI): domain Eukaryota; kingdom Metazoa; phylum Chordata; class Mammalia; order Chiroptera; family Mormoopidae; genus Pteronotus; species Pteronotus mesoamericanus. The sequence continues at coordinate 12,710,945 of NW_026555325.1, read as the reverse complement.
TAGTATTAACTGCTCACTGGAATGCTGAGAGTGGCAGAGAAAACGTAGCAGCCAAAGAAAATGTATGCACAAAGTACTCAGGTTGGAGAGGAAAGGAGTTTCAGTATCACAAAACCAGGCATAGTATATTTTAGAGCACATGCTGAAGAAAAGCAAAACCTGTAGAAAATAAAGTCTTCAATTTAACAAAAAGGTAAGCCAAATATAGGACCAAGTTATAAACAGGAGAGCTCTGGGCCAAATCCCATCTGCAAAATTGTTTGGCTTGTATACAGTTTGTGAATAATAATTAGTAATAGCAAATTATTTGACAATATTTAAATTAAAAGTTTCACATGAAAATGTGCATTTCCTGCTTTACCTGATAAACTGGACAATGTGGTATCACTAGGTCAACATTCCTGCCTTGCAACCACTATCTGGACCAGAGCAGTGGCTGCTCCTTCAGAAAGAACTTGGTTCTCCAGTTCACTGCAGTGGCTTCCTGCTTCATTCCCACCAGACTGGCCTCTGTAGGCACTTGGGTTTCCAATCTCTGGAATAGAAAGGACCTTGAGATAAGGCTTGAGAGACTCGCTTCAGCCCTTGAGAAGAGGTACAACTTATATTTTTTGTCTTCCACTTAAGCTGCACTTCATAATTTCTTCACAAGGGTAAAGGGTGAACTAGCGGATCATCATGCATTATTAGTATATGGATGAGCACCAGCAAGCCAGCTAAAACCAAAAGCACACAGTTTAATGAAACTGAGCTGCCCCTGAGACTGTGATGGTTCTTGAGTTAGAGGAGATTGAGGTCTAACTTCAGTCCTTTTTCTTTGCTTCTTTCTTAGCACCATCATCAGCAGTACCACATTATCTTAACTTACAAACTCATCTTGGGATCAAAGAATTATGAAACCAAACTGTACATTACCATTATTAAGATTATTAATTAATGGTAATTATTAGAATATGCCATTGTTTTATTTTCTGACTTTTAAAATTCTTTTCTTTTAACAAATAAGAAACATTTTTTATAAGGGCTTTCAGAAGTGTACTTGATACTTTGTCACCCCCTACTCTATTTTCTCCTAACAACCAGGGAGACATTGACAAGGTTCTCCCTCTTTCTGGGTAAAATAATCCTTTCCACCGTCTGACTCATTTAGTTCTGTTTCCAAGGGCATTGAACAACTGTTTGATCATTTGGTGGATTTCATAGGTGCTTTGATATCATTAAGTTAGTGACTTGAATACCAGGTATATGTATTTCACTCAAAGACAACAAACAAACAAACAGGTCACCTGGCTTATAAATTAATTTCTTGTAAATATAGATTGTGTAGCTGGTTTGTGTTAGGTCCTACAAGCCCATCACCCTCAAGAGCAATGGCAAAATCAATTTTTTAAATGGAAGAGTAAGGAACACATCCTGGGCCATAGTTATACTCCATAGGTTGCTCCACCTTTGAGGTCTTTCCTGATAGCCAGCCTACTTTTTCTTTCTCTTTTTGATTTTAGGCCAAAGGAGGATAGGGAAATGTGTAGTATGTGGTGTAGCAGCATGCTTGAGCATTGCTACTCCTCAGAGAGCGTCCAGCAGAGACAAAGGGGCAACTGAAGGATGTGGAGCCAGGTTAAGCAACTATGTTTCTATAGTCATGAAATACTAAAGGCACTGCAGACATTATAGTTATTTGAAGTACTTATTGGGCAACTGCATTTGAGGCACTGAATGGATGGTAGGGACCCAAACATACAAACACAGTCCCATCTCAAGGAGCTTACTGCCTGGGAGGTGAGGGGTGGGAAGTCGGGCAGTCATGTGAACCTTACACATGTTGCAGCCAAAAATATTTGTTGAGCGAATGATGGGCACAGTTAGTAAGTAATGATACTGGCTTTGATAGGGACTAAGTATGGATTGCTAAATGAACACAAAGAAAGAGCTAGTTTAGACTTCAAGGATCAGAGAAAGGGGGGCAGTTTAGGAGGTCAGGCTATATCTAAAGATGCACAGAGTTTAGAAAGGCAAAGAAAGGAAAGGGACTTGAAAGTTCACCTAACCCATGCATATAATCTTAACTGCAAAAGATTAATATTGAAGATATTACACTTCTGTCCAGTAATGACAATTTCAGTATTGTACTCATTTTTAGATAGTAAGCAAGCATAAAGGTTTCATTTTGTCAGAACTTTTAACCTTGAGGTGTGATGTCATGAAGCATTAATGAATATTTTCCACAGAAAGATCTGGATGCCTGCCTAAAGCCTGAAGTAGAAACATGACCTGACATTTAGATAAATGACTATTGTTTTCTAGAAGAAATATTATCAAAAAACAATGATTTACTTCAGTAAGTAATATTATCAGTGAGTACATTGGAAGCAGAGACTAAAAAGAACAAGATATGGATGAGGGAGTCTTAGTCTGTAGAGTAGTTCCAAACTTTAAGTATATCTTTTGTTACAGAATAGCTATGGGGATGTAAGTACAGTATAGGAAATGGAATAGCCAAGAACTTATATGCATGACCCATGGATGTGAACAATGGTGTGGGGACCACCTGCGGGAGTGGGGGGTGCTGGGTGGAGGGGGATAAAGGAGGAAAAATTGGGACAACCAATAGCATAATCAATAAAATATAATTTAAAAAAGTCCATTAAGTGATGAAAATAAGATGACTACTGTGCTAAAGTTGTTTTAGCCAAATATATAGTAATATTAGCTGACATTTATCTTACCATCTTCTGGAAACTGTGTTGAGCACTTTATACATGCATTAACTCATTTAATTCTTGTCACAATTGTATAAAAACTATTTTTTTCTTTTCTAGAGTTGAGGAAACTGAGGCAAGAGAAATTAAGTAGCTTTACCTCTTCTTTTCCTCTACTGATAATTTATATCCTCCTTTATTTTTTTCTCCTTAGTATTTATTACTAACATAATACATATTTTACTGTTTATCTTATTATTGTCTCCTCTTGACAAAAATGTAAGCTCTGTGAATACATGGATTTATTAGTCATCATAACAGACAAAAAACTACTTTTTTTTTTTGCTTTGGGTTCAATTGCTCCTTGAAGACTGGCTTTGTATCACAAGTTTTTTATTTCTAGTAACACAAAGTACAGAACCTTACACATGCTGCAGCCAAAAATATTTGTTGAGCGAATGATGGGCACAGTTAGTAAGTAAGCATATGCTGAGCTCTTGCCATGCTCAGCACTGAACACATCACCGTAAGGCTGGGAAGTGCAAAATACCCCAAGGGTTCTCAAAGAACTTAGCATTTAGGAATAAAAATATGTAGAAGCATTAGGAATACCTACAGTACGAAATCAGAAATTCGCACATTTCATTACTTCCATTCTTCAGTCATCTAATCATGGGTAAAAATGTTTATTCACTCCTCCTCCTAAGATACCCTAGGTTCTTGCTGCACTAAACTTTCTTGGAAACGCAAAAACCTCGCACAACTCTGTACCTATGCATGGGGTTCCCTAGGCTTAGAAAGAATTCCTCCCATTTGCTTAAGGCAACCTTCCATTCTTTAACTAAACTCCAGGGCCAGCTATTCCATGAAGCCCCCTCCAGCCTCCTGCTTAGAGCTACTTTTTCATTCCTCTCCCATTCTACGATGTTGTTTATATAAAGATAATAGCACCTATCGCACACATTGCTGTTTTGTATATCTTTGAGTTTATGGTTGCCAAACACATTACCAGGTTCATGGTATGCAAACAGACTGCTTTGAGTTAAATTACTTGTTTTTCTCACCTTTCAAAAATATTAAAGAACCCTTTTTACTTCTCTAAAATATAATCATAAATACAAGGTTCTTGTTAAATAATACAGCAAGTCCACCTAATGATACATTAAGCTAATTGCAGGAGGCTGAATAGAATCACTTTCCTTATTTTATTCTCAGTACAATTTCTAGATTCAGGGAATGTATCCAGTGCCTAAAACAGTGCCTGGCACATAGAAAATTACTTGTTGAATAAATAAATAAGCGATGTGTACAAACTATGTCAATAAATGCTAAATGGCATGGCATAAACTAAACATACTATAACAAATAGTATAGAGAACAGTGAACTAAGGATTTGGAAGTTTGGCAACTGTATTTTTCTAGCTGTATAACTTTGAGCAAGACACTTAAACTCAGCTTTAACTTTTCAATTTGTAAAATTAATGGATTAGACTAGATCAGAGGTTTTCAAATTATTTTGGTGGTAGCCCTCTTTTGTTTAATAAACTCTAAATGAAACCTCCATTATATACAACAGAACAAGAGGTTTGTTAGTAGTAAGTCATTTTATAGGCCCAAAGTATGATACTGCTTAGAAATATCCATCAACAAAACTAATTAACTATTGACTAATAATAAGTATGAAATCAAAGGACATGGGCGACCGCTGCAATTTTAATCATCATCATCAACTTAATTTCTGTACTTTGTTTTGGCATTATAATATTAAGACAATTTTTACTATTAGAAAAGCTATTACAAATGGCACACTTTTTAAAAATAGCTTATTTGGTTTTGCAATATTAAGATCTTTGCAATTAAAATAGTCCAGAAGCTTGAAGGAGGAATAAAGAAAATCTTGTTTCCAAATTGAATGATTGTATCTAATTATTATTCATGTTTCTGGTCATGAATACAAAATATTCATAGGCAACAAATAACCAAAACATAAATTAAGCAATAAAACTTTCTTATATATATATGAGGTTTGTACAGAAAAAGTCCAGCCATTATTAATATAATGAGAATACTTTGTGTGACATCGATGTCACCTGGCAGCCAAGGAAAGTGGACTGGAATGCACCTGTGTGAATAATGACGACTTCACTGAACTAGACAATGGGGGCCGTAGACGTCCTTGAGTGAGTATGTGTACTGTGTTGGTGTTGCATTCAAAATGACTAAGCAAGTAAGGCAACGAATCTGGATCAAATTTTGCGATAAGCTTGAACATTCCTCCATGAAACTCTTCAGATGATTCAGAAGGCCACAGCTATGCGCAACTGGTGAATGGCAGCTTCATCACGACAGTGTGCCCACTCATGCACCATATCTCCTGCAGAGTGTTTTTTGTGAAACATCAAATCACCCAGGTGACTCGACCCTCCTATAGCTCAGGTTTGGTGGCCTGTGACTTATGGCTTTTCCCAAAACTAAAATCACATTTGAAAGGGGAGAGATATCAGACTGTCAAAGAGATTCAGGAAAATATGACGGGGCAGCTGATGGTGACTGGGAGAACTGTGTGAGGTCCCAAGGTGTCTACTTTGAAGGGGACTGAGGCATCATTGTCCTATGTACACTATTTCCTGTATCTTCTTCAATAAATGTCTCTATTTTTCATGTTACATGGCTGGATACCTTCTGGACAGACCTTGGTATATATATATTTATAAATCCTCAGCTGCGGAATGCTTATTGATTTTAGAGAAAGAAAGAAGAGAAGAAGGAGAAGGAGAAGGAGGAGGAGGAGGAGGAGGAGGAGGAGGAGGAGAAGGAGAAGGAGAAGGAGAAGGAGGAGAAGAAAGAAGAAGGAGGAGGAGGAGGAGGAGGGGAGGGGAGGGTGAGGGGAGAAGGAGGAGGAGAAGGAGGAGGAGAAGAACGAGAAGAACAAGGAGAAGGAGGAGAAGGGGGGGGAGAGAGAGAGAGAGAGAGATATCAGTATAAGAAACATTGATCAGTTGCCTCCTGTGTAAGTCTTGACCAGATATTATCCCTGCAACCCAGGTATGTGCCCTGACTGGGGATTGAACCCACAACCTTTTGGTGTATTAGACAATGCTCCAACCAAAAAAGCCACCTGGTCAGGCCTCTTCAATATAATTTTATCATATTAATTTACCATTGCATACTGTTAAGGAGTGACAAGGCTTTATGGCAGGCAGATGCTTCGACATCTTGATTATATTTATTCAATGGAGCACACACATGCTACAACAGTGTTCTGGCTTACATAATTTGATTTGGGTATATAATAATGAACTCAAGTTTTTAAAAAAACCCAGCTAAAAATGTAAAAATAAAAATATATTCATAAGCTCGAATATCTATATAAAAATTGATAGCAAAGCTTTAGTCAATAGTCCATAAAAATAAAAGCTAGCAGAGTTTATTTTTTGTTTCATGATATGTTCATGTGTTACAGTTTGGTATAAAACATTTGAGTGTGCTTCTTACTTTTATTACAGTGTTAAAATACTTATTATATTAAAAAAATTTAAATTTATGTCTAACATTTAGAAAATTCTGAATAACCTTCTCTGAGATGGATGTTCCTCTAATCCTTTTGATTCTATTATTTCTACATAAGCTAGAAAAGCAAGCAAGAAAGACTTTATTAAGGAGTTCTGGTGAATATAGAGGCGTATATAAACACGCTTATAAACACGCTTATAAACAACGTGTATAAACCACAGAAAGAATTACAATTAGACCTCAAAACAAATAACACCCAAAATTGTCAGAAAATTGAGCTGATTGGAAGACTGACAACCAAGGATTAAAGAAGTCACACTCATCCTGACGGGTAGGAGGGGCAGAGTTGTGGAGATGGGTGGAGAGGCGTGGAGCTTTGGTGCGGCACAGAGAGGCAGTGGTGGCAGAATGGGTGGTCCCACATTCATGTGTGTGGATGAAAATTGAGAAGGATACCTTGGGAGTGAGTGATTGCAGCCCCAGGCCAGACCACATAGCCTAGGGTTCCAGTGCCAGAAAGATAAATCCCCATAACCTCTGGCTATAAAAATAAGTGGGGGTTGGGGTGGCAGAAGAAAGTGCTGGATTTTCAGGAAAATGTATACACACCCACACGCTCTGGAATTCGGCATCAGGGCAACAGCTGGAAGTGCTCCAGTGGCACAAGGCAAGTGCTGGGCAAACCTCCAGAAACCAGCAGTGACACCGTCTCGATTTCAAGCCCTCCTGCCACACAGAGTCACAAAGAGATGAAGCAGGTTGCCCGCCCTGTTGATTATCTAAGGCTCTGCCCCAACAACTTACAGGTGCCTTTTCTACAACAGGCCACGCTACTAAGACAGGGAGTCAAAGCAGATCTACTTAATACACAGAAACAAAAACGGGGAGGCTGCCAAATTGAGGAAACAAAGAAATAGGGCCCAAATGAAAAACACAGAACAAAACCCCAGAAAAAGAACGAGCGAAACAGAGATAACCAACCCATCCGATGCAGAGTTCAAAACACTGATGATCAGGATGTTCAAAGAATTCAATGAATACAGCAACAAAATTAAAAAAAAAACAAAAAAACAAACCCAGGAAGAAATGAAGGTTATACTAAGTGAAATGAAGAAAAATCTACAGGGACCCAACCGTGGAGGGGGTGAAGCTGGGATTCAAATAAACAATTTGGAACATGGACATAAGGAAGAAATAAGCATTCAACCAAAACAGCGACAAGAAAAAAGAACTAAAAAAAAACCCCAAGGATAGTACAAGTTGCCTCTGGGGCATCTCCAAAAGTACCAATATCTGAATCATAGTGATGCCAGAAAGAGAGGAGGCAGAGCAAGAAACTGAAAACATATTTGAAAAAATAATGAAAGAAAACTTTCCTAATTTGGTGAAGGCAATAGACATACAAGGGTCCAGGAAGCAAAGAGAGTCAGCTGATTTCTCAATAAAAAATTTTGCAGACAAGGAGGGAATGGCAAAGTATTCAAAGGGATGAAAAGCAAGGACCTACAACCAAGATGACTCTATCCAGCAAAGCTATCATTTAAAATTGAAGGGCAGATAAAGTGCTTCCCAGACAAAGTAAAGTTAAAGGAGCTCATCATCACCAAGCCCTCATTATATGAAATGTTAATGGGACTTATTTAAGAAAATGATCAAAACTATGAACAGTAAAATGACAAAAAACTTGCAACTATTAACAACTGAACCTAGAAAAACAAAAACAAAAACAAACTAAGCAAACAACTAGAACAGGAACAGAATCACATAAAGGGAGATCACATGGGGGGTTATCAGTGGTGAGGGGTAATGGGGAGAATGGGGGAAAAGGTACAGGGAATAAGAAGAATAATTGGTAGGTATAAAATAGACAGGGGGAGGTTAAGAATAGTATAGAAAATGAAGAAGCCAAAAGAACTTATATGTATGACCCATGGACATGAACTAAGGGGGGGAATGCTGGAGGGAGGGGGGTGCAGGGCGGAGGGGAATAAAGGAGAGAAAAAAAATGGGACAACTTTAATAGCATAATCAATAAAATAAACTTAAAAAAAATTATATCTGCAAACAACCTGTGTTTTCAAATTTAAAAAGTCACTCATATAGAGGTAGTGTTGAAAGGCAAATTGAAGTTAGTGATCATGAATTTATGACATAATCTAAAGTGTAACTTTATTCTCTATAACATGACTTATCAGACAAGCAAGTAGTATGGACAGAGTTGAACCTCAGGCTTATTGAGTAGAGGGATGGGAAAATTAAAAACAAAATAGATTACATTATATTTGCAATTTACTATAAAACTTCTAAAAGATATACATAAATATACATTATGAGGGGTCAGAGAGAGAATGATAAAGGAAATATGGCAAAATGTTAACAATTGCTGAATGTGTGTAAAGAGAATTCATTGTATTATTGTAATTTCTCTGTAAATTGAATTAATTTCCAAATACAAAGCTTTCAAAATGTAAGAAAAACATACACACTCACACAAATAAAACAAAATCAGGGTTTTGGTGGTGGGTGGGCAAGACAGCTTGGCAATGAAGTCCGAGATACAGCAACTGTGTTATTGAAGATAAGGAAATGTAAGCTAGAATAAAGGGCTACACAAAGTTAAAAAACTCGCAGTGCAGGTATAAAGGGAGAAGGGTAGTAACGGTGGGTGTATAGGGGGCAGAGGAAATAGTCTGACCTGAAGGAGTTAAAATATTGGGGAAACAAAATATAGAACCATGAACATTATAAGGCAAAAGTGATAAAATACATAAATGAAGTAGAAAGAAATGTTCTATATCAGGTCAGAAAGAGTTAATAAAATGGGCTATTCTACTTTAGAATCTCTTCCCTATTTTGCCTAATTCCCTCAGCCTTACACATTTAGTTGAATAACTCAAGCTTAATGTAAATACTTTTTTAAAGGTGCGGCAACAGAAATTGAGGAAAATAACTTAAAGCCATCTTGCATAAATGGAGGACTGAATTTGGGAGAGGGATAGGTAGAGAAAGATGAAACCTGCAGAAGCTGATAGAAATGAGCCCTTTTACAGGCATTTATTTGGAAATGGAATTGTCTTGAATATTTAGCAAGGCAAATAGCTATTATGTAAGGTATAAGGAAGAGAACTAAAGAGATAAAACTGTCAGTACTTGAAGTCAATATGATCTTTCACCTCAGAAATCCAAACTGAAAAATTAGGACCAATAACAAAAGTAGTTAGAGGGCATCTGGGTATAGAACCAACTTCCAAAATAAGAGAAAATTGTCCCATCAAATAGCAAACTATGTTAAAAAGTTGTATTATTGATGCAAGAATAGGCAAGTAGTATATGTAAAAGAAGAGAATGGCCACAAATGAACCCATAGATATGCAAATTTAATTAATTATAGAAGTGGCATTTTAAATGTGTAGGAAAAGGAAGGTCAATTCAATAAATGGTGTTGGGAAAATTGGATATCCTTTTGGAAAAAAGAAGAGTTACTTCCATAACTCATGTAATTCACAAAAATGCATTCCAGATGATTCAAACCTTAAATCAAAACCCAAAACTAAACCAATGCAATTAAGAAAAATGCATTAAGAAAATGTAAAAGAATGTTTCTTTGTGCCTTACTTATGAAAGCCTTCTAAATAGGATACAAAAAGCAAATGCCATCATGAAAAAGACTGGTATATTTTACTATAATAAAATTTAAAATTTCTCTTCAGGAAAAAAGCCACCAAAAAACTTAAAACACAATTGATAGCCTGGGGAAAATATTTCCAACATATATAACAAGGTATTAATATCTTAATGTATAAAGAACTTCTAAAAATCAATAAAAAAAGATAAAGAGCCCAAAAGAAAAATGGACTGTAAAATGTGGATAAGCTGAGAAGACAAAATGTAACAGGATAGTAGGTGTAAGAGGAGATGCTCAATTTTAGTAGTAATCAGAAAATGCAAAATAAAACAATCAAGAAGCACTGCTTTTCACTCATAAGAATATAAACATTTTTAAAAGATTGCTAATATCAAGTTTTGTCAAAATTATGAGAAAATACCTAGTATCAACAACTGCTGATAGAAGCATGAACTGTTACCTCCTTTTAGTAGGAAACTGTATCAGTTTCTATATGAATTTAAGATATGCATAACAGCAATTCCTCTCCTTTATCATGCTTGGAAAAATAATCAAATACGTGCACAAAAAGTTATGTAAAATGATATTCACAGAAATATTGATCATTAGAATGAAAACTACAAAACAACATGAATACCCATTAATTAGGGAATGGGTAAGTTGTAAAACCTTCAGAGTATGGGACATAATACACCGCTTAAAAGAAGTAGCTCTATGGTTATATGAAAAGATTTCTGATACATACTGTCAAGTGAAGAAAAGTATGTTGAAAATGATGTTCTAAGTGTAAAAATATTTAAGTGACAGTTAAATATCATTCATAGGGTTGCAGTACTTTTACAATCTATAGATTGTGAAATTGGGCTCCCTTTTACATAAAATGCTGTAAATTTCCAACCTTTTCTTCCTTAAGTGGCCCTAGTAAAAGCAATCTTTGTATCTTAACCTTCAGAGACTAAAATTACATGTTGGTTTAAACAAACGTACTGAGCACCTAATATATTCAACTCTTATTTAGGTGTTAAAAAACAAATAATATATGGAATGTTCCCTCAAAACCTGTGCAATAACTTCTGGAAACCTCTTGGGAATTTCACGTAAGTGGCATAAAGCAATCAAGTTATTAGAAAGAAAAGTATATTTATTTTTGGCAATCTACACAAGCCCTGACTCAGGCATGATTTTTAACACGTAACATAGAGGGGCCTAATTACTCCAATTTAATATTGTTTTTCTATGCTCATTAACATAGATGTTAATATTTTATAACAAAAAAGTTTAGAATACTAAATATAAAGCTTTGCATAAGTATTGAATTTATGCCTTTATTTTTATTATGCAAATATCCTTGTAATTCATTAGCTTCAAAATTCCTTTTTTCTTGATGACTTAAACTGTCTAAAACATTTTTTTTTGGATCAAGAATGAAAATATGACAGTGACCTTGATACTAACATTGATCACAACAACATGTTACATTTGAGTTCCGAGAAAACTCAGCATGGCAGGAACTCTTGAGAATCTGGAACAACTTGGAAGTTAAAACCTAAAGCTGCCTTAGGAGGCTTTAGGAACATTAGGAATTGAGATGATGCAAACAATTTTATTTCTGGGCAAATCAATCTAATGTTAATGAAAAAACTGCCATGGCAACCATATATATAAGCAAAGGTACTGAATGAAAAGATAAAACTTTCTTAGTTCTAATCGTAGGCGACACTTTAAGACTTTATTGCAATTTTTTTGTTTCTAAATATCAACTGATATGTTTTAATGTTTTTATTTTTATAGGTTTCAGCATGAATACTGATGATTCGGATCAACCAATCAGCTAATAAGCTAACTTCTACTGACCTACAAAGTCTCTGACAGAGGTTACATAACTTTTAAGAGCATACATTAATTCTAGTTCATGGTTAGGCAGTATTACTAGCTATCGATTTATTATTGTTGTCAGAAAGGTGTCCAAATTAGAACCAGAAAACAGATGTTGACATAAAAATCATCTATTAAACACAGAAGGCAACTATAAAACATAACCATGAATTTTTACATTAAAAACATGAGAAACAAATAAAAGGAACTTACTAAATTTATATGAAAATAATCCTGAAACCTTCAAATAAATTTCAAATTTAGACTATGAGGTCATTTCTTGCCAGTAATAAACAATAAATCAAAACATGTGACTTCAATGATAATTCTAATGTTTCAAGCATGAACACTTCACTAGACAACTGCAGTGATAATTTTATATTTTCGGCATGAACACTTCAACTAACAATATTATTTCTGAAAAAAAAAAAGCCAGGATATTAAAATATAAGTGCTGTAATTTAACAGTATTATGTGATTAAAACTGAATGATAAATAGATAAGATCTCATACTATTTCATATTTTCAATCCCTGTCTTGCATTAGGCATTACTAAACAGCTCACTACTATATACACTCCATTTTTCTAAAAAATTCCCTGGTAGCCTCAATCTACTTCATATATACCTATGAATATAAACACCTAAAAATGTAGAGATATTCATATCCATATAAATATATTTACTTATATAAAATATCAGAGAGATACTGGGAAATTTCATATTATTTTACAAAATACAAAAAGATATCATAAAAAATTAAAAATACATTACATTTAGAAAAATGTATTTTGTGAGATGATAATGTTGATGTTAATCTTTTTCATTTGTTCGGCAAAGACACACAAGAGTAACTGGGTCACGCTGAATCATTATTTCAGGTAATGAGGATTTTTAAATACCTAATTTGTCTTTTTTCCCTTACTGAACTATCTCACACTTCAGTATTAAAGAAAATCTTTCTTAAAAAGTTGATTTTATTCTAAATTTTATAATTTCCTTTCTAATACAAGAATACCTTGCTATATTGTGCTTCAATTTATTACACTTTGCAGACATTGCACTTTTTAAAAACTGAAGTATTGTGGTAGCCCTGTGTTGAGCAAGACTATCAGTGCCAATTTTCCAATAGCATTTGCTCACTTAGTGTCTCTGTGTCACATTTTAGTAATTCTTATAATATTTCCAACTTTTCTTTTATTATTATATTTGTTACAGCGATCTGTGACCAGTGAACTTTGATGTTACTGTTATAATTGTTTTTGGGTTCCATGAACCATACCCATATAAGACATGAAACTTAATAAATGTTAAGTATGTTCTGACTCTGCTACTGGCCAGCTGTTGTCCTCTCTCTCCCCCTTTCCTCAGGCCTCCCTGTTCCCCAAGACACAACTATATTGAAATTGGTCTATTAGTAACCCTACAATAGCCTTTCAATGTTCTAGTGAAAGGAAGAGTCAATTGATATGGCAAACTTCATTGTTGTCTTATTTTAAGAAATTGCCACAGCCACCCCAACCTTCAGTGACCACCGCCTTAATCAATCAACAGCCATTAAAAGGACAAAACCCTCCACCCACAAAAAGATTGTGACTCCCTGAAGGCTCAGTTGATGGTTAGTATACTTTAAATTAAAGTAGGGGTGTCCAACCTGTGGTCCAGGACGGCTATTGACATGCCCAACACGAAGTCATTAATTTACTCAAAACATTATGAGATATTTTTTGTGATTACATATTGCAATGTCATATAAAATAAACATACATACAATGATGTTTTATTATTTAGATATGTACATTTTGTATATTAGTGATTACCAACTTGGGACCTGTTTGATGATTTTAAAAGATTATTGAAAGGGATGCTGTATAATTAGGGTTATTATGTGAGGACATTTTTGTTTATCTGTGGTAGCAGATATCATGAACATGCACGGACTTTCTTTTTTGCTTATTAATTTTTGTTAGTGTTTGTGTATTTAATGTGTGGCCTGAGATAACTTTTCTTCTTCCATTGTGGCCCAGAGATGCAAAAGATTGGACACCCCTGAATTAAGGTATATATATTATTTTTTAGACATAATAATATTGTATACATAATAGATTATATTATGGTATAAACATCATTTTTATATGCACTGGGAAACCAAAACATATATGAGACTCACTGTATTGCAATATTTGCTTTATTGCAGTGGTACAGAACCTAAACCAGAGTATTTCCAAGGTATGCCTGGATGTTTATTCATTATTCATTCAAAAATATATGAGCTAGATCTAAATTCAAGTGAAATCACTTAAATCCTTCATTAAGGCCTACTTTATGTCAGACTGTTCTGGGCACTGCAGATACTGCAGTTGGGAGGCTTGTATTGTAGTGGTGGAGAGAGACTAAAAACCAATAAGCAAATACATAAATAAAATAACTTCAAGTTATGTTAACTGCTATAAAAGAAATAAAGGAAGGTTTAAAAGAGAACAAAGCGGAGGGGTAGAAAAGATCTCTTTTACATAAATGGGAAGTCCTCTCTGAGGAGAAAAAATTGAAGTGAGACCTGAAGGATGAGAAAGAAACTATTCATGAGAAAAGAATCAGGGAAAGAGTATTCCAAGCAAAGGAAAGAGCATGTACAAAATTCCAGTGCTGAACAAGAGCTGGGTGTGTTCTAGAAACTGAAGGAAGATTGATGATGCTGGAGTGTAATGAAGGAAGGGGGAGTGGCATGAGATGAGGTTGGAGAAACAGGCAGGGAGGGAATCATGTCAGGCTTTATTATTCATATTTTGAATTTTATTTTAATTGCCCTGGGGAACCATCAAAAGAGTATAAGGAGAGGAGTGAAAAGACCTTAACTGCACTTTAGGAAGGTATCTCTTTTTTGCTGCATTAAGGACGGACTGGGAGAAGCAAGCCGATAGAAAGAAGTCTTTGTGATAAAAGCTGACAGTCTGACAAAAACTTGGATGTCTGTTCACAATTGTCTCCTAAACTACTTCTTTGTATTTAAATCTGACTAATAATGATAGGCATAATTAGAATAATTGAAGAAATGGTTCATGTTATTTTGGAGATTGTAATAGCCCAGAAAGTGAATACTGGGAGTGATTACACAGGATTTGAGAAAAGGATATTTCAAAGAATTCAAAGACAAACACAAGTGCATTGTCAGCACTGGTTATAAGGAAGGCAAAAAAGTTTTAAATTATTAAAAAAAAACAACCAAACACCACTTGATCATGACCACGTAACCAGCATAAGCCCAGAGGTGGAGAAACCAGAGAGATATCTGTAGAAGCTGAAGTGGCTGCACAGGGATGTTCCTATGTGGCTTAGATATAAAAAGTATGTTTAAAAAGTAAAAGGAAAGGCACATAAACCCATGAGTCATCCTTCAAGATGGTATGTCAGTGGTTCCCAACTTTTTGGCACTAGAGACAGGTTTTGTGAAAGACAATTTTTCCAATGTGTGTGTGGGGCGGTGGTGGGGTAGTGGTATGGGGAGACATGAGGTGGAGCTGAGGTGGTAGTGTGAGGGAAGGTTCCCTCCCTCACCTGCCGCTCATCTCTTGCTATGTGGCCAGTTCCTAACAGGCCACGGGGCCTGACTGGTCCATGGCCCAGGGGTTGAGGACTTCTGCCATATGTGATCTGACATTTGAATATATTCATGACCATGTTTTGTAGCACTCTCTTCTTGATAAATGACTCTCCAGTCACATCCTTTTTCGTATTCTTTGAACATGTCAAACTTATTTTTGATGTTGGGCTTTTGCATTTGCTGTTCCCTGTTTTAATATTTAAACTTGATATTGCATCAAAATGCTACCTTGTTTATTTTCTTTATAGCACATATTTCTAACCAAAATAACATTATTATTGACTTTCTGTCATCATTAGAATTTTATCAATAGAGCAAGGACTTTGTCTATCATTTTCATGACATTGTCCTCAGTGCTCAGCTTAGCATCTGGCACATTACAGGCTTTCAATAAATATTAATTGACTGGAAAGTAGAAAACTAAAAAGAAAAGAAGCAAGGTAAAAATGAAAAGGTGTGGGGAAAAAAGGTCAAAGAGTTTATCAAGTCCAAAATGAACTGGGCTTTAGAAAAATCCTAAAGACAAAAGAAATTTTTAAAGTTATGATTGGAGAAAAAAAAAAGATTAAGGAAAAGACCTTTACTTGGATAAAACTGTAATAATAACATTAATTTAAAAGGAAATTAAATTTCAATTTTGTTTCTATTTTCTTGATCAAACACAATAAGCCTTATGTCAAAAATGAAAACAAAGTTTGATTAAGAATAAATTATAGAGGACTTCGGCTTCAAGCTAAGATGGAATAACAGGGGTTAGATTTGCTTTCTTACTTGAAACAAGCAAAAAAACAAAAACAAAAAAAAACAACAACCCCAAAACAAAATCCAAAACAGGCAACATACAGGAAACAATGCTTTTGAAGATACTGAACATCAGACACTAAAGTGATTACTCAGAAACAGGAAAAAAAGGACTCGAGTCCTATAATCGTTCTAGCTTATTGTCTTGAGGGAATTTCCATTGTGTGTGAGAGAGGATGCACTTGGTTGGAGTACAACAGACTCTTGAAGTTGAGGAGACACAGATGAAGAGTCAGGGAAGATCAAGGGAGTATGACTTGCAGGACGAAGTGTTAAAGAAAAGAGAGCTGCAGAGAGAAAAATGCAGGGATCTATAAAGAGTTCATTTTGAGTATCCAGCAGAGCATTGATTAGTGCAAGCATGTGAAGAAACTATCCAAGTTTGAGGAAAGAATTCCCTGAAAGGACAGCACAAATGGCACTTGGTTTTCTGACTGGGCTGGGAAGAACATTTCTTAACTCAAAAGTATAGGGTAGACTACTCAGAATGTCTTGGTCAGTATTCGGGAATAAGAAGACTTCGGCTAAACACTGTTCTGCTAAAAGCAAGACCTGAAAAAAATCGAATTGTTATTTCCAAGTCCCTTAACTGCATTTCGGTGTAAAGGCATACAAGATACCCAGAATGCAACAAGAAAATATTGACAATGTTTAGCATCAAATAAAAAATATCAGACAAGGAGAGCATAAAAAAAAAAAAATCACAGAGTCGGGAGAAAAATCAATCTTGGATGAACCTCCAGGGAATTATGCTGAGTGAAAAGAGTTGATCCCAAGAGGTTACATAATATATGATTCCATTTACGTAACATTTTTGAAATGACAAAATTTTAGAAATGGATAACATATTAGTTGTCACAGGGGTCAGGGATGGAAGAGGGAGAGGCAAGATAGATGTGGGTATGGAGGTAAAAGGGCAGCACAAGACATTCTTGTGGTGATGGAACTGTGCCTTGACCGTGGTGGTGGATAGATAAACCTACATATGGGCACACAAATGAGTACAAGCAATATTGGAGATATCTGAACAAGATCAGTGATTTCTATCAGTATGTCATGGTTATGATATTTCACTAATTTTATAAGATGTAACCTTTGGGGGAAATTGTCTAAAAGGTACATGAAATTTCTCTCTATTACTTCTTACTATTGCAGGTGAGTGTACAATTGACTCAATAAACATTTCAGTTAAAAATTAATTAATTGAAACTGATCCAGATGGACAGATTTAGAATGAGCAGATAAGAACATCGACACAGTTATCATAACTGTATTCCATGTGTTCAAAAATATAGAGTGATGTGCAAAGATAGGAAAAAAAGACCCAAAACTGAACTTCTAGAGTGAAAACTAAAATTTATGAGATGAAAAATATACTGGATGAGATTAACAACAATTAGATAATAACAAATTAGACACTGCAGAAGAAAATACCAGTGAACTTGAAGACACAGCAATATAAATATCCAAAATGGAACATAGGAGAAAAAGAGACTGAAAGGAATCAGCGATCGGTGGGACAATTCAAGCAACCTAGTATAAGTGTAATTATAACCCTGAAGGAGAGAACAGAATGGAGGATAAAATTTTTTTAAAGAAATAATGGCTGAAAGTTTTCCATATTTGATAAAAACTATATACCTGGAAAGTCAAGAAGCACAATAACTCTCAAGCACAAAAATCATAAAGAAAATTTACCCGAAGGCACAAAATAATCAAACTGTTCAAACCAGAGAATTTTTTTAAAAAACTTTAAAAGAAGTGAGGAAAAAAAGTGTCATGTACACAATAACAAAGTTAAGGATAATTATGAGATTCCTCAATGATTCCTCAACTCATGTGAGAAGGCTGTGGGCCCTTATTTTTAAGGTACTAAAAATCCCCCCAAAGCCTGTCAACCTAGAATTCTATATACAGCAAAACTACCTTTCAAAAATGAAAAATGATATAGAAAATGATATTTTTGATACACAAAAACTGAAACACTTCAACACTAGCAGATTTGCAGTACAAACAATGGTAAAGAAAGTCCTCTAGGAAGAAGTAAAACAATACCAGATTAAAATTTGGATCAAAGAAAGGAATAAAGAGCACCAGAAATAGTAATTATTATGGTTAAATATAGAAAATCTTTTCCTACATTTACATTTCTTCAAAGATAGTTGACAATTTAAATTTTTAAAAATACAGTGTAGGGTTTATAAAATATGAAAAGTAAAATATATGACAGCAATAACACAAAAACAAAAGGTAAGACACAGAAGCATATTAATTGCAAGGTTCTAATACTACAAGTGATATTAAATAATATCACTTGAAGGTAAGTGATGAAAAATTAAAGATGTGTGCTAAAACTCCCAAAACAACCACTAAAATAATAAAACAAAGAGTTACAGCGAAATGGCCATTCAAGAATATAAAAATAGAATCATCCAAAAGAAGATAGGGGAAAAATAACAAAGTACAGATAGGAAAACATAAAATGAAAACATGGTACAAATAGCAAAATAACAGACTTAAACCTAATCATATCAATAACAATATTAAACATAAGTAGTCTAAACACCCGAATTCAAAGGCCAAGGTATTCACCTTGTATAAAAAAAAAAGCAAAGCCCAACTATATGCTGCCTACAAAAATTACACTTTAAATATAGTGACACAATAGGTCAAAAATAAAATTATGGATAAAGATAAATCTTCTTAATACCAATGAAAAGAAAGCCAGAAGGGGCATTTATGATAGTGAAAACTGGATAGATAGTGGTAATCCATATAGTAGAATATGACTCAGGGAAAAAAAAAAACTACTGACTTATGTAGCAGCAAGAATAAATCTCATAATAACCATCCTGAATGAAAGAAGCCAAATGAAAAAACATCCTATACTATATTATTCTATTTAGAGAAAATTCTAGAAAATGAAAACTAATTTATAGTGATAGAAAACAGATTAGTGGTTGCTTGGGGAAGATGGGAAGGAAGTGGGGAGAAAAGAAAAATTTGGTGGCTATGGATATGTTCTTTATCTTGGTGGTGATGATGGTTTCTCATATGCTAAAACATCAAATTGTACTCCTTAAATATGTGTTGTTTATTGCATGTCAACTATAGCTCAATAAAACCATAAACAATAAATAAATTAAAAAAGGAAAATTCTTCCTCACAGAAGAAGTCCCATCTATAAATGCAGATGGAATGAGAGAAAAAAATCCCTAGTAGAACACAAGGGTAACAACTGTGGCAGGCATGACCCATCAGTGAATGCTAAAAATAATAGGTGAGGGTTTAAGAAGAAAGAGGATATATATATAGACGATATATATATAGATAGATAGATATATCTATCTATATATATAGATCTATCTATCTATCTATCTATCTAATCTATCTATCTATATATATAGTATTAAAGTATCCAAATATTAATTATAAAAGGGGAAAATAACTTTAAGAGAAAGAACCTGACAGGTATCTCCTAGAACAAGTGATCAAGGTTAACATCCTCAGTAATAAAATGTAACAGCATCATGTGCCACCTTCTGTAATGCAATGGAGGGGTACACCACTTTGAAATATTTGTCCCCCAAATATATAATCTCAATCTAATCAAGACTAACCATCAGATAAACCCACATTGAAAGACATTCAAAATGAATGAGTAGTCCTCAAAGTGGCAAGGTCATGAAAGTGAAGAGATTAAGGAACTCAAAGTTCATGAAAGAGAAGAGACTAAGGAACTCAGATTGGTGACAACTAAGGAGACATGAAAACTAAATGTTATGTGGATCCTGGATTGTATCTAAAAAAGAAAAGGTACATTAATGAGTAAAACTGTTGAAATCAGAATAAAGTCTGTAGTTTCATTAATAGCATTGTATCAATATTAATTTCTCAGTTTTGATAATTGGATTGTGGCTATGCAAGATGCTAACATTAGGAGAGCATAAATTAAAGCTGTAAAGAAATGCTCTGTACTATTTTTACAACTCTCCTGTAAGTCTAAAATACTTCAAAATAAAAATGTTTTAAAAAGAATAAATAACAAGGTCAGATAAGTGAAGAAAGAGTAACATACCTGCATATTGACCTGTATGATTGCCTGAAATGAGAGAACTTGGAGAGAAAATGACTGGATGATGATGATAATCTTGGAAGAACTATGGAGACTAGAAGAGATGTTGGAAGGCTAGATAATGAAACTGTCTCTAATAAAAAAAGAGTGTGGAGATCTGAAATTATAAATCAGTCTGGATTTAAATCATGCTTTTAAGCCTTCATGATTTCAAGAAGGCATTAATAAACAGTCTTACATTTGTTTAGAAAGAAAGCCAGTGGTAACTCTGAGCTAGTTTGGCTTCACCAAGGGAACACCAAGTTAT
Source organism: Pteronotus mesoamericanus (assembly GCF_021234165.1). NCBI lineage: Eukaryota > Metazoa > Chordata > Mammalia > Chiroptera > Mormoopidae > Pteronotus > Pteronotus mesoamericanus. Next base: position 12,690,450 of record NW_026555325.1, on the reverse strand, counting down.
GTCAGATTAATCTCAATCATTTCCAGAAAAGTATTGCTTGCTTGGCAGATCTGAAAAATGCTCTAGACCTAGTAAATTTGATTTCAGGAAGGTATTTGGCAAAGTCATTAGAAATATGGTGGACCAGATGGTAAAACAAGAGCTAGATGATATTTCAAAACTTGTATATATTCACTATTGACTATTTACAGGTTTATGACTTAATGTCCAAGGTCAATGTCTTAGAGAGAGTACTCAATTCAAAGTGGAAGTCTTTTCCTGCAATACTATCCAAATAAACATTTTCCATTAACGAGGATGAAGAAACAATGAACTGGAAGAATGGCTGATGGCTACAGAACAGAATTAGAATCCAAATATCTTTGAAGGGAGTTTTGAAAATCACCTTAGAAGTGAGGTTAAATGAAAAATGGAGGAGATATAATTTATAGTATATGATATAAAAAAGACATTTTTGGGCTAACTCAAGTTCAGTAAGTTTTGCTGTATAATATAATTGGTAGAAGGGCTAACAGGACAATATTTATCAGAAAGTCATATTCAGCCTATTTTAGAATGAGTTTTTCTGATGAACTTCATATTTCATTCATTAAATTTCTTTAAATCATATAAAAATGAGAATAAATACATCTTTATGATAGATGGAATTTCCAAATGCCTTTCAAACAAGAATCTTTCTTGAAAGTAATCATCCTGCCCAGACAGAAGAAGAACCAAGTTCTCATTATGACCAGTTTGATTATATTGGTGAATATGAATAGAACAAACTCTATATTAGTAAAGTGAAGCAGACTGTTTAGTGCAGGATAGCTATTAATTAGTATACAAGCTATTTTGGCACAGGGTCAGGATGGCAGTAGAGTTAAAGCTAGAGAAAATAAAAAGATAAAAGGTAAATATTTATTAAGCACTGGTAAAAAATGCTGAGCAGTAATTTATCAATAGTGTCTTAGGTGCTAACCTTACTTTGTATACTAGAACCAGTTCCATTTTTATTTTATGTATTAGAGTTACATCTGAGATTTAATTAGATAAAGGTTTTCTATAGTTGTAAATAAAACAAAACCAAAAAGAAACCAATGATCTTTTAAAATGTAAAAATTAGAAGACAGAACCATAGTGGCCACAGGATACACTTACTTGTGAATTAATCAGAGAATTATAAAGCCAAATATAAGCAAGTAGGTCATACAATCAGTTTGATAGGGATTGGTAACCTTTGCTGCATAGTTTGCCTCAATATCAATCCTTTTGCATTTCACACTTTTTTTTGTTCCTTGCCTGAGGATATTTTTTTTTAATTTAAAAAAATGTATTTATTTTTAGAGAAAGGGGAGGGAGAGAGCAGGGGAGAGAAACATTAGTGTGAGAAACATTGATTGGTTGTCTCTTCTACATGTCCCAATAGGGGACCAGACCTACTATCTTGGCATGTGCCTTGACTGGGAATTGAACCTGCAACCTTTTGCTTTGGGGGATGATGCCCACCAATTAAGCCATATTGGTGAGGGCGAGGATATGTTTTTTTTTTTTTTTTCCACTGATTTTAGAGAGGCAGAGAGAGATAGAGAGAGGAAGGGAGGGAGGGAGGGAGGAGGGGGGGAGAGAGAGAGAGAGAGAGAGAGAGAGAAACAGCGATTGGCTGCCTCTCATATATGTCCTGCCAAGGGATCAAACCCACAACCTAGGTATGTGTCTTGAATGGGAATTGAACCCACAAACTTTTGGTGTATGGGATGATGCTCTAACCAACTAAGTCACCTGGACAGGGCCATTTCATATTTTGTTTTTTAAATTTCATACTGAGATACTGAGGGCCTGAACTAAGAATTTGAGAGTGTGAATAGAAAGAAAGGATACAATTGCATAGTTATTGGCATCTGAAATAATCAGGCCCTTGTAATTACATTGATGTGTGGGACTTGAGGATGATAGAGTTTAGAAAAGGATGGCATATAAATTTTAATTCACATGTTATAGCAGTCATGGTCCTGGCAGAAAACAAGACAATATACTCAAACTGGGTAATTTGTAGGCAGGATTTAGGAGAACTGACAAGGGATAGTCTATGACCTCAGGGCTGGCAATACTGAAGACCCATTATCACCCCTAAATCAGGGAAGAACAGTTTCTGGAATTGAGGGTGTTGACAAGAGCTGTGTCTTTCAGTAAAGGGAGGCAGCCTGCCCATGGCAAACTCTGTAATATCCTACTGTCACTAGCCTCCTGCTTCCTGATCTTCTGCGAATGCCTCCCAGAAAACCCAATCAGGAGGCAGAGGGCAAGGCAAAAATGCTCTTGATGTAATCCTATAGGTGACTGCACAATGAAAAGGCTGGGGAATAGCAGGGCACCAAACCTAACAGAATGACAGTGGTTGCCTGAGACAGCATGTAGAAAAAGATTCTGCGATGTCACTCAGCCCCATTAGGAGAGGTAACATGAGAGGCATATGCCTATTATGGGAATGGGATGAGGCAGTGTCAGCGTGTGAGCTCACAGAGGCCTACGTTTGTAATAGGCGTAGGATGGAGGAATGGCAGCATGTGTGCCATGTGTTTTCAAATTCAGGACTACGCTTGAATGGTAAATGGCTAGCTATATCAACAAATAAAACAGAAATACACGAGGAACAAATTTGGAAGCAGGGATGATAAATTCAGTTTAGGATATGTTGACTTTGATATACCCAGAGATCATCCATGGATGTATGAATCTGAAATCTGTGGGGAAGTCTAGAAAATGGAGGTTTTCGGAGCAATAGTTTATATGTGAGTATAACCACAAAAGTGGAGAGAATACAGAGTAAAAAGAGTAGTATAAATATGAAATCTGGGGAATACGAACATTTCAAGTGGAAGCCATAGAAAAAGTCCCCCAAAAAGAAAAAAAGCAAGAACAGTCAGAAGATTATAAGGAGCACCATGGAACTGTAGATTCATAGAACGCAAGGGAGTAGAATATTTACAGGAGAAAGTGGCCATGAATGTTAAATGTTGAACAAAGGGCAGAAAATAAGGACAAAACATTATCCCCTGGATATGACAATTAGGAGATCACTAGTGCCCTTGTTCAGAGCAGTTCCAGGGAAATAATAAAAGAGTAAGCCAAATTTCAGTGAGATGAGAAGTTAATGAGAGATAGGATGACACAGCAAACATTACTCTTTTGAGTACAATAAATGACGTGACAAGGAGAACTGAATAGATGAAAACAGGATCAAAAAGGGTTTGTTTTTTTTTTTAAGAGTGACAGAACAAAATTACAGTATAAGCAGAAGGAACTAATGAGGTGAAATTGAACATATAAGAATGAGAGGATGATCAGAGATGGCTAGAGCCTATTCTACCAATATATATATTATACATCACTAAGAGAAAATGTCTGTCCACAGCACCTGGCCACCGCTGTGTAAGTTATGTGGTGTGGTTCCTCAGCCTTCAATACAGGTGGTTGACTAATGGTAGCCATATAAATTGGTTAATGACTTGTTACCTATTATGACAAGATGAGTTGAGCCAACTGGGTTCTCTTTATTAGGAGAATGAACTAAGAAATATGGAAATAATTGGCTAGCAGATGAAAGGGTGGTGATATAAAAAGAAGGACTAGTGCAGCAGTAATGAGTCATACTGTAGTTGAAGTCAGAGAAAATAAAAACCATAAGTAGCTAAAGAAAGCATTTATAAGGTAGAGCATGAGGAAGCTAGCTTTTAGAGAAATATTATAGGAGAGGACAGAGATGTGTAGAGAGGCAGAGACTCCATGAAAGACCACGTCCCTCTAAAGGAGGATGGGAAGGACAGAAAAGGGGGGGCGGGCACTGCGTGCCTTGGTATCTAACAATTTCCCAGTCCATAGTATTGTTGTACTAACTCTTGTTTTCTCTTAACATGAATGTGTTTCTATTCCTCACACCCCAGACTCGAATACTAAGGGAAAGACTAAAGGCAGAGCCATGGAGGAGATAGAAGAGGAAACGTCCAAGTGGAAAGGGTTGACCTTGAACAGGAAAGGAAAATCCAATCCTCAGTGATCTTAGCAAAGAAAGTAAATGCCTGTTGATGCAGGAGTTGGAAGAAGTTCATAGCTCAAAAACATTTATCAGGAAACAAAAAGGTTAAAATTAAGTGGTTAAGGGTCTAATTAAAGTTGGGAAAAAGCCACAGAGCAAGCCCAAAGAAATAAGAAGAAAGGAAATATTAAGTATCAGGGCAGGTGATATATAGATATATCAGCAACCACCACAATAACAAACAAGAAGGAAAAATAGTAAACTAAAAAAAAACCCTGATTATTTGAAATGATTAATAAGCAGACATCAGGCAAAAATGACAAAAGACAAAAGAGACAATGCTTAGAAGCACTGGTTTATAATGCACAGGAACCAATGAAATTAGCAGCTTACTGTTTTGCTTTTTTGGGGTACACAATCTGTTTCTCATATGGCTTCAAGATCTACTCCCTGGCTAATCTGTGAAAATGACAAAAGGCTAGAGATGTCTTTGGAAAAGGGAGATGTCAATCACAGACCATGTGGCTGTTTTGTTTTGTTATTTTAATTAGTTAGGGAAACAGAGAAATCTGGGTGATATACTGTTTCCTTTCCTTAATGTCAGACTTTTGACTCTGGAGGTGCTTTATTTCTTTATATTAGTATCATAGGGGTTGAGGAGATTATAAAACCTACAGAAAACAGATTAGGTAGACATCAATTTAAAAGATTAGATAGGAATAATTTCCCAAAGGACTGCCATGCTTCTCAATTCTCTAAAATATGTGGATAGTTTCTTTTTCCTTTATCCGGAAACTAACAGGAGTGAGAGCTGAACATTTTGTTAGGAGGCCTTTATCTTTAGCTCCCTTGGTCTGTGTATAACTATATATATATATATATATATATATATATATATATATATATATATATATATATAAGACTGTGGCTTCTGATGTTTCTGGAACTAACTAAATCTCAATGCACAGAGCTAAAAGAAATAAACTGTAACTCTTAGTGGAGAATTACAGGTTATATTTAAGAGGCTGAAACGCAGTGAATTTTTAAAATTTAGTTTTAAACTGTTCAAATTTGCATTTACATTGACTGAAAGAATGAAAGTGAATCTTTCATTGTAACTATTATCCCCTAAGTAAATATTGTAAAAAAATTAAACATATTTGTTTAAATAAATCAAGAGCAACTAAACTCATGTCACAAAGAGTGGGACCGATTTCACAAATGCCATCTGTATTCCAGACCTGACAAAACAAAACCCAGCGTGGCCACAGGCTGTGAAGGATGAAGAGAAGTTCCTCCAGTAAACTGCTGGAGGTTAGACCATTTAGCAGAAGCCTGAGCCGTGGCTGGTTCTCCTTGGTTTAGGGCTGCTATTTGATTTAAATGAAGGTATGAAAGAACAATAACACAAGATATAATACTATTAAGGAGTCATTTGGAGGAGGAAGCACATCTAAAAGGCAGGGAACAAAGCTCTTCCAGTACTCAGGCTATGGTGTACATCAGATGTTCTTGAACTGCGGAGTGCTTAAGAATCAGGAGTGTTGCTTGTTCCAGCACAGATCTCTAGGCCCAGGCTGACTGTATTCTGAGTGAGGAGCCTGAGGGGAGCATTTAGGCACTGGTATTTTTAAAACTGCCTTCAGGTAGTTTTGAAACAAGTCTAGATAAAACATACTGAAAAAACACTGTCCATAATATCAAGAAGATCTAAGACACAGAATGATTAGCAGTTCTCCTACTGATTTTGTTAAAAGTGAATTTAACCCCCATAACAAATATTTGGAATTTGGAGTCATGCTATTTTACCATGCATTTTTGCCATTGCTCTTATTACAGAAATTGCCATGGCAATAATGAAATGTAATATCATGTCTTCCAGAAAACCCATTCTAATATGAACTTTGACTATATTATTAGAATCACAGACATTTGCAGTAAGTAGTACCACTCACATTCAAAGTAATGAAGTAATTTCTACAATACTTTGTGAGAAAAAGTAAAAGAGAGATTTACATAACGAGTATACCAGACTGAGAAAAGATATAGCAAAAAAATTATTAAATGTTCCTTTTGTTTTTCAATAATTCAACATAACTCAGAGAGAACAGAAAAAAATGGGTACATATAAAGGTCAACAGAAATATTATTTTATAGAATACATGTTGTATATCTATATCCCTTAAGGAACAAATGCAAAACCTAAGAAAAATGAGTATTAACTATTTGTTTTCAGAATAATGATTTATAAATATGTATTTGCTTTTATCTGAAAACTTTATCAATATACCTGTTAGCTTTCAGGCTATTAACCTTTGACAAGGTGCAGAATAACTGAAGAAATATGCCTATTGTAAATATACCTGGAAGCTTCCATTAATTCTTACTTATATCCTTTCTAAATCAGGCAGATGAACGTATTAGACGGGAACGCTGTCTGCTGATAAGGAACCCATTCTTTATTTTAGGCAACCCTCAAAGTATATTACTTGTAAAATATACGAAGTCAAATGATAAGCATTCTAGAGTCAAAAATTACTTTCAGGCAGTAAAAAGAGATTTAAATAGTATAAATTACATCAAATCATCTGGGTATTTGCTAGAATTTTTCTCATATTTAATGCAGAGAAATATTAAGTCATGGAGTCATTCAGTCTGAGCAAAGCAAGAATATTCACAAATAGAGCTGGGCTGTAAATTAAAGTGGAAAAATTTTTTTGCATGCTTAAATATAGACGTGATAAAGCTATTTTTAGATACAGATTTTGTCCTATTAAGTATTGCTCTTTAACACTTTTTCCTGAAAAATCTAAAAAATAATCAACATTCCTATAAGCTTTTTATGGAAAATAAAGAAAACCTTTGAAATATAACTTCAGACTATCTAAGATTAAGTAAAATATTCAGGAACCTCAGAACATTTTCTTTTCTGGTCTCTCCATTATTAGATTTATTAAAAAGTCATGGCAGTTTCAATTTTCTGGCTTGAAATGTAGTCCTTACAGACTTATGTAGTGTGATCCATGAATATGCCTGTTAAAGCAGGTAACCATTCCTATCCTTTACAAGCCCTTTTAATTGCTTTTCTGGAGAAATATGAAAAAATTTCAAAAAAGGTTACTATCAAGAACTTTTGAACATCAAAATGGGTGTGAGGCACATATTTTACTTAAAATTTTTTAATTAAAAATTGTTGCTCTAGACTCAATTGAATTTCCCTAAAATTCATATGTTGAAGCCTTAACCATCCAATATGACTGCATTTAGAGATAAGGCCTTTAAGAAGGTAATTAAGGTTAAGTGAGATCATAAAGGTGGGGTCATAATCCAATAGACTGGTATCCTTATAAGACAGGAAGAGGCAACAGGGGTGGGAGGTCATAGAAGAGGCCAGGTAAGGACACAGCAAGAAGGCAACTGTCTTAGAAGCCAAGGAGAGACACCTCAGGAGAAAGTGTTCAGAATAAATCAAAGCTGCCAATACTTTGAGGTTGCACTTTTAGACTCCGGAACTGTGAGAAAAGATGTATCTATTGTTTAAGCCATTGAATTTGTGACAGTTATGGCAGCCCTAATAACAGCAGTATAATTATATTAGGTATATAGTAAGTATATAACATGTGTGTAAGTTACAAAGCATAATAAAATAAATACCCACTCTACCTGTCTAATTTCAAAGTCCCTGCCTCAGAGGGAATCATTATCCTAAATTTTGTATTCATCATTCCTTTGCTTTAGGAAAAAAAAGGTTCATCACATATTTAGGTAGTATCTCAAAACAATAGTTTTGTTCAATTGGTCAAATTGTCTGTCCCTCTGCCAATACCATGCTTTCTTAAATTTTACAGCTTTATAACAAATGTTATTATTTGACAGACCAAATTTGATTATCTTATTCTTCTTTAGGAGTGTTAGCTATTCTAGGCTCTTCACTTTCCCGTTTAGAATTTAGACCCAAGTAGTCCTCAAAAACCCTAACGCACCCCAATGTTCATAGCAGCATTATTTACAATAGGCAAGTGCTATTGATTGGATCAAAAAACTATGGTACATTTATATGATGGACTATTTACACAGCGGAAAGAAAAAGGGAACTTCTACCCTTCTCAACAGCATGGATGGAGCTGGAGAGCATTATGCTAAGTGAAATAAGCCAGAGGTTAAAAGACAAATAACATATGGTCTCACCTATAAGTGGAACCTAGTCAACAAAACAAATGAGCAAAATAGAAGCAGAGACATGGAAATAAAGAACAAACTGACAGTGACCAGAGGGGAGAGGGGAAGGAGATAACGGGGAAAGAAAGGGTAGGGTCAAATCAAGGACCATGTATAAGGACCCAGGGACGAGGACAATGGGGCGTGGAGGGGAAGAGTGAACATGGGAAGGGGCTGGGGTAGGGATTAGCAAGGGGGAAAAAGGCGAGACAGCTGTAAATGAACAACAATAAAGTTTTAAAAAAAGAATGCTAAATAAAAAATAAATAAATAATTAATGAATGAATGAATGAAAGAAAAACCCTATTGGAGCTTTTCATTGGAATCACAGTGCTCTACAAATCGATTTGGAAAAAACTTGACATCTTGGCTATATTAAATCTTTATATTAGTGTGACTTTCCATTTAGATCTTTAATGTTGTTCAATAAAGTTTATAGTTTTCCCATAGAGATCTTGTACACTTGTTTTTTTTTATTTCTATGTACTTTATGTCTTTGTAGCTGTAGTAATATCTCTTCTAACATTTGTTTACATTAGAAATGCAACTTATTTTTGTATATTAATTTTATAGTTAGTCAACTTGCTAAACTCTTATATTATTTCTAATAGTTTACCTGTAAATTATATGGAGTTTTCCATGTAGACAATCATATCATCTATAACTGAAGGCAGTTTTTTTTTTTAAAGATTTTATTTATTTATTTTTAGAAAGGGGAAGAGAGGGAGAAACAGAGCGAGAGAAACATCAATGTGTTGGTTGCATTTCACGAGCCCCTTGCTGGAGACCTGGCCTTGCAACCCAAGTATGCGCCCTATATTGGGAATCAAACCTGTGATGCTTTGGTTCACAGGCCAGCGCTCAATCCACTGAGCAACACCAGCTAGGGAGGCAGTTTTATTTCTTCTTTCAAATGCTTATACAGTTGTCCCCTGGTTTGGGGGTCTTGGGTAGAAGGACTGGTTCCAGGAGCCCTCATGGATACCAAAATCCCAGGATGCTCAAGTCCCTTATATAATAAGGTGTAGTATTTGCATATAACCTACACACATCCTCCTGTATTCTTTAAATTATCTCTAAAATACTTATAACACTTAGTACAATGTAAACGTTATGTAAATAGTTGTTATCCTGTATTGTTTAGGAAGTAATGACATGGAAAAAGACAGACCATAATAGGCTTCATTACAGAGTACAGACAAACCTCGTTTTACTGCACTTTGCTTTATTGCAAGTCACTGATATTGACTGTGGTTTGTACAAATTGAAGGCAAGATCCTCCATCAGCAAAAAGATTATGACTTGCTTTATAGAGAAGCTCACTTTATTGCGGTGGTCTGGAACCAAACCTGCAATATCTCTGAGGTATGCTTCTACATATCAGCAACAAGATAACATTTTTTTTTCCCCTAAATATTTTCAACCTGTGGTTGCTTGAATCTGCAAATGTGGAACCCATGTATGCAAAGGACATTTCTTCTCTGTTCTTGCTTTGGGCACTCTGATCTCCACTACAATATTAAATGGTCTTGTTCCAATTTTAAAGAAAATGTGTCCAGTAGTATTTCATTGATAAAAAATGGTATTTGATGCTTGTTCTTGATAGATACCTTTATCAAGTTAGGGAATCATCACCTCTTTTCCAATTTTTCTAGAGCCTCCCTACCCCCATTAATGAGTCAACTTAATAAATAAAAATCTGTTGAGATAATCATATGTTTTCTCCTTTAATCTGTTAATGTTAAATAACCTGTATAGATTTTACCCTAATATTAAACTATATTTATATTCCGTCAATGTCCTTCTTGGTCATGTTGTATTTTTCTTTTTTAAAAACATTGTTGTGTTCAGTTTGCTAATATTTTGTTTAGGATTTGATACTAACATGCATGAGTGAGAGTGAATTGTACTTTTATTCTCTCTCTTGCTGTCTTTGTCTGGTTTGGATGTTAAGGTTTTAACCTTTGTCTGGTTTGGGTATTGAGGTTTTGATATAGATAAATATTGCTGAATTTGGGGATATTTCTTCTATTTCTATTCTCTGAAAAAGTGTACAAGTTAGAAATACTCATTTAAAAGGGTGGAGGTCAGTTTTAGCTATGCAGTATTAGTATTTTTTTGAGAAGGTTTAACTAAATATTTAATTTTTTAATGGTTACAAAATTATCTTGGCTTTCAATTTTTCTTGAGTCACTTCTGGTAAGATGTAATTCTTAAGAATTTGTACATTTTACCTAAGTTTCTACAATTTACTGGTATAAAGTTGTTCATAGTATCTTTTTATCTTTAAATATCTACCTGATTTGTAGGTATGTACCCTTTTTTACTCATCATGTCATTTCTTTACTGACTTTTCTCTTTAATTTTTAACTGATTAAACTTTCAGAGGATTGTCTATTTTATAGGTCTTTAAAAAGAATCAATTTCAGGCTCTGCTGGTCCCACCTGCTAAATGTATGTTTTCCATTTCATTAATTTCTGCTTCTTGTTATCTCATTCTTACTTTTTCTTTTGCCTTTTTTTTTTAAAGGCTGTTGATAATTTTATAACTCATTAAACTGGAAGTCTAGGTCATTATAATTTTCAGTCTCCCTCCTTTTCTAACATAAGCATTAAACATTATGAATCTTATAAATTTGATATATTTAGTTTTTGTCCAGTTAAAAGTACAGATATCCCCCACTTTCTGAAGGTTCATGTTATACCACTTGTTTTTATGAAAGGCCTACAATTAATAGAGTAATGGTTTCTTTTTTTGTTTTTCCATAAAAGTGAAAATTCTCTTCCGATTTCTTTCAGTTAGCAAATACAGGTACTAATAGGTCTTTCATAAAAGCAAAGTGGTAAAAACATGAACTTCTGGAAAGTGCGGATACTCTTCACTTTACACGATTTCGGCAAGTGAAAATTTGCACAGGAATGCTCTATTTTCAGATAGCAGGGGAAATCTGTATTTCTTTTTTGTTCATGATGTAGTCAAAAGTCATTTAAAAAATTTTCTAAATGTATAACCATTTACCAATTTATCTTTCTGTGGTTGACTTTTATTTATATTGGGTTGACCAAAAAGATCATTTGTTTTTCCCCCATATGATGTCTCTAGTGGCAGCACTTAGTTGTCTTTAACTTCATTTGAAACAATTTTGTTAGATTGTATTGTGACAGCTATCATATCAGCGTGCATTAAAAAAAAAAATTACCAAAATCGGTAAATTTTTGTGTAGCCATTTTAATAATTGAAGATGGAAGAACATATGCAACATTTTTGGCATATTATGCTTTATAATTTCAAGAAAGGTAAAAATGCAACTGAAATGCAAAACAAACAAAAATAAGTTGTGCAGTATACGGTGGAGGTGCTGTGACTGACCAAATGTGTCAAAAGTGGTTTGCGAAGTTTGTGCTGGAGGTTTCTTGCTGGATAATGTGCCATGACTGGGGTAGACCAACTGAAGCAGACAGCAGTCAAATCCAGACATTAACTGAGAACAATCAACGTCCTACCATGCAGGAAAAAGCCAACATACTTAAACTATCCAAATCAACGAATGTATGTAAAAATTTATTATGATATTGAAGTGATCATTTTTTTCTTTAATTTTATTAAATTTTAATATTTTAGTTTATTTTGAGGCTATGGGTATAGAGGCTTAATATTGTTATGTTTCTAGTCAACTGAATCTTTCATTTTATGTAGTGCTTCTTTTTATCTCTAGTCATTCTTATATTAAAATTGATGCCCCAGCTTTTTATCGTTTGTTGTTTGCCAAGCATACTGCTTATTATCCTTTAATTTTCAACCTTTTCATATCTTTATGATTTTAGAGTGTCACTGATTTTAATTGCCAATGTATTTAGACTTGTTTCAAGTATCTTATCCTTTGTTTTTTATTTGTCCTACCTTTTCTATGGTTAAAAAATATTTCTTCTTGCTTTAAAAATATTGACTGGTATAGTTTTTGTTTGTTTGGAACTTATTCCATTTTTTCCTTTCTATTGGATAGGACATCATACACTCCATGTATACTTTTTTGGTGCATTACCTTGAAAATTTTACTATGCATACTAATAATCCCGCTGTATACCTTGCTAGGCTTTCATGCTATTGTTGTCTACTATTATATTATTATCATTTTTCAAACACTGAAAACTTTAAATAATGTCTATAATTATTAGTAGTAATACTATTTCATATAGACTTTTACTTGGTTAATCCTGTTTGCCAGTTTTTTCACTCGTCATTGCTTCTAGCATGTCATTGTTTGCTTTTGGAATTATTTTCCTTTTATACTGTCATTTTACTGATTTATTTTTCTAAATTTCTTTTAGAAATTAGTTTATATCTGTTGCTGGTAGACTCTCTGTTTTTGGTCATCTATCATTTTTATATCCTTGGCTTGAAGGTAAGTTTTATCAGGAACCCAATTTTAGGTTGACAAGTATTTTTTCTCAACACTTAAAAAAATACTCCATTGATTTCTAGTTTCCATTGTTGTTATTAAGAAGTCTGTTTTCCATTTCACTGTTTCTTTTCAGGTGATGTGTTCTCCCCCTCCCCTGCCCCTGGCTACTTTTAGTATTTTTTCCTTGTTTTTTATGATCTTGCAGTTTTACCACACAATCTCAAGTCTGAATATCTTTTTATTTTTCTTGCTTGTTATTTATTGTACTTCTGCCATCTGTAGACTCCTGCTCTTCACCATTTTGAAAAAAATTATTAGTTCTTCAATTATTATCTGTCCTTTTTCTATTTTCTCTGTGGAAGTCTTTTATTAGTCTCAGAATTTCACATTTTAGCCTAAAAATCTCTACATTTATTTCAGGTTTTTCATGTATTTGTTTATCTCTGCTGTATTCTGTCATTTTAAAAAATGTGTTTCATTCCATCTATTTTCTCTTTAGCTGTGTCCAAACTGGTTAATAACTGCTTGTCTCTTTACTCTTAAAGCCTGCATTCCTACTCTTCTATACTCTGCTTTGTATTATCAAGATACAAGGTGAGGCGTTTGCAAATCCTGGCTCTCCTGACAAGTTTCCTATTAAATTCTTCCAATAAGAGGCATTGGTGGAAGATGATATAGAAAGAGTTGCTTTTCGTGGAAGATGATATAGAAAGAGTTGCTTTTCAAGCCGTAGGGATAAGGTGATTCTGGAATCCAGATGTTTGGGAGGAAGCAGTAACTTTTTGGTCATTCCAACTGTGGTTGAGATGGTACTACTCTAGTGAATCCAAAAGTGACGACAATAGCATGTCAGTGGAATTAGGGTTACAGACTCCAACCAAGGGATGTTAGCAGTTTCTGAGCTCTGCACATTACTCTTTCTCCCTTTTTATTTTGCTCTGCCAGTTATCCTCTCTTTGCTCTTCTGTTACTTTCTAATAACCTATGTAACCAATTCCCTGTATTAAATTGTCTCTGTTGACCCCTAGCTGGTGGGGCTCAGTGGATTAAGCTCCAGCCTGTGAACTAAAAAGTTGCAGGTTCAGTTCCCAGTGTAGGGCACATGCTGGGGTTGCAGGCCAGGTCCCAAGGAGGGGGTGCATGAGACACATTGATGTCTTTCTGTCTCTCTTTCTCCCTCCCTTCCTGTCTCTAAAATGTAAATAAATCTTTTTTTAAAAAATGTTAAAAAAAATTATTCTTAAAAACTGTTTAAAACAATTAGAATAATTTTGTTTTCCTGTCTAGATACTAATGCATCTATTTCAACATTTATATTTTCTACATTCATAAGTTCGATCTTGCCAGACTATTTTTAAAAATATTTCAGATTTGCTTTGAGATATTTTATACCAGCTAATTCAATATCTGCAGTCCTTGGGGGTCTAAATCTTAATTTGTCATTTCTACATTCACTCATAGTGGCTTTATTTCTTTATGTTTGTTGGCCTTTGATTATAAAGTTGATAAAATCTGCAACAAAACAGAAGAAAAATAATCTATCTGGGGTCCTTAAGTGAATTATTTCTTCCAGTCACCTCTACTTGTCTTGTACTTTTACTGCTCATGCTTCAGTTTCAGTCCAAGATTTTTTCTCTTCCTATGTTTTTTGAGATTTTATTCCTAACTGTGGAACCTAGTAATGAAACATTAAGTTTTATGCAGGATTCGGTTCTTTTGTATTAAGACACCCCTTAAGAGTAATCTGTTAGGCCCTGCATGGGTGGCCCCGTTGGTTGCAACATCACCTTGCACACCAAAAGTGTGTGGGCTCAATCCCCAGTCAGGGCACATAGCTAGGTTGAGGTTTGATCCCTGGCTAGGGAACATATGGGAGGTAGCCAACTGATGTTTCTCTCTCACACAGGTGTTTCTTTCTCTCTTTTTTTCTCCCTTCTTCTTTCAATAAAATCAATAAACATATCCTCAGGTGAAAAATATTTTTAAAACAATACTCTGCTACACTATTAGAAATGGATGTCTTTATACTGGTTTTCTATCTATTCCAACTCTGTGCTATTTGAATATTTTCAAAATAGTATTCTTTTCAAAATAAAATCTTAGTTTATAAAAGAATCTTAATATAGTAATACAGACTTTAGCAAGATTACATCATTTTTCTTTCCAATTAAATATTTCCTTTAATTTGAACACTAAACAACAAAGTATGGATATCAATTTCTTGTTTAATTTTATTATTTTATATAATACACCTCAATCTCTTGAAATTCTTTTCACTCAGCACAATAATAGGTAAAATATAAATCTCACTGATATTAAAAATAGAAAGATGGAAGCCACAAAAATCTGTTACTTTCTAAATAGGTCAGCAGATAGTCAACAACTATATGTTCATAATCACCTAATCACACAGTTGTAAATAAGTATTTTTCTTATGTATATTAATAAAATAAAAATAAGCTATACTAAATTTAAGTCAATTTTAATTAGAATAATGGACACTATGAGGATACATTAAAATAAAGCTAGCCAGAATTAATAAACAAAAATGAATTGATTAAAATTAGTGAGTTATTTTAAGACAGAATAAGATAAATATTTCTCTCTCTTGTTTTAATAATAAAAAACTTTAAGCATTTCTCATAAGGAAAAACGTTATTTCTAACACAGCTGATGAGCTATTTATGACATAGTATAAAAAGTGAAACTACCTTAATAAAAAGCTGAATTATTAATTCTACCTAAAAGCTACACAGAAAGAAATTTAATCATGCCCTCATATTTGCAAAGCTGTAACTTATTCAGCAGTAAAAAAAGTATACTTAAAATAAGGAAATTAGATGTTACTCTTCAATTTTGGAAAGGCATGCTTCTAAACCCTTAAAACAGGTTAGCAATTTTGGAGGTTAATTTTAAAAAGTAGTAATATGATTCAGGTCAATTTTGAAATTAATCAGGAAACCAAATGTCATTAAACTAATTTTTTACTATTTTTATCTCTGGTCAGAATAGTAAAGGATTAATATATAAAATCATTTTGCTCACATACGCTATCATTTTTTTAAGGAGTGAATAAATTAATGAACACTGCAGAATGCATTTTAAAAAAGGCAATTTATATGGCTTATCTATAGTTCCTTGCATATGCTCTGAATTACTAAAAGACATATAGGAAAGTTTCTAAAAGAGGCTTTCTAGGCTCAATCCCAAATCTTGACTACAACATAACTAATTCCTGCATTGTGGAAACATCTTTTCAAGCAAGTTTAATGTAATGATAAAATGATAACCTTAAGAAATATGTGCTCACCCAACTCACTAAATTTCTGAAGCATAAAGTTTAAATTCAGCCTGAACTAAATTTCCTTTTCCCTCCTTCCTTCCTATAGGTACCCACTGTCAAGACTATTCTTGAAGAAGGGAAATGATATAGTAGAATATTTATATTGTACAGGAAGGGCAGAAGACAAAGCAAAAGAAGTGTTGGAAGAAGCAAGTGAACTCCTGGAGGCCTGTACAGAAGAGACAATTTTTCAACCTTTTGTTTAGATTTATATAATTTCTTACATTTTAATTAAAAGAATTTAGGTGAAGCAGTGAGAGACATAATTTGTAACATCAATGGTCAAATTGTAAGAAACACAGAGAAAGTAGTCAAAGGTAGCATATACTTATTTGCGTAAGTTGTCCACTAAGCAAAGACATAGGTTCAGCTTAGTAGCTCTCAAGATGCAATGATTGTGAAATCCAGGGGATATTTATCAATGCCTTAAGACAATTTTGATTATTATTATGGATGTTTCTGTGTGTGCACCATTAACATCTGGTGAGCTTCCACCCATCAGCTGTTTTGAAGCCCATGTAGAATGATTAGATGCTAATCATCCTACAATGCACAGGAACAGGACAGCTCCCTCCAAAAGAATTTTCCATTCCCAAATGTCAATAGGGCTGAGGGTGAGAAACCCTGCCTTACAACTATGGATGTGCTGCTTTCTCTTTCAGTTCAGGCATGAAAGATGGTCAGAGGAGCTAACAGTTGGTAGAAGTCGTTCACAGAGAAAATAATTTGGATGCTTCCTGAAAGTCAAAATTGGGTTAAATTTCCCAGAGAATGACAATGTCCTGTAATATGACCTAGAAACTTTAAATGATAGAATGAAGATTTAAGATGAAAGTTAATCTAGTTCACTGTCATCTATAGACATCAGTCACCTGTGCCTATCACAAAATTTTGAACACGTTCCTTATATTTGTTAATTTTCTACAATATGATCCCAATCTGCCTAGGGCAAAAATCAGAAAACTAGCATTTTCAGACTGTCTTACAGCGAGGCAAGTACCCTAGGTCCCAGCAATCAAGTTCAGAGTATGATTTGAAATTGGAAGCAAGCAACTAGAGGATGTAACTCTTCGAGAACTTATTTCTTGGTGGGAAAATCAGGTTCTTTGGGAATGATAAAGGTGTTCAGATTGATGCAATAAAAGTTCTGGCTGCCAGTGGAAGCAGTGTTTTGCTAGATGGTCTTCTGGAATATGCTTGCATAATGTTATTTTTAAAATTGAATCTTTATTGTATTTTTTTACATTACCATTTAGTCCCCTTATACCTCCTTCCCCCCAGCAATCACCACAATGTTGTTCATGACTCCCTTTTCATTTTTGCTCAATCCCTCCACCCCCTAACCTCCCCCAACCCCTAGCTGTCATCCTGCTCTCCATCTATGAGTCGGTCCCCATTTTCATTGTTAGTTCAGTTAGTTCATTAGATTCCACAGATGAGTGAAATCATGTGGTATTTGTCTTTTTCTGACTGGCTTATTTCACTTAGCATAATGTTCTCCAGGTGCATCCATACTGTGGCAAAGGGTAAAACTTTCTTCTTTTTTTATGACTGAGCAGTATCCCACTGTATAAATGTCCCATAATAGTTTTACCCACTCATCTACTGATGGACAGTTGGGCTGCTTTCATATCTTGGTGATTGTAAAGAACGATGAACATATTGACTAGGTAACTTCAGAGCTCTCTGGTCCTGCAGGAGTCTGTTAGCTACCTGATTAATACCTTTTAACATGCTGTCAGCTTGGATGGAGAGAATTATGTTATTTCTAATAAAGAATCTTGAATGATATAAAAAATGTATGATTTAAAAATATTTCTTCCCTAAGCTCTTTTGTTACTAAATAATCAGCAAGAGGCCTGATATACATTATTACACCACGATGTTTGGATCTGGTACTTATAGGGTTTTCATTAATAACATGTATTATTAATGAGAGGATGCTAAAGTAAAGAAAGGTCTAAGGCTGTGGCATTCAGGATCAATATTTAACAAAACATTTGTACACAGCAGGCCTTAAATAATATTAGCCAGGAGGTTAACTTGAATTCAAAATAAAATCACTATATTGGAATAATGAACTAATATTTACAATTGTACTGTTTTCTAATGTCAAGTAAAAAAAAGGCACACACATGAGTAAAAAAATGCCCTAAAATATAAGTAGAGTCATATGTATGCACAGCAGAAAGGAAGCTAAACATAGCAATTCAAGAGGACAGTATAAATCTTTATATTATTATTATTATTATTATTATTTTGCATCTGCGGTACCAGTTTGCACATCTGCCTGAGCAATCATTTTCCTCCGTACCCCAGAGTCCTGAGAGGATGTACTCTGTCTTTCATGTATCGACCTCAGGGAAGGGAACAGATCAGTCACCTTCAGCTCTCCTAGTATGGGAATACCAGTAGAAGGCACTTTAAATTTTAGGTCACACTTAGAAAGTGTTGAATAAGCACTTAATTAAACTAAATGTGATTTATGGAGATTAAAAAAGTAAGAAAACAGGACACATTATAAGGCTTATACGAAGAAATACAGAACCTGGTCTCAATGCTTAGTATTGTTCAAAGGTCTCTTAAATTGTAAAAAGTATGACTGAGGATTATTAAATAAATATCAAATAAATATTGAGAATAGTTCCATCCTCTATCTGACTTTGTGATTAAAAAAATACTTGGGCATATGCATTCTCTCTCTCTCTCTCTCTCTCTCTCTCTCTCTCTCTCTCACACACACACACACACACACACACACACACACACACACACACACACTTATTTAGTCTGGAAAAGCTTTGCAATAATTCTGGGTGCGACAAATTCGTTATTATTAAATCAATACTGTTATCAGGTAAGCCTAGATTCAATACCTAAAAGGGAAGCACTGAAAAAGGAGAGTGTGGAGGAAAGCCACAAAGGCAATTATTGTATTATGAATAATTCTAATTAGTAAATACTTCAAAAAGAAAAAGATTTAGTCACTGATAATTATTTAGAGTATTTTACTTGGCTTGCATTTTCATTGAGGATTTTCCAATAAATGTAACTGGTTTTAGAATCTCCAAAAAAAATGATTTGCATGTAGCTAGAAGCTTGTCCATTTTAAAACTTCAGCCATCATCAATATTTAAGTCAAATCAACACTATTAATTTGTAACTTCCAATATCTTAAGGGTTCTATTATACTCTGGTCCAGAAAGTCTTACAGCATATTAATTATTGGAAAGGTAATGGATCTATATATGATAAATAAAAGCAAAGATGGTATTTGTAAAACCTCTCCTTTCAATAATAAATAGAGAAGAACACATTTGTATTTTTCCCTATGGCAGACCGAACTATGGCAGTAAGAATTATCATTGTTTATTATTTGGTTATTCAGTATGTACTTCTCAATGTAATAAAATGCTATCACAGAACAAGAAACATTATATACTGAATTAACTGATATCTACCAAAATCATGAGAGGAAATAAATAAGTAAACAAAATCTTATCAAATATGTTTTCTCTCTCTGCTCCCGGAAAACTTTGAATAATTGAGCCTATTCAAAAATTAGGGCTGCTTGTTTTCCTACTAGATCTTATAACTAATTTTTCATTTTTCTCTAAAGTCTATTCTAATCAAAGTTAAAACTTAATTTTGTAGTGATATCAACAGAGTTATTTTAAAAAATTAATTAAGAACTACATACAGCTAAACTGTCTTCATTCCAGCATGCAACTAAAAGGTAAGATGTGGGTGGCTCTTCATTACACTACAGAGAGCTAATTAGAACAACTACTCACAGGCTAAATTACTTTTCCTCAGTTACCTGTTAGCAGGATTGGTGAAAACTATTGGCAGAATTGTAGAAAATAACAATGACTGCCCAATAACCCCATTTCAAGTACAAGTGATTTTCCACTAAATCTTTCTGTATGATACTTAACTATTAAATTCCTAAAACTTCTTGAGGCCAATGTACTTCCTTCCACTTATTCCACTGCATTTAAACTCATGTTTTCTTCGCTAATCTTTCCCACTTTCTTTTTTATATTTCATTTTAATTTCTGTATTCCCACTTTTCCCTGTATTTGGAAATCTCCCTTTCTGTTCAAGGTTGTTTTACCAAATTCGTTAGTACTACTTTTCAGAAATATTGGCTTATAATGCTTTTTCTAGTGGTGAGGGCTCATAGCGTAATCACAATTTACTGTCCTTCATACACAGCAATGAAGGTAATGATCCAACAGTTATTAGTAAGATATGAGTTTGAGTTGAGTTTCTAGTAGTAAAGGGTGGATTTTTAATAATGAACCCATATTATTTCCACCGGGTACTTCTGAAATTCAATGGTATCACTTGTATGGCATGAACTGGTGTACCCCAGTTAACAATAAAGAGCCAACAACCAGAAAAAATAAGACAAATGTTTTCTTAGGAAAAAAATTACCTCCTGTTTTTCTAGTTCCATCTTTGCTAATCAAAAATCACTTACTTCTATAACTACCCAGGATGGGTGAGGATTTTCAACCTCTTACCTTGATAGCACACTGTGCTTATTTTTATAGCAATATATTGCATTGTCATGATACAGTTTTCTTGAGGACTGTATTTTCTGTGTCTGCGACTTTAATCCAACCACAATGTCTGACACACATGTATATGGTTTAGGCTGAATTAATGGGTGAATATAAGCCAAACAGGGTTTGCAACAGGGCTTTCAATCGCTAAAACTGAGTGATTTTAATTTATTGATTTTTTAAAATGGAAAGTTCACTAGACATATAAGGGAGTCATAATACTTGTATTATGGGAAAAATTACTAGAAAAAAAATCAGTTTCCTATATCTGATTTCTATGAATACATAAGAGTTAGGAGACCAGAAAACCAAAAATGGCTTTCACAGGAAGTGTAAGAGGATGTAAAACCATCTGAAGTAATACAGACTTGAGATTCTGTGACTTTCCTTTCCATTCTAAATTATGAATTTCTTACTAAAATATCAGACAGTTTAAAGAAGCTTTAGTAAAATTTTGAAAATCCTGAAGTTCTGTAATTAACCTAGTATGTATATTCTCACTTCCTAGACTAATTTTTTCTCTGTTGGCTGGATGCTGATATGTTGCAAACTTATCTTATATTCAGATTACAGAAACACAGCAAGAATGAGTTTCTTTTTTTAAAATATGTTACAATAAAATTCTGGTTCCAAATCATGGTGTAAGACAGTTATTCTCTCACAAAAAAATATGAATTAAGGAAAAAAGTAGGTCAATATTGGTGCTGAATCCACTCTTATATAAATAAGAGATTCAAGATTTAATTCTATGAAATAAGTTTACATGAAACACATGACCATTTTCTCAGAGGAGGTACATGGTCATTAAAAGGGCAAAAATATTATTGACGTGTTATTCAAAATATTTTGAATGTAGACTATAAAATTCTTGGTGAGGTAAAAATAAAAACTAAGATTAAAAAATTCATTTGCTGAAATTCTTAAACATATCTATTTCATTTTCCATGAGACGACAATACTTCATTGCTCTGTTTTTGGTTTAGATGCTTTTATTAAAAATTTATACCAGGTGATATCTGAATCTATGACAGTTTTTGTGTTCCCATTGTCTATAAACAGTAAATATCTTAAAAAAATTAAACTATAGCCCTCTGGATTTACTTTGACTTATAAATCTTAATGTCAAAAACCAAAAAGTAATATTTAATTTCTGAACAGAAAACAAATATTAATTTGCTAATAAAGACTATGTAGCTTATGAATACAAACAAGGCAGAATTTTTACTTGGGACAGGTAAAGGAAGTAAAGAATAATTTTACTTACTGTATGTAAATATACATAATATAAATCACATTCATAAGATAGATATACATATTGTGCCAAATTTTAAAGTTATGATGCACTCAAAATATTTAAAATTTAGGATATTTTAATAATTATCTCATTTAAGAAATAAAACATACTGTAGTAATTTATCACACAAAAAAGTATCAAAATTAGATAATTTCTTACTACAAAGTCTTAAAAATTTTTCAGTTTCTCAATTTACTACATAATCTATCACCTTTATAGAGTGGTGGCAAGATTTATAATAAAATATAGATGGTCCTGGCTGGTGTGGCTCAGTGGACTGAGCGCTGGCCTGTGAACCAAAGGGTCACTGGTTCGATTCCCAGTGTAGGGCACATGCCTGGGTTGCGAGCCAGACCCCCAACAAGGGGTGTGTGAGAGGCAACCATGCATTGATGTCTCCCTCCCTCTCTGTCCTTCCCTTCCCCTGTCTCTAAAAATAAATACATAAAATCTAAAAAAAAAAAAAAAAAGAGGGTATAAAATATAGATGGCAAAAAGGTTCATGGATAAAGCTTTTGTTGCACTTAACCCAGTCAAGTAAAGTGGGGGATGAAGAATAATTTGTGGTGGGTGAGATGGAGGCTGTGGAGAGAATGAATGTATTGTAGTAGTTTGATGTGTCTCTTGAAATAGCTATCTACTGTAAGTCCTCTAAGAGCATTCACTTAAGATATTAATACAGTGAATTTGTATGGTACCTTTACATAAAGAATTTAATATTACTCAGAAATGGACTAGAGTTTACCTTTTCTTCAGAGAGAGAGGTTATTCATCACCATATTAATTTGTTTCATAATTGCAGCAATTTGGATAAAGACCAATGGGTAAATTTCTAAAGTTAGACCATTTTCTTACATACCTGGAAAAATCTGACCCATTCTAGTGATACAGGTTTTAACTCTTAGTGGTATACTCAAGTTTTAAAAAGTATTACAATTTTTTTTTTAATTTCAGTATAAATTCAAACTTAGAGAAATGTTGCAAAAATAGGATGAAGAACTCTCTAGAAGCTTCATGTAGACTCCTCTGTTGTTTACATTTTGCTCTGTTTGCTTTGCCATTTAAGTGTCTATCAATCTAAGTTGTTCTTTGAGAGTAAATTGGAGCAATGCGTCAATTTACCTCTAAGAACTTCAGTATTTCCTTATAACATGGACATTCTCACATAATCACAGCATACTTTTTAAAGTCAAGAAATTTAGTATATCTAATCCACAGTCTATATTTGATTTTTAAATAATTGTCCCAATAATGCCCTCTATAGTATTTTATACTTTTTAAAAAAAATCTCTGGGCCAGGATTGTTAATGTCTCTTTAGGTTCCTTTGAAATGAAATCTTTACTCTTTCTCTTTCTCTTTTTTTGGTCTCTCTTGATCTTGACATTTTTGAAGGATATAGGCCAGTTAATTTGGTAAGTATCCCTTCATTTTGAGTTTGTCTGATGTTTCCTCATGATTACCTTCAGGTTATACATTTTGGTAGGACTATTATAGAAGCAATACTGTGTCCTTTTTGAGTGCATTATATGAGGAGGCACATGAAATGTGAGTTTAATTCAATATAGATTGTAACTTTGATCAGTCTGTTAATGTGCTGTCCATCAGTCTCTCCACTGTCAAATTACTAGGTTTCATTTATAATTAATAAGTAATTTGTGGGAAATATTTTGAAACTATTTTATATAAAATTTTACTCAGGAATTTCAGCATCCATTGATGATCTAACTCGTTATCCCTTGATTGGTTGACATTCTAATTGAAGAAAGGGCTTTAACTTCTCATTTACTTATTTATTCCTTTGTATTGGTATAGACTGATAGACTTTCATTTTAAGTGTGTTATAATTCATTATTATCATTATTTATTTTGATACTCAAATTGTCCCAGATTTGGCCAGTGAGAGTCTCTTCAAGCTGACTCCTACCACAAATATTTTTGGCAAGTAAATTTTCCTTTTAAAAAAAAAAAGCCCAATTATTCCACCTTTCATTCTGCCTCTAAAGAGGTAAAATATTCTTCTATTTTTTTTGTTTTTATAGCAGAGTTACAATAATGTCAAATTCAAAAGTGTTCTAGCATTCAAATACATGGAGACTGAATAACATGTTATTAAATAATTAATGGGTTAATAATGAGATCAAGGAAGAAATCAAAAATTATCTTGAAATGAATGAAAATGAACACACAAAAACCCCAAACCTATGGGATACAGAGAAGGCAGTCATGAGGGGGAAGTTCATAGCAATACAGATCTACCTAAAGAAGACAGAAAAATGTCAAACTACTTAATCCTACATCTAACAAAGACTGTAGGAACAACGACAACAACAAACAAAGCCCAGGGCAAGTAGAAGGAAGGAAATACTGAAGATCAGAGCAGAATTAAATGACACAGAGAATAAAAGAACAATCTAAAGGACCAATAAATCCAGGAGCTGGTTCTTTGAAAAGATAAACAAAATTGACAAAACTTCAACAAGATTCATCAGGAAAAAAAGAGAGGACCCAAATAAATAAAATTAGAAATGAAAGAGGAGAAGTTACAACTGAAAACACAGAAATACAAAGGATTGTAAAATTACTATGAACAACTGCATGCCAAGAAATTGGACAATCTGGGTGAAATGGACAAATTTCTAGAAATATACAATCTTCAAAGACTGAATCAAGAAGAAGCAGAAAGCCTGAATTGACCAATAACAACTAGTGAAATTGCAGCAGTAATCAAAAAGCTCCTGGCACACAAAAGCCCTGGCCCCAATGTCTTCATAGGTGAATTTTATCAAACATTTAAAGAAGAACAAATTCCTATCCTTCTCAGACTATCCCCAAAAATCCAAGAAGAGGGAAGACTCCCAGACTCTTTTTACAAGGCCAGTATTATCCTATACCCAAAGCCAGGTACACAACAAAGAAGAAAACTGCAGACCAGCATCTCTAATAAACATAGGTGCTAAAATTCTCAACAAAATATTGGCAATCCATATTCAACAATACATTAAAAAAGGTCATATGCCATGATTAAGTGGGATTCATCTCAGGGATGTAAGAATGGTACAATATTCACAAATCAATAAATGCATTACATTACATGAACAAAATGAAGGACAAAAATCACATGATAATGTCAATAGCTGTAAAAAAAGTATTTGATAAAATCCATCACCCATTTATGAAAAAAACAATCAGCAAAGTGAGAATAGAGGAAGTATAACTCAACATAATAAAGGCCATATATGAGGAACCTAGAGCTAACATCATACTCAATGGGCAAAAACTAAAAGTTTTCCCGCTAAGATCAGCAACAAGACAAGGGTATCCACTTTCACCACTTCTATTCAACATAGTATTGGAAGTTCTAGCCACAGAAATCAGACAAGAACAAGAAATGAAAGGCATACAAATTGGAAAGGAGGAAGTAAAGCTGTCACTGTTTGCAGATGACATGATAATGTACATAGAAAACCCTACTGACTCCACCAAAAAACTATTTGATCTAATAAATAAATTTGGCAAACCAGTAGGATACAAAGCCAACATTCAGAAATTGAAGGTATTTTTGTACATCAACAATGAAATATCAGAATCAGAAATTAGAGGGAAAATCCCATTTATTATAGACCAAGAAAAATAAAATACTTAGGAATAAACTTAACCAAGGAAGTAAAAGACCTGTATTCAGAAAACTACACCACACCGAAGAAAGAAATTAAGGAAGACACAAATAAATGGAAGCATATACCATGTTCATGGATTGGAAGAATTAACATCATTAAAATGTTTGCACCACCCAAAGCAATCTATAGATTCAATGCAACTCCTATGAAAATACCAATGACATATTTCACAGATCTAGAACTAATATTTCAAAAATTTATATGGAACTATAAATGATCCCAAATAGCCTCAGCAATTTTGAGAAAGAAAAATAAAGTAGGAGGGATCACAATACCTGACATCAAACTATATTACAAGGCCACTGTAATCAAAACAGTCAGGCACTTGTACAATAACAGTCACATAGATCAATGGAACAGAATAGAGAGCCCAGAAATAAATCCATGTCTCTATGGTCAATTAATATTTAACACAGGGGGCATGAGCATACAGTGGAGTAAAAATAGCCTCTTCAATAAGTGGTGTTGTGAGAAATGGACTGGTACATGCAAAACAAATGAAATTAGACCATCAACTTGCACCATATACCAGAATAAATTCAAAATGGATAAAAGACTTAAATATAAGTGGTAATACCATGAAAGTCCTAGAGGAAAACACAGGCAGGACAATTTCAGATAACCCACGCCACAATATTTTCACATCCCCTAGGGCAAGGGATATATAGGAAAGAATAAAGAAATGGGACTACATCAAACTAAAAAGTTTCTGCGTGGCTAAAGAAAACATCAACAAAATGGAAAGGGAACCAAGTGTATAGGAAAACACACTTGCCAGTGATACCTCGGGCAAGGGTTTGATTTCCAAAATATATAAGGAATTCACACAACTCCACACCACGAAGGGAAGCACGCCAATTAAAAAATGGGTAAAGGACCTGAACAGACACTTCTCCAAGGAGGACAAACAGAGGGTCCATAGACACATCGAAAAAAGTTTAACATGACTTGCCATTAGAGAGACGCAAATTAAAACCACAATGAGATATCACTTCACATTGATTACAATGGCCATTATCAATAAATCAACAAACAACAAATGTTGGAGAGGCTGTGGAGAAAAGGGAACCCTAGTACACTGTTGGTAGGAATGCAGACTGGTGCAGCCACTCTGGAAAACAGTATGGAATTTCCTCAAGAAACAACAGATGAAACTGCCTTTCAACCCAGTGATCCCACTGCTGGGACTACACTCTAAGAATTCTGAATCACCAATTCAAAAGAACTTATGCTACCCAATGTTCATAGCAGCATTATTTATAATAGCCAAGTGCTAGAAACAGCCTAAGTGCCCATCAGTAAATGAATAGATCAAAAAACTGTGGTACATTTAAACAATGGAATAGTACACAGCAGAGAGAAGGAAGGAACTCTTACCTTTTGGGATAGCATGAATGGAGCTGGAGAGCATTATGCTAAGTGAAATAAGCCAGTTAGTGAAAGACAAATACCATATGATCTCACCTATTAGAGGAATCTAATGAACAATAAACTGATGAACAAAATAGAACCAGAGGCATGGAAACATGGAAGAGACTGACCATGTCTAGAGGGGAGAAAGGAGGTGGGTAATGGTGGAAAGAAGGGGAAGGGACTAACTAAAGAACATATATGAATGACCCATAGACAAGGACAGCAGTGTTGGAATTGACTGTGGGGTGTGGGATGGGTGGAGGAGAGCAAAGGGGAAAAAATTGGGACAAGTATAATAGAATAACAATAAAAAAATGAAAAAAACCTAACAGAAGTGTTCCAGTAGACCATGCCATGATATATGACACTGATGATTACCAAATTAAGTGATGAAAAGCAATATTGTTCCTATTTCATAAAAACTATTTCTTTAACTATCATTTCCTGAGTGTTACAAGATATACAAAGTTTTAAATCAGAAATAATATATGTATGATTTTAGAACATTGTAAGATATACAATTTTTTGAACTAAAAAATAATATGTGGACTTCCAGCCATGATGGATGTGTAGGTAAATACACTTTGCCTCCTCACACAAGCAAAATAAGGAAAACAACAAATTTATAAACAAAAAACAACCAGATAAAATCAAACTGTATGGAAGTCTGTCAACCAAGGAGTTAAAGAAGAAACATTCATCCAGACCAGTAGGAGGGGTGGAGATGGGCAGTTGGGGCGGAGAAGACACGCAGCAAGGTGGCAGCTGGAGGACCGGGTGGGTGAGGCAGTGGCTAGTGGTCCCATACAGGTGTGCAGATAAACTGGGAGGAACAACAGGGGAGTGAGACAGACTGTGTGACCCAGGACTCCAGTGTGAGAAAAAAAGAGTCTCAAAACCTCTGGCTGTAAAAACCTATGGGGGTTGCAGTGTCAGGATAAATTCCCAGCCCCACAGGAGTGTTCATTGGAGAGAACCACAGGGTCCCAGAACATACATAAACCCACCCACCTGGGAGTCAGCACCAGAAGTGCCCAATTTGCTTGTGGGTAGTAGGGGAAGTGACTGAAAGTGGGTTGAGAGCCGAGCAAATGGCATTGTTCCCTCTCTGACCCCTCCTACACATAGAGCACCACAATATAGGTTGCCCTGCCCTGATGAATACCTAAGGCTCTGCCCCTTACAATGTAACAGGAGTGCCAAGACAAAGAAATACGGCCATAATGAAAAAACAGATCAAAACTCAAGAAAAAATAAAACCAAGTGATGAAGACATAGACAACCTATCAGATGCACAGTTCAAAACACTGATAATCAGGATACTTACAGAAATGGTTGAGTATGGTCACAAAAAAGAGGAAAAAGTTAAGGCTATACAAAGTGAGATAAAGAAAAATACACAGGGAACCAACAGTGAAGGGAAGGAAACCAGGACTCAAATCAATTAGTGGGAGCAGAAGGAAGAAATAAACATTCAACCAGAACAGAATGAAGAAACAAGAACTAAAAAGAGGGGAGGCTTAGGAACATCTGGGACAATTTTAAATGTTCCAACATCTGAATCATAGGGGTGCCAGAAGGAGAAGGTAAAAAGCAAGAAACTGGAAACTTGAGAGGGAAGGAGGGAGGGGTAATGGGGAAAGGAAGCAGAAGGGTCAAATCAAGGAACATGTGTAAAGGACCCATGGACAAAGCCAAAGTGGGGAAGGACTGAGGGAGGGAGTTGCGGGTGGGTGGGGCAGGGGAAAATGGTGGTGGGAAATGGAGACAAATGTATTTGAACAAAAAAAAAATTTAAAAAAAAACTGGAAACTTACTTGAAAAAATAAAGAAGGAGAATTTCCCCTATCAGGCAAAGGAAATAGACTTGCAGGAAGTCCAGAAAGCTCAAAGAGTCCCAAAGAAGTTGGACCCAAGGAAGCACACACCAAGGCACATCATAATTAAGTTACTCAAGATTCAAGATAAGGAGAGAATCTTAAAAGCAGCAAGAGAAAAGGAGACAGTTACCTACAAAGGAGTGCCCATTTCTCAAAAGAAACCTTAAAAGCAAGAAGGGGCTGGAAAGAACTATTCGAAGTATGAAAGGCAAGGACCTGCATCCAAGATTCCTCTAGCCAGCAAAGCTATCCTTTAGAATGGAAGAGCAGATAAAGTGCTTCCCAAATAAGGTAAAGTTACAAGAGTTCCTCATAACTAAGCCCTTATTATATGAAATGTTAAAGGGACTTACCTAAGAAAAAGAAGACGACCAAAATTATGAAAAGCAAAATGACAACAAACTCACAACTATCAACAACTGAACCTAAAAAACAAAAACAGAAACAAACTAGGTAAACAACTAGAACAGGAACAGAATCACAGAAATGGAGATTCCATGGTGGGTTGTCAACAGGGAGAAGGAGGGGGGAGAATGGGGGAAAAAGTACAGGGAATAGAAGCATAATTGGTGGTTACAAAATAGACGGGGAGGTTAAGAAGAGTATAGGAAATGGAGAAGCCAAAGAACTTATATATATGACCAGTGGACATCAACTAAGCGGGGATGCTGGTGGGGGGATGCAGGGTGGAGGGGAATAAAGGGGAGAAAAAAATGGGACAACTATAACAGCATAATCAATAAAATATACTAAAAAATAGTATGTGTATGATTTTAGAGAATTTTACCTAAAAACCATAAAGACTAACACCATATAACATAATACCTTTAAAATCTTTAACATTCTACCCTATGTACTCTAAAATCATGCATATATTATTTTTAACTAATTAAAAAAGATCAAATATATGTGAAGTTGTTATAATGCTACAACTTAATACATTTTTTCAAATAACACTGGTCCCTCACAAAGCACCCAGAGTTCTTTTCTAATACAAATGTGCAGTCCTCTTTTTTCATTTTAGGAGAAAAATGTAAATAGATAATTTAAACTTAAAATCATTGAATATACCATTTCATAATTACCACAAAGTTTGGAATATATTCATTCCCGTATTTCCCAGATTATAGTCTAAGGATCACTTAATATATGTGTGTTAGATATGGGGTAACAGAAACCTTTAATACCATATTCATCTTCTGGAAATTCACAGTGCATATTAATATTGGTTATAGTAATTTGCTTAACTTTGTTTAATCCAGAATTTTCCGAAATTGGGCACAGGGCTTGGAAGTGTTTTTAGAAGTTCACTATTAATATCTAGCAAAATGGTGGTAATCTCATTTTTCAGAAAAGAACTATCATCTTCAGTGTCTCATAGATAGTTGATGGCAGATCAATAACAGAAAATGCAAATCTGGCTACTCGTAGTTCTTTGTGTCTTGTTGCAATGCACTGTTTCCTGTATTAACACAAGACCACCTCAGGACATAGAATATAGTTAGAGTGAAACATATTTTGCTCTAACTAATGTCTAGTGATTGCTGTCCAAAATATAGGATCAGTGGTTCTGTGTTGCGGAGTTTAGCTTCTATAACTCAACACAGTCATTATATGATTTTTAAAAATAAGTTGTTATGATAATTTCCTATTTGTCTGACTATAAAAATAATGAGTCCTTCTTATACCAAAGACTGGATCCTGTGCAAAGTTGCAAATCTGTATTAGTAAATATTGGGAAAACACATTCATTCATTCAGCATATACCCTACCTTTAAAAATATAGCTTTGCAACAGCTCTCTATATTGAAACAATAAAGAAACAGTTTCTCAAACAAGTATCCTGAAGAACACAGCTCCAAAGGATGGTATTTGATATGATGCAAAACAGTGTTCGAGGTCAGTCAAGTCTGGGAAATGTTGAGTTTACAAATTTCTTTTCCCTGCCCTATGCAGAAGCTTTGATTCTAGGCACTGGCTTTCTAGCAGATGGCCTTAGACTTTTCAGTATTGATTCTGTTCATCTGCCCTAGTACTTTGTAGTTCTCCCTGGCTATATAAAAAAAATCTATAAATTAGTTTGGCAGCTAATCTTTCTATCACCAAGAGGACAAACAAAAACACAGAGTTGATCTTTGTACATCTGTGCTTTAATTTTCTTAGCAGAGAACTGTGATGTATAATCTATTGTTTCTTCTATTTTATAATGTTTTTGTAATTAAATAAAGAAAAAAATCAGACTTCTTTTTTAGTAGCGTATGATTCTCTACTTGAATGTCAGTCGCCTGTGCAGATGCTTTAATTCATTCAATGCGTTCCTTTCAGGGTTTTATTTTTTACACAGAAGTATTAAAAGGTGAAATAGCTTAACGGACTGGGAGAATATGGCTTCCTGAACATACAAGCTGACTTTTTGGAAGAGATGCTCTGTACTAATCTAACAGATGATAAAATTAATTGCTTTTGGTGAACACAATTTTATAAAGTAAACTCTATATGCTATTTTATTTTTAAATAATTTAAAAAGAGCTCACCTAAAATTAGAAAATGGCAACAGACTAATTGCACCTTATTGTGATTAGATTTCAAAATTAATAGATTACCCTAATTCTAAACACAAGGTAAATAATGAGGGATAGGAATCCACAATAAGTCTTATCTAGCATGATCTAAAATTTAAAATAGAATATCATTGTGTGCATTTTTAACTGGATTATAAAAGCATTGTTTTCTATTTGAATATTTTGAATATTTAAAACAATATTTTAATGCCAACTTAAAAATGATTGTGCAGACTTTCAGAGACCTTTTAAAATACCAGCAATATGAAACAGTGTGTACCCTGTAATTTCAGCATATGTGCCCAAAATGTTTCTAAGGTTTCACAGTAAATATCAGCAATGCAGCACATTCCTGGATTTTCAATATCTAGGTCACATGGACCACTTTGAATACTGTGAATAGAAAAAAAAAACAAGCAGGAAGATTTCTGTAGAGCCACCAAGAAATTATTACAACTTTCAGTTACGAAAAAAATAACACCCACGCATATTATGGTATTTAAAAACAATTCCTACATAAAATAGAAGATAAGGTCCTAACAATGAACTTCTCAACTATTATGTAAATCTTTGTGTTATTTACTTAATAAAGTGTCTTTTGTTTTTATTACTCCCTCAGATGTGTTTCTGTTCGTGAATGTGTTTGTACACTGTGTCTGTGTGCATTCGCATGCACTCAGAAACAGATAAAAACTGAAAATAAATGTATTGTTAATCAAAAACCATATGTAATTTAGGAAAAAAAATCTTGCAGTAGTTAGCAGTAATCAGAAAGTATAGCTTCCACTTACAATAAGAGTAAATGGGTATGATAATAATATCTGAAATTAAAATCCTTTAATTTACGTAGAAGAGACATAGAACATTGACAATATATTTTAATTACAAAAATGCACAGTGGTTTTGCAATTTCTTTTATCTATAATCATATAGTTGAAGATATTTGGAGCCTGGAACCATCTTTACTGTAATTTTTTATCATTTTCCTTGAAATCTACTGAATTTATTAGGTTATGGTTTTAAAATTTCTCCTTGTCCCTTTGGCAAGTTATTATGTGAAGGACAGGAAGGAAATACATTTCTTAGCAAAAAAGAGAGACCCTAACAATCTATAATAAAACTGCTACCATTTATAATTTTTATATATGTATAGTTCTTTTTTAAGGGAGATAGTAATGAAAGCAACTTGTCTAAGTTCATTTTTCTTAATCTATTCAATAACACAAAAGGGAAATCACACATACCTCAGCATAACAATTCAGATGGGGAACACAGAAAAATACATTTAAATGGCTAGGATTTATAGAGATAGAACTTTCATAGATTGTTCATATTACAAAGACTTGGTTATAATCGACGTATATTTTTTTAACAGCACTAAAGATTACAAATATCTTTTAATCAAGTACATAAAGGAGTTGCTTAAGCCTGCAAGAAAGCAGGAGAAATGCTTTTTACATGTAATATTTCATTTGTTGGCAGCAGTCCCTTTTAAAGCACTAAAATTTTCACAAAGATACAGGTTAGGAGATTTAGATTAGAGAATTACTGTAATTATGGAGGTGTTCTGGAGGTGGTTTAAAAATGGGTTTATAACACAAAGAAAGGAGAAAAATTAACATTATATATTTTATCTCATTTTAGTCATCATTGCCACTCTTAAGAAAGTAGTTTTACACTCACTATGGTCAACCAACTGCAAACAAAAGATCTAGGTCAAAAGATCAAAAACTTCTAGAAATCAAAGTCTGGTTTAAGGTTAATTTATTGCTATTCTTTGCAAAATAACATTTATATTCAATGATAAAAGATGGGTTGGTATCAAATAATAGACAAAAAGCACTGGTACAGTAGGTGAAGATTAGGGTATTTCTAAAGAAAGTCACTTCTGTTTTTGTCTGGGGAGTAATATATTATATAAATATAATATAATTTATTAACATACTATGATATATTTATATAATATAATAAATACGTTTTGCTTTTAGTAGGAGAAAAATTACTTAGTGAATTTCTAGATGATTGCATTCCATTAAATACTGATCCATTTATGTTTAAGAATATACTATTAATATCATTATTTTAATAAATTGTTTTATTACCTATATTTTGTGCTAAGTGGTATAAGCATCATAAAATTACATCCATGAGAACACAGCCTGTTAGTTTATGTTGCTACAATTTAAACTCTAGCTAGAGTGATCTTTGTTAAATGTCATTTGATCTGGTCAATTTTCTGCTTACAAATTTTCAATGACTTCTAGTTAAAGATAGCAGGTAGGCCATACATGTTTTTACTTCTTTCAAGAACTACTGAAAGGACAGTACAAAAAAATCCATATCTATATCTATCTCTCTATCTATTTATATTTCTCCACAACAAGTAATGAGCTTGATTCCAAGATGGCTGCAGAGTAGGTGGAAGCTACACTCACCTGCTCCGGGCCCCAAACTGAATTTACTTTTAAATTATAGAGCAATCAACCTGAATAACCAAATGAAATCTAGCTGAACTGAAATATTATAACCAAAGATTTATAGAAGAAGCCACAAGGGACTGGTGAAAAGGGTGGAGAGATGGAAAGGGCTGCCCCTGACCTGTGTGTGGGGGCTGAGAAGCCAGAGGGTAACTCGGCTGCAAAACTCCCTCCTCCTAGGACCCTGGGGGCTCAAACCCATGTAGGGATCCCACACCCAGAACAACAGAGTTGGGAATAAGAGCCCACAGAGCATCTGTTGTTGAAAATCAGTGGGGATTCAGCCCACCTGGCAGAGAAAACCGTCTGCTAGAGACCGAGACGCCACTTCCCAGGGACAAGCGCTCCTATTGTTATAGCACCAACCTGGGGAAGCGCTGCCTGGTCCCCTGACTGCTGGGGAGGCGACTCCTCTATGCTCAGGTCCTGAAGTGGGGTCTGCTGGCTGCACTCAGCAGTGACCTTGGAGGAGCTCTTTTCTCTGGGGAGGCTCTTGACATACACTCTGACAGTGACTGAACTGTGTGGCTTTGGAAAGGGGACCTGTCTCCATTACCTCAAGCATACAGCTAGCACCCTACCCCCAATCTCTTTATTCACTTGGCCACCCAGTCCTACTGAGTTCAGTCATGCAGGGGGATCACACTGCTCTGCAGAGCTGGGACTTTCAGAGTACCATCTACCAGGGAATCTTTTGTTCAGGAATTAGATGGGTGGGGCTTAGGTTTGTGGCTACTTCGTGGAGGGAGTCACCCTTATCTCCCCTGCAAGCTCAACCTGTGATATTCCAGGAAGGGGAAGAAGTGCCTGCCCCACTCCTACAGGCTTGTAGGCACCACGCCCAGTGAGAGACTGCTTGGATCTGCCCTTCCAAGTCCCCGATAAACCACTCTGCTGAACTCAGTTGTGCAGGAGGAAAAGAGAGCTGCTTAGAGCTGGGACATTAGGCATGTGTGTCCCTCAGATGCTGTTGTCTGGGACCAGGATGAAGTGCTTGGCCGCTTCCTGAGAGCTGGGCCAGCATCACCCTTTATGGAAGACTCTTTTGATATGTCCTTCTGAGTCTGGTGGCTCTGTCCAGCTGAGCTTGCCCCTGCAGAGGGGACGGCTGGCTGAACCCAACCTGAACTTGTGGTGTGCTCCTACTGAGGGACCTACAGTTGAAGGCTTTAGCAGACTGAGTGGTTTGACTCTGGAGTAAGGGACACTTTCCCCTCATTGAGTGCCTAACCATGTGACCCCCAAGTAGGGGACCCACTAGCTCCATCTTCCTGATCCTGATCACCCAGCCCTACTGAGCCTGAAACCCATGAAAGGGTCTGTGGATTGTGGCCAGCCTGGGCCCACTCTATAGTCTTTCTTTGGAAGGCCCTGGAGGAAGACTAGGAAATCTTAGGGAGATGTGGAGTAGCTGACAAAAGGAGGAGAACCTCAGGGAGCCTCAGCCCTTTTACAGATCTTCCCCCAGCTCTATGCTAGAGGAAGCCAACCCATGTAAACAAATGGACCCCTCATATGCACACCCAGGTCCAGTAGATATAGCCACAGAGAGTAAACAGCATGGTACCTCTAGACATGCAGGCCAAGGCTAGTTACACATAATGTCCTACATCAACCTGTACCTGAATCCTGGCTAAGCAGACTCAGAACCAACACTAGTGGTGGGCTTCAGATCACCCCAGAGTTTGACCCAACTAGCCACATAAGTGGCATATCCAAAGGAGGATTCTGGTAGGCACAGGTTCTTCTTGGAATTTGCCTTGGGGGGCAGCCCCTGCACAGCAACTCCTACACAGTGATTGAGGTTTCTCCTTATAGTCAGTCAGCCTGAAGGGTTAACTCCACTTACAAAAGGGATAGCAGCATTCAAGACTCAGCTACAACAGGAGGGTGCATAA
This sequence comes from Pteronotus mesoamericanus, assembly GCF_021234165.1. Lineage (NCBI taxonomy): Eukaryota > Metazoa > Chordata > Mammalia > Chiroptera > Mormoopidae > Pteronotus > Pteronotus mesoamericanus. The sequence goes on along the minus strand of NW_026555325.1, from coordinate 12,654,699 downwards.
TAACCCGCAAGAAACATTTCTGGGGCATAGAGCTCAGGTGATCTGGAAGATTGTACCACTGAGCCTAACAAGACACCTCCATCATAAAACCATCATAACAATTTTGTTAGTCATAGCAGATCTACCTAATACAGAGACAAAATGGGGAGACAAAGAAATATGCCACAAGTGAAAGAACAGGAGAAATGCTCAGAAAAAGAATTAAAAGGAAGAAACAAAAATACCAGATACAGTGTTTAAAACAATGATTTATAAGGGTGCTTAAGGACCTTAAGGGAAGGATGAATTATCCAGTAAGAACTTAAAGAGAAAGTAAGCATTAAAAAGGACATAAAACCCATTAAAAAAGTAAAATAAATATTGGAAATGAAGAGTACACTGGAAAGAATCAACAGCAGTCTAGATGAAGCAGAGGATCGAACAAGCAATTTAGAGGACAAGATAACATTAAGCACCCAGAGTATCAAAAAAAAAAAAAAAAAAAAAAAAAAAAAGAAAGAAAAAGTGAGTTGAAAAATGTGAGGAACATCTTGGGACCTCTGGGACAACAAGTGTAAGAACATCTGGAACATAATGGTACCAAAAGCAGAAGAGAATGAACAAGGGAGAGTCTGTTTGAAAAAATAATTTATGTAAACTTCCTTAACCCAGTAAAGGAAAAAGTCAAACAAGTACAGAAGCACAGAGAGTCCCAATCAAGACAAACCCAAAGAGGAACACACCGAGACACATCATGATTAAAATGCAAAATGTTAAAGAAAAAGACAGAATCTTAAAAACAGTAAGAGAAAAGTAATTAGTTACCTACAAAGACACTCCCATAAAACTGTCAGCTGATTTCTCAACAGAAACACTTCAGGCCAAAAGGGATTGGACCCAAGACTACTTTATACAGCAAGGCTATTATTTGAAATTGAAGGCAAAATAAAGTTTCCCAAACAACAACAACAAAAAGTTAAAGGAATTTATCACCACCAAACCAGTATTGCAATAAATGTTAAAGGACCTCCTTTAAGAAGAAAAAAAAAGAAACAGAGAGGAACACAGGTATAAAGAATAAAATGGCAATAAATAAGTACCTATCAATAATAATCTTAAATGTTAATGGATTAAATGCTTCAAGAAAAAGACGTAGCGTAGCTGAATGGATAAGAAAACATGACCAATATATATGATGTCTACCAGAGATCCACTTTAGAACATATGATACACACAGACTGAAAATGAAGTGATGGAAAAATATATTCCATGCAAATGGAAATGAAGAAAAAGCTGGAATAGCAATACTCAGATCAGACAAAACAGACTTCAAAACAAAGGCCATAACATGAGACAAAGAAGAACACTGCATAATAGTAAAGTGATCAATTCAACAAAACCATATAACCTTTGTAAACATATATGCACACAATAAGGAGCACCTAAATATATAAAGAAATCTTGGTGGACATTAAGAGAGAGATGGTCAGTAATACAGTCATAATGGGGATTTTAACACCCCACTGACATCAATAGATAGATATTCCAGACAGATAATCAACAAGGCAATGGCAACCTTAAATGACACACTGGATCAGATGGATTTAATTGATATTTACAGAACATTTCATCCCAAAGGAGAAGAATATACATTCTTTTCCAGTGCACATGGAACAGTCTCAAAGATAGGCCATGTGTTAGTACATAAAATAAGTGTTAATGAACTCAAGAAGATTAAAATTATATGAAGCATCTTGTCTGACCACAATGGTATGAAACTAGTAATCAACTACAAAGAAAAATCTTGAAAAACATTCCAAGTCATGGAAGCTAAATAACATGTTTTTAAACAGTTAAAGGATTAACAACGAGACCAAGGAAGAAATCAAAAGTTACCTCCAAACAAATGAAGATGAACACACAAATCCAAAATCTATGGGACACAGCGAAAAGTCTTGAGAGGGACGTTTATAGGGTATATCAGGAAGCATGAAAAAAAATCTCAAATAAACAATCTAATCCTACACTTAAAAAAATCTAGAAAAACAACAATAAACAAGCCCAGAGAAAGTAGAAAGAAGGAAATAATAAAGATCAGAGTGAAAATAAATACCACAGAGACAAAAAAAAAAAAAGGAGAAAATACAAAAGATCAATGAAACCAAGAGCTGTTCCTTCGAAAAGATAAACAAGAATGACAAACTTTTAACCAGACTCAACAAGAAAAAAAATGAGAGAGGATTCCCCAAAAATAAAATCAGAAAGGAAAGACGAGAAGCAAGAACTGATACCACAGAAATAAAAAAAATTGTAAGGAAATACTATGAACAACTATATGCTAAATTGCACAACCTGGTTGAAATGGATAAATTCCTAGAAACATACAATCTTCCAAAACTGAACCAGGAAGATTCAGAAAACTTGAATAGACCAATTACAACTAATGAAAATGAAGCAATAGTCAAAAAACTTCTAGCAAATGGCAAAAGGCATCATATCTGGCCAAGAAGGTGGCAAGAAACCCCTGAAGCAGCCTAAGAAGCAGGCCAAGGAGGAGAATGAGGAAGATAAAGCATTTAAGTAGACGCAAAAAAAGGGGCAGAAGAAACCTGAGGAGCTAAAAAGCAAAGGTTGTGAAGAAGGGTCCCCTAGACACAGTTGAAATTAATCAATCTTGCAAAAAGTAAGCTGCTCCTTGTGCCCGAGGCAATGTGTTCTTTAATTTCATCCCTGTTTTAACATCTGGATTCCCTGCCACAATATCCCTTGCCACTGACACCTAGAATAAAGTGTTGTCCTGGAGCTCGTTGTACATTTAAGAATAAACTTTTGTTAAAACAACAACAACAACAACAACAACTCCCAGCAAAAAGAAGTCATAGACTGGAATGCTTCACAGGTAAACTTTTACTAAACATTCAAAAGAGAACTAACATCTATCCTTCTCAAACTATTCCAAAAAATTCAAGAGTAGGAAAGACTTCCAAGCTCTTTTTATGAGGCCAGCATTGTCCTAATCCCAAAACCATATAAAGACACTACAAAGAAAGAAAATTATAGGCTATTATCTCTGATGAACATAGATGCTAAAATCCTCAACAAAATATTAGCAAACTAAAACCAGCAATATTAAAAAGATCATACACCAAGTGGGATTTATTCCATAAATGCAAGGTTGATACAATGTTTGCAAATCAATACACATTGTATATCATATAAGCAAAATGAAGAATAAAAATCACATGACCATATCAATGGATGCAGAAAAAGCATTTAATAAAATTCAATATCTATTAATGATAAAAACTCTCAGGAAAGTGGGAATAGAGGGCTCATACCAAAATATAATAAAGACCATATATTACAAATGCACAGCCACCATCATACCCAACAAGCAAAAATTAAAAGCATTTCCCTGAAGATTAGGAATAAGACAGGGATGTTCGCTCTCATCTCTCTTATTCAACATAGTACTAGAAGTCAGAGCCACAGCAACCAGACAAGAAGAAGAAATAAAGGCATTCAAACTGGAACAGAAGAAGGAAACTGTCATTAGTCACAGATGACATGATATTGCAGAGAAAATCCCTAAGGACTCCACCAAAAAAAGTACTGAATCTAATAAATAAGCAGGCAAATTAGGAGAATGCAAAATTACTATTCAGAAATCAGTGGCATTTTTATACACCAATAATGACCTTTCAGAAAAAGAAATTAAGAAAACAATGCCATTTACTATTGCAACAACAACAAAAAAAATAAGGTAACTAAAAATAAATTTAAGCAAGGAGATAAAAGACTTTTACTCAAAAAATTATAAGACACTGAAGATACAAATAAGTAAAAGGATATACTGTGTTCATGGGTTGGAAGGATTAACATCATAAAATGGTTATACTAGCCAAAGCAACATACAGATCCAACGCATTCTTACTAAAACACCAACAGTATATCTCATAGATCTAGAACAAATATTCCAAAAATTTATATGGAACCAAAAAAAGAAAAAAAACCCAAATAGCTTCAGTAATCTTGAGAAAGAAGAACAATGTTGAAGGTTCAATACGTGATATCAAACTATACTACAAGGCCATTGTATTCAAAACAGTTTGGTACTGTCATAAGAACAGGTATATGGATCAAGGAACAGAGCAGAAAGCCCAGGGAAAAAAATCCATACTTTTATCATCAATTAATATTAACAAAGGGGTCAAGAACATATAATGTGGTAAAGACAGTCTAATAAATGGTGTTGAAAAAGCTGGACAGATACATGTAAAAAATATGAAATTAGGACACCTTCATACACCATACACAAGAACAAACTTAAAATGGGTTAAAGATTTAAATGTAAGACTTGAAACTATAAAAATCCTAGAAGAAAACAAGGGCAGTAAACTTTCAGACATCTCTTGTAGCAATACTTTTGCCCATTTGTCTCCTTGGGCAAGGGAAACAAAAGAGAAAAAAAAAACCCCAACAAACCCAGTGGGACTATATCAAACTGAAAAGTTTTTGTATAGCAAAGGAAAATATCAACAAAATAAAAGGCAATTCACTGAAAGAGAGAACAGAATCACCAGTGATACATCTGATAAATGGTTAATAGCCAAAATTCTGAAAAACCTTAAAATGAGGGGAAAGAACAGACATACAGATGGGCAACAGAGAAATGCAAATTAAAACCACAATGAGAGGAGGCAAGCAAAAACAAACAAACAAACAAACAAACAAAACCCTTCATGTATACAGACTCCAGTATGGTGATTACTAGAGGGAAAGGGGGTTGGGGAAGGTAGAAGAAGGTAAAGGGGGAATAAATGGTAACAGAAGGAGACCAGTCTTTGGGTGGTGAAAACACAATACAATATGCAGATGATGTATTATAAAATTGTACACCTGAAACCTATATAATTTTATTAATCAATATCACTTCAATACATTTAATAAAAAATTTAAAAAATCTATCAAATTAGAGATATATTTGTCTTCTAAATAAAAACAACAAAAAACAACTCCTTCCCCAGCCAGTGTGGCTCAGTTAGTTGGAGTGTCATCCAGTACAACAGAAGGTTGAGGTTTTGATTCCTGATCATTGCAACTGCCTGAGTTGCAGGTTTGAAACTTTGTCAGGATCTGTATGGGAGTCAACCAATCAATGTTTCTCTCTCTTTCTCCCTTCCTCTCTCTCTAAAATTAATAAACATATTTTTAAAATTTTAGAAAAGAACTCTAGCTAGTATTTTCAGAAACAGTGAATAGACATCATATCCACAAAATAACGATGGTGATTATAATAGTAACAATTATAGCAAATATATATAAAGCATACAATATTCCAGATATTGTTCTTAGTGTTTTATACTTATCAATTCATTAAATACTCAGAACTCTGAGTCAGATATACTACTGTTATCATGTTTGGATTAAGATAGAGACAAACAATTTAAAATTGCTCAGGATCACAGAGATACTAAATGTAAGAGATCAGAATTCAAACTTGGTCTGGTTCCAGAATTTGTGCTCTTAATCACTATCCTCTTCAGCATAAAACAAACAAAAAAAAGAAAACAAAGAAATGACAAGCTATAACCCCAGAGTATAAAAGACTCTTAGACTATAAAAACATAATTTTCCATTTCAAGCCTCCTATAAATCTTTTTTTTTTGTTTTTGTTTTAAGAACTGAGAGCATTTCCTGAAAATAGATTTAAAAAGAAACAAAAACTACCATTGAAAAAATGAGACATTAGTTGTTCAGCTCATGTGGTCCTTTGAAGAATAATAGAAGTGACAGAGGAAAGAAGAAGAAAAAAAAGAAAAAGGAAGAAATTGTAAAGAAATAATACAAGATAATTTTCTAGAAATGGAACTCTTCACATGAAAGTGCTCTCAAAATACAATATGAATAGAAAGTCTGCACCTACATCATTAGAAACTGAAAAAATGCCAAGAAAAATTAGAGTGGACTCCAAAAGTTGTCAGAGGGAAAAAGCAGAGGAGCTTCAAAGGACTGAGTGTGGTGGTAATGAATTTTAGAAGGCCGTGGAACATCACTTTCCAAGTTCACAGAGAAAGCAATTTGTACCCTATATTCCAGATAAACTAGATGGCACACAGGTCGGCAGTAATTGCTTCTCTTCAGCATATTATTCAAAGGCTGAGCCTTATCTACAATTTTTTAACACAATGATTGTTACGATTATCATAAAAAGAAGTAAGCAGAAGTGGAACAAAAAGGTCAGTTTTTAGACAGTATCAAATGTCAAAATGTACCATCTTTTAATGCATTTTTCTCTCTCTCCAATAATGATACACACACCCCTACGCCTTCTCCACCTCTCCCCTTTCCCCCAGTCAGGCCCTGCACCCAGGCTTGCACATTCTGAAATTAGATACTGGACACACCCCTAGTGAGAAATAAAATAAACATTTCAAACATGTAAAAGTTAAAAAAAAATCATCCACAATTATTTCTTAGGAGGTCATTAAAGATATGCTTCACTAAAGGAGGCTGTACAAAAAGATAGGAAACATAGAAGTGGAGATAAAAAAACATAAGAAAGAACCAGTCAAAGATTAAGAATACAATATCAGAAATGAAAACTACATTAGAGGGAGTCAACAGTAGATTACAGGAAGCAGAGGATTCAGTCAGCGATTTGGAAGATAAGGTAGCAGAAAACAGAACAGCAAAAAGAAAAAAGAATACAAAAAAATTGAGGAGAGTATAAGGAGCCTATGGAACAACTCCAAGTGTACCAACATTCACATCAAGGGGATGCCAGAAGGAAAAGAGAGAGAGCAAGAAAGTGAAAACCTATCTGAAAATCTATTTGAAAACAAAATTACAGAAAACTTCCCTAACCTGGTGAAGGAAATAAGGCATAAAAGTCCAGGAAGTGCAGAAAGTCCCACACAAGATGAACCAATAGAGGCTTACACCAAGAAACATCCTAAAAAAAATACAAAAGACAAAGACAAAGAGAGAATCTTAAAAGCTGCAAGACAAAAGCAGTAGTTCCCTAAATGGGAACTCCCGTAAGACTGCTAGCTGATTTCTCTAAAGAAACTTTGCAGGCCAGAAGGAATTAGCAAGATACAGTCAAAGTGATGAAAAGCAAGGACCTTCAACCAAGATTATTCTACCCAGCAAAGCTATTATTTAGAACCAGTATTATATGAAATGTTAAAGGGTCTTCTTTAAGAAGATAAAAAATATGAACAATAAAATGGCAATAAATACATATCTATCAATAATTGAATCTAAAAAACAAAATAAATGAACAAGCAGAATAGAAACAGAATCACATACACAGAGAATGTTTTGATGGTTTCCAGGTGGAAGGGGGGTCAGGAGGATGGGCGAAAAAGGTGAAGGGATTAGGAAGTACAAATTGGTTTTTAAAGAATAGTCACAGGGATAAGGACAGCATAGGGAATACAGTAGCCAAAGAATATTTATGCAGGACCCATGGACATGGACAACAGTGTGCGGATCGCTGAGGGAGGGGGAAGGGTCTGGGTGGAGGAGGGCAAAGGGGGAAAAACTGGGACAACTGGAATAGCATAAACAATAAAATATAATAAAAAAAAATCAAAAGATAAAGATAAAGAGCTTCCCAGACAAGAAAAAGCTAAAGGAGTTCATCACCACCAAACCAGTATTACAAGAATGTTAAAGGGTCTTACTGAAGAAGAAATAAAAAGATCAAAAATATGAATAATAAAATGGCAAAAATACTTATCTATGAATAATCACTTTAAATGAAAATAGATTAAATGCTCTAATCAAAAGTCACAGGTGGCTGAATGAATAAAACAACACTACCCTTACATGTGCTTTCTACAAGAGACTCACTATAGATTGAAAGACAGACATAGACTGAAAGTAAAATGATAGAAAAAGATATTTCATGACACTGGAAACAAAAATAAAACAGATGGGGTAGCGATACTTATATAAGACAAATATACTTTAAAATAAAGACTATAATAAGAGACAAAGAAGAACACAGCAATTCCATTTCTGGGAAAAACACAATATTGAAAACATATACACATCCATATGTTCACTGCAACATCATTTAAAATAGCCAAGATGTGGAGGTAACCTAAGTGTCCATCAACAGATGAGTGAACAAAGAGTGGGGTATATATCCAATGGAATATGACTCAGTCATAAAAAAGAATGAAATCTTCCCAGCTGCAAAAACATGGATGGGCCTAGAGAGTATTGTGCTAAGTAAATTAAGTCAGACAGAGAAAGACAAATGCCATATAAGTTCACATATGTGTAGAACCTAGAAAACAAACTAAACGAACATGCAGAGAAGAAACAGATTCATAGACACATTTTGACAGATGCCAGATGGGAGGAGGTTTGGGAGGATGAGTGAAAAAGGTGAAGGGATTAAAAAGTACAAATTGGTAGTTAGAGAATAGTCATGGGAATGGAAAGTACAGCACAAGGGATACAGCCAATAATATTGTAATAACTATGTATGGTGTCAGATGGGTAATAGATTTATAGGGTGATCACTTTGTAAGTTATTGAAATATCTAATCACTGAGCTGTACACCTGAAACTAATATAATATTGTAGCTAACTGTAATTAATAAAAAATATTTAGAAAGATAAAAACATAAACAGAAAAAAGAACAATAATGCAAAGCAACATAAGACAATTCAAAATTTTAAGAAAGTGAAAGAAATTGCATTAAGTAAGGACACATAACCAAAAAAGACTATTTGGCACTATAATTAATCATTAATTCAAATATTCTGTTTTTGGCACTGTTTTAGGTACTGAGAATATAATAGCATGGGGGAAAATAATAAACAAAAAATCAAACAAATTACTTAAACTAGATAACAATCCTTGTGTTCTTGAGCTACAGTCAAGAATATAGAGACTGACAATTCCAAAACTTAAGTGATATAAAGTATGCTATTTGTAGTAACAATAAATACAATGGAGAAAAATATAAGAAGGAAAGTAGAGCAACAATGCCAAGTAGGGCCCTGGCCACGGTGGCTCAGTTGGTTGGAGCATCATCTCATAGACCAAAAGGTCACAGGTTCGATTCTCGGTCAGGGCACATGCCTGGGTTGTGGGTTCGGTCCCAGATGAGGGAGGGTATGAGACGTAACCAATCAATGTTTCTCATCCTCTCTTTTTCCCTTCTTTCCCCTCTCTCTAAAATCAATAAGCATTTCCTCAGGTAAGGATGAAAAAAAAAAAGATGTCAGGTAGGAGAACTGATGTTTCCAGTAAGATGATCAAGAACACCCCTACTGAGCAGCTGCCACTTGGGTCAGCAATTTAAGGAGGGAAAGAACCAAGCAATGTGATAATCTGGGTGACTGGAATTTTCAGATGGAAGGAAGAGCAAATGCAAAGGCTCCTTTCACACAATAATATAAATTCTTAATTGTAGTTATAAAACATGTAAATGGAATTTTAGAAATATAAAAATGAAAGAACTGAGGACAGAACCATGGAGTAGGTGTGTGCACTAATATCCTCATCTGACACAGGGAGTAATGCCAAAGCAGTGCCTATAGTTAATGGGACAAAAAAAATAAAGGTAGTAGTTTATTATCCACAGTTAACATCAGAGAAATCAAAAATAGAGATAAAACTAAATGCAGAATGATAGAGAAAAGGTGGAGGCGGGGGTTAGGGTGAGTGAGTGATAATGCCTCCTTTAATTATTTATGTGTGTGAGTGTGTGTGCTTGTGTGTTAATATATGATGACTAAAAGTGATAAATAAAAATTTTGATGTGGAGGTAGATTACTTTTACCTGGAAAAATGAAGATAAATATCAGAAAGAAAATGGAAAGAGAAGTGAGGCTTAAGTGGGGACCAAAGAACTATTGATTTTAACCATGTGCATTATTAATTTAATTTAAGCAGACACCCCCCCTCCGCCCCCCGCCTTTTGGAGATTTTCCATTGCCCTTAGAACAAATATAAATATCCTAAACACAGCCTACGGGGCCCTGCCTTCCTCCCCTTAACTCTCCGCTCTAGCCACACTGGTCTCCTTTAAGTTTCCTGAGCAAGCAAGCCCCTAGAAGCTTCTGCTTATGCTATTTCTTCCTACTGGAATGTTTGAGGCCCAATACAGCTAACCCACCCCTGGGCTTGACTTATCCATTAGGCACAGTAGGCACAAATGCCTAGGCCTCATAATATTTTAGGGGTCCATGAATATTTTAATTTCATTTAAAATAATAGGAAAAAACCTTCTATGTAGAGAAATGTTTTAATGTATAATATTAACATATTTGTCTTCATATTAGTATAATTGCAAAATATAATTTTAATATATTAATGTTTTCTGGAGGCAGGGGCCAACATGTCTAGGGACCACAAAAGTCATAATGTGACCCCTGCCTATCTTACTCCCCAATTCCGCCTTGTGAGTCCCACTCATCCCTCAGATCTCAGCCTGATTGAGAATATATGAAGTCCCCATATGTGTTCTCCCATCACTTTGTAATATAGAAATTAAATACATTATTGTGTGATTTTGTATTTAATGAAATAAAAAACCATGTGTACCTTGTTTGCCACTATATCCTCTGCATAAAGACTTATATAAAGTGATGTGAGACTCAGAAGGACTGAGAATTTTCTGCTATGCTGTCTCAAGTACTTGTTTGGTTGTCTGATCCTGAATTTGCTACTTACCAATTTAATCTCTTATTGATTCATTTTCCGTATTTTAAAAATGGGGATAATAAAGTTAGAATAGTACCTGGTATATAGTAAGTCCTATTTAAAGTTCTTCACATTATTAGAGGATTACTACTCTTGTCTACTACTTTTATTACTATTCTCATCATCATTATTATTCCATAAATCGGGTGAGTTAAGAAAATGTTTTGGTTTGTTAATTCCCTCCCTTTTACTATATCATGTAAATATGTTTTAAGTGGCCAGGTTCAGCCCTGGCCGGGTAGCTCAGTTGGTTGGAGCACCATCCCAATACACCAAGGTTGCAAGTTTGATCTCAGGCAAGGGCACATACAAGAATCAACCAATGAATGCATAAATAAGTGGAACGATGAATCGATGTTTTCTTTCCTCTCTCTTTCTCAAATCAATAAATAAAAATTAAAAAAACAAAAAGGGGGAGTCATTTTACCAACTTAAGTCAGAAAGTTTTTAGGAAAGTTAGAACTAATAGCTGTAAAGACAAGGAAACTGAGGTTTTGATAACTGAAAATACATAATTATCCATTAATTCAAGACTTTAGGGCTTTTAAAATATTCACACTAATCAGTTTATAATTTTACATGATAAGATCAAGATAGCAGAATATTTTCAGCAAAGAATAGCAAATCAGAATTCTCCCAAACATAAATTTCCATGAAAATCTAATAAAAATGAGAGGTGGCATTTATTATCTTTTTTTAAAACAAAAATCTTACCTATTTCCCCTAAATAGATGCTCTACACAGCTCAACACAATTTTCAACAATAATTACAATTTTTATACATAATTCCTTCTGCAGGCAAATAAAACAACATACCCCAAAGCAGTAAAAATAAAATAAAGCAACAGTTATCTGAAAAACCTACCAAGGATTTTTGTTTTGGTAAACATTTATGTTACCATTTAAAACTCAGACTCCTGAGATGGCCCTCGGGATAAAGTGACAGCTTCAGGTTTGATTCCCTCTGGTATTTCAAACAATACTCTACAAGCTAAAGACTGTTTGAGGATAAATGGCTGGCTACAAGCGTGAATGTGCTGAGGCTTTGCCGCGGGCCTATTATCTCACCTAATCATTATTCACAATCCCTCAGAAAAGCCTCAACTAAAATTGTGATTGCTATTTAGAACTAAACTTGTAGATTCATTTTTTAAATTTTTTTCATAATTTCATTTTTTGTCTAATTTATGTACCTTTAGATATCAACTGCAGCAAGTGTTAAAACCTAGCGCAACAGATACAGTAGAGTGTTGCTTTCTTTACTGATTTATTAAAAAGATATTTTTATAACAAAAATGCTTAAGGATGACATGGCACAATACATGTAACTGAATACATAAAGTTCTTAAAGGGAATATGAAAAGGAGTGATAATGGAGAGGAGTTTGGCAAATTCAGAATTTTGTAATACAGTTCTCATAAATCATCTTTTATTTGAAAATCCAGAATAATTTTTATAGATGCAATAGTGAACTGAGGGATGCAATAGTCCCTGAAAAATCAGGGAGTAAGCTAGAATCAAATCATGTCACAAATATCTTTTTTTTTAATACTTTAATTTAATTTAATTTTTTTAAATTTATTTACTTTTCAAATACATTTGCCTCTGCCTTCCCCCCACCACTTTCCCTTGCCCCCTCCCTCCCCCGCTCCCTCAACCCTTCCCCTTTGGTTTTGTCCATGAGTCCTTGCTATATGTTCCTTGACTTTCCCCTTCCCTTCCCTTTCCCTGCCCCCCTCCCTCCTTCCCTCTTGTCTCTGTTGATTTCTTTTCCTTTCAGTGTTGCTGGTCTTATTTGCCTTGCATCTTTGCATTGTTGGTTAGGTTCCGCTTATAGGTGAGATCATACAAATCATGTCACAAATTTCTTTAATTAGACCTTTTACTTTTTTTACTTAGGATCTCAAAAATATCACTTCTTGCCATCTATCCTGCCAAAAGTTTCCACTTTTGCTTTATTTCTAGGGTTGATCATGGCAATTCTTCACTGTTCTTCCCATAACCCTGTTTGCTTGAGTTGACAGTGAAATACAACATGTTACTGATTATAACAAGCAAGAATCTCCTCTCCTGTGAGCAGCAATTAAGAGCAAGGGCTGTATGTCTCAGACTGTCTGGGTTAGATTCAGATTCCTCACCTCTATCAAGGATATAGTAATAGTTCTTACTGAAAAGTAGATTGCAAGGATTAAATGAGAAAATTGATTTAAAGTATGTAGTAGATTGCCACATTGTAAGCACTCAATAATTGTTAGTTATTGTTGTTAATAATGATAAGCTTTTAGAACCTTTCATTAACATGTTGAATGCCATCTGAGAAAACTGGAAAAACACATTTGTGTGACTTTGGACTAACTTGACTTAAACTCTCTGTTCTTTTGTTTCCTTATTCATAAAACAGTATGGCCTGACAATATTAACCCAAAGGTCTCTACTAACTATTAAAACTTACATGATTTTACTTAACTACGACTAAGGTGCACACTTATTTTCCTTCTCTGCTTTTCGTATGTATTGACAATTCTATTTTCAGTTGAGACTAAGTTTGCTTTTTGTATCCTTCTTTGAATAAGAGCCATATCTGATGATATTCTGTACTCTTTCTGGCACTAGTAATCATGAGATATTTTCCTAATTTCCTATGATGAACTATTATATTCACTATCAAACCCCACAGAAGACCCTAAGAAGGTACTACTTTCTTCTAAACTGATACCTTAAAAACTGGTCAGATATTAATCATGTAAACATGTAAAAATTTGTATTCCATCTAATTCAAGGGTTAAAAAAAATCTGTTACATCTCTGGAGAGGTATATGTAAAGTTTTACTGTAAAGTCTTGTAAAGTCCCTATCAATATAGTAAAACAATCCACAATTTAGGAGAGTAGCTTCTGAAGACAGAAAAATAATATTTATATCATGGTATAAAAAGTTATAGCTTCTAATAAGGCATTTAGTAAAAATGCAAACTGAGGGTTTTTACTAAGACATAACTAGTAACAAAAAAGTATGGGTCAAAAACAAAAGAAAAACAAAAAAAAGTAATGCCTAAGTAATGAGCAACACATTTTTTTGGGTCACAATTAGCTAGTATAATGAAATTCTCATAGAGGCTATTTTAAAATCCTAAATTAGATAACACTGGTCTTAGCTAATGTTATGTTTGGTATAACCTTAAAACTATTTTGTATTGGAAGTCAATGATTTTGGCAAGAAAAACTATGGCAAATGTAAAATACAGATTAGGTAAAATGACCTTTAGAGTCACTCTCATAATGAAATATTAAAAGATGAAATAACCTGATGTTTGAATTTACTTCAAAATAATACAAGAGATTTAAAAGAAACAAATTAGCTATGAGTTCTTAATTATTGAAGCCAAACCGAGGTACATGGGGGTTTATTATACTATTCTGCCAAATCTTCTATGTTTGAAACTTTACTAAAAATAAAGTTTAAAAGCCAGTGTACATAGAGACACCAAAACCAGAATCCATGCAGAGGAAGACAGATAGATTTAACCTCATAAAATGTTAACCTTACATGGCAAGAATGAAGCACATAAAATCAAAACAAAGCGAACATAAAAAAATGAAAAAATGGGAAATAATTATAACATGATTTATAGTGTTAATATCCTTAATATGATTCTTGATTCTTTGCAATCAAGAAAAACCACTAAAAAGCCCAAGAAAAATTTGGAATGGAGCATAAATGAGATGGTCAAAAAAAGAATATAAAGGACAAATAAAAATACAAAAAGATATTTCTCTCACTAGTATTCAAGTAAATGAAAGTTAAAATGCCATATACTTTTCTCATTTCAGATTTATTTAAAAACAAAAGCAGTTAATATCAAATGACAAAACTATAAAGTAGCACTCATAAACTGTTGGTAAAAATGGAACTTGGTAGAGATTTTTACCATAGTTACTTTTTGATCCACCAATTCCATTTTTAAGAATATACCATAACTAATATTTTCCAAAGCATTAAGTGGATGTTGTCAGATGTTATTTTGTGTATGTGTGTGCAAGTCTAAATTTAATTTTCAATGTAAATTTATATAATGGCACCTAAATTATTTTCTCCTTTAAAATTTTTTCTTTGCTTTTATAAAAATAGACTTTATTTTTTAGAGATATTTTGGACTCAGAAAAATTGAGCAGGAAGTACAAAAAATTTTCATATGTGCCCTTCCCATACAAATATACAACTTCTCAAACTATCAACATCCTACAGACAGGTGTTATTTTAAGAAAGGATTCTATAATCAAATAAGTTTGATTTCTAAGACTTTAGTATACTAAATATTTGTATTTTCTAAGACAGTGGATAATAATATTTCCTTATATTCTGGGTCATGGAACCCTTTCATCAGAGAGCATGCCTAGGAACTAAGGTTCTGCAATGCTTACTTCTGGAAATTGTACTAAAAAAATTCATGAGACATGAATTCAAAGATGTATGTACAAGTGCATTCACTGAAGGCATGTTAACCACAGGGAGAAGTTGAAAAGACCCCATATGCTCAGTAATTGGAAAGTGGTTACATAGTTTATGTTACAGCCTTAAACTGGGATATTATATAACCATTGGCAGTGGTAATGTGGATGATATTTACTGGCATGAAAATTGCCACAACTTGCTAAGTGAAAGAAGCAGTCTAGTCAAAGAACATTTATATCCTATTGTTTCTGGTCATAATCAAAATAATTAGATAGACATATGTTATGCACAGACATATATATCAATAAATTCAGAGAGACATTTAACAAAATATAAAGAATAGTTATTTCAAGGTGGTAGGGGTACTATACTTTAATGTCATACAGATATTTTTAAAATGAACATATTAATTTTATAATAGAAATATGTTTTTTTAAAGGCAATGTGATTATGTCAACTCCTTGGCGTTTGACTTTATAGATATCAGAAGATGCTTTCCATATTTAATAAAAGGTAAATTCACAGACAAGAAAACTATAATTATATAGTAATTCCAGGAGAGAAGAACCCACAATTCCTACCTTCTGGAGAGAAACTGATAAAAACATAACAAGTGCCGTGAAATCCAGCAGCGTAAAGGAGGCGGTAAGTCTCTAGATGCTGTAGGCCTTTATGAGTCCCTAGATGGGAGCACCTCTTCTCTCTGAAACAGAAGTAACGGGAAACACACACATTTATTCAAAAGGGCAGCTGAATGAAAACCATTCCCAAACACAGACTGGAGGCTATACAGGTGGCCTGTTTTCAAGTAGGGTCTCATAGGTAAATAGGTGGAAATATTATCTCTTATTGCATAACTTTGGAAAAATTATCATTTCTGTACCTCCGTCTCCTTATTTGAAAATGGGCATAATAACAGTACTCAACTAGAAGGGTTGCTACAAATATTCATAAAATATTCACAACACTGCCAGATACAATAGTATATGCTATATATGTGTTTGTAAAAATAAATACCTGGGCTGGGTTGGTTATTAATAGAAGCCCTTCATAGAGTATATTACTGTAAGTGACATTTTACTTCCATTCACATCTCAAGTAATCCTCACCTCAATGCTGTGAGGTAGGTATTATTACCACCTGGCCCTCAGCTTTGTAAATTAGAAACCTGATTTTATCAGCTCCTAAAACTGTTATGAACTCACAAGAAACTGATCAATTAAAAAGGAGAATATTTTTGTTGTTATAAATGATATTCAGTGGTTTGAATAAAATACTGTTTACTGATATTTGCTCTATTTGAGTACCAAACCATTAAAAAATGACCTATCAGTTTAAAATTAAAGCAATGAATATTGAAAATTGAAACTGGACCTTCTATGAAGTCAGAATAGTGTGTGTTTCTACTGTTTTACCAATTTTATTTTAAGGCTTATATGATATCTGAGAAGGCACACCATTACAAATGGGACATTTTTGCCAAGAATATTTAATCTAAATCTAATAATAAATTTTTTTTCAGAAAAATCTAAATTAAGGAATGTCTTACAAAAAATAGGCCCAGATTTTTTTTTTTTTTTTTTTAAAGAGATGGGGAGAGAAACATCAATGTGAGAAACATCGATTGGTTGCCTCTCACATGCAGATTGAACTTGAAACCTGGGCAGGTGCCCTGACTGGGAGACCAATGGGTGACCTTTCGCTTTGCGGGACAATGCCCAACCAACTGAGCCACAATGGTCAGGGCTGGCCTAGACTTTTTAAAAAACATGCCAATGTCATGACAGAAAAAGGCTGGGAAATATTTTTTGTTTAGATTAAAGGAAAGTAAATGGATAGGACTACTGTATACAATATAGGATCCTTAACTGGTTTTTGGTTCAGGGGAAAAAAGATAGCTATATTTAATGGACAATTAGAAAATTTAATATACAGACTTTTAAAATCTCTATTGATTAATACATTTAAAATTAACTTAGATGGTTCACTCTTATAGATGAAATTATTCATGTATTTGTGATCATCATAATTTATTAAATACCTATTCAGTGTGGTAAGCCTGCAGATAATAAAAATTCTTACAAATAACAGACTTTAAAATACAGACTTGGCTTGTCCAAAGGGGTTAAGTGAAGGGTAATGAGGACCCCTCTGTCTCAGTCTGGCAAGTCAGCAAAACAGCTAATCTGTCATCTGTTATATGTGGGATTCAGGCCATCTTCCTATCAAAGTATTTTCCCTTACACTACAAGGAAAAAATTCAGAATGTTAGAATTGATTGCTACTTCATGCAGCCTTCAGTAAAGTTCCACAAGAGTGGCACATCAGGAAGCAGAGAAAGGGAAAAGGAGTTTTGCCAAAAGAGCTACTTTGTGGCTAAGAATCAGATGATCTGGAGCCTGGCAGGATTGAGGAACCCAAATTATAGATGTTTTATAATGATCTCTTATTTATTTCTTGAATAAATTATTTCCATAATACAGAATTGAAAGATATAAAAAGGCAATGAAAAATTTCTTTTTCAGTCTTGTTCCCAGGCACCTGTTTTCCCTCCCCAAAGGCAACCACTGACACCAGATTTTTGTATCTTTTCAGAAATGTGTAATGCACTGCCATATCTACACATGCATTCACAGAAATGGAGCAAGTTATAGACACTGTCCTATACCTTGCTTTCTTCACATGTTTTGTCAATTGATCATTTCAGTACATATAGAGCTGCCTTATATGTCATTATTATAAAGCTTATGGCATAAAAACTATAGAGCAGACAAGAATGAACAAGGATTTTAACAGATGTTTTCCCATGAAGAGGAAATAAGATACTGGCCACCAGTCAGGGAAAAGCATCTAGGTGTCTTGAGTAACAAGTGCAGAAGACAATGACTGAGGAAGGTACCTGGGAGGGTTATCTGAAGGTTTAAAGAAGCCAGAATATTATGTGTATTGTGGCAGAGTGCCTGAAAAGTTACTGAAGCCTCTGCTATGAGAGGGTTGCAAAAATGGCTAAGACTGATCTGGCAGACATAAAGGAGACTGAGGTTTAAAGAAATGCAGCGAGTGTGTAGTTCTCACAACTGCAGACGATGGCAAAGATTGTGGCAGTATGTCCAGTGTATGAAGTCCAGAGGCACAGTAAGAGGAACCGCATCTCAGTAGGCGCAGGCACATGGTGCCAATATGCCAAGGGACAAACAGTAACTTAGCAGTGACCAGCGAGCAGAGAGAAGTGTGGAATTTCATACTTACCCACTGGTGCCAGAACGATATGAGTCTCCCCAGGAACTTGAAGAATAAAAGGGAAGGAGAAAATAAGGGATAGGGAGGGTCTTAGTTTAAAGCCTAAAGTAACTCAATTTTATTTCAGAAATGACCAAGCAACTACCAATTGGTAAGATTAAGTTTTCCTTTATCTGTGGAAATGCTGGTGGTGGTCACAGGGCGCTGGGGGTGGGAGGGAGTGACCAGGAAAAGGGGTTTGTGAGATAAGTCAGTTTCAGATGCAGGCAAACAATTTTATACACGAGATAAACAACTATAAAATTCAAATTTACATTGTCAGCTCACAGGGCTGTCAGAAAGACACAATGAAATGATTGTGTGAAAATGTACAAACAATAAATGGTGTGATTTTCTGATTACTATTTCTGACAGTAACCTTTCTTTGACTTTTCACCATGTTCTTGGGATCTAACAGTCTTATAATTCCAGATTGTATTACATAATACAGAGTATTAGCTCTGAAGTAAGTGAATCTTGGGTTCATGTTCTACCTCTGTTACCCACTAGCTGTATGAGTTTAGGGAAGTAACTTCTCTGAGTCTCTCTATGGTTTTTATTTATAATACATAGTATGATAATCAGAAATCATTTCAGGCCCTGGCTGGGTAGCCCAGTTGTTTAGAGTGTCATCCTCATATGCCAAGGTTGCAGGTTTGATCCTTAGTCAGGGCACATACAAGAATCAACCAAAGAATGCATAAATAAGTGGAATAACAAATTGATGTTCTTTACCCCCCCCCACCTTTTTCTCTCTCTCAAATCAATAAATAGTGGGCTTCCAGCCAAGATGGTGGTGTAGGCAAGCATGGCTCACCTCTTTGCCCAACCACATCAAAATTACTACTAAAGTATAACAACCATCACTCAGAACCATAAGGAATCAGGTTGAATGGAAGTCTGACAACTACAGAATTAAAGAGAGCACATCCATCCAGACCAGTAGGAGGGGGACTGATGCAGAAAGACTGGGTCTTTCACTCATGTGTGGTGGATAAAAATTCAAGAGGGATATCTCAGGAGTGAGCAGGCCCAGTCCCACACCAGGCCCCTCAGCACAGTATTCCATGCCAGGATAGAAGTCCCTGCAACTTCTGGCTGCAAAAATCAGTGGGGGTGGAAGAAAATGCTGGAACCCCAAGCAGTTCCTCTTAGAGAACGCACACATGGACTCACCTACTCAGACTATTTTCCTCTGAGCTCCTGTGCCAGGTTGGCAACTTGAAAGGAACCGGTGTCATAATGGAAGAGGCTGAAGTGTCTGGCATTGGGGTGAGGAGAAGCCACTGTCCCTTTTCTAAGCCCCCCTTGAAGAGCCACGGGGCCGGCAGGCTGGTGCCATACTTGAGTCTCCATCAACCTGGCTACCACTGCTTGACCGGCCTTGGAGATCCCCAGAGACTCTGCCCCACCCAATTACTGGCCCATCCTGTTCCATATGAATGACTAGTCCTGGCTCATGCTTCACAACTTCTTAAATGCTATCAGACAAGCAACAGCTGGCCTCAGTGAGCTCCAGGCGGGGCACTAGCAAATGCCAGATTAGTTTCACAGTGTGGCTTCACCTGGGAATCTCCAAGTCCAGCACAAATCACAGCCATCTCAGATTGCTTTACAGCTCAGGAATGGAGGCCCCAGGCAAAACACAGGTGGGGGCTGATCTTGACCCCCCCCCACCACCCAGGAAGCCCCAGGGCCAGCGCACCCAGTGGACAGCTACAGACTACTTTGGAGCACCGCCACCCTGCCCCTGCACAGCTGACCCTCCATGGAGGATGGAGGGTGGAGGTTGGTGGTAAGCAGTCACAGCCAATCCTCACAGCTGACTGGCCTGGGTAAATCCCTCCCACTGATCTGCCAACAGCAACCAAGGCTCAACTGCAAGAGGAAGGTGCACTGAGCCCGCAGAGAGGGAACCTCTCGAAAACCCATCTTGGGTGATAGGGGAGGCTGCGCCACTGGACCCTACAGGACACCCACTACATTAGGCCACACCACCAAGACACAGATTCAAAGCGGTTCTACCTGACACATAGAAACAAACACAGGGAGGCTGCCAACGCGAGTTGACAAAGAAACGTGGCCCAAATGAAAGAACAGATCAAAACTCCAGAAAAAGAGCTAAACAAAATGGAGATAAGCCATCTATCAGATGGAGAGTTCAAAACACTAATTATAAGCATGCTCGAGGAACTTACTGAGGACCTCAGCAACATAAAAAAGATGCAGTCAGAAACGGAGTCACTAATTGAAATAAAGAACAATGTACAGGGAAAGAACAGCAGAGTGGATGAAGCCAAGAATGAAATCAATGATTTGGAACATGAGGAAGCAAAAAACCACCAATCAGAACAAGAAGAAAAAAGAATCCAAAAATGTGAGGGTAAAGTAAGCAGCCTCTGGGACAACTTAAAGAGATCCAACATTCACATCACAGGGGTGCCAAAGGAGAAGAGAAAGAGCAAGAATTGGAAATCTATTTGAAAAAATGAAAGAAACCTTTCCTAATTTGGCAAAGGAAATAGACATGCAAGTCCAGGAAGCACAGAGAGTCCCCCAAAAGTTAGACCCAAAGAGTACCACGTCAAGACACATCATAATTAAAACGCCAAGGGTTAAAAATAGAGAGTGAATCTTGTAAGTAGCAAGAGAAAAGCAGAGTTACCTACAAAACAGTTCCCATAAGACTGTCAGCTGGTTTCTTAAAAGAAACTTTGTAGGCAAAAAGGGGCTGGCAAGAAGCATTCGAAGTGCTGAAAAGCAGGCACCTACATCCAAGATTATTCTATCCAGCAAAGCTATCATTTAGAAAGGAAGGGCAGATAAAATGCTTCCCAGATAAGGTAAAGCTAAAGGAATTTATCATCACCAAGCCATTATTATATGAAATGTTAAAAGGATTTATTTAAGAAAAAGAAGATCAAAACTATGAATATTAAAATAACAACAAACTCGTAACTATCAACAACTGAATCTAAAAAATAAAAAAAACAAACACCAAACTAAGCAAACAACCAGAACAGGAACAGAATCATAGGTATGGGGATCATTTGGAGGATTATCAGCTGGGTGGTAGAACAAAGGAGAAGGAGAGATCAAGAAGCATAATTGGTAGGAACAAAATAGACAGGTGAATGTCAAGAATAGTATAGGAAAGGGAGAAGCCAAAGAACTTAAATGCACAACCCACAGACATGAACTAAGCGGGGTGGATTGCTGGAGGGAAGCAGGGTACTGGGTGGAGGGGGGCGAAGGGAAAAAGCTGGGACAACAGGAACAGCATAATCAATAAAATATACTTAAAAATATAACCAATAAATAAAAAAATTAGAAACAATATTTCAAATATGTATTAGGTAAGATAATGAAACGTACATAGCATATTGGCCCAAAATTGATGGATTTACTTACTTTCTTTAAAGTTTAAACTATGTTGTCCAGTTTTTGATTTGGAAAATTTAATCATCTTGTCATATGTCTTGATTATAAGAGATTGAGCTACATAATGTACGGCTCTTAGTTACTGCTCTCAGGCTAATGTGGTAATAATATACATCCCACATGTTGTGGAGGAAGCAGGTCTATAATAAAACCATTTAAATGCAAAATATGTAATGCATAAACAGCAATCTCCTCAAATCTTATTTTGAGACTCAGTATAGGAACTGAGTATGGTAATTTCCCATAATCTCCACATAGGAATTCCATTTTTAAAAGAAAGGTATTTATCTAAAATCTAACAAATGTTATATTAAATGTTAAAAAGAAGAAAGTATACATTCCATAAAGAATACAATTAAAAAAGGAGAAACTATATAGTAGATAATAAAATAAACAATATTGATTTCTGGTTAAAGATGGCAGATTGAACATAAACATTTAATTTTATCCCACTTCAAAACCACACTAAAATACAATATAATATTAAATATTTTATTAAAAAGAATAAACCAAGAAAGAAAAGTAGAATAGAGATGAATGATAGGAACCAAAATTTGGAAGCTAGAAGGCAGAAAAACTATAGCTAAGTGACCTAGCAGACCCAAGCGAGTAGAGGCCTAAAGCAGCATTAGGTAAAGCCAGGATGCAATTTCATTCGTCCTGCAGTTTCCAAAAAAACTTAGGAATTGGTGGCACTAAGACTTGTGAAAGTCGGTTAAAGGTGGAAGTAAGAGCAAGGATGTCTGGAATTTTCTTTGAAAATTATTCTTTTACATTCTCTTTCTAGCCTTCAAAACTGGACAACCACCTCTCCCTCTGTCATCCTAGCAGAGGAGTAAATGTTTATTCTTTGAGGTTGGTAAAACAGAAAGTTCTTTAGGAAATTTTGCAGAATTCTGGAGGGCAGAATACTGCAGGGGTCCCCATCCTCTGGGCCTCGGACCGGTATCGGTCTGGGCCTATTAGGAACTGGGCTGCACAGCAGGAGGTGAGGTTGAATGTCATGCACTTGAATCATCCAGAAACCATCCCCCCCGCCCCGCCCCCATGGTCTGTAGAAAAATTGTCCTCCGCAAAACTGGTCCCTGGTGTCAAAAAGGGTGGGGACCACTGCTCTACTGAGAACAGGACTGAATGACCTTTTACATGCGGAATACTGAGACTCCAACTCCTCTTCTACTTGGTTTGCAGAATGTCAGTAACCCATCATGTAACTAACTTCTAGGCAGGAGAGTAAAAAATCTCCTTTGGTGAAGCTAACTGGACTGGAACTGAAGGTATTCACTAAAATGATATTGGGGGTTCCTGAACAAACAGCATAGTCAGATTTAGGGAACTGACAGTTATTAATCCCCAATTATAGGTTATCTAAGCATTCTTTCTTATTACTTTACATGTGAGCTGACAGACGAACACTAGATATCTGAGGAAAGCCCCTAATGTGACAGAAAGCCTAAAGCAAGTAAACAGGAAACAGAACTATTCAGGGAAATAAAACTTCCAAAAAAAAATTTATTCTCAAAGAGATAAGAGAAAAACTGCATCCATGAAACAAGAACAAATTGACATTTTTTAAAAAGAGGAACAAAGAGTTACTGAAAAAGAAAATTAGGTTAGAAATGAAAACCTCAAAGAAGAGGTTAGATAATATCCCAGCAAGTAAAGAAACTAAGAAAAAGAATGTAGGAGAGAAAGGATAAAAAAAATTAGAAAACCAATCTAGAGATTTAACATCCGGATAGCAGAAAGAAAAGAGAAAATGAAGAGAAAGAAATCATCAAAGAAGCAATTCATGAAAATTTTCCTGAACTTAAGAACATTAATTTCTAGGTTAAAATGGTTCACTGAGTGTCTAGTCAGATGAATGAAAATAGAACCCCAACAAGGCACACCATAGTAAAATTTCAGAACTCTGATACAAATAGAAAACAGTAAAAGTTTCCAGAAATAAAAAATATATAAAACAGAAATTAGATTGTCTTTCAACTTTTCAACACTAAAGACAATAGAGAGATACCATAAAAATTATGAGATAATGAATTCCAAACCAGAATGTCTATACTAAGCCACAATATCAATCAAGTGTCAGTAAAGCCTAAAGACATTTCAGACAGACAAGATCAAAGCTATTGTTAGAATACTCTATCAAAATGAGAGAGTAAAGGAAGAAGGAAAGACATTTAAAACTGGAGATCCAATTCAAAACAGGTACAAAAAGAAACCCCAATGTGACAGTAAACAGGGGTCTGTTTAATCTGGGACAGAAGTTACAGCTGAATCAGAAATAAGTATTCAGGAAACCAAGCAAATAAAAAATAAGGCAATTATTAATTTTAGGGAAGGCAGAGAATTAGATATATAATCTGGTTAAGCTTAAGACACGAAATGAGTTTATACAGTTATAAAATGTGTGTAATTGAATATTAAACATCAAAATTATGACACAGCCATCTTGAGAAGGTGGCATATTTGTGGTGATGGTGTAGGGGATACAAAAGAGATTTAAATCTGTACCTTCCACAGTGCTGCACTAATAGATTATATGTGAAGCTGAAAAAATCAGTAAGTAGAAATATTATCATGTTATTTATAGATATTCTTTTTCATAAACAGCAAAAATAAAAAAATAAATAGTGTTTCTGGGAATTGGAAAAATGATGAAAGGAAATTCAAAGCAGGGAACTGTTGTTCTTTTCTAAAAATATGTTTTGTAGGACTACTTGATTTTTTAAAACTATTGGCATGTGTAACTTTGATAAATACAAAACAAAACAAAAAGAGCAAAAAAAATTTATCATTAACAATGATTTGTGAAAACTTAGTAGGTGTTCATAAATTCTTAAATGTGGTTGCATGAATTGTCACTGTCCACAGTGACGCATCCAAGGATGGGCACTTACATAACCTTATAGGATAAGTTTCTAGAGAACAGTTGTTGCAACAAACATGTGCTATGGCAGCCAGTGCAAGGCAGGTGTCTAAATATTGCTATTAATTGATAACAATGAAAATAAAAAAACAGGCACTGCAGTGGGTTCTTGACTTCCTGGGTTTAAATCTTTAACTCCATTTATATAATCTTGGACAAGATATTAAACCTCTTTTTGCTTAAGCTTTCTTATCTGTAAAATTCTTATTTCATAGGGATATTGTATTACTTGATATATTATAGGAACAATGCTTAGCACAGTGCCTGACATAATGAAGGGCTAATAAATGTTAACTTATTTTAATTGTTGTCCCAAATTCCTAACTCTGGATTATAAAGTCCAGTGTACCTTCTCCCACCTTCTTGCACAGACCTTGGGACATTTTATTTCCCACAAATTTCTTGTTCAGCTATCCCACAGAGTTCAAACTTAACTACCACCCTAAAATCAATCATACCTGTTTGATTCAAAACCTAGACTAGAAATAAGTATCATACCTAGAACCACCTCTATTTTTTTATCCACTGCTGCTTCCCTTTTCCCTCTAAGGAAGCCTAGAGCAGGATTTCAAAACAGAAGACCTGCGTTTGGGTAGGTCATTTAGCCTCTCTGATTATCCATTTTCTCATCTGTAAGGTGGAGATGGTAACGTCGCTAGAGTGGACATTTGAAGTTTGCCACCCACCATGCTTTACTGCTACTCTTGGCAACTGTGCACTGACTTTCCTTTGGACAATCACCTATTTCCCAGCTCTAAGGCGGCTCTAACTGCCAAAGTCAGTCAAAGTACCTAGCCATTCCTCTGTCCACAGTGACGCATCCAAGGATGGGCACTAAACTGAATTAAGTAATAGTGATACTCAAAAAGGTCAGGGTCACCAAAGTGTGAAGCTGACTATGGAGCCAATCCAGAGGGAAAGAGTTGCAGGCCGAAAATTCCTTTTTAAAAAACAATTCCATCCTATCAACCAAAATATTCCTTTTTAGCCCAGCGTGTGTGTGAGTGTGGGGGGGGAGGGGGAGAGGGAGAGGAGGGTGGGAGAATGTTTTTCAACTGCAACCAAATGAGTCTTAACTCCTACCTACCTTATAAACATTATCTCCACTGTTTCTAGGGTTGATCGACTGAGATGATATAAAAATATTTGGTAAACATAAAGCAGTATGTAAATGTTAATTGTTGTTATTGCAGTTTTTAATAACAAATCAATGTTATTCAGAAAGCAAACTATGCCTTTAAACAGTTATTACTTATTTTCACAAAAATCAAAGTACCCTCTTAAGAGTTTGGATATGGTAGATATTATTTGTGAATATCTATTTTGTATGAAAATATAAAAATGTACAGTTGTTCATGTGAGAACTGCTCAAATGGCTTCCTTATCTATCAAACTTAAAAGTTTAGGCCATTCCTCTCCTCCCCCAATCTCTATTTTACCCTTTAAAATTTATGCTCCATAAACCTGTTTAAATCCTTTTAAAATATGTATTCTGTACTAATTACATACAAGTGAATTTTATCAGACTTAATTAGTAAAATCTGGGGTAGTTCATTTTATTATTTATAAATGAAACACTAATTAAAGGGAAATGGAAAAATGGAACCCAGTTCCTATAAAAGCTGATTTTATAAACTTGTAAAATAAAATACTTAGAAGTTAGAATAACAACTGGAAGTAAATGGATATTCCAAATTAGCTCAAAGGCTTTAAAAAGGCATTTGTTTTTTTAAATAGATCTATCTCTTCATGTCTATAGGATTAATTTTACTGGAAATTCTTTTTTCTAGCTAAAGCAGAAGTAAACTTTAGTTCCACTCCTGTTTCATTTCTCAGAAACTGAATAAGTGCAGTTGGAGTAAATGCTGCTTACAGTATTTGCTCCATTTACTTGTCTTATCTCTAGATTAGGCTCCTTTAGGTAAAAGATCAGATAATCAGGCAATGAGGATGATTCTTGGTCTCACTCTCTATTATAATTACCTGATAACAACAATGAATATAATAGTGAAAAAATCATGAACATGAGCGTATACAATTTCTCATTATGAAAAACATCCAATAAAAATCTAAGCTTTAATTAGATTTTTTAAAGAAAGAAAATGATGAAATAAGAATGACATTCTCTGATTAAAAACAAGTAACCACACAGGGGTCACTAGTAAAAATTTAATACCAATTCAAAATAGTATTAGACTAATTATTTGTCAGGAAACATCATAAAATGCTAAAATTCCAGTCCAATAAAATGGACTCTTTTTAATAAAACAGAGTCACAAACTGTGACTGTGAAGAGTCTGGTGTTAAAATAAGTTTTGTCCTTCAAAATGGTTATCCTGGGAGGCCAAAAACCAAGCCCAGGAATGCTAAATTGTTCAATATTTTGAACAATTATTCCCAATACTTTGGGAATTTCTCTTTTGTAATTGGCTTTACAATGAGCTTTTGCACCTCACAAGATTGTTGTTTTTGACCTCAAAAGGCCTACATAACTTATGACCCACTGAACTTAGTTTGAGATGACACTTAGTAGGTTTCTGAATTCAGATAAAACTAGTGTATATATTCAAAATAGTGTATCAAGGAACAAAAGCAATTCCATAAATATTTTGTGCAAAGGCAGGATACACAGAATAAGCCTACAGTTTTCTAAGTGCTACTAAGAAAGAATCAAATAATATAAATTTAAAATTTTCTGCTTCTCACCTTCCCTACAATTACATTTTAAATTAGTAATAAAATAGTAGTCCTAATATGCAAATCTAATATTAAATTGCAGACTGTGAGGTTAAATTTTAAAAAAAGAGCAGCTCCTAGAAAAAATTCAATTTAACAAACATTTATTGACTGTATTCTATGTGTCTACAGTAGTGCTAGGATATAGAAAAAAATAATATACAGTCCAGACCCTCAAGGCACTTATAAACTAGTGGAAGAGGAAGTTATGTACCATAACCACTACGACATTCTTCTTCAATTCTAGACTTGAGTAGCTAAATGAAATCTTAGTTCTGTAAGTTAATTTACATCCAAATACTTTATGTTTTCTCATGCCTATCCTATTACCACTAACATTTCGTACCTTTATAAACATATATCACATTAAATTGTACAAATTTTTTAATATATCTGCATTCTAGCTGGGCTATGAACTCCACCACAGCAAGAAGTGGAGGTCATCATAGCAGAGCACATGTACAACTGTATGAATCGAAAGGGTTGAATGATAAGGCAGGAAGTTAAATATAATATCGTTGAAAGAAATGCAAAGAGGTATAAGAACAGAAAGAGAGGATTATAGATAGATGGGACAATTAAATATCATTAAATTTCCAATTTTGTGATTGAGTGTTGGATGAGGTATGGGGAAAAGTGGTAAGAAAAATACCTAGACAAGTTAGTAGCGATCTGCGTGGGTCCGCTTTCCCAGACCTGTGTAACTGGGGAACCAATACAGGTGCCATGAAATTGCCCTTGGGAATCTATCTACATGACTGAACAAAATGCAAATGTCTATACTATTTTAGAAAAATGTAAAGCACTGTTTACCGAATGGTGCTTCATGAAATGATATACTCAGAGAAATGCAATACATGCTGTCAGATCCCAGTTCAATCCAGTATATTTTCCAAATAACGTGACCATGAAACCCTTCACTGATGAAATTCTTATGTCAGTTCAGAAAATAATGTCATAATTTCCCTATGTTTAATATGTAAGGCATCACTATATTTTAACTTAAAATATGAGTCATTAAAATGTTCTATTTCCAGTGTTAAAATATTACACTACTCTTGGGAACAACTCCTGAATATCTTCTGTTTCGTAGCAGAGGATATGAAATAAAATCATAATAAATAAGAAATTACCAATATAAGTTTACTTTTTTTTTTGTTCCAAATTTATTGAGGTGACATTAGTTAATTATATAGGTTTCAGGTGTACACTTCTATATTATCTATATATTGTATTGTGTGTTCACTACCAAGTCTCCTTCCTTCACATTTATCCCCTTTATACCTACCGCCTTTTCCCTCTAATAATCACCATACTGTCATCATTCTTTCTTTTTATTTTTTTTGCTTAATCCCTTTACCTTTTTACCTAGCCCCACAACCACCTTCTCTCTGACAGATGTCAGTATGTTCTTTATCAATGAGTCTGTTTTTATTTTGTTAGTTAATTTTGTTCATTAGATTCCACATATGAGTGAAACCATATGGTATTTGTCTTTCTCTGACTGGCTTATTTCACTTAGTGCAGTACTCTCTAGGTCTATCTATGGTGCTGCAAAAAATGAGATCTCCTTCTTCTTTTTTTAAATCCTCACCTGAGGGTATGGTTTTATTGATTTTTGAGAGAGAGATGGAGATTGAGAGAAAAACATTGACATGAGAAAGAAACATGGATCAGTTGCATCCCATATGTTCCCTGACTGGGGCTCATATGTGCAACCTAGTTATGTGCCCAGACCAGGGATTGAATCTGCAACCTTTAGGAGTACAGGATGATGCTCAACCAACTAAGCCACCCGGCCAGGGCAAGATTTCCTTCTTTTTTATGGTTGCGTAATATTCCATTGTATAAATGTACCACAGCTTTTTTATCCACTTATCCACTGATGTGCACTTGGGCTGCTTTTGTTTTATATACCCAAACCTACAAGAAACACTTTATTGTTCAAGGTTGAATGATTTAGACTACAGTGGGATTTAGTGAAATAAACATAAAGTTTGACTTAGATATAATACCTTAAAAACACCAAGAAATGGGAAACAAAGTGAACGTCCATAAACAGAAGAATAGCTAAATAAATTTTGGTACGTCCAAACCACACACTATACTGCAGTTATTAAAAAAAAATAAAGCTATTTCCAAAGTATTCTAGAGTGAGAAATACAAGGTGCAAGTATATATGTGTGTTTATGTTCACATTTTTTAGGGCAATTAACAAAAGTTATCTATCTATCTTCTATCTACACACACACACACACACACACAAAGTCTGTCCAGAAGGTATCCAGCCATGCAATATGAAAAATAGAGACATTTATTGAAGAAAATACAAGAAACACTGTACGTAGGACAATGACACCAAAGTCCCCTTCTAAGTAGGACTTTGGGACCTCCCTCAGTTCTCCCAATCGCCATCATCTCCCCTGTCATATTTTCCTGAATTTCATTGATCGTAGGAAATCTCTTCCCTTTCAAAGGTGATATTCATTTTGAGAAAAGCCAGAAGTTGCTGGGTGCCAAATCTGGGCTGTAGGGGGGTGGAGTCACCTGGGTGATTAGATGTTTTGTCAAAAAACTCTGCACGAGATATGGTGCATGAGTGGGCACACTGTTGTGATGAAGCTGCCAATCACCAGTTGCCCACTGCTGCGGCCTTCTGAATAATCAGAATAGTTTCCACAGAGAAATGTTCAAGCTGACCTCAAAATCTGATGCAGATTCGTTGCTCTACTTGCTCAGTAATTTTGAATGCAATGGTCACACAGTACACATATTCACTCAACAATGTCTACCATGCCCACTGACTAGTATAGTGAAGTCATCATTGTTCATGCATGTGCATTCCAGTACACTCTCCTTGGCTGCCAAGTTATGTTGATGTCATGCAAACTGTTCTCATTATATTAACAATGGATGGACTTTTTCTGGACAGACCTCTTATAGACAGGGGTGGTTATAGTTACTTTCCTTTCATCACTTTGAATATTTTTTGCCAATCCCTTCTGGCCTGCAAATCTATAACAGTATAGAAATCAGTTTCTGTTGGGAAATCAGCCGATAGTCTTACAGGAGCTCCCTTATAGGTAACTAAGTGCTTTTCTGTTGCTGCTTTTAAGATTCCCTCTGTCTTTTACATTTTACATTTTAATTGTGATGTGTCTTGGTGTGGGCCTCTTTGGGTTCATCTTGTTTGGGACTCTCCACACTTCCTGGACTTTTATGTCTATTTCCTTCACCAAGGTTGGGAAATTTTCAGTAATTATTTTTTCAAGTAGGTTTTCAATTTCTTTCTCTCTTTCTAGACCCTATGGTGTGGATATTGGTATGCCTGAAGTTGTCCTAGTAGCCTCATTTTTTTTGGATTCCTTGTTTTTCTCTTTGCTCTTCTGATTTGGTTGGTGTTTTTTGCTTCCTTATATTCCAAATTGCTGATTTGATTCTCAGCTTCATCTACATTACTGTTGATTCCCTGTAAATTATTCTTCATTTCAGTTATTGTATCTTTCATTTCTGAGTAGTTCTTTTTTATGGTTTCCACATGCTGTTGAAGTTCTCACTAAGTTCATCTACTCTTCCCCTATGTTCACTGAGCATCCTTATAACCAGTGTTTTAAACTCTGCAGCTACTAGATTGCTGATTACCATTTTGTTCAGTTATTTTTCTGAGGTTTTGTTCTTTTATTTGGGCCTCTTTTTTTTTTTGTTTCCTTAAGTTGGTAGCCTCCTTGTATTTGTTTCTATGTATTACGTAGAGCTGCTGCATCACCTGAGCTTGACAGACTGGCCTAATGTAGCAGGTATCCCTTAGGGTTCAGTGGCACAGCCACCCTGTTCACCCGAGCTGGGCACTCCAGGTGCAATCTCCCTCCTCCCACCCACCCTGTTGACTGTGTACACCATCCTGTTGTTCTTGAGCCTTGATTGCTGTTGGCATGAGCGGGAGGGATTTACCACCAGGCTGATTGGGTGCAAGTATTGATTGCAAACACCATAGAGGATCAGCTGTGCAGGGGCCCACTGCATAGAGGACATTTCAGTGGGGTTCTAGTGCCCACAGAGTCTACTTCTTGAGCGTGTCACTTAAAAATATGGCTGGATGGTACTTCAACATGGTCTGAATATGTCCACTGGGTGTGCTGACTCTGGAGTCTTCTGGGAGGTGCTAGCCAAGTTCAGCCGCTACCTGTGTTCTGCCTGGAGCCATAAGGCATGAGTTACAAAGTGATTTGCAGATGGCTGCTACTTGTGCTGGGCTTGGAGGTGCCTAGGAGAGGCCAAGTTGTGAATCAAGGCAGGCTGTCACTAGTGCCAAGCCTGAGGCCACTTAGTGATAAGTATGAGGCACTCTCAGGCCAGGTGATGCTTTTTATGAGAGATTTTAGGAAAGCCTGAAGCATGAGTAAAGACAGGCCATGCATATGGAAAAGCCACTGGAAACAGGATGGGTGGGCCCACAGGTTGGGTAGGGTGGAATCTCAGGGAATCACTGGGGTATGAGGGAACAGTGTGAGCCAGGTTGATACTCAGGTGAGACTCAATTTCAACCTGGCTCACAGTATGTGTGAGGGGTGGGCCCAGAAAAGGAAGAATGGCCTCTGCCATCACTTCTGTCTGGGACAAAGATGCATCTACAGCTCTCACCCTAATGCCAAACAATTCAGTTCCTCCCCATATGCCCCTGGTGCTTTCTGAGCAGCTGCCCTATTATTAGAACTCAGAGTGAATGATTCTGAATAAGTTTGTGGGCAGGCCATTTTATTTTTTAATTATATTTTATTGATTATGCTATAACAGTTGTCCTGATTTTCCCCCTTCACTCCCTCCACCCAGCGCCCCCACTCCCTCAGGCAGTTCCCCCACCACTGGTCATGTCCATGGGTCATGGGCATAAGTTCTTTGGCTACTCTATTTCCTATACTGTACTTTACAACCCTGTGGCTATTCTGCAACTACCTATCTGTACTTCTTAATCCCCTCGCCTCTTCACCTATTCCCCTCCCCTCCCATCTGGCAAACTTCTGGTAACTAACTTCTTTTTTCTTGCTTTTATGAGTCTCTTTTTTATCTTTAACTTTGGCATTTTAATAATGATGATTTTTGGAGTGGGCCTCTTTGCATCCCTCATAATTGGGACTCTCTGCACTTCCTGGATATCTGTTTCCTTCATCAAATTATGGAAGTGATTTTTCACTATTTTTTTCAGATAGATTTCCAACTTCTTGCTCTTTCTCTTCTCCTGGTGAATGTTTCCCTATGAGGTAAAAGTTGGACCTCTTGAAGGTGTCCCAGAGGCTGTTTATACTACACTCATTTTTTAAAATTCTTTTTTCTTGTTGTTCTGATTGGTGGTTTTTTGCTTCCTCATGTTCCAAATCATTGATTTCATTCTTGGCTTCATCCACTCTACTGTTCTTTGCCTGTACATTGTTCTTTATTTCAATTAGTGACTCCGTTTCTGACTGCATCTTTTTTATGTTGCTGAGGTCCTCAGTAAGTTCCTCGAGCATGCTTATGATTAGTGTTTTGAACTCTGCATCTGATAGATGGCTTATCTCATTTTGTTTAGCTCTTTTTCTGGAGTTTTGATCTGTTCTTTCATTTGGGCCACGTTTCTTTGTCAACTCGCGTTGGCAGCCTCCCTGTGTTTGTTTCTATGTGTCAGGTAGAACCGCTTTGAATCTGTGTCTTGGTGGTGTGGCCTAATGTAGTGGGTGTCCTGTAGGGTCCAGTGGCGCAGCCTCCCCTATCACCCAAGATGGGTTTTCGAGAGGTTCCCTCTCTGCGGGCTCAGTGCACCTTCCTCTTGCAGTTGAGCCTTGGTTGCTGTTGGCAGATCAATGGGAGGGATTTATCCAGGCCAGTCAGCTGTGAGGATTGGCTGTGACTGCTTACCACCAACCTCCACCCTCCATCCTCCATGGAGGGTCAGCTGTGCAGGGGCAGGGTGGCAGTGCTCCAAAGTAGTCTGTAGCTGTCCACTGGGTGCGCTGGCCCTGGGGCTTCCTGGGTGGTGGGGGGGTCAAGGTCAGCCCCCACCTGTGTTTTGCCCGGGGTCTCCATTCCTGAGCTGTAAAGCAATCTGAGATGGCTGTGATTTGTGCTGGACTTGGAGATTCCCAGGTGAAGCCACACTGTGAAACTAATCTGGCTGCTCCTAGGGCTCACTAAGGTCAGCTGTTGCTTGTTCGATAGGATTTAGGAGCTAAGACCAGCCGTTTTTGTGGAAAAGCAGCTTGGGTGGGCCATAAATTGGGTGGGGTGGAGCCTTTGTGGATCTCCAAGGTGGGTAGGCCATTTTGTAGGAAATCCTTGGGACTTCAACAGCATTCTGTCTCACCCAGCCATAATCCTGCTGGTTTTTACAGCCAGAAATTATGGAGACTTATCTTCCTTGGACTGGGATCCTGAGCTGGAATTCTGGTGTGGGGCTGGGACTCCTTACTTCTCAGGGAAGACCTCCACAGCTGAGATATCCCTCTTGATTTTTATCTACCACACATGGATATCCCTTTCCTATCTCTGCTCCTCCTATCAGTCTCAATGGGGCTTTAAAAAAAACATATTCTTAATTGTAGGACTTCTGTTCAGCTATATTTCAAGAAAGTTCTGAATGATGGTTGTTGTGTAGTTTTGTTTTAATTTTGATGTGGTTGTGGGAGGATGCGAGTACCACATTTACATATGTGGTCACCTCTTTTTTTTTTTTTTTTTTTAAGATTTTATTTATTTCTAGAGAGAGAAGGGAGGGAGAAAGAGAGGAAGAGAAACATCAATCTGTGGTTGCTTCTCGCGCTCCCCAAACTAGGGACCTAGCCTGAAACCCAAGCATGTGCCCTAGACTTGGACTGAACCAGCGACCCTTTGGTTCATAGGCTGGCACTCAATCTACTGAGTCACACCAGCCAGGGCTATATGTGGTCATCTTGACCAGAAGCCTCCTTACAATATTAAAATGTCTCTTTGGACCCTCACTTGCCCCCCCTCTGGAATCAATGGGCATGTTCTTGGGTGAGTATTAATATAAAGAAAAGAAAATATAAAAGAGTCTCATTTGAGTTTGATAATTTCTTTTTCAAATGTGCACAGCAAATGTTCAAGGCACCTAATAAGATAATATTTGATAAAAGAAATTTTTTTTGTAATTAATTGTTGATAACAAAAATGAGAAAATATATCTAAGTGTACTCAGAATGAGCCAACACAAAGATATGCTCTGTATTATATGTTATAGTGCACTAATAAGTTTTAATAGGTTGAACCATATGAAATTGCCATGTTCAATTGTTTTTGATTTACAAAAGTGGTATTTTCATATGTCCAACCTAATATTTCCTTAAAGTAGTTTGGACAAAGAATATGCATTTATATTAATCAAATTCCACACTTTTCTTTGTCAGTTAAAATAACCAAGAAATAATGTGTACAAATAAGGTCAAACAACATCACTTGTGAAATCACAGTCTGGAACCTAGAAGACTCTGCTCAGCCTTTAACCTCTGGTTCCTCTCCTTGACCCTGCTCTGCTGTTGTGATGAGCAGGCTGGCCTGATCGGTGACCTTACAGGTTTCTCCCTACTAACTTTGCATACATTAGCCACCATAGGTCTTGCCTTTCTTTGGAATATTGTTTTTCAAAGTATGCTTGGAAAGGTATTCTGGAAGGGCAAACATATTCTTCAGAAACTTAAAGGCCTTTGACTATACTAATGAATGAAAAACCAAATTGTTTGATTTACCAATGAATATCTTTTGTAACGATTTGGGGATTTGGTGAAATTCAGAAAGTTGTACATATTAAAATCAGCGGCAGTTCAAGTTATTTGGCTGACCATCTGCAATCTGGCTATGTACAATCATTATTTCACTGTCTGAAACAAAATACAAATAGTAGATTCAAACTTAGTTTTGACTATCTCTTGTAATACATACATATGCTATTTAATAATGTATAAAAGTAATATAATATAAAGGCATATTAGCATGTTTTAATGTGATATATCCCTTTTTAGTTTTCATTTTCAGTTTTAAAAAAGATGAAAGGCACCCCAACTCTTCAAAAAAGAACTGCTTTAATACCTGAATATAAAAAAATCCAATCTAAGTTATATGAAATTAGACTTTATAAATTTAAGTCTCTATATTAGTACTAGTTATTAGTAATAGCAAGAAACATGGAGAAAATATTGCTCTGGCCTGTTCTGCATCTTATTTAGAAGGATCGTCTGATGCGAGAAAGGAGGTCCTCACTTTGGAGTGCTCCACAAGGAAAGGTTAGGGGTTAGTAGGAAGACATGGCCAGGAGGCAATGATCATGTTGGAGCAGTGTAGGACTTCTTAATTCTACAAGCAAAGCTCTTAAAACTGAGTAAAATCACCAGCATTCACTCACCATCAATTTATTCTTCATGCCACTGCAATTGTTTTTCAAAATACTAATATAATCATCACATAGGCCAG
Organism: Pteronotus mesoamericanus; assembly: GCF_021234165.1. Lineage (NCBI taxonomy): Eukaryota > Metazoa > Chordata > Mammalia > Chiroptera > Mormoopidae > Pteronotus > Pteronotus mesoamericanus. The sequence continues at coordinate 12,618,695 of NW_026555325.1, read as the reverse complement.
CTGAAAAACTTCAATATCTTTACATTGTTCTTAAACTTAAAATAAAAATTAAAATGTCTTCACATGGTCTTGCAGGGCTAATATGATCCAGTTACTTCATTCCTCTTTCTATCCAGTGACAACTTTCTATCCAATGACAACTTTCACTAATTAGTTCATTTTATCTTCCAGATATATTGTCCCTTCAGTTCCTGGTGTTCTCTATGTTCCTTCCAGCCACACAGCTTTCCTGCATAGAATGTTCTTCTTTTCCCTCTCGACAGACTTAACCCATATTCTACTGGCAATTAACTATAAGACAGTATGATTTATTGCTACATTGGCCTGTGAATGAAGTGCTATGAGTGGTACTGAGAGGTAATTATTCTGTCAGGTGTCCCTGTATCTCAGTTACCACTAACAGAAACAAAACCACTGTAATTTTAGTAGAAAATAAATTTAGTAAAAGATACGAAGCTATAGAATCAGCTTTGGAGGCTACCAGCTAGGAAGAGAAGCTGTGGTTTGCAATGCTCCTACTTGGAAGTTGCAAGTTGGATGTAGTCACTAGAATAACTTTTCTGTTATATTTGGAACTGGAAGTAGCTGCTGCTGCTACTACTACTACCTTTTCCAGAAATGGAATCTGTTCTTTTTTTCCAAGACTAGCTTTTGCTTTGAAGCCTGTGGTGTGCATGCTTGACTGGCAGTCTTGCTTACTCATGCTCAATGTGTGAGGAAGGCTGGGCTGGTAAGCAGTTGGCATTTTGAGCCTCTAATGTGGGAACTATATCTAATTCATAAGGTCGGAGACATGTTAAACACAGAAAGAGGGCTCTATACTTATTAGCCAGGAAAAACAACATATATATACTAGATTAAAAATGGAGACAGAATTGAGGAAAACTTTTCAGATATGGTAATATTTTAGTTTTAAGATCTCTGTCTCTCTGTCTCTGTCTGCTTTTGTCAGGCAAGATTTCTGTAAGGCAAAGTGAAAGCAAGAGCTACAGATAGGGAGGACATTGCAGGAAGAGAAAAGAGAATAGCAATAGTTCTGAAATAGCTTTATGATCAATTGAGTTTTTAAAAAACAATTGCACATGAAAATTCTGATTCAATAGGAGTAGATTGGAGCCCTGGATTCTTACATTATTATTAGGATACTGTTGCAATCACTTGGTTAAGCATCCTGATAACAAAAGTATGGACAAGTGAAATAAATGATATGCTTAGAGAAAGCAGAAAATGGCTGGCCCAGTGTAAGTGGAGCACAGGCAGAAGATCAGAGACGACGTAAGACAGGTAAACTGTGACCAAATAGGGAAGATTATGAATGACTTCTTGAACAGTTTGAAATTTATTCTATAGGCCACCAGATAGTTTTTAAAATGAGAAAGGTACAACATAAAAAATTACTAACCCTGCATGTGGGTGAGATATTATTGGGTTGCCCAAAAAATCCATTTAGTTTTTTCTGTAAAATAAGACATATTTTTCATTTTCACCAATAACTTTATTGCTTTGGGTATTTTGTGTATGTTAGCTATCTCCTGTGTGGTAGAATGTTGATTGCTCTCATGTCTCAATTTGACTGTTATCAACTTCAACTGGTCTACCTAATAGAGGAACGTTGTCAGCAAGAAATCTCCAGCATGAAACTTCACAAACCACTTTTGACACATTCGATCAGTCACAGAACCTTCTCCATACACTGCACAAATCTTTCTTTTGTGTTTCAGTTGTGTTTTTACCTTTCTTGAAACAATAAAGCATATTCGATCAGTCACAGAACCTTCTCCATACACTGCACAAATCTTTCTTTTGTGTTTCAGTTGTGTTTTTACCTTTCTTGAAACAATAAAGCATAACAGGAGAAAAATGTTGCACAGTTTCTTCCATCTTCAATATTAAAATGGCTTACACAAAGATTCACCAACTTTAAATTTTTAAAAAAATGTACGTTGATATGACAGCTGTCACAATGTAATCTAACAAAATTGTTTTGAATGAAGTAAAAGAGAGCTAAGCACTTCTAGAGCTTACTGAAACCTCCCCCACCTCAACCAAAACCCAAACTTTTTGGGCAACCCAATATATAATAGTGGACAATGGAAAATAGCTGGATGTCAGTTATTAAATAAAATAGAAAAAATATATCCTCAAGAAAATGGAATAAAACCAAGCCTTTCATGTATCTTGTATGTAAATGCCTAAAGGTTTAATCATATGGTAGATCCAAAGATCTGTTCCTCCCATTTTCTTGGGCAAATTGGAATGGAGGATAGTGGTCAATGGAGACTGGGTGGGATGAAGAGAAAATTCTTAAAATTCTTTAACTTTAGAATTAAACTCTGAACATTTAATTTTATAACTTTTAAAATTCTAAAGAACTTTAGAGAAGCTAACTTTAAACAAGGACAGAGCAAATCTCATCTTTTGCCAGTGAAGCTCTAGTAAGAGAATGGCTGCTGCAGAGGGAAGGAGGACCTGGTTTGGCCTGGGTTAACTAGGGGATCATTTTTTATGAGAAAAAGGGAAAAGTTTCCCAATCCCTCCTTTGTCACACTGGATATGGATAAAGGCAATAACATCACAAAATAAAAAAAAAGAGAGAGTGGCTCTGATCCTGAGCTGCTTATTCCTTCTTGTTGCATATGACCTACAAAGTGTCATCTATAAACAGGTGACCTTAAGTGAGGTTGCACCTATTCATACATGTTGGCTCTAATTCTATACGTATATTATTGATATTTGGGGATGCTGCAATTCATGGATGTGTAGTGTACAAAGTGGTCTGTGGCATGAGGATGGCGACTTCTAGAACTACCACCAATATATTAATATTGTAAATCACAAAGTAATAAAGATCCTTCTGAGAAAAACTGAGAGTTTGATAGGATATCATCCAGAAGTTAATGGCCCACATCCAGTTCTGGAATGGATACAGAGTGAGGAGCTCACCAGTGAAACAACTGTTAACTGGCAATATTATAAAATCAAAATCACTTAAAATTTCTGAAAATTGTCCTAAGGCTACAAAGCAAATGAAGAAACATTTATCCAAGACAATTTACTCAATCTTGCTAAGAACAGTGGTGGTTGGTGGCACTTGAGTCTTGACCCAGTCCTTCCATCACCTCTACCCTCCAGCTCAGCAAGACAGAGATTTCATTCCAGGCAGATATGGTTAAGGGTCCCCAGCTTCCTGTCAAGGGCTCTAATATCTCCCAGAGAAGAGCAAGCTATCTACATTTCTCATGACCTGAGCTATGTGTTACAGAGGTTAAATTCTAGCAAGTACAGCTCCCTTCCCGTATTCAGCCTCCACTATAAGTTTTATTCAAGGTGAAGTAGGCTGACAGCAGTGATTCCCACATTCCTTCTCCAGCTCAGTTTTAGAGCAGAAGTTCTACACCAGGAGGCCAAGCCAAGATCAGAGGCTATTGCCCTGCCAATTTCCCTGCTCATAAAACACAGATGTCATTCCAAGAAAAGTGGGCCTCTATTTTTTATGTTCAGAGCAAAAGCTTAAAGATTTTGCCCACGGGGAAGAGTAAGCCATAAAGACAGAGCTCCCAAGCTTTCCCCAAAAGAACCAACTTTCTGTAAAACTAATATGGGAAAGTTCAAGCTCAGGGGAGGTCCCGAATCAATGGAAACTCCACTGGGAAGCAAGTAAGAGGAAGCGAGAAACTCCATGAGACAAGTAAGTAAAATGGTAGACCACACCAGTAAGCAATAGAAAATGACTAGATCTATCAGTTATTGAACAAAAGAAAAAAATACCCCAAGAAAATGGAGGCACAAACAAGAAAAGGTGCAACTAAGAAGAGTCCTCCTGGGGTCAGAACAAACTTCAGAGTAGCCTTGAACACTATTCTAGCAAAGGTGCCATAATTTAATTTGATCAGCCTCTGGAGTAATTTGTATCCTTGGGCTTATAAAGAAAAATAGAGCATCCCACTTGAAATCAATGGAGCTTAACAGATGTGTGAGATACCAACAGAAGCAGATAGCACATCAGAGTTCAGGGAAAGAGGCAGTCAAAGAGAACTCTGTTATAACTACTGTCATTCAAGGACGACCAGGTGCATGGACACGTCTGAACACTGAGGAGTGTTATCAGAAGCTTGACACAGTGGAGAGAATAAACTATATTAAATAGTCTAAAGACAAATAAAATCATCATTAGACAAATAAACAAAAGACAGCAAAAAGTGCTGTGATCAGTATCTAGAATTATTATAATATGCTATACAAAAATGTCCAATTTTACAAAAAAATTGAGACTGCAAAAAACAAAAATGACCAAAAAAGGGGGAAAAGTGAACAAAAATTGCCTGTGAGAGAGTTCAGATGTCAGAAAACAAAGACTTCAAAGGAGCAATTATAAACATGTTCAAAGAACTAAAGCAAAATATGATGACACTGTTTCAACAGATATAGATTGCCAAAGAGACATAAATTACAGTAAAAATGAACATCCTGGACTTCAGAAGTGTAATGATTTAAGTAAAAAATTCATTAGAAGAATTCAGTAGGACATTTAAACTGACAGAAGGAATCAATGAACTGAAAGATAGATCAACAGGGATAAGGCATTCTGAAGAACAAAGAAAGAGTTAAAAGAAATGAATAGGCTTTAGAGAAATGTGGGACACAGATAAACACAACATATGCATAATTGGGAGTATTAGAAGGACAGGAGAAAAAGGACTAGAAAAATTCTTTAAAGAACCAATAGCTAGAAGCTTCTTAAATTTGATAAAAATCATAACTGACACATTTAAAAAGTTCAATGAACTGCAAATGGGACACACAGAAATCCACACTGAAGCATCATAGTAACATGTTTAAGATAGAAACCAAGACAAAGCTTGAACGCAGTAAGAGATAAATAACTCATCACATATTAGAAAAACCCAATATCAGAAGATAATTCTTAAGGATTAATGAAGGCCAGAATGCAGTGGGATTAATAATCAAAATGCTAACAGAAAAAAAGAAAAATACCCAAACACCTGCCAAACGAAAAACTTATATCCAGCAAAACTAATTTTTGACAATGAAGGTAAAATAAATATATTTCAAAATAAATAAAAACTGAGAAATCATTGGTAGCATGCCTACATCACAAGAACTACTAAGAAAGTTCAAGCTGAAAGCAAGTGATCGCAGGTGGTGATATGACTCCAAACAAAAAGTTGAGCACCAGTAAATGAAATTATGGAATTATAATAAAGCATAAATGTGAATTTCTTCTCCTACTTTATTTAAAAAGGAATTGTACAAAACAATACATACTGTTGTATAGTAGGATTACATAGTAGGATTACATACTGTTGGGTTTCTAACATATAGAAAGGTAACATATTTCACATTAATGGCACAAAGGAGGTCAGTAGGAGCATATCTGTACTGGAGAAGGAAATGCCACCAGATTTTAACTCAAATCCACAAGAACAAATAAAGAGAATTAGAGATGGTAAATAAGAAGGCTAAAATAACAAAATCTGTACCTCTGTACTTTCTCCCCTTTCTTCTCTTCTTTAAAAGACATGAAGTTACTTAACCAATAATTACATCAACATAGTGTTAGGGTTGTAACATATATAACTGTGAATGCACAGCAATAATAGCACAAAAAAGGGAGAAGAGAAAACAGAGCTATATAGAAATACTATTTTTAATTTTACTGGAATTAAATTAGTGTAAGTGTGAAGTAGAATCTGATGAGTTAAGATGGATAAGGTAATTCCTAGAGCAATCACTAATAACTGAAAGAAAATCATTACTTATTTCAAAAAAAGAATAGGAATAAAGAAACAAAAAAGATGAGACATTAAAAATAATGAAGTATCAGACATAAATCTAAATATCTCAGTAACATTAAATGTTACTTTAATGTTACTCTAAATAAGTAGAATTAAATCTATTAAAAGGCAGAGACTGTCAAACTGGATTTAAAAATATCCAATATATGCTAAAATGAGACAGTTTGTGTTTTATTTACTTTTACCGTTTCAATACAGCTGACAATATTATTTTATATTAGTTTCGGGTGTACAGCATATTGATTGGACATTTATATAATTTAGGGATTCATCACCCCGATAAGCCTAGTACCTATCTGACACCATATATAGTTATTACATTATAATTGACTGTATTCCTTATGCTGTATATTACATCCCTGAGACTATGTTGTCATGCCAATCTGAACTTGTTAATGCCTTCACCTATTTCACCCAGCTCCCAAACTACCCTCCATTTGTCAACCATCAATGTGTTCTCTGAATCTATGAGACTGTTTGTTTTGTTTGTTTTTTAGTTTTGACATATAGATTAAATCATAACGTATTTTCTTTTTCCATCTGACTCATTTCACTTTAGGTTTATCCACAGTGTCACAAATGGTAAGATTTCATTCTTTTTTAGAGCCAAGTATTATTCCACTGTATATAGGTACCACTTATTCTTTATTCAATTTTCTACTGATGGATACATAGGTTGTTTCCATATCTTGGCTACTGTAAACAATGCTGCAATGAATATAGGGATGTATATGTTGTTTTTATTTTTTGAGTTAGCATTTTGGATTCTTTTGGATACTCAGAAGTGGAATTGGTGGGTCATAAGGGTTTTTTATTTTTAATTTTTTGAGGTGTTTCCATACTGCTTTATAGTGGCTGTATCAATTAGCAGTGCCACCAGCAGTCACCATGGTTCCCTTCTCTTCACATCCTTGCCAAGACTTGCTGTTTGTTGATTCATTGATGACTGCCATTCCTATAGGTCAGGTGATACCTGTGGTTTTAATTTGCATTTCTCCGATGTTTAGTGGTGGTGAGCAACTTTTCATGTCTACCGGCTATGTCCTTTTAGGAGCAACGTCTCTTCAGGTCCTCTGTCCATTTTTTAATTGGAATGTTTGTCTTTTTGATGTTAAGTTGTATGCATTCCTTACATATTTTAAATATTAACCCCTTATCAAATGTATCATTGGCAAATATTTCTCTATTTGGTAGGCTGTTTTTTCATTTTATTGATGGTTTCTTTTGCTGTTCAAAACCTTTTAGTTTGATGTAGTCTCATGTGTTTATTTTTCTTTTGTTTCCTTGCCTAAGGAGAGATATTTAAAAAAATTACTAAGAGTAATGACACAGTTTATACTGCTTATGTGATTTTCTAGGAATTTTATAGTTTTGGGCCTTAAGTTAAGTTTTTAACCCATTTGAGTTCATCCTTGTACATGGTATAAGAAAGGAGTATAGTTTCATTTTTGGGGCACATATCTTTCCTGTTTTCCCAACACCATTTATTGAAGAGGCTGCCTCTATTCCATTGTAAATTCTTGCCTCTTTTGTTATAGATAAACTGACCATATAGACGTGGGTTTATCTCAGAGTTCTCTGGTCTGTTCCATTGATCTATGTGTTTGTTTTTATGTCAGAACTACGCTGTTTCAATGATCATAGTCATGTTGTACAGTTTGATATAGGTAGTGTGTGATATCTCCAACTTTGTTTTTCTTTCTCAAGATTGTTGTGGCTATTTGAGGTGTTTTGTGGTTCTATGTAAACTTTAGATTATTTGTTCTAGTTCTGAGAAAAATGTTATTGGTATTTTGATAGAGATTGTACTGAATCTATCAATTGCTTTCGAGAGTATGGACATTTTAACAATATAATTTCTTCCTATCCATGAACATGGTATATGATTCCATTTATTTATACCTTTTAAAATTTCTTTCCTCTATGTTGTTATAATTTTTTGAGATGGTTCTTTTACCTCCTTGGTTAAATCTATCTTAGGTATTTTTTTTTATGCAATTGTAAATGGGTTTGTTTTCTTAATTTCTTTTTCTGATAGTTCATTACTGATGTATAAAAATGAAACTGACTTCTGAATATTAATTTTGTAATTCTGCTACTTTACTATATTCATTTATCAATCCTAATAGTTTTTTTCTCAAAGCTTTAGGGTACTCACTATATAATATCATGTCATCGGCAAACAATGATTGTTTTACTTCTTTCTTTCCAATTCAGATGCCTTTTATATTTTTTCTCCTTTGTGACTAGGACTTCCAATACTATGTTGAATAAAAGTGGTAAAAGTGGACATCCTTGTCTTGTTCTTGAGCTTATGAAAACATGTTTAGCTTTTCACTGCTGAGTATGACAAACCTGTGGTTTTCACTGCTGAGTATGACAAACCTGTGGTTTGTCATATATGCCTGAATCATGTTGGGATATTTTTTTAAATTAATATTTTGGATTTTTAAGTTAGTGTTTTGGATCCATTTACACTTTGCTGAGTTTTTACCATAAATGGATGCTGGATTTTTCCCACATCTATTGAAATAATCATATGGTTTTTATCCTTAAATTAGTTTATGTGGTGGATCACATTAATTGATTTGCAGATATTGAACCAACCTTGCATCCCAGGAATATTCCACTTGATCATGGTGTATGATATTTTTAATGTATTGCTGAATTGGATTTGCTAATATTTGTTATGCATTTTTGCATCTATGTTCATCAGGGACACTGCCCTATAGTTTTCTTTTATTGTAATGTCATTGTCTGGGTTTAAAATCAGGGGAATGCTGATCTTGTAAAATAGGCTTGGGAACCTTCTCTTGTTTTGAATTTCTTGGAATAATTTTAAAAGGATAGTTGTTAATTCTTCAAAGTATTTGCTAAAATTCAACTGTTAAGCAATCTGGTCTAGAATTTTGTTTGTTGGGGGCTTTTCATTATCGATCTATTTATTTCCTTAGTAGTTATTGGTTTGTTTAGATATTCTGTTTCTTCTTACCTCAGCCTTAAAAGATTGAATGCCTCTAGGAATATATCCATTACTTAGATTGTCTGATTTGTTGGCATATAATTGTTCAAATATTTTCTATAATCCTTTGTATTTCTGTGATGTCAGTTTCATTTCTTTTTCATTTGTGAATTTACTTATTTGGGTCCTGTTTCTTTTTCTCTAGAGAGTCTGGTTAAAGGTTTATCAATTGTGTTTATCTTTTCAAAAAACTACCTCTTGGTTTCATTGATTTTTTGTATTTTTTTAGACTCTTATTTATTTCCATTCTAATCTTTATTATTTCCTAACTTATACTCATTGTGGGCTTTTGAATTTCTTCTTTATCTAGTTCCTTAGATATAAGATTACACTGGTTATTTAAGACTTTCCTAGTTTCTTGAGGCAAGCTTTTATTGCTATGAATTTTCCTCTTAAAACTGCTTTGGCTGCATCCTGCAGATTTGGGGCTATTGTGTTCTCATTTTCATTTGTCTCAAGGTGCCTTTGTTTTATTCCCTGATCTCACTGTTAACCCATTTATGATAAAGTAGCATGTTATTTAGCCTTCATGTGTTTGTATGTTTTTAAATTTTTTTTTCTGGTAGTTGATCTCTATTTTAATAACATGGTGGTTGGTGAGGATGCTTGGTATGATTTCAGTGTTCTTAATTTTACTGAGACTTGTTTTGTGGCCTAACATTAGGTCTATCCTGGAAATTTTTGAAAAGGTATATTGAGCTGCTTTGGGGTGAAATGTTCAAAAAATATCAATTAAATCCATCTGGTCTAAAGTACTATTTAAGGCCACTGTTTCCTTTGTGAATTTCTGTCTGCATGGTCTATCCATTGATTTCAATCAGGTGTTCAAGTCCCCTACAATTACCATATTACTGTTGATCTCACCCTTCATGTCCATCAATATTTGCTTTACATATTTATGTGCTTTTACGCTGGGCATATAAATATTTACAATGGTTATCTTTTCTTGGTGGATTGATCCCTTTATCATTATAAAATGTACTTCTTTGTCTCTTGTAATAGCCTTTATTCTGAAGCCTATCTTGTCTAATATTAGGTATTCCTTTTCAGCTTAATCTCATGTCCATTTGCCTACAATATCTTTTTCCATCTTTTTACTTTCAGTCTGTGTATGTCTTTCAATCTGAGTGTGTTTCTTGTAGTAAACATATGTATGGGTTTTGTTTTCTTATCCATTCAGCCACCCTATGTGTTTTGATTGGAGCATTTAATGCATTTGCATTTAAAGTGATTAATAGGTATGTAGTTACTGCCATTTTATTATCCACATTTTTATCCTTTTTTTCTTTCTTCTCCTTAAGGAAGTCCCTTCAACATTTCTTGAAATACTGGTTTGTTGGCATAAAACTCCTTCAGCTTTTTCTTGTCTGGATAGCTCGTTATCTCTCCTTTTATTTTAAATGATAGCCTTGCTGGGTAGAGTAATCTTGGCCGTAGGACCTTTTCAACTCTGAATATTTTGTGCCTTCTTGCCTGCAAAATTTCTATTGAGAAATCAGTTGACAGTCTTATGGACAGTCTTATTATTTAATCAGTGGTTGGGTTGACTCAGCCTAACTGGCTCTGATGACTGTCCATGACTACAATAAACAAACTACTATGCAGGCGCTGACCCAATGAAGTGGGTCAGCTTTAGCGGGATTCAGGTGCTGTTGAGTACATGCTTTGGGTGTGGTATCTCTGGTGCTAATTGAGTGGTGATGGTCTGGTGAGTCTCAAGGTGGCCTCCATGTGTGTTGGTTCTGGGGCCTCTTGGGAGGAGTTCTGGTGCAGGTCAAGGTTAGCCGCTTCCTGTGTCTAGCCTGGGGCCACCTGGTAGAATCTACAAGGTGATATGCAGTTGGTAGCTGCTATACTGGGCTTGGAGGCACCTGGGAATGGTTATGATGTGAAGCGAGGATGGGTGCCTGGAGTGCCAGGCTCAGGGCTGATTAGCAAGAGGTAAAGGACTCAATCAGGTCAGCTGTTGCTTGTTCGTGGTTTGTGGACCTTTGAGAGATTTTGGGAAAGTCTGCAGCATTGGTCCAGATCAGCAGCTTTTGTGTATTGGCCTTTGAAATAGATTCAGGCTGGGCTGTGGGGGGTTCTCAGGGAATTACCAGGGTGGGGTGAGCTGTATTATTAGCTTGTTTAATGGAGACCCAGACTTATTCAGTCTGGGTGAGGGGAGCAGTCAAGAAAGGAATAATGAAGCCTGTAGGTACTTTAGTATGGAGAGAACTTCCTCTCCAGCCTTCACTCTGAAGCCAGACAATTCAGCCTCCCCTGCCACCGCTGTATGTCCCTGGTACTTTTTGAGCTGCTGCCCCTTTGCTGGAGCTTAGGGAAAGTGTTTGGGAGTTAGTCTGTGCTCAGGTCCCTTTAAAGAGCACCTGGGTCTCCAAAAGCCCCCATCTCACCCAAACTGAGCCCTTACTGATTTTCTCAGCTAGCTTTTGTGTGGACTCCTCTTCCCAGCACTGGTGCTCTGGGTTTGGTAGCCTCGGATGGGGCTAGGACCCCTTGCTCCTCAGTGGGAACCTTTGCAGCCGAGATATCCCTTTCGATTTTTAAAGGCCACATGTGGGTGTGGGACCAGTCCATTTTGCATCTCCAACCTTCTACCAGTCTCAAAGTGGATTTTTAAAAAAAATCCCTAGATATAGGAGTTCCATTCATCTATTTTCAGGTGGTTCTCAAGCATGGTTGTTTTACAATTTAGTTGGAATTCTGACGTGGCCATGAGAGGCAAGTGAGCACAGCATTTACCTACTCCACTATCTTGACCAGAACTTATATCCATCCATCTATCTATCTATCTATCTATCTATCTATCTATCTATCTATCTATCTATCTAACCTGCCTACCTACTTTTCCATCTATCTAGTTTTTGATGACTGTGATTATTTAATATATAATCTTTATTATACTCTTTTCCATTATCATTTAGTCCCCTTAAACCCTCCGCCTTTCAGCAATCATCACAATGCTGTCCATGTCCTCGAGTCTTTTTTCCTTTTTGCTCAATCCCTCCACCCTATAATCTCTCCACACCCTTAGCTGTTTTCTTAGTCATCTGTTCTCCATCTATGAGTCTTGTCTGTTTTGCTTGTTCAATTTGTTTGTTAGATTCCACATAAGAGTGAGGTCATGTGGTATGTGTCTTTCTCTGACTGGCTTATTTCATTTGGCATAATGTTCTCCAGCTGCATCCATACTGCTGCAAAGGGTAAAATTTTCTTCTTTTTTTATGGATGAGTAGAATTCCACTGTATAAATGTCCCATTGTTGATTTATCCACTCACTTATTGACGGACACTTGGTCTGCTTCCATATCTTGGCGATTGCAAATAACACCGCAATGAAAATAGGGGTGCTTATGTTTTTTCAAATTAGTGTTTCGGGTTCCTTCATATATATTTCCAGAAGTGGGATTGCTGGGTCAAAAGGAAGATCCACTTTTAATTTTTTGAGGTATCTCCATACTGCTTTCCACAGTGGCTGCACTAGTCTGTATTCTCATCAACAGTGCAAAAGGGGTCCCCTTTTTCCACATCCTCACCAGCACTTGTTGATTTTTTATTTTATTGATGATAGCTATTCTGACAGGTGTGAGGTGGTATCTCATTGTGCTTTTAATTTGCGTGTCTCTGGTGATTAGTGACATTGAGCATCTTTTCATATGTCTATAGGCCATGTGTATGTCCTCTTTGGAGAAGTGTCTATTCAGGTCCTTTGCACATTTTGTAATTGGATTGTTTGTCTCCCTGGTGTTGAGTCATGAGTTCTTTATATATTTTGGAGATTAACCCCTTATCAGATGTATCAGCAAGTATGTCCTCCCATTCTGTGGGTTGTCTTTTTATTTTGTTGATGGTTTCCTTTGCTGTACAAAAACTTTTTAGTTTGACTGTAGTTTCATTTGTTTATTTTTTCTTTTGTTTCTCTTGCCTGGGGAGATATATCTGATGAAAGATTTCTATGAGCAACGTCTGAGATTTCACTGCCTATGTTTTCTTCTAGGATTTTTTATGGTTACAGGTCTAACTTTTAAGTCTTTGATTCACTTTGAATTTATTCTTGTGTGTGGTGTAAAAAGGTGGTTTAGTTTCATTCGGCTGCATGTATCTGTCCAATTTTCCCAACACCATTTATTGAATGACCTATTTTTAGCCCATTTTATGTGCTTGCCTCTTCTGTCAAGTATTAATTGATTATAAAGGTGTGGGTTTATTTCTGGGCTCTCTATTCTGTCCCATCAATCTACACATCTTTTTTTATTCTAGTACTAGGCTGTTTTGATTACTATGGCCTTGTAATATAGTTTGATACTAGGTAGTGTGATTCTTCCAACTTTGTTCTTCCTTTTCTGGACTGCTGTTGCTATGCAGGGACTTCTGTGGTTCCATATAAATTTTTGAAATATTTGTTCTAGTTCTGTGAAATACATCATAGGAATCTTGATAGGAATCGCATTCAATCTACAGATTGCTTTGGGCAGTATGCACATTTTAACGATGTTAATTTGTCCTATCCATGAACTTGGTATGTGCTCCCACTTATTTGTATCTTCTTCAATTTCTTTAGTGTTTTATAATTTTCTGAGTATAGGTCTTTTACACCCTTGGTTAGGTTTATTCCTGTGTCTTTTAATCTTTTTGAAGCAACTGTGAATGTGATTGTTTTCTTAATTTTCCTTTCTGTTAGTTTGTTATTGGCATATAAAAATGAAACTGATTTCTGAATATTAATTTTTATCTTGTTACTTTGCTGAATTCAGTTATCAGTTCTAGTAGTTTCTTAGTGAAATCTTTGGGGTTCTCTATGAACAGTATAATATTATCTGCAAATAAATACAGTTTTACTTCTTCCTTTCCAATTTGGATGCCTTTTTTTTTCTTGTCCGATTGCTGTGGCTAAGACTTCCAGTACTATGTTAAATAAGAGAGGTGAAACCAGACATCCCTGTCTTTTTCCCAGCTTAAGGGGAATGCTTGTAGTTTTTGCCTGTTGAGTATGAAAAGCTGCAATTTGTTATGTATGGCCTTTATTATATTGAGGTATATTTCCTCTATTCTCACTTTGCTGAGTTTTTATCCTAAATGGGTGCTGGATTTTATCAAAAGCTTTTTCTGCGTTTATTGATATGACTATGTGATTTCTATCATTCATTTTGTTTATGTGGTGAATCACATTTATTGATTTGCGAATTATGTTACATCCTTCCATTCCTGGAATAAATTCCACTTCATCAAGGTGTATGACCTTTTTGATGCATTGCTGTACTTGACTTGTTAATATTTTGTTGAGGATTTTAGCATCTATGTTCGTCAGTGATACTGGCCTACAATTTTCTTTCTTTGTAGTGTCTTCATCTGGTTTTGGAATTAGGATAATGCTGGCCTCATAAAATGAGTTTGGGAGCCTTCTCGCCTCTTCAATTTTATGAAATAGTTTGAGAAGGATAGGTGTTAGTTCTATTTGGAGTGTTTGGTGAAATTTACCTGTGAAGCCATCAGGTCCAGGGCTTTTGTTCATTGGGAGATTTTTGATTACTGGTTCAATTTTACTAGGTGTAATCTGTCTATTCAGATTTCTGATTCTTCCTGATTTATTTTTGGAAGATTGTATGTTTCTAGGAATTTATCCATTTCATCCAGGTTGTTCAGTTTGTTGGCATATAATTGTCCATAATATTTTCTTAAAACCCTTTGTATTTCTTTGCTGTCCTTATTTCTCTGGATTCATTTCTGATTTTATTTATTTGGATCCTTTCTCTTTTTTTCTTGATGAGTTTGGTTAAAGGTTTGTCAATCTGGTTCATCTTTTCAAAGAACCAGCACTTGGATCCATTGACCTTTTGTATCATATTTTAGACTCTATTTTATTTATTTCTGCTCTGATTTTAATTACTTCCTTCATTCTACTCACATTGTGCTTTGTTTATTGTTCCTTTTGAAGTTCCTTTAAGTGTGCTTAGATTGCTTATTTGAGCTTTTCCTTGTTTTTTGAGATAGGTCTGTAATCCTATGAATTTCTCTCTTAGGATTGCTTGCCCAGTGCCCCACAGATTTTGAATTGTTGTGCCCTCGTTTTCATTTGTTTCAAGGTATCTTTCAAATTCTTCATTGATCTCATTGTTGACCCTTTCACTGTTTAATAACATGTTAGTTAATTTCTATGTTTTTGCATGCTTTTCAGTGCTCTTCTGGTGACTGATTTCTAGTTTCATAGCTTTGTGGTCACAGAAGACCACAAATCAAGTGATATGATTTCAATGTTCTTAAATTTATTGAGACTTGTTTTGTGTCCTAGTATGTGGTCTATCCTAGAAAACATTCCATGTGCACTTGAAAAGTATGTACAGTCTGCCACTTTGGAGTGAAGTGCTCTGAAGATATCAATTAAATCCATTTGATCTAGGGTACTGTTTAAGGCTGCTGTCTCCTTGTTGATTTTCTGCCTGGAAGGTCAATCCATTGAAGTCAATGGGGTGTTAAAATCCCCAACTATGACTGTATTTCTGTCGATCTCTCCTTTTATGTCTATCAAGATTTGCTTGACATATTTAGGTGCTCCTATGTTGAGTGCGCAAATGTTTAATAGGGTTATATCCTATTGTTGGATTGTTTCCTTTATCATTATGTAGTGTCCTTGTCTCTCGCTATAGGCTTGTTTTTAAAGTCTATTTTGTTAGCTACAAGTACTGCTACCTCAGCTTTTTTTTTCTTTTCCATTTGTATGAAATATCTTTTTCCAACTCTCTACTTTTAGCCTGTGTGTATCTTTCAATCTGAGATGGCTCTCTTCGAGGTAAGCATATATATGGGGCTTATTTTCTTTTCCATTCAGCTACCCTCTGGCTTTGCTTGGAGTATTTAAGCCATTTACATTTAAGGTGATTATTGATAGATACGTATGTAGTGCCATTTTATTCTTAGACTATTTGCCTCTAGTTTTTTTTCCTTTTCTCTTTTTCTTTTTCTTAAAGCAAGCCCTTTAACATTTGCTGCAGTGTTGGTTTCGTGTTAACAAACTCCTTTAGCTTTTTCTTGTCTGGAAGTTCCTTATTTCTCCTTTGATTTTAAATGACAGCCTCACTGGGTAAAGTAATCTTGATTGTAGGTCCTTGCTTTTCATCACTTTGAATATTTTATGTCCCTCCTTTCTGACCTGGATTCTAAGGAGTATTCAGATGACAGTCTAATTGTTGCTGCTTTGTAGGTAACTATCTGCTTTTCTCTTGTGGCTTTTAAGATTCTCTCTTTGTTGTTAAGCCTTGTCATTTTAATTGTGATGTATCTTGCTGTAGGCCTCTTTGGGCCCAATTTGTTTTGGGAGTCTCTGAGTTTCCTGGACTTGTCTAACTTTTCCTTCCCCAGATTAGGTAAATTTTCAGTCATTATTTCTTTAGATAGGTTTTTTAATCCCTTGCTAACTCTCTTCTCCTTCTTGTATTCCCATGATGCAGATGTTGTTACACTTCATGTTATACAGGATGTTTCGTAAGCTCTCCTCATTTTTTAAAATTCTCAAGATTCTTTCCTTCTACCTTGTTTTCCAAATCACTGATTCAACCCCCTGCTTCATCTAACGCACTGCTTATTCCTTCTACTGTATTATATCAGATATTGCATTCTTTATTTCTGACTGATCCTTTTTTATGGTTTCTATGTATTTTTTTTATGCTGTTGAGTATCCTTATAATCATTACTCTAAACTCTGATAAATCACTTTCATTTCATCCAGTTCTTCTAGAAAAATTCTCTTGCTCTTTCATTTGGGGTCTACTGTATTTTGCCTTATATAATGCACTCGTATGTATGATACACACCCCCATTTTTGGCCCAATCTTTCAGGAAAAAATCTTTTGTTTTACTTTTCTATTCAATTATTTAGATCTAGAAACAAAACCAATTATCATATTCCAGGATATTATTTTGCAAATGCATATTGTTATTGCCTTCTAGAGTTACATTTTTAATGCATAAGCATAAATAAAATAAGTAAAAACATTTATGTAGATATGGAATTAGTATTACACATGCATAACGTGCATCCTTATTTTCCCCTCAAAACTTTGGGTAAAAAAGTGCACTTATACACAGCAAAATACGGTATTTCTTTTTCTTCCCCTTTTGTTTGCTTCTTTGCATTTTCCACCTTAGATGTTAAATGAGCCACTGAACTGAACAGGTGTTAATATAATCAATATGTAATCAGCAGTCTGGCATAAATACCAGAAGATGGGGCAGAGTGATATCTGTGGGCAGGGCTATTGCTTCCTCTCAGGCTGATGCCATTCAGAGAGGAGTGCTCTGCCTGAGAGAGAGGGCTCCTGCAGTGTGGGGGATGACTCAGCCCAGGGATCCTGGTGGGTGTTTCCTCAGTTACCTCCCCAGAATCTATTTATGTTTTTCTAGTCCACTCTGCCTTCCCTTTGCCGACACCCAAGTTAGGTGGCTGCAAATGAAAATTTGTGCTTTGGCCTTTTAAAAGGCTCTCTGTGTCTCCAGCCATCTCTCCCTGGCTGACAGAACTCCTGCTATTTTCCACAGCTGGATGTTATCTGGGTTTCTTTCTGGCTCTGGTGCTGTAGCCTGGAGAGCCCAGCTTGGAGTTTAGAACACACACTTTTCAGGGTGAACACCCTGGCCACTGAAATATCCCTCCAGCACTTTAGCTGCAACCCATGGGAGTCCAGGCAACCCTGTCACATGTACTCTGCACTCCCTACCAGTCATGCAGTGATGAAGTGTTTTCTTCTGTCTATGGTTGTAAGGCTTCTCTCCAGCTAGTGTTCAGTTTGTTATTCAAGATGAGTTCTCTACAATTTAGTTGTAATTCCAGATTGGTCCTGGGAGGAGTTTACTGTAGCTTTCACTTACTCCTCTGCCATCTTTGATCTCTAAAGCTATATATCTTAACAAAATCCATGTTTTGACAATTTTTTTGTGAACATTATGTGTAATATCGTATTACTACACTGAAATTTCCTTATTATTATTATTTATCATTTGCTTCTTCCAAATTTAATTATTATAAATAATGTCATGGAGTTTCCCTGTGATAATGCTTTTTCTACACTTCTTTAGAATTGATTTTTAGAAACCAGGTGAAAGAAAAACCCAATATATTTAGGCTTACAGTATACATACATATCTCAACTGCTTTCCAAAATTCATACCAGTTTATATCCATGAGCAGTGTAAGAAAATACCTGTTTCTGTATACTTCAATACATCATCTTTCCCTCATGAGGGAATAAGAACTCATTGTAGGTTTAGTAATGGGAGTGATAATATTTGCTATAAAGACTTTGCCCAGTTTTGTGACAGCAATGTACCAACCATTAAATAGGAGTCAAGTTAAATTTTCTTATTCTGGAAGAAAATGTGTTTATCAATCAAAAGAAATAAATTTTTGACCACATCTACTATTAGCAAGGCACTAAGGTATAAAATGGAGAGTACAATGGATTTTTAGAGGCTTATACTTTGGTTGCAAAAGTATAAGCACCAAGGGAGTTCAATAAGAATATGAAATTTAAATAAGTTTTTGAAAATAGCTGAAAAGTTTTTCAAAGTTGGTACAAAGTTATTTTTCAAGGAAGCAATGTGGAAAATGAAGCTTCTACAAGTTCAGAAGAGAAAAAAGTCACTTCAGGTTAGGATAAGATTCATTTCCTATTTACAGAACTCTCTCTCCCTCTAACATATAATAATATAATATATAATCTTATGTATAAGATTATGTATATAATCTTCTAGAAGAGACTTTTCCTGGCATAATTTAAAAATCCTTGAACAATGTCAGAATTTTAAAAATTCTGATGTTTAACTAGTGTTTATATCATTTTACCAGTAATATGATCATTAAACTGGTTTTACTTATACTTCAAAACTCACTTCTAAAAAATTAAGTTGTGATAAATTGTACTAAATACATCCCTGCAGTGAATGGTTAATTGCACATATGTTTCATCTAGTTCTGCATCAGGGCTTTGCTTTTCTAGGTATGGATTTGTGGTTGGGTCATCTATTGTAATGCAATAATGAGTCAATGGGTACTATGTTCTTTTGTCTAGTATCTATTACATAGAAAAATATATTTTTTTGGCTTGTTGAATACTATTCATGGTAAATAAATACCACTATCAACACTGGCAGCCCAGTTTAGTCAATGAGATGAATGAATTTCCATCTCATTAGTTTAAAGAAATCAATTCACTCTTTTCAAAGTCTGAAGTTTATACACATGCAAATTTATGAAATTTAATAAAATAATGGTTTATGGTTGATGAGTTTATGAGATGGGGAAGCTATTATATTAAACTCAAAAAGTTTCAGAATCTGCCACCAAGGCCACAGTTCTATATCCAGAAGACTAAAGATAAAACAGGGAATTCCCATTATCTAAATATTTCTCATCTAAGCAAAACTTCTCATAGCATAAAATATTGACTAATGCATACATCACTCATTAATTGTTCCCTACTCATGTAAGTGTATTCTTCCTGGTTCAACACAAAATCCTGTATTTACCCATTGTGACAAAAGTTTTGTTGGTTGGCCTCTTCTTAATCATTGGATGCTGTTAATGTATCTGTTCCTTTGGGAAGCTATTTATGGCTATACATAACACAATTTGAGGTCTCAAAGTCAGTACTGGAAAAATGCAGAATTTTATGTGATTAATGAAAGTAGTATTCAAATACTTTTCAAATCACGCAAAAGATCAGTTAGATAAGTTGAAAGTGAAATAGGGAAAATCTGTAAAGATTGATTGTGATTCAAAGGGTGCACCAAAGGACAGTAATTTAAATATTAAATAGTTGTAGAAACCATTGGAAAAATTGAAAAAATTCTCTGAATATTTTTTAAAAGATTAAAAAAATTTTTTTGGGGTGCACAAAGGAAAGTAATATAACTATCAAATAACTGGAGAGACTACTGGAAAAATTGAAAAAATTCTCTGAATATTTTTAAAAGATTTTATTTATTTATTTTTAGAGAGAGGGGAAGGGAGAGAGAAAAAGAGGGAAAGAAACATCGATGTGAGAGAGAAACATTAATCAGTTGCCTCTTGCATCCGACCTGACCAGAGATCAAACCTGCAACCCAGGCATGTGCCTTGAGTGGGATTCAAACCGGTGGCCTTTTGCTTTGCGGAATGATCCCCAACCAACTGAGCACACCAGTCAGAGGTCTCTGCACACACCTATGTATATATTTCCCCCTCCCTCAAAAAGACACCTCTTTAAAAGCATGCTAGAAAATTTAACATTAAAGGTAACATTCATATTGTGTTGTCAGCTGTGTTAGAAATTACAAAAAACAAAAATGTTATTCATTCTTTGTTGATTTTCATTATTCCCACAGTTAAAATTTTAACCTGTATTTAAATAGCTTTCAGTTTAATACTTTTCATGATAAAGTCCTATTAAAACTTCCCTTTCCATTCCCACGTCCCCATTATCTACCTTAAATCTTCAGTTCCTATTTCCTTTAGACTCCTTGCCCTTGGTGCCAATTATTCTCAGATAACAACAATAACAATATAGAAAAAGTGATATGTCTTTTTATTCTAAGAATGAGTAGAACCAGATACACTGAATTCTTTGTCAATGCAGATGTAAACCTTAATCAAATGAGCTCATAACAAAGCATTCCATAATTCTGGATCAGTGTTAACAAGGAAAGCAATGTCCATCATCTTCAATGTTTGTTTACATCATGAGAGATTTTAATGCTGAGAGAGTACGGTGCTAGATGAACAAGTGATTAACGCTTATCTAAATAAACAGTGGTCTACAAAGTATGGAAGATTAAAATCAATGAGAAGTTATACAGTTAGTCAGTTTGTCAGCACAGGGATTGAGATGCAGAAGAAATATGGTCATGACTCAGACTAACCTTGGTGTAGTATTTCTCAGTAATTGAAAGTTTGTTTTTTTTCTTATAGCCATTTTTAGGGACCTTAATGCCTTCAATGTCTTTAAGGTTTATAACATGGCTTTGCTATTGCCAACATTCTCTAAATATCTGCAGATATACATTCAAGTAAGAAAACTCATTAGCTGCTTTTGCAATTGAAAAAATTTTAAAAATATATATTAGAAGTCAAATGACATAAATATGGCATAATAGAGCTATCACATGAAGAAAACAAGAATCATTTGGAAAGTGATAAAAATCAATGACAGTTTTACAGAACAGTAAGAAAATATGTTCATTTACTAAAAGGAGAAAAAAAATCTCTACGTTAACTAGTTCAACCATTAAATTAAATGTCAGATTCCATGTTTTTAAGAATACGTTCTAAAAAAAGATTTTGTTTATTTATTTATTTATTTTTAGAGGAGGAGGGAAGGAGACAGAGAGGGAGGAAAAACATCATTGTGTGAGAAACAGTTGCCTCTCACATGCCACCAACCAGGGACTTGGCCCACACAAGCTGGGCATGTGTCCTGACTGGGAATCGAACTGGTGACCTTTTGGTTTAGCGGTGAGTGCTCAATCCACTGAGCCACACTGGCCAGGGCAAGAACAGATACTTTTATCATAATACTTGTAAATTTTTCACTGAAATATAATTGCTAAGTACTATGTGGAAACTTAAAAATATTGATAATAAAAACAAGTGTTTGTGCCCTGGCCGGGTGGCTTGGCTGGTTGGAGCATCGTCCCATACACCAAAAGGTTGCAGGTTCTGTCCCCAGTTGGGGGGTGTATGGAAGGCAACTGATTGATGCTTCTCTTTCACATCAGTGTTTCTCTCTTTCTCTCTCTCATCAATGAATATATCCTTGGGTGAGGATTAAAAAAAAAAGTTAAGACTTATTAAAACTTTAATTATATAGGATTCTAAAGTATAAGTAAAAAAAAATGAGCAAGGAGGCCAGGTATAAGAATGTAGTAGAGTGCTTCCCCCCCATAAGAGGATACTATGGGCATTTGTGGACAGATATTCTGGTTATTTAAGTGAAGCCAGCAATTTGGATTTTAATGTAAAATTTCCTAATTTTGAAAGATTATGTGAGGCTTATGATACAAGCCTGCTGATTGAATCTGGCCAGCAGGCCAGTGGTTGCCAAACCTAGTATAAAGCAATGCTATTTTAGTTATGTATGGGTGATTTATATTTACAGTCAAGAAGGAAAATGTTTCAAACACTCTAGTCCAATTTCTTATGTCAATGCTATTAACACCATTTCTGTTTTAGTAAGTTTACAAGCGAAAATTGTAAGATCTTCTTAATCATGCCTTCATTTCTAAACGGTTTTGTATGGGTTGGAGGCAGAAGACAAAAGAGAAGTTATATGTGTATCTGAACTTGTGAACATTTAGTGAAGAACAGTTAACATTTCAAAAGTATATAACCACAACATAGACTACTTTTGCTGCTTTCCTTCAGTTATTCCTTAGTTATTCAAAATGACAGAATGCTATAAACTGAGCTATTTGTTTCAGGAGCAGATGGGAAAAGTAGCTGCTTTAAAATGTGATTAAAATACGAGGCCTCTGTTTAATATTTATTTTTCTTTTTAAGCTTCAGATTTTAGGCTTACGCAACTTTAATCAAGAGAAGAAGGACCAGGCAGTTGGAGCAGCACTAGTCCACTGCTTATGTCTCTGCATGGGGAATACTGTAACAACAAACACACGATCACAGCAAACAAACAACCAGCTCTATCTTTTGCCAAGGCTGTGAGGAAAATAAAATTGCTCACATACTGTTGCGGACAGTTCAGTGGGGGTGTAAAGTCTTTACAGAGAGGGGCCAATAATTAAAATTAAAAATGCATTTATTATTTGGTATCCACATTACGGTGGTGGTTACATAAATCTATGCATGTGTTAAAATTTATAGAAGAGTATATTAAAAGAAATAAAAAGCCAGTTTTAGTGAATGATAATTAAAAAAACATAAGCTGGTGAGCCTAGCATGTGGGAATCAGGGTTGTGGTCATTATCAGGTTAATAATTACAGCATCTTACTGGTGAGCAGTGCTGACAATTCCCATCCATTTCTCATCTAACTTGATCATTACTCAATTGAGATAGAGACTATTCTCCCATTTTTGCAGCGGAGTACACCAGTCCAGTCCACAGAAGGGGAACTGGCTTGCCCAAAGACACATGCCACAGGAGTGATGAAGCCCAGACAAACGCAGGACTGCCCGCGCAATCCCCCCAACAGGCTCCGTCCCCGTGCCCTGACTGTTGTTTTGAGGTGGTTAAAATAATAAAGAAATGCTTTTAAGAATGCGTTTTCTCTTTGACCCAGTAATACTACCTTTAAAAATGTATCCTGTAGATAGCCTCACATGTACTAAATAATAATATTCAAAGTTTTTCACTGTAGCAGTGTTTGTATCAGGAAAAAAAGAGTGAAAACCACTCAAGTGCTGCTCCTTGAGGGGCTGATTAAATAAACGATGGCCCCTACTTTCCATGGATTACCACACAGCTCTAAGTAGAAATAAAGAAGCTCTCTATGTATTGACATGCAGGCAAAAACAAAGGGAAACTCCAAGAGAAACTATTCAATAAAATAAGCAAAGTGGAAACTATATATAATTATGTATACTGTATAGTATGTATTATATATATGTATACTATATAGCATGCTATATACACACACACATTATATATAATGCTATTATTCAGGTAAGAAAGGTGAGAATATATCTCTATTTCTAACCATTTACATTTTTAAAGTTGTGTGTATGAACAAACACCAGAAGGATACAAAAGAAACTAGTAATAGCTTTGACTAGAGGGGAGTAGTGGTGGGAGCAGACAGGGACACGGGTAGAAGTAAGATGCTCAGTGAATACCTTTTTAATACTGTTTGAGTTATAAACCCTATGCAGAAAGTTAACAAGACACTTGTGAAGGAAAGGTGTTAAATGGCAGTTGAGTAGAGCTATAAGCTAATATACTTTGCTTCCAGAAGCAGCAATTTTACTTTTTGTTAAAAATAGTTTATTTTTATTGTATTTCTTCCATTAACTTCCATTTATTGCCTTTGTACCCTTGTCTACCTTGACACATCCCCTTCTCCCCTCCCTCAACCCGGCCCCCGGCAGTACTCACATTGTTGTCCTGCCCATGAGTACTTTTTCTTTTTTGCTTGATCCCTCCTCCACCCTCCAACAACCTCTCCCCACAGAGCTGTCAGCCTGCTCTCTATCTTTGTGTGTCTCTATTTTGCTTTTTAGTTCATTTTGTTCATTAGATTCATATGAGTGAAATCATATGGTATTTGTCTTTCTTAATCTGGCTTATTTCACTTAGCATAATGTTCTCCAGGTCTATCCATGATGTGGCAAAGGGCAAAATTTTCTTCTTTTTATGGCAGAGTAGTATTGAATTGTATAAATGTAGCACAGTTGTTGTGTCCACTCATGTACTGTTGGACACTTGGGCTGCTTCCAAACCTTGGTTATTGTAAATAATGCTGCAATAAACATAGAGGTGCTTATATTCTTTCAAATTAGTGCTTCATCTTTCTTCAGATCAATTTCCAGAGGTGGAATCGCTGGGTTATAAGGCAGTTCTATTTTTAATTTTTTAAGGAAACTCCACACTGTTTTCCACAGTGGCTGCACCAATCTGAATTCCTGCCAACAGTGCAAAAGGGTTCCCCTATCTCCACATCCTGGCCAGCACTTGCTGTTTGTTGATTTGATGACAGCCATCCTGACACGTGTGAGGTGATATCTCATTGTGGTTTTAATTTGTATTTCTCTGATGATTAGTGACATTGAGTATATTTTTCATATGTCTATTGGCCATCTGTATGTCCTCTTTGGAGAGGTGTCTATTCAGGTTCTTTGCCCATTTTTTAATTTGTGTGATTTTTTGGTGTTGAGTCATATGAGTTCTTTATAAATTTTGGGCATTAGCCCGTTATCAGATGTATTGGCAAATACGTTGTCCTATTTAGGTGGTTGTCTTTTTATTTTGTTGATGGTTTCCTTTGCTGTGCAAAAACTTTTTAGTTTGAGGCAAGGTTGGTACAACATTCACAAATCAATAAATGTGATACGCCATGAAAACAAAATGAAGGATAGAAACCACATGATCACATCATTCAATAGATGCAGAAAAAGCATTTGATAAAATCCAGCACCCATTTAGGATAAAAACTCTCAGCAAAGTGGGAATAGAGGAAACATACCTAAACATAATAAAGGTCATATATGACAAACTCACTGTCAGCATCATACTCAATGGGCAAAAACTCTAAGTGTTTCCCTTAAAATCGGGAGCAAGACAGGGATGTCTGCTTTCATCTCTCTTATTCAACATAGCACTGGAAGTCCTAGCCACAGCAATCAGACAAGAAGAAGAAATAAAAGGCATCTAAATTGGAAAGGAAGAAGTAAAACTGTCATTATTTGCAGATGACATGGTACTGTACATGGAGAACCCTAAAGATTCCACCAAGAAACTACTAGAACTGATAAATGAATTCAGTAAAGTAGCAGGATACAAAAGCAATTTTACTTTAAATGTGTTCTGCTCTAGAAAGAACAAAGTAAAACTTATGTCCCACTTATGGTAGTTTCTGCTACATTTGAGTCTGTAGGAGAAAGGGGAAAACTGTATTGGAGATTTAGGTGAGGAATACATTTCTTGTGACTCAAAATTGAGGAATCAACTAAGGATAAAGAGTTTGGCTTTTAGATTTGTTCAGCAGAGTCCACTAAAGGTATGTAATAACTTTATCTGATTGGGAAGAAAATGCCAGCTCAACTGACTTCAGAACTAAAATTAGGATTCCTTACTTCTGCCTCAAATTGCTAAGAAATAAATATTGTATGCTGTGCTTGAAAAAGCGAAGGAGTCTACAACTTTGGTCTCAGCAGTTAAACTGTCATAAACAAATACTAGATAATATATATTTACTTCACTACCATCATCTAAGAATCATTCTACATAGAATCCTCACTGAGAGTTTTTTGTTATTACAAAACATGCAGGAAGATTGCAAGTGAAACAAACTTTCCAGGCACAGGATTACCTGTTTTCATATAAGCTCCCTAAAGCCTGTAATGAAGACAAACAATCACAGCTTATTTTTATAGAGCTATTTACAGTTTACAGATTGCATTCTCATACCTTACTTAATTTAATTTTGATAAACATCACGTATGTGGGCATTATTATCTCTGTTTCATAAATTAAGAGACTGAGGTTCAGAGGTGAGGAAACTGGATAAAAATACCACCTTCAGAGAATGGCAGAGGTCAGACCTGAATCCAGATCTGATTCTCAGATCAAATGATTTTCTATTATCACAATGTTATACATAATTATCAAAGCCCGTCATAAATACAAACATGACTAGAGTAAAGATAACTAATGATAATTATATCCGATAAGGAGGTTAAGTCTTAAAGTTGGTCTGTAAGAAAAAAATACATAACAGTCGAAATTAACTTTGAAGATAATTTGTATCGCCCATCAAATGTTAAACAGATAGTGCAGAGGATTGAACAACCTTGGTAATATTTAACTTGAAAGTACAATGAATGTATCACATATATTAGGTATATACCTAAAATATAGTTTTATGCTGTATTTCACACAAAAAAATGACTACAAGTGAATTTATACAATTAAATGGGCATAATCATGCAACTGCACTATATAAATAACAGTTAACATTCATTGAGGGCTTATTACAAGTCACGTATTATGCTGTTTTCTATATTTCCATATTTAATCCTTTACAGATGTCCATGAGGTAGATACAAACTCTTAAATACAGATGAGGAAACAAAAGGCTTAGAAAAATTGAGTCACACAGGAAGTAAATACCAATGCCACAAGTTGAATCCACTCAATTTGAGCCTAGAAGTCATACCTTTGAAATATGAATTCATGTTCATATTCTTGTTTTGGTACCAGATCTGTGCATTAAGCCAAACAGCAGGATGAATCTACATATATATGCCAAAGATGATGGATTTGACAAAGATTCATATCCTGATTTCCAAATTCTTACGGGAAAACTATATTGCATACATTTTAGCATACATTTTAGTCTTCTTTATTTCAGATATTATTTAATAATTATAGAAAAAGTACAGAGAGAAAAATTAAAGGATATACCACTACTAAAACTAAACATCCTCATGTAACAGAACACAAAGCAGTAAGCAAGCTGATAGTGCACACTTGTTTGGTTGCAGGTTTGGCAGCACTCAGAGGCACCAGGGGATGATATTACTTGGTAGTGGGGATTAAGAAGAACCATCTGGCAAAAGACTTCAGCTAGTCTTAGTGGGTGAATTCTGCACTGAGGAGTGATTCCTTAAACTGCGAAAAGAGACCGAAAAAGCTCTGAGAGCTAAAGGTTATATATAAACCCAGGTCAGAGGATGCAGGCAGAGCCTGCCTCCTAAAACGGAGGCCAAGCCGCCCACTGACTCTGTGATTAGCATACCCGAAGACAGTGGTAGAGAAAAGAAGTTTCCCTTCAAGGATAGCCTGCAAACTAATTTCCAAAGCATATGAGGTAAATTAAAGCCAAGAAACGAAGTAAAAAAAAAAATCTCAAAAATTAGAAGGGTATGCAAAGTTAAAAAAGAAAATATATCAGGACAAATACATAAACGGAACAGTCAGACATCATCTTAAAAACAGGAGTTTACGATTGACAAAGTAAACAAATAAATAACATCTGTAAAAAAGAACTAGAAAGTATGAAACAAAATCAAATGAACAGAATAGATGTATATAAAAAATACAACAAAAATTCTTTGAATTGAAAATATATTAATTGAAAAAGAAAAATTGAAATATATTTAGATATATTAATTGAGAAAACCAAATGATTCAGTGGTGTGAAAGTAAAGAAGAATGAAAAATATACTCCAGGCAAGTACTAGCCAAAAGCAAGTAAGATTATAGATGATTTGAACAACACAATAAGCTTTCCTAACAGCTGTATATAGAACCCTGAACCAAAAAAATAGAGAATTCCTTACAAGCACACATTTGATCATTTATGAAAAATGATGACATACTAAACCTCAAAAACTGTCAAATATTCAGATCACATAGACCAGATCTCTTATTTATAATGAACTACCAATTCATATAACAATACAAATGAATCTCAAATGCAATGTATTAAGTGAAAGAGAACAAAATCAAAGGCTACACATGATATGATTATACCTATATGACATTCTGGAAAAGCACAGAAAACAAACCATTGGTTGCCAGGGACTGGAACTGATGAAAGAGGATGACTACAAAATGTATAAGGAATTTTTTGTGGGCAATGGAAGTTCTACGTCTTGACCAGGATGGTAGGTAAATAATGTGTACATTTGCCAAAGCTGTACACTAAACTGTATGCTAAAAAGGTGACTTCAGTTCATGCAAATTCTACAGTCAACCTGATTTCAAACACCCTACTCAATTAGTTAAAGCAGTAATAAAGGTATTGCCCAAAATCCTTTTATCTTATAAAACATATTAAAAATCAATTGTTTCAATTAAAAAACAGTAAATAAAATAAAGAAGAGAAATGCTTATGATAATAATGTAAACCAATTTCTAACAAGGCTTACTTTGTATTCTCAACTGAGCTTAATATAAAGGTTTATAAATACTGGGAATGACAACTGAAAATCATTCCTTAAGAGTGATGATGAAGAAAGGAAGGCACAATTGTCTTCTGAATTATAGAGCCAAGAGTATCTCAATTTAGTATATTAAAAATAGAGAATAGACAAATTTTCTCTTTCCTTTTCACTGGGTTTAATTTTTTTGAAAGGGCTGATGCAATCTTTATCAAAAATTTTGAACTCCTGATAATGGATACATATAGAATGGCTCTTTATGGTGAGAAAACAAAGAAAAGTCATCACATATATGAAAAGAAGAATTCGTTTCCAGGTGTCATATAAAATATCTCCATATAAAACAGGTTATGTCAAGAAAGAGCACAACACTTTAAAAAATTTCTTACATGGCAGCTAAAAGCCATGTGTAATTCTTGACTAGAATATAGGCTGGAGAAAAAAAATTGCTATAAAAATTGAAATAATTGGTAGAATCTGAATATAGAGTGTATATTAGATGATAGCATTATATTAATGTTGCATTTTCTGAATTCAATAACTGTTTTAAGTTATGCCAAAGAATGTCCTGTTCTTACAAAATACCTGCTGAAGTATTTAGGTAAAAATCGTAAGGTCTACAACTTACTCTCAGATGGTTTAGCCAAATGACAAATAATGCATGTATATGTGAGAAATAAACCAAATACGGCGAATGCTAAAAATTGATCAATCTAGGTGAAAGGTGAAATAGTATTAAACTATTCTTCAAAATTTTTTGTAGCTTTGAAATTTTTCAAAATAAACAAAAGTCAAAACAAATAAATATATCAACATCCTAGACACATTTCAAATTAAAACATTTTCAATAAAAATATGAGAATATGAAATCATGAAAATATGTCAAAAGCTTCGCTTTTAAATGAAAAATATGATTACCAAATTTGTAAAAAAACAATGCAGCAAGTATCAAATAGGCTTTTTTTTTTAAAAAAAGAAGGCTATTTTGAGAAATTATCTTAGAACTCAAACTAAAAGGAAGATGAAATAAAGGAGAAAGAGAAAGTGACTCAGGGAATGTGACTCAGTTTGGCTAGGCTATGGTACACAGCTGTTTGGTCAAACAACAGTCTAGACGTTCTTGTGGAGGTAATTATTAGCTCAACAGACTTTGAGTAAAGCAGAAAACTCTGGTAATGTGGATGGGTCCTCATCCAATCACGTGAAGGACTTTAGAGGAAAGACTAAGGTCCCAAGGAGAAAAAAAATCCTATCTTTAGATTGCCTTGGAGTGCAAGACTTCAATATCCACTCCTGCTGGAATTTTCAGCCTTCTGGCCTGGCCTACAATTGCGGACTTGCCAGCTGCTACAATAGCATGAGCCTATTCTCTAAATATACATACATATACATCCCATTTGTTCTCTGAAGAATTCGACTGATACAGAGGACAAACCTACGAGGTCCAAACTAATAAGAATTTGAGTAGGTGAGAAGATAGTAAATGGAAGGGAAACAACAATCAAAGAAATAATACTGGAAATTTTCATGATATAAAGGAAAATATGAATTTTCACTGAAAGGATTTACTTAAACTTAGGCAAATAAGACTTACACTTAGAATACCCTTGTGACACTCATGAACTTACAGAAATTAAAATGAAAGGAAAAACAGAACCCTGTATAGGTCTCAGTAGGAAAAAAAATCATCTAAAATGAAAAAAATCAGGTTGACATCAGACTTCTTTCACACAACCATATATAATAGGAGACAATGGAACCTACTCAATTAATTTTTAAAGTAAAAGATTTTTACCAAGAATTGAAAAACTAGACTAGTTCTAAAATTCATTTCCAAAGACATTAAAGAATTTCATAATCATGAAAGGACCTAGAAATTTTACCATCCATCATAAAAAAACATGACTTTGTGAAATGCCAAGTATTTTAACTATGAGGAAGCATGAGCAATAAAACCATTAAAACTTTGGGTTATATGGCTCCAAGGCAATGCACAAATTAAATAATCATTTAACAAAGTTAAGCAATGTAAAAATGAGAGAAAGTGAAATCATGTTATATCTTTCATTGTACACAGGGGAAACGATTACATATTTTATTCATGACACTGAAAGAAGAATGAAACACTTAAAGAGTAAAAACACAAATGTAAAACTTCCAAATGGAAATTAAAATAAACAAAAATTGGGAAAAACTTGGCAGGTGTTGTATATCTAAATATATGAAGAAAAAAGAAAAGGAAAGAGCAAAGAAAATATTGCGGGAAAAAAAGTTCAGCTTTGATAAGATCAGATGATAAAAGTGAACCTCCCCCATCTATAAGGAACATGGGAAAATGTAAGCACTCCCACTTTCCAGAGCATATATGAGATGAGATAAACAAAGAGAAAAAGAGAAATGTTTTCTAAAATGAAGTGTAAAACATAGAGAGCATAAAATAAGGACAGATTTCTTTTCATAATAACAGTGAGATCATTCAGTTTTTTCCCTAGAAAAATAAGACCTGTGGGCTTTTCAACAAAACAAAACAAAATCAAATTCTTTGTGTCTTTCCATGATGTAGAAAAGCAATTCTATGCTTTAAAAAGACTCTCATTTTAAACATTTCTGAGCAAAGCTTAAAATTAAAGGAATAGGTAAAGATATATTAGGAAAATACAAACAAAAAAGATCAAAGTAGCAACATTAAAGAATGTGTCAAAATCAAAGCAAAATGTAATACACAAGCAAATTATTTTAAACTGATTAAAAGTATAGATTTACAATAGGGATATATATTGCAGGAACTTTTATGCTAAAAAATAGCATTGAAATACAAAACAAAGCTATTTGAAATTCAAGTAGAATATGAAAAGGTGGAAATAATTGTTGGTTTTGGGAAAATAACTTCTCTTACACAGTCACTTACAAATCAAGAATCCAAAAGTAAATTCAATAATTAACCTTATAATGAATGTTCATATATTTCTACATAACAGAGAACATAATTTTCTTCAAATGTCCATTGTAATGTTTATGAAATTGATTATAGGCCATACTACCAAGAAAACTTCACTGAATTTCTAAAATTAAAAAATTTATAGGCAAGCCACTAATCACAGGGCAATAAGATTAGAAACTATAGACTAAAGATAAAGAGAATAAATAATACTGTATGGGATGAAAAATTATTCTCAGAAGAGGGAATAAAAATATAAATTACAGATTCCATATTTAAAAAATAACAATAAAGGCAGCTCTTAAGATGTGTTTCTGTTATGAGAGGCTGAATTCATAATCCTATCTTCTCTCTCTTGAGATCTCATTAAAATATGATTAAAGAGATACTTTTTTAAAGTGAAAAACAAAATGAGGAAAAGGGATGAGGGGTCAGCTATCAGTGGAAAAGGAAGTTTAACAACTTTAGAAAGAAGGAAAGTCAGAGTGGTAAGTGACAAAGCAGAGCAGAAGAGGAGGAAGCCTGGAAAAGCAGGAAATATACAATATCACACACTTCAGTTGAAAGATGTAGGGCTGAAAACACGAGATAACTGAATACTTGTCACCCTAGAATGCTCACCAGACAGTCAACTTCTACCCTTAACCCAAGTAAAAAAACTGAAGTTTCTTCTTCAAAGAAATTGACCACACAGTTGGTATGAACCAGGGTGGCTAGAATGAGAGGCAATGGTCCCCGTCAGAGTCAGCAGCACTTTGCATTTAGCAGAAAACTTAGAGCTACAATCCATTTATCAAAAAGAAATAGTTTGAAATACATAATCTATTCAATTCAAAGAGCTAGAAAAAGAACAATAATATAAACCTAAGGAGAACAAAAAAAAATACAGAAATAACTGAAATAAAACCCTAAAAGTAGTCTTGGAATAACCATAGCAAAAACTAGTTCTTTTTAAAGATCAGTAAAACAGTTCTGGTGCTATTTCAATATTTTGAACGATATTAGAGAAAAAAAAGAAAAGCCTTTAAATTCATTTTATAAAACTAGTACTTTGCTATAAAATGTGACAAATACAAGTCAAAACTAAAAACTAAAAACTAATCTCACTTATTCTTTCATTAGGTAAATATTTACTGACTGTCTATTCTATGCCAGGCATTGCAACAGGCACTAAAGATAAAGCAGTAAATAAAATGACAAATGCCTACCCTACCTCTGTGAAGATAGGATTTTAAAAATAAACAAATCAAATACATGACTAAGTAGATTTCATATGAGGAACATGAGATAACTATGTTGGGAAATTTAATAAAATATTAATTTTTTTATTTTAGAGAGAGGAAGTGGGGGATGGGGGGGAGAGAGACCGACCAACCCTGATCTATTGTTTCCCTTATTTATGTATTCATTGGTTGATTCATATGTGCCCTGACTGGGGACTGAACCCTCAATCTTTACATATTGGGACGACACTTTAACCAACTTAGCAACCTGGCCAGGGCTAAAATATATTATTTTAATAGGTCAAAAATAAAAACCATATGATTATCATCCTAAATGAATCAAGTTATTTGATAAAGTTCAAAAAGTACTTCTATTTCAAGTAAATAAATGATAAACTTTTCAGGGTATACTTGTTTAACATTATTCTGTAAGAATTAACTAATGCAGTAAGATAAGAAAATTAAATGAGACACAAGTATTGGAAAGGATTTAGAATTTTCATTATTTGCTAATGATTAAATTACCTACCGAAGAAACCCAACTGTACCAACTAAACTAATAAGATAGCTCACTGAAGATGGCTGTTAAAACAAATGTACAATAAAAATAAGAACAAAAAGTTTTATTTAAATACTGTATAAGCAAAATAGAAAATACAATAGAAAAAGAGTTCACAATAGCACAAAAAGCATATATACTTGTTGATGGTAGTAATCTCACAGAAGCTGTATTGTTAAAATAGGATGGGCTCTTCTAGACAATAGGTTATTTCCTGAGACAAATAAAATTAGATCTCTACCTCAAAACACATGTAAGACAAATTCCACATGGCTTAAAGACCTACACATGAACAGCACACTTAAATATAACATTTCAAAAAATTAAATAACATTATATATTGTTTATAATAATACATATAATTAAGTAAAACATAAAAACATTCATGTGTAATAATACATTAATTTCAGGATAGTGGTTACCTTTGGAGAGGAAGGGCTAGAGAAGAGATGGAAATGGGCTTTAGCTTTGTTAGTAATTGACATGTAATAGTCACTGAGTAAGAATCTGTTCAGTAAATTCCTTTTACCATTACAAAAACCCCACATCCAAATCATAAAAACCCCTGATGTACAAGGAGTGTATTATATCTATAGACTAATATACACTAGAATCTGCATTTTTATTGAATTTATCTATTTGTTAATGTCTCTACATGTATCTATTTGTTAATGTATTTTTAAATGTCTCTCAGGAAAGTTTTACAATTTTCTTCAAATCAATTGTATAGGAAATTTCTTTTAGTTTATCCTTGGTACAATTTTTATTATTGATATCTTTACGCTTTCCTTTTAAAATTGGTTAATGGTAAGTAGGGGATTTATTAATTTTTTAAGTTTATTTTTATCTAGCAAACTTACTGATAGCTGTTTTTAATTCTTCATAGATAATAGTAACAACTGCAAATAATGACATCTATGTCTTGCTATCCAGTTTGTATATTTCTCTTCTTTTTTCTTTTCTGACTGCATAGGATAGAACTTCTAGTATGCTGAAACTGGAGTGATAATGGGCAAACTTTTTTTTTCAGACTTTTAAATGGCATGCTTGCTGTTTTTAAAATTTTTTTGACTTTATTAAATCAAGAAATTGTTCTTCTATACCTAATTTGTTGTCTTTCTTAAAATTGTTGAATTTTATTGAATGCTTTGCTTATATATGGAGACAATCACACAGTTTTTCTCCCTTAGTTTATTCAATGTAATAGGTTACAGTGACAGATTAAAACAACAACAACATTGAACATTCTTGAATTCCTCAGCTAAAGCCTTCATGGTTGTGAGATACTAACCTTCATGTACATGAACATTATTCCCTTCAGTTTGCCAATATTTTATTTAGAATTTTCGCATTACAGTTTCCATATGAGGCTGGTATATAATTTTTCTTTCTTGCATTGTCTTTGCCTGATTTCTGCTATTAAAATCAAATGAGAGAAACTTTCCCACTTTTCCTGAAACAGTTCTATCCTTCTCCACCCTAGTCCAAGCCACCATTTATGTTATCCTCTAATCCCCCTTTTCTCAACTTTATTTTAGTATTTATTCTTTTTGTCTCTTCCCTGACCCCATTTATCTTCCCTTCATCCTACCACATCACACATGCCCTAGAATGTAATCTCCACAAGAACAAGGAGTTTGCCCCTCTCCTGAAATTAGGCCTGTGAGGGGCCTATAGCATGGGTCCAAAATATCTGTTGAATAAGTAAAAGAAATTAAATCCTATTTTTTTATCTATCAGATTAGAAAAGATAGAAACCTTGAAATGCCTATATTGGCACTTTGGGAAAAAAATGAACATACATTTATGTGATTATACTGAAACAATTTTATGAAGAATAATTTGAAGATAATGACCAAAAGACTCTCAAATGTGATGATCAAGCAAGTGTATTTTTAGTAATTTATTTTTCTGAAGTGATCTAATAATGTGAAAAACATGATAAGAATATAAACCTAACTGTTCAATGATATGTGATTTTTGAATAAACTATTATATATCTACATATACATACAGTAAAACAGTGTATATTTCTAAAATTGTCACAGATGCAATATGACAAAAATGTTTAGGGTGATATGAGAAGTTTAAAAAGATAGTAATATAATACATATTATCATCATATTTCAGTTAAAAAGTTTACTTTGTGTATTGAACAAAATCTGAAAAAATACCAGGTCTGTCCAGAAAAAGTCCAGTCATTGTTAATATAATGAGAACAGTTTGTGCAACATCAATGTAACCTGGCAGTTAAGGAGAGTGGACTGGAATGTGCATACCTGAACAATGATGACTTCACTGTACTAGTCAGTGGGGGTGGTAGGCGTGGTTGAGTGAGAATGTGTACTGTATGGCCATCGTATTCAAAATAACTGAGTGAGCAGAGCTATGAATCTGCATCAAATATTGAGTTAAGCTTGAACATTCCTCTGCAGAAACTGTTTGGTGGATTCCGAAGGCTTTCAGGGATGACACAATGAACATAGTGCAAATAAAAGTGTGACAGAAATACTTCAAAGATGGTCGAGAATCTGTTGAAAGTGATCCATGTTCTGGAAGGCTTACAACAAGCAGAACACCCGAGACTGTTGAAAGTGTACAGGCTGCAATCAACAAAGATTGCTGACTGACAGTGGGAGAACTAGAAGCTGATCTGGGGATTCCAAAAACTACTGTGTCCGAGATTTTGATGCAGGATCTTGGCATGAAATGTGTCCTGGTGAAGTTTGTTCCACAACTTCTGCTATAGGAGCAGAAGGAACATTGTACTACAGTTGCTAATAATTTGATTCAAACCACTACCAATGTACCAGATTTCCTCAAGAAGGTCATAAACAGAGATGAATCGTGGGTCTACAGCTATGATCTGGAAAGGAAGGCCCAGTCATCCCAATGGAAGTTGCCTTATTCGCCATGCCCGAAAAAGGCAGGGCAAAATCGCAGCAAGATCAATATCATGTTAACTGTGTTTTTTGATTGGTAATGTGTTGTCCATCATGAATATACCCCTCCAGGCTGAACAGTTAAAAAGAATATTTATCAATATTCTTTGTCAGTAAGAGATGCAATATGACGAAAATGGCCACAGCTGTAAGCAACTGGTGATAGGTAGCTTCATCATGACCATGCACTTGCTTGTGTATCACGTCTGGTGCAGAGTTTTTTTGTGAAACATCAGATCACCCAGGTGACTCAGCCCCTCTACAGCCCAGATTTGGTGCCCTGAGACTTCTGGCTTTTCCCAAAACTAAAATCTCCTTTTAAAGGGAAGAGATTTCAGACCATCCATGAGATTAAGAAAAATACAATTGGGGAGCTGATGGTGATTCCAACAAAGGATTTTTCAGAGTGTTTTGAACAGTGGAAGAGATGCTGGGAGAACTGTGTGAGGTCCTAAGTGCCTACTTTGAAGGGGACTGAGGCATCATTGTCTTATGTACAGTGTTCTTATATCTTCTTCAATAAACGTCTCTATTTTTCATATTATGTGGCTGGATGCTTCCAGGACAGACCTCTCTCATACACAAAAATACTGCTATTGTCTATCATCATCAGGTACTAGGATAAAACAAAGTTCCCCCCTCCTCCCATTTTCCTTTACTTGTATTTTTCTACCTTTCTTCCATGAAAACTATGTTTTGAGTAGTAAAACATAAATTTAAAAAAAGCATTATAAAATTATGCTGTTAGCAATTACAATCAGCGCCTTGGGAAATGATATCAAATATTCAAGTGTATGCGTGTGTGTGTGTGTAAAAGACATCTGTTGATGCCTGACCAGTATCTGAATAAACTTCTTATTTTGAGGAATCTCAAAACAAATTGGTGTCTGGGGAAGTCCCCTTCCTAGCCTCTTGGGTATGTGTGACCTAAGTTCAGTCAAGTAATGCTCCCATCCAGGACTTTGAAGTCTATGAGAGTGATACATAAACATAGGAAACCCTGAGAGATTACTACTCAAATCTGTGGCCAAACTGAGGCACACAATGATATTCTGTGCCTTGCTATTCAATCTGTGTATTTCTCTTCTTTTTTCTTTTCTTACTGCACAGGAGAGAACTTCTAGTATGGTGAAATTTGAGCGATAATAGGCAACCTTTTCTTTCTCCAATGAGTGCTCCAGGGCAGCAGTGCCCAGTACCTGATAAAGAACATCCAGCAGTAACTACGTCAGCAGCTGTTTCCAAAGCAGAATTTCCTTACGGTAAGATACTGACTAAGCTTTGCTGTCTGAGGGGGTTCTTCTTTCTTAAGCCTA
The DNA here is from genome assembly GCF_021234165.1 of Pteronotus mesoamericanus. Lineage (NCBI taxonomy): Eukaryota > Metazoa > Chordata > Mammalia > Chiroptera > Mormoopidae > Pteronotus > Pteronotus mesoamericanus. The sequence continues at coordinate 12,581,290 of NW_026555325.1, read as the reverse complement.
GTAATCCAGTACCTGTCATAGAATCTGTGAGCTCTAAAATGTTTCCAAAAAAGTCCCTTTCTGCTTTAGACAGTTAGATTCTTTTGTTTAAAACCAAGAATCTTGACTGGTACAGTTAACAATTGGTATGACTTCCTAGCAATTATCACTAATAATGCTCTTGTATTTCAGAAATTGCCATTATTTTTCTAGGTAGTTCAAAAAGTTTACTACAAAGTACATAGGCTTTGAAGCCAGAGAGAGATCAGGTTTGAATACCAGAACCGGTTATTTCCTAGTTATGTGACCTTGGGCGATAGAACTAATTTCTCTCAGCCTTAATTTCTTCATTTCTATGTTATTTTTGAGGCTTGAACAAGATCATGGTAAAATCTCACATATTCCATATTCATCTCAAATCCCCAACTTTTCTCCTTTATTCCATGGCTTACATTATATCTACACTTTCACTAATGCATACCTCCATTACAGTGAAAAGCACTTGCTGATATGATCAATTACTTCTGTCTCTTCAGGCTCTGTGATGCCTATCCCTAAATCTAAATGTCTGCTTTTTTCACTATACATAAGTTGCTGGAGTTCTGGTGGAGAAATTGGAATTAACCCATATAAAGTCAAGCTGCCTTTTGACTAGACTCATAATACTATGTTCAGATAGAAATAAACAAACAAAACAGTAGCCTATATCCAATAAGCCCTAAAAGTAAAAAGAGATTTTAAATCCTTTCTGAACTCTGAAGAACACTAATGTAGGATTTCATTTCTAATGCACAGTAAAATACCTTAAAATTCTCTTTTGTCCTGTCCTTAAATCACAAAGTAGGGCAGCTGCCCCAGAATCTCATCGCATACCCTCCGAATCCCCCTTGGACTATCTTCCCAGGCTACACCCCATATGACATTTTACTTCAATGCAGCCCCTCCTCCAGTCTTTCTGGATTGTTGATTTTCTTCCTCTAACTTCCCAATGTAAATCAATCATGCGTCCTAAGCTTCTCTGAATTATTCTTCCTTCCCAATAATAGCATAAAAATGGCATAAATATATAAAACGGCTCTGAAACTGACCAGGCAAACAGGGGAACATTTATTAACTTTTAAAGTATTTAAATATTTTACCCTTTCCCATGCCTTCTACGATTTCTCCTTTCTCTCTTCCTCCCTTTTGCCCCACATCTTTGCCTCTCCCTTCCACTCACCCTCCCCAATTGTGTAGCCATGATATATTTTATCTAAACTCTCAACTATATTTGTCTTTCACTGCCTGGCTTACTTCACTTAGCATAATACTCTTTAGTTCCATCCATGCTGTTGCAAAGGGTAGCAGTTCCTTCTTTTTTCCTGCTGTGTAATTGAACAACAATAAAAAAAAAAGAATCTAAAAATACAAACATGAAGGGAAAAAGAAAAGCCAAGGATGGAGATCTGGTATGATAAAAATTAGTAGTAACCTACCCATTCTAAATTTATTTGTTGCCCTTCTTTTTAATAGTTGTATTTGATCAATCATACCTAGTGATGATATCTGCCAGCACCTTGGTTTTTACATGTCTTTTGTTCTACCTTTTTGTGTTATGTTCAGATTAAACTTTGGTTAAATTTTCAAAAACAAACAAACAAAAAAAACCCTCAACTGAGTTTTTAAAAATGCTGGGCAATCCTGTATTTCTCTGCCTGGTCCTTTATTCTATTTCTCAGTCCAGATCTTTCTCCTGAGCTTTAGATTCATAAATGCTTTTGCCTTCTGAACATCTTCATTTGGGTGCCTAATGGGTATTTCAAACACAAATTTAATGAGAATGAAAAAGTCAACAACCTTCTCTCTAAATATTCTTCCTCTTTTATTCTCCATCTCAACTCTCAGTTTCTCATTTAATCAAACAAAAAGCCCCGAATGATCCCCGACTTTCCCATTTCCTTCATACTCTATGTTATTGATCACCAAGTCCTAATATTTGGAATTGCTAAAGTCTCTTAAATCTGTATACTACTGTACACATTAGCTGCCACTACCCGAGATTAGACTAGAATCCAAGCTTTCCTTTTATTGCTCTTCATGTCTCCAGGTCATCTTGTTTCTGCTCCTTTTTTTTAGTATAGTCAAAACAATCTTTCTAAAAATGCAGATCTCATTCTCTCACTTAACAACATGGGTTCTACAGTGTGACTGCCGAGTTTTGAACCCGGGTAATAAGCAAGTAGGAAGGAGAGAGTTTATACTATAGCATTAAAATGCACAGACGCTAGTTTGTCTACCTTGGTTCAAACTCCAAAGTTGCCTTATTAATATGTGACCCCAGAGAGCTTAGTTTTCTTCATTGTAAATTTGAAACAACAAAAGTATCTATATTATAGAGCAGTTGCAAGGATTACATTAATATAAAACTCTAGTAGATTAAGAGCCACATAAATGTTTGCAATTATTATTATATAGCCTTGAAAGAAATTATATAGCCTTTTTGTACTTTAGTATCCCCATCTATAAATAGGAATAATATGCACACATTTTTTTTGATATTTGATAATATCAAGGAGACTCACATTAGAGGTCATATCCAGTAAAAGCATTCCCAGACCTTCTAATTTCCCAAGGCAGGAAAAAAGCATATGCACCCACTACACTGGCGTATACTCCACATCATGCTATTTATCATATGTAGTTAAAACTGATTGCTTCTATGTTTTCCTCACCATACTGGATGTTCTTCGAATGTAGGAGCTATGAATCCTCCACTGGTTTTACTATTGCACATTATAGCAAAATTTTATTGTAGAAATGAATGAATAAATATATATAAAGTACCTTTTATTTAGCAAAATAGTAGATGATCAGTATATGTCAATTCCTTTTATCAATTTTCTCAGTCTAAGGTGGGGATGGTGGTAGGACAATCTTCTAGAGTTCTCTCTGTTTTTAATCTTGACCTTTACCAGCCAAAATACCAGGCCATTCAGTGAGCCCTTTACTTATCTAAATCAATTGTCACTGCTGAGTTTCAGTATCCCACCTCAGTTAATCTCCTCATCATATAAGATTAAGTCCCATTTCCATTTCTAAGGCTTTTTCTGAAGTGACAACACTGGAGAAAAATGTCTCTAACAACAGTTTAGGATTCATTCTATACATTCTTCAAATATCACAATGCCATGTGAAATGGGTAAATTGGATTTTTCCAATAAACATCTTCATGAAATGGTGGTTTGTTTAGTTTAAAGATTAAGCCTTGGCGATTCCTTAAATCTCAGCTCCCTTACCTTTTCATAAAGATAACTGGTATTTTTATACATACTCATAGCCAGAATATACATCAATATCTTTCATTGTTTCTTACTGGAGATGCCTCTGGTATTTTGGATAGGAAAAATCTTTGTTAGATGGGGCCGTTTCATGCTCTGCCAAAAATTTAACACTCATGGACCCTGCCAGTAGCAGTCTTCAATGGCAGTAACTCTCTTCATTTTCAGTTAGATCATTCATGTAACTTCTAAAACGTATTCTTTTCTGTAATATATTTATTACTTTGGTCCCTGATTCCTACTGATGAAGGGAAGGGAGGAGTTGTGAAGGTTATGATCACTTAGTTCCCCTCTCAAAATGACCTGTACTTTTGATATATATAAAATGGTGGGGAAAAGCAACATGCTCAATTGTTGAATACTTACATGTTTTTAAAATACTACCTTTGAAATGTTTTTACACATACTCAGTTATGAGCTAAACATGTGAAACTTAGCACTTCCTCTTAAAATATGAAAGAATTCTGCTTAAAATGACTGAAACTCTTAAAAAATTGTGACCAACAGGTATTTTAAATTGAATAAAAATTATTTAAATTGTATTTTTTGAGTACTAGGGTAGAATGGATAATTCTATCCGAGCTTCCTAGGTATATTATGAATGGGTATTGAATATTTTCAAATGCCTTTGTCATTTTCATCGAGACGGTCATACAAATGAAAAACATGAAAATGAAGACCAATCATTTTTTTTGAAGGTAATAAATATGGTAAGTCACAAGTAAGTCTGTAACGCATGGCAGTCCTTGTCTTTCTTAACTTATCATGACACTTAACCTCAGTGCAACAAATCAGTGAACTAAATAATTCAGATACACCAAGCGATAAGAGCTCCTGAAGAACAGCTTTTTAAGTCAAAAGGAAATATAAACAAAGTTCTAATTTAAAATTCAAACCTAACCTTTTCTGTTTTGAAGTAACTGCTCTAGCAGGCTTCTTACATTGTTCTGAAGAAGTCAGGCATTCCTACTTATTTCTCATTATACTCATCTTTTCCCACTTTTTTTTCTTTTTAAAGAATATTTATTAAGCATTTCTGTTATGTTTACCCACAGCATTATACTAGGTACTCTGAATTATGGTGGGTGTACGGGTAAATAAGCAGAGCACAGAGGATTTTTAGGACAATGAAAATACTCTGTATGATATTATAATGATGGGTAATATGATCCATGATTACATATGAATGGATACATTATATGTTTGTCCAAACCCATAGGATGTACAACATTCTATACATCTGAGGTGTCAATATAGGTTCATCCTTGAGAAGAAATGTACCATTCTGGCAAGTGATGCTGCTAATGGGGGAGGCTATGCAGGTGTAGGGTCAGGGAGCATAATGGGAAATCTCTGTATTTTCCTCTGAATTTTGTTGTAAAAGTAGAACTGCTCTAGAAAAACCCACAACAACCTCTTTTTGAAAAATATAAGCAAGAAAAAAAGGACATTAAAAAACACACAATTTTTCAAATACTTTATTTTCTAGACAACAAAATAAACAAAGAACTGGATAAAAGAGGCATGCTGCAAGTAACAAAAGTATAAAATGGTTGAGTGGCACTGTAGAAAGAACACTAAACTTGAGTTAGAAAACTTGGTTTCAAATCCCAAATTCTGTGTGAAATTGGGCAAGGCACTTTTAGGCACTTTTTCTAAGTTCTAGTTTTCTCTTCTGTAAAATAAGAGTAATATTTCTCTTAGGTTTGTCCTGAGAACTAATATGCTAAATTCCTGAAAACATCAGCATAGTGTGTAACTAGGCACCCATTAAATGTACCCCCTTCCATAAAGTCTGGGAATGAAAAACAAAGCAGTAGCACTATCTGCTGAAATTTTTTATAATATGCTGTTGCATTAATCTGACCAACTTACTGATTTATGGGGGAAAGCACTGACACAGAAAAGTAGGGAAGCCCTAGCTCTCTTCATTCAAACCGACATTTTCCAATCCAGCATCTACTTTCTGCACTATTTTGTTAGTTGTAGCAGCAGAATTCAGAACATATTGTCTATTACATTAGGAAGATGGTCTACAAGGGCAGGTAGTCCAAAAGATTCAAACACAGAATACAAGCATGGTAAGAAAGTACTTAGAAAGTAGTACACTAGTAGCTACTTTCTAGCTACTAATTTAGGCTGAGTTGCTCAACTATGGCACTATTTATATTTTGGGTCATATAATCATTAGCTGTCGGGGGCTGTACTGGACATTGCTGGATGAACTGTAGCATCCCTGGCCTTGTATCACACCCCAGCCATAATGACATCCTAAAATGGTACCAGATATTGCCAATGTTCCTTTAGGGGCAGGAACTGCCTCTAGTTTAGACTCACTGATTGAGCTGGTTAACAGTGGCACGAAGAAAAGAGTGAGGTAATTAATAATACTGTCCGAAACATGCACAGTTAAAAACGGGCACAATTTAAAAAGACATTCCCTTACAATTTTATAGTTTTGTCTTTCACATTTAAGTCTTTACTTCACCCAGATTTGATATTTATATATGGTATAAGTGGGGTCAAATTTCATTTTTCTGTTATTGAATAATCAAAGATCCCAAAACCATTTATCGAAAAGACAACCCTATCACAATGGTTGCTCTGTTATAAGGGATGGGAACAAAGGTTTACGATTGTTTGTATGAAAATAGTACAGTAATTAGTAAGTAATAATACAAGAATAAACTTTTTTTTTTGCATACTCACAACTGTAAACCTACTTTTGCCTCACCCTGTATATTAAGTTTCCATTCACATAAATATTTCTGGGCTGTCTGTTTTGTTCCACTGACTAATCCATATACCTATTAATTACTAAAGTTTTATGCCAAATCTTCATATCTGGTATTTAAGTCTCCTCACATTATTCTCCTTCAAGAACACTGTACTGTTATGTTAATCCCTTCTTTTATTTCTTTATTAAACAGATGTTTTATAATTTTAATACCTGACATGACTATAAATATTCTTCTTCTGCATATTGTTTGATATACATTCTTGGTATCTGTTTTGTAATTTTTTAATGTAAACCCATATATTTTTTAATTATATCCTGGAACTTTGAGTCCTATATCAAAGTAGATTTGTTCCAATTGGATTTATATTTGCTGCTGCCAGTTACTTGAGGGGTTTAAAATTTAGGACCATCTTAAATTATTGGCTTTGATTTCCTGTTTTATACCACCTATGTGGTGTGACTTTCAGTGGCAAGCCCACAAGACCAGCTTTTGGTTACAAACGATCAGGGATATATTTTACTACACACTCAGTGCCAAGGTTTGAACCAATCAGTTTTTCTTGTAGTGCTACAGGAGGTGCTTAGGCTGATTTTATTATGCACACTGACAATGAAGGTATAGAGATTTGTAAGTCTATGCTGAGGGGACTTTAGGTTTAGACTGTACACCTAGGAAGAACCCTGGACTTGAACTGTCTGCTGTTCATCTTTCAATGAGGAATGAGTCTGAACACTGTTCAGAGTCCAGGGTTTATCATGTTCAACAAAGGCCTACCTCTCTGAGTCGCTCTTCTGCCTACTTTTTTGTTTGTTTGTTTGTTTTTGCTTCCAGTTCACCGTTGCATGCAAAAACTATTTTTTATGTATATCACATTATTTTTAGTTGATCACCATGAGATGTTAGGACATTTCTTTTTATCATATTAACAAGACAAAAATGTACATTTTTTTCCCTCCACTTTATCCTTTCCCTTATTTCTTTTAAAATGTCTCTATTATTTTTGTTTTTCTGGTTTCAATAACCAGATGTTCATTTTGAAAAAATTCAAATGAGGTGGAAGTATACAAGAAGTCACAGCCCTCTACCCCACCTGTACATAACCCTAAGAAACAGGTATTGTTAATAGTTTCCTCTAATATGTAATTTTCATTTTTATAAAAATAGTACCATACCTACTTATATTCCCCTGTTGTTCTTTAAAAGTTTTTTAAAAGTAAACAAATAATGCAAAAGGGAGAGTTTAATATGTCATTGATTATAGATCTTATTCATGAACACTTTCAAAAGAAAACAGTGACTTGCAAATCTTGAATTTATTTGTTTTCCTCAACTTAGAATCCTACTTTCTGAAATACATTTGAAAAGTATATTTTAACTTGCTTTATTGAATATGCAATGTTGATTGCAGGGCCACACATCCAGTTCATTTATAATTATGTTATTTATTAATAAACAACTTAAATAGAGTAAACATGACATATTTTCAAGGTTTGACATTCTAATTTCTCTTTATAAAATTCCATGACCAGAAGTTATTAACCTCAACGAATTTAGAATTTTTGTCATTAAGTGGTTTACAAAATATTCTTAGTATGTTATACAAGTTTTCTTTTTTCCCTCTCAAATGACACTAAGTACACTTAAAGCAGTTGTTATACTCCTTAAAAGGACTCAATATTCTGTTTTTGAACTACCATCTTCTCTGGCTGTTCACCTATGATGCCAAAGCACAGCTCTTTTTTAGTGACCAACTAAACAATTTAATGACATGGCTATCTTCATTTGGATGTCTCCTAACATAAAAGTAGTGGTTATGTGTATTTTTAAGACATGCTGAAATCTGAGAGAACTTACTAAATAAAATACTCTTGCCATAGAAGTTACTTATTACTAGAAAAACATTAGAGATCTTTGTTTTAAATTTTTATTTTATCAAAAGATATTTTAAGTGAGGCTTTTGGAAAACTTTTGGAAACAAAAGCATAGGTTCTTTAAGAATTAGAACAAATTTCTGGCAGGAATAGTTTGTAGAGTCTGTAAAAAACCTGTTGCAAAATTTAATAAAGAAACTAACTGGATAAAACATTTATATCAACCATGTTTTCAAAGAATAGTGACAGATATAGAAAAAGGAATAGGAGGAAAGACAACTTATTCTAATTATAGAAAGCTCAAAAGAGATAATGAGAGAAAAACTCTAATCAATAAAAAGCACTGTACAAGAAAGAAAATTATAGTGTACTACTTGGTTTTACAGTGAACAATATTTACATAATATCAATAAGGTAAACATTTTTTAGCTATATTGGCAGGATAGGAGGAGAGAGAGCTACAAGCGAGTTGTCACCATCTATGAGAATAGATTAATTATCTCTAATTCCTATCTATCAATAGTATCCAGTATTGGTTAACTTAGATATAGCAGTAAAAACATATTATTTATAAATAGGTGACTAAAAACTTGGAATCGTTAAAAGCAATGAAAAATTAAAGCAGTTAAAATTTAAAAAGTTATCTTTAAGTAGATGCTTATGGAGGGCACACTCAATATTATTTGCTTTATTTCAACATGTGCATATAATACATAAACGTTTTTTCAAAAGGGAAAAGAATAAATCTATTAACAGGGAATCTAAGGCTGTATATGCACTCTTACTTCACTTCTGTGTTTTCGAATCCAATGGAGAGGCAATGTGGTACAATGAGTATTGTATTCAGATCCAGGCAAACATGGGTTTGAACTCTGGCTCTGCAACAGACCACTTCAAATATCTGTGGGAAGGTCAGTTAATGTTTTGAGAGCATACTCCTTTATATATAATTAGACAATAAAGATTCCTATCACGTGGAGTTACAGTGAAGACTACCAATAATCTATGTGAAACATATGGCACTTAGAAAATGCTTAATTAATAGTAGTTGCTATAATTACTCATTGTCTCTTGCCAACAAAAATGGCTAAATATATCAACGTTTGTACTTTCTAAAACTTCATTCTTATTTTGAAATCTGAATCACGTAACAGTCAGGTGAGTTTTATCATTTGCACTTTACAGCTGAGCAAAAAGGACAAGCATACCTGCCCAAATCCTCTTATTGGTAAGAAAAACTTGAAACAAAACTGGGAATGCTTAATTTGCTTAATCTCTTTCAAAAATAGTTCTGTCTCATTCAAACAATAAACAGAAAAGCACAGAAGGGAAGGATCTATAGCCTTTTCTGAGATTGACTGGAATGTTTTCATCAACAAAGTTTTCTCACAACAGTTAGCAACATAGTTATTAATGGTGAGGAAGACAGAAGAAAAGTTCCAAACAGAAAATAGCTGTCAACCTAGGTATCATTCCAAGGCCTAAGGCTTTCTAATACTCGAAAGACAGAGTGAATTTTGTTTCCTTAAAGTAGCCCAGATAATAGAACTGAGTCTATTAGTAGTGCTAGACTCAGCTGCGATCACGTATTTCCCTTACCTAACTTTTGTTACTCATTTGTACCTAAGCCCTCATAATTTGGTAAAGCAAGTTGGAAAATATATCTTTTCTTTAACATGACAGCGGACAACTACATGTAACTTTCAGGAGTGTGGGCTAATAATGTAACTTTTCAAGCTTGATGCTGTCTGGCATTATTATGACTCATGGAGTGAAAAAAAAACCAAACCCTCATTCATGTAATGTCTGCTCCTTAAATGTCAAACACAGTATCTAGGACACCGTTCACCATCTGTGAATCACCTCTGAAGACTGTACTTTCAAATTTAGATCTAAACAATGAACTAGGATTCCAATGAAATGTAAACTCCTTGAAGGCAGGGGTTGGTCAGCCTTGCTCACAGCTCTATCACTAGTGTCTACTACAATGCCTGGAAAACTGTTATGCTCAGTCAACACTTGTGGAATGCATAAATAAATAAATGAAAGAGTAAATAATAATTCCTGAGTTAATTATCTGAGTTTTCACTATGCAAAGACAAAATAACTAGGTAAGAAATTAAATACTAAATTTATTTATAGCTCATGACATTTTCCCTTAACTTAGAAAAATCAGATAATATAGATTAAATAAAGTACTACGTATTTGGAGTTAAAATTTTGCTTATACATACACCAAGTCAATGTTACGGTTTAACAACTTCTGTTTCGTAACAACATAATTCCACCCGTTCTTTATAAGTAAAGATAATGACAACAATATTTGTAACGTTTTCTTTTTTCTAACCTAAGCTATTATAGCCATTATAGTATAGCCTGACAAACATTATCTCATTCACTCTTTACAACAAACCTATGACACAGATATTATCACCACATTTGACAAATGAAGAAAATGGTGTTTAAAGAGGTAATTTGCCCAAGGTCACAAAGATGATAAAATCCAGATAAAAACAGTCTAATTCTAAAATAACTGGTTTAATCGCAGATAGTTAACATACACAGAGAGACTCACACAATATTTAGTTTGCTCTCTAGCCCCAAGCATGAGAGAATATTCATCTATTTTTTTTTTAACATTGATTGCACATCTATTACGCTTCAGGCACTATGCTAGCTAGCTGTCTTAAAAATCACCTGTAATTCTGAAATACAATTAACAATGGCATGTACCAACATTGGTCTCTAGGATCTAACTACTGAGAACTATACGGTGAAAGTTTCCCCACTCTGTTCATATCCACATGAGACACATGTGCTTTTGTTTGTCATACCAAACTTCACACATCTTAGAGGCAGAGTGGTAGCAGGTTCATGTTTTTTGTATTCCCTAAAAATACCCAGCATGGTGCTTTGCTCACAAAAAGTTCTTAATAAACACTGTTCAAAATTAACACTATTAGTAAACTGCATTAAATTTCCTTAGCTGAAAGAAAACATAAATGAAGATTTTATCTTCAAATCTGTGCAATTACCCTATAATTAAAAAAAATAAGTGCCAAAACAAGACAGTTTTATTATTTTAAATATTTTATTTTATTGGTATGTTTTGACAAAATTTTAAAATTTTCATGGAAACAAGTATAAAATCTGAGAAATCTCATGTTCTATATAAAAAGGTTTTGTTTGCTTTTCACATATTATAAACTTACATAATACTAGCTTTGTAATATGGCCTTCCTCTACAATCCAAGTTATTGCATATGGTTATACACATATAAAATTCTGTAATCACATCATTTATGGTTACAGAAGTAAATGAATACTTGATTCTGTAAGAATTATATATAATAAAACTACATCCTTACATTCCATTTTGCTTCTTAGTCTGGATAAAAATAAAATCAATCTGAAAATACAGATTTTAATCTCAGATATTAGTGAGCATTTTTTTTGGTGGAAAAAAGATATGTGGCAATTCATGCTATGCATTAGAGATCAAAATCTGGCCCTAAGTTTACATGATTGATGGGTTCCTATTTGAACAGGCATAACCGTGAATAGTAACTGTAATAATGCTTACAGGGCAGAGAAGTCATGCAACTTCAACCAGTTTCCCTTTTTTAAAAAATTAATTTGAGAGACAGAGAGGAAAGGGAGGTAGGGGGTGAAGGAGAGAGGGAGGAAGAGGAGGAAGAGGGAGAAAGAGCGAAAGAGAAAGGGGGAAAGAGAGAGGGGGATGAAGGGGAGAGAGAGAGAGAAAGAGACAGAGAGACATTGATTTGTTGTTCCACTTATTTATACATTCATTGGTTGGCTCTTGTACATGCCCTGTCTGGCGATCAAACCTGCAAAATTGGTGAATTGTAATGATGTACTAAGCAACTGAGCAACCCAGCCAGGCTAACCAGTTTCCCTTTTTATGTGTAGCATTGAAATGTTTACACTATAGCAAAATGTTTTTGAAAACCACACACAAAATCTTACGCATTTTTCAATATAACACAAAACAACATACACATCCACACCATGCTTCCTGTAGACTGAACAAACACTGATGTTAACTATTCATAGAAAAGCTCATTCAATAACCAGTTTCTGAAATTACATGCCTGTCTAGGGTGAAAGTCATTCATTTCTGAGTCACAAGTAAACCTGGAGGAGAGGCTAGTTTATTACATAGTGCTATATTTTTTTATTATACTCTTTCCTGGCCACATACACAAATACTACTTATTTTACTGGGCCAGCGTATTTTCAATGAATATCCTGTCTGGATCTAAAATTGGTAACTTGCTAAGACTCATTCTTCTCTGATAGGAAAAAAAAAAGCTACAGTAGTATCTTCTGTTACCAGTCAGTTGTCTTGCTCTTAAGTGCTGGGAAAAGAGAAAAATATATCACCCAGAACCCTGACCATACAGGCTTACTATTAGTAATTCTTCTTCAGCTGTTGCTCCTATGAATCACCATCAGACCATCAGTTTTTCCTCGTATGGGATAAATAATAAAACTGAAACCTCTGGGAAACAAACTTATCTTGCAGAATTTATTTAATTAAACTGTACTTGTTTTACGTAGCAGGAATATCTTGGGTAAGTTGTTTCATACAGCAATATTTTACTTTCCAAACTACAGAATACTTATGGTAAATAAAGGTAGCACCATTTATGAGTGGCAAAAATTTTCTAGACCCTGTGCCACATGTTTTGCATGTATTATCACATTTGGTATTTAAAAGTAACCAACCTATTAAGGTACATATGATCATTTGCATTTTATAGATCAGAAGTTTGAAATAATATTATAATACATGGTAGAGCCAGGAATCAAACCTAGGTCTAAACGGACTAATTTGATCATGAAGTGACATAATATATTGAATGTGAAATAATAAAGTGAATAGATAAATATGAAAGTAAAAAAGAAAACAAGGAATTAATTTTGGTAATGGTGGAGTAACTTCAATCAAACTTGTTATCCCACTGACAGCAATGATAAACTGTGGAAAATATTAAAACAAATAAAAACAACTATTTAAAGACACAGTGGAGAGTGACCAAAAGTAACAGAAACAGAAAAAGTGAGGATTGAACCCTTCAAAGAGGAGAACACTGCTCAGCAAGATCTCCATTATATAGTTTATCCCCTGAGATAAAAAGTAGTGGGAACAGCTTGAAGTAAAGCCAAAGGCCACACTTACTGGCTTGAGGCATCAGAGGCCACTGTTCAGGGTAGAAAGAATGGCTGACAACTGGGGGTTGAGAGAGGTGGATTTCAGAAAGTAGGAAAGAAGAGGGGGAGCTAAAAAATTGCATATATGCTACACTTGGGCTAACTCCTGAACTGTGCACGCATGGGGAAGCCTCCAAAGTACCCAGTGGGCAGCAATAAATTGAAGGCTGAAACAGGGACTGCTGCCGCTGCCTCCTGAATAAGACAAAAGAGTTTGGAATTTGAATCACATCAAATTAAAGCAGCTTGGTGAACAGCTCAGGCTTTCCACATAAAACCCTGAAGGGACACGTTTTAGGAGCAAAGATTTTATTCCAGTACTAAGAGGGTCACCCTGCGATTTAGGGTAAAAACAAGAGAGATTCTCTCTTACAAAACAAGAAACTCATTGGTAAAACCAAGACTTCATTGAAGAAAGCAGCCAGTGACTTAACTATTATCATAGAATCCAGCATCTCTAAAGTATATCAGTAACCCAGTATATGATAAAAATTTCAAGATATAAACAAACAGGAAAAAGTGACCCAATGTTCATAGGAAAAGCAGTCAATATAACAGACTTTGCAAGGACTCAGACAACTACTCTAAGGCAACTATCACAAGTACTATCAAGAACATAAAGTAAAATGTCATCATAATGAATTCATACAGACTCTTAGCAGAAAAACAGAAACAATAAAAACATTCATTTATCAGTTCTAGTAGTTTATTGGTGGAATCTTTAGGGTTCTTTAGCTATGGTATCATGTCATCTGCAAATAATGACAGTTTTAACTCTTCGTTTCCAATTTGAATGCTTTATATTTCTTCTTTTCTTTGATGGCTGTAGCTGGGACTTCCACTACTACATTGAGTAAGATTGGTGCAAGCGGACATCTCTTTCTTGTTCCCAATCTTAAAGGGAATGCGTATAGTTTTTGCCCATTGAGTATAATATTGACTATGGGTTTTTATTGGCCTTTATTACATTCAGGTGTGACCCCCCCAGTCCTACTTTCCTAGGATTTTTTATCATAAATGGTACTGGATTTTATCAAATTCTTTTCCTGCACTTGATTTGATCTATTGATATGATCATGTGGTTTTTATTCTTCATTTTGTTTATGTGGTATATCACGTTTATTGACTTGCAAAAACTGTACAAACCCTTCATCGTGGAATAAATCCCACTTGATCATGGTGTAAGATTTTTGTGATGTATTGCTGTATTTGGTTTGCTAATATTTTGTTGAGGATTCTAGCATCTAAGTTCATCAGAGGTATTGATAAATGAATTCAGCAAAGTAGCAGGATAGAAAATTAATATCCAGAAATCAGCTGCATTTTTATATGCCCATAATGAACTATCAGAAAAGTAAATTAAGAAAATCCCATTTACAATTGCTTCAAAAAGGATAAAGTACCTAGGAATAAATTTAATCAAGAGTGTAAAAGACCTGTACTGAGAAAATTAAAAGATACTGAAAAAAGAAATTTAAGAAGATGCAAGTAAGTGGAAGTACATACTGTGTTCATGGATGGAGGAAGTTACATGATTAAAATGTCCATGTGACCCAAAGCAATCTACAGGTTCAAGGCAATTCCTATCAAGATACCAATAACATATTTCACAGAACTAGAACAAATATTCCAAAAATTTATATGGAACCACAAAAGACTCCAAATAGCAACAGTGATCTTGAGAAAAGAACAAAGTCGCAGGAATCATGCTACCTAATATCAAACTATATCATCTCTATAAAGCCACAGTAATCAAAACAGCATGGTACTGGCATAAAAACCAGACACATAGATCAATGAAACAGGACAGAGATCCCAGAAATAAACCCACATTTTTATAGTCAATTAATATTTGACAGAGGGGGCAAGTACCTACAATGTGCTAAAGATAGTTTACTCAATAAATGGGTTGGGAAAATTGGACAGATATGTGAAAAAATATGAAACTAAACCACCTTCTTACACTCCACAAAATAAATTCAAAATGGATTAAAGGCTTAAATGTTAGATTCAACACCATAAAAATCCTAGAAGAAAACATGTGCAGTACAATCTTGGACATTGCTCGTAGCAATATTTTATCTGATATATCACCTCAGGCAAGGGAAACAAAAGAAAAAATTAACAAATGGGACTATATCAAACTAAAAAGTTTTTGCACAACAAAGGAAATTATCGACAAAATAAAAAGACAACCCACTGAATGGGAGACCATATTCACCTATACATCTGATAAGAGGTCAATATCCAAAATTTATAAAGACGTTATAAATTTCAACACCAAAACCCCCAAACGATCCAATTAAAAAATAAGTAAAGGACCTGAATAGACACTTCTCCAAAGAGAACATACAGATGGCCCATAGACATATGAAAAGATGCTCAAGGTCACTAATCGTCGGAGACATGCAAATTAAAACCACAATGAGAAATGCAAATTAAAACCATTCCACCTCACGCCTGGCAGAATGGCTGCCATCAATAAATCAACACACAAGTGCTGGGGAGGATGTGTAGAAAGGGGAACGCTTTTGCACTATTGATGGGAATACAGGTTCGTGCAGCCTGTGGACAGCAGTATGGAGTTACCTCAAAAAATTAAAAATGGAACTGCCTTACGACCCAGCAATTCCACTTTTGGGAATTTATCTTAAGAAATCTGAAACACTAATTCAAAAAAACATATGCACCCCTATGTTCACTTCAGTGTTATTTACAATAGCAAAGATTTGGAAGCAGCCCAAGTGTCCATCACTAGATGAGTAGATAAAACAATGATGGGACATTTACACAATGGAACTCTACTCGGCTGTAAAAGAGAGAAAATTTTACCCTTGCAAAAGCATGGGTGGACCTGGAGAATGTTAGGAATAAGCCACTCAGAGAAAGGCAAGTATCATATGATTTCACTCATATGTGGCATCTAATGAACAAACTGAACTAACAAGCAAAACAGGGACAGACTCATAGATGGAGAGCAGGCTGAAAGCTCCGAGGGGAATGTAGGTTGGACAGTGGGGTAGCTGAGTGAAAAAGAAAGAGAATTCATGGATGCAGACAACAGTGTAGTTACTGTGGGGAGGAGGGTGTGGGTGGAGGTGGAAGGAGGTATAAGGGGTATAAATAGTAAAAGAAAAAATACAATAAAAATAAACTATTAAATAATTCAATATGTACACTTTAAATAATTAAAATGATAAAGTTGGTTATGTATATTCTACCACATATATAATAATAAAAACCATTATAAAAGAATTGAACTGAAATCATAAAATTGAAAAGTGCAATATCAAAATGAAAAGTTCACTGGATAGGCTTTGCATGTTGGAAATGACAGGGAAAACAACCAAAGAACTTAAAGATAGGTGAATATAAATTTCTTAAGAACAGATAGAAAATATTACAAAAAATACCTATGGAACAATATTGAGCAATCTATCACACACATATTCGAAGTTTCAGAAGGAGGTAAGAAATGAGGTAGAAAAAAAAAACCTTTGAAAAAGAAATGGAAGAAATTCCCAATGTTTGATGAAAAACAGCAACCTATAAATTCAAATTCAGCAAAACTCCAGAAGAAAATATACAAAGAAACATAATCAATCTAGGCACATCATGTTAAATTGCTTCAGACAAAGGATAAAAATATAAATTGTGAAGTAGTCACAGGAAAAAAAAAGAGACAGCTTAATTCTGTCATCAGAAAATTGGTTCATATCACTCATAAAACTCTAGGAATTTAACTACTCATTCAGTTTTGTTACACTTTTTAAATATTTTTTTATTTGCCAGTACCTATTTTTCCTTTAGTCATAGCTATGAGAGCTATAATGTTATGCATCATATCTATGGTGGCTAAAGTATTCATGGGCCAAAGATAAGGTTAAAAAAAACTATAATGATATTGTTCTGTATATACTAATTAGATAGAAGGTATACATATCAGAAAGGAAAAGCCACCAACTCACCAATGGATAGATGAATACAGACAAAGACTCAATAAGGAAATTGTAGATTTGAACAACACTCTAGACCAAATGTACAAAACATCCACCAACAGCGGCAGAATATACATCCTTCTCAAGTGCATATGGACCATTTTCTATGATAGATAACATATAGGGCCACAAAATGAGTCTCAACAAATTCAACAAGATACAAATTATGTCAAGTATGTTTTCCAAGTACAACAGTATGAAATTAGAAATCATATTTAGAGGGAAGTTGGAAAATACACAAATACATGGAAATTAAAGTGTATATTCTTAAACATCAATGGATCAAAGAAGAAATCAAAAGAAAAATTTAAAAAATATCTTGAAACAAATGAAAATGGAAACACAACATATCAAAACAGTAAAAGCAGTTTTATTTGGAAGGTTTATAGCCATAAATGCATACATATAGAAAACACAACGATCTCAAATAAACCATCTAATATTACACTTTGAGGAACACCTACCCTCCCAAAAAAGAACTAAGCCCAAAATTAAAGATTAGAGCAGAAATGAATGAAATAGAGAATAAAAAAACAACAAAGAAGATAAACAAAATTGAGAAGCCTTTAGTTAGGCTAGGCAAAAAAAGAGAAAGAACTAAAAAAAAATTGTAAATGAAAACAGGAGACATTACAACAGATACTACAGAAATACAAAAGATAATGATACTACTGTGAACAATAATATACCAATAAATTAGACAACCTAGGCAAATGGATACATTGCTAAAACCATACAAACTACCAAGGCTGGATCATGAAGAAACAGAAAATCCAAACAGACCAATAATCATTAAGAGATTGAATTAGTAGCCAAAAACCTCCCAAAAAACAAAAGCCCTGGAGTAGATGGTTTCACTAGTGAATTCTACCAACACTTAGTGAAGAATTAGTACCAATCCTTCTCAAACTCTTCCAAAAAAACTGAAGAGGAAGAAACACTCCTACATTCATTTTACAATGCCAGCATTACTTGAACACCAAAGCCGATAAGGATACTAAAGGAAAACAAGAGGCCAAAAATCCTGATGAATATACATGCAAAAATTCTCAAGGAAATATGAGCAAACTGAATTGAACAGTATATTTAAAGGATCATATGCCATGATTAAGTGAGATTCAATGTGCAAACTAATAAAAGTTAACATCTCATTAATATAATGAAGATTGAAATAATGTGATCATCTCAGTAGATGCAAAAAAAAAAAAAAAGCATTTGAAAAACATCCAACATCCATTTATGATAAAAACTCTCAACAAACAGATCAATATAACACAGGCCACGTAAGACAAGCCCATAGCTAACATTATACTTAATGGTAAAGGATGAAACATTGTCCTCTAGGATCAGGAACAAGACAAGGGTGCCCACTCTCACCATTCTTTTTCACCATAGTACTGAAGTCCTAGCCAAAGTCAGTATTCAAGAAAAAGAAACAAAAGTCATCTAAACTGGAGAAGAAGAAGAAAACTGTCCCTGTTGGCAGATGATATAGTCTTATGTGTACAAATACCTAGACACTTTATCATGAAACTGTTAGAATAAATGAATTTAGTAAAGCTGCAGGAACAAAATCAATATACAAAAATTAGTTGTATTTTGATCTACTAATAGTGAACAATCTGAAGCAAAGAAAATAGTACTCACAATAGCATTTTTAAAAAGGATAAAATACTTAGAAATAAATTTAAACAAAGAGGTAAAAGTTCTGTACACTGACATCAATAAGACATTGATAAAAGAAATAGAAAATGACATAAGTAAAAAAAGATATTTCATGTTCATGAAGTTGAAGAATTAATACTGTTAAAATGTCCATACTCACAAAAGCTATCTATAAATTCAATGTAATCCCTATCATAATTCAAATTATTTACAGAGAGAAAAAACAACACTGATATTCATATAAAACCACAAAATACCCCAAATAGCCAACGAAATCTTAAGAAGAACGCTAGAAGCATCGTGCTTCCTGATTTCAAACTATACTACAAAGCTATAATAATCAAAATAGTACAGTGTTAGCATTAAAACAGACACACAGACCAATGGAGCAGAACTGAGAGCACAGAAATAAACCCACACATATGGTCAACAAGGGACTGACTTGATAAGGAAGTCAAGAAAACTCATGGTGGAAAAGGTAAGTTAAATGTTGGGAAAACTGGATATCCATATGCAAAAGAATGAAATTGGTTCCCTATTTTAGACCAATCACCAAAATTAACTTGAATTGTATTAAGCATTAAATGTAGGCCATGAAACAATAAAGCATAAAAAAAAGCTTCTTCTTGACATTGGCCTTAGCAATGATTTTGTCTGGATATGACAAGAAAAGGAAAAATAAATTGGCTGGACTATATGAAACAAGCTTCTATTTAGCAAAAAATAAAATAAAATAGAATAAAATAAAATAATCAACAAAATGAAAAGGCAACCCTATGGAATGGAAGAAAATATATGCAAATCATACATATGACAAGGGGTTAAGAATCAAAACATAAGAGAATCATATAGCCCTGGCTGGTGTGGCTCAGTGGATTGAGTGCTGGAGTATGAACCAAAGGGTTACTGGTTTGATTCCCAGTCAGGGTACATGCCTGGACTGTGGGCCAGGTCTCCAGTGGGGTGGGAGGGGGAAGGAAACCACACATTGACATTTCTCTCTCTCTCTTCCCCCTCTTTAAAAATTAATAAGTAAAATCTCTTTTAAAAAACAAAATCATACAACAGAAAAACAGAAAATCTGATTTAAAAATGAGCAAAAGAATTGAATAAACATTTTTCCAATGAAAATACAAAAATTGCCAAGAGGTAAATGAAAAGGTGTTCAAAATTACAATTTATACACACATCAAAAACATATCCCCTGATCAAAATCAGTGTGACTGGATAAAGAAAATATCATATATACATACATACATAAATATTATTCAGCCATGAGAAAGAACAAAATTTAGTCATTTGTGACAACATGGATGAAACTTCAGGGCATTATGCTAAGTAAAATAAGTCAGACAGAGAAAGACAAGTACTGTAAAATCTCACTTTTATGTGGTAGTTAAAAAAATTGAACTCACAGAAACAGAGAGTAGATTGGTGGGGTGGGGGTGGTGAGGTGGGGAAGACGGGTGAAGGTTGTAAAAGAGTACAAACTTTCAGTTATAAGAAAAGATGGTAAGTTTTGGTGATCCACTCTATAGCACGGTGGCTATAGTTACCAATACCATATAGTTAACAATACCGTATTGCTAAGAGAGTGGATCTTAAAGCTCTCATCATACATGGGTGTGCAGAAAAGGTAATTATCTGAGGTGACAGAAGTGTTAACTAATCTTATTTTGGTAATCATTTGCAATAAGTACGTACACTAAATCATCACTTGTACACCTTAAACTTATATAATGTTACATGTCAACTGTATCTCATAAACCTGGGGGAAAAAGGAGAGACAGTTATATCCTTACTTACATAATGACATGCATGTATACTTGAGAAGCCCAAGAAAATCAATGGAAAAACTAAGACAAAAATTTAGAAAGGTAGCTAGTTATATAAATAGTATATGGAAATCAATGTTTCTCCTATATATAAGCCATGTCCAAAACTAAAATAAAATAAAAAAAATAAAAACTAGGAAAAAAACCCATTTAATATAAAAACACAACAAAAATAACTCAGAATAAACAAATGTGAATATCTACAAGACAAGCAACTTGCTTTCAGGACAGATATAATCATATTGTAAGACTTACTCTGTCTAGATTAATCTACTGTTCTAATAAGATTCCAATCAAAATACCAAGAGGATTTTTTTTTTTATTTTGAGAACTTAAAATATAACTACAAAGTTTATCTAGTAAAAAGAACATCACTTCCTAGGAATATTTTGGAAAAAAAAAGAAGTATAAGAGGGAACTAGTTCTTGGGGATATTAAAAGCATTTTAAAGATGTAGTAATTAAAGAGTTTAGTTCTACAAAAGGAATACACCGACAGAAATTTCTATAATGGAGAATCCTGAAATACACTCCAATATACATGTTTTTGTTTAAATATATTTTTAGAGAGAGGGATAGGGAGGGAAAGAAACATCTGTCAGTTACCTCCTGCATACCCTCAGCCAGGGACCTAGCCTACAACCCAGGCATATGCCCTGACCAGGAATCAAACTGGTGACCTTTCAGTTTGCAGGAGGATGTCCAACCCACTGAGCATAACCAGTCAGGGCTATACATAAGTTTTTAATATAGAATAAAGGTGACATTTTAGGAAAAGATTATTCAATAAAAGCTGTTAGGACAATAACGTTCCAGGTGATTTAAAGATTCAAACATAAAAAAATTGTAGCGAGGAGGAACAGGCAGAGTATAGAGGATTTTTAAGGAACTGAAATTACTGTGTATAATACTGTGAAAGTGGACATATGTCATTTTACATTTGTCCAAACTCATAAAATGTACAATACCAATAGTGAACCCTAACGTAAAGTATAGACTCTATGTGATGATGTGTCAATGAAAGTTGGTCAACTCCTGTAACAAATATGCCACTGTAGTACAGATACTAATAATGGGGTAGGCTATGCATGTTTGGGGCTGATGGGAGGTGGTCTATGGGAAATCTCTGTACTTTCTTCCTAATTCTTCTGTGTACCTAAAACTGCTGTAATAAAATAAAGTCCCTTAACATAAATTAAGCCATAATGGTGGGGAAGAAAAAATGATGTCATGTATTTCATCATCTTGGACATAAACTCCAGAGTTATAATAGATAAGAGTGATAATTTGACTAACCCAGAATTAAAAATTTCACTATGGAAAAAGAGATACAAACATGAATCATCTTGAAGTACATATTAAACTACAGAAAAACATTTGAAACATGGAAAAGAGACACATTTTATTAGTATGCAAAGAGCTCTTATAAATCAATAATATAGAGACAAATAGTGCAAAGGCCATGAATAAAGAACAATAGATTGTTTAAGCATTAATGTAAAAAAAAAAGCATATAAAAGTATATGCATGCATGTAAGTGTGTATGTTATATGTATGTTTCACATTTGTGCACACATGCATTTATATTTGGATAGAAAATTTCTGAAATGATATATTAAAAAAGTTAATTGAAGTCATTTGGAAGTAGAAGCAGGATGGTTTCAAATTTTATTTTTATTTATTTTTTTCTATATTATGTTTCTTATTTTAAAAATCATGAGTATGTATTGCTTTTATAATTCAAAAGCAAGTTACCACAAATTCTTTACTTTTCAAGAACCTAACCAGTATAATATGCTGATGGCTTGACACAATATATATTCGTTTCTGTGGTCCCTCTTCACTCATGGACAGTATTACATGTTGAATTCTATTATGGAGTTAAAACATTTCAAAAAAGGGAGTGGCTTACTAAAACTCAGTAAAAGAAAAAGCAATAAAACTCTAGAGTAAGAGAAGTTAAAAAAGGTAGCTCAGTTTTAATTTTTTTATTATTCTTATTTGCTTTAGAAATATACAGCAGAAAAAAGAAAATAATTATTGATGTTTTTATTTTATTTCTTTAAAGTCAGAACTAGACAGTTTTCTCTCAAAGTTCCTTTCCCTTCACTCCCTCTGGGGCTCTGGAATCAATCAAGTCCTATACTTTAAGACCCATTATACTCAGCCTTTCTCTTATGGATACTGCTTCTATCATCAGCAGTTTTTCTTCCAGGAAACTGGTCTCTCTCTCTCCAAGATTCTGGCTATTAATAAGCAATAGAAGCATCAGAAGTAACATCATCAGTTGCATGATCAGTAAAAGAGCATGCAGGCAAGGAACAATGACAGTAATTAATGTTAAGATCTAAGAGATATAGTACAGTAAATCAAGATACAATATATTGCATATGCTATAGTATTTTCAATGTTTATCCTGAAAAATTCTGGATCAAGATAACAACTTTTCCAATGCAACTTCTTCCTGAACATTTAAGTACACTGAATTCCTATTTCATATATTTATGTTAGCTCCTAAATGATTATGTAATGGAAATAGCTAACACATGTATAAATGAAATACAATTACGTCGTTTAATTGCATCCATGATACTATATGTTAGTGATTATCTAACCTAGTGCATTCTATTTTTCTCCATATCCATAAATTTTGTCTTTCAGTATTGTATCTGGCACATAAAAATTTTAAAAATATATAGATGAATAAATAAATTCTAAGAAAGGTCTGTCAGTTATTTACAAACAGCATATTAGAGCTGGAAAGGACCTTAGAGGTCTTCCAGGTCATAAGATTACATAAACTAAGCCTACCCTATCCTTGATCACCCCCATAACTACCACTGCCATCCTTTCAGGGAATGGTTATTCAGTCTCACTGGGAACACTCAACTGATGTTAAATTCCCCATCTAGGAAATTAGTCCACTCCAGTTTCAGACATACCCTGGGCCTTGAAATATACACATTTGAGGCAAAAGAATAATTTTATAATATTATTCTGAACTATTTTTTACCAGTAATATAGGGTATTTACTTTGCTGTTATTGATACTGTTAATTCTATAAAGTCTTTATTGTTTAATTTGCATATCTGTCTCCTCAAATGCCTTCTTTTTCAGTTCAAAGTTTTCCTAATGAATCAGCACATCTCTAAGTATGTATTATATTTTATTTCCAATTTCTGTGAGACATATTCTTACCCAAAAGTCCTTTACTTTTGTATTATCTCTACTTCTACAGAACCTGATTCTGTGGACTAAATAATGCTCAAAGTCACACAGCTAGTAAATGGAACAACTGAGATTAACTAGCAGAGATAGGGCCAAAATATCTATGTTTTTAAAAAGCTCCTCTGGTTATGCTAAAGCATAGTCAGAGTGGAGAACCCCTGACTATAGTAGCCTGATTCATAGTTTAGAAAACCAATCTCAATCTCAAAATACAGAGTCAATTGTTCGTTTAACCATGTACTTTATGTTTTCTCCCCAGATTGCAACATCCACTTGGAAAACGAGATAAAAATATAAACCAAAGTCTTAAATTCCTTCAATATACTGAAAAGTTCTTGGAAATAAAGAAAATACCTCCACTTTCCAGCACTGCAAACTTTCCAGATCCTATCTCTGTTTACCTTTCATCTCAAATTTAAGAAAAACATCTAACATGAAGGTGTATAACTGAGTTAGCTTCAGAATCACTTTACCTTCTCTTATCAATCCTCCTGGATGCTATCAACAAGCAGAAGGACTCATTACAATGTCCTTCATTCACTTCATAAACATTTATCGAGTGACTATTATATGTAAAGCGTAATTTGAAGCAGGTGTTACCTGTAAGAAAAGTATGTTTTGGAAATTTTATGTGTTTCATGCAAGAATAGAAAAACATAAGGACCCCACAATAGGATTTTATGATGTTTTACTTCCCTTCTCTTTCAGAAGGTCAAAGAGAAGAAAATACACATAAAATCCTTTCATTGAAGTGCTGAAATTTACAGTATAAGTTTTATTGCATGAAAAATCTGTGACAGTTGTCGAAATATATGGGAGATGACCATAAAGAAGATACGATAAAAATATACCAGATACTAAGTTATATATCAGAAAGATTTCACTGGAATTAGCTTTACTAGAATAAGCAGTAGAATTAATGTTAAAAATATATTGTAGCTATGTTCATTTTGAAAGGTCAAAAAATTTTCTTGATTTTAAAGTAAATTTCATACTCAGGAAAATGAAAAGTAGCCCTGTTTTAAATCAAATATAACAAAGGAAAACTGTCTTGGCTCATTTACTTACAAAGTATAATTCTCAGTACAATTATAAATGCAAATGTCATACCATCTCTTTTCTCTGTAGGGTATCACATTTGTTGATACATGCAATATGGACACAAACCTGTGACCATAAAACTGTAACCCTATTATTTGAACTCTGATCTCAAGTAAACAAACAAAATGATAGCTATTTTTTCTGTAATTAAAAAAAAAATAGAGCTATTCAATCTATGAGAAAAAGTATTATAAAGAAACTGCGGTACTGCCAAATCATTATAAGCAAAATATGTACAAGAAATGGTACTGCCAAATCATTATAAGCAAAACATGTACAAGAAATGGTACAGCCAAATCATTATAAGCAAAACATGTATATCATTGTATTCATGGATCATGTCTTGTGACAAGTGAAACCACCATTATTCTTGGAGAATTGTTTTTAAGATCCATTTTTCTTTCCTAACTTTATTCTCAGTTAAAATATATATGAAAACATAGACAGATACAGAAAAAAAGTGTTATTGATTGAACTGTGCTCCCCTTCCTAAAAGATATGTTCAAATCCTAACTTTCCATACCAATGAGTGTGACCTTATTTTTAAATAGGATCTTTGCAGATGTAATCAAGTTAAGATGAGGCCATACTAAATTGGGATGGACACTAATCCATTAGGACCCTGTCCTTATAAGAAGAGAAGAGACACAGCTACATAGGGAGAAAACCATGTTATGAAGGAGGCAGAGACTGAAGTGATGAGTCTATAGGCCAAGGAATGCCAAGAATTGCCAGAAGCTAAGAGAAAGGTATGGAACCAATTCTCCCCTAGGGCCTTTAAAAGAGCATGGCCCTGAGGACAACTTGATTTCAGACTTCTGGACTTAAGAACTGTGGGAGAATAAATGTTTAATTTAAACCACCCTGTTTGTGCTAATTTATTACAGCAGACCTGGGAAACTAACCCAGAGAACCAAATTGCCTGTTTACTTTTATTTTTCTAGTGGAAAGATCAAATCAGTTTCTCATACTAAATAAACATCTGATCAGTGTATACCTAAAAGATATTTAATGCCAAGAAGAAAATTCTTCAACTCTCTCTGCTTTGCACATGCAATATTTCTCCAAACAACAGTGGTTGATAAAAAGTTAAAATTTTAGAACAGGTAATTTTACTTGGACACCCAAGTAAAATCTTGCAAAATTTGGAATGTATATGATTTTCATGAAACTCAAAGGTTAACAACCATTCAAAAAAAAAAAAAAGACTATGTTTTTTTAACCATGATTTCTGCATAAATTGCATTTTCACATGTTCAAACATGAACTTTAAACTGCACAGAGAACAAAATTTAGTAGCAGTACAACAGGCATAATAATGTAAAAGAAATCTGGCATGAGTATAACGGACAAATCCATTGTTTATTTTTCAAGAGTTGAGCTTCTTATGAGGAAACCTGCTTCAATCATTTGGCAAAAAGTAAGATACAACCTATTTATTGAATTATATGCAAGATGAGTGCCAAATATCTAAGCTTTTTACTAATATTATCATCTATCCCATTTAATCCTTATAATTATATTATTATTAGCATCCAAATATGAAGGATGTACAAATTGGGGGTCAAAGAGAATCAATAATTTTCCCAAGGTCACATAGCTGGTGGGAGTGTCACAGGGTTACTCAGTCTTAACTGTTCTATGAATAAGTCATACATACTGTTCTAATTATCTTCCTAACCACTAAAATTTTTTACAATAATAATTTGCAAATAAACCTTAAATAATGGAAAATAAATGAAATAGCCAGCATTTTTGATTAGACTTATAATTATCTGTGGCATACGAATGACATGGTCATAAATAGAAAGTAATTCAAAGAGAACAAAGGGCTAGATCTTAATGTGAAAGAAATATAAATTAGAGCTATCTGACACAAGAGCTATCTGACTCTTTCCTTGCTGACTATCTTACATAATGTTGCTGTGATTAAAGAATAACAGAAGATCAAAATAAGATATGATATGTGGATGAGTTAAAAAAGGGAAAATTAGAGAAATAACAAATTTGACTATAATTTGATTAAATTTGAATAAAGGTTGCCTATGGAGTAGCATTATTTATGGGAACTATTGTTATTTCCACTAATTTAGCAATGGCCAGTTTAAAGTATTTTTTAAATAGTTAAGTAAATTGTATTAAGCTAAAAAAAGATTTCAATCATGATTAAAGTATAATTCTGAGAAAAGAAGTCCTAGAAACAGTCACTTGATAAATGTGCGCAAAGGGTTACAAGAACGAACTTGCTACTCCTGAAAGCTGTTATACTAGTTTGGTTTGTTTAAGAAAGCAGTAGAATCTATTTTTTTTGTTTGTTTTTTGCAGATACTTCCTTACAAACAGCAGGCATACATTATCAGCAGTTAGGTGTGTTTCTGCCAGAAGACAGCCAGAGGACAACCACTTACAGTTCTATAAAGCCCAGTGACTGCATAATAATGCTATTCTTGTAACTAGGAGGCAAGGGCAACACAGCTGCTCTTTCTTTTCTTTGGTGATCAGGATTTGCTGTCCAAAAAGTTGCAGAATAATTTGAATGTAATTAGATGAAATTTTCCCCAACAGAAAAGCAAGAATTAATTTTGACTCTAGTTACTGAAAGAAACTCAGAAGCTCTACGCTGGGCTTTTTAAACATTTATGGTCTCCTTTACTTAGTGTTTCTCCATGTTCAACTTAAAAAGCAGACTTGCTGGATGACCTTAGGCTTCTGGGTTGAACTGACATTAAATAAAAAATTCTGAGAAAACCTGTAGTTTCTCTGGTTGTATAAAATGCTTTGAAAAATTCAATTTTATTGCATACTACTTAATTTTTTATGAGTTTACTTTATTTCATTTTATTTCATCTACTTAAGTCTTTATTTTTCATGAAGGTGGAGAAGGCAGATTCCTTATATTTATAACTCTTTCCCTTAAAATACAGTCTATTTCTTTCCAGGCAAATTTTCCCTTTAAAGTGTAAGGTAATTAATTTCAATTTTGAAGACGGCACTGTGGTCCACAATTCTTGGCTGACTGTTCTTACAGGAAAAGTAAGAAAGAGCAGCTGTGAAAGTAACTAAAAAATCCATGGGATTTTTTGATATAGACTTCTCCCAAAATATAAAGCTGCGAGGGATGTAAAGGAATGATTTCCCAAGAGCTTGGAATACTTAAGAATATTTAAAAGTGAAAGAAAAATGCAGGAATTAAAACAAAAAATTCAAAATGGTATGGATAATTTTAAAGTAGAAAATAATTCTAACTTTCCAAACTATTTAGTATTTGTAGTTATATGGTATGTGTCCAAAATAGATATGAAGAGCACTGTTTTCAAACATGAGTACTTAATTTCTGTTATTTAAATTTTTATTTTGTATTTAGGAATGTAATATATCCCTATTATCATGTAAGGGCAAAAGCAGCTTAGCTCAAATTAATTTTTGACATGCAACAATGCTTAGAAAAAAAAAAAAGGAGGGAAAAATAGCTTAGCTATATTTATATAAATTATTATATTAAAAAGCACTTCTAATATTTTCATTAAAACATAATTCTACTTGTTTCTATATACTTAATAATAGAAAATTCATAGCATCAATATTTCATTGCTTGCCTCCAAAAAATTGTTGACATCCTCTGTGGCCATCTGCCAAGGCGGTCATTCCTTTGTATCTGATGAAATTAGTGAAGTATCACGATTCCATGAATTAATAAAAAAAAATATTCTGTGCTCTTGGCTTCTGGTATTTTTTTCCTTGGTCCTGTTAAAAAGGGAATAAGGGTGAATTTACCAATTTTGAACAGGGAGCCAGTTATTTTATATTTCTTTAGCTTATATTTAAGGACATTTTGAGATTTTACGAGGTCTCATTAAGAATCACAGAATTTTAGTTTTACACACAGAGTTGCTAAATTTATGATTGTAGGCAAGAAAGAGCTATGTTAATCAGATGATTCAATTCCCATATTTTACGGTGTAGGAAACTGAAATCCAGAGAGGTTAAACAACTCAACCAATGTTACAACCAGTTAGTGACAGAGTCAGCATGAGAAACTAATTCTTACTGCTTCATGTCAGGGTTCTCTCCTCTAGCAGTCTACCTAGGGAGGGAAATTGGGAAAAGCATTATCATGCCCAAGCTAATTTCTCAGCCCCAGGACTCAAGAGAAAAATCTAGAACAAGAAACAACAAACATGATCATTTATTATTTAGATTACTAATTCAAAGCATGGCAGTTGTTCAGTGGATATCTAAGAGAGATTATTTTATTAAAGTATGATCGTCATTTTAATAAAAATGACCAGTTACCATTACATATCTGAACTGCATCCAGAGTCATAATGATTTATTTTCTCAATCCTTACTAGTGCAACATAGCAAAAGTGTGATATTTTTATTATCTGCAGAGGAACAGACTGAAATTTTTAAAAAGAAAATTGGGTTTTAGATATACCCTTGGTCAAAAACCCTTCAAGGATATCCCATAATATTTAAGATAAAAACCCAAAGGTCTTATCTTGCCTCAGATGACTGGGCTCCTGGTTACCTCCATCTGATCACTCTTTCCTTGCTGACTATCTTACAGCCCTAGTGGCCTGTTCTTTTTCAAATATGCTAAACGCACTTTTGTTTGAGATCGTTTACCTTCATCATTCCTCGGAGTAGGATACTTTTTTCCAGATAGCCACATGTCTGTTCCCAATGACTGAAACACTATTTTCCATTGAAAGTTTCATGCATGTTTCAGAATCTGCTCAAATGTCACCTCCCAAAGAGGTCTTTTCGTACTACTCTAGTTAAACAACTTCTTCACCTTCCAGCATTCACTCCTACTGGCTTCCCTTCTCTACATCCCTATCTGCTTCATTTCCATTCACATCTGTATATTAGTTATAATTTACAGATGTTATACAGCCCAATACAATTCCCATGGGGGACAGATAAGTTTTGGAATTCAGTAATATTTGAGTGAAGAAGGTATATGGGGAATTAATGGTAATGGAAAAAATATAATAAAAATAAACTATTCAAAAAATTAAGGCAATATGGTAAATGTACTGTAATTACGTAATGTGCATCACCTCCCCATTTGAGAGACCTGGGAGAGCACCCTAAAATAAAATGTTAGTATCTGTACAGAAACACATATATGCATTCTAAGTGATATTTTAAAAGAAGAAAGAGCCTCACAGTTTTACAACTACATGAGTATAAGATTAGGTTTTACCCTATATGAGTGGCAAAAGCTTTCAGTTTCAGAGCTTTTTGATTTTGAAATTACAGATAAGGGATTGTGGGGTATACTACATATTAATTTATTTCTTTATTGCCTGTCTCACCATATAATGTATGCTCACAAGACCAGAGATTTTTTTTTTTTTTTGCTGCTGTATGCCTAGTGCCTAACAGATAATAGCTATTAAATAAATACTAGTAGAATGGATAAGCAAAGGCTTCTGTAAGACTGTTGTTTTTGTTTTGTTTACATTGTAAGTAAATCCTGTGCTATAATAATGCAATTCTTCTCAACTGAAGGAATAGTGAAAATGTCATTTTAATTGCTTCTTGTTTTTCAAGATTTTATTTATTTAATTTTAGAGAGAGGGGAAGGGAGGGATAAAGAGAGGGAGAGAAGCATGGATGTGCAAGAGAAACATTGATAGGTTGCTTCTCTCATGCTCCCAACTAGGGACCTGGCCCACAACCCAGGGATGTACCCTGACAGGGAATGGAACCTGTAGCCTTTCAGTTCACAGGCAGATGCTCAATCCTCTGTGTAACACCAGATAGAGCTATTTTAATACTTTATGATACAGAGCTATCTTAAAACTATTTTTTAAGGTTCATTGAAAAAAAAATATCACAGACAGCATTTAGATAAAACTAAACAACACGTGGGCTGTGTGACAGACTGGGAAGAAGTCTCAGGTAGAATTCTGGTGATCTTGATTTGCTTCTTTGCATTACCATTTTTATTTCAACCACTTATCATTTATCCACCCATCTAGCTCTTTCTCTTTGATTTAGATATCTCACCATTCTTGGCTTAATTTATTATCTGTAAATTGAGATGATATAACTCAATGATCTTTGGTAGTTCTATGATTTTGCTAATGGTTAAGTAATTGAGGCAGTAACCATTTTATCCCAGAAGTTGGCTGGCCATTCTGAAAGACATATATTCTTGTTCATCTAATCTAGAATAAAAAAAGATTAGTTTTTAACCAAATTTAAGTATATCTGTTTAGCTCTAATGGAGTGACACATTTGCCAAATATGTATTTTAATACTTAACTTTTGTGTAACTTTCTGCATAAGAGTATGCCTAATATTTCTTGAGCATTTACTATGTTCCAGGCAGTATTCTAATAAGTCTAAGCTCTTTACATGTATTAAACTTACAGCAACTCTACGAGACAGGTATTAATATTACCCTTGGGGTAGGCTGGATCCCTCCTCCCTTTCCTCACCACACATCCAAGGAAGGTGTATTTATACCTCTCTGCTCTATGACTGTGGTCTTACTTGATAAAATGAAGTAACAAGCACATTATCACACAAATAAAGCCTTGAAATATATTTAGCAGTTGGGTTTCTGCCTTGTTATTCTGCCTTTTACTCCGAGTAAAGTGCTTCAGGGAGTTGTAGGTCCCAGGAAGATGAGAGACAAATGACAGAGATGTAGACCCATCTTAGATCAGACTTACTCCTGCTTTCCCACAGACTGCTTATCAAGAACTAAATTCTGCCCTAGCTGGTGTGGCTCAGTGGACTGAGCGCCGGCCTGTGAAGCAAAGGGTCACTGGTTCGATTCCCAGAGTAGGGCACATGCCTGGGTTTCAGGACAGGTCCCTCGCAGGCAGCATGTGAGATGCAACCACACACTGATGTTACTATCTCTCTCTTTCTCTCTCCCTCTCCTTTCTAAAAAATAAATAAAAATAAAAAAAAATCTTTAAAAAAGAAAAGAACTAAATTCTTATTGTGATATGCCTCTGAGATCTGTAGTTTGTATTACAGCAAAAGCTCACTGATAAAGCTTTTTACAGACAAAAGGGTCAGAGATTGAGTGACTTGCCTAAACTTTCACAATTAGGTGAGAGGTCAAGGATCTAAAGTTGTGCAGCACTGGCTCAAGGGTCTACACTCTTAGCCCAAAGGCTCCATTGCCACTATATTATAATGGCCATGTTATATGATAATAAGCCATCTACTAACCTGGCAGTGGGTGATCTGGTACACACTTACTAAAATTCATAAATGTAAATGCAGTTTATCTAATTGTCAATGGACAAAATATCTTCCAGCTTCAAGTGAAATGTTTCATCTTGAGACACTAATACATATAAATATATTGTTTTCTGGAGTCAGATTATCTTCCCAATTCACTGTAAGACTACCCAGTGGTTCTCCATGCTGACATCTCTACTACATGATCTATGTCTGACTCTGGCTGACCAATTGAGACATGTGTGATCCAAGCTTGATCAACCAAGTTTCTTTTAATATTGTGAAATTTGGATACATGACAGGGAACCTGCTGTTAATGGCTTTACTCTGGAGAAACTTGGAATCCCAGAGCAGCCCTTGTTCCTTTCCGTCTCAACGGTCAATTCCATGAGATACTCCAGTATATTTCTAGATGAAAGCCCTTTATGAATAAGCTTGCCAAAATCTGTTTTTCTTGTTGCAACCAAAAGAAATTTAACCAAAAAAGGCTTTAAAAGTGTTCTTTTGGTTATAATTTCGAAGTGCAGAGGAAGGATTTCTTAGAGACCGAATAAATCTGCTTTCATTTTATTTATCCTATCAAAGTACTTTTACAAGTTCCAGTTATGGACTGTGTGTCCTCTGATACTACTTAAATATTCTTCCAAATTAAGAAAAAAACCCAAACAAACAGGGGCCATGGATCCTAAAGAGTCTATGGATAGAAATATGTTTTAGTAGAGGTGAATAAGTCAATTTCCTTTGTAAGTCTACATATTTTATGTATTTAAAAAAATTCTGACTTCTGGCCAAGATGGAGGTGTAGGTAAATACACTCTGCCTCCTAGCACAACGAAAAGAAGGACAACAACAAATTTAAAAACAAAAACCCAGAACTGCCAGAAAATCAAACTGTATGGAAGTCTAATAACCAAAGAGTTAGAGAAGAAACATTCATCCAGACTGGTAGGAGGGGCAGAGATGAGCAGCCAGGGTGGAGATGACGTGTGGCAAGGTGGCGGCTGGAGGACGGGGTGGACAAGGTAGCAGCTGGCAGTCTCACATTTGCATGTGAATAAATCGTGAGAAACCGCTGGGGAGTGAGACAAACTGTACAATCCAGGGTTCCAGTGAGGGGAAAGAAAGCCTCAAAACCTCTGGCTGTTAAAACCTGTGGGACATGTGACAGTGAGAGAAACTCCCAGCCTCACAGTAGAGTTCATTGGAGAGACCCACAGGGACCCAGAATGTATACAAACCATCCCACCCAGAATCAGCACCAGGACGGCCCAATTTGCTTGTGGGTAGCAGGGGAAGTGACTGAAAGCTGGTGAAGAGCCAAGCAGGTGGCATTGTTCATTCTCTGACCCCTCCCTCACATACAGCATCACAACACAGTGACCTGGGTTACCCTGCTCTGGAGAGTATCTAAAGCTCCACCTGTTACAAGGTAACAGGTGCACTGAGACAAAGAAATATGGCCCAAATGAAAGAACAGCTCAAAACTCTAAAAAGTGAACCAAGCAATGGATAGCTAACATGTTAGATGCAGAGTTCAAAACACTGGTAATCAGGATGCTCAAAGAAATGGTTGAGTATGGTTGCAAAACAGAGGAAAAAATGAAGGCTATAAAAAGTGAAAGAAAGAAAAATACGCAGGGAACCAACAGAGAAGGGAAGGAAACCAGGACTCAAATCAATGTCTTGGAGCAGAAGGAAGAGGTAAGCATTCAACCAGAACAGAATGAAGAAACAAGAATTCAAAAAAATGAGGAGAGACTTAGGAACCTCTGGAACAACTTTAAATGTTCCAACATCTGACTCATAGGGGTGCCAGAAGGAGAAGAGGAAGATCAAGAAATTGGAAACTTATCTGAAAAAATAATGAAGGAGAACTTCTCCTATCTGGCAAAGGAAATAGACTTCCAGGAAGTCTGAGAAGCTCAGAGAGTTCCAAAGAAGTTGGATGCAAGGAAGCACACACCAAGGCACATCATAATTACATCACCAAAGTTTAAAGATAAGGAGAAAATCTTAAAAGCAGCAAGAGGAAAGGAGACGATTTCCTACAAAGGAGTTTCCATAATACTATTAGCTGATTTCTCAAAAGAAACCTCGCAGGCAAGAAAGGGCTGGAAAGAAGTATTCAAAGTCATAAAAGGCAAAGACCTACATCCAAGATGACTCTATAGAGCAAACCTATCATTTAGAATGGAAGGGCAGATAAAGTGCTTCCTAGACAAGGTAAAGTTAGAGGAGCTCATCATTACCGAGCCCTGATTATATGAAATGTTAAAGGGACTTATCTAAGAGAAAGAAGATCAAAACTATGAACAGTAAAATGATAACAAACTCACAACTATCAACAATTAAACCTAAAACAAAACAAAACAAAACAAACTAAGCAAATAAGTAGAACAGGAACAGAATCACAGAAATGGAGATCACATGGAGGGTTATCAGTGGGGAGGGATAAGGGAAGCGGGGAGAATGGGGGGAAAAGGTACAGGGAATAAAAAGTATAAATGGTAGGTACAAAATAGACAGGGAGAGGTTAAGCATAGTACAGGAAATGGAGAAGCCAAAGAACTTGTATGTACAACCCACGGACGTGAACTAAGCTGGGAGGGGGGGGGCGATGCTGATGGGAGGGGAGGGTGCAGGGTGGAGGGGAATAAAGGGGAGAAAATAAATGGGACAACTGTCATAGCATAATCAATAAAATATTCTTAAAAAATTTATAAAAAGAAAAGTGTTACTATAGGATATTTAGAACAATGTCTGACACATAGTAAACATTTTATGTTTTTGCTATTATTGCTTTTCACATCTATAAAAAAGGAATAATTCTGCATGTAAAAAAATAAAAACATTCTATGTAGAATGAGCTTCCTATACTCCTTTTGATAATGTAAAATAAGTGTATGTACAGGATTAACTGATTCACTTTGGACTATTTAGGAGGCCCACAATATTCCAGACAGTGTTTTCAGTACTGAGGATAGAGCCGGGACAAAACAGGCAAAGTCTGCCCTCAGAGTAGTGATAAGAGAGAATATATGGAATATAATTTGAAA
This sequence comes from Pteronotus mesoamericanus, assembly GCF_021234165.1. Taxonomy (NCBI): domain Eukaryota; kingdom Metazoa; phylum Chordata; class Mammalia; order Chiroptera; family Mormoopidae; genus Pteronotus; species Pteronotus mesoamericanus. Next base: position 12,546,050 of record NW_026555325.1, on the reverse strand, counting down.
CTTTCTTAATACCATTACTAAGGAACTTGCTACCTCTATATACACTGAGGAGGTAAGAGCAACTTAACAGTGTGAGAGTAGAAAGGCAAAAATCCTGGAAAAGTTTAACCTATATCTAAGGTATATCAGAATATATTGGGAGTCCTGCCAGAAATTATATGTAAGAGTAAGTAATAAAGTGCAACTATCACCACATTTTACTTTACTAGTGATTTTGTATCTATTATTACATATAACCTTTTGATACTTACAGATAAGCAGGAGAGAAAATGGACCCTTTAGAGGTGGTAGGAAGAGCTATAGCCTGATTTCTAAATTTTCAGTTTTATTTCCATCATATCACACTACATTTACAAAAGACAACTAGTTTCAAAGCAGGCAATGTTAAAGTTCTTTTAATTTACTGTCTCTGAGCTACTTATTAAATGGGACAAAGAAGCAATACTACTGGGGTCACAAAGAAGCTGCTGGTAACAAATTGAACATCTTTTGTCAGCAGGCAGAAGCTCCAATCAGTAAGATCTTTGGGAGGTCTGACAGAATTGGCTGTGGAGGAGTTTAAGAATGTATTACTAAAGCAGATTCTCCTAATCAATGTAGTTGGCAAACTTCAGCCAGAAGAACAAATTCGGTCTGCCATCTGTTTTTGTATGTCCCCTAACCCCAGACAAGAGCAGTATTTATATTTCTAAATGGCTTAAAAAGCATAAAAAATTTGACACCTGAAAATTATATGAAATTCAAGTTTCAGTGTCCATAAATAAAGCTGAAACACAGCCATGCTCATTTGTCCATGTATTGTCTATAGCTACTTTCATACATAAACACCAGAGACCTGCCAGACTACCTGGGTTTTTACAGAAAAGTTTGTTGATCTTTGATCTAGCACAGCGATTTTCAAATGGTGTGCCACAGAATTTTTAAAATATGCAGTACCTCACTATTTAGTGGTGGGTACTGACCTCTTTTCCCTTAGATTGTCAAATAAAATAATGACAACAGTCAACACAGCAACAGACAACCAGTGTAAATGAATCAAAATTATACCTATTTGTCAGATTCACAAAAAATATATTTTTTGATTTGATGCAGAATTTTAGTAATTAGTTTATGTGTGCCATGAGATAAAAAAAGTTGAAAGTCACTGATCTGGAAGGTCATAGTTTTCCAAAGAGTTCACAATGTTAAAGGCAGTAATGACATCTGTTTAAACATGTAATTAAATTTAATAACTATATAGTTACTTAAATTTTCTTCCTCTTAAAATCGAATGATTTGAGAGCACCCGAAGTATATGAGTGATTGGCTATCTTAGGGGCCTGAGAAGCATGCTTAGGTACCTCAGCCATTTGGTCTGCTGATCACTAAAATTACCTTTTGTGTTTAAATTACCTCATGGTGTGTGTGATTCTTACAGAGGTTTAAATTTCTTAACTTCTAGTCATAAATTTTGAAATTTAGTGCTACATAAATTATTGGTTAAAGACAGCAAGCACAAAGAAACTTTTGGTGACATATAATTAATGAGGATAAAAAATCCTATGAAGCCTATAAATTTGCATTCAGATGACCATCATCAAATTTATTATGTTGCATTTATCTAATCAAGAGGAGCCCCTAGAAGTCTCATAAATACTACTTTAAAACTTAAAGAGAATATGACTATCATATCTGAAATTTTCTCTTATTTAGAGCAAAATTATCTCTTATTTAGAAATTAAATCCATGTGATTTCAAAAGCATAAAATATAAAGAACTCCAAAAAATGAGATCATAAAAGTAGTTTTGAGCCTACTTTTGATTCTGTAACTTAGTTACTTTTCAATACATTTAAATACTCATTAGGACTCAAAGTCAAATATTATTTAAAATATTGTTAAAATTTTATATTTACTGTTGTCAAATTAGCATCCCTCACCAACACATACATACACTCTAAGTTAATTAAACAACAGGTTATTTATTAAAAGTAAAAACAGTTTAAATGTCTTTAGTATGCATAATATCGATTTATATTTAAAATAAATTTTATAATTCATTTTTTTCCTTTTGTAACAACCATTCTTTCAAGGAGGTTTAAAAGTGTGTGTGTGTGTGTGTGTGTGTGTGTGTGTGTGTTTTTCTATTTATTCTCTGTAATACAGCTGCCCTGTTTGTGTGTGTGTGTGTGTGTGTGTGTGTGTGTGTGTTTTTCTATTTATTCTCTGTAATACAGCTGCCCTGAATCAAGGTACTCTGCTGTTTGGAAGCCAAAGTCTACCCTTGATCAGAAAAAAAAAAAAATTAACATTGTCTTTTACTAGTTCTTCTATTTTTAATCTTTTTCATTTATCTCTTAGGAATATGTCTAAACCTTATACTGGAACTTCACTGTTTATTCCCATTATCTTTCATCTTCTCCTGCATCATTTTAATTGTTTTGACTTTTCTCTGATTTCTGAGAAAATTTCTATTTTTTTTCCTCTGCATCACTAAACTGATTTCCTGGAGATCAAATCTGTTTTTACTGAAAAGATTGTGAATGTTAATTTATTTTTGTAATTTTAATTTTCTCCAGTCATTTTTAACCTCAATAATCTTGTCTACACTTATCCTAGTGTTTTTAAATTTTACCAGTTCTCCCCTTACGGACATCTGCTTTTGATTCAAATAGCCATGTCCTCTTGTGATCACAAGCAGTTTTCTAAATATTTACTTTTGCAAAATTATTTCTCTGAATGTCCATTATAGAGGTCTAATTATCTTTAATTTGCAATCTTTTTTCATAAACTTTGTACTGTGACTCAGTTTTTTAACAATAGTTTTTGTAACTCAGAAACAATGACATTCCTTTGAACACTCTGTTTACTTATTTTAAAAATGTTGAAAAATGCTATAACAAAAAAGAGTGGTACCATTTACTCATTCTGCTCATTTATTATTTCTTCAGCAAACGGATGAGTACAAACTCTTTGCCACTGCAGAAAAAGCCGAGAGATACATGACAGTTCTTACTTTCAAGGAGTTTGCAGGCCAGTGGCTGGAAAAAGGTAAGATTCAGATTGTTAAAATAAAGTTTGATAACTTCTTCAATAGATGTAAATTAAGCTGCACACAGATGTAAAGTAGCTACTATGTTATAAACTAGAACAAAACTGAACTCAGTTCCTGATGGTAAGAACAGAAAAAGGAGAATGAGAGGTATTTATAGTAGAGTCCACTGGATACTGACCAATTTGATGAGGGAAGTTAGATGAATATTTAAAATTTAAGTGATATAAGGAGAAGTTAGGCAGGGCCTAGAGATGTACATAATTGATTTATTTTTAATGTGATTTTCATTTATTAAAGTAATTCATGATCACAGTAAAATTCAAAGAGCATAGAAGAATAAAAAAGGGAGAAATAAAAGCTCTATCTCTTCTCTCCATAGATAAACATCATTAATAATTTCTTGCATGTCTCATTCCATAAATTTTATACACGTGTTTTAGAAACTCTTGGGGAGAAATGTGTTTAGTAATTTGGAGTTTTTCAGATTTAGAAAGTTAATCTGATGCATTTACTGCAGTTTATCTAATACAAGCAGCAGCTTATAATCAAATACACTAATTTTTCTGTAATGAATAGTTACATTTTGATTTAAACATAGGTCATAAATAATTTTATATTCATAAATAGCTTTTTTTCCTTCAGAGGATATCTTTTTTTCCTTTTATTACAATATATTTGTCATATAATATTGGTAAATTTAAGGTATACAACATGATGATTTGATACATTTTTATACAGCAAATTTATTATTGTAGTAAGGTTAGTTAACATATTTGTCACCTCACCTAATCGCAATTTGTGTTGTGAAAACATACAGCATGTTGACTGTAGGAAGCATACTGAATATTATATTTGAAGAACTTACTCATTTTGTAACTGGAAGTTGTACCCTTTGACCAAAATCTCCCCATTTCCCTCATTTCCCAGCCTCTGGAAACCATCATTCTAATTCTGTTTCTATGAGTTGGATTTTTTTTTTTTAAAGATTCCACATGTATGTGAGATCATGCAGTATTTGTCTTCCTCAGTATGACATTTCACTAAGCTTAACTACCTCAAGATCCATCTGTGTTGTCGCAAACGGCAGGATTACCTTTTTTTATGGCTGAATAATATTAATATATATGTATGTGTTTGCATATATGATTTCTATGTGATATGTATATAACATTTTCACATATATGTATATCAAATTTTCTTTATCCATTGATCTATTGATGGACACTTAGATTGTTTCCATTATCATGGCTGTAGTGAATAATTCTGCAATGAGCACAGGAGTGCAGTTATCTATTTGAAATAGTTTTTTCATTTCCTTCTGACACATACACGGAAGTGGGATATATATGCAGATGTGGGACTCTATGGTAAGTCTATTTTTAATTTTTTGAGGAACCTACATATTGTTTTCATTAGTGGCTGTACCAATTTATACTCCCACTGAGAGGGTACAAGTGTTCCCTTTTCTCTACATCCTCACCAGCACTTAGCGCTCTCTCTTTTTTTGGACAATAACCAGTCTTCCAGGTAGGAGTTGCTATCTTGTAGTTTTGATTTGTATTTTCCTGATGATTAGTGTTGATTAGCTGGGCACCTTTTCCTGTACTGGTTGGCCATCTGTGTATGCCTTCTTTGGAAAAATGTCTATTCAGGTCCTCTGCCCATTTTTTTAATTCAGCCTGTTTTTCTTTTGGTTTTTTTTTAGCTATTTAGTTGACTCAGTTCTTTATATATTTTGGATGTCAACCCCTTATCTGATGTGGTCATAAATAGCTTTTAAATTCATGACAAAATTAAATGGGCCCTTAATATTTCCATATCAATTTGGGTTGCCGCCAAAATGTATTGAAAGAAAAAGAAACTTTTGGATTTGAGTGCCATTTGCCTTTCAGAACTGCAATTACAGACCTGTACTAATTCAGCCCATGGAAACACAATTATTGCCATATACTTATAATGATAAATTATATCCTTTTATTCATTCTTATGCTTCATTATGAATGAAATACAATCTTGTTCTCCTCATGTTCAGTGACTAAAATCTTTAGAGAACACTACATATTTACTAAATAAACATAGTAATTTAGTACTCATTAGTAAAAAGTTTCATGACTGAGTTTTTTCTAGATTTGTGTATATTTCTTGGAAGTAGCGTTACAAAGAATTCAGGTAGTAGGTCGAGTGAAGATGCTGTGTCAGATAGCACATGGTGTATTCATTTAATGCCTCCGACATCAAGCCTTACACTGCTTGCAGGTGTTTCCCTGAGTCTCCTTTTGCTTTTGATTATGGGTTATTAATGATTTGTGTCTTTTATATAGTTGATTAATCCTTTGATATTTCTCTTTTGTTACTTGCAACTTTTTTTCTTTTTTCTGTTTTCCTAACAGCTGTGTTCACTAGATGTTCAATGGCTGACAGTCCAATCTAACTCTTCTGATATTTCATAAGCATTTGCCTCATGATTTCATAAAGTTCTTATACACTAAAGCTAGTCAGCATTTTAAGTAAACATGCTCAGAAACACACAGTTCACATAAACGATTTTATATATATAGTATTAAGTTGAAAATAAGCTCCGTGTTTACTTTTAAAGTTTCAAAATCTAAGCTAAATATTAAAAACATTAAATAAGCACTCTGAAACTGCATGCTGTCTTTAAAATGTTCACTACCTGCCTGTCACCTCTATTTTATAATTGAGATCTATCTTTTTTTGCCATCTGCTATATAGTATAAATAACAGGTGTGGTTTACTTAGGATCATTTGATGTGCATTTATTGCCTAGAATGATCATATAAAAACCATGTTCAGCTAAAACTTGGGAAAATATATCTAAGCTTTGTGTGTAATATAAATAGAAAAAAGTATGTATGTTATCTCCCTTTAAAAAATCATTCAAATGAGAATTTTTTTTATGTATAATGTCCTGTTACAAAGGCATCTTTTCATAATACTGCAGAGATCTATTTCTTTAGATCAAATGAGGCCTACTAACATCATGCAGCTGAATATAGCTGGAGAAAAACCCATAACCATACTGACTGGTCTCATTTTCAAATTCATGAGAAACTCAAGTGGGCTCTTCATGCTCCCAGGAAATCACAGTACATTTCCCTAGTCCATTCATTCTCCTATTTTTTTTTAGATAATGTTTTCACACTTCCTCTGTCTTATGTCCTTTCCCTCACATTCCACATCTAGTCTCTCAGGCATTCAGTTGATTTAATTTCAAATTACATGACTACCTCCACTGCGTATCCTTTGGTCTAAGGCACCGTTATATCCCAGCTTTTACCCTAACTCCCTATCAACCTGTTTGTAGTAACATCAATCAGAGTAAGCTTTTAAAAATCTGTCAGATAATTGCCACTCCTGTGCTAAGACAAACAAACAAACTCCAATGGGCATCATTATCATTCTGACCCCATCTCCTACCACCTATCCCTTTTGCTCTCTGCTCAAGCCACACTGGTTTCTAACTCTTTTGTTTAAAATATCTGATCTGTTACATCGGTTAGTCTTTCTACTGAGGAACACTCTCTCCTCAGCTAGCCACCTGACTAACTCCCTTCTTTCCTTCAAGTCTGCTTGAATTTGCTCTTTTTTGATGAGACCTACCCTGCTGATCCTACTTAATATTGCAACACCTCTTCCTAATCCAATGACAATGCCTATTTGGCTTACCCTGTTTTATGTGTTTTTCTTTACAGAAGTTTTATCTTCTGACATACTACATTAAGTATTTATTATGATTAATTTTTTTCTGTCTCCCACCACTAGAATATAAGCTCCATAAGGGCTGGGGTATTTGTCATTGATCCTAATACCTAAAAGAGTACCTGGTACAAAGTAGGCCCTCAATAAATACATATTGAAAAATAAATGAACAAAAATTTATTCATTTACTTTATAAAGTTAATAGATACTTATTCTAATATTTTGAAAGCTTACAATATTTCATAGTAAAATTTCCATCTCTCTCCTGTTCTCCATCTGTCCAGTTTCTATTCTTTCCCATAATTTTTTTATTTTCTTGTATTTACTTGTAGTGATTGTTTTTACATAAGCATATATAAATGAACATGTTTTTTCTATCTTTGAACCATGAAGACAGTATCCTATACATACTATCCTGCATTTGTAAGCTGTAATTTTAAAGCGAAATAGACCTTGAATACTTTTCTTTATTAGAAATAACAAGGTTTCTTGTTGTTTTTAACAGCAGCATAGTATTTCATTTTGGATATCCCATAGTTTAATTTGTCCCAAATACATGAACATTCAGGTTTCTCCATTTACTATGAAATATTGTAAAGAATAACTCTATATATCATCTCATCCATAAAGCAATAGATGGGTAAATAAATTCTAAAAGTAATTAAGTCAATGGAAAAGTTTTTTTTTCTAACTTTGACAGATAATGTCAATCACAGTCTCACCAAGACTATTATATCCAATTTTGGGATATTTGGAAATTCTGATAGTGACAAACAGTATTTCATTGTGCCTTAAATCTGTTTTTCTTCGGTTAGAACTGAGGTTGGAATTTTCATATTCTTAAGAGCCACTTGTATCCCTTTCCCTGTAAACAGTCTGTTCATGTCCTTTGTCATTTTCCCAAGTATTTTAACTTACTACTTTGTATTTTTTAGTTATATTTTAGGAAATTTAACTATTCCTCTTTGATAAGAATAGCAGAGGTGTGTTTTTTTTTCAACGTTTACAGTTTGGCTTTTTTGCTTGTGTTTTTAAATAATGTGGTCAAGTTTATTAATCATTTTCTTTTATGGTTTGAAGATTTTATTTTTTTCTTTTTATTACTATTAATGTTTTTATCCTTACATGAGAACATTTTTTTTTCATTGCTTTTGAAGAGGAGGAGAGAAATAAAGAGAGAGAAACATCAATGTGAAAGAGAAACGTCAATTGGTTGCCTTCTCATACATGCCCCAAATAGGGATCAAACCTATAACCTGGATATGTGTCCCAACTGGAATCGAACCTGTGACCATTCAGTCCATGGGATAACACTCCGACCAACAGAGCCACATCAGTCAGGGCTTTTTTGTTAAAAAAATTAAATCTATCGAGGTGATTTTGGTTAATTTAATTATAAAGGTTTCATGTACAATTCTATGTCATATCATTTGTATATTGCACTGTGCGCCACCACGATCAAATATTTTTGTCATATATTTGATCCCTTTTACCCTTTACTACCCCTCCCTACCCTCTTCCATCTAGTAACTACCATATTGCTGTCTCTGAGTTTTTGTTTTTCTTTTTCATTTGTTGCTTTCAGTTTTATATCCCACATATGAGCGAGATCATATGGTTCTTGAGGTTTTGTCTTATTTCACTTAGCATAATATTTTCAAGATCTATCTATGCTGTAAAGGCAATATTTTCTTTTCTTATGGCTGAGTAGTGTTCCACTGTAGATATGTACCACATCTTATTTATTCAATGACTCTGTTGTTTCCCATGTCTTGGCCTCCGTGAAGAATGCAGCAATGAATATAGGGGTGCATATATCTTTGCAAATAGGTGCTTTCCGTTTCTGGGGGGTAGAAACCTAGAGGAGAGGTTGCTGGGTCATCTGGTAACTCTAGTCTTAATTTTTTGAGGAATCTTCACGCTGTTTTCCATAGTGGCTTTACCAGTTTACATTCTCATGAACAGTGAATGAGGGTTCTTTTTTTCTCCACAACCTCTCCAACACTTGCTATTACTTGTCTTGCTAATACTAGCCATTCTAACAAGTGTGAGGTGGTATCTCATAGTAGTTTTGATTTTCATTTCTCTAACAGCTAGTGAAGTTGAGGATCTTTTCATATATCTGTTGGCTATTTGTATGTCTTGTTGGGAGAAGTGTCTGTTTAGGTACTCTACCCATTTTTAAAATGGAGTTTGTTTGGTGTTGAGTTGTATGAATTTGTATATATTTTGGATATTAGTCCCTTGTCAGAACTCTTGTTTGTAAATATCTTCTCCCATTCTCTTGGCTGCCATTCTGTTTTGTTGTAGGTTTCTTTTGTTGTGCAGAAGCTTTTTAGGTTGATATAGTCCCATTCATTTATTTTTGCCTTACTTGTCTTGCGTTTGGGGTCAAATTCATAAAATCCTCGCTAAGACTATGATCCATAGATTTAGTACCTATGTTTTCTTCTTCATATTGAGTTGGCCAAAAAGTTCATTTGTTTTTTTCCATAAGATGGTTCTAGTAGCACTTAGCTGTCTTTAACATCATTTGAAACAATTTTGTTAGATTGTATTGTGACAGCTGTCACATCAGTGTGCACTTAAAAAAACTTATCAAAACAGGTGAATTTTTGTGTCGCCATTTTAATATTGAAGATGGGAGAAAATATGCAACATTTTCAGCATATTTTGCTTTATTATTTCAAGAAAGGTAAAAACAGAACTGAAATGTAAAAAAATATATATACATTTGTGCAGTGTATGGAGAAGGTGCTGTGACTGATCAAAAGTGTCAAAAGTGGTTTGCAAAGTTTCATGCTGGAGATTCTTGCTGGACAATGCTCCATGATCGGGTAGACTAGTTGAAGTTGATAGTGATCAAATTGAGATACTAATTGAGAACAATCAATGTTATACCATGCAGAAGATAGCTGACATACTCAAAATATCTAAATACATAAATTGGTGAAAATGAAAAATGTGTCTTTTATTTTACAGAAAAAAGTAAATGGACTTTTTGGGTAACCCAGTAATTTATTGTTTCAGGTCTTATAGTTAGGTCTTTGACCTATTTTAAGTTAATATTTTAGACTTGGGGACAAACTGTAGTTTAGTTTAATTCTTTTGCATGTGGCCTTCCAAATGTCCCAGCACTTTTTATTAAAAAGGCTTTCTTTTCTCAATGGCATACTTTTGGCTCTTTTGTTGAAAATTATGTACCTATAACTAGATTTTGTTTTAAAGGCTTTTTTTCTATTCTAAATGCATAAGAAAAAAAGTCTTGTGTTTTCTGAATACTTCTATGGGTTCATATTTTACATTCAAACTCCTGGCCCATTTAAAATATATCTTGGTGAATAACATAAGGTATAAATTCAACTTTTCTTTGCAGATGGCTAAGCCATTGTCCCAACAACATGCATCAAATAGTACACCTTTTCCCACTAATATGAGATGCTATACTTATCGTTTTTGATATTCCTATTTACTAAGTCTATGACTGGAGTTTAAAATCTTGTTTATTCTGTCATTACATACCCCAAGACAGTCTTTTTTTAATGAGGGTTCTGTGAGAGAATTAAACTCAACAAAAATGATATGTGACCGTTTTCTTAAATATCTCAAGGGTGGCGATTTACTTATTCTCTCAGGGATAGTACATAGCCAGTACCGCTTTAGATGCATAGGAAGTTAATCCATTACATACATAGAAAATTCAACTCTAAAAAATTTTATATGTGACTATTTTTGTAAATTATCCAGAGGATGGTACATAGGCAGTACCATTCTAGAGATGCAGGAAGTCAATTCATTACATTCATAGAGAATAAAACTCTACAAAAATAAGATGTAAGTATTTTCTTAATTATCCCACAGGTAGTACTTTCCTGATTCTCACAAGGATGGTACAAAGCTAGAACCATTCTAGATGTACAGAAAGTTAATTCAGTACATAAAACATTACATTAAATGAAATGGCCATCCAAAGATACCATGTCCTAATCCCTGGAACCTGTAAATGTTACCTTGTAAGGAAAATGAATCTTTCCAGCTATGATTAAGTTAAGGGTTTTTAAATGGGGAGATAATCCTGGACTACTCAGGTGATCCCCAAATGCAATTAAGAGGGTCCTTATAAAAAAAAAAGCAGACACACCAAGAAGGGAAGGAGGCAATGTGGCTATGGAGCCATGGAGATTAAAATGCTATGGCCATATGCCAAGGAATGCTGGTAGCCATCAGAAGCTGGAAGAGAGGAAAGCACTCTTCCTGAGCCCCCAGAGCCTGTAGAGGGAGACTGACCTTGTCAATACATCGATTTTGGCCCAGTGATGCTGATTTCATATTGTGGCATCTGCAACTATGAGACAATAAATATCTGTTGCACTGAGTCACCAAGTCTGTGCTAATTGGCAGCCATAGGGAATTAAAGCACAAAAAAATGCAACTTGGCTTACAGCACATACCCAAACAATGTGCCTACACACAATGTGGCACTAGGGCTTAATTCATAGTTATTTTGGTATATATGAATATTACCTACATGGATACATTAATCTTGTGCCACGTCCTAGTGAATTCTCTTACTATTCTTAGTACTCAGCTGATTTTATTTTTGGTGGTGATTTCAGGTAGACAATAGTATGTTACACATGCAGGGGTTTTAACTGTGCCTTTTTGATGTTTTAAGAAACTCCTAGTATTTTTCTCTTGTCTGGTTCCCTTCACCACATTTTTAAATGATAGCCATGACAGTAGGCATTTTTGCAACATTCCTGACTCCTGAGCAAATGCTTTCAGGTTTTCTTCACTCTTCCCTTACCCTCAACCCTGCTAGATCTGCTTTGAAATAACAGGAGGATAAACTTTCTAAGTCTAGCGTGTTTTTAACTATTTTCCTAGTACCTGCATTGTTTTAGCTTTGTAAGTGTTGTGCCAAATTATTTAGTTTGTTGATATTCAAAATTGCTATGTCTTCATTTTGATTCACTCTTTACATTAAAAAAGTGACTTTTTTCATCTCATTTGATGTTTAAATGGACTGATTCCTCAGGTCTGATGTAAGTAATTTTTGCTTGTGTTTATCTGGCTTAATTTTTACCCTGTAGTTTCAACATTTCTAAAACACTTTAGTTCTGTTTTTGGCATATATCAGAGAACAGAAGTTTCCTCTGTGATTTAACTGGAAATTCACTTAAAATAAACAAGACGTGAGTTAAGGTTATTTACATTAACTTTTCAGCTAGCTGAGTCCCTTCAGTACAATGTTAAATGTTAATTTTGATAGTGACTATCTGATAAATAGAATTGGTTTTCATTGTATTATTTTAACTTTTTATACATTTTTTAAGAAAATATTTTGTCAGTAGTTGTTATCTCATATTTCTCCATGTGTAGTTTTGTTGTTGTATCTGTTTTAGTTGTGTTTATAACTTCATGCAACTTTGTATGCACAAATCAAATTATGTAATTTCAATAATTTTATTTTCTTATTTCTGTACTCGATATATTAGTTTAACTCTATAAGCACTTAGGACATTAGCATATTTTCTATTACTCTATCCTGATCTTTCTTTCCTTCATCATATTTCAGTTAATAATTTTCAGTTTTTTCTATGTCCTGTTAAATCCTCCTTGTTATTTTTATTATATGCAGCATTAACAGACATTTTTTGACTTGCAAGTATTACAGAAGAGGAAATAAACAAACTTAAAAATACAAAAACCTGGGGAAAAGGAGAGAAAATACGGTCAAGGTAGTGCATCATGTCTATTTTTAGAGAATATAGTATTTACATTTTATTCTTTAACTCTAATTCCTTCATTTGTTTTCATCTTATTTTTTTTATAGTTAAATCCCTTCAATGCTCACTGCTCATCCTTCTGTGATTTTCCTAGTTATTTTCATCTGAACGGCAGTAGTTAATTTTCTAGAAATTTTTTCAAGAAGTGAACACATGAAGCAATATTCTTTGCATTCAAAATTGTGGGTAGTCTTTATACTAGAAGACAGTTTGACTGAACTTAAAATACAAAACTTTTTTTTCTTTACAAGATCTTGCAGATGTTACTCCATTGTCAGCTGATTTTAAACGGTGATGTGGCTAAATTAGAGACAAGCCTGAATATTTTTCCCTCTTATCAGTGACTTAATCATTCTTTCTTCATGCTTAAAATCCAGTCCTTCATGAGGGTATATCTCAGTATTGACAATTCTAGGTTAATTTTCCCTGGCCCATGAAGTACCCTTTCAACAAGTGGATTAAAATTGTCTCCTATTTTACAAAAAAGTTGTATTTATTCATTTCTGTTATTTCAGGTTCTTTTAGTGTCTTCATCTCAATTTATCTTATATATACATATAACATTTTTTCTCTAATCATTTTATTCTATTTTTGGTTTACTTTTATTCATTCTTCTTGTTTTTATCTTTTATATTTCTTAAGATCTTTACCAAATTTTCTGTCTCTCTTGAGCTCTTTCCAATTTCATCTTTGAAATAATTACTGTTTTCCTAAGTTTGGTTCACTCAAAATTTATCTTCTCCATTGTTTTATGTCTTCCCCAGAGTTCTTACTTTCTGGATCACAGATTTTGTTCCCAGAGCTGATTGCTTCAGTCATTTTTTTCTCTCCTCTTTCTGTAGCTCTGTCCTTCCATCTCTTTGTCTGTCCTTCTCTCCAAAGTAAGAAATACATTCAATATAGTAATATTAGTACTCCAATGTAACCCCTAAACTCTAAAATAGGGAAAAGCAGTTGAAAACTGGCAGGGGCTACGTGAGAGTAAGTGAAGAGAAACAGTCTTTGGGAAATGTAGTGGTAAAAGAGCCCACAGTGTGAATCCCAGAAAATGAGGGGAAAAAATATGCCCTGAAGTTATATAACACACCTTAGGTTGCCTCAGGCCTTTTTTAAAATCACAGGGAACCTCTAGAGGTGAGCTGTCAGCAGAACCTACTAGACTCAGATGTAGAGAAGTAGAGAAGGCAGAGGCAACACAAAGAATACACAAAGAATAAACAAACCATTTCTATAGGACGTATGTTGTGTCTGTGGGAGCAGAAAAATAATTCCTTTGTGAAGACTGGCAAATCTGGCATAACATTCTGGACTCTCCCCTACCTTCATCCTCTACCAACACACACACACACACACACACACACACACACACACACACCCACCCACCCCCACCCTTAAAAAATAACTAGCCAGGTAAGACTATTATATTCAGTCATGAGTAATAAAAAAGAGGAACTAGCATAGCACTGATAACAAAGATACTCTTATGAAAAGATGGTGAAGATAATAGCAAAACACAGTAACAGGCATGAATTGATCACTAGAAATATGTTACCATACATAGTGCAAGGGAAAGGTAAGGAAATGAAAGGAAACATTTTCATATATGTACTTGTTAGCCATTAACATTTCTTTTTTGATAAAATACATTTTCATCTTTTATATAAATGAGTTGTCTTTTCCATATTGAATTGTTAACACTCTGCCTATTAAGAAAATCAGCATCTTCCTTAATATAGCTACTAAATATTAATTCTTAGGTTTTTAAGTGCCCTTTAATTTGTGCCTAATTATTTAAAAATTTAGGGTAAAAAAATTATCAATCTATTATTATACAGCTTTTAAAGAGTGAAACATCAACGTGAGAGAAATACTACTGATTGTTGCCTACTGCATGTGCCCTGACTGGGGACGGATTCGGCAACCTAGGCTTGGGCCTTGACCAGAAATCGAACCTGTGACCTTTCGGTTTACAGGACGATGCTCCAACCAACTGAGCCACACTGGCCAGGGCAAGAGTTGTTTTTTAAATAAAACACTACAATTATCATTCAACATGTTTTCTGAAGATGTTTTTAATTTCATAAATCACATCAATCCTATGTTCAAAATTCACCAATGGCTTCTTGTCACAGTTAAAATAAAACCTAAGCCTGGTCCTGCTATCTCCTTAGCCTTATTTCAAACCACTCTTCCCTTTACTTTCTCCATACCCATTCAGTTTCTGGTTATGCCTCAAACACATAGCTCTTGCTGATCCAACAGCCTTTTCATCTGCTGTTTCATTTTGTTACTTGGGCCACTCTTCCTCTGCTCACAGGTCTTGCTTACATTATTCAGGAGGTTTCTGCTTAAATATCATTTCTTCAGCTAAGTCTTCACTAACCAGCTCTCCATTACCCTTACCCAGTTACCATGTATTTCTCTTTTTAGACAATGTAACTTTTTGAAATTATATTATTTGATTATTTACATGCTTATTGTTTGTCTCGCACAATAGGTGGTAAGCTCCATGAGGGCAGGGATTTGTCACCTTCACTCTTTATGACAGCTCCTAGAATAATCCCCAACAAACAGCCGGAGCACACATGTATTTTCTAAATGAATGAATGAATGAATGAATGAATGATATTTCTGATAATTTAAAAATTGTTTTAAAGCAGGTTTAAAAAATTGCCTCTGTTAATAAAGAGAAAGCTTATGAAGGCAAACTATTTAGATCAAAAGGCTTCTTTAGATGTTTGTGCTTTTAAACATTTCCTTTACAATGTACTAAGTATTTTCAGAGCTCATCAGTACATGTAGAACATGTCATTTCTTCTGTGGTGAAATGATATTTCTGTTAGAAAACATTTAAGTTTAATTTATATTTGCTTTACATGTTACATTTTTATAAAAACTGAGATTTATACGCACAAGCCCTTTGAGAAAGCTTCCATACTAATGCAAAACCCCTGCCTTAGTACCCTAGTTTCAGTGCAGTTACACAATAAATATGTACATTACATAATGCATTAGAAAATTTAATGTTATGGAAAATAAACAAAGCAAGGTAAGGTAGAGAGTGTTGCAATTTAAAGGCCTGACTGAGGAGGTGACATTTAAGCAAATGTTCAAAGAAAAATGAGAAAACTATCAATGCAGTCATAAGAATGTATTTCAGGCTCAGACAGCAATTCTAGATGAGGTTCAAAATATTGAGGAATGTTAGAAACATAAGATAAAGATATAATCTCTCAAAATGTTGAAGGATTTAAAATTCATTTTGACGGCATGATATATTTGTTTAATAGTCAAATCACCAGTCATATTTTGTATACTGTATATATCTTTTTTGTTATATTAGACATTCATAAGAAATGTTATAGAAAAATGTACCATGAAGAATTCCATAGAATCGATGCTAACAACAAACCTTTCCCCTTTTAACATGTTAGTCAGTTTATTTTATGTTTTTTTCTCAAATGTCACAATTAAAGGTATGCATTAATACTGAAATGATGAAATGTATTAATATTAAAATCACCACCAAAGGCCTGCCACATTATTTGTCTTTGTAATGGTCCTTTCTCTGCATCACCTTAGGCTACATTACAGTGATCCATTTAAGCACTTATTTAGGGGTTGCTGTGATGGTATTTTATAGAATTTTTAATAGCTGTTGACATCTACAATCTGTTGACTTTAAATAAAAGAGATTATGTCCCATAATCTGGGTGAACCTCATCCAATCATTTGAAAAACTGTAAGAGTAAAGGTGAGATTTTCCTGAAGAAGAAATTCTGCCTCAGGACTCAAGCATCAGCTCCCACCTGAGTTTTCAGTCTGCCAGCCTGCTGTACAAATTTCATACTTGAAAGAATGCAATCGTGCAAGCTAATTCCTTGAAATGAAATGTCTTTACACATGAATATGCACATATGCACACATGGACAGACACGTTCATATACATATATGTCCCTTCCTGGTTTTGTTTGTCTGGAGACCTGTGACTCACACAGTTCTTCTCTGACTAATTAGAAGCTACTTAAGGGTAAGCACCATGTCTTATTGTCATTCCTGCATCTAATATTGTTTATAGCACTGTGCTTTCTTGAAAGAAAAAATAAAATCATAGAAGAGCATTTTAATTCCATAGGTAGTTGGCAGGTAATTTTATTACTAACTAGAAAAAATATATAAACATTTAAAAAATTTATACAACAAAATCAAAAGATTAAAAAGGAAAATGATCATGAGATAAATGTAACAAGGTTCTTATTTCGAATATAGATGATTAAATTACAAAAAACAAAAATCATTACAACTTCTCTGTATGAGTAAACTAAACTTACTTGGCATACTTCTAAGTGTTTAAAATAATATAATAATATAAAAAAACAAGTCAAATGCTTTATGTGTATAATTTTATTTACTCCTTACAACAACCTGAGATAGGTAATACTCATATCCTCATTTTATGGAGGAGAGAGCCCAAGCACGGTGACACTGAGTGACAAAACTACGTGTCCAGAGGTGGAGCTATCATGAAACAATGAGGACCTGGGCAATTGCAGTGCTGTACCAGAGGGTCCCTTAAAAAGACTCAGCCTTGTTCCATCCTGGTATAAATGAAAGAAATTAAAAAAACCGTGTAGCTCAACTTTATATTTTAGCAATGGAAAAAAAAAAAAAAAAAAAGGAAAATGTTAAACCTTACCAAGGAGTTTGAAGGAAAAGATACAATCTATATTGATTATGGTAATGTAAAATATTTAAATTTCTTTGAAATTAATGTAGGCAGTCATTAGACATTTTAGATGTGACAATGCAGCAATTCCACTCCAAAGAATAGAGTCTATGGAAATAACTAAAAGAGAAAGTTTTTTTTTTACCAAAACACATGTAACAACAAAATGTTATAAATAACCTAAATGTTCAAGCTCAGAAGAATGAAGATGAGCATGCTAGTTTATTAGTAGAGTTCAGCCATTAAAGTGACGACTATGGAGAAGCATTCTCAAATGACACATGAGATGCTCTATGCAAAGGACATACTCCATAATCTTCTTGGAGAGCATCACACCTATTAGCACACTAAAGGCTTTGCTTTAGCAAGGAAACTTCCTTTGCTGTTCAGTAAGTATTTTCCGAACCCTTTTTGTACCAGTTACTTATTGTTGCATAACAAACAACGCTTACATTGTTTACAAGCTCAGGAAGAATTCAGGAGACATAGCTTGTCTCTGCTCTACCAGGTGTCAGATGGGGCAGCTTGAAGGCCTGGGACTGAAAGTATCTGACACTTGGGCAATTGCACACGTGGTGTGGTAGTAGCCTCTCATTTGGCCCAGGCTTCCTCACAATATAGGGGTTTGCGTTCTATGCGTGAGCGTCCTGAGAGAGAGAGGGACCCAGGCAGAGCCTTAGTATCTTTTATGATTAAGTTTCTGAAGCTACCTAGTGTCACATCCACTGCATTTACTAATCAAGGCAGCCAAATTTCAGAGAGAAGTGAGAGAAGCTCCAACTCTTCTTGACAGAGTAGAAAGGTTCTGGAAGGGCATGCAAGATTAGAAACACTTCTGAGGCTAGTTTTGGCAAATACAATCTGCCACGTATTTTTTCATGTATTAACTATTAATTTCCAAAGTTTGGCAAATGTTGAGGGAAGTACTTCAAAAGCTATATAATGTATATATTATACATATAAAATATATACATATATTTTCACACACACACCACTTGACCTAGAAAAAAAATCCCCTTTGTGTGACATGGTATAAAAGTCCCAGTCATTGTGGATGAACGAGGCAATGCCACTCACGTTTACATGCAACGCCAGTAAGAACCAGCGCTGACTCCAGCTCACAGGTTTCCCACTGACCACTTGGGTTAACAGACTACTTCCTTGCATTTCACAAGAAATATCAAGTCTTCCTAACATTAGTGATAAAAATAGTCTGCATGTGACCTATAAGTAATCTACACAAATAAAAACATCTTTTTTGCTAAACACAATTCTGGGTAATAAAGCTTATCTGATGGGATTAATTCTTTTAATAGCAACTTCTTGAATTTTCTTTCTTATGAAAGACTGTTCTTCAGAATGTTTCCCTCATGTAGACACAGACTAAATAAAGAGAAAGTACTTCTTAATGGTGGTGCAAAAACATATTTAAATAACTATTCCTAATTACCTTTACAAAACAGAACAGGTTAAGGCAACATCAATGAAACCAAAGTAAAATGATCTAACACCTGTGGAAAGTTAAAGCTTAGTGAGAATGAAAAATTATTTCCTTTACATCCTTTCTCATGAAACTCCTAGAGGACTGGCTCCACAAAAATGAGAGAGCAAACCCTGAAAAAAATGTTTAAGTGCCCTGACCAGTGTGGCTCAGTGGATTGGGCATCGTCTGGTAGACTGGAAGGTCATGTTTGATTCCCGGTCAGGGCACATGCCTGGGTTGTGGGCCTGGACCCAGTTAGAACATTGTGTGAGAGGCAACCGATTGATGTTTCTCTCCCTTTCTCCCTCTCTTCTCCTCTCTCTAAAAATAAATAAATAAATATATCTTTTTTTAAAAGAAGAGGTTTAAGCAAGAGGAGTTTCAACACAGGAAGGAGTAAAAGGGAATCCCATGAAAAAGGAAATGCGATCCCACAATGATATCTGGGCCACCAGGGACGAGGGCTTAAGGTATAGCAGCCAGGCCATATTGCAACAATGTGACTCAGGAAGTGAAAGGCTGTCATCATCTAGATTCCCCACTGGCTATTCTTAAGGGGCCCCTCTCTTTCTCTCTTCTTGATCAGTCTAGCAAGAGAGTTATCAATTTTATTGATATTTTCAAACTGCCCTTTGCTTTCACTGGTTTTTTCTATTTTCTGGTATTTCCTAAATAGTGATTTCTGCTTTTATAGTGTTTCCTTGTTGCTAGTTACTAATGGGTTTAATTTGCATTTCCTTCTCTTAAAATGATACACTTCTCTTTGAGAACTGCTTAAAGGTACATTCCACAAATTTTGATATGTTGTGTGTTATCATTCAGTTCAAAATATTTTGTAATGTCACTATGATTTCTTCTTGACACACAAGTTATTTAGAAGTGTGATGCTTAATTACCAAATATTTGGGCATTTTTCATATTTTTTGTTATTAGTTTTTAACTGAATTCTATTTTTTTATAGATAACATTCGGGATGATTTCAATCTTTTAAAATTTACTGAGACTTTTTTTATGGCTCAGCTCATTATCAGTCATGAAGCATTTTCTACACATAGTGGTAAAAGAATGTGTATTCTGCTGTTATTGAGTATATGCTCTGTAAACGTCAATTAGGAGAGGTTGGATTTTGCGGTTGTTCAAGGTTTGCTTACTTACTGATTCCTGTCTACATTTTCTAACAATTGTTGAGAAAGTTAAGTTGAGATCCCTAATTTTAACTGTGGATTTGTCTGTTTCTCCTTTCAACTCTACTCGTTTTCTGCTTCATATATTTTCACGATCTTTGTTAGGTACAGATACACATTTAGGGCAGTATGTCCTCTTGATAAACTGCCTTTTCTATCATTATAAATATCCTCTTTATTTTTGGTAAAGATGTCCTTTTTCCTGTCAAGATATTTAGCTTCTCTAATATTTAGCCACTTCAACTTTCTGATGATTTGTGTTTGCATGGTACATTTTACTTTTAATCTATCTCCATCTTTATATTTAAAATGCATTTTTCTCTATTTAGTATGCCAGGGGTTTGCAAACGATAGCCTAAGGGCCAGCTGGTTTTGTTTTTGTAAATTAAGTTTTATTGAAACACAAACATACCCAATTGTTTACATTCTGTCTAAGACTGTTTTTTGAGGTATCACAGAAGAAGGAATTAAGTGGTTAGAATGGCAAACAAACACAAAATATTTATTATCTAGTACTTTACTGTACTTTTACAATACCACAAAATTGAAACTAAACCAATGATCTAACTGCCAGCTCCAATCATCCTTTCCCATTCCGAAGTTTCTATGTGCCACATATCTGAGGATACATGAGCAAGTTGGCACAATACCTTCTTCATAAAGATATTATAGTTGGAGGCAAGGACATAACATAATTAGTCTGTAAAGTACTTTAATATAGTTATACAAATAATGCTGAGTATCAACATGTAATGAATATTTATGCAAGCCCAGAAAGGTCAAGTAAGCCTTCTAAATAAACAGTATCATCACTGTGATGTCCACTATTCCTTTTCTCTTTAAGAGAAAAATGTCTGCTCTTTCAGATGAATTTCTTTTATTTTGATAAGGCAATGAAAGTTATATAAATCAATACATTTTCTTTTTTCCCCCTTGACTTCAAACTTTCAGACAAATCTAAAGTGAACAAATGGAGAAGAAAAATGCAAACTAAATGTATATCCAACTCCCCACATTTCAGCTGATTGCTAATGCTTTATTAAAATATATATTTGTTTGTTCACTAATTTGGAGTACAAAAGCAATACATGCTTATTGTAGAAATTTGGGAAAGTACAAAAAACCCCAGCAAAATTAAATCCCCCCATTATGTTTTAATAAAAAATAATCTCTATTATTTTGTGCATGTGTGTATAGATATTTAATAGTGTATTATCCCAGAATAGTTTATTCTATGAATACACATTTATTTAATGAACTCTTATAAGACAAGTTGTTTTCAAATATTAAAATAAAATCATTCTTGATAATACACTTAGAAGAAATTTATAGAATGTTGTCTCTGGGTTAAAGGGCATGCAAAAATGTAAAGCTTTGGTTAGAGTTTCTTCCAGAAAGGTAACACCAAGATGTTGGACTAGAAAAACTTCTGGGTCCCTCTCCAAGGATCAACTCCAACAGGAACTATAGAGAGGAAAAAAGACAAGAAATAAGGAAACTCAAAAACTCCTAGGGAAGGCAGGGTGGTGAGAGGACTATTTTTAACTGGTAAATGTTCTTGGGCCTTGGACCTGGAGCTCTAGGGCAGGAGGCAGCTTTAGGCTGTGGGAGGACAAAACAGAAAATAAACTATAAGAGTTTTGCTTTTCTGTTTTTAATTCTTTCCTGTTATTGCCTTGAGATAAAAACTGTCTCCACAACTGCAGAGACTGCACAAATGTCCTCAGAAATAAGCAGAGTACTTTAAAGAGCTGAGAAAAATAAGTGGGGACTACCTAACCTTGCCCAATCATATTCCTACTCTTTCCTACCAAGTCACAGAGCTGGTGAAATGCAAACACCAACTGTAGATGCTGCTGTTCCATGGTGGGATGAGGGTGAAGGGGGAGATGGTAAAGCACAGACCTGAGGCATCGTTATATTAACCTGACTAATTATTAACTGTCATTTCTCAGGTAGACTTGGCAGTTTCAACCTAGCACCCTTCCTCTGAGCTTACTGAGAATGACATGAAATAGGTGCTTGTCTTTCCCCACATGTAATGCCAAATAGAGTAGACAATATGCCCTGTGAAAATGGTCTTACAGGTCAAAATACGAAGACATTTTAGAGTGTAAGTATTTCCAAAGAAAATTAACATACTGACATTCAGAGTCTAAGAAAGGCAGAAATGTTAGCTCTCATTGCCCAAGAATTTAAAATTAGCATAATAAACTTACTAAAAGAAAGAAGGGAGCCTAGCTATACATAATAAGAACAAGCAAACAAAAAGCAAGCAGAAATATAGGTATGAAAAATCTAATAACTGAAACAGAGATTAGATAAACAGTAGAATTAAAATGAGTAAATTAATTCCTTTGAAGAATTAATTTCCTCAGTTTGAGGAAATCTTCACGACTAAGCAAAGGACAAAAAAATAAAAAGTGTAAGAGAAAGGCTAGTGGATGGTCATTGTTAACATCTGAATAACAAGGACACAGGAGAAAAATAAAAGTATGAAGAATGTATTTGAAGAAATGACAGTGAGAACAAAACAAAAGGACCATGGATTTTCAAAGTATTGAAAACTTTGGGAGATCTGGACAGCTACATGCAAAATAATGAAACTCGACCGCCAACTAACACCATGTGCAAAAATAAACTCAAGATAAAAGACTTAACTCTAAGTTGTGACACCATTAAAGTCCTAGAGGAGAACATAGGCAGGAAAATTTCAGATATCCCACACAGTAATATTTTCACCGATATGTCCCCTAGAGCAAGGGACATAAAGGAAAGAATAAACAAGTGGGATTTGATCAAATTAAAAGGCTTCTGCATGGCTAAAGAAAACATCAGCAAAATGAAAAGGGAATCAACTGTATGGGAAAATATATTTGCCAAAGATACTTTGGACTTGCCTTGATCTCCAAAATATATAAAGAACTCACATGACTCCACACCACAGAGACAAATGATCCAATTAAAAAAATGGGCAAAGGACCTAAACAGACACTTCTCCAAGGAGGACATAGAGAGGGACCAGAGACATATGAAAGGATGCTCAGCATCACTAGCCATCAGAGAGATGCAAATTAAAATCACAATGAGATACCACTTCACACCAGTCAGAATGGCCATTATAAACAAATCAACAAACAACAAGTGCTGGCGAGGCCGTGGAGAAAAGGGAACCCTGGTCCACTGTTGGTGGGAATGCAGACTGGTGCAGCCACTGTGGAAAACAGTTTGGAATTTCCTCAAAATACTGAAAATGGAACTGCCTTTTGACCTGACAGTTCCACTCCTGGGAGTACACCCTAAGAATTCTGAAACACCAATTCAAAAGAACCTATGCACCCCGATGTTCAATGCAGTACAATTTACAATAGCCAAGTTGTGGAAATAGCCTACGTGCCCATCACTAATTGAATGGATCAAAAAACTGTGGTACATTTACACAATGGAACACTATACAGCAGAAGGAAAGAAGGAACTCCTACCCTTTGTGACAGCATGGATGGAACTGGAGAGCATTATGCTAAGTGACATAAGCCAGGCAGTGAAAAACAAATACCATGTGATCTCACCTGTAAGTGGAACCTAACCAACAAAACACATGAGCGAGCCAAGTGGAACCAGAGACAAGGAAATAAAGAACAAACTGACAGTGACCAGAGGGGTGGGGTGGTGGGGGTGGGGGTGGTGGTGGTGGTGATAACTGGGGAAAGATGAGGAAGGATCAATTCAAGGAACATGTATAAAGGACCCATCAACAAAGACAACGGGTGCCGGATGGTGGGGCGAAGGGGAGGATGAAAGTGGGAGATGGGGCTGGGTAGGGCTGGAGAGAGCCATGGGGGTTAAATGGGGACAACTGTAATTGAACAATAAAACAACAATAAAAAAAATTTACTCAAATTAAAAAAAAAATGATTAAAAGTAAAAAGAAACCCAACTTAAAACCTAGAGTTTTATGTACAGTTGTGTAGTCTTTTAATTACGAGGATATGATAATATATATTTTCAAGGATCCAACGCCTCAATAATCAAATAGAGAAACAAATCCAAAAAATATTTAAACAAAGTACAAAGTAATGTTGATCACATATTTTGGTTAAAGTTTCTTGTTTTTAAAAATAGTTAACAGCAGGTGGAAGGGAAGGTGGATTCCAAGATGGCTGCAGAGTAGCTGGCAGCTCTGTCCACTTGCTCCCAGCCCTGCACTGGTCTTGCAGCTAAACAGAGCAACACCTTGAAGATCCAGCTGAGTGTGAGCAGGTGTGAATGAGCATGTGCGTGGAAGTGTGAGTGCCTGCCTGCCTGTGAGGGCACTAAGGATACTCAGGAACAGGCAGCCCGAGCTTGCCTGGAGGAGCTGCTGCTGCCGCCGCCGCCGCCGCCCATCCTTGTGCACCTGGCTGCCCAGATTTGTAATGGGAGCCATTTTGAGGAAAATGCAGTATTTTCCATGGGAAGAAACTGCCGGAGTGGCTCTGCTTCGGATTTATCTCTGTGCCCTCTGCTCTGCGAAGGGCGGTGCACCCCACCACTGCCGGGAGCCAGGGTCTGGGGACTGTGGTACTTGCCAGGGTGGGGGCTGTAGCCTCTCCCGCACTGCTGGAACTGTGAGCAGGACAGAATCTGACTGAAGAGGCTGTGGTCTGGCTGAGGAGCTGGGAGCACCCGCGGGGTAGGGTGTGCGGGGCATGGAGAGATGTAGCCTGAGCAGCACTGGCTGCAGAGACTTGCACAGGCAGTGCAGTGGCAAGAGCCTGAGGCTCACTGGAGGGAACAGTGCGAGTGACCTGCCACCACCCAGTGTTACAGTTTTGCCGCTGGACTCTTCCTTTCCCCAACCCTATCAGGATGATATGAGATTTGAAAGAAGACCATTCACACAGGATATAATGTATTTATTAGGGAGAGAGGAGGAGAGGCGTGAGAGAGAGAAGCATCAAGAGGTGGCCTTCTGTACATGCCCTGACCTGGGATCCAACCCACACCTAGAAGCCCTCTCAAGGCAGAGGAGGTTATGGTAGTGGCTGATCCCCTTAGTCAGCCAGAGAGGGGAAAGCTCCGACCAGTTAATTGGCCAATAAAAATTAGGAGGCAAATACAACGGAGAGTCAACATAACCCACAGAAGGGACATTCCTACAGCATCCAGATCAGGAGGTCAAGGAATGCACACCATGGGGATTCTGCTCTGGGAAGAGACGAAAACTGCTGGAGACAAACCCACCATCATTTTTTTTTTCCCCCTTAATGGGGCAAAGCACAGGTTTTGTGTTTGTGGCTCCAGAGAAGGGAGGGTGGCACAGACCTGAGTTGTGTAAGGAGAGTGTGGAGTGGGAGGCACTGGGGAGAGTACTGGGGAAGTAGTTGTGGGATTTTCATGCCCAGATATACCTGGGCTCCACAGTAGCCATCTTTCTTGAGAAAAGCTAGCCACTCCCAGAGGAAAATCAATTCCCTTGCTCTGTGGTAAACCGCTTCCCCCACCCTCTGGAAATCCCCATGCCACAACCTCTGAAATCCTGTTGGCTCCACTCAGCAACTTCATTTGTTCTTTTCTCTGTATTTCTTTGCCTTGGAGTTCTTTTTTGTTCGGGTTTTTTTTTCTTTCTTTTCTCCCATCCTGCATCTTAATCCTTTCTGAGGAGACAGCAACATAAACAGACTCAGGGGTCATCAGAGACTGGTGGTAGGACATGGCCAATCCATACATTCTCCTGGAAAACAGACTGGTGCACTCCTGTCATGGGAGAGCCACAGAAACACCCTCCTGGGTCTGGAGTCCAGCAGACCCAAAATCTAGGCTCTGGAAGCTCACTAGGGACCCCGCCCTGATGACTATAGGGAACTAATTCCCGGACAGACTTAGACCAGTGGCTCAGGGAAGGCGGAACATTCCTTGAAGTCTGAAAGGCACCAGCCATGGTAGATTCAGGCATCACAGCCCCTTGTTCAGCCAGAAGCCCTCTCAGAAATAGGTCTGCGAGTAGTCTAAGGCTGACAGCAGGCCAGCAGGCAGAGGCAGATCCTGTGGTGACCTGGGACATTTGATTACACACTCCTGAACCCAGTGCTGATAAAAGCCAGCTTTGCAGAGAAGTCTGCTTCAACCTGGAAGCAGCCAAGCCCAGAGGAATCAGCCACAATCTGTGGATCTCCTACAGCTTCGAAAAGACAGCTGAGGGCCAGACGTGTACAGCACCTGACATTGGCTTACATCAGACTCAGACATCAGAGCAATATCGAAAGGGAAAAACCGGAAGGCAATATCTAAAGTGAGACAAATCCACTTGATTCTTTTTTCATAGTCTTTTATTTATCTTATTATCTATTTTTTCTTTTTCATTTATATTTTGTGCTCATAATTCCTAATCTTATCTTTGATTACTCCACTGTTCCCTTCCTCTCTTTTATTTTTGCCACATTTTCTGTGTTCCTTTTCCTTGTTTTCCTCTTTCAATTCACTACAAGTCGTAGTTAGTTTTCTCCCGTTTTTCCTCCCCATAATCATTTTTCTCTGATTTGGTCTCCTCATATTCTTTTTCTTTTCCCCCTTTTTCTACTATTACATTTTGCTTTTCTTTGTTATTATTCTTTGCTCTCTTGTAGTTGATATTGCTGTGGTGGTAAGGTGTGGTTGCTTGTTTTGGTATTGCTGTTGTGTTGTTTTGTTTTGTTCTGACAGCACATATACAGCAGCATGCAACATGGGGTGGGGGCTGAGTCTCTTAGCAAGCCAGATGGAGGGGAGTTCCAAATGGGCCAAAAATAGTCAGGACACAAATACAACAGGAGAGTCCATGTAACCCACAGAAAGGTCATACCTAAAGCATCCAGATCAGATCAAGGAGCCTGCATCTGGACCACTGGGTCCCACGGGACTGCTGACACAAAAGGCTACTCCAACAGACAGAGTCAAAGCAAATCAATCTAATACATAGAAACAAACACAAAGAGACAACTAAACTGGGAAGACAAAGAAACAAGCCACAAACAAAAGAAAAGGAAGAATCCCCAGAAAAAACTAAGTGAAATCAAGGCAAGCAACTTATCAGACACAGAGTTCAAAGTAATAGTTATAAGGATGCTCAAGAGACTTAGTGAGAACTACAAATAACTTAGTGAGAACTACATTAACATGAAAAAGACATAGAAATATTGAATAAGAATTGAAATGAAGAATTCAATATCTGAAATGAAGAACACATTAGAAGGAATTAAAAGCATACTAGAAGGAGTAGATGATTGAATACGTGAGATGGAAGACCAGGTAAAAAAAAACCCCAGTCAGAGCAACAAAATGAAAAAAAAAAAAAAAAACCCACCAAAAACCTCAAAAAGAATGAGGATAGTTTAAGGGAACTTTGGAACAACATGAAACATAACAATATTTGCATCATAGGGATACCAAAAAGAGAAGAAAAGGAGGAAGAGATAGAAAACCTATTTGAAGAAATAATTACAGAAAACTTCCTGAACTCGGTGAGGGAAAAAGTCATGAAAACCCAGGAAGCACAGAGGGTTCCAATCAAGATGAACCCAAAGCGATCCACACCAAGACATATTACAATCAAAATGGCAAAATTTAAAGCCAATGAAAGAAACTTAAAGGCAGCAAGAGAGAAATAGCTAATAACATATAAGAGAGCTCTCATCAGGCTATAAGCTGATTTTTCAACAGAAACACTATTAGCCACAAGGAATTGGCATGAAATATTCCAAGTAATGAAAAGCAACAACCTATGACCAAGAATATTCTATGCAGCACGTCTCTCATTTAAAATAAAAGGAAAATAAAGGGGTTCCCTGGCAAAAGAAGGCTAAAAGAGTACATCTCCATCTAACCAGCACTGCAAGAGATGCTAAAGGGTATGCTTTAAGAAAAAGAAATAGAGGGAGTGAGAGAAAAACACAAGTACAAAGGAAAAAAATGGCAATGAAAAAGTACATATCAATAATCACCTTAATGTAAATGGATTAAATGCTCCAAAAGACATAGGGTCGCTGGATGGACAAGAAAATGTGACCCACATATATGTTGCCTAAAAGAGACCCTCCTCAGAACAAAAGATATACACAAACTGGAAGTGAAGGGATGGAAAAAACAATATTCCATGCAAATGGTCATGGAAAAAAAAACTGGGGTAGTAATACTTATTATCAGACAAATGACTTCAAACAATGCTATAGCAAGTTCACTACATAATACTTAATGGAGTAGTCTAATGAGAGGATGTAACTCATAAACATATATGCACCTAATTAATATAGGTGCACCTAAATATATACAGAAAATATTGGAGGACTTTAACAAAGAGGCAGACAGCAACACAGTCATTGTAGGGGATTTTAACACCCTACTATCAACCACAGATGGATCTTCCAAACAAAAAATCAACAAATATATTGCAGAATTTAATGACACTCTAGATGAAATGGATTTAACTAATATGTATAGAACATTTCACCCCAAAGAAGCAAAATACATATTCTTCTCAAACTCACATGGATCATTCTCAAAGGTGAACCACATGGTAGGGCATAAAATGAGCCTTAACAAATTTGAGAAAATTGAAATCATATCAAGCATCTTCTCAGATCACAATGGCTTAAAAGTAGAAACCAACCTCAAGAAAAATACTCAAAAACCTTCAAATACATGGAGGCTGAATAATATGCTAATAAATAATGAATGGGTTAACAATGAGATCAAGGAAGAAATCAGAAAGTATCTGGAACAAATGAAAATGAACATACAACAACCCCAAATCTATGGGACACAGTGAAGGCAGTCCTGAGAGGCAAGTTCATAGGAATACAGGCCTGCCTAAAGAAGATAGAAAAATCTTAAATAAACAACCTAACTATACATCTACAAAAAGTAGAGGAATAACAACAAACAAAGCCCAGAGCGAGCAGAAGGAAGGAAATAATCAAGATTAGGGCAGAATTAAATATCATAGAAACTTAAAAAAAAAAAAATCAAGGATCAATGAATCTAGGACCTGGTTCTTTGAAAAGATAAACAAAATTGACAAACCATTTACCATACTCATCAAGAAAAATATAGAGAGCACCCAAATAAATAAAATCAGAAATGAGAGAAGTAACAATTGATACCACAGAAATACAAAGGATTATAATTACCATGAACAAATAAATGCCAACAAATTGGACAGCCTGGACAAAATGGATAATTTCTGAAACATACAATTTTCCAAAACTTAACCAGGAAGAAGCAGAAAACCTGAATTTACCGGTAACAACTAGCAAAATTGACGCAGTAATGAAAAAACTACCAATACACAAAAGTCCTGGACCAGAGGCTTCACAGGTGAATTTTACCATTGAAAGAACTAACGCCTATCCTTCTCAAACTATTTTCAAAAATTCAAAATGAGTGAAGACTTATGAACTCTTTTTACAAGGCCAGTATTATCCTAATCCCAAAACCAGGTAAAGATACAACAAAGAAAGAAAATACTAGGTCACTATCGCTCACAAACATAGATGCTAAAATCCTCAACAAAACACTAGCAAACCGGATCCAACATACATTAAAAAGATTATACTCTGTGATCAAGTGGGATTTATTCCAGGGATGTAAGGATGGTACAATATTTGCAAATCAATAAATGTGATACATCAACATAAACAAAATGAAAGAAAAATCACGTGATCAAATAGATGCAGAAAAAGCATTTGATAAGGTACAGCACCCACTTATGATAAAAATACTCAGCAAAGTGGGAATAAAAGGGGGCATACACTTATGATAAAAATATTCAGCAAAGTGGGAATAAAAGGGGGCATACACTTATGATAAAAATACTCAGCAAAGTGGGAATAAAAGGGGGCATACGTCAACATAATAAAGGCCATATACGAAAAACCTACTGCCAACATGATACTCAATGGGCAAACACCAAAAGTGTTCCCCTTAAGACCAGGAACAAGACAAGAGTGTCCATTTTAACCACTCTTATTTAACATAGTACCAGAAGTCCAAGCCACAGCAATCAGACAAGAATAAGAAATAAAAGGCATTCAAATTGGAAAGGAGGAAGTAAACTGTCATTATTTGCACATGATATGATAGTGTATGCAGAAATCCCTATAGGCTCCAGCAAAACACTATTCTACCTAATAAGTGGATTCAGGAAAGTAGTGGGATACAAAGTCACTATTCAGATATTGACTTCATATTTGTACACTAACAATGAACTATCAGAAAGAGAAACTAATACAAATCCCATTTACTATAGCAACAACAACATAAACTACCTAGGAATAAATTTACCAAGGAGGTAAAAAGACCTGCACTTGAAAAACTATAGAACACTGAAGAAAGAAGTTGAGGGAGATAAAAATAAATGGAAGCATATACCCTGTTCATAGATTGGAAGAATTAATATCATTAAAGTGTCCATACTACCCAAAGCAAGCTATAGATTCCACTCAATTTCTATTCAAATGTCAATGGCATATTTCACAGATCTGGAACAAATACCTCAAAAAATTGTATGGAACCAAAAGTGACCCTGAATAGCCTCAGCAATCTTGAGAAAGAAGAACAGAATTGGAAGGGATCACAATATCTCATATTAAACTATACTATAAGGCCACTGTAATCAAAACAGTCTGGTACTGGCATAAGAACAGACACATAGACCAATGGAACAGAATAGAGAGCCCAGAAATAAACCCATGTCAATATAGTCAGTTAATATTTGACAAAAGGGGCATGAGGATACTATGGAGTAAAAATAACCTCTTCAATAAATGGTGTCGGGAGAACTGGACTGGTACATGCAAAAAGGTGAAACTTGCCCATCAACTTATACCACACACCAGAATAAACTCAAAATGGATAAAAGACTTAAACATAAGTCATGATACCTTAAGAGTCCTAATGGGAAACACAGGAAGTAAAATTTAGGATATCCCTCACAGCAATATTTTTGCTGATATATCTTCTGGGGCAAGGGATATAAAGGAAAAAATAAACAAATGGGACTACATCAAATTAAAAGCTTCTGCATGGCTAAAGACATCATCATCAAAATGAAAAGGGAAATGACTGTATGGTAGAACATATTTGCCAATGACACATAATACAAGGGTTTAATCTCCATATATGTAAAGAACTCATATGACTCAACACCAGGAAGACAAAAAATCCATTTAAAAAATGGATGAAGGACCTGAATAGATACCTCTATAAGGAGGACATACAGATTCCCTATAGATAGACATATGAAAAGATGCTCAACATCATTACTAGCCATTGGACAGATGCAAATTAAAACTACAATGGGCTATCACCTCACACCTTTCAGAATGGCTATCATTAATAAATCAACAAATAGCAAGTGCCAGCGAGGATGTGGAGAAAAGGGAACCCTAGTACACTGTTGGTGGGAATGCAGACTGGTGCAGCCACTGGAAAACAGTATGGAATTTCCTCAAAACACTGAAAATGGAACTAACTTTTGACCCAGTGATTCCATTTCTGGGTGTATACTCTAAGAATCCCAAAACAGCAATTCAAAATAACTTATGCACCCCTATGTTCATAGCAGCACTATTTACAATAACCAAGTATTGGAAACTGCCTAATCCCTATCAGTAGATGAATGTATTAAAAAACTGTGGTGCATTTACAATGGAATACTATGTAGTACAAAGAAAACAGAAGGGATTTCTACCCTTTCCGACAGCATGGATGGAGCTGGAGACTATTATACTAAGTGAAATAAGTCAGTCGGTGAAAGACAAAGACCATATGCTCTCACTTATATGAGTAATCTAAGGAAGAGAATAAACTTACGAGGAAAATGGAACCAGAGATGTGGAAACAGGCAACAGACTGACAGCTGCCAGAGGAATGGGGAAAGGGAGAGTGGTGGAAAGAAGGGGAAAGGATTAGTTAAAGAACAAGTATGAATGACCCACGGATGTGGACAATGGTGTGGGGATGGACTGGGGAGTGGGAGGTGGGCTGGGCAGAGGACGGCAAATGGGGGAAAAATTGGGACAACCACATAGAATAAACAAGAATAAAAACTAGAGTAATAATCTGTGAAGAGCTAATAAAAGGATTGCATAATGCCCCCCCCCAAAAAGAGAAAAAAATAGCTAACAGCAAAGGCAATTTGACTACCACAGCTTAGAATTTAAAGTAGATAATAGCAACATGATGCAGACAGAGAAGGTGAGGAAGACAAAGGGATGTCGGAGTATATAAGAATCATTTTAGAGAGGATATAAATATGACATTTTTCAAAAAGAAATAAAGATATACTGTCAAAGTGTGTAAGAAAAACTGAAGAATGTGAAAGCACATTCAAATGTATTAAAAATTACATTAACTATTATATGTTCATTGACAATATATTTTTGTTAGTAGGTCTAAGAACTTCCACTTTTTGTTAAGTGGAGATATACTTAATTTTTTTTGATATTACATGCTTATTATAATGTTTCAAACTCTGGAGAAAACGTCACAACCTTCCAGAGTTAACTATAATTTGGTTTATCCTGTAAAGAATGTTAGAACACATGCTTGCTTAATTTTTCCCTGACACTTATCTTTCCTGAACATTATACCTTATTTATTCCTTTGTCAAAATATTTTCCAGAAGTATGGCAACAGTTTTAAGAGATATAAAGAAGTCAATTAAGGGCAGTTTTAACCAAAGTTTTTGGTTATAAGAAAGTCGAAAACTGTTTGAGTGCAGGATTAATTTAGGAATGTGGCAATGGCAGTTTAAGTGAATCAAGACTGGGCAGATCAGAGCCCCCAGGGTCATCGTTAGGACATTGAATCCTTGCTCAGTTCTAAAGGGGTGACCATTACATGGCTAAGTTGGAATGTGGAGACAGGAATGTCTAGGTATTTTCTGACTCAAAGGACACTGGGTTTGGGTAATACTTGCAGATGGGGAGACCATTAGGTGTCATCATTCCCATGGGAAGGGGACTGGGAAGAAGCTGAGGAAAAAAAAAACCTGAATAGACCAAAGGGCATTAAAGGCATAAAACGCTTTCTAAGAAATCTCTCAAAAATTCGCAGAACCAGATAGTTTTACGTGA
This sequence comes from Pteronotus mesoamericanus, assembly GCF_021234165.1. Classification (NCBI taxonomy): domain Eukaryota; kingdom Metazoa; phylum Chordata; class Mammalia; order Chiroptera; family Mormoopidae; genus Pteronotus; species Pteronotus mesoamericanus. The sequence continues at coordinate 12,513,024 of NW_026555325.1, read as the reverse complement.
ATTTTAACACACAGTTAAGAAACAATAAATTCATATGTCATAAAATTGTTCCAAATAATAGTAAAAGAGTAAAATCTGTCCATCTCATTTTATAAAGCTAGTGTAATTTTAAATGTAGTACCAGATGAGGGAAATGAAGAAAATTATAGCACATTTCACTTAAGAATGTATATTATAAAACCTTAAATATCTGTTAACTGAATATAATAATGTATTAAAAATAATACGCCATGATCAAGTAGTGTGTGAATTAGGAATGCAGGGATGGTTTAACAGTAAAAACTCCATATAATTCATAACATTTATATATGACAGGATAAATATCATACGATTATTTTAACAGATGCATAAAGAAGCATTTTATGGGGTTCAATAGCTATTTATGATAATGCACAGTAAACTAGAAATAGCTGAAATTTTCTTAACTTGGTAAACATTATATGTTAAAAACCTTTAGCAAACATTATACTTAAATTAGGTAAGAAATGAGATGCACTGTCTTTAAGCTGGGCATCAGATGAAGATGCCCACTATCACTATAGCTGTTTAACACAGTTCCCAAGAAACTATGACCAACGATGATGGAAAGAAGTAAAAATATACAGATATGAAGTATAGAAATAAAACTGTCATTATTTATAACTGATATAGGATAATCTATATAGATTACATATAGAAATATATATATAGAAAATACAAAAAAAAATTAACAAACTATTAAGAACAAGAGTTCAGAAATGTTGTTAGAACCAAGATCAAGTTTTAAAACATCAGTGGCATTTCTGTATACCAACAACATACATCAAGAAAATGTTTTTAATTGAATATTTAAAATATTAATGTCTACTTAAGGAACATCATGTGCAAAATCAAAAAGTTGAAAGAACAGAAGCAGAAATGTTTTAATATCTTAAACTGATAGGAAATGAATACCTGAAATATACAACAAACTCTTAAAAAACATTAATTGAGAGATAAGGATGAATATGAAAAAGTGTTAACAAGCAATTTTAGAAACGGGAAGCCAAAGGCCAACAAGAATATAAAGAGATGCTCAAACTCATTAGTGTTAAGAGAAATTCAAATTAAAACACTGAGCTATAAAATTATATACATTAGACTGAAAATATTAGAAAGGTAGATAAATGCAGGGGTGGGAAGCAATGAAGGGTTATTGCTGGTGAAAATGGGCACCAAAGTACTTTTTTGGTAGAGCATCTAGCAGCACCTGGTCAAATTAAGCATAAACATATATCCTATTACCCAGCAATTCTGATTCCGGGTATACATCCCAAGGAAATCCTCACAAAGTTCCATAAAAGGACAAGTGTGAGGATGTTCAAGAGGCACTGTTTGTTGTAATAAGAAATTGGAAGCAACCAGTGTGGCAAAACTGGTAAATATGGATAGTTAAAACACAGTAGCTACAAATCATGGGATACTATGCAGCAGTTAGAAGCAATATAAACATAGCAACATACATAAATAATAAAATCTAAGGTTAACTAATATAAAATAGAAAGAATCAGAAAGAGATACAGAGCATAATAATAATTATACATATTAAAATGTCATGTACACAAATGGAGGAAGGGGCAGGGTAGAGATATAGTTATGACAAGCTCAACAATGAGGTAACTGCTGAAGGTGAGAGATGGGCACCTGGAGGTTTAAAATATTATTCATAATTTTCTTTTATATTTGCTTGAACATTTCTATTTTAAAATACATGTATATAAAACAATATCCATATTAGGAAAATATTACATGCAAACCAAAGAGAACAGTGAAGTACATATTATTTTAGACCATCATATGAGAATGGTTGCCTATGGCCTGAGGTCAGTAGCATGGGAGTGAAAATCAGAATAAAAGAAAATGTATAAATAAATAAAATAAGTGCTTTGCATGGACCAGTGATGACAATGTGCCATGTACTGAGGAGTGTGATTTATTCTATTCTCTTTGCAAAAGGTCCAATAAAAAAAAAAAAAAATTCCTTTTTCTTTCCCTTAATCAGAAGGCTCTGTTTTAGACTACGGAAATGAAGAAACTATAAAAATAACTGTCTAATTATTATAATTCAGGAAACAATTGAATAGCTGTTCCAAGTAACCAACTCACCATATATAACTGTACAAATGAATTAAAAATAAGTAATATTTATGTCATTTATATTTTCTAGAGAAGTCATTTCTGACAATAATAGTCATCACAGAAACTAGCAAAATCACTAAGCTGCTAACTACAAATTAAAGTGAAAAAATAGATTCTAAGTTGTTGCATTCTAAAAGAATAAAGAAGCATAGAGCAAAGGAAAGAAATTCCCTTACCAGAGGCTATAAATTCTTTTATTTGGCTCACACAGTAGCAAAAGTAGATTTTTTCACTGGCATAATTTTATGCTGATATTGAAAAATTATGACTTCTCAATATCTGTATTTCTACTTTCTTCTGAAATAAATCATAAGGCATGATTTTTACTGGTCTTTTATTTCTACTTAGAAAAGGATTCTAGAGCTGAACAGAAGTGCCCCATGTACAGGTCACATTTACAGGTTCCATTATACCAACCTGACATGCAACATTATTTATATTTTGTAGCCCTCATAATCTCACTCAAAATTTTACCAAAATGTATTAAAAAAATTTGCTTAGTAATGTAAGCATGTAATCACCAGAGGTATGAACAGGACATGCTAAGTGAAAGGATATGGTAGGTCAAAACAAATTTTGGAGGACTCAAGAACAATGAAAAGAAGTTCGGTATTCAGATGTAATTCTATGAATATCTGAAACTATGACAGGGTTCTTGGAGCTGTTAAAGGACAAGTTCTTACCATAGTTAACGAACAGATTATGAATATATTAAAAAGAAAGTGCAACGGATGGTAGTTTTTGTTTAATTTTTTTTCCAAATTAAACTCTGCAGACTGAGTTGTGCTCACAGAGTTGATGGAAGCTACTTCTCCATTCTTCTTAACTTATTTGCTCTCTCCCATAATAATATATCAATTTTATCAACTGTCTGTGGTAAATAAAATTGGATACTTCCTGTCAAGATGGTGTTAGGGCACAGAAATTTGTTTCTGAAAATGAATGAATGTGGTTGTGAGGTCCCTTAGATGGGACCAGTTATAAAAAGTAAGTTTAACAAGTCAAATTACAATCTGGTAACCTTAAGCATATAAATGAGATTATTTATGAAGCTATAGTTATTACTTACCTTGAGTGCCTGTCTTTTAAAGATATTGTCTGTAAACCATGTAACCTTCAATATCTACTTCCAATATGTAGAAACTGTTATTCTCAAAAAGCATCTAAAAGAGAAACATAAGAAAATATTATAAATTTGAGGTAATCAACACGGTTTCATTTATTTAAATGTAAAAGCAGATCTTGAAATTCTTTATGACTTTGTTTAATGAGTCTGGACAAAGGGAGGTATGTATCAAAGGATGTGTTTTATGTAACTTTACTATAATAATGATGAGATTTTCACATTAGAAGAATCAGAAAGTTCTGAGGAACATGTATTTTGACCCATGTCATAAACTTTAGCATTTCTATAGTACTAATTTTATGTATGGGGTTGCGTAGGTCCTATGAACATTTTTTAAAATATAATTTTATAAATATATTGATTCTGATATCCTACATGCACACAGCCACACTCTAGAAAATATTTTGCTTGTTAAAAATAGATAATTAAAAATAATTCTTGATTATATTTGAGTTGACTATAAATGCCAAAATCATAAAAATAGTTAAATATGCCTGTCCCCATGAAAAGGTGAAAATTTTATTCCTCTTATCAATTAAACTGCCTTATCAGTACTTTATACCAACCTAATGAAGCTTAGTAGAGATCTTTGAAGAGAAACTGTGTCTAAAAGAGAACTGAAATTACCCAGAGAAAATATTCTTTGCTGAAAGAATTTGATTCTAATATTCTGATTTTTTTTTTTTTTTTTTTTTTAAGTAAGTCACAGACAAGTAGTTAGGGAAAACATGATTTGAATGATACAGGCTCACACCTTTAGTATGTGTTTTGAGTACTATGGATTCCCAAGCCAAATATTAGTAATTTTTGGATCAGCAACATCATTGTTCCTTTTTGTCATTTGTGTAGATCCCTGTTTCTCAGTTGCTGCTGCACATTAAGACCACTTGGAACTGTTTAAAATACATATATAAAGACTCAGTCTATTCCTCAGATATTTTGAGTTGATTGTTACAATGTGGGGCCTGGGCTCAAGTATTTTTAAAAAGCATTAAGGAAATATATTTGTTCTTCAGGTATGAAATAATCTCACTGCAACTATTTGCCTTAGTTTATACAGATTAACTAATAAGGCACTAACTTAAAAAATACTTCCTACAGAGGTCTATGAAAATTGAGATAATGGCTAATCTGACTACTAAATATTTAAAATGATTTCAACTCATTTTAAATTAAGCCATCACACTCATACACAACACATGCATCCCTAGCTCAACAATGTAATATCTTAGATTACATGGATCCAAACATGACATAAATGGCAGCAGAAGTGAATTCCAAACTATAATGCACTTAAAGACCAAAGCTTCTACTTTGAAATGTAAATTCCCAGGTAACATGCCCAGAGGTTATGATTGGAGAGCTAGGCTGAGGCCTTGGGTTCTCTATTTTTAAAGACATCTCTGATGATTATAATGCAAATACCGACCTTGCCTATAAAACAGTGCTCTTAAGTGTTTAATAACACTGATTACTAATTGACCTTCATTATTAACACTTATAAAAATACTTCTCGAGTTTTATTCTAAGAGTATATCTCTAATATTAAAAGATAAACCCGAGACCCACTAGGTAAGAAATAACTTTAAACATAGAGTAAATAGAACTTCAGCAATAAATCAATGTAGATAAGCTAAAGTAATGTTTATGGATTATGTGTTTTGTAAATTTTGGCATCCTCCTAAGTAAACTGTGCAGGTAATCAATAAAATACTTGTGGCAAAAACAAAACAGAACAAAACAAAAACAACCAATTATATCCCACAATGAAAACTTAACCTAGAACCTCATATACAACTAGAATTATTCATTCAATGGCTCAGAATTAGAATTTTATGTCCCTTAGTTAGTGGGAGAGAAAAAGCTCTCTAGCATCATTTTCTCTGTTTAAATACAAAGCCAACATTTTAAAAAAGAAAAAGTGTCAAATCATTTCCCTTAAGAACACACACACACATTAACTTACTAAAAATAACATTAAATAGGCTGTTAGCATTTTATTTTTGAAAATTCTTATAAACAGGTCCAGAAATGCTTTGCAGTAAAAATAATATATTCATACACACATACTCTTTAGATTCTTTCTGAAAAAGAAAATTCTAATAAACAGAAGTAAATATCTGAGTATTTGCAATACATAATAAAAATGGTGATCTCAGTAACTACTAAACCTTTAAAGAGAGCGGTACTTATTTTCTTTTACCTACCTAGTTTAACCTACCTATCTAGGTTAAAATTAATTGTCAGTTCATGACTACAGTTGATTCTTTCCCCAGGCTTAGTGCTGCTTAGTAGCTGGAAAACAGTCCTGGGCTTCCCAAATGTCTTCACAAACAGGGAGCTACTGCACCTCTGAAATCTACAAGATGGGCTGCATATCTGCCTCTGTCGTGTGCAGCTATGAAATGAAGTCCCAAGATTTTTTGGCAAAACTCTTGATCTTCTACTATCTGACCCCAGCTGCCTTTTGTTATCTCTCATCTCTCAAGTCAACCAAAACTTGGCTCAAATACTGCTTTCTTCTTGAAGGAAATTTCCATCAAGGCCACACTAAAAGATCTCTTCTGATTTTCTACACTAATTACTGCAAATTACTTAGCTAATTAATCACTCACTTATGGTCCTTTATTTCTATCTTTTGTTATTATTTAAAATTTGACATGTTTGTTTTATCCCCAAATATATTCTAATTTTTCAGTAATTCCTAGCCTAAAAGCATTTAATAAATTTGTGATGATTTTATTTGTTGGTCTTTCTAGTAATTGAGTACAGTATTTTACAACAACTGGGTGAGTGACCCACCTTTTCGCCTTAGTATACTCTATTACTATGAATGATTTAAAAATTGTAACCTCCCTGTGCTGCATGAACATTTCCATCTCTTCTGAGCACTACCAAAGCTGACTTTTCTAATATCTCATAATCCAGGTACATAATTTGGGTTAACTGAGAGTACCAGTATATTAATTACCATTATTAATAACTGGATTAACAAGAATGCACTTTTTCCCAATAAATTGGGCTCTTTAAATATACTTAATACAAAAGTCACAGAAAACATGGTTTAGTGTTCCCTTAGGAGAACTACATATTTTAGTAAGAACTCGTAACTCCGTAAATCACACAATATTCTACATCACAAAAGAATTCACCCTATGCATGTTACCGTTTAAAAAAAAAGATTTGTATTTATTTATTTTTAGAGAGATGGGAAGGGAGGGGGAGAGAGAGGGAGAGAAACATCGATATGCCAGAGAAATACCAATCGGTTGTCTCCCACACTCTCCCAACCAGGGACCTGGCCCGCAACCGAGGCACATGTCCTGACTGGGAATCCAACCAGCAACCCTTTGGTTTGTGGTACAATGCCCATCCCACTGTGCAATACCAGTAAGGGCTATGTACATTCCCTTTAGTGATTAAAAATACATACCTCTAGATAGTAGACATTGCTAAGTATCTCCAACATTTGTCATATTAAGTTGCTAAGGCTTCCTCCTCATTTTTAAAAACACAAGTAAGAACTTATTAATTGCTAAATTCTAAGTAGCATTAATTTCATCCTCACAACAATCCTAAGAACTGCTATTTTCATCTACATTTTACAGATAAGAAAACCGAGGAATACAGAAATTAACTTGCCCGAAGTTTTACAACTAATAACTGTCAGACTTGGGTTTCAAACGTAGACATGCAGTCTACAATTAACTATAGTAATTCTTGAATACCCCATCCATTAAAATAAAATCTCCAGTAGCCCTGGAAGCCTCACCTAATGTACCTTCACATACATTTCTGCATTACACCCTTCACCCTTTAGCAAGGTTTATCAGGTTTCCCACTGAAAGGAGAATGCCAGGGTGGTCCAGTTCCAATTCTCTCCATCACAGAAAGGATGACTTCCAAGTTCTCATTTAGCTCTATATAGTTCTATTATTTCTGTACAATTCTGTACCTAATAGGGCCTCTGTGGGACTAAGAATTGACCTTAAAAATCTCCATCCTGTTTCTGAATATAATGTTCTGTAAGTCTATTCTAATCAAGACCCTTTAAGTATGGGGTTCAGTACTGGTAAAACTTAGGGTTTTACCTCTTTTTTCATTTGTTTTTAATGGAAGACTTTGCTTTCTTATAAATATTACTGCACTCATAATTTTAAAATATGGCAGTTTTTATAGGAAGAAAACATGTTTTCTACTTTCCTGAGCTATAGGGAATATATCCAAACCTAAACTTTACAGGTGATTCCTTTCATAGAATTAGCAGTATGCAATTTCCCTTTCTCCCTCCCTCTCTCCCCCTTTTCTTTCTTTCCTCTTTCTCTTTTCCCTCCTTCCCACCCTCCTTCTTTCTCCTTCCTTCCTTCTTTCCGTCCTTCCTTCCTTCCCTCCTTCCCTCCCTCCCTCCCTTTTTCAGTAAAGCAATAAAATCTTTATTTCTCTCTCAGTTACCTCAGGCTCTGTCAGAAGGAAGGCAAGGGCCCTTGGCTTAGCCACACCTGAGGCCTGCTATGCTAAGAGCTGGGGGGTGGTAAGAAGAGAAGAAATGATCTGAACAGCCCATGAATCCCCTAGGAGCTATGACTTCACCGTGTCCAGCAGTCAAGAGCCAATTCATTCTGATCTGATAGGTGACTTAAAAAAAATAAATAAATCCACAGCCCTGACTGGTGTGGCTCAGTGAGCTGGGCATTGTCCTGCAAACTGAAAAGTCACTGGTTCAATTCCTGGTTAGGGCACATGCCAGGTTAGGGTTGTGAGCCAGGTCTCCGGTTGGGGGACTGCAAGGGGCAACTGATCGATATTTCTCTGGCACATCAGTGTTTCTCTCTCTCTTTTACCCTCCCTTCTCGTCTCTCTAAAAATAAATAAAATCTTAAAATAGTTCTAATTCACAAATTTCACATATGGTTGAATGCAAACAGATCATAATAAGACAATACAGAATAAAATAAAACCCTATAAAGTATTTTATTTCAACAGATAACAAATACTCAAAAAATTAAAAGTATTTTAAGCCTATGCTTGCTTTTTTTAAAGATTCCAAGTTTCTTCTGTATAGTAAGAGCTCCAATTATGGAATCAATGGAAGATTTGTTTACTCAACTGTTCTTATCACAGAGAATAATCTTAACCTGAACTTATTCAAGCCATTGCTTAGTACCAGTTAGGATCATTATTAGTTTTATTCCAGATGACTCCTTTAGTGTGTCTTATATAACTTTTACTTATGGTTTTAGTGCAATTATTCTTTTTATTTATTTAATTTCTCTTTTTCTTCTTAAAGCAAACCTTTTAACATTTGTTGCAACACAGGTTTGGTGTTAACAAACTTAGTTTTTTCTTGTCTGGGAAGCTCCATATTTCTCCTTTGATTTTAAATGATAGCCTTACTGGGTAAAGGAGCCTTGGCTGTAGGTCCTTGTTTTTCATCGCCTTGGATATTTCACGCCACTTCCTTATGGCCTGAAATGTTTCTATTGAGAAATCAGATGACAGTCTAATTGGTGCTTCTTGTATGTAACTACCCGATTTTCTGTTGAAGATTTTAGGATTCTCTCCTTCTCTTTAAGCCTTGCTGTTTTAATTATGATGTGTGTCAGTGTAGGCCTCTTTGGATCCAGCTTGTTTGGGACTCTGAATTTCCTCGACTTGTGTGTCTTTTCCATTCACCAGGTTAGGCAAATTTTTAGTCATTTCTTCAAATAGGTTCTCTATCCCTTGCTCCTTCTCTTCTCCTTCTGGTATTCCCACGGTGCAGCTACTGTTACACTTCATGTTGTCCCAAAGGTTTCTTAAGCTCTCCTCAATTTTTCTAAAGTTCTGTTTTCTTTTTGCTGCTCTGCTTGGGTGTTTTTTCCCAACCTTGTCTTCCAGATCATTGATTTGATCCTCTGTTTCATCTAACCTACTGTTCATTCCTTCCACTGTATTATTTTAGATATTGTATTATTTATTTGTAACTGGTCCTTTTTATGATTTCTATGTCTTTTTTTTCATGCTGTTGAGTATCCTTATAATTATATAAACTCTCTAAAAGATTGCTTGCCTCCCATTTCATCTAGTTTTTCCGGAAAATTCTTTTGTTCTTTCATTTGGGGCCTATTTCTTTGTCTTCCCATTTTGGCTGCCTCTTTGTGTTTGTTTCTATGTATTAGGTAGATCTGCAAAGACTCTGGTGTAGGCCTATGTCAAATCCTGCCTATGATTGGCCTTGGGCAACCTGTTTGGAGGTATCAGCGACCCACAGCATGTGGCTCCCACTGCTGGGCTTGTTTGTGTGCAGAGAGAACCAGGCTGCAAACCAAGGCTGGCTTTAACCAACACTGGGCTTAGGGGAGGGTCAGCTATAGTCTCAGAGCTCCAAGAGATCTGTTTCTGTCCGCAGGCTTTCTGCTGGCTAAAGAGTGAAAGTCTTCCAGCTGTACTCCTTAGTAGCAGGGCTTAAGCACCAAAGGATGGGGCAGAGTAATCCCTGCAGGTAGGGCTATTGCTTCTACTCAGGCTGTTGCCATCTGGATGGAATACTCTGCTTGAAAAAGATGGCTCCTGCAATATGGGGAATGATGCAGCACAAGGATCCTGGTGGCTGACCGTTCAGTTTTCACCCAGAGTCACTAGCCCAAAACTTTCCTCAAGCATCTCTAGTTCACTCTGTCCTCACTTTGCTGGCACCTAGGGTAAGTGGTTGCAAACTGAATTTTTTGGGGTTGGCTCTTTAAGAGGCTTTCTGTGTCTCTAACCATCTCTCCCTGATAGAATTCCTCTGCTTTTCACAGCTGTATGTTATTTGGATTCCTTACTCAGTTCTGGTGCTGTATGCCGAGGCGCCCAGCTTGGGTTTTAGACATCACACTTCTCAGGAGGGAACCCCTGGAGGCTAAAATATCCCTCCAGAACTTCAGCTGTTGCCCGTGGGAGCCCAGCCAGCCCTCTTGTATCTCCTTTGCACTCCCTATGCTTCACATCGTGTGGAAGTGTTTTCTTCTGTTTGTCCATGTTTATAAGGTTTCTCTCCAGCTAGTGGTCAGTTGGTTATTCAGGATGATTTTTCTACAATTTAGATGTAATTCGAGATTGGTCCTGGGAGGAGGTTCGTCTAGCTTTACTTACTACTCTGCCATTTTGCTTTTAACTGCCTTATTTATTTATTAATTTATTCAGCAAAACAGTCTCTTACTGTGTATGCCTAAGTCAATTTCAAATACAAAGCACCACTGGCAATTCTAAATCTGTCCACCACATTAACCTTTGTCTTTAGACCTCCTGAAACTTGTTTACATGATCTGGTTCAGTAAAAAACTATTTTTAAAGTCCAAAGCACCTGAAGTTCTCTCTACGAAAGTTGAAAATTACCAAGCTGTTCAAGATATTAATAGTAAATGATATATTTTCATCAGAGAAAGAAAAAGGAGCAATCCTTTCTTATTTTTTCCCCCATCAGCATTTTTGAAAAATGTCCATCTGATGTGGATGGAGTATCTCTTCAGCTGGAATAAGTAATCCATTTGGTTCTGATAGACCACCTTAATTATATCTGTTATTTGAGGAATACCAGTGAGTGATTTTGGATACACTGATTGTCAAATACCTTAAGAGCTGACCTTTTAGGGACAAAAAAATTAAATATAATATTTTGCCAAACATAGTACAAAAACATGCATATTAACATTCTGGCAATAATAAATTCTATTTTAGTCTTCTTATCCAATAGAGCCTGTTGATAGATAATTATTGAGCTATTTGGGTTGGAACCCAGTAAATGGGCTGGTAGTTAATTTTTAATTCTATATAATCTCTCCCAACATCAAAAATAAGGTTCTTAAAAAAAAAACTATGGATTGAAAACTCAAGGATGAGAAAAATGAATATTGTAGAGAAAAAAACTGACAGGATTGGAAGACAAATCATGTGAATATGAAGGTTTATGTTAATAGGTTTACATTCAATAAAACAAATTTTTTTCCATTTATACTTCTGTGCACTAGTATCTTTCAAGCATTTCCTCTAGGCAGTGTATAGAAACACTCTGTAAAACTATTTTATATAGTTTTATTATGTTTTATAAATCTATTGTACCTTTGAAAATAATAAATACATGAATGACCTTGCTAGCTACCTCATTTTAAATGTTGGCATTATTAGAAGTTTATGACTAGGATGATGTAGATGTTACCTTCTTCATATTTTCTCAGGTTCTGCCTCTTGCCTTTCTGAGCCTTTTTGACTCGGTAGTCTCTCTTACACATTTCTAGCAGTATACTCTCTCCTTTATTTTTTTCATGGCTTTCTTAAAAAACAAATCCTACCATGGACATCGCCTCCATTTTCTTTTCTAAAACATCATATACCTCTTTTTCTCATTACTGTCACCAACAGGAACTGCCTACATTTCCAGAATGCTAGAAATAAGCTATTTATTAATGCTAGAAAGTTCTGATGAGGAAACAGAAGGGAAGAAAAGCAAAGCAACAGTGACAACTAATGTTAATTTTACTGATCAGGATTATGCTAAGAGTGTAGATGGAATTCCTGAACAAAAGAGGGAATGCAAAGAAGGAATTTCAACATCAGAGGGTATGCTTAAATTCCCTCTGAAACATGGTAACCTTAAAGGTGCCTTCCAAGTCCATAATTCTATGACTTTATAATTAAGAATCACAAGAAATTTTATGAGCAAGCAAGAAAAGTATGCTTTGAAAAAAAGCATTCACAAGTTGAACACCAAAGTTGTACTGCCCCACTTTGGAGGCAGACAACAGAAATTCACAAACATTGAACAGAATATTATTAATTTGTTTTAGAATTTTAAAGCAATATGGCAAAATATAGACATTAGGTATATCAAGAATTTATTATACATTTAACTAACCCCCAGATTAAAATAAACAAAACACTATAAATTGATAGTGGGCCAACATAAAGAATAAAACAAAAACCTTGGGACTGATGATGAAATTCATGCCACTAAATAAAAAATTGCAAAAGGAATGGAATTTAGTCCAAGAGAAGAATGTTTCTGCTGTTGATGAATGAGAAAATATGTCGAGGACCCTGTGTGTCAACACGTACACGTGTGTGTGTGTGTGTGTGTGTGAGCGAGAGCGAGAGAGAGAGAGAGAGAGAGAGAGAGACACTATTGTTTTTGTGCACAAAAATTAGGAGGCTAAATTTAAAGAAGTTTTTAATGGTGTTATGATACGATTTTTAGACATTTGATGTATAAGACACTATTATCCCAAAGAAAAAACACTATGATAAAGATAGACTTAATGAAGTTATCATGAATCTACATCGATGCTTAGCAAGAAATCCAGGTCTGGAATATGAACCATAATGCTTTATTTACATGATAGTAACAAAGATAATAGTTCTAAAAGTGATTCCATTTTACTGAGCTGAATGAATTACTAAGTGTTGTAGGAGATTAAACAGAAAATACCAAATCAGAACTCAGAAAAAGTCTTTTTAAAAGATGTCCTCTATATAAAAACAAAAGAAAACCATGTAGCTTAAAAAGTTAATAGAATATGACAGACTCATTAATCAGTGCTTATTAATTAAGGCTAATTTTAGAGAAAACTAATGAGAAGTATATTTAAATTAACTTACAGAAAATTTTTAAATAAATACAATTTTAATGGATGATATACAGACTAAAAACTGCTCTTTGGAATTTTTTTTTAAATAAGCAGCTTCAAAATGCACCTATATATTATTAAAATCAGCATATAAACTCTTTATAGGGAAATATCAAATTTGTGCTATAAAACTTTTATTACAGTGTTCTGTAATATGTAAACACCCTCCTTCCAATGTTTATGGCATTAATGATGTAAAGCATTATATTTTTATACAATGCAGACTTCAAAGTGACACTTCAAATTATCAAAAATATAAATAAACAAAAATAAAACCCTCCAAAATGAAGAGTCCTCCTTAATTAAAATAAATCCTCTAAGTATTATCCTAAGCTAAGGGAACAGATATAACTGACAATAAAGCAACAAGGATTTGCATCTTCGGACAATATGAAAAAGTTATAAAGGAAAAAAATGGAGACAAAACAGAAAAATGAACATTTCTTATATAACCAAACTAAATTCTACTATAATTTCCAATAAAAAAAAGGTAACAGGGCGAGACATTAGAAGTTCGTGCAAGGAGGTGGAGAAATCCCCATATGTCAACACATTTAAAGGATAAAATGACAAGCAGAGAAAATGCAAACGAGCACACAGAAGAATAGGCATATCCTCTTTAGGGATGTCTGAAAAGGATGTTAATGTGACCAGAGTTATGAAAGCTGCCAGCATTTGAGGAAAACACAATGCTCAGACTTTCTGTAGATTTTGGTGCAGGCACTCATAACGGTAAAGGAAACTATATTATGTGAGGAAGTCTGTGAGCCAGCAGTAATGCCTGATTTTATGATGTCTGGAAATAGCTATCTTTTACCAAAGGAGAACAATATTTCAAATCCTACCAAGAACAGCTCAATACTATGCTAACTTGCCAAATAATATAGTTTTGTTAGAGAAAGTAACACACTGAGATAAGACTAAAATCCTTATAAACAGAAAAAGATGTCTGTATTACGCAAACTACTAACAGGAGTAAACAAAGATGGGGTTATTACTGACTCGGTGAAACATAATGGAGATGAAAACATGAAATCCGACTATGAGCAAGTGCAACCAAAGAGAATTTCTGAGTCATTCTTGTTTGTTAGAGATTTTCACGTTCAGAGGACTGTCCTGTCAAGTTTTGTTTTTGAAAAATAAATGAAATATGATTTTAGATCTTTCAAAGGTGACAAATCTAAAGCTATACATATAAAATGTGAAGTATTTCCAGAAACCTGCTCCATCTTGTTTACAATGAACTGAAATGACTATGCAGAAAAATTACTTAAATGTTTAAACCAAAACATTATAGGACATTTTGCTCTATGAGTCATATGTCTTAATATCACATATCACATATAGGTTCCAATGCTACTTAATATTAATAAAATATTAAATGTTTCCTATATTGCTGGCATTTATGATGCTGTGATTTTTCTGATGGTTCCTCAGCACTAAGAATACAGCTGCACATACCACTGCAGACAGAGATATAATAAAATGTACTTTATGTAAATATATAAAATACAAATTTTAACTCAGTACAGTAAACTGAGGATCAATATGTGAAAGTAAAACTTAGTATGGTGAATTCACGGTCAGCAAAATTTCAATGTAAAATATTTTAAAATATATATTGATTGGATGGTTGCTACAGAGAGCAACTGAAGCAAAAAATAAAATGAAATATTCTGTTTATTCATATAGAAAATAATAAAAACAAATTATCACAAAGCAGTCAATATGTTGGCAATAGATGCCTCTCCACTGATAATTACATGCAGTTTGAACTGAAAGCATTATATAGGTAACATATTTAATTGATTTAATTCCATGAAATAGTGCAATACAACCACCCCCCAAAACAATGTATTCAATGCTTAAAATCTGTATTTCAAATAAAATTTCTACCACATAGAAAAGCTGAAACTAAAATGAGTACTATCAGTGATTTTTGTTGCTCCCAGATTATGAAATTAAGAGATTAGGTTTTCAGCAAATTTGAACATATATAGATTATTAGGTAAAACTCAGTATTGTTTTATTCTTCTTGGATGTGCAGAGAGAAGATGTAACACGAGGAATGTTATAAATAACAGCAAGTTTACACTTAGAAAAAAAGCAAACCAACAGAGTCCTTTACAGTATTTACAACTTAATTTTTTTTTGGCCAAAGAATGTATGGTGTAAGATTCCTCCACCAAATTATTGCAAGATTATAATATTTATAATATTATAGTCTTATTGAATCTTAATATTATTATAAATATTAAATATTTAAAAATAGATGACTGTAAATGAAGGCAATCTATATTAACTGGAAATTGATCAATCTGCCAATCAGTGCAGATGAAAAAGGACCAGATATTTATGGAATAACTGTTTGGCAGAAATCTCAAGGAAGGAAGTCTCAATTATGCCTGATCCTAAAATGTGTCAAAAAGCTCCCCATAAAAATAGAAAATTAACACAGTATTTGAAATTTTATATACCTAATTACAACATTAGGTACGTCATAATGACCTGTTTTTATATATCTAATGTTTGGTCAGAATGAACACTGTGGCTATACCAGCTGTTAAAATACCGAAGAGTAAAAGTCTTCCGTATTTGTTGGAAAATGGCCACTGTTACAACCTCTTTACATGACCCCTTCTCTAGGTCCCGTCTCCCCACTGAGACTTCTCCAAGTTCTAACCCCTAATAAGATAACATCTGGCAGCATAAGGGGCCTCCAAGAACTTGGCATCTACTCTAACTGGTTGGTACCTGTGCCATACCAATTGTTAAATACTTTGAACCTCTCCTCTGTGCAAGAAAGAGATAGTAGAAGCTTTGAGTCAGACTATATTACAGCAGCAATACTACCTAGACAAATCACTGGACTTAGCTGAAATTTCAACTTTTAAAAAAATGTTTTGTTTTGTTTTTTACATCTAGCTTTATAACATTTAACATTTATTTATTATAAAGTTAATTAAAGAATGCACTTTTGATAAACACAACACTTGAAACTGGGATTAACAAATAACAATTGCAGTCTTAATAACAATATGAACATATAAGAAATTTGAATCTGAGGTTTACGGACTTTCTAAAATACTTATACAGAATTCTGGGGCTCTGTGAAACACAATTTGACAAACACTGTTTCACGGAGCTCCAGTGGCGTAATCGGTTAGCGCGTGGTACTTATACGACAAACAGTTTCAGCATGAAGCTCTTCCCACAAAGCAGGCATTGCTTAGCCTTAACTATCCAAAGGCTGCTAAAGATGCCACATTCTCTGATGTCACATTCCCTGTGTCTGTTGTGTAGGTGATATCATGCTTTTTGAGAAGTCTTAGATCTCCCTGAGGGTTTCATATCCCCACCTACTTCATGAAAATTTTTCCCTCTGGGACCATCTAATCCTTCTCTTCCGACTCTTCCTCTTCTAGGTCCTGTTGTCTCACTGCCCAGAGACAGTCACTGTTAATATAAATGGATTTATTAATGCTACCTGGTAGGGCTGATTGTGGATTACACAAAATGACACAAAGTGTTTATTAGCACATGGAAACATAGTTAATACTACATGGAAAAATAAGCAAAAATTACAGACCCTTTACTCACAAATAGGGCATGTTTCTAACATCCATTTTTGAAGTAGACTGGTAATTAGCATGCATTTCCCCCCATATAATCATTATACAAAAGCAGTTATATTTGTCAACAATTTATATTTTACCATTTTATCCATTACATAATGTTTCCATGCATGAAAATAATTATTAAGCATTTATATATGCTGGCACTCCTTTAAGAATTTTATATTTAAGTTACTTATTCCTCAAACAACCTTATGGAATAGTATCTCCTATCAAGCCTACTTTACATATGAGGGGATCAAGGCAAATAGGTGAAGTAACATGCTCTAGGTGTAGTGGTATTAGCTAGGAAGTGGCAGAGCCAGCATTAGACCTAGGCAATTTGGCTCGAGGGTCCATGTTCCTAATTACTATGCTATATTGTCTTTGGAGTTATTTGAAATCATATAACATATACAGGTTTATAAAAATCAAAACATTGAGAAAAAATACATAGTAGTTCCTCAACTTGTGATATAAACAAAGCTGTTCAAATTGAGGAAAAGTAGAAAGAAGTATACTGAATTTATCTTGCATGGTGGCTCAAGGAAATGCAGGCTGAGTCAAATTAGACTTGTGGAGATACAAAGTGGACGATGTACTATTCTGCTATCAGTGGTTCTTCATCATGACTACAGTTCCTGAGTTACTTTTTGTTTTCTTATTTACGTTATCTATTATCAGCTTTTACAAAAAGTTACTGAAAGAGTGGGAAATGCAGCAGGAAGTCTAGGGTCCTTTACATGGGTTTGATTTCACCCTCTTCTTTCAGTGTATCTTTTTTAAAACAGTTTGCAACCAAGCCTTAGGCCAACTAGTATTGGCCTGGGCTCCCCAAAATGGATCCTCAACAGTGACCAGGCTCTTACCTTGCACTTTTCCTACAGATCAAGAGAATAGGCATATTTGTTCTAAGGGGCTTAAGCTCAGACACTGTCTGACTCCCACCTTCTTCAGATTAGACATAAGTCTTCTTTTTACCCTTGGGCTCCTTTGAAAGCACTGTGACCAGCTGTGGCTTGAAAGTTTGCTTATTAAATTCAGTTTTTGGTGTGCTAAAATGGTTTCCATCTAGTGCTTTTAGTGTTTTTTTTTTTAAATTGTCATTCTTTATATATTTTTTATTCTATTTTTTTCTTTACTATTTATCTCCCTTTCACCTCCCTCCCCCTGTAATCACCACACTGTTGTCTGAGTCCATGAGTCCTTTTTCCTTTTTGGTCAACCCTTTCACCCCCTAAACCCACAGAGCTGTCATCCTGCTTGCTCTTCATCTGTGAGTCCGTCCACATTTTCCCTGTTAGTTCAGTTTGTTCATTAGATTCCACATATGAGTGAAATCATACGGTATTTGTCTTTCTCTGACTGGCTTATTTCACTTAGCATAATGTTCTCCAGGTCCATCCAAGCTTTAGCAATGGGTAAAACTCTCTTTTTTATGGCTGACTAGTATTCCATTGTGTAAAGGTGCCATAGTTGTTTTAGCCACTCATCTACTGATGGATACTTGGGCTGCTTCAAAATCTTGGTGATTGTAAATAGCAGTGCAATGAACATAGGGGTGCTTATGTTCTTTCAAAATTAGTGTTTTGGGTTTCTTTGAATAAATTCCCAGAAGTGGAATTGCTGGGTCATAAGGCAGTTCCATTTTTAATTTTTTGAGGTATCTCCATACTGCCTTCCACAGTGGCTGTACCGATATGCATTCCAACAGTGTAAAAGGGCTCCCCTTTCTCCACACCCTCTCCAGCACTTCTTGTTTGTTGATTTACTGATGAAAGCCACTCTGCCAAGTGTGAGGTGGTATCTCATAGTGGCTTTAACTTGCATTTCTCTGATGATTCGTGACATTGAGCATCTTTTCATGTCTGTAGGCCATGTGTATGTCGTCTTTGGAGAAGTGTCTATTCAGGTCCTTTGCCCATTTTGTAATTGGTTTGTTTGTCTTCCCGGTGTTGAGTCATATGAGTTCTTTATATATTTTGGAGATTAGCCCCTGACCAGATACATAAGCAAATATTTTCTCCCCTTAGTAGGTTGTCTTTTTATTTTGTTGATAGTTTCCTTTGCTGTGCAAAAACTTTTTAGTTTAATGTACTCCCATCTGTTTATTCTTTTGTTTCCCTTGCCTGAGGCGATATATTGGATAAAATATTGCTACCAGCAATGTCCAAGATTTTACTGCCTGTGTTTTCTTCTAGGAATTTTATGGTTTTACATCTAACATTTAAGTTTTTATAACTTTTTAAATTGTTGTTCAGTTACAGTTGTCCCCATTTTATTCCCATTACTCTCCCCTGCCCTACCCACCCCCCACCTCCCACATTCAATCTTCCACTCCCCTAGTGTCTTTGTCAACGGGCCCATTATACATGTTCCTTGACCCTTCCCCTTCTTTCCCCAGTTATGCACCCCCCACCCCTCTGGTCACTGTCAGTTTGTTCTTTATTTCCCTGTCTCTGGTTCTATTTTGCCTGCTTGTTTGTTTTGTTGATTAGGTTTATATTTAAGTTGAGATCACACAGCATTTGTCTTTCACCACTTGGCTTATTTCACTTAGCATAATACTCGCCAGTTCCATCCATGCTGTCGCAAAGGGTAGGAGTTCCTTTTTTCCTTCTGCTGCATAATATTTCATTGTGTAAATATACCAGTTTTTTGATCCACTCATTTACTGATGGGCACATAGACTGTTTCCAGTACTTGTCTACTGTAAATAGTGCTGTTATGAACATTGGGGTGCATAGGTTCTTTTGAACTGGTGTTTCAGGATTCTGAGGGTATAATCCCAGCAGTGGAACTGCCAGGTCAAAAGGCAGTTCCATTTTCAGTGTTTTGAGGAAATTCCACACTGTTTTCCACAGTGGCTGCACCAGTCTGCATTCCCACCAACAGTGGACTAGTGTTCCCTTTTCTCCACAATCTCTCCAGCACTTGTTGTTTGTTAATTTGTTTACGATGGCCATTCTGACCAGTTTGAAGTAGTATCTCATTGTGGTTTTAATTTGCATCTTTCTGATGGCTAGTGATGCTGAGCATTTTTCATATGTATATGGGCCCTCTGTATGTCCTTGGAGAAGTGTCTGTCCAGGTCCTTTGCCCATTTTTTAATTGGATTGTTTACCTTCCTGGTATGGAGTTGGGTGTGGTGTACTGAGTGTTCTCAATACTAGTTTCTAGTATCTTAGGATATTGCTGTATTGTTTTCAATTATTGAATGTTTCTAGGTACTCCTAAACATTTTATTTATATTTGAGCATTTTAAGGTTATTAAGGTTTGTTTTAGTTTATACTATAGGTCTCAGTACATTTTTTGTTAGAATTATATTCAATTTTTGAGTTAAAGTGCATTTTTCCTACTTCCATTGTTAGGACTTTACTATTTAAGTAGATTTTAGTATAACTTTATGGTTGGAATTTTAATAAAAGTTTGACCACATAAGTCAGATCCTTTTAATTACATAACTTTGTTTATTTTTACTAGTACTTTATGGTTAGTAATTTCAAGTTTTGGGGCATAAGAAAAGGAGAGCGATCTATAATACTAAACATTTTCAGTCCCCCCCCTTCATATGTTACCCTTATATGTGTCCATTTACACTAAACAATTTATCGTAACAGTATAAAATGGGAATGAGTATCATCTTTGGGTATTTTTGGTAGCTCTCAGTGGGGTTTCCAAGGAAGCAGACCCTGAGTGAGGTGCACATATTCATTTAGGAGGTTTAGAGTAACTGGCAAAGCAGTCAAATGGTGAAAGGGTGAGCAGCTAATATAGGGTAGATATGTAAGCTAATGATCAAAGAAGCCAACTGAAACTTTATTCCATGGGGGACGATGGCAAATGTGTTAAGACACATGTCCCAGCATTGTGTTAAGTGAGGGCCAAGGAAGCTAAAACCTGTCAGTTATTGACTAAGGTCTTCCCTCAGTGCTTTCAGAAGCTCCATGGCAGTCCCCTGTATAGATGCAATTGTTGGCCTTTGGAAGGCTGATGTGCACAAACGGTAAGGGGCTACACGGGCACAGAAACAGAATACCACATTACCTATTACAGAAGCAAAACCATTAGGCACTCCCTAACCAACACAGTGATCATTCTAGCGATGTAAATTCAGCCCCGATGATGGTGAAATTTTGGCAAACCAGTTTTACCTGGCAGCTGAAAGTATGCTAACAATATCTAAGTACTACTAATCAGAAGGTAGTTTATAACTCCTCAACTGAAAATACTAATAACAAAATAGGAGCATGGTACTAAGACACTAGGAAATATATATAAACTCAAGGAATGTTATCAGACTATGATTTAACTCTTTCAAGAAATAATCCTTACAGATTCCTGGAATGTTCCAAACTATATATAGCAAGGACAGACACCCACCAGAGCAAGGGCTGTGAAGCATCATCCCAAACCATGAGGCTGGCTGTTCACCTAGCAAATGGCTACATTCCTACTGTAACATGAAGTAGCATACTATAAAAAACAAACTAACTATGGATTAAAGTCATTAGGAGAATCCACAAATACTTTCTCCAAAAAAACCATACTTGACTGACCAAAGTAAAATCTCTTACTCAGTTCTGAATTCTTCCTCAGTTTTAAAGTTTTTTCTGGTTCCTCTTAGTGTTAGTCTGACTTGAATCTCAGGGCCCTCTTTTGCAGTGTTCCATGCGGCATTTTTGTTTCCTGTGGTCAGGTGACAGGTGCCAACAGAAGAGTAGAAGTCCATGTACTGACCTCACGACCATAATGCCAGAGCTGCTTTGGTCAATGAGATGCCAAGTCTGATGAATTATGATTTCTAGATCTTCATTTTGCTCAATGTTTCATTCTGTATTACAGCTTACAGATAACTGGATGGCGAAATCAGATGGAGCCCTATGGGCCAGATGGGGGTATCTTTGGTCACATACTTCTCCCAATGTGGATTTATTAAAGAGTAATGATCTCTAGAAAGCCAAACATACCAGTAAAAAAGCTACTGTATGTAAAGTATGTATCTGTGCCAAGACCAGTATTTATATCTGTGAAACTAATTTGTAGTTGTAATTATTTTTTGCAGAGAGCAGAGAAAAAGGGTGTAAAGCAAGTGTGTATGTACAAGTGAAGAAATAACAATTCCCCTTAAACTGTACCATGTAACTATTTGGGCACATACACCTGTATTGACTTCCTCTGAATTATATTTTCAAAACATAATTCCCAGTATTGGTCTATTTCTACTGCAAAAAGAAGTGCCTCAGAATTTGTCAGGGCGCCTCTGATATTACTCTGTGGTTCTCTGGTTGTCAGGCTTACTTTTTAAGTGCATATGCATGGGGAGGGTATTTTGGGACATGAGGTGAAGAAAAGGTAGCAGGAAATGAAAAGGGTAGGATATTCACCTAAGAAAAATATTTTCTTTTATCAAAATGAAGTAGTAGTATGGTATATATGGCATCTAAAGTAGAAAACAGAAACAAAGAATGTAGTTGAATTTTGAAATATTTTTAAAAGATATAAAATATCTTTTGGCAATACAAAATTATGCTATTAATAACTCTTAGTAAAACATTTATTTTACATATAGTATGACTAATTTCTTTTCATCTCGAATTTTAATAACAAAAATAACAGAAATTTACAGCTGGAAGGATTAGCAATTCCTCAAATATTCCCTTCATTTTCAAGAAGAGAAAACACAGCTAAAAGTTTAACTTGCCAAAGGTATAATCAGCAATAAAAGGCCCAGAATCCAGATCTCATTTCCTCTCAGATATTCTTTCACAAATAAATTAAAATATTAGTAACACAATAAATAGAAAAGTAAAAGTGAAAATTTCCAGAAAGTATAACCTTTCAAAAGTCATGTAAGAAGAAACAGGAAATATAAATGATCTGATTACTATGTAAGAGGTTGAATCATCATAAATTTTCCAAAAATTAAAAAAAAATATTAGTAACAGTCATTTGGCAATTTGCAGAGCTTTTCAGGAGTCCTACAACACAATACCTCCATATAAGTAATACTTGTAGGAAGTATTTTTAGCATTGTACCACCCAATATGAACATATTTTAAATGTATCTTTTTAAATTAATCTTTTTTCTAATAGTTGAGAAAAGATTCTTTTATATTATGGCTATTAAGAGTGATGTTGTGACCATTTTTAATAATTCCATTAACATGATATACACCTCAATTACTGTAATTATTTTTGAATTTACAGGTCACCAGTCTCACAGATAGAGCTCTTTTCTAAAAGTCAAACCTTGTAAAATTAAGCATATTGTGGAAAAGGGGGAAAGTGGACATGATGTATCTTTAAAAAAATAAATCCAGAACAATAACCTAATGGTTTTCTTTTTTTCCTCTACTGATTTTACTGTTTTAGCCTCCTCTCCAAAACTACATATAATTAATGAGAAAAATGTTTCTATAGCTGTTCATCAATATATATAATGATTTTAAGCAACATGATTACATTTTAACAAGGTCTCTGGGTACAGTTTTTTGTCTTGGAAATGATACAGCTTTAAGGAAGTTTCAGTCTTCAAAAATCTTGCTCACAATGAAAGCTAACATGGAGATGACAAGTCTCCCATAAAGTAAGTCTAGATCCACCTGAGGGAAAAAGCTTATTTGCAATAAGAAATATGGTGATTAGAGTTTATAGTCTCATGGATACACAACTGTTTAGTTATATTAAAAATGAAACAAAGACAAATTAATCCTATTTATAGCATAGCTTCTTTAAGAACATGTATTTTAGCTTTGGAGGCTGGGAGAATGTCTTCCTCTTGCCATGTCTCCTGGCACAGAAAAGTAACATGGAGGCTCAAGAAATAAGCCTCCCTCTCTCTCCAGAGGAATCTCTATGGGCACAGCATAAACACGGCATTCCTTAGGGCTTCACAAATCTGATGCTCAGAATCCAGAATGCCTATACTCTCATCCCTAGTGAATGTGACAATCTATAATATTTTAATCATAGGAATTACAGGTTGTAAAGGAACAAAATAAAAATATTTTTTTCCTGGTCTGTGAAAGTCCAATCTGTATTCATGTATTATTTAACTAAGTTTTTAGTTTATGCCATATACTTTCCCAAATAAATTGTGATTTAATCGTACTTAAAATCTTAGCGCATAGGTGTTAGCATCCTTATTTAGCAGATGAGAACACTGACAGACTAAGAGAAACTAAAGTGCTGGCCCTGGACTGGAAAGTTGCAGTGCTAGAAATTAAATCTAAGTATAGTGCTTTATTCCAGCTTTATTGCTTTGTGATGCCTCTGATAATGGCTAATAGTTGTGCCAAAATTGAGATCCATTGTATTTTATATTTATTTATTTATATATTTGTTCTATTACAAAGTGATTGAGGCAGCTTATAAAATACCCATATAACACAAAATAGGTTTACAGTTGTGAGTATACAGAACAGTTTATTCTTGTATTATTATTTATTAATTACTGTATTATTTTCCATATGAACTGTAAAACCTACTTTTGGCCCATCTTATATATTAAAATGGAAGTGAGGAAATTAGAACAAAGGAAAATTATAAGTGAGAAAAGTTTAAGAAAGAACTGTTGGAAAAAAATGTTTTTACATATCATTATAAAGATGGTATAATATAACACATTAATATTTAAGACCTGCTTTAGCAACATAGTGCTTTTTTAAAAATATTATTACGGAACACAAACTGCATGGGAGGCCCAGCAATGCTGTTAAGATGTAAATTTCCTCTGGGATTTCTTTTTTCCTATGGGTTCATCTAATTTCCAGGGATGTAGTTACCAACCGCAATCCACAATCAAGCAAGGCCCCCCTTCATCACAGGTGACTAGGACGATGTGATGTCAAGGAACGCTGCCTTACATATCTAGTTTCATTTACTATATGGTTTTTGAAGGTAGAAATGTATTTCCAATTTCAAAACAGTAAGTTACCAAAATTTACATCAATTACAAAATTGAAGTGGGATCATGCCCACTTCAATAAATTACATTAATACCCAATTCTGGACATATTATGGAAACTGGAAGGTATATTACATATTATACACAGGAAATGGAGGAAAGAAATCATAAAGTCAAACTTCTAAGTGTTAAGACTTTCCAAAATACACCTGTAAAATCCATTTTAAACACACCATTTCAATTAAATATTTATTAACTAGGAATCGAACCACAGACTGCCAGTCAAGATGGAGGCACAGGTAAACAAGCTTCACCTCCTTGCACAACTATGGAAATAATTAAAACTAGACCTCAAACAAATTAACACCCACAACCGTCAGAAAATCTAGTTGTTTGGAAGGCCAATAACCAAGGATTTAAAGAAGCCACGTTCATCCAGGCAGGCAGAGAGGTACGGAGACACGATGTGGCACAGAGAGGCGATGGAATGGATGGGACCACATTCACGTGTGGTGGATAAAAACTGGGAGGGATCCCTTGGGAGCGAGGGATCCCAGCCCCAGGCCAGATCCGCAGCCCAGGACTCCAGCACCAGGAAGATAAATCCCCATAACTTCTGACTGTAAAAATCAGTGGGGGTTGGGGTGGTGGAAGAAACTGCTGGATTTTCAGGACACTGCACTTAAAGGGCCTGCAAGGACTTAGAGCTCAGGCATTCCCATCCCGCTCTATGACGCAGCACCAGAGCAACAGCTGGAAGGGCCAAGTCACATACGGAGAGTAAGTGCCAAACCTCCAGGAGCCAGGCAGTGGCATTGTCCCCTCTCTGAGCTCTTTCAGAGCCACAAAATGGTGAAGAGGTCTGCCGGGCCCTGGTGATTTCCCACACTATTTATAGGTGCCTTTTCTACAACTGGCCATGCTACTAAGATAGTGAGTCAGAGTGGCTCTACCTAATACACAGAAACAGACACAGGGAGGATACTAGATTGAGGAGACAAAGAAATATGGCTCAAGAGAAAGAACAGAATGAAACTACAGAAAAAGAACTAAACAAAATGGAGATAAGCAATCTATCAGATGCAGAGTCCAAAACACTGATTATCAGGATGCTCAGAGAACTTACTGAGTAAGGCAACAGCATAAAAAAGAACCACGAAGAAATGAAGGTTAAATTAAATAAAAGAAAGAAAAAACTACAGGGGACTAACAGTGGAGGGGATGAAGCCAAGATTCAAATCAACGATTTGGAACATAAGGAATAAACATTTAGCCAGAACAGGAAGAAGAAAAAAGAATTAAAAAAAAAAAAAGTATAGGCTTAGGTACCTCTGGGATATCTTTAAACATACCAACATCCAAAGCACAGAAGTGCTAGGAGAAGAGGAAGAGCAAGACATTGAAAGCTTTTTTGAAAAAATGATGAAAGAAAACTCCTCAAACTTGATGAAGAAAACAGACATGCAAGTCCTGGAAGCACAGAAACTCCCAAACAAGTTGGACCCAAGGAGGACCACACCAAGACACATCATAATTAAAATGCCAAAGGTTAAAGATAAAGAGAGAATCTTAAAAGCACCGAGAGAAAGGCAGAGTTATCTACAAAGGAGTTCCCATAAGACTGTCAGCTGAATTCGCAAAAGAAACTTTGCAGGCTGGAAGGGAATGGCAACAATTATTCAAAGTGATGAAAAGCAAGGACCTACAAGGTAGATTAATATATGCAGCAAAGCCATCATTTAGAATGGGAGGGCAGATAAAGTGCTTCCCAGACAAGGTAAAGCTAAAGGAGTTTATCATCACCAAACCATTATTACATGCAATGTTAAAGGGACTTATTTAAGAAAAAGAAGATCAAAACTATGAACAGTAAAATAGCAATAAACATACCTGTCAACAATTGAATCTAAAAAAACAAACTTAGCAAACAAGCAGAATAGAAACAGAATCATAGATATAGAGATCATTTGGAGCATTATCAGTTGGGAGGGGGAAGGGTGAGAAGAGGGAAAGGTTCAGGGATTAAGAAACATTAAGTGGCAGGTACAAAATAGGGGGATGTTAAGAAAAGTATAGGAAATGGAGTAGCCAAAGAACTTATATGCATGACCCATGGACATGAAATACAGGGAGAGTGCTAGTGGGAATGGGGGTACCAGGTGGAGGGGGGCAAAGGAGAAAAAAATTGTGACAACTGTAATAGCATAATCAATAAAATATATTAAAAAAAGAAATCAAATCAGTTTCCTCCTTTGAAAAAGCAGAGTGTATTCATTTAATGCAGTACAAAAACTGTACAATGTAACAATGTTTACAAACCTGGCTTTTACCCTATAAATGTTTCTCGACCTTGTGATATAACAAATTTCTCATTAATATGGAAAAAGGCTGACATGGAAAAGTATCAAGAGAGTCTGTCAATATTTAAATTCATGTCTCTCTGAAATGACTGATACAGTGGAAGAAATGCAAAGTGGAAGTAATGCAAAGGGAATGAAGTTTAAATATACCCCAACTCAGTCCCATCTAACAGTATTATCCTGAGCAGCACATAACTTTGGTTTTCCGAGTAGGGGTGGTGACTGCGGACTGCAGAGAAGCTGACTATCTAAGTTCTCTACTTCCACGCCTGTCACAGTAACCTTTTGTGAAGGGACAAAATTACATGATACACATTTTGAATTCTCCTGTCTTACTCTCCCATTACCTAGTTTCCTTTCTTTCTTCTCTCTCTTTTGTGCTTCAAAGATAGAGATAAGATATTGCTTACTTCTCTAAACAAATTAGAAAATAAGTAGGTATCAAGTTTTTGGCCCAAACTTTCAGGGGAAAAGATCTTTTGTTTTAATTTTTTAATTCAATTTTTATTTATTTATATTTAGAAACAAAATCAATGATTGTATTCCAAGGTATTATTTTGCATATGGATGTTATTATTTTCTACAGTTATATTGTTAACACATAAGCATAAATAATTAAAAACATTTATATAGATATGAAATTAGTACTACCCATGTATAATGCTCACCCTGATTTTTCCCTCAAAAATGTAGGCAAAAAAGTATGTATTATACATGGCAAAATACTGTATTTATTTTTAAAGTTATGTAATATTTTATTGCCTGTTTCCCTACAAATTTCTTTAATACTTTTTCTTCAATGTGTTCAAAGAACATATATCTATTTCTTTTCATTTTTAAAAATTTAAGTAATTTTTTATATTTCAATTACCTTGACATACAATATTATATTAGTTTCAGGTGTACAACCCAGTGATTAGACATTATATAGAACTTACTAAGTGATCATCCCAATAAACCTAGTACCCACCTGACACAATACATAGTTCTTACAATATTACTGACTATATTCCCTATGCTCTTCTTTACGTTCGCTTGACTGCTTTGTAACAACCAATGTCTACTTACTTCTGTTGTAAATCTCTTCATCTTTTTCACCTCTCCCCCATCTCTCTTTTCTTCTGGCAATCCACAAAATGTTCTCTGTATCTACTCATCTGTTTCTGTTCTGCTTCTTCATTTATTTTGTTTTTTTAGATTCATTTGTTGATAGATATGTATTTATTGCTATTTTATTGTTCATATTTTTTACCTCTTTTTCCCCCTTCTTCTTCAGAAGACTCCTTAACATTTCATGTAATACTGGTTTGTTGGTGTTAAATTCCTTTAGCTCTTTCCTGTCTGAGAAGCTCTTTATATGTTCTTTTGATTCTAAATGACAGCTTTGCTGAGTGGAGTAATTGTGGTTTTAAGTCTTTACTTTTCATCACTTTGAATATTTCTTGCCAATCCCTTTTGCCCTGCAAAGCTTCTGTTGAGAAATTAGCTGGCAGTTTTATGGGAGCTCCCTTGTAGGCAACTAACTGCTTTTCTCTTGCTGCTTTTAAGATTCTTTCTTTGTCTTTAACCTTTTGCATTTTAACTACGATGTGTCTTGGTGTTGGTCTTTTAGGTTCATCTTTTGAACTCTTTGTGCTTCCAGAACTTGTATGTCATTTTTTTTTGTAATTCTTTCTTTCTTTTAAACATTTTTAAATTACAGTTTACATTCAATATATTTTGTATTAGTTTCAGATGCACAGCATGGTATATAAAGCAAATTAAACTACAGTGGCTAGAGATTGAAAATCTAATACTCAGGAGCTTAGGTGTAAGTCCATCACTAATTAAAACTTTCAACAAAAAACTCACAAACTTCTGCTTATCCTTCTCAAAGATATCTCCTACAACACATCCTATTTCTTGGAGTGATTCCACTCAACAGTTTACTGTCGTATTTCATATAACCTCTGAAAATGCCATCACTCCTAGAATGCCTAGTCACCTGATCCCAAAATGGATGGTTGGTCTTTACAACATGTAATCACTACACTGTTCATATTATTTACTGTAGTATCAGTGTACATTTACATAATTACCTTAAATTTTGGGGAGTTAATGTGTAAGGCACTGTGCTGAGATTATTTATCTGTATCTATTCTCTTGATGCTCACAAAAACAGTATAAACTACTTAACAATATTTATTCTATTTCATACATCAAGAAACTAAATTTTAGACAAGTTAAGTCACATGCTCAAAGTAACAAAAATAATAGAATGCAGTCAGGAAGTCTAGCTCCAGAACCCATGCTAACAATCAATAAGCAAAACTACCTTGCTTCATGTTTTTATTTATGATATATAAAATTTTTTTGGATATGAGAGCCTGAGATATCATGAGAATGCTATTTCCTTCATGAATACAGGAGACAACTATATACCAAAATCATCTATGGGACATCTTAACACACATATCCATAACCTACCCTGGAAGATGGTGATTCATTTTGTCCTAAGTTAGATTGGGCCCCTGTAGGTATAGAAAACCCCACAGGTGTTTTTGATGTGCAGATAAGGTTGAGAGCTATTGTGCATTACATACTTATAGAGTACAGAGAAATTTTAAATAGCAAACAAGTTTTTTTCTTGAGCATCAATTTGGATTACTCAGTGGTTGCATGGAAAACCATGTTAAAAAAAGAATACTAAAACCCAGACTGCCTGGATTCAAACCTTGGCTTGGTACTAATTACCATATGAATTTATACTTTAGCTTCCTTATGTAAAAACACAGATAATACTGGTTGTTATTAGGGTTACTGAGATAATTGAAAAGGTTACTATACAAAGAATTTATAATGGTGCCTGGCACATGGAAAATTTCAATAACTATTAGCAGCTGTCATGGGAGTGGTGTTGTAAGTACTAAGTATGTGCCAAATGAAACCTGAGAAACACTCTTGTGGGTTGAATCTTAATTAATTGAATGCTATACCTCTGAGAAAAGTGATATGTACAAGACTAGTGCAGAGACACATTTGGAACACTACTTACATGCAAAATGAGGACTGTTTATATTTGAGGCTTTGTGGTGGTGATGTCCAGCAAAGACAGGAAAAAAAAAAAAAAGCTATGTTGTATAGTAGAAGCAGCATAAATTTGGAAGTTGGGTGCTACTAGTGTTTGAGCCTCAATTTATAACTGTGCAAGCCAGAGCAGTCACCGAACTTTTGTTTTCATGTCTGTAAAGTGGGTACATAAAAAGTTACTACTCTGCAATGTTTTTATGAAGATTACATGAGACGATGGATTATATATATGATTGAACACAAGGTAAATATATTCAATAAATATAATGTTCCAAGTCCTATTTAACCTTCTTAAAGTATAAAGACAATATAAACTGCCAAGTATAACCTCCCAACTCAGTATGTTAACATTTTCTCCTTTCCTGGCTCTTTGTACCATGATGGAAAAGACCACTGACAAAATCAGTGCCACCATAGCTGAAAGTCTTAACTTAGAGACAACCTCAGGAGATTCCAATATAAAATCTTCCATTTAAACCCCTGGGATAAAGGATTCATCTGCTTAAAGGCACTCAAGAAACACTGACAATTTTTTTCCAATTTTTTTTTGTATGAATGCTTGTTTTAACTGTCCAATTGTTTAATTTTGTATTCAATGTTCTTCATATGACACTTTCTCATGAGAATTTCCCCATTTGATTAAAAATCCTTTACAAATATTATTGCAATGGCTGCACGGTGGGCCACCATACAGATATAGCACATATAATTGCTTCCTTTCTATTAAACATTGCTATTATATATTTTTTCTATTGTAAATAATGCTGAACTTAACATCTCTATCCATTACTGTTTGTATATTATTTCCTAAGGATGAATATTTAGAAAATAATTTAATAGAAGTAAAATTCACATAACATAAAATTAAACATTTTAAAGTAAACAATTCAATGACATTTAGTAAATTTACAATGTTGTGCAACCACCCCCTCTACTTCTAAGACTGTTCCATCAGGATGACTATTTTGGGGTATTAATAAGTATAGACATTAATACCACTTTTTTAAAAAAGGTTACACCAATTTACACTTTCATTAGCAGTAGCTGAGAGAACCCTTTTCATAGCACACTTATTTCCAAGTACATTATTACTATTTTTAAAACCCTAACCCAAGTATATGTTTATTGGTTTTAGAAAGAGATGAAAGAGTGGGCAGAGGGAGGGAGGCAGTGAAGGAGGAAGGGACAGACAGGTATCGATGTGAGAGAGAAACATTGATTGTTTGCCTCCTATACATATCCTAAGTGGGAATGGAAACTGCAGCCTGGATGTGTCCTGACTGGGGATCAAACTCACAAACTTTTGGTGTACGGGACAATCTTCCAACCTAATTAACCACCTGGTTAGGGCATTTCCAAGTATCTTATTACTATTAAAAAATAAAAATATGTATTCTTGGGAGAGGTGTCTGCTCAGTTCCTTTTCCCATAGAAGACATACAATGGCCATCAGATATTAAAGAAAAAAAGATGCACAACCTCAGTAGCTATTAGAGAAATGCAAATCAAAACTACAATGAGATACCACCTCACACCTGTTAAAATGACTATTATCAACAAGACAGGTAATAACAAATGGTAAAGAGGTTGTGGAGAAAAAGGAATCCTCATTCACTGCTGGCGAGAATGTAAACTGGTACAGCCACTATGGAAAACAGTATGGACGGTTCTCAAAAAAAAAAAAAGAAAAGAAAAGAAAAAAAGAAAAATAGAGGTACCATTTGACCCAGCAATCCCTCTTCTTGGTAACTATCCAAAAAACTTGAAAACATTAAGTCGCAAAAGTATATGCACCCCTACATTCATTGCAGCTTTATTCACGTGATCAAGACATGGAGACAACCAAAGAGTCCATTGATAGAGGATTAGATAAAGATGTATGGTACATATATAACACGAAATACCTCTCAGCCATAAGAAAAGATGAAATACTACCATTTGCAACAACATGGACAGATCTTGAGAATTTTATGCTAAGCCAAATAAGTCAATCAGAAAAAAACTATGAACCATATGATTTCACTAAAATGTGGGATATAAAACTGACACTCACAGAAACAGACAGACAACAGTATGGTGGTTACCGGAGGGAAGGGTGTTGGGGGTGGTAAAGGGTAGAGAGAGCCAAATATGTGGTGATAGAAGGTAATTTGACCTTGGGTGGTGGGCATGCAATGCAGTATACAGATCATGTATCATAGTAATGTACACCTGAAACCTATATGACCGTATTAACCAATGTCACCCCAATACATTTAATAAAAAAAAAGTAAAAAAAATAAAAATACTTGACAATGAGAAAGGTTTAAAGAAAAAACTCTCTTCATTTTTCAGGGATCACTAGTAAGGTATTAATTTTTAAAAGTATTTAGTTGCCATTTATGTTTCTTCTTTTCAAGACTATCCACAGTGATTAATTTTAAAATGTTATTTTATGAGGCATCTGCAACAGTTTTTATGATGGATGATTTAAAGGCTTCTATGTAAGGGACACCTAGGCTTGGGCTAAAAGATGAGCTTGAGATTGTTCAAAGTCTCTGGAAATGCCAGGAAGGCTAGTTTTGTGTCTTGCGGTATTTCAATATCCATATTGGTGAAATCATTCTATTGCCTGTGATAAAACACTAGGCTTTTTAAAAGATTTCATTTATTTATTTTTAGAGAGAGGGCAAGGGAATGAGAAAGAGAGAAACATCAATGTATAAGAGAAACACTGATTGTCTGCTTCTCTCACATGCCCCAAAGGGGATCCGGCCCACAACCCAGGTATGTACCCTGACTGGGAATCGAACTGGAGACCTTTAGTTTTGTGGGACAATGCCCAACCAACTGATCCACACTGGTCAGGGCAGAACACCAGGCTTTTAAAAAAAACAGTAACCAGAAATAAAAAACTTAGAGCATTATTTTAAGAAAGCAAAAATGAATAAATAGGTTAACTCAAGTAATATTAATATTAAAAATGATTTAAATATTTAATGGTGATCATATCACTCTATGTGACTGAAAGTAAAGGAATCCTAAAAGTCATAAAAAGAATTATAATGCATAAAGTATGAGAATAAAATTCCTGCAAAGTTTTGAAAGTACTAAGGATACTGCTAAATTAAAAGTGCAATTAAAACGATGCAGCTCGGATTCCCACATCAGATTTACTTGGATGCGATAATGTGAGAAAGATCTGTGACTCCTTTGCTAACATATACTGAGCTATCAATTAATATTAATTCTTTCCTATAAATCTCCTATTTTTGGTTAAATTGAGCCTTCCTTTATATTAATTAAGTTCACTTAACATATATTAAGTATAGCTTACTGCTAGGCACTATGTTTGGAGCTAAGAAGACATAGACAAAAACAAAAACAAAAATATCATAGACTCTCAAAGAAGTTATACTAGATTCTAGATTGAGATAACTGCAATGAAAAGATCACATAGAAGTGGGTGGTAGCACAAAAGAGAAAATAATTAGCTTTGTTTGCATTTTCAGGGAAAGATTCCTATAGAACATGACATCTGAGATTAATTTTGAAGGACAAAAATAAATTCATGAGGCTGGTAAGGGCCAAGGAGCATTCCAAGCATTTGCTAAGGCCTGGAGTCTTAAAGTCTCTCCCTTCTGGGGGTTAATTATAAGCAGCTCTGCACTGCTAGTGTATAAAGGTAAGAGTAGGGCCTGTGGGAGCTGCCACCAGAGAGACAAAAGTCAAATTAAAGAACCTCAAGTACTACGTTACAGAGCTGAAATTTAACCTAAAGCCAATAGGGACTCATTGGTGGGTTTAATTCCAAGAGAATGATTATTATGTTGAAGTTTAGAATGATCATTTTGGTGACAAATGGATTAACTGAACACTTTAATAGGACATGACGATATCATGCATGATCTGGCCCTTTGTTCGTCTCTACAGCTTGATTTTGAGCCCTCTCCTCCATCCTCTATTTAGCATTTAGTTCTCTTTTCTGGGCACTTGCACAAGTTGTCTCTTTACTTGGAAAATCTTTTTTCTTTGAGGGTGTAACTTCTACTTATATTTTAGATCTTAACAGGCATATAATTTCTCCTGGAAAGCTTGCTAACTCTCATAAATCAGAACTACCCACCTGCCATGTGCTACTAACACAGCTTGTACCTCCCTTCTCAAAGGACTTATAACACTGTCATGTTACCACCTGACTTTATGATTTTTCTCTCCAGTTACTGTAAATTTTATAAGGACAGTGATCATGTCTAGTTTGATGACCAATATATCCACAATACCTAGCACAGGGCCTGGAACACAGAAGTTGTTCAAAAATATCTCTTGAATGAGTGCTGAATATGGGGAGTGAGACTAGCAGTAGATCAGCTGAGTGACCAGCGGTAAAGGCCTGGTAAAAGCAATGAGTCTGAGGGTAGACAGAGTAATATAGGAGTGAAATCAATAAAACTTAGTGACTTACTATGCTTAAGAGAAGGAAAGGAAAATGACAGATTAAATAGTAAAGGATTGTTTCCAACTTTTAAGAAAGTGGATACACGTGACCAACATTATCACGTTCCCTGTAACTGTCTGACCTCTCTCCTACTGCTCTCCCCGTCACACAAACCAGGTGTGTCGGGCCACCTCATTGTTTCTCCAATGCCAGGCACACACTCCTGCCTCATACTGAGCATGTTCTGTTTCTATCTTCCTCCATACAGCCACATGGCTTGCTCCCTCACCTACTTAAATCTTTGCTCCAATGGCACCTGTTCAGTGATGACTTCCTCAAGCATCTTGGAATTGCAACCCTTATCTTGGTTCTCCTCAGTTCTCTTTCTTGCTTTATTTTTCCTGTTTTCAACAGGATTTATCAACAACAGACACACAATTATAATTTGCTTTGTCTCTTCCACTAGAAATATGTTCCCTGAGGGGTAAGAATTTGTTAGTTTGTTTATATCACTACTGTATTCTCAGGGTAGTAGGCACTCAATAAATGTTTAATTAATTAATTATGATTACTGACTTTATATACAAAATATGGGCACAGAGCAGGAAAAATAGGTATGTATAAAATGATTGTAAGTTCATTTTTAGGTATGTTTATTTATAAGATGTCTGTGGGACGTCTAAACAGTGCTCAAAAAAAAAAAAAAGGGTTTCAGGTGGTGCCATGAAGCATATTATACCCAGAGACAATGTGTAGGAAAAAAAAAAAAGAAAAAATTATAAAACAGTGGAAATTAGGAAACAGCAATTTTTAAGGAGTGGGCAAAGAAAGAGGAGCAAGCAAAAAAACCTGAAAAGGAATAACCAAAAGGAGTAGGAAGAACATTAGAAAAGGAGGAAAACGATAATTTAAAGATGCTGAATAGTATCAAATGTAATAGAAACTAAAATAAAGAGAAGGACCCACACAATTTCATAATTAGATCAGTGTTGGCTTTGTGTAGTGTGGTTTTATATTTTTATTTTTTAAGATTTTATTTATTTATTTTTAGAGAGAGGGGAAGGAAAGGAGAAAGAAAGCAAGAGAAACATCAATATGCGAGAGATACATTGGTCGGTTGCCTCTGTTACACCCCCAGCTGGAGACCTGGCCCATACCCCAGGCATGTGCCCTGACTGGGAATTGGACCAGCAACCTTTTGGTTCCCAGGCCAGCACTCCATCCACTGAGCCACACCAGCCAGGGTGCAAGTAGTTTTAGGGGAGCACAACATAATCATAAAAATAAACACCATTTACTGAGTACCTATTTACATGCTATGCAAAGTGTTTGGTTATTAAAATATAATGGCTCTAATCCTCTCAACCACACTGCCAAGTAGCTATTCTATTATCTAAATGTTATGAAAGAAACTTAGGCTCAGAGAGGTTGAGTGCCTTATGGGTGCATAGATTAACAAGTGAAGCAACTGAGGTTTGAGTCATAATAAAAATGTACTTTCAAAATATTTTATTCATTTGATATTCTTGATATAAATTATTTTTCCAGGAACAAAAAGCTTGCCAATTTAAACACCAAAAGTCACATATTTTAAAGATCTTTGAAGAAATTTTTAAAAAACTTATACTTGATAACTGAAAAATGTCATTATGAATATCAATTGCTGTATTTATGCCTTTGGAAACTCCTGAGTTGTCTAGAGTTTTTGCTTTTATAATAATTTTTTTGTATCTGTCTTCATTTTATAATTTTTCTGCTTATGGGTCAAAAGTGCTATACATATATCATCTCAGATAAGCCTCAACGCAACCTTATGATTTGGCTTCTATTAAAAAAAAAAAGAGGTATAGAAAGGTTAAATAACTTATCCCTTGTCACACAAGCCAGTCCTAGCAGCAGTTGTAGGTCCATGAGCCACATTCTTAATTCCGACTCAGCTGTTTTTCAGGCTGATTTTCTAATGCTCTCCTTGGTCACTTTTCAGATAGCCCAAATTTCCAGATAAGTAATTGCACATGGAAATAGCATTGTCCTAAATGAACTCTGAGATATTAAACTTCCAGAAAATTTAATTGAAAAAAAAAGTTAGCCTTTAAAATTTTGGACAAAAAAGGATGCATGGGGTGTATTAAGCACAACTTTTCCTGCCTACTGTCAAATGTTTTCTAATATAGAAAATCTTCACTATTTGTGAGTTCATTCTCCTAATAGTTTAATAACTGCATTCATTTCCTATTTGCTGCCCAAATTACCACAAACTTATGGCTTAAAACAACAAAATTTATCACCTTGTTCTTCTGTAGGTTAGTAACATTGCATGGGTCTCAATAGACTGAAATCAAAGTGTTGGCAGAGCTGCACTCCTTTCTAGAGGTTCTGGAATGTCCCCTTGTCTTTTCCAGCTGTAGAGGCTGCCCACATTCCTTGACTTGTGGTTCCCTTCCTCTGTTTTCAACCCCCACAATGGCAGGTCAAGTCCTTCTCACATGAAATCGTTCTCAGCCCGCTCCTGTTCTGCCTTCCTCCCCCATTTTTAAGGGTCCTTATGATAACATAGGATCCAACTGGATAATCCAGGATTAACTCTCTATTTTAAGGTTAGCTGGTTATCAACTTTAATTCCATCTGCAACCTTAATTCCCCTTTACCAGGTAAGGTAATATACTCACAGGTTCTGGAAATTAGAGCGTAGAGATCTTTGGAGACGCATTATTCTGCGTACCATGGTAACCAAGAAAATTCTCAACTACAGCATTATGTGCTTACTATTGAAGAATGGGTATGGAGACATGTGTTTTCTATTTATTTTTCTTTACTTCTTTTTTACTGATAGAAGAAGAAGGAAAGAGATTCTAGGCTAACTGGGAAATCCTAATTTGGATTACACAATCTTATAGGAAAATTTAGACTATATTTTTAAAATTTATCTTGCAGATCTTAAAAATTATCTTCAGATACCCTCAGTCTAGGCAATAATATTTATGGTGTACTACTAGGGCCCTGAAAGGCATTTACTTTCTGTAAAAGTAGGAGTATCTTTTTGTTTGTGTTTGTCTAGTACTTCCTTCATTCTATGCCTTTGGAATTTACACTTTAGCCCAGTGTAGGCATGCCCTTTGGCCTTGAAATATACATTTATGATAAAAATTTAAGCTCTTTGAATGAAAAGCATCAAAATATCATTAATTCATCTTAAGTATGGAGTGAGGCTTGCTTGTACTGTTCAGAAATTTTATTTATTTTAGAAGAGGTAATTATCCCAACTAATTTTTACAGCAGTAGAAATACATGAGGGAAACATTTTTAAGCCATGAGTGTGGCGAAAGCTTTAGTATCATCTACTAATCATAGGTCCCCTTCCTTTCTTTCTTCCATTTCCTCTAGTTTCTCAGAAGGTGACTTCTTGAAACTTCCATTGGAAGAAGTGTAACAAGAAATTGCTAACCATAAGTTTTTAAAGCAATAATTCACAAATTACCAAATAGAGGTGGTCTCTGATATTAAGCAATAATGATAAACTAACCCTTCTTGTAACAGCAACAAACAATCTGGGTAGGAATAAACTTAAAACACAAGTAGGCTCAATATAAAGAAAACTTTGGAATTCTACTGAGAAAATACAACATAAATGGAATAACCCATTTTGTTGTTAGAATAATGTTAGTACGGGAAGGGTGATAATTATCCCAAAATTAATATATAAATATATTTACTGCAGTGGTTCTCAAAGTATGGTGCCCCCAACCAGCAGAATCAATATTACCCTTGGAATATATTAGACATAAAAATTCCCATGCCACAACCTTGACTTAGTGAATCAGAAACTCGGAAGTTGAGGACTAGCATATTATGCATTAACAATTTTTTCACTCAATTCTGATTGATGTAAAAATTCAGATCATTGTTTTAATGTAATCTCACTAAAGTAACAATAGTATTTTTCCTTAAAAGGAAAACAGAACTAGACAAGCTTACCCTAAAGGTCAAATGAAAAAATAAACACTAAAAGTTTTGCACTAGACAGTAATATTTAAAAAACTATGTTTCAATCACTATGCTGTATACCTGAAACTAACATAATATTGAATGTCAACTGTAATTAAAAACTTAAAAAAATTAAAAAAGTTGGCAATAAAGGAGACAATTTATCAAAGAAATCAATGGAAAAGAATAAAGAGTACAGAAATGTTCTCTATACATAAAAGAATTTAGTACCTAACAAGAGTGGCATTTTAAAATCGGCAATGGTGCAGAGACAACTGCTTAGCATGCACAAACAACAAACCAGTCAAATAAATACATAAATGGAACAATAAGTTTCTGGAAGAAGTTATGGGTACATTTTTATAAATTGAGAAGCAAACCCCTTCCTACTAAGCAAGTCATAAAACCATGGGAGGACTGGAAAATTTGACTGTTTTAAAAAGTTAACATAGAAAAATATTGCCAATTATGCCAAATAATCAACTAGAGAAAGAAATATTTGTAATATATAGAACAGACCAACAGTCTAATTTCCTTAACTGACAAAGAGCTGTTACAAATCTAAAACTCCATAAAAAAATGAGTAAAGAATATAAAAAATGTTAACTTTAGGAGAG
Source organism: Pteronotus mesoamericanus (assembly GCF_021234165.1). NCBI lineage: Eukaryota > Metazoa > Chordata > Mammalia > Chiroptera > Mormoopidae > Pteronotus > Pteronotus mesoamericanus. The sequence continues at coordinate 12,474,129 of NW_026555325.1, read as the reverse complement.
GTGTGTGTGCTGGGTGGAAGAAGAAGATTTATAAAAAGATGAAAAGGTATTATAATGGAGGTAAATTAAAACAATAAAGAGACTTTTCTTCATCTTTAAAATGGCAAAATGTTTGCTAATACAATGTGGTAAGGATCAGGAGAAACAACATTCTGCTTTACTACAGACAAAGGTATAAACTGATGGAACATCACTAGAGAGGCAATTTAACAACAGTCATCAAAATTTAAACACAAATACACCTTATATTTCATAGGTAGAAATTTATCCTATAGTAATAGCAGCACACATGGTCAGATACAAATGCAATAATGTTGTCTCTATCATTGTTTGAAATAACAAAATAGTAGACCAACCCAAATACTCGTTTCTAGAAAATGTGCAAATAATAGGACTATCCAGCCATGGAATATCAAACAATGACAAACTGAGATAATTACATGTATCAGTATGAATCAGTATGTAAGATAAATTACCAAGTGATTAAAGTGGTGAAGAATATACAGTATATTTCTATATGTATGAAAGAAAATATAGATCTTATTTCTATATACATACACGGTTCTCTAGGTATATATTTATGAAGGATGCACAGTAACTGGTATTACTAGCTAATATTCTGTTTGGAATTGAGGAACTAGGTATTTGTAAATAAATATCTTTATTTACAATAATCTTTTATTCTATTTGTACTATCTGAATTTTTATAAAATCACAGCTCAATATTTGGAATGGTAGCATAAAGATCTCCAAAAACAGTTTCTGAATAAAATAATGACAACACTGGCAAAAACTGCCAAAATAAATCACCTTTTTCAAGACTCTGAGAATTAAGGGCTCACAACAACACAAGGATTGTTTATTCAAGGAAAATGGCTAAATCTTGGTAAGAAGAACAAATCTTGTTGCACAATCCCCTTCCCCTCTCAGGGCCTAGAGTAGCACTGAAAACCAAGAGCCTCACAACTCTGGTAGCTCCACTTAAAAGATGAGGATAGGCTTGAGCTCCCCACAGTGTCCATCCACAGAGAACTGTCACTGTTGACTTACCTGGCAGCTCACTCAATGGCTCCATTTTCAGGGCACTTCATTTCACCTGACTTGGAGCTACCTCTGTGAGAGCAGTTCTAGTCCCAGGGCGCTGGTTGAAAACAACCAGTGGCAATTATTAAACAGTGAAGCTGTTGGAGGTGGCTTTAACAGTTGGGGCTTATCAAGGCTGATCAAAAAATGAAAGGGAAAACTGGGGAATGAGATAACCACATGGGACTACAGAAATTTCCAACATATTCTTGGGACACTGGCAGGTCATGCACATTCAGGGGCTTTGTGCATGACCGTGAGAGATATGAGAAGGCTCAAAGCTCTCCTCTATGGTTGACTTTGAGCCTCTGTGCAAGGAGAAAGTGAAGGCTAAGGCTAAGGCAGAGTTTGTAAACTGCCTGGTGGAGCACTGAGGTCATGCACAACACATACATGAAGCCTGTTGGCAAAGTCTGAGAGACTCATTAGTTCATCTTGCATCAATCATTAGCTGACTACAAAGGTAACAAAGCAAAGGCTTTAGTTGCCACACAGAACAAATAACACAGACTTTACAGGAAAAAAACACTTAAAAAACAAAGAGTAACGACAACAAAATCAAATAACAACAATAATAAATCCTAGCGAAGAAGGCATCTTATTTCTGGAGTTGGCAAATTATTTAAAATTTCCAATTTCAACAAAAAGTATGAGATATGCAAAAAGAAAAGTATGGCCCATAAGCATAAAAATAGCAATCAGTAGATATTGTCCCTGAGGAAGGCCAAAAGTTGGAATTATTAGACAAAGATTTTAAAAAATCACCTGTAATAAATAATATTAAAAAAATTAATAGAAGCCATGTCTAAGAATTCAAGGAAAGTATGCAAATGATGTCTCATCAAATAAAAATAACAATAAAGATATAAATTTAAAAAAAATCACAGAAATTCTGGTATTGAAAAGTACAACTGAAATGAAAACCTTCATTAGCCTAAACAGCATTATTCGAATTGGCAGAAGGAATTAGTTAACTTGAAGACAATGAAATGAAGACAGGTCAACTGAGATCATCCAGTATGAGAAGCGGAAAGTATTTTAAAAAAATTAACAGAGCCCCAAACCTGTGGGATACCATGGAGCATCCCATGCATAATGGGAACCCCAGGAAGAGAGGACAGAAAGAAAGGAGCAGAAAAAATTTTAAGAAATAATGACTGAAAACTTCCCAAATAAAAATCACACACATACAAAAGCATTAATTTTAAAATCTAAGCTCAACAAACTCAAGTACAATAAACTCAAAGATATCTGCACTCAAGTACATCATAGTCAAAATGTCAATGACAAAGACAAAAGATAATCTTGAAAATAGCAATGGAAAATATACCCATGATGTACAAGGGATCCTCAATCAGAGTAAAGGCTGATTTCTCATTAGAAACTAAGAGACCAAATGGCTTTAGAAGATATATCCAAAATTCTGAAAGAAAAAGATTGTTAACAAAGAATCTTATATCCACCAAAACTATTTGTTGAAAATGAAAAAGAAATGGCGATATTTCCAGAGAAACAAAAATTTAGAGAATGTATTGTTAGTAACTCTGCCCGAGAGATAAAGAAGGGAATCCTTCAGGCCAACACTAGACAATAACTGTAATCTATATAAAGAAACAAAGAGTACCAGTAAATGTAATTACATAGGTATATATAAAATTCATTGTAACCCTTTTCTTTCTATATTATATAAAAGACAGATGTATAATTTTAAAACTGTGTTGATGGATATTTAATGTATAAAAATGTAATTTATATGACAATAATAGTACAAGGTATAGAGGAGGGAATGGATCTATGTTGGAGCAAATTTTTGTAATGAAATTAAAGTGGCTTTAATCTAAATTCAATTGTTTTAGATTAAGATGCTGATTATAATCACCAGGGAAACCATTAAGAAAATATACCTAAAACATACAGTAAAAGAAACAAATACATTAAGGTGGTAAAATAAAAAAACCCCCAAATCTATGAAACACAAAAGAAGGCAATAAAGAAGGAACAGAAGGGAAAAAGGACATAGGAAACACAGACAACAAATAGCCATATGGCAGATGTAATTCTTACCTTATCAGTAGTAACACTCTACATAAATGAAATAAATCAAAAGTCAGACAATGGAACAATAAACACAAAAACATGATCCAACTATATAGTGTCTATAAGAGGTACAATTTAGATCCAGATAAAAATAAGTTAAAAATAAAAAGATTAAAAAAAATATGCCCATACAAACTGTAACTAAAAGAGAGCTGGAGTGGATATGATAATATCAAACCAAAGAGACCTTAAGATAGTATTTTATTCCTAGGGACAAAGAAAACATTTTATCATAATAAAAAAGAAATAGTCAAGCTACCAGAAAGGCATAACTCCTGTAAGCCCTTCCAAAAAAGTGGAGGGAAAAATAGACAACTGAACAATAATAGTTAGAGATGTCATTATTCCATTTTCAATAATATAACAGACAGAATAACCAGGCAGAAGATCAACAGGGAAATGGAGACTTGAATAATACTAAAAATGAACTGACCTAAGAGGTCTATAGAATAGTCCACCCAACAACAGTAGAATATCATTATTCTCAGTTGCATATGGAAACTCACAAATATGTAAAAAGGAAATGATATATTTCTAAACAATCAATGAATCAAATAAAATATCACAAGCAAAATTAGAAAATATTTTAAATAAGTAAAAATGTAAAAATACACCAAAACTAATGGGATTCAACAAAAGTTAGAGTTTAAAGGGAAATTTAATGTAAATGCCTAATTAAAAAAAAATCTCAAGCCAAATGAGGAATAAAAAAGATTAAAATGGAAAAAAATACTATAAACGACTGTATATAAAGGAATTAGATAACCTACATATAAAATGGGTATTCATTAAAAGACCTTTTGTTGTTTTTAAATGTTTCTGTATATACGGTCTTCAAAATGTCAAATCAACATACAATTAACTAACTCTTGCTTTCATTAAAGGTAAGACATATTTTAAAATTGATTTTATTTTTATTAAGGTAATACCTTTATGTAGTTTTTATATAAGGTAAAATATTACAAGGCTTATAGCAAAAGGCAACATTCTTCTGCTGCAGCCCTCTCTATATCCTCAGAGGTAATCATTCTTACACCTCTTATTTCATTTATCAATTTTAAACACTATTGGTAGACTCCCAATCATACATGAAGATTTAACTCTTTGGTATCCTATCCTACATTTCTCCCAACTCTATGCTAAAACAATGTTTTAATTTTGGGTTAAATAGCCAATGTTACATTATCATAACTTGCAAACATTGTAGACAAAGAAGTTAACTAGGACAATGTTTATTGTTTCTTCTGGAGTTAATAGCTGCCTCATTTTTCCACTTTCCTAGTTTTCCTATGTATTTAATACAATTAGTATGTACTCCTTCAACATCATTGCCATATATGTATATATGAATAAATATTTTTTTTCCTAAATGCAGAAATGTACAAATTTCTTTTGTTTCCTGGGGAGATTCTTCCAAAAGTCTCCCTTTTTAAGAGAACAATCTGAAACTGGTTGCCCTCTTGGTTTGCTAAATAGTAGCCACGCTGATACATGGAATGCCATTTTCAGTTGTTTGTCTTTCTCTTAATTTACTTAATTATCTACATAAATCACATTCTCCAGTAATTTCCTAAAAATCCTTCCATGGAAAGTATTTTATGGGGGGTAGCCACAGGGAATATCCTTTTTATTCTACTACCACACTTGATTTGGCTGTGTATAAAATTCTAAGTAATAAAAATGTTTCCCTGACAATTTTAAAGAAATTGTGCCACAGTGTAAGTAGTACAGAAGTCTAATGCCATTCTACTCCATTGAATGTGAACTATCCCCCATCCTTTGCTCTTGAGAAGCTCTTATAATCTTTTCTTTACTCTTGGTATGCTGAAATTTTGTGGTGATTTTCTGTGGTGTGGGTATTTTTCATTTACTGGGCTAGATATGCAGTGGGCTTTTCCAATGCGAAGGTTCATATCTTTCTGTTCTGAGAATCTTAAAAAAAATATTATTTCTCAGTTAATTTCTTGTTCACTCTACTTTTCTGCTCTTCCTTTTTGGGACTCCTATTTTCAATATGATGGTCCTCCTGTGTTGAACCTTGAATTTCATATTTTTTTCTTTTATTTTTTGTTTACTCATTCCTTCTTTTTTACTTTCTAGGAGTTCCCTTTAACTTTCTCTTCTAGACTATTTAAGTTTATAATTAAATTTTGTCTTACTATATTTTAAATTTCAAAGGTCTGTAATGGGGCACAGCCAGGCCCCGCCCCCCCACCAAAGGGTATTTTGTAACAGAGTCCAGAGATTGGGGTGTCCAAGAAAAATATATTCTCCCCACCCGAGGGCGGGCCGCCATGGGGGATCGGAGCCTTGAGCAGGGCCATTGAGAAGTCAGTTTGCATGTCAATAACAGGATAGCTTCCTTCCTCATTTGTAAAGAGGATTATTTGGCATATCACCAAAGCTAATCAGGAAGGTTTAAAAGACTTAATACAGAATGTAACTGGGAGAGAAAGAGGAGAGACAGGGTCTTGCAGGAGAGAGGGAGAGACACAGACTCTGGGGAACAGTGTGAAGACCACGCGGGAAGAAAGAGGGGAGAAAGGACTCTTGCTGGTGGGCCAGGAGAAGGTGCCACATGGTTATGGATTAAGAGCTGGAGATCGCGGTGACGCAGTGGATGGTGCCGAGCCCCGGACTTCTGTTCTTTTCCTTCTGAAGGACGGTACCCCTGACTGGCCTGACTGGCCTAACTGGGCAAAGAGGGGAAGGCAGGGCGGTGTGTGTGCTGGTGGTTTTGAGGTTTAAGGGTGACATTTAGCCATTAATCAAACCTGTATAACTTTTGAATAAATAGTTCCTTTTCCTTCTCACCAACTCTGCTATTCAGAGCCATAATTTCAAGGGCGGCCGGCAAAGGACCCACAACCGAGGGGTCCCAGGTTAGGAGGGTGTCGTTTCGGTAATAGCATCTGGGCACCGCCCCCCCACGACGGGTCCTTTTATTCGGTGACAGGTCTGCCTTTTTTGATTTTAAAAGTTTAAATAGTACATTATCCTTGTGTAATGGATTCAATATTTTCTCTTAACTCTTTGAGGACATAGTTTGTTTTATAGGTTCCCCCCCCCATCTTATTTATGTTTTTGTTTTCTGCTTTTGCATTTTAATCTTCTAGCTAGCATCAGTGTCAGTTTCCTCTAGATCTCACTGTACTGTTTGTTTAAGGTTTATTATATTTTTCACATTGGAGAGTTTCCTTAAATTATTGGACAATTGTTGGAGTGAACTGTTGGACATTCAATCTTAAGTATGAAGCACCAAAAGTAAGTAGGGTGTATCAGTACAACTTGTCAACTCTTGTGCTTCATTGAGAGTTAATCAGGCTCATCAGATAAGATGTCCTATCTGCAGGAGGATCTCCAAGTGTCAGGTTCTGAAGATCTCTTGCTCTGGGGGATATTCAATAGCCTCAATAGTAAAGTGCTACTTCCTTACTTTGTTTTACAGTACAGGTTGACACTCTTTCTACAGAATTTCCAAAACCCACAGCCGTGTCAAGAATAATTCATAAATACATTCACCTAACCTAACCTAATTAACTCTGATTATAATTTTAAATGATTTGTCAACTTAAAATGCTTTAGCCAAAATAAAGTTCAAACTAAGATATTTTCCCTATATATGTTAGACATGTTTTATACATCCTTCTTACCTCTCAATGCATTAGGAAAAGAGTACTTTGAACAACACAGCATTTTAAAATTCAAGTTTAGATAACTTTGATTAAGATAAATATAGAAAGAGAAGGGATTTGGCTATCATGCCAAATAAATTATCTTATTTTGCAAAACAGGAAACAACAATTGAATCATTCCATCAGGAGATTCAGTAATTAGAGAATTGTGACTAGTTAACTAGATGGGATGCCAAAATGTGATTAGCCTTAAAAAGTGGCCAAATGTATAAAGCTATGCACAATGCAACATTCTTTTTTTGTGCTTTTGCTTAAACAACCTACACTGTTACAGTATTTAATCAATACTAAAATTATCAATGGTGCTTTTGATTTAGTTATGTAAACAATGCATTCTTTTTCTAAAATTCAAAGCAAAAATTCATTGTTATTACACATGAACACATGAAATGCTTTTGGGACAAAACTTAACTCACAAGTCCAGTGTGATATGATAAAAAGAACACTGAAATGGAAATAAAGGAATCTGCGTTGTCATTTGTTACTAATATTTTGAACCTGGGCAAATTATTTAAAACCTCTTTGGCCTCAGCTTCCTCCATTACAAAATAAAAGCATCAGAGTAGATAATCTGTAAGGGCCTCTCTAGTGGCGAAAGTTTTATTACTTTAATGTAACTATTTTCACAGCAAAAATATTATTTGCTAATTGATTATTTGAGCGATGGACTTAGTTTTACAATACTGATGCTTAGGTTCTGTCACGATTCTCCTCGGTCACCATTTCTCCTACCATGGAGTAACAGCTTCACCTTGCGCGCTGCTGCTCCATGGCGTGCTGGGGCCCACCACCCCGGGCAAGAGCAGAAACCAAAGAACAGTGGTGAGTCCGTGCACAGCCAGAGAATGAACTGAGTGACAATGGGAAGAGAAGGGTCGTGAGAGTCTAATATTGAAAAAGTCATTCTGAGAGGAAGGGAACAAGAATGACCGGGTCTGCACTTCAGGTGGTCTAGGGAAAGCAGACATAAAAAAGACACAATTGATGACTATTTTCTCTGCATATACCAAGGCCTAGCTTTTTAATGTTCTTGCCTCAGAGACCAAGTAACTATCATATTTCTATATTGCCTTTAAAAAGTTTAAAGAAATCATTTTGGGACAATAGGCTCAGGAAATCAACTTTTTCTCTTGCACCAACTCATCCTCCAAGCTCAGATTCTAATTTTATAATTTATAGGTAATCCACAGAGTGCAAAGCTAGTTTTAAAGTTTTTTAAAAATCGTAATTCAAAAAATTCAATTCTTGTAAAGGAACATATAAAAGTGTTTTTCAAGTAATATATTAATGAAGTTACAGTATGAATTAAGCTTTTAAAAAGAAACAAAATATAACACTAAAAATTTCTGAGCTTTGCGTCCCTCCAAAAAGGGATGTATTTAAATGGTCGTTGCCTCAACCTGAAACCCCTATCAGTTAATAATTCTTCCAAAATAAATAACTTGTGAAATTTCAAAATATGATGTTTTCACAGTCATTTCTAAAAGGGTTAATCTTGTGAAGTTAGGCAAACAAAATTTAGGGATTTGAATTATGTACTTTCTCTCCCTTGTCTTCCATATCCATTCAAATAGTAGGTCATATATGTTGAGCTTCTATATCCCAAGCATTTGAATTCTCCTTTGCATTCCTACAGCCTTAACTAGTTTAAAGTCACCATTTCTTGATCAGGTTAGTGCAACAGCTTCCTAACCAACCACTTCCTACAAATCTCCCCATTATTTTCGTTAGGCAATAGCCTAACTTAAATAAAGGTATAAGTTATGTCATGTAGCTACATGCTACATTCTAAAAAGTTATGTGGCCATGACATTTAAATGAAAGAAAATTACTTGATAAAATATAATTTTCTATATTCTGATTGAAATTTAAGCCTAAACTTTGTGACAGACTGCCTAGATTTAAATGTGATTGTGGACAAGTATCTGTCTTTAAAGTACCTTTACTTTTCACATCCATAAAATTGGCAGAGGCTGGAGGCGTTGTCGCTGACAGGCCAGAGGGTACCACCAAAACTCCCAGGGCCCTGGAAAATCCTGGCCTTTGTAAGAACATGCCCATGTCTATATTCTGGCTGATGTTTGTGGAAGACCTTCTAAACATTCATAACGACAGTCAAAGTTGCCCTCTATTCCTTAGGAGAACTTTAACCCAAATAATCCCGTTGCCTTAAGAAATGGTGAGTAGGTTTGCCAGTTGAAATATTTAAAGCTTACAGAGCATCTGCCTGGTCTCTTACCACTCAAAGTCTGCAAAGAACCATTATTAGACAACGGAATATAATAATGAACCTAAGGGGTCCCAATAATCAGAGAAAAATACAAAACAAAAACAAAAACAAAACAAAACAAAAAACCCCTGAGCACTGGGAAGCACCTAGTGGAAGGAATTGTTGGAGCAAGAGGGAAAAAAAAACCAATATTAATAACAGTAATACAGAATAGTAATTAGCTTTAAAACATATTCTGGAATTTTAGAAATCTTATTTTTGAATTTAAAAATAGAAGAAATAAATTAAGTACCTGTTGAGCTCAGAGTTACCGGCTTGTAAGACCAAGTGGAAGAAATATCTCAAAATATGGAGCAACTATACAAAGAGAGAAACTCTTGGGGTTATAGACTTGGAAAATAACTCCAAGAGAAATTTCAGGGAAGGAAGATAATCACAAGAAAAAATATGGGGGTTAGGAATAAAGAAATAACACAAGTAAAGTTCCCTGATTTGAAGAATTGAGCTTGTGAATGAAAGGACTCAGTAAGTTCTAGGTAGATTAATCAAAGTAAGGCATACAACTAGATATAGTTTGGTAATATTCCCATATTACAATGAGTAAGAGAAAAATATTGCAAATTTCCAAAAGGAAGTAACAGGTTAGTTAGGGAAAAAAAATGAATCAGATGGAGATCTTACTTCTCAACTACCACATTTGAAGCTGAAAGATACTGGAAAACTGAAGACAGAGAAAGAGGTCATCGACTATTCTGTGCCTAATTAGATTATCACTGATCTTGCAGGTCAGAAGAAAGAATTGTGGCTATTCAAAGATGAGAGACAATACCACTCCTCTAGACCCCATGTGATGAAAATACTCAAAAAAGTACAACCAGACAACATAGGAATCAGAGTGGAAATCTCAAGATAGATGATGAATAAAAAACAGTTCAATTAACCTTGCAATATGCATGCTAAAACTAAATGGCTAATGATTGTCTGACTGGGAATTTGTAATATAACTGTGATGTAAGGATTCATAAAATAGAAAAGACATGGCAAAGGAAAAATCTAATAAATCTGGAACCCAAAGTACTGAATGAACTACATTAGCAAAATCAAAGAGTTGGAAGGGGGCTAAAGGAAAGTAACCTAATGGCCTCATTTAGGAAGGGGAATAGATTGGAAATTCTAACATTCTCAAGGTTTCATCTAGGAAAGGAGAACAGGATACATTGGTGGACAGTTTATTTGGTTTCTGGTTTTCACATATTGTAGAGAAATATCTTAGTTAATGAGTAACAGAATTTAAAAAGCACATTATTTACAGATTTACAGGCACTAAGGAAGATAACAGAGCACTAAAAAATGAAATTAATAGTAAATTGAACAAATTGGTAAAAAGAAAAGGAAAAAGGGCAAATAAAATGAAGTAAATAATGAATGTCAAGTAATAGAAAAAACAATGAAAAATTATTTGTCACTTTAGTTGTGAGGATTTAGAAATCACAAATAAGAGGATTTCTCTTAAAATAGAGGGAGTTTCAGAATGGGTTAAAAAGCAAACCCAACTATATGGCATTTTATAAAAACATACTTAAAAATTACTAAGTATCTTTCTTGTTTTAGTGCCAAGAATTTAAAAATATAAATATATATGTATATCGCTGTATCTGTCTATCATTAGGAAAAGTAAAAACTGGGAATAAGTAAAATCAAATTTAGTTCAAAGACTGGGTGATACATGGCATTTTGCAAAAGTGTTTTTTCATATTCCAGAATCTTTACAAAAAATATTTCTTTTATGACATTTGTGGCAATTTGGACACTACCCTCACTACCCTTACTTGGCAAATAAATTTTCCTACTGCAATGTGAACTTTGGGACAATTATTTTTCTCTTCAAAATAAGTTAAAATAGTATGTTTAGCTTGCTTTTTTTGAAAATACTATGGTTTTATTTAAACATACTATTTTCTATATTTGACAACCAAAATGACAAGAAAAACAAGAAAACAAAGAAATGTCGGACTAGGAAAGCTTATCCAAATGGAAATAACAACTTCGAGATAAATAAGGGCAAATTCATACCTCAATATTCTGCTGAGGATAATTTATTTGGAATGTTATAATTTGTAAATCTAAGGTTTATAAGGTAAACTGCAATACCAAATCTCTTAAAATATGAAAAATGAAAGTATACTCTACCCTAAATGATATATTACCCGAAGAAAATTTATACAAAATTTGTTCTAAAAATATAATATGCATGCTGATTTAAGAGGTGAAGAAACAAAAATTAAATTATTATTGAATCTCAGGAATAGCAGAGGGAAACTTTTTGGTTTCCTTTATAAGTGATTGCATAATCCCTCCAAATTATGTATTCTGACACAGATGCTAGCTGTGAATTTTTTTCTTTAAAGTAACATTTTGGTACAGTACTATCAATATTCCCACTTTCCAATAAAAAACTATGTTGTTAATCATGAACCATCCAATTATTATTTTTTAATTGTCACCCGAAGACATGCTCATTGATTTCAGAGAGGGAAAAGGAGAGAGAGAGACAGGGAAAGAAACATCTACGTGAGAGAGAAACATTGATGGGTTGCCTCTAGCAAGCGCCCTGACTTGGGGACTGAACCAGCGGGTATGTGCCCTGAGCAGGAATCGAACCTGTGACCTTTAGGTTTATGGGATGATACTCCAACCTACTAAGCCACACAGTCCAGGGCCAATCCAATTACTTTTTAAGTAGCAAACATAGTATATGAATACATAAGATACGTTACATTAATAAAATAATCATACAGTTAACGTTTCACTGTTTCATGGATTTCATGTAAATGAATGGTCTTATGTAAATACCTGAATGTGCCTATAAAAGAACATAGTCACTAAAGCCTACAAAACCTGGTTCTGGTTAGAAAGAAATCATATTAGATTTTAATATTCCGGCAAAAATCCAAAATATATTGAAAAATGATGTATGACTCATTGATGATTTAAAATATTTACCAGTCTACCCTCATTGAACCTGGATGAAGATACTGGTAACAGTTTAAATCTTACTTTCACTCCTGCATAACTTTCTCAAAGATTTGTTTGGGAACTGTCTCATGCTTAGTCACCATCCAAATATGATTTTATGAGCAAAAGCAGTTAGCTATTTTTGTGTTATGTAAGATGAGAAAAGATGTATGAGTATTCATTTTTAGGCAACATAATTTGATTTTTATGCTTATTCAATATCAAAAAAGCAGTTCAGTTTTACATTTTAGAACTGCCATATGGATGTACTTCACTGAGGATCCATTCCTGTAGAAAGCCTAGAGAACTTCTGTTTACAATAAGAGATAAAAGCAAGAATATAATTCATGCATTGCCTGTGAATATTTAATTTCATTCCAGTTTTTGAACAGTAGATTCTAACAGTAGACTAAGGGGTCTTAGTCTCTAAACACATGAAGGAGCAGATCCTAAAAAAACACAATACTGCATTTATTAATCTTTTTTGTAGTCCTCTAATAGTTTTTGACAACTATTGAGCACTTCCAATGTGCTGGGTATTGTGCTCAGTGCATTATCTAATTTAATCCCAATAACAGACCTATGTGGCAAACATACTTATTCTCATTTTACTACTGAGGAAATAAACTTGAAAAGGCACATAGATAGAATCTTGGCTTACGTCTGACATCAAAGCTCTTCCTCTAAAATGATGTGAAGGTCATTTATCAAAAAACATTTAACACTAAGATGATGATGTGCAAAGTATGCATTAGTGAATACCCAAAAAGAATGCCCCCCGCCACATCCTCCCACACATACCCCTTTGCTGAAGAGCTCATCATGCTGAAAAGATACAATAATATCTCACTCATCTGGAATAATCAAGGAATTACAAACCTTAGGTAAACAGGATTTTTTCCAGATAATTAAAACATATAGCAATCTATTTACCATTTAAAATATTTAAGGGGCTTTTTAAAATACAGTAAGTTCTAATTTAACATGTTGATAGGTTCTTGGGACTGTGGTGAAAAACCACCTAAAACAAAATCAATTTTACCATAGACAAATTATGTTAAGTATCTAATGGCATCTCATCAACATTATCATGAAACAACATGAAAAGAAATGATGTACTGGAGGACTTGCTGTACACATAATACATCTTCCTATACTTTTAATAGAATGAAAATTTAAGGATAATAAAATGTTTCTTGAAAACGTTTCTTGATAATGGAAGTGTATTCTTACAAAAATTAGAATTTTTTCTGGTTAACAAATTCAGTGAATGTGCTACAACTATAGTGATGGCCTTGGCTGTCAATGAGTGTAGAGCTCCCTGCCCTACTGTATGAAAAAGGACCCGATGACCAAGCTTTTTGATTTCTTAAATATTTTCTTTTTCATCTTATTCGTTGCCTACTGTAAGCATGCTTTCTCCTCCTGGTATGCCCCTCACTCCATTAAAAAAAAAAAAATCCCTAAACAACTGCAGATTGGGAAATAGAAAAACCAGTGGATCTTTCAACCCTCCTAACTTCATTTCTCTCTTTTATCTATTCATTTAAGTACCATGTAGCTATTGTAGGTGCCAGGCACTCTAATAAATGCTGGTTGGAATTAGATTTTATGTTATAAAAATCTATGAAAATGACTGATAAATAACTTCTTTAAAATATTAACAGTTTTGTCATTGGGATACACAGCTTAGTGACAGAAATTACAGTGAGAAAGCATCTACCAAATAGGGTTAGTTTACAAAGTCTTCACTTTGGCCTTATACTTCTTGAGTGTAAAATAGATGGTATCTCTTTTCAGGTAAAAATAATGACATTGTGATAATGTAAAAGGTGCAGGAGCAGAGGAACCCCAAACAGAATGTGAATGTAGATGAAGGCATCTGTATAAACAAGAGCAGAGAGGAAACCCTTGAAGCGTCTGATTATGATGATATCATAACATAATCACATAACCCTAATATAATCTTGAGGTAAGTGAGAAGCCACTTCCATTGGGCTACTGAGACCTATCCCCACAGTTTTCTTTAGGTCTTAGATTCTTCTTGGCAATGCTTCATTAAATCACATAGCTGCTGCTGCTGCTGGTGGTCCCAGATCCACATTTTGTTAAATACAGTAGTTCCTCCCAGTCTTCAGTTTTGCTTTCTGCAGTTTCATTTACCACTGGTCAACCACAGTCCGAAAATATTAAATAGAAAAATCCCAGAAACAAACAATTCATAAATTTTGAACTGTGTTTTCTAGGTATCATGATGAAATCTTGCCTGGGATGTTAATCATCCCTTTGTCCAGCATATCCACCTCATTTCATCTCATCACATAGGCATTATATCCTCTTACAACATCACAAGAAGGGTGAGTGCAGTACAATAAGATAGTCTGAGAGGGAGGGACCACATTCACATAACTTTTACTATAGTATATTATTATAATTGTTCCATTTTTGTTTTAATCTTTTACTATGCCTAATTTACAAATTAAACTTTGCCACAGGTATGTATGCATTAGAAAAAAACATAGTATATATAGGATTTGGTATTATTCTTGGTTTCAGGCATTCATTGGGGTATCACCCGCAAATAAGGGGGGCTACTATACAATTATTATAGGAGACCATGGTAAAAATAATATCAGTGTTACACTTGAAAAAGAAACATAAGGTTGTATACAAATAAGGAAAAGAGAAAGGCTGTGTCAGTCAGGTATGACCTGAATATGTGGGTTTGGGTTTCACACTATGCTTCCCTTACTACTTATAAAATAATCACACACATGCTTATCAGTAAAACATGGATTTCTCAGCCTTATTCAAGATTTACTAAATTAGAAAATCTAGGGCTAAAGTCGAAGAATCTCCATTTTTAAAAAATTCGCTTCTTGAAGCTTTATTAGAAATAATATACCCTTACAAGTAAGTTAAAATAGATTTTCTATCTTTTATACAAAGGCCATTTGTTCACTCAGGATTTATGGAACCCTTATTACATGTCACACAGGTTGGCAGTATAAAGATGGCTACGAGAGAGTCCCTGCACTAAAAAAGCTGAGTCTAATGTTTTTAAAGGCAGTAAAATCAACAGTTTTTTCACTTAATAAACTCAAATTAATTTCTATTTTATAACATGGACAACTGATCATTGCAATTAGTTGATACTATAATTTTACCCATAAATCCTCTTTAAAAAACAGCATCAGAAAATCAAGAAGGTGGAGGAGTGAATGGAAGTCACACTGACCTCCTCCCAGGACCAACCTGGAATTACAACTAAATTGTGGAGAAATCACCTGGAACGAACAACTAAACAATAGCGAGAAAGGAGTTCTATAACCTCAGACAGAAAGAAGAATCAGCTTTAGCACAACCTAACTAGTAAGGACTGTGGTAGAGACTCAAGAAGGCAGGCAGGGCGTCCATGGGCAGCAGCACAAGAAGGATATTGAAACTGTCAGTTGGATTCCCTTGAGATGAGTGGGGTCTGAACCATAAGTGGGGATCTCCAGCCTACAGCACCAGAGCCCAAAAAGTATACAGATAACAACCAGCTGTGAAAGCAGCAGGGTTGCTCTCTCCCTGAGAGAGGTGGCTGGGGATGCAGAGAGCCTTTTAAAGGACCAATGCATAAATTTTTACTTGCAGTCACTTACCCTGGTCTCCAGCAAAAGTGGGGGCAGAGTGGGCTAGAGACGCCTGAGGAGAAACTGGGGAAGGAAGCTTTGGGGAGAACTGAGAGAGTAGCCCAATAAGTCCTACTCCAAGACACATCATAATTAAAATAGCAAACATCAAAGACAAAGAACCCTAAAGGCAGCAAGCGAGAAAGAGGTAGTAATATGTAAGGGAGCTGCAGTACAGCTAGCAGCTGACTTCTCAACAGAAATACTACAAGCTAGAAGGGAATGGCAAGAAATATTCTAAGTCATGAAAAGCAAAGGCCTGCAACCAAGACTGCTCTACCCAGCAAGGCTCTCAATTAAATGGAAGGTGAAATAAGTAGTTTCCCAGACAAAAGAAGGCTAAAAGAATACACCTCCACCAAACCAGCATTGCAAGATATACTAAAGGGACTGCTTTAAGAAGATGAAGAAAAAGAGTCCATGAATATCCAGTTCCTTTCACAGTCACCAATACTTGATATTACCAATATTTTTAATACTTATTAATCTGATTGTGACAATGATGTTATTATAATTGTTACTTTATTTGTTGAAACTAAACCAGTTTTTGTATATTTTTTGCCTATTTCTATTATTTTTTAAAAAAATTTTAAATGACTTTTTGATATTCTTTATCCATTTTTTGACTAAATATTTGAAGAATTTTTTTCCCTAAAAAAAAAAAACCCCAAGTATTAACCCTTTTTTAGATGTGTTGCACATACTTTCCTCTTCTATTCCTTGTCCTTTAACTTTTTTTATATGTATATTACTGTATAGCCTTAAATGTTTAATATAGTCATATTGTCAATATTTTACTTTGTAGTTTCTGGGTTTGAATATTTTACTTCAGGGTAAGAAAAATATTATTTTATATTTTCTCCTAAAACTTCTTAGATTTTACATATTGATTTTTAAATCACCTGAACATTTTTTGTATAATGTGTGAAATAGGGCTCTATATTTGTTTTAGTTCAAGTAATAGGATCCATGCACCTTATTTGTTGAATAAGTGTTATTTTCTCCATTGATTTGAAATATCAATTTAATCATATGTTACATTGTTAGACAGATATATACGTTTGTTTCTAGAATGCTCATTTTATTTCATTGATCTACTTGATTATTTCTATGCTGGTGTCATGTTGTTTTAATGCTGACTTTATAAGGGATTTAAAATTTTTAATATTTTGTAATGGATTTTCACATTTAAAATAAATAAATAAATGAATGAATAAATAAATAAAAATCAGTTGCATTAAAAAAAAAGAAAGGAAGAAGGAACTCCTACCTTTTGTGACAGCATGGATGGAACTGGAGAATATTATGCTAAGTGAAACAAGCCAGTTGGTGAAAGACAAACAACATATGATCTCACCTATATGTGGAATCTATCTAACAAAATAAACTAACAAACAAAATAAACCACAGGCATGGAAACATGGAGCAGACTGAAAGTGACCAGAGGGGATGGGGAAGGAGGACAATGGTGGAAAGAAGGAGAAGAGACCAGACAAAGAACATGTATGAGTGGCCCATGGACATGGACAACAGAGAATTGACTGTAGAGGGAATTGTGGAGAAATCACCTGGAACGAACAACTAAACAATATGGGCGGAGGAGGGCCAAGGGGGAAAAATTGAGACAACTGTAATAGAATAAACATGATTAAAAATAATAATATAATAATAACATCAAAGTAAGTCCTTTTGAGTGTCCTTTACACTGCATTTTATGACAAAGAAATTCTCATTCCTCTCTTACTATGAGGAAATGCGATGTTATGAATGAACACAGTTTGAAGGTATGTGAAGCTTCACTTATTACTAAGTGCCCAAACTGTTTTGACACGAATTACCTTTGGTGAGCTTTCTAAACTATAGTACACATTAGCTAGTCACCCCAATCATGCCCAGGAGAATCATTCATCATTAAATTACTAAGTAATTTATTACTAAGGAATTCACTTAGTAAATTTCCTGCTGCTCACTCTGGAGCATGGTACATGAGAAAGAGCTGGATGGAAAATCAAGGCTTGCAACTTGGCAGGTCTATCCTTGGGATTTTTGATCAGAGGGTCATATTTAACACCACTGTTTTCTCCATCTATGGTGTCTTAATACACATCCCTGTCTCTTCTGACCAGGAGTCATAAGCCTCTCTTTGGTATGTATGGTAATTTAACTGATCTACGAGATAGGTCCCTTTAGTTCCCAGAGTGAATTTTGTTTATATCACATAGCTTATATTTTAAGTTACACATTCTAAAATTTCTAATTTGTTGAAAATTTTCTACATGCCTGCTTCTAGATGTTTGTATGGTAACAAACAAAAATATCCCTGTCATACTCTACCGTTCTATAAAAGAACGATACTCTCAAGGTGTACAGGGTCATTGTTACACTATGCTAGTCTCTAGAAATACAGTGCTTCTAATATACTATGTAGGGAGATTTGAGAGGTGTCAGGAGAAATCAGAAGATGAAGTTTATTTAATCAACTTAATTAAAACTTACATTAATATTTTCTCCAAATAGTGTATTAACTATTTTTTTCAAAATAATAATGGTTATAGTCCTCTTTCTCTCTTTTTTTAAATCGTCACCAGAGTATATATTTTTCACTGCGTTTTAGAGACAGAGAGAGAAAAAGAGAGAGAGAGAGAGAGAGAGATCAATGTGAGAGAAACACTGATTGGTTGCCTTCTTGTAGGTGCCCTGACCGAGGATCAAACGTGCAACCTGGGTTTATGTGTCCGACTGGGAACTGAACCCAGAACGGTTTGGTGTATGGGATGACGTTCCAACCAACAGAGCAACACCAACCAGGGATATAGTTGTCTCTTTTGACAAAATACATGGGCTTTTAAATTATTTCCTTAAATGTTCAGACTTAGTTTCTAGATCAGTGGTTCTATAATGGAGTTATTTCAAAGCCTACAAAAGCCACCAAAATGTCTATAATGTCACAAAACTACTTAAATTTGATAACTGAATAGCAAACATTTTAACAATGGAAAAATCTTACTAATACAAACATTTCTTAAGTGTCAATTAGGGAGGTAGTCTAAATTTCAGAGTGTTATTAAATCATGTTTAAGTGTTTTATAGATGTAAATTAGTATAGAACGTAAAAATAACTTGAAGTCCCACATCATTTAATAATAAATTTAAAATAAATATCAGATACTGCATCTGCCTATTAAATTATCCAGTAAAACATTTATAATGCCTGAATTATCAATTTTTATAGTATACAGCCACAAAAAGCTACATAAAATTAGAACTAATATATTCTTTCTCCAAATTTCATCTTTTTCATCAATTACCATGTTTTAAAAACATTACCAATAAAACATTCCTTTTTTTAATACTCAGGGATATTTTCAATACATCTTCTTTGTACAGTGTATCAGTAGTATTTCCACTGAACCTGCCTTTTTAGACATAATACTATGATCTGAGTCACTACTTTGGTGAAGAAGTTCCTTCAGCCATAGTTGTGTTCCACCTTCTTGTTCAGGACTGCTAACCTTTCTTTCCTGCTTATAATTCTCCTGGAGTGTGAGATTTTATAATGGGGGTTGGATGGTAAAGGTATTTTGGAAATCATTTTAAAAACAACAAAAAGCACTTTGAAATTGCTAGCCTAAAATAAACACAGTTAATGTTTTAAACTCTTCTATCAAAACTTTGTGCTATATCTTACTTGTGCTGGTAGGAATATTCAGACGCCAGACTCTTCCTTCAAAGAAACAAGGATTGTGCCAATATATTAAATAAGTGCAAGTATTATGCACACAAAACCCATTAATTTAATTAATATTGTTCTAAGACAGAGGTGGCAGTGAAGCTTTAGAACAATTTGCTGTTGGGAGAACAGGTTTCAGACATTTTTAAAAAGTAGCTCATTGGCAATATGTGTAACATACATGTATGTGTGTACAAAAATTTATGCATTATGTTTTTTGTGATTATTGCTATTCTCAGTCCTTTACATGGCAATGTAGTTTAAAGGGAAAAGGACAGGCCCATAAAGCAAGAAACTCGGGACTTAGTTTCTGTTCCTACCTAAATTAATGGGTAAGTTTGGACAACTCCGTCATTTGCTTTCGGGACCTTTTCTATAAAAAATGCAGGGTTATTGTAAAATTCAATAATATATGTATTGTATGTATGTAAAGTAATAGGTAGCATTATTTTTAAAGTACAGTTTCTCAATTAAGGTGTCAGAATAATTTAATACTAATAATTAAGTACCAAAGTTTGCAAAAATATTTTGTTTTAAATTTCGGGAGTGTTCAATATTACCTTTATAGTGTAAATTATATTCTCTTACTCTCTTTCAATTAAGTCATTCTGATGTGCTTTTTTGACCAAGGAATGTGTTGTACATGTGGCTACTATCCATCATGTAGTCATGGTGGATAAGAGATTGTCAATGCTGTTTATGTATGAACAGCTAGGGGGAAAAGATGGTATTATCACTGTTCCTATTATTAAAATAGCCCAGGATAGGAGCCTCCTCTTAATGTTATAATTCATGTAATACCTCATTCTGAGAAATGTAAGTATAAAGGATTGCTTTTTTTTGTTATTTCCCTTTTGGTGTGTGTTGAATACGTGAAGGAAGCACCTGGCAGAAAGCACTCACTACACATATGTGAGATGAAGTGAACACTCTGGTTATCACATTTGGAAGGTTATATTTAGCTCACTAATAACTACAATTATATTTCTTCATCTTAAACCTTTAGTAATTTTTCTTTTGTAAAGGTACCTACTTCTTAACCTAGAATTCTCAATGCTATGGCTGGGTAGATGACAGATTTCTTGAACACATTTTTATTGTATTTGCTGCTTCCTCTTAAGACACTAAAAACAGAAAAAAAGCATATACTTGTCATACCAACATATTTTTTATGTCCTTCTAAGCTACTCTAATAGCGCTGTAAAATTCTCTTTTTATTTTCCTCTTCAGCATAGCAAAAAACTCTTTTTGTGAATCTTTAAAAAATATTTGGAAACCATTTTAAAACACTTCACAGCATTATTTATTTCACTATTTATTGACCTATTAACTGCCAGCTACTGATTGTGCTGGCTACAAGCCCCACACTTAAAAAGTCTACTGTAAGAGATAGGAAAATAAATAAGGCATCTGCAGTTCAGTATGATAAATGCTAAAAAATGTTAAGCAAAGGGGGCTATTGGGCTATGCTGGAGATGCCTTTGACATTGAAGATAGTCTTCTACAACACCAAAGCTGAGTTCTTAGGTACGAATGGGAAAGTGAAAAATCAAGGAGAGTATTTCAAGCAGAGGGAATATCCTAAGAATTTATATACTACATTATATTTGTCATGATCACATTCACCTTTTATAGAGATGAACACATTGCAATGTGGAGAATGGATTAGAAAAAGGAAAAACAAGATGTTAACCACTACTGCATTTTCATAATGTGTGCAAATTAGCAATATAACTTATAAGCACTTAGCATAACATGAAATAAACAACATTTAAGTAGAAAAAGAATGTTCATTAAGCCATTTTGGGTAATAGCAAAAAAGCTTAAAACAAAACAAAAACCAAAAATCATATTGAACAACAACAAAGAGCATTAAACCATAAACAAAGCACTAGTTAAAAAAAATTATGAAAGACCCATACCATGGAATAATATGCAGCCAAGAGAAAAAATTAATCACTATATTTTCATCAAGTCTAGTGCTAGAAATGGTAAAATATAACATGGATTCAGAGATGTTAAAACAAAAAAAGTACCTCTTAGAATTGATGAAATATAGTAATTTTATATATATAAATTTCTTTCAAAAAAACCCTTAAATTTGAAAAACCACACACACATACGCATACTAATCCCACCTTTACATAAAACAGGGATAATAATCATTTGTATGTTTGATTTACGTACATATTACATATTTAATGCTAATATTTTGATAACTATATTTTCGGGATTTGATATATTATAAATATGTATGCAACTTATATTTTATTCATTTACATATATATATTTTCCTAGTCCTTGTTTTTCCTATGGTATTCATTTAATATCAGTCTTTCTGGAGAAAATCCATTAACTTTAACATACATATCAACTGTAAGACAGCCTAATTTCAGAAATATTAAAATGTGAAAATTTTGCACTTGAAATAGTAGGAATACAGCAATGCTTGTATATGCAAGAAAAATAATTCAGAAGAAATTTAACATTTAATATTTCAGGGAAGAAGAGTGGGGAAGGGGTACTTATTTTTCATTTTCTCCCTTTTAAATCTATTTCAGTATTTTTAAAAAAGAACGTAATACATTACTTTTGAAATTAAATTTTCTTTGAAAAAGATCATGATGGACATTTGTGTTAACTGCCATTACTCAAGTAATTTGTCTTTTATCTTGTTGGCTTTACTCCTTTGAGTTCCTACTTTCCCAGGTGTTCTATCCAATCTCCTCCACTGGATCCCCTTCTACTGCCTAATTTTAAATATTTTTCCCTGCATTGAAGTTCTCAGAAGTCTTCTTCCTGGAAAGATGCCTCTCTTGGAGACTATCTATTTAATGTAGTTAGCTCACTTCTATTTGTTTCTTAGGCCTCACCTTTCATATCTTAAGAGTAGAAAAAGTAAAACCGGGAACAGTCTATTACCAGTTGTCTGGTGGACATTTTTAATGGCTATCAAATAGTTAACACACAATGGACATAACCAAAACACAACCCAACTTATTTATCCTCAATCCTACTTTGACAATTGCTCTACATCTTGGTTAATGAATCACAAACTTTCATGTTCAAAACCTCAGAATCACCTCTGAGTCCTATCGAGTTTACAAGGCCTCCAATCTAAGCTGTTGTCAGTCACCAAACAAGGCTGAACTTCTATCTACATTGTTTCTAACATTCTTCCCCTTTCAAACTTCTGAAACTTGCATATATCCTTCATTTGAATTATACTAGCTTTCTAAGTTCTGGCTCTAATTTCCCCTATTCTAATATGAATTGAATAAACCAATTCATATTAAAGTCATTTTCCTAAAACACAATGAGTCTAGTCAGTTGATCCTCCTAGCTTAAAAATTTGAAAAGCTTCCCACACTATAAACTTCCACAAATATTTATTTTTATGTTTTAAAAGATTTTATTTATTTATTTTTAGAGAAGGGAGGGGAGGGAGAAGGAAAGGGATAGAAACAACAATGTGTAGTTGCATCTCATGCACCCTACTGGGGACCTGGCCTGCAACCTAGGCATGTGCTCTACACTGGGAATTGAATTGGTGACCCTTTGGTTTGCAGGCCAGCACTCAATCCACGGAGCCATACCAGCGAGGGCAACAAATATTTAATAAGTACTTATTATGTGCCTGTACATTTGATAAACAGGAGAAAGACTTCAAAAAATCATTAGGATTAAAGATAAAAGCCAAGGAGAAGAACAACATGTGATGAGACCACAAAGTTGTGTATTCTTAGCTATTACTATAGCACACACAACTGTCCATTGACCACTCCTGTCTACCCTTAGTGTTCACTGCCTTTGGCAAAATCATTTGGCTCATTTATAGCTGCTCACATTTACCTATCTTATTTAAGAAACATAGAAGAGTAAAATATAGTCCTAAATGCGATGAAAATGACCAAGAATGAACTCCATACAACACTTCACAATTTTCAAAGGCTACTTTAACATCCACTGCATTTAACGTAATTATTGACCATTTACCTCACATTTGGAGTCTAACATAGCAAAGTTTACTGATTACAGGCAAAAGATTGTTAAACTAACAAATAGGTAAGGAAATGTTATTTTCATTAAACTGTTTTGAGGAAAAATTTAAAAAATAAAATATCTCATTTATGAATTTTTAGGGAACAAAGTGTTTGGTGTAACTCATTTTCTTAGTAACTGACAGTTACCTCTTCAAAAATTAAACTCAAGAATAACTACCTTTATTGGATAATTTCAGTCCATTCATTATGGTACATAATCATAATGTCATTTTGTAGCTCTCAGTTTTTAAAGGCCTTCTTTAAATGGAGGTTGTCTCTTTTCTA
Organism: Pteronotus mesoamericanus; assembly: GCF_021234165.1. NCBI lineage: Eukaryota > Metazoa > Chordata > Mammalia > Chiroptera > Mormoopidae > Pteronotus > Pteronotus mesoamericanus. The sequence goes on along the minus strand of NW_026555325.1, from coordinate 12,450,274 downwards.
TCCAAATACTTTCCGAATCTCTATATTCAGGTATTGCTTCAAAGTTTTATTTTTGTACTGGACAACTAGAAATCTATGTTAATAAGCAATAAAGTTAGTGGTGGTCTATAGAGAAAAAGAATTGCTCTAATATAAGACCTTTGTGATTAATTATTGTTGGTGTTCTGGTATTCATATTATTTTATCTCTGTATTAGGAGTTGTATTCAAATGGCTGCTTGTGTTAAAATTTATTTCTTATCAAAAGAGGAGAGCTCAGTTAATTCTAGAGTTTTTCTAGGTAGCTAAAGAACAATCTCAAAATAGTATTCAAATTTCATTAAGATGAGAGTAAATCATATGAAAATATTGTTCATAGGTAAGGAAACTAATGTTCTGAAAGATGGTCTCATAGTTGACTCCAAAGAAATACAAAGAATTTCATTTTGAAACTTCTCATCTATATGGTTAGCTCATAACAACAGTAAATAAGGAAACATTTTATCTGTCTCCTCTTTCAATTTATGCCCGAAGAAATTCTCAGAATATAAAATAATTGTTTTACTCTGAAATAAAAAGCCTAGAAACTGAGTTTTTAAAATTTTAGCGTGTATTTAATCTAGTCCCTCATGGCAAGATATGCTGCTTTTCATAGCTACTCATTCATGTTCTCTATGGGAAGTAGCCTAGCTAACTAAGTATCAAACCCAGGAAGATGTCTCTCAAGTTTTTTAATGGACATGGTACATGGCTTCTTAAAAGACACATGATCTGAAGAACTGAATTCCTCTACAGGAACAGGCAAGGCATAGGTACAAACCAAACTAACTTTAAAACTTTCTAAAAATTGGACAAGGGTTTCTGAGTCTTACATTGCCTGATTTTTTAGGTGCTAGATATGTATGTAGCCTTAGACAAGTTTGAATATTCTTCTACTAAAAGTAAGGTATGTCATTACCTTAAATAACAACAAAAAAACAAACAAACAAATCCAAAAGACTGAAATAAAGTTTTGAATGAAATACATTATTTCCTTAAAGAAATGTCCTCTAAAAAGGCTGTACATGTGAAAAAATGTATTGGGATTAATTTGTGCATAAATTATGCATATTCTTAATAATTAAGATGTATTAGTGGTTATGAGGCCAACTGCTATTATAAATGCTTGATTTGTAAATAGTTTAGCCTTTAAAAGACCCCATAAGGTAGGTACTAAAAACAATCAAATCCAGTTCTGAACAGGAGGAAATTCTGGTAATATAGAAGTTAAAGTAGCCCAAGTTCATATATCTAGAAAGTAGAAGCACAGTTTAACAGAAAGTAGAACAGCTGTTAATGTAACTGAAGAATATTTTAGTTCCTGTTGTCTCTGTATGATGTGGATTCTAAAATACAGTATGTTGAATCCAGTGTAAAAATAGAGCAATGACTTTTTTTTTGGATTCTCCCAAGGACATGCTTATTGACTTTAGAGAGAGGGAGAGGAAGGGAGAGAAAGAGGGAGAAAAACACTGATGTGAAAACATCGATCAGTTGCCTCTTGTGTGTGCTCTGACTGGCACTGAACTCACAGCCGAGGCATGGGCTCTAACTGGGAATTGAACCCCCATGCTCCAACTAACTGAGCCACACTGGCCAGCGCATAATTATTTTTAATTCAATAATTTAAACATCACACTACACAAACTAGAAATAGAAGGGAATTTCCTCAACTTGATAAAGGGCACTTATGAGAAAACCACAGTTGTTATCACACTTAATGGTGACAGAAGGCATGATTATTCCCTAAGAGCAGAGACAAGACTTGTCACTTGTATTCAATATTGCACTGGAGTTTCTAGTCAGAGCAATAAGGAAAGAAAAAGAAAGAAGAGACAGCCAGATTTGAAAGAAAAGGTGAAGTTGATTTTTATTTTCAGAGGACATGATTTATTTACAGGGAATCCTAAGAAAGCCAGTAAGATAGTATTAGAACTAATAAACAAATTCCATAAGATAGCAAGATAAAGCCCAATATCTAAAAGTCAACTGTACGTCAATACACTAGCAAATGAACAATTTGAATGTGAAATTAAGAACACAATTCTATGAAAAGAAAATACTTAGGAACAAACTTTTTAAACACTGTAATAAGACTTAAGCTTTGAAACTGTAAAACATAGTTTTAAGATATTAAAGAAAACCTAAATAAATTGAGAGACATGCCACATTTTTGAATCAGAAGACTTCATATTGTTAAGACAATTACTTCTTAGTAATATTCCTAAAACTGATCTACAAAGTCAATGCAATCTCTATCAAAATCCCTGCTGGAAGTTTTGTAGAATGGACAAACTGATTAAGATTTCATATGGAAATGCAGGAATAACCAAAACAGTCTTCAAAAAAGAAAAAGTGAAGGAACATGCACCTCAAGTAATCAAAACAACACAGCACTGGCACACAGAATGTAAATTAATGGGACAGAACTAAGAGTCAAGAAATAAACCCTTATGCTATGGTCACCTGGTTCTGACAAGGACACTAAGACCATTCCACAGGGGGAAAAACAGTCTTTTCAACAAATGGTGCTGCATTCAGTTGGATATCACCATGAAAAAGAATGAAAGTGGAACCCTTCCTTTTATCATACACAAACAATAACTCTAAAAGAATCATAGATTTTAATGTAAGAGGTAAAACCATGAAACTATTAAGAAAAAAAAATAGGAATAAATCTCTCTGACTTTAGGTTTGGCAAAGCCTTCGTTAGATATGACACCAAAGTATAAACAATAAAATAAATAAGTAGGACTGCTTCCAAATTAGGAACTTTTGTGTTGCAAAGAATACCATCAAGAATATGAAAAAACAACCCATAGAACAGGGAAAAAATGTTTGGAAATCATGTATCTGATAAGGGACAATTCAAATATCCATCAATCGATGGATGAACAAAATGTGATATTATTCATATATTAAAATATTATTCATCAATGAAAAGTAATGAAGTTAGGATATGTACAACATGGGCAAGTGTTAAAAACATTATGCTACATGAGAGAAATCAGTCACAAAAAACCACATGCTGCATCATTCCATTTGTATAAAATGTCCAGGATAGAGAAATCAAGATAGCGGAGGAGTGAATGGAAGTCACACTGACCTCCTCCCAGGACAAATCTGGAATTACAACTAAATTGTGGAGAAACTGCCTGGAAGAACAACTGAACAATAGTGAGAGAGGAGCTTTATAACCTCAGACAGAAGAATCAGCTTTAGCACAACCTAAATGGTAAGGAATGAGGTAGAGACTCGAGAAGGAAGGTGGGGCGCTGACTGGCGGCAGCACCAGAAGGATACCGAAATGGCCAGTTGGATCCCTTGGAGATGAGCGGGGTCTAAACCATAAGCAGGAATCTCCAGCCTACAGCATCAGAGCCCAAAAAGTACACAGATAACAGTCAGCCGTGAAAAGCAGCAGGGTCGCTCTCTGCCAGAGACAGAAGACTGAAGACTCAAAGAGCCGTTTAAAGAGCCAAATCCATAAATTTTTATTTGCAGCTACTTACCCTGGGCTTCAGGAAAGGTGGGGGCAGGGTGGGATGAAAACGCCTGAGAGAGACTCAGAAAAGAGACTTTGGGGAGAGAACTGAGAGTTTGACCAGCAGGATCCCAGTGCTGACTCTTCCCCCATATGGCAGTAGTCATCTAGCTCAGGCAGAACACACCCCAGAGCGGCAGCAGCAGGAGAGGACCCAATAACCCCACCCCTAGGAGGGACACTGCCCTGCCCTGTGGTGTCTAAGCTGGCCTGCTGAGTGCAAAGTGACTAGACTAACAGTTGAAGGAGACAGCCACAGACAGTAGATTCCTGGAAGTCTCAAACAGACTGCTTAAGGTCAGACAGGGTTAACATCTGACATCAGAGGCAGACACAGAAAAAAAAAAAAGACACACACAGTAGTCCCCTACCACAGAAGTTCACACCACTAAGTCAGGAAATCAAGACAGATCAATTTAAGAAGCAGAAGCAAAAAAGAAGAGTCTCACAATGGGAAAACAAAGAAACATCTCCCCAGTCAAAAGGAAAGGAGGAATCCCCAGAAAGAGAACCGAATGAAATAGAGGCAAGTAAACTGTTACAAACAATGGTTCTAAGTGTGCTCAGAGAGAATCACCAAAGACTACAGGGAAACTAAGAGGAACTTACTGCAAACTACATCAGCATGAAAAAGGACATAGAAACTATCAATAAGAGACAAGAGGAAATGAAGAAGACAATTTCTGAGTTGAAGAACACAGCAGAAAGAATCAAAAGCAGGCTAGATGAAGCAGAGGATCGAATCAGCGAGTTGGAGGGTAAGGTAGATAAAAGCTCCAGAAATAGCAAGAAAATGGAAAAAGGCTAAGAAAGAATGAAGAGGCATTGAGGGAAATGCAGGACAACCTGAAACGTAATAATATCCATAATAGGGATACCAGAAGGAGAAGAGGAAGAGGATTTCCATCACTCTTTTTTCTGTTTGAAAAGAATGATGGAAAACTTCCCTAATTGAAGAAGACAAAAAGTCACACAAGTCCAGGAAGCACAGAGGGTCCCATTCAAGAGGAACCCAATGAGGCCCACTCCAAGACACATCATACTTAAAATGGCAAATATCAAAGACAAACAGAGAATCATAAAGGCAGCAAGGGAGAAAGAGGTAGTAACATATAAGGGAGCCCCTGTATAGCTAGCAATTGACTTCTAAATTAAAACATTACAAGCCTAAAGGGAATGGCAAGAAATATTCCAACTCATGAAAAGCAAAGGCTTGCAACCAAGAATGCTCTACCCAGCAAGGCTCTTCATTAAAATGGAAGGCACAATAAGGAGTTTCCCAGACAAAAGAAGGCTAAAAGAATACACCTCCACCAAACCAGCACTGCAAAATATGCTAAAGGAACTGCTTTAAGAAAATAAAAAGAGTCCATGAATACCCAGTTCCTTTCAGTCACCAATACTTGATATTACCAATATTTTTAATACTTATTAATCTGATTGTGACAATGATGTTATTTTGTTACTTTATTACTCATTGAAACTAAACCAGTTTCTGTATATTTCTTGCCTATTTTTATTATTTTTAAAAAGCTTTAAATGACTTTTTGGTATTCTTTATCCATTTTTGGACTAAATATTTGTAGAATATTTTCCATAAAGAAAACACAAAACTATTAACCCTTTTTTAGATGTGTTGCAAATACTTTCCTATTCTATTACTTGTCCTTTGACTTTTTTGTATGTATATTGTTGTATAGTCTTAAATGTTTAATATAGTCAATATTTTACTTTGTAGCTTCTGGATTTGAGTATTTTACTTAACCCTAACCATAACCCTATCCAAATAAGCAGAGCAAGATCCTTTATGGCGTTTTAAGTTTTATAGTGAAGATTTCCCAAGATTCAGTCAACAAGTTTTCCTATGTACTGGAACACATACAAAACTCTTTAAAAAATTTTTTTGTTTTAAATGAAGACGCAGAATGCTATAAGCATGATTTTTAATTCAGTCTGTATCGTTTCCCCCCACCCCCCGCAGCTATGAGACTATTAGCAAGTTACTTAGATTCTCTGTGCCTTAATTTTTAAATCCACAAAATGGAGATAATGGTATCTACCTTATTGGGTTCTTATGAGAATTAAGTGAGGTGATCCATTTAAAGCACACAGACTATTACCTATGTGCTTGAGTAAAGACTAAATAAATAAGGATAAGGATGGCAACAGTGGACGTGGTGATGGTTTATGTACAGTGTTCTTTTATATAAAAAGGTGAGTTTTTTTCCCATCCTGGTCTGGGGATTGGTTAGGCTTTTTATTTATAAAAGCATGCAACTATATTCTCTGTCTTCCTGGCTTTCAAAAATGTATGGATATATATCCTGGACTGGTAAGTATGCATACCTAGTTTCTATCCAACTTCTTCTATGTAATGTCTAGCTATAAGAAGTAATATGTAGAAAATACTTGAAGGTGATGTAAATTTTCCATTCTAACTATTAAGTTCTATGGTTAGATAAAACATAATTCCCAAAAGGTTATAAACTTGGACTATGCATCTCCTAGCTGTTTGGAAAAACTTCATCTTTTAACTAAAAAAAGTAAAGAATAAACAACCATAAGAAATCTATGCATTTGTTAGTGACATTCTGCAGAAGCTACAGTCTTGCGCCACATAACGATGTTTTGGTCAATGTTGGATTGCATATATAACAGTTGTCCCATAAGATTATCATGCAGGTGAAGAATTCCTATGATCTAGTAACATCCTAGCAATCAAAACATTGTAGCACAACACATTACTCGTGGGTTTGTGGTGATGCTGGTGTAAGCAAACCTAGCACACAGACTTATGTACAGTGTGTAATACTTGATAATGATAATGACTATGTTACTGGTTTATGTATGTACTATACTATACTTTGTATCATTATTTTACAGTGAACTCTACACTTATTTAAAAAATGTATGCTGTAAAACATACTGTGTAATGCTGGCAGCTGCCTCTTAGAAGTCATGTTTCAACTGGAGAAACAGCAAACGAAGCCCAGAGTGAGCAGAAGAAAGGAAATTATCAAGGTCAGAGCAGAACTGAATGACATAAAGACTAAAAGAACAATTCAAAGGATCAACCAATCCAAAAGCTGGTTCTTTGAAAAAATAAACAAAATCTACAAGCTTTTAAGCAGACTCATCAAGAAAAAAAGGGAGAGGACCCAAATAAATAATATCAGAAATGAAAGAATAAAAACTGATACCACAGAAATACAAAGGATTTTTAGAAATTACTATGAACAATTATATGTCAAGAAATTTGAAAACCTCAATAAAATGGACAAATTTCTAGAAAAATATAACCTTCCAACACTGAATGAAGAAGCAGAAAGCCTGAACAAACTGATAACAGCTGGTAAAATTGAAGCAGTAATAAAAAACTTCCCGCACACAAAAGCCATGGACCGGATGGTTTCACAGAATTTTACAAAACATTTAAGGAAGAGCTAACCCCTGTCTTTCTCAGACTATTCCAAAAAATCCAGAAGAGGGAAGACTCCCAAACTCTTTTTATGAGGCCAGCATCATCCTAATCCCCAAAGCAGATAAATGACAGAACAAGAAAAGAAAACTACAGGCCAGTATCGCTGATGAACATAGATGCTAACATCCTCAACAAAATATTGGCAAACTGCATCCAACAATACATTAAAATGATCATCCACCACGAGCAAGTGGGTTTCATCCCAGGTATGCAAGGATGGTTCAATATTTGCAAATAAATAAATGTAATACATCACATATACAAGAGGAAAGACAAAAACCATATGATCATATCAATAGATGTGGAAAAACTATTTGATAAGGTACAGCACCCATTTATGATAAAAACACTAAGCAAAGTGGGAATAAAGGCAGCATACCTCAACATAATAAAGGTCATATATGAAAATCCTACAGGCAACTTCATTCTCAATGGACAAAAACTAAAAGCTTTCCCACTAAGACATAGAACAAGACAAGGACGTCCGCTTTTACCACTTCTATTCAACATAGTATTGTAAGTCCTAGCCACAGTGATCAGACAAGAAAAAGAAATAAAACACATTCAAATTGGAAAGGAGGAAGTGAAACTATCATTGCTTGCAGATGACACAATAGTATACATGGAAAATCCCTTAGACTCCACCAAAAAATTACTCGACCTAATAAGTGAATTTGGCAAAACAGCAGGATACAAAGTCAATATTCAGAAATTGAAGGCATTTTTGTATACCAAAAATGAAATATGAGAATCAGAAATAAGGAAAAAAATTCCCTTTGCTATAGCAAGTAGAAAAATAAAGTACCTAGGAATAAAAAAAAAAAAAAAGAAAAGAAAAAAAATGTTTACTCTGTCTCCTGATTACATCATTTCCTTGTGTTGTTCTGTGCAGTATAGGCTTGAAGCCTAGAAGCAATAGGCTATACCATCTAGCCTTGGTGTGTGGTAGGCTATACCATCTAGGTTTAAGTGCAGTCTATGATATTTGCACAACCACAAAACATACTAACAACTCATTTCTCATAACTACTCAGTTATTAAGTGGCACATGACTATACTTACGTGTCTTTTCACCATAATCTCCAAAGATGCTTTCACATTCTAGAAATGTATTTTTTAGATTTATTTAGTAGGTTATTATTTCAAAAAAGACTAAGAAATTATATTTATGGAAAATTATTTGTAAGCTCTATCTTTCCAACTTTTTAGGGTACTATTCTTAAAAAACCTTTCAGCACAGGAGGGTTTTTAAAACTGCTATAAACTCAAACTATATTATCTTCCATACATTATATAAAATAACAGGGAATGACTTATTTGACCATTGCTATGTGGCAACAGTACTATTAATAGAGACCTATATAAATAAGGATTATTGGATCTAAAAAGAGAGTCAGCAGCTTAAAAGAGAAGACTAAGGTCAATGAGATGTGCAAATGGCATCCAATGAAGAGAGATAATGCATGAAACATGAGAGGTGATTGAAATTTTCTAATGTTGTTTTCAATTACATTTGGGAGGTATTATATCAATAAAATAAGAATATACTACTATGGAAAAAAAAAAGCAGTCAATAATAAAACAAAAAGAGCTGTACCAATCTACATACTCTTCCTGGTACATAAAATTTAGAATTTCTCCAAATACTCAGGTGTTATTTTTAAACTCAGTTAATCTTAGAAGCAATAGATTAAATCCACTGTCATCTTTATTTATATTTTTTGATGTTTAGTTTCAGACTGCTGTTGGCAGAAGGCAATGGTAAAATAAAGAGATCAGGGAAGGCATTTCAAAGTCAAGTAGAACTCAGAAATTCTTTGTCGAGGGAGGTTCTGTGTACTAAAAGAGTCTGGCAGACATCCCTGGCTCCTGACCACTGAATACCAGTAGTGCTTTCTCAATCATGGTGATAACCTAAAAAGGATTCTAGTATTTCTAATATGTCCCTTGAGGGAGTAGAGGAGGAGCAGTACTAGCTACATTTTTTAAAAAATGTCTGTAAATATTTTAAATGTAGAAAACAAAAATGGTGCAATCTCTAAAAGAGAATACAGGAAGATAACTTTATAATTTTGTAGCAGAGGTTTCTTTTCTAGCATGACACAAAGATCATTAAAAAAAGGACTGACACACTTGACTAAACAAAAGTGTAAAACTTAAATGCAGGAAAAGATATAAAACAAAGTAAAAAACAATAAATTTTAAAAAACTGTTATAACTTATACAAGAGACAAGTAAACATTCTTAAAATAAAAATTCTCTTAGAAGCCAATAAAAACTATCCAAGAAAAAAATGAACAAAGAAACAAGTAAAAATTCACTGAAGAAAAATATTTATTTATAACAATAGAGATATTTTAGTACTTTTCATATGCCAGGTGCAATAGGTACATAGTAACTGACATGAATTTCCTCATTAAGAGAGATGACAGAATTCTCAATAATTCTATAAAGGGGCTTCTAGAGTCACATCAGTTTTATACTAGTGTCAATGAGCTTGCCAAAGGTACACAGTATGTCAGTGGTGGAGGCTGGGATTCAAGCTTTAGTAACAGAGCTCGGAGTCTTATCGTTACTCTCTATCAGTAACAAACAATTCCACTGCTGCAGGCCTATTTATTTTATGGAAATAATAACAAAGCACATAGATGTCTATATAAAATAATAAGTGCACTCATGATTTGTAATTGGTTAGAAAAAATAATTGAAATAATTATCAAATAGAATTTATTTACTAAAATATAGTATGTCCATTCCAGGTAATATCATGCAGGAATTTAAAACAATGAGGCAAATCTATATGTAATAATAAGGGAAGATGTTAGTAGTATGCTGGTAGATTTTTTAAAAATCAACTTGCATATCAGAATTAGTATGATCTCACTTGTATAAATTTTAAAAATTAAATATATATTTTACATATTTGTATGTATATATAAACCTAACAGATATTTCTAAGTAATATGAATGTAGGTAGTAATTTTTACTTTCTAATAGAACTCAAATATAAAACAATATTATTTTTCAAGTAATATACATTATAATTTAGATAGGTAATAAATATATCCCCAATTTGGGGGGAAAAAAGAGAAAACTGCATTAACTGAATCATTTCCTATAGAAGATCAAAGCTTTTATACATTTTCCTATGCTGTTAACTTAGGTATGACATTTAATTTATATTGGAAATTCCTAACTTCATACATAATGGTAACAGGCAGTAACTAAGTTATTCTTACCTCCAGATAATTAACCAAATATTTCACAGCTTGTTAAGAGGTTATCTAGAATTCTCAAATAGTTTGCTAAGAGGTTACACCTAGAGTTCTCAGAAAACCTTTTTGGTTTTCTCTAAAAATCATATTGTGCTATTTTTTTTTATACCAAAGTGTACTTCTAAAAAGGAGTTCAAAAATATGTACCAAAATTTTAAAACTTCAATCCTCTTTAATCTAGCTGTAATATTTTTTATTCAAAAGAAATTGTGCCCAAATATTTATTTCTTCCATCATCAGATCATTAGTGTTGTAAAAAATTTAAATCAACAAGAGAAAGCTGTTTAAATAAGACATGGAGTAACTACATAATACTATACAGTCATATGAAATAATAGTGAAGAAAACTAAATAACCTGAAAAGATGTTCACAGTATAATGTTAATGAAAGAATTTGAAGTAACAAAATGGCATATAAAATAGATCTCATTTAAAATATGGAGATCCCTAAAGAAAAAGATTGCGAGGATAATCACCAAAATGATTATCTCTGTATGGTGTAATTACATGTGATTTAAATTTTCTTCTATATTTGCTAAAAGAAAAAATATTACTTTATAATAACAAAATTAGTTTAAAAAATAGAAAAGAATAAAAATTATGTGTTGTGTTGTATTTACCATGTGCTGTACAGTCATTTAGAGATTGCTCATAGAGGAAAAATGGGGTAAAAAAGCAGAGAGATGGACACGCCATTTGTTAACCCCGTTTGCCATCCTGTCGTCCTTTCCCTAGCAGCCCCTTGTACCCTGGAAAGTGGCTGTTCACAACAGAGTAAGGGGAATTGGGGCTACTCTAATTCTTCTGAAAGGCTCTTCTATTGCATGTTATTTTAAGTTTCTCTATCCTCTGACAAAAACTGGGGATGTCAACAACTTTTTAACTAGAGATTAAAAGCTGTTAACAGTAAATGCCAAAAATATCAACAGTACGAGTTTGAGAGTAGGTACTATAAATGAGAAAGTTTTCCACAGGAAAGATTCCCAGCAGATGGAATACAATGTACCTGCCATTACCTAAGAATTCAACTTAATGTGTAAAAGGAAGCATCGAACATGAGATCATTGAATGAATTACTATTTAAGCAAGATGAATCTGCAAGTCATACCACTTATTTTTCAACCCCAACCTCACTTCAAATGTTAAAGAGAATTTGTGTGCTGAAATGAGCAAGGTTTTTAGCTACAGTTTGAAAGTAAACAGCTGCAGATGTCACACAATAAAGAAGCACAGCCACCTCTATGATAGAGTAGATTGTTACAATCGGCGGTTGTTTCCTACCTATCTGGTCTAATGAAATTTTTAGATTACCAAACAGACCCAAACACTTACATGATCAAACAGATGCCTGAGTTTTAGAGCTGGTCAATAATAGAACTGGGCCTCTTAGGATTTCTGAATCTGACGGATTTTTTTTTGCCAAGTTCAGCACTACACTAGACCAAATGATACTGACAAGCCATAAATGGAATATGATGGGAATTAGGCTCACTAATAAGCATTTAAAATTGTAATTTGTTAAGAGAAGAATTTGTACATTAGACTATTTTTATTAAGTATTCGAAACATGAACTGCAAAGAGGTTCATGTGATAATTCCTCATATTTATTTTGCAATGTGTGAAAAATTCATAAAACCATTCATTTTGCATCAAGTAGAAAGTATTTGGTACAAAGGTTAGGCCAATTTAGGATAACATTTCAAGAAAAGCTAATAAATGATATAGTTTTTTAAAGAAGAAAAGCACATTTTAGTATAGGATATTCATGACAGAGCAGAACCTTCAATAAAAAATACACATGCCAAGGAAATTCCTTGGGGAATAGTATTTCAGTAGAGACGTAAATGGTTCTCACAAATGTGTATGTGCACACCTACATACTCACATACAACACACACAAAATTTCTTTTATATGCTGAAAAAAATCCTGAACAAAAAGAAATTTTTAGAGAATTACTACAAAGGAGATATAGTTGTAGGCATAGAATAGCTAAATTTAAATTTTATGATGTTACAGATCATAGTTACATAATATATTTCACTTTTCCAACTTTTCTGAAAAATTTTAAACTTATAGAAAGTTCCAATAGTACCCCCCCACCCAAAACACACTTACTTTTCACCTAGTCTCCTGGGTATGTGCTTGTGTGTATGTACACATATATATGTACACAGTTATATACACATACACACACTTTTTTGCTGAGCATTGCATACAATGCTATTCTCACCAGTTGAGCATTGCATACAATGATATTCTTTATACAACTGTGATAAGTACCACATTCAAGACATTTTTCATTGATATGTAATATAATTTTCAGTCTATACTAGCATTTTACCTTTGTTCCCAAAGCATCCTTAACTTTTTTTTTTAAATTAGGATCCAGTCAGTCTTTATTTTCCTTTCAGCTAGAGCAATTCTCTAGTCTTGTTTAGCTGTTCACATCACTATTTTGAAAAAGTCTAGGTCAGTTGTTTCTCAGACTATTCCTCAATTCAAACATAGCTGGTTAATTCCTCATGATTAGATTTAGGTTAAACACATTATTGGTAGGAATATAACAAGAGTAGCATCTTCTCCTTCTGATATGCATCATGTTAGGATGCCAGATTGTCCTTTACTGGTGTTCTGAAGTTTAATCATTTGGTTAAGATGACATCCAGCAGCCCTGGCTGGTGTGGCTCAGTGGACTGAGCGCTGGTCTGAGAACCAAAGGGTCGCCAGTTTGATTTCCAGTGTAGGGTACATGCAAGGGTTGCAGGCCAGGTCCCAGGTGAGGGGCACGCGAAAGGCAACCACACATTGATGTTTCTCTCTCTCTCTCTCTTTCTCCCTCCTTTCCCCTCTATCTAAAAAATAAGTAAAAAGAAAAAAAAAATTTAAGGAAAAAAAAGATGATATCCACCAAATTTCTCCATTTTAAAGGTACTTTTTCCTTCCTAATTAGTAACTAGTCTGTGAGATGATACTCTGAGACCCTGCGAATATCCCTTTTCCAAACACTCTTTTACACAATAATTTTAGCATCAATTTTTGGTGACTGCTGCCTGAATCAGTTATTACGGTTCTTGTAGATAAAGATGACTTTCTATTTTTATTCTTTCCACATTTATTAGCTATTATTCTTCCATAAAGAAGTACTTTCCCCTCATCCCTTCTCCTAATTTCTTTTATATATTAGTGTTAACTCATGGATAATTATTTTTAATTCATTATGTTAGAATCCATTTCTATCACTATTTATTTTGATAGTCTAATTGTTCGAAATTTGTCCACAGGGACCCTCCTTAAAACTGGCATCTGTGTCCTATGGATTATGTCTCCTCAGTTTTTGAGCCTTTCCTAAAATACATTTTAAAGATAATGACCTATTTCATCACAGAAATCAATTACTGTATAACAGAACCCTGCTAGAAGTATTCCCTCCAAACTCAGGGATAAAATAAGGATATTAGTTATTAACAATATTATTTAATGTGATTTCAAATATTTTTTACAAATGCAGAAGAGAAAAAGCATAGTTTATACAACATATGATGAGGCAAAAATGTTATTTTGACAAAATGGCTGTATGCTATGAAAATCTAAAACAATCAGTACAGAAATAATAAAACTAATGAGTTTAATAAATTTTGCATATATAAGTTAAATATACTAAAGTAATATTGCCAAGTAATAACTAGCTAGAAAATATAATGAAGGAAGAAATTTCATTTCAAATAACAAGTAAAAACTGCACATTTTGGAATATAATTTAATGAGAGGTGCACTTAATCTTTATGAAGACAACCATTAAACTTAATTAAGATATTTAAAACTATGACTTATACAAATGGAGAAAATGTCATATTCTTAAGTGGGTAACCAAAATATTATAAAATGAACTTTTTAGTTAAGCATAGTGGATAAAACATGGGTTCATTTCTAATCTTTCTTAAAATACCATTTAAATTTTATATATATACTTATGTATTTTTTATATAATTAAAAACTATAACATTGAAAGAAAAACAAGATGACAAGAACAACAGGTAAAGTATGTCAATATAACTTTTGAAACTGGAAATTTGATTGATTAAAGATAATATAAGGTTGGGAAAAGTAAGAGAGGGAGGAAGGGAGGGAGAGAAAGCAGTTCTGTTGCAAAACCTCAGAAAAGCTTAGGAATTTCTGGGTACAAGTGTATATTTAGGCAGGGCTTTAAATGGAAGGATTTGTAGACAATTTTTTAAAGAAGATGCCAAATTAAACAGATCTCCTTCCCTACTTTGGAGCCAGGTGACAACCTAAATAAATAACTAGAGTTCTATTCTCCAGAAGAGTAATTTTCAACCTTTTCATCTCATGGCACACATAAACTAATTACTAAAATTCTGTGGCACACCAAAAAATATATTTTTTGCTGACCAGACCAAAAAAAAAAAAAAAAAAGATGTAATTTTGATTCATTCACACCAACGGCTATTGTTGTGTTGTCTGCTGTCACTTTTTTATTTGATGATCTGAGGAAAAAGAGGTCAGTGCCCCTGAATAAATGGTCAGGTATTGCTTCTCTTTACAAATTATTGAGGCACAGCAGTTGAAAAATCACTGTTCTAAAAGCTTGAACAAGACAGGTCTTAGATTATGAGCTACCAAGAAGAGCTGTGAGTGGAATTAGGTACCTTGTTTATTTAACAAGTGTGATTAAATAAAAGTTTATTATACTACCACTCCCATTACCATGATTACCTCCCAGAATGCTGGCTGGAATCCAGGTTTTTACTCCAGAGGCATAAGAGTGGAAAATTCCTCTTGATGTAATCTGAACTGCCCAAGAATAGATACCTTCGGATACTGACATTCAGTGATCTCCCAACAAAGATATCAGTTCATTGCTCATTCAGCTCTCAGTTACACTCGTTAGTCAACAACACACAGAGATAGGATTCAAACCATAGAAACAGAAAAATAATGAACTTGAAGAAACTGATACAATTTAGGGAACTGAGGAAACTTCAAAAACTTCACAGAAATAGAAACTATATTGTATCCAGGAAACAAAAGACTCCGAAGTTATAGAAAAGAAGTTCTCAAAGATCAAGAAAGATAAAAACTGGAAAAAAAAGTATACATTTATAAAAAGAAGTTTCAAAGATAAAGCTGAAGAACTCTTCTACAAGGAAGAACAAAATAAAGAAATGAACAATAGAAAAAAAAATAAAATGATTAGAATCTATGAGGTCCAATATTCAAATAATAGGAGTTCCAAAAGGAAACAAAAACAGTAACATCATCAACAATAGCAAAATTAGAATACAAGAAACTATCAAAGGAATAGAACATGACAAATTTCCAAATGGCATACATAAGTCAAAGGATGAAAATAGAACAAAGTGAATCATTAAGAAAATTATAAAACACTGAGGAAAAAAAGACTCTAAAAGCTTCCAGAGACTGGGCAGGGGGGAGCTCCTATGCACAATATAGGAATCTGAAAGTTCTGAGTCTTTTTTTTCTTATTTTTATTGTTTACACTATGTATTACAGATATTCCCATACCCCACCACTCTGTCCACCTCACCCCCACTTCGTCTCCCATTGCATCTGGCCATCACTGCACTGTCGTCTGTATCTATGGGTTATGCGTGTATGTTCTATCACTAACCCCTTCACTTCCTTTCCTCCAGTACCGCCCCCCCCAAAATAACTATAAAAATTCTGGAATAGATATGGGATTCAGGATGCAGAATTAATGCAAACTAATTTTCATTCCTGTTAACAATTATGAAAAACAATTTTTACAAAGAAAATAAAAGCTCAGACAAATCAAAACACAGACAAACCTGTATTGAATTACAGCTTGACCCCTTCTAGCTTTATAATCAATGAGCTATTTAACTTCCATAAACCTGTTTCATCTTCAATAGCAAGAAATAATACCTAATTTGTAGAATAGTTCTAAGAATTAAATATAACTTCTATGAAACAAAGAGGTATGTAATAAATTATGCTGTTATCATTACCTTCAGAATTATTATTTTATTATTTAATTGATATGTTAGTCATAATAGGTAAATGCTAAAAAGTAAATAAACAATCGGTAATATATTAAATTTTAGTAATTAAATAGAACACAATTATCATCAAACTGATAATTACAATGCCATGTACAAACATGAAAAATTAGAAAATGCCAAAGAAAAAAGCAGATTTCAAAAATATATGTACAGAATAACTTTAACTACACAAAAATACATGTGCCTAAGCATTAAATTGAAAAGCTAATATGCAAAAATGTAAATAGTTGTATTAGCATATTGGCATTGTGACTTAAGATTCTTAAAAATATATTTAATGGCATGCTATCCATTTTTAATAATGTTCAGATCATTTTAGAAAATACGAATAAGAAAAAGGATGTTAAAGATCATCTAAAACCTCACTCCCAAGAGTTTTATTACTTTTAACCTTTTGAGATTGATGATGGTTATATATACATTGTTGTTTTTAAGAAATTTAATTTTCTATAAAGTGATAAAATGATCACTTCTGTAGCTAAATTTCTGCATATATCTTTAATTCTTTTTATAAAATTTTAGAAGTGTAATTTATGTGTCGGAAATATAAGTATTTTAATAACTTGAATACACATTGCCAAATAGCTCTGCATAGGAGTTATAGCAACTAACATTCTTACCAGTAAAAAATATGAAGGTATCTGGATTCTTGAATGCTTGTAATTTTGGGGTTTCAAATTTCATTTCCTTCCTTTCTCCCTTCCTTTTCTAATTTGATATAAAAAATGGTATAGCACGGGTACTTCCACTATTATTTTTGGATTACTAATAATTTTAAATATTTGTGTTTCAAATAGTTAAATATATCTTTCATGTAGTTATTTCTTAAAGCACATGCTCAGAGTCAAATTTTGACTTTAGTCTTGGCTTTATTATTTACAATGGTTATAATGAACCTCTATTTTCTTTAATATGAGTACCATTTGAAAACAAATAAATTGAGTAAAATAAAATAATATATAAAATATTTCTTAAATGTTC
The DNA here is from genome assembly GCF_021234165.1 of Pteronotus mesoamericanus. Taxonomy (NCBI): domain Eukaryota; kingdom Metazoa; phylum Chordata; class Mammalia; order Chiroptera; family Mormoopidae; genus Pteronotus; species Pteronotus mesoamericanus. Next base: position 12,432,912 of record NW_026555325.1, on the reverse strand, counting down.
CCATGAGCTAGTACAAAAGCAGTGAATTCCGAGGACAAGTTGAAATGAATATTAGTATTCACGGTGGTAAGGCAGGCACTTAAATTATCTTTTACCTTGAGAATATTTGCTGATCAGCTGATCTTCAATATTAATTTTTGTGGCCCTAAAAGGTGGGATGTCTAACAGCAAAATGTCCACAATACTGGGACCACAAAAACTATTCAACTTGTATAGTTGACAAGAAAATGATCAGATTAGGGAACACTTACAGAACTTACTGTGCTCCAAGTCAAAGATATTAACTAATTTAATCCTCACAAAACCATACAGAGAAAAAAAAAAAAAAACCCTTATCAAAATCCCAATGACATCTTTTAAGGAAATAGAACAAAAAATAATCAGATTTTGTAGAACCACAGAAGACCTCAAATAGCCAAAGCAATCTTGAGAAAAAAAGAATGAAGCTGGAGGTGCCATACTTCTAACTTAAACTTATACTACAAAGCAACAATGATAAAACAGCATGATACTGGCAGAAAAACAGACACATGGACCAAAGGAACAGAATTTAGAGCCCAGAAATAAACACACATGTATATGAGGAAATGATTTGTGACAAAGGAACTAAAAATATGCAATGGAGAGAAGAAAGCCTCTTCAATAAATGGTGCTGAAAAAATTGGAAAGCTACATGCAAAAGATTGAATCTAGACTACAGTTTGTACCCATATACAAAAATTTACTCAAAATGGATCAAAGATCTAAATATAAGATCTGAAACAATAAATTGTACATAAGAAAACATAGGTACTAAACTTATAGACCATACTTCTATACTTGGAAATATGAAGACCATGGTAGTAGAGGACATTTTATAAATCTGACCCCAAAGGTAAGGGAAATAAAGGCAAAAATAAATGGATACGACAACATCAAACCAAAAAGTTTCTGCACAGCAAAAGAAACCACTAACGAAACAAATCAGCCAAATGGGGGAAGATATTTGCAAACAACATCTCTGATGGGGATTACTATCCAAAATAATATAAAGAATTCATACAACTCAACACCTAACAAACAATCCAATTAAAAAATTGGCAGAGAATCCGAACAGACACCTCTCCCAAGAAGACAAATGGCCAACAGATATATTTAAAAAATGCTCAACTTTACTAGCTGTTAGGGAAATGAAAATTGAAACTGCAATGAGATAACACATCGCATCTGTAGAAATGGCTATTATTAGCAAGACAAATAATAACAAGTATTGGAGAGGCTGTGGAGAAAAAGAAACTCTCATTCACTGATGGTGGGAACATGAACCGGTACAGCCACTATGGAAAAACAGTATGGAGGATCCTCACAAAATTAAGAATAGATTTGCCATGACACAGCAACTTCTCTTCTCGGTTTCTACCCCCAAAATATGAAAACATTTATTTGCAAAGATATATGCAACCCTAAGTTCACTGCAACATTATTCATGGTGATCAAGACGTGGAAACAACTGAAATATCCTTTGACAGATGATTGGATAAAGAAAATGTGGTACATATATTCAATGGAATAGGGCTCAGTCCTAAGAAAAGATGAAGTACTGTCATTTATGACAAAATGGATGGACCTTGTGACTATCATGCTAAGTGAAATAAGGCAGGAAGTAAAGAACCATATGATTTTACTCATATGTGGGAAATACAATTAAGAGCAACAAATAAACAAACAAGAAAAAAAATCCTCATAGCCACAGACAACAGTACGGTGATTACTAAAGGGAAGGGGAATGGGGTTTAGTAAAGGGAAGAAGGGGTCAAATATATGGTGACAGATGAATTGACTTTGGGTGGTAGGCACACAATGCAATATACAGATCCCGTACAACTGAAATGAGTATTCTTGAAATCTGTATTTTTTTATTATCCAGTGTCAAGCCAATAAATTTAATTTGAAAAGGCATCATTATAATCTTTATCTCAGAGATCAAGTCAGTGAAGGTTGGAATGGTTATGTAACTTGTTTAAGGTTAACAGTAGAGCCAAAATGTAAATTAAGACAGTCCAAGTCTAGGGACAATAATCTTAAACACTATGCCACACTATCCTCACCTTCTTCCCCTAAGAGAAATGCAAGGAAAATTGCCTGATCAGAACTTTGGGTGGATGGGAAAAATAAGTCCTCCCTGAGATTCTGTAACTAGAAACTAACCTCACTGAAGTCTGCCTTCTAAAACCTCAATACTCTTTTGCTCCACAAACCCCCAAGTCAAAATGTTAAGTGGTCATATGATAATGGTATCGCAATAAGTGTTCTCAGGCATCTGAGAGATACAAATGTAAATGCTGAAAATCCACTTCCATCACAGGTATCAAAATATTTTCACATGTAAAATTCAAAGAAAAATGAGTAGCACAAAATTTTAAAAACTCATTTAAATACATACAGAAACAAGGCATATATGTAAAACAAACAAGCAAAAATGTATGGTAAGATCATTCCTAAGTAGTTGACAGGTATTAGAATTATCACTGACACAATACAAATATATTTAATATACTTTAAAAAGTTAGAAGTTTAAGAATATGAGAACATACATGAACTATGAAAAAGACACCAAAAATTTTAAGTGCAAAGTATGATAATCAGTGCAAAAATAAATCAACCAATAGGTTAAACAGTAACTTCAATATAGCTGAATTGAGAATTAGAGAAGTAAAACAAAGGAGTGAATAAATTATGTCAAATAAATTTCTGAGAGGTAATGAGGCATGTAAAATATTATGAAAATATCTAACATATATCTGAATTAATAGACAGAAACAAGCTATAATAGGAGAACAAAACTGCAGAAAATTCAAGAAAAAATTTCAAAAGCAAAAAGAAAAAAGTGATATTACATTCCATGGACTGAGAGATTAATACTTGAAATTTCTGATGCTAGAAGACAGTAAAATACTACCTTTAGCAGGCTAAAAGATATTCACTAGTAACCTAGAATTTTATACTTAGTAAAATTCTTCTAACAATGAGTGATATAAGGTCATTTAGAGATAAAAACTGAGAAAGTTTATTACACTCATATTCTCACTGAACATATTTTCAGGCAAAAGGAAAATAATACCAGATGCAAGATGTGAATGCCGGAGAAATCACAGGGGGAAAGAGGTAAATATATGTAATATTAACATTATAAAACAATGATATTTATTTCTTAGAGAATTAAAAATGATAGAAATAAAAAAAAGAAAAATATACAGCTCTGGCTATTGTGGCTCAGTTGGCTGGGTGTCATCCCACAGACCGAAGGGTCATGGGTTCGATTCTTGGTCAGGGCACATGCCTAGGTTGTAGGTTCAATTCCCAGTTGGGGTGTGTACAAAAGATAACCCATAGATGTTTCCCTCTCACATTGATGTTTCTCTCCCACATAGATGTTTCTTTCCCTCTCTTTCTCCCTCTTTTCCCCTCTAAAAATAAAAAAAATAATTAAAAGAAAAATATATAGACTGGGAAAAGGTGAATAGAGTTAAAATGTTCTGTTCTAAGGTCTTTTTGTTTGGGGGGTTAGTATAGATATGTGCATAATGTGAAAAGTAAACATGATACTATATCTATGGTAACAACTAAAAATAGTATGACTTCCAAACTAGTGGAATATCAACAAAACAAGAAAAAAAGTAATGAAGAATACAAAATGGCAATAAAGGAGAGAAAAAGAAACAAAAATGGTGGGAAAATAAAAACACAAAATACAACGGTCAATATAAACCCAAATATATCAGAAATTATAATAAAAGTAAATGAACTGCAAGCTCCAATGAAAAGGTAAAAATTGTCGGGTTGGATTCAAAATGTTTTCTTGATAGGTATATTGTTTTCTTTTTAAAATACAACTATGTAACATAAAAGTACAAAGTGAAAATATATTAATAGAAAATATCAAAAATTATATTAATATTACCCAAAATATACTCAAGGAAAAAGCATTGCTAGAAATAAAAAGGATCATTTTTAAATAAAAAACACTTAATTCTCTAGGAGAGCATAACAATATCCAATTTGTATGCAACTAATAACATAATATCAAAATACATAAGGCAAAACTTGATAAGTGGAACTAACCACTACCACAAAACAGGAAATTTTTAATACAGCTTAGTAATTGAAAGCTCAAGAAGACAATGTCATAAGAACCTAGAAGATCTGAACACATATATAAAATGGCACCAACAGTTGTAGAATACACATTATTTTCAAGTACATTTCCAAAATAGAATAAAAACCTGATCACACACAAAAGAAGTTCACCATCTTTAAAATAACTGATTTTATGTAAACCACATTTTTTAACAACGAGATTAACATAGACTTTAATAACAAAAAGATAACTAGAAATAATTCAACTGCCTTGAAAATAAGAAACATACTTTTAAATAACTTAAAATGGGAATTAAAACTAAATGTTTAGAACTAAACAACAACCAAAATATAATATGAAGAACTTGTGGTATATAGCAAAATCAACAATTGGGTATTTTATAGCCTTAAATGCCTACAGGACAAGAAATGAGAACAGAAATTAAATAGAAAATATAAATAAAATAAAGGTGACAGCGAAGATAAAAGTTGGCTCTCTGAAAAACCCAATAAAACTGCAAGCCTTTGGAGAGATTTAGTAAAATGCAATAAGGACTGAAGAAAGGAAAAAAGGGAGAGGAAGGAAAAAGAAAAGCAGAAAGGCAGGTATGCAGAAATAGTTAATATCAAAGCTACATAATTATAGATGCTGTTCTAAAATAAGAGAATATTAAAACAGCTTCATGCTAATACATTTGAAAGCAGATGAAATGGACAAATTCCTAGAAAAATATCTTACTGACACAAATTCACAAACAGAAAAGTCTCTTAATACTATTAAAGGAATTGAATCAACAGTAAAAATCTTCCCACAAATTAAATTCCAGGCCCATGGATACAATCCAGTGTATTATTTAACCTCTATGATTCTTAGTTTATTTATTTATAAAATGGATATTATAACATCCCATTATATTATCTCATAAGTATTATACTATCTCACAAGCATTTGAGAATTGTATTTCTAAAAAAAGTATGTGAAGGTAATCTGTTAACTCTAAAGTGTTATAAAAACTATAAATATTATTCACCTAATTTTAGATTTAAATGAGAAATCCTACACTTTTAAAAACACATTCAAAGAATCCACCGAAGAAGTCAAGTTTTTCCCATAAGGCAAATAAATCTTATTTTGGTGTGGGCTCCACTAAGTAACTAAGGACATATTCTCTTGAGGAAAACTGGCCACAAAAAAATACAACTGCAAATTAAAAATGGTAAAAATAAAAAAGTTAAACTCATATATTAATAAAGTCAACATGATGTGTTAACACCTTACTGACAAAGTTATAAATATAATTTAAAAAACAGCAATATTTTGTTTAGGGAAACAGGCTGAAGATCCAAAGGAACAAAAACAATATTGCAGAATGGGTCAAAGAAGCATAATGAAGACACGTGTTTAATGTCTTATGGGTAATGGGTTAAGGCTTATTTCCACCGGAAATACAATCTTGTATGAATGTGAGCTTCATAAAATACCTATAAATCTATTCATACTCATTTTTTTTTAACGTATGCATTCATTCAACAAAGATTTTAGTGCCTACCAAGCATCAGACACAAGAGTAGCTGCAGAAGATACAAAGATGAAAAAACAGTGAATATTACACTTTTACAGTCCAGCGAGAAATAAATAAAGAGAAGTACCTGACTGTGCACAGGGTACTACAAGGTGTTCACAGAAGAGGTACACCTAATGCAAAATGAATAGATCAGAGCATATTTCCAGAAGGGATAACTTCTAATCTGTATATTAAAGAAGAAATTAGAGTTAGCTAGGAGAAAGGGAGAGACTGGATGGCCATTCCAGGAGGAGGCATCTCAATTCTTCATACTCCCTACAACTTCTTCATGCACACATATGCTATACTGTATTGGTCATGCATGGTGCCTGCTATAAACATTATTTCATAAGGAGCAGGATTTTAAATTTACTGTTGAATAATACAAAAGATGAGTTTTAATGAGTTCATATATTTAAATTATTCTTGTAACTCTGGCAAGATACCTTGAGTTTATTTTCAAGTCAAACTTCAGAGACCCATATTTGACTAAAATACAATGAAACTTAAAAAATCTAGACTGTATGTTGCTTGTTAGTTTGGTCTGTATATTAGATTCCACATGAGTGAAATTATATGGTACTTGTCATTTTATGACTGGCTTATTTCATTTAGCATAATGTCCACCAAGTCCATTCATGCTGTTATAAAGGGTAAATTTTTCTTCATTTTTACAGCTGAGGAGTATTCTACTGCATAAATGTACCACAGATCTGGGAGTCGGGGTTTGGGAGAGGTGGAGGGCTCGAGAGAAAAAGAAAAAAACTAATGGACACAACGACAGCGTGGGTAATTGTGGGAGGGGGGCGGGTAGGTGGGGTGGATGGAAGTGGAAGAGGATATGTGGGGATAAATGGTAACGGAAAAAGACACAATAAAAATAATTTACTAAAAAATAAAAAATAAAAAAAATCTTGACTATCTAATTTCAGTCTTCCATGAACTAGAAATTAGCTAGAAATTACAAGAAAGAAACAGGGGATCTATGATGCAATGAGTAAGTTGAGCAAATCTCTGGTCCAGAACAAAAAAAGGGCGCTTCACTGAATTGACTGGCTTATTTTCCAAAATATTTCATGTACTAACTTATTATGTAACATGTATCAGAACATCAATAGGTTGTGTGGCTTTTTGAAAAAGTTCCCTAAACTAAGACCACTGTCCTGGCTCTTCTTCGAGTATTGATTGGCTTTTGGGAGTGTTTTTTTATAACACTACTTCTATCTTGATTTCTCTATGACTCCAGTAATATTTACCCATGAGCCACTACATTAATATTAACGTATTTTCAGGGTTGCAATGTTTTCAATTACATTAATTTTGATCTCTGTAAAAAAATGCAACCCCACTGTTAAGGAAACATGTTACTCTAAAGAGGAAAAAGTCACTGATGGAAAGCAAAATAATAAAAAGATCAAATGGTAAGTAGCAACAGAGCTAGGGTTGTACTGGGCTTTGGTACAATAAAAACATAACATACGTAGATAATATACATTTTATTTTCTTTATGGTGCTTACATGGATATGTGAGGGATTTAATCTAAGGTAACAATTTGATTTCTCACAGAATGTTGTGTTTTCTTACAGGCAATTTATATTCTGATTAAATTTTTCCATCTATCTTTTCTTGGCAAGTTGGAATGTTCTGGTCTTTTACAACATAATAAATTATACTTTTCAGAGTTTTTTTTGTATACTTTTTTGGTTATAACAAAGACCTTAAAATTTTTTTTGCTTTGACAACAGACTGTGAGCTCTTAATGGGGTCAATGTCCTGCTCTCCTGTCTTCTTACTGCTCCTGCTTATACCCTATACAAATATATCTAGCTGAAGAAAACAAGCAACACTGACTTAACATTTGTGTGAGTAAATGTTAGTCACATAAATGTTATTTCAAAATCAAAATAATATTCAACTTTGAAATATTACAGAAAAAACTACAAGTTCTAATGCTAAACTGAAAAAAAATTATTCCGAATTGGGCAGATCTGGCCTAGAATCTTATTCATTGTTACTACTATGTTACAGCTAAGTAACACACAAGCTACTTCATTTCTTTCAGCCTTTTGCTTTCTTCTCTGTGAAATAGAAAGAATGACAGGTACTCTTCTTAGCTGTTGTGAGGATTAAATAAGGTAACAAATGTACAGCACCTAGCAAAAATGGTTGACACTACCATTTTTCAACTAGTTTTTGATCAAAGTAGACTGGGAACTTTTTTAGGTCAGTGACTCCCTGAGATTTAGATAAAGTAGGTGAAAGCGATATGCTGCTTATCTTTATGCTCAGTTTAATCTTGTTTCTACAACATTTGTAGGCAAGATGGGATGGATTAGAACAGCAAATCTAACAGCAAAAACAGATAGAGAACTTTTAAAAAAAAATTTATTCCTTTCTTAGAGAGGGGAAGAGAGGAGAGGGAGAGAGGTGGGGGTGGGGGGTAACAGTGTGGGGAGAGAGGGAGGGAGGGAAAGAGAGAAACATTAATTTGTTCTGCTTATTTATGAATTCATTGGTTGTATCTTGTATGTACCCTGACCAAAGATCAAACCTGCAATCTTGGCTTATTGGAACAATGCTCTAACCAACTAGCTACTCAGCCTAGATATATACTTTAAAAAAACTTTCCAATTAGATTCAGATCTTCTTGGATCATTTAAAATCAGAGGACTAAGAGGATAGTGAAGATATGCAAGTGAAACAAGAAGGGGCCTAATTTGGAGTTTATAGTTATGTATTATGTATGCATATAGAGATTTTTCCATATATTTGAGTATGTATATATACAAACATATGTGCACACATATACATCTTGCACAAAAACATATATAAAATGAATTCTATGCATGAAAAAAATCAGGGCCAAAGAAAAATATAATGAGCTATATTTTTAACTTTAATATCTATTTTTTACTGTAAGAACATACTTTTGAAAGTTTAATATTGTTTATATTATAGCTGAGACTAGAACACAGTGCAGTGTGATCAAATGAGGTTTAAAAAACACCCCAAACTATCCTACCTAGCTAGCAGGCTTGTAAAGGTGATTACGTAGTAGTGAAATTCTTTTACTTAAAATCACATTAGGTTCTGAATGGTCATTTAATTCCATTTATTTATGTCAAAGTGACAACATAAAAGCGGTACAGTTTTATCACTGTTTTAAATAAAAATCTTTTGTTGATTTCCAATGGAATTATGTAATTTTTCTTAGTACCACTTCTAGGCTTCTTTCTGCTTTTGCAAATATTGGATGGGATGGGGCAAATTATAAAATACCTCAAAAGTAATGTTAAAGGCATCATGAATGAGTAACAGGCAAGCTATAAAGGACAATTACTGACTGCTACTTAAACAGTGAAGCATAGGTTTTTATTTGTGAACATTCTTACATGAAGAGTGTGCAAGTTTACTTTTTTAAAATTTTATTTTAAAATCATGTTTAATTCTATTTAAGTTGTCTCTATTTTCCCCCCTTTGCCCTCCTCCTCCAATCCCACCCTGTCCCCCCTCACACAGTCAATTCCCACTCTGTTGTCCATTGCATGGGTCATTCATACATGTTCTTTGTTTAGTTCTTTCTCCTTCTTTCCACCATTGTCCTCCTTCCCCATCCCCTCTGGTCACTTTCATACTGCTTCATGTTTCCTTGCCTGTGGTTTATTTTGTTGAAAAGAATCCACTAATAGGTGACATCATACTGTATTTGTCTTTCACTGACTGGCTTATTTCACTTAGCATAATATTCGCCAATTCCATACATGTTGGTGCAAAAGGTAGGAGTTCCTTCTTTCTTTTTTCTTTTAATGCAAATTTTATTTGTTTATTTTAAATGTCAAGATCCATTATAAAATATTAAAACATTTAAATCCCTTATAAAGTCTCCACAATCATGACACCTGCACAGAAATAATCAAGTAGATCAATGAAATAAAATGAGCATTCTAGAAACAAATGTATATATCTAACAATGTAACATATGATTAAATTGGTATTTCAAATCAATGGGGAAAATAAGGCTTATTCTACAAATAAGGTGCATGGACCCTATTACTTGAAATAAAACAAATATAGAGCCCTATTTCATACATTACAACAAATGTTCACATGAGTTAAAAATCAATATGTAAAATCTAAGGACTTTTAGGAGAAAATACAAAATACTATTTTTTCTTACATTGAAATAAAATATTCAAACCCAGAAGCTACAAATATTGGCAATATGATTAAACATTTAAGACTATACAATAATATACATATAAAAAAAAGTTAAAGGACAAGTAATAGAATAGGAAAGTATGTGCAACACATCTAAAAAAGGTGGTTTTTTTTTTTAGGGAAAAAAATTCTACCAATATTTAGTCAAAAAATTGATAAAGAATACCAAAAAGTCATTTAAAGCTTTTTAAAAAAATAATAGAAATAGGCAAGAAGTATACAGAACCAGGTTTAGTTTCAACAAATAAAGTAACAATTAAAATAACACATTGTCACAATCAGATTAATAAGTATTAAAAATATTGGTAATATCAAGTATTGGTAATCGTGAAAGGAACTGGGTATTGATAGACTCTTTTTCTTCATCTTCTTAAAGCAGTCCCTTTAAGCATATTTTGCAATGCTGGTTTGGTAGAGGTGTATTCTTTTAGCCTTCTTTTGTTTGGGTAACTCCTTATTTTGCTTTACATTTTAATGGAGAGCCTTGCTGGGTAGAGCATTCTTGGTTGCAGGCCTTTGCTTTCATGACTTGGAATAGTTCTTGCCATTCGCTTCTGGCTTGTAGTGTTTCAGCTTAGAAGTCAACTGCTAGCCGTACAGTTGACTTATATGTATATCCCTTATATGTTGCTACCTCTTTCTCCCTTGCTACCTTTAGGATTCTCTCAGTCATATTTGCCGTTTTAAGTATGATGTGTCTTGGAGTGGGCCTAATTGGGTCACTGTTGGATGGGACCCTCTGTGCTTCCTGGACTTGTGTGACTTTTTCTCTTCTTCAATTAGGGAAGTTTTTCATCATTACTTTTTCAAACAAGTTCTCTATCCCTTCTTCCTCCTCTTCTTCTTTTGGTATCCCTATTATACGGATATTATTACGTTTCAGGTTGTCCTGCATTTCCCTAAATGCCTCTTCATTCTTCCTGAGTCTTTTTTCATTTTCTTTCTATGTCTGAGAGCTTTTATCTACCTTATCCTCCAGCTCGCTGATTCGATCCTCTGCTTCATCTAGCCTGCTTTTGACTCTCTCTACTGTGTTCTTCAATTCAGAAATTGTCTTTTTTTATTTCCTCTTGTCTCTTATTGATAGTTTCTCTGTCCTTTTTCATGCTGATATAGTTTGCAGTAAGTTCCTTGTAGTTTCCCTGTAGTTTCTGTAATTCTCTCTGAGATCACTGAGCTTCAAATCATTGTTTGTACCTCAGTATCTGATAGTCGACTTGCCTCTATTTCATTCGGTTCTCTTTCTGGGGATTCCTCCTTTCCCTTCGATTGGGGGGTGTTTCTTTGTCTTCCCATTATTTGTGAGACTCCTCCTTTCTGCTTCTGCTTCTTAAATTGATCTGTCTTGATTTCCTGACTTTGCAGTGTGAACTTCTATGGCAGGGGACTGTTTTTTTTTTTACTTCTCTTTCTGGATCTGCCTCTGATGTCAGATGCTGACCCTGTCTGACCTTAGGCAATCTGTCCGAGACTTCCAGGAATCTACTGTCTGTGGCTGTCTCCTCCAGCTGTTAATTTAATTTCTCTGCACTCAGCAGGCCGGCTTAGAGACACCACAAGGTAGGGCAGAGTCTCTCTTGAGGGTGGGGTTATTGGGTCCTCTCCCACTGCTGTAGCTCGGGGGTGTAGTCTGCCTGAGCGAGACAGCTGCTGCAATATGGGGGACGAATCAGCACTGGGACTCCTGCAGCTACTCTCTCCATTTACTCCCCAAAGCCTTTGTCTCCAGTCTCTCCTTAAGTGTCTCTAGACCACTCTGTACCCCCTTTAGCCAGGTATCTATTATCTGTGGCTACCACTCTACTCAGCCGACAGGCTTTAGCACCACCAGGCCTAGGCAGAGTCTCCTGGGGCGGGGCTATTGTGTCCTCTCACGCTGTTCCCGCTCAGGGGAGTGGTCTCTGTCTGAGCAAGATGGCCACTGCTGTATTGGGGATGAGTCAGCACTGGGATCTGCTGGCTACTCTCTCAGTTCTCTCCCCAAAATCTCCTTCCCCAGTCTCTCCTCAGGCGTCTCTAGCCCACTCTGCCCCTGCCCTTGCTGGAGCCCCGAGTAAGTGGCTGCAAATAAAAATATGTGTTGGCGCTTTAAACAGCTCTTTAGGTCTCCAGCCTCCTGTCCTTGGCAGAGAGCCACCCTGCTGCTTTTCTCAGCTGGCTATTATCTGTTTTGGACCCCGCTCGTCTCAGGGAGCTCCAACTAGCCGTTTCAATATCCTTCTGGTGCTGCTGCCCGTGGGTGCCCCACCTGCCTTCTCGAGTTCTACCTTACTCCTTACCAGTTAGGTTGTGCTAAAGCTGATTCTTCTTTCTGTCTGAGGTTATAAGGCTCCTCTCTCGCTATTGTTCAGCTGTTTGTTCCAGGTGATTTCTCCACAATTTAGTTGTAATTCCAGGTTGGTCCTGGGAGGAGGTCAGTGTGACTTCCATTCACTCCTTCACCTTCTTGATTCTCTCTTTTCAAAGATACTAATCAATCAATCAATCATTCCATCCTTTCCCACATTCTATTCTCACAATGCCACTAACACTCCTCTGAATGGTAGGCTCTACGTTTCCTTCCCTTCAATATGGGCAAGGGCTATGACTGTTCCAACAGAGTATGTTAAAGATGGTGCTATGTGATTTTTGAGGCTAGATCATAATATAATAAAACTGTATCTAGTTTTCTTTTTGAGACACTTAATCTAGGATCCTGGTCATCATGCTCTGAGAGTATGCTGAAACTAGCCCCTGAGGAGAGTCCAGACAGAGAAGTTTTTTCAGGAAAAAACTCCTGTATTTTGCTTTGTATAATGCACAATTTTTGGCCCAAATTATTGAGGGAACAATAAGCATGCATATTGTACTTGGGTAGTGCTAATTCTATATCTGTATAAATGGTTTTAATGCTTTTATCTATGATTATGCATTAAAAGTGTAACTCTAGAAACCAATTAGCAATATCTCTATGCAAAATAATACCCTGTAATATGATAATCATTTGTTTCTAAATATAAATAAACAAAAAATTGAAAGATTTTTTTTCCCCTGAAAGTCTGGGCCAAACATGTGGGTGTGCATCACACACATCAAAATATGGTAAGCCACCCAGCCAGCAGTCAGAATCAATTGCTACACAGATGAATGAATAATGCTTCAGATGATTTTTAGCCTTTCCAGTCCTCAAGTTGAGATCCCAAACATCATGGAACTGAGACAAATCACTGCTGTTGTGACCAATATGAAATCCTGATCTACAAGCTGTGAGTATAACAAACGGTTATTCTGCCCTGGTTGGCATGGCTAAGTGGATTGAGTGCTGGCCTGAGGATCAAAAGGGTCGCGGGTTCAATTCACAGTCATGGCACATGCTTGGGTTGCAGGCCAGGTCCCCAGTGGCGGGCGCCCAAGAGGCAACTACACACTGATGTTTCTCTCTCTTCCCCTCTCGAAAAATAAGTAAAATCTTAAAAAAAAAATAAATGTTTGTTCTAGTCCATTAATTTTGGGTAATGTTATGCAGCATTAGATAACTGGGACAAGCTATATCTATACATGCAAGTTTGAGAACTGGCATTTGAGCTGTATGTAGGGGTTTGTACATCTAGGAAAATCTGAGCATATCTCCGACAATGGAGTTGAGGAAGACAATGGGAGGTTAAAACATGTGTCTAATTTCCCTTGACTATATATGGCTTTTTCCTTTCTTTTGCCGTAAGAATATTCTACTCTATACCCTCAGCCTTAATATTCATCTTCCCCTGTGACTCAATACTGACTCTGATCTTCACTTGGCAAATTGCTACTCTCCTTAAAGGTCTTAGGTCTCACACAAAATGTCACATTCTCCCAGAAGACTCATTTACCTGTTAATGAATGAGTTTGGGTGCCCTCTCTATCAGATTATAGTAAACCTGTCACACTATATTCTTGCTGTTTAATTATCTGTTCACCCCACTAGACTGTAAGATATTTAATGGCACAAACTTTCTTATTTACTAAAGCATGCCCAGCCTCAAATAGTGTTGATGACCGATAAATTCCATTTGATGAGTAAGTGTATAAGTGCATGAATGCTCTTTTTCATCTCTATCCTGCTGTATAGCACATGATGAGTTAAAAGGAAAGACCTTTGAAAATTGTAGGAAATAAATACTCAGAAATTTCAGACTGAACAAGAATGAACAAAGTGAGGCTTTCCTAACCCAGAACACCCAAAATATAACAAAGGCATCAGGTCTGACAAATTTCAGACATAAACAGTCTCCACTCTAGTTTCAGAAAATTTGGCAAATCAGACACATTTCTCCTTCAGCTTGTTTTACCTTTATCTCCTGACACTCTATTACTACCTCAAGTTATCCTAGTCTGTAGAGCCTCATGATAATCTCCTTATATCTCAAATCTCCTAATTTATCCAGGTTTGCCATTACAGGGCTTCCTACTTAGGATCATACACCTTTCACAACCAAAATCCAGCAAAGAGTGGTGACATCAACGCTCTCCTTTTCTCTGCCTTTCACTTACTCAAATTACAGTGACTAGACTTCCATGACAATTTATTCAGGTCATAATTCATATTCATATTGGTAAGTCCAAAGACACTTTTTTAACTTTTATTTTCTTTATACTCACAGCAGCTTCTTACTCAGCTCACTTGTTGAATTTTTTCTTTCTTTGGCTTGGAGACACGAGCTAGTTTCCCTCCTGTGCCACTGATTATTAGCCTCCTTAGTATTCATTCTCTGGGTAACCCTACAGTAATGGTTTTCAACCTTGACTGTATATTAGAACCACAGGCTGTACCTTATAATCACAAGGGAGCTTTTGAAACATGGGATATCTTAGGGTATACTGAGACCAATTTTAGCATGGAGCCCATGTATCATATTTTTAAAAAGCCCAGAAAGTGATTCAGATGCACTGTGAAAGTTAGGAACCTTTGCCTTAAATGTCTGCAGGGCCCTGACATAGGCTTTCTTCCCTTCTCACAGTATGTATTTCCCCTGTACAAACCTACTCTTGTAGCTTCAGTTATGATCTTTGTGCTGATAGATTTCTTCCCAGGTGATGATCTCCCTTCTGACCTTGGACCTACATAATCAACTCCTTTGTGTAGCTATCAATACTTTGCATGTTCCAAACTTAGCTAATGTCATCCGCCTTATAACACATAGCTCCTATTACTGACCACCCACAGACCACAAATTCCAACTATACCTCTTAAATATCTCCCCATTATATTTTTTTCCATTCCCATTCCTGTAGGTCCCCATCATTGCCTAACTGCACTGATCCTAGTGGTTCTCAACTGGCCTCCCACTTGCAATCTTGCTGTCCTCCAATCTATACTGTTCACTACAACCAAAAATTTTTCTAAAATGCAAATTTTATCACTCACATTATGTAAAATTTATCATGCTTTAACCTTCCAGTAGCTTTTTACTGACTTCAGAATAATTTCCCAGTGGCTTCTGACTTCAGAATAATTTGTAAATACCTATACAGAGTTGTAAAATCCTTCATAACTATACCCCTAACCTGCCGTACCCCCATATTCATTGTTCAGGTACTAAACTTCCAATCTTGGAAGGGCCATCCTTCTCTTTCCTCTAGGTACTGGCACAAGATTATTTCTACCTGAAATAATTTTTCTGTATCTTCCTTAGTCAATTTAACTACTTCCTGTTTTTCAGGTCTCAATTTAAATGTCACCGCTTCTGGAGAAGCTCTTCCTAAATTGTCCAATCTGTAGTAAAGACCAGTGGTAGAATTGGTGTTCAATAGTCCAATGTAGCTCCTCTGCATTTTCTAGCATGCCTTCAAGTTAGGTTAGAGGAATGAGACTGATTTCTGGACAGTAAAATGTGGAAAAAAAGATGTGATCAACTTAGAGGATTGGTCCTTACATTTCTGCAAGATGGGAGAGAGCCGCCTGATACAAACTGGACATTACTTGAGTGAAAAACAAATTCCTTGTCTGATAAATTATGGAGATTTCTGGGTTAATTTGCTATCAAGCTTGGCCTAGTTTACCTTAGTAATAACAACACAGGAATTCAGCTATAAACTCCCTCAGGATCCTTTTATTACTTAACACAATTTTTTATTGATTATCTTCCCTGATGAGACTGTTAACATTTTAAGGAAAAGTTTTGTTTGTCTCTCGCTCACTGCCTTGTCCTTAGAATCTAACATAGTGCTTTTGAAACATAAAAGGCATTGAGAAAATATTTGCTATGTGAATGAATGAATCAGTATAATCTACTTTGTTTAGTACAATACTGTTAGTAACACCACTTTGAATTTATAAATACTATAATACTATACATCAGGTATTTTATCTGCCAGTATTTTGTGTTTTTATATTTTTAGTTAAAAGCAGAGGATTAAACTTTTATATTTAATTTTTTTCCACTTAACACAAGGATGTACCTTTGTTATTACAAATTCATCATAAACATCATTTATAATGAATACATATTATTTCTTTATATATAAATACTGTAATGTACCCAAACATTTCCTGCTTTTGAACACTTAGGTGGTTCCCTGAAAACAATTTTGGATGCAAGGTAGTTTTTTCAAACTTACCTTTTGAATAATTTCTTCCATATTTCATTTTATTTTGTAGTTTTTCTAAAAGCTATACTTTTGTTTTAAAAACCTTATACCCCTATGGTACACCTTGCAAGATGCTCTGAACTGAATAAACAGTTATAACATGTATTAAGCTTTACACAAAGAAAACTGAAGCTACCAATTCTAAAACAAATGGTACTTCTAGATATTGTATACATAAGATATATGAATAAACAAAATATAAACCTAATTATGCTTCAATTAAGAGGCACATAAAAGACAAGACATAGCACTGACTTTGATAATTCCTTTGCTCCTCCCCTTACCTGCTTCTCCAAAGATAACTGAAGACTTCCGTGTTTTTGTTTTTCTTTACCCAAGGACATGTTCACTGATGATGCTCCAACTAACTGAGCCATACTGGCCAGGGCAGATAACTCAAGTTTTGATTCTAAGAACAATGAGAACCAAGGAAAGCAAATGGCTTGAGGTCAGGAGTTCAAGTTATGGCCACTTCATTTAGTAGCTGCATGGCCTAAAGCAAATGAAAGATGATGTCTCTTTCCAATGCAGGGTTTTTCTACCTAACACTGTTGACATTTTGGACCAGATAATTATTTTTTGTTGGCAGGTGTCCTATGTTCTATAGGATGTTTAGCAGCATCCATGATGACTATGCAACCCAATCCCCTACAGTAAGGACAATCAAAAGTATCTCCAAACATTGCCAAAGGAGCCCAGAGGGGCCAAATCACCCACAGCTGAAAATCACTGCTCTAAGGCTGCTCTAAGATAAGGAAGTATAATACTTTATAACTCTATAGCTTTGACTTTTCAGCAACTTACCCCTGAGTTTTTCCAGAACTTATTCATAGTCTGCAGCATTTCCTCTTCCTTCTCTGTAACTTCCTTTTCTTTTTCTGCACTCTTGTACAGTAGTC
Source organism: Pteronotus mesoamericanus (assembly GCF_021234165.1). NCBI lineage: Eukaryota > Metazoa > Chordata > Mammalia > Chiroptera > Mormoopidae > Pteronotus > Pteronotus mesoamericanus. Next base: position 12,415,507 of record NW_026555325.1, on the reverse strand, counting down.
CTATAGGCCCATATCTGTGGTTTTATTTTCCAAAGTTTCAATTATCCACAATGAACAGTCCAAAATTATTAAATGACACATTTCAGTGATAAAATTTTTAAGTTTTAAATTGTGCAAAAATCTAAGTAGCATGATAGAATCTTGCATTGTCCTGCTGTGTCCTGCCCTCAATCAGCTCTTTATGCAGAATATCCAGGCTGTAGATGCTATTCACCCATTAGTCAATTAGTAGCCCTCTTGGTCATCAGATCCTCTGTCATGTTATTAACTGCGCTTGTGTTCAAGTAACCCATATTTTACTTAATAATGGCCCCAAAGCACAAGAGTAGTGATGCTGGCAATTTGGATATGCCAAGGAGAAGCCACAAACTGCTTCCTTTTATTTGAAAGGTGACAGTACTTACCTTAATAAAGAAAAAAAAATGTATGTTGAATTTGCTAAGATCTAATGGTAAGAACAAATCTTCTGTGAGATTGTGTAATTTATAAATTAAACTTTATCATAGGTATGTATGTGTAGAAAAAAATAGTACATATAGGGTTGGGTACTATTGATGGTTTAAGGCATCTACTGAGGTCTTAGAATGTTTCCTGTAAGGATAAGGGAGAACTAGTGTAATTTCTTTTTAAATAGTCAAAAGCATGTCAAAGAAAAAAGAAAACAGAAAAGTGTCAATGTTAAATTGATCATATGATTGGTACTGAAATAATTAAAAACTGGTAATACTGCTCTTTCAATTCTTAATCATGTCAATTACTTTTTCTATATCCTCTTTTAAGAAGAAAATGGTATCTCAATTTCCCTTTTCTCACACATAAAACCATTTTAAGTGGCTTGATAGTTCAGGGATCACAATTAATATTTAACATTGCAAGCAATGAACAACATCTGAAACTGCTGATTCACTAAGAATATTTTCTTAAAATTCCATTGGAGATATCAAGAAGACTCCAAAAAACTATCAAAAATCCTCAAAAACCACTGTAATGAAATTAATTTAAAAATGAGTATTATGTATACAGACATGTACTGCTCACAGTAATTTGTATTTATATTATACCACATACTCTCAAAACACTGTAATTGACAAATCTATAATTAAATGTTTCTGCCTTTTATAAGAAATTAACTGTAAGTATCTGAAATGAAGTCTTCAAAGAAAAATATCTCCTTAAATTACATTCTATATTACTTTAGGACTTTAACACTAAGTAAATTAAGAGCACTTTTTACTAAATGCAGATAGTATATATATTAAAGGGATTAAATGATACAACTGATAAAATATCATAGGTGGTCAAGTAAAATGATTTCCCAGCAAATTGATTTAATTCTGTATTTTGTTCAAGAGCTAATATAGAAATGACATCATGAACTAATTTCAATTTCTAAAGCAACAGGATAAGGAAAAATTAGTTCACATTCAAATATTTATTAAAAAATATTATCTTAATTTTTTTAGGAATCTGAAAATAAACATTAAACATTTCTATGACAAATATTTTCCCATCCATTAGAAAGAGTTGTTGAATCTGAAGTTCTGAATTGTGATCCATCATTTGTAAGTGATCAGGTATATGTTGGGAGTAATATCAACCTTTTAACTAGATTTAGTGAGAAAAGAGCAACCACTTGTCATCATTTTATTTATTCATTTATTATTTGTATCCTACTAGCTTTCCCTAATCATTTAAGATTATTCACCTGGTCTTTTATGTTATACATAGGAGTTACAATGCAGTATTGAGTTGTTGAAAAATCACTGGTTTTGGATTCAGACACATCAGTTTTAATCCCATCTCTGTGGCATAGTACCCATGGAACACTGGTCAAGTCACTTATTTCACTCTCTGAATAGCAGATTCTATAACTATTAGCTCTAATACCTGTATTTACCTGGCTTGTGGCAGGCATTTCTTAAGTTATTTTTCTTCCTCTTCAAAAATGTCACTTTTAGAAAATTTTCACAGTATTCTGTTCTAGACCAAGAAAGATAAAGCTTTGGCAGTTTGCATAATAGGAAAAACATTAATATCTATAAAATATCAATGCAAATGCCATTTTGAACCCTGTTTTTTGTTTTTTGTTTTTTAAATGCTTTATACTGTGTACTCATACTACTAAATGCAGTTAATACTACTTAAAGGGTACATAAAAGTGACAGTAAAAATTAGTATTTCAAGACAAAAACAATATAAGTGGTGTTTTAAAATATTTTGAAGTTCCTGAGTAAACTTTCAATTTAGAATAGCGGGCTTCAAATACAGAACTCTGTATTAAATTTTCTGTCTAAAGGTTTGTAAGAGATACTAGGCTATTCTAGTCCTTAGCTTGCCTTTAAACTATGATCAAGTTTTGTCTTCAACTTAAGGAAACTTTAATTACTCTTTGAAGCAGGTTCAAGACAATTCCAAACAAAGAAATTTCTTTTGAAATTAGAAAGCAATCTAAATTTTTTCTCAATTCATTGAATTAGCTATACGGACTCTCAATTAGGGTTGCACATTTTTGAAATTTCTGATATGTAAAAATTTAAAGAATATTCTGCTAACAAAATCATGCACAGAAAAAAAATATTTTAAATGTATTGATAACCTGGCTTATAAACAAAACAAAACTAGTAATTCTGACAACTGGTGCAAAGAAATGTCTAAATCAGTTGTTCTCCATCAAAACCACTACTTGGAGGACTATTAAAGCAGCGTGCCAGGCCCTACCAACAGAATCTCTGATTCAATAGGTCCTTGGAATTTCCATTTCTAACAAACTCCCAGGGTTGCTGATGCTGCTGGCCTGGTTAGTTTTATAGGCTATGAGAACCACTGATCCAAATATCCTTAAATCCTTGTTTCTCCTAGTTTTTTTTAAACCAGAATCATCCATTACGTTTTCTAGACTCAATTTATCCATTTTTTCCTACAGGTATTTCTTGGCTGGTTTGCTTAAAAAGGTTCTGGTGATAAAGTGATGAACATATTAGGTAAGGTCTCTGCTTTCATGAAGCTTATTTACCCTTTATTAAGAGAAACAATATGTAAACAAACACATAAAGAAACAGGAAAATACTGGATGGAAATAGGTATTGTAAGCAATAAAAATTCCGCGACGTGACTTGAGTGATTTCTTCAGATTGGTGGTAATGGAAGACTTCTGTGCGGAGTTAACATTTAAGCTGAAACCTGACTAAGGAGAGCCAGCCACGGAAAGAACATTGTAGGTACAGGGCACAATTGCTGCAGATGTTCGAAAGCAGGAACAAGAAATAGCCTAATGTGAATTATAAACAAGGGTGGAGAGATAGTAATGGGCCAAATCAATCATGTAGGGTCATTTGTTATGAAGATTAAATAGTATGATGAATATATAATAGCCAGTAATTGTTTGTTATTTTGTGGATACTTATCAAATAGCACTTAAAAAAAATGTTATTCCAGATCAGTCTCTTCTGCTCCTCCAGATATATGCATCAGCTCAGAACAATGAAATAAGGATTGAAACATGCTAGGTTTTCAAGAAAACTCTTTTGTATCTGAACCCTCAACCTTCAACTTTTGAATTTCCAACTTTCTAATGATCCCATTGCATATATGTGTCTATATCTGAATGTTTAAATACACCTATATAATAATAAACTTAAAAATAATGAGCATGTATTTTATATCAACATACAAAATTTATACACCAAATAAATGTTGCTCTATTCAAAGCACAGGATTATAAAGCTACAATTGTTTCAAATAGCTTTGAACTTCTTCTAGAAATACTGTAAGAACCCATTTGAAAGCCCAACAGAAATCTACTGCTTTTTAAGTTTTACTTGTTTTTAACCCAATACCTAATGAATTGATTAAAAGGGACATAATATGACCGTGGGACATAATGCTATCACAGCATTGTTATGATAAACAGATTCTGAATGACAAAACTAATATGCAAATTAAAAACTGTATTATTCTCTTCATAGTGATAAAACCTAGCATGGTTAAGTTATTAAATAGGTTACTTCAAGGTCACATGACTAAGACTACTAAAGGCTGAAATATCTCACTCAAAACCCTTGTGGCCAGTAGCATTTCAGAACTGATACATAAGTAATTTTTTTCCAATTTTAGAAGAACAATATAATGCATATAAAATATGTATATCATGAACATCCTCAGAGGTGACTGGGGCAACAGCTGATAATCAAATATATGATTTTTTTTTTGCAGCAAAATATAGCAATATTTACATATAGGAAATGCCAAGCCTATAAATAGCTTCACATAAATTCAGCTCTGGATTTGCCACCACATGAGTTAAGTTCAAGTCAGATTTTGCTACCTGAAGTATACTTTTACTTAATTTTTTCTTATTAAAAAAGTGTGCATTCCCCTCCTCCCCAACTCTTCAGAGTTCAGGATTATAGATAATGGACCACATAGACTTTTAACAGTATTTGTTATTTTCTCAACATCCTGGCATGGAGGCAAAGGTTTCAATAGGCTTAATTAAGGTAATGGGAGGAGAAGAAAGTTTCTCTATGACTGGAAGTTAGAAAAATGCCATTATTTAAAATAAGATGTACATTAGCTTCTCTGCCACAATTGATAATTACAATAAAAACAGTAATAGTGAGGTGTGAAATCTTGCTTTACACCTACTGCCAATAAAGCCTGCCATTCCTTGTCTCCTCCTGTTGCAGCAGAATTCCATGAACCCAGGTTGTTCAACCCTGCCCTTGTTTCAGCGATCATGACCTGCCATGTTTCTTACACAGACCGATTACATTTATGTGGCACAGAGGATGTTATCACTGCTTCATTTTGCGTAGTATTTCCTTCTCCGTCCTTCCTACTGACTCCTTTTGTGCCACCTTCTATCTCAGTGGCTGAAATCTATTTAAGTCTGCTTTCAGGGACTTCTCTGACTTCAAATTAGACTCTACCTTCTATGTTTAAGAAGTTACATTCTCCTCCCTAGAGTAGCTAATTTTCTGCCTGAAGCTCTGTGTTTGATGAGACTCTCATTATCTGTTAGCTCTTATAGGCCTAAATCAACTTTGGTCCCTGGCTTCTCATCCTGCCTCATCATGTGCCATTAGTACTGACAGATGCATAGTTAATCTTCTGAAAGTAGTGGTTTACAATATGTCTTGCTTCTACATTTTTTTCTTCTTCATAGATGCCCCCATCGACCTCCTAATCAAATAAAATGGAAGTCATTGGCTAAATATTTTGAAAAAAGATAAAAATGTATTAGCAAATAAGTAAAGGACAAGTTTAAAGATAATAAAAAAAAAACTTAATACAATCCTTTAAAAACCTGCTGTCATTAAGTTTCAGTTTTCAACCAAATAAAGAAAATGATGTCAATGAGGAAATATTTTTAGTTGGGGATGGGGACTAGGGAAGTGGATTGCTTAAGAATGGGAGAAAAATGTCTGGGGGGGGGGACACCCACTGCCATTAAAAGAAATAGCAAAAATATTTTAATAGTAACAAGATACCCTATATTTACAATATGGCTTTCTTCCAAGGAATTCATGGTAATGTATTTTTTAACGTGAAGATCATTTTTTAAAAAAATAAGTTGAACCAATACAGGGTAAGCTCAAATCACTCTTCTGATACTGAAGATTAATTATTTGGTCCTAAAAAAAGACAGAGAGATCTTTTATAGATATTTAAAAACCTCAGATAAAGGTTTTTATCTGAGACAAAGATCTTAACTAGGCCCAAGTTTCCACTGAATGATCAAAGTGATAACAATGAGGAAACATTTATACTGAAATAATAACTTGAAAGTCAACAAACATTGTACTGAAATATTTAAATATTTTAAAAGCTGTATTTTAAGAGGCAGCAAATAAGAGCAGATACTACTGTAGGTCTGAAAAAATTGTTTTATTTCTTCAATGACTATTATAATACCTTTTGTTTTTATGTCCTTGTTTTTGAAATATTTTAAATTCTAATTGGGTAGAATTTGGTCTCCATCCTACTTACTGTACTTATTCATATTACTCCTTAGAGCCAGGCGTTTTACTATGAGTATTGGGGATGTAACTCCTTACCAAGGTTGCTTTTGCTTGGCTTAAAGTTGCTATATTCTCTGCAGATCAAGGCATCTTCAACCCTTGTGACAAATTTCATATTCCTCTGGTTTCACAACTTAACCAGGTTAGAAGGTAAAGGTACAGGGAATATAATAATTTACACTGCAACTATCTGTACATAATTCATTAGGACTTAATTGTACATCTCTCTCACGTGTTATTTATTTGTTCAATGTATACTTATTAAGCTCCTACTATGTCCCAGAAACTATTTATTTATTTATTTATTTACCTTATGCTAAGAAATTTAATTCACTTTGTCATTATTTAACACCTGGTATGTTAATGATAGTTTCTCTTTTCATTCATATGTGTTATATGGCTTGTGGAGATGTTTTTTAAAACAGTATTTTAGTTTATTTAATTTTCATACAATAAATAAAAATTAAGCTTTTGAGGCAGAACAAATTAAAATGACCATATTCTTTACTTTCTAATCTTGTTAGAAAATGAAATTAGAATATTTTCAAAGTCTTATCTGGTTCAGGCAAGGTTATTTGTCCACCATCAGCGTGTTTCTGAATTTGATATAGATTTCTTTTTTTTTTACTATTTTAAATGCTAGGGACACGACAGATTAAAAAGTTAGACAAGAATCTCATCTTTGTCGAGTTTTTATTCAAGGCATTTTGGGGAATGAGGACGTTTAGAGGAGACAATAAAACAAATTAACATTTACTTAACCCCTTTATAGTTAAACTTACTTAACACTAATTTTGAAAATTGTCTGGCGCTCCAGCACTGTGAGCTATGTGCTGCTTCATATAATGAAATGTACTCTAAAGAAAAAATAGTATTTTTGGCACATGAATTATCCTTATGTTTAATGTAAATGCCTTTGAATTTGCTATAATTAGAAGTAGCAAATGCTTTTCTATATTTAATCTTTATTACATTTTGTAAAAACATTTATTCTATTTTTCTCATCATAAAAGTAACAATCATAGTACAGAAATACTGGAATCTAGAAGAATGAAGGCCTCAATCTTAGCATCTTAATATAAGCATTAAGTATTTTGATACATCACCTTCTAATATCTTTAATGTTTAAATAGTTATATATTTACATAGTTGTAATCATAATTTGTAATAATTTTGAACATTTTTGTTTTAAACATTTTTCATTACTTTTTTATTCTTATTTACTTTTAAACTCAGTAAATCCACAAATTAGCAAAGGAGTTACATATGTATTTATATTTCTTGGAAGTCATTTAAAAACTTAAGAATGGGAATAAAAACTCTATTTTAAGCCTATCTTTAAACTGAGGACCAAAATTTTAAGCCTAAACAATGTTAGGTTCAATATCTGATGCTAGGCTTTTTTTTTTTTTTTTTTTAAAGCATTACTATATATGGCAAAATGTTTTATTTACAGTATCACAAATTTCTACTTTAAATTTGCTGTTGAATAAAATTAATGGGAAAATTAATTAGGTCATTTTTTCAATAATATTAATGTTCAACTAGTAAAATATCAGGTTTCAAACATACAAAAGTTCAGAAAACTAAAGAATCACACTTTTTAAAGAAAATAACATTAATCCAAATTAAACTTCTGCTTCTCTCATGACCCAACATTCCTGAATCATTTTTTGTATTTGAAACTTTGCTGTCTGTAGAAGATATGTCCAAAACTAAACAGAGAATATATTGAATTTCCACATATACTGATTTTATTGAAGGTTTACAATTTTAATACCTCTCGCGTTATAAGATATAACTGCATCAACTAACCACAATTTACTCATAAATAATACACTGTCTGCTATAATTGAGGGAAGATTCACTACCTGCTCCTAGTTTTATGCCTTCAGATACAAACCTCACCTTGATTCCAAACTTCCTTTACACAATAAGATTGAGGGTTTTTTTCCCTGTTTTGATTTTGTTTTCATAATTCCAAAAGACTCATTAAAGATAAAGTAGTATTTATTAACATACAACATGGTTTATTAAATTAACTAGCTTCAGGGATCTGGACACTAATGAAAATGGGCCAAGGCAAGTTTTAACAGGAAGGAGAGTGATCACAACTAAAATTGTTATGGGGCTACAGTGAATGTGTAGGGATTGTCTCTCTGACTTGAGAATTTCAGGCACATAGATAGAAAAGGGTATATTTTTTGTATTCACCCACTAATCAAGGGGATTCTTTGAAGCTTCACTTTCTCTAGTTGGTATTATCAAAACTGATTTTGCTTCTCCAATTACGACAATATCCTCAGTGGCTGTTATTGCTGCCAACACTACTTTCACTTCTAAAACATTTGAAAATCACTGATCTAGGACAGGGTGAATGAGACTAGGCAAAACCGAGTACTCAAAATTCTGGCAATATGAAGGCAGTTGTTTTGAGATTGGAAGATAGAGCTGCGTTACTCAGAATCTTGCTAAGATTCCAGGTCAACATTTTATGAATTAGAGCTGGCGTAAGTGGCAATAAATAATTTCAATTACTTTATCATTTAATTTTGTTTAAAAACTTTAATTATGTTGACCTAGACATGTATTTCAGTGGACTGCTTAAAATGACAGAAAAGATGTCAAGAATAGATAAGACGAGTCAACAATACAAGTTATTATTTTTCTATAAACATGTCTTAGAAGGTTAGGTATTGGGGCCAATTGTTCCAGTCTATGTAGCATTCATCTTCATGCATGATATATTTTGATGGTAAAATACTTTAATAGTTAATAAAATATTTTGATGAAATAATTAACACTTATTCTTTTATATTAAATTTTCCAACAAAACAAAGGATTATTGGATAATTCCAAATTATAACTATGATACCCAGTTTTGTTAAATTACATGTGCAATTAGAATTGACCAAAAGAAGCTCATAGTTACTAACACAAAGTTTAAATTTGTAATGTAGAAATTAGTGATTTGAAAGGGTCCAAGAAGATATTTTTTAAAAAGTATCAATGGACAGTATATACTTAAAATGGATGATTTTAGGTGTTAAAGAAAGGGCAGTCAGTCATGTGACCTTATTATATGATGGTACATTTGCAGTAACTACAAAAGAAAAAGGCAATTTTAAATAATCTCAGAATTACATACAGCAATAGTCAATAGACATGAGAATGAATCATAGATAATTGATAGTAAACACTGGCACATTCGGTGTATTTAGAGCAATCTGCTAGTCCTCAAACAAACAGAGGGCTGGTCAAACACAATACCAACTTGGTATACCCATAAGCACGCACCCACACGACACACAGACCATTCAGCACACTAGCTCACAATCTGATTAGAGTTGCTAGAATCACCTGAGCCACATCTGTCAACCAGTCACAATCAGTCACAGAACTAGAAAGAAACTTAGGAATCACTTGGAAAAATATGTTTGCACTAAGGTAAGAAAGCAAACTCTAGTCACTTATAAAATAGTTGATAGTTATGTTTAAGGGTTCAGGCTCCAAAGCACCAGATCTGAAAATGGATTTTCCCCAAATCCATAAAAACTTAGTTTCTTGAAACAAGACTACAGTTCTACAAACTGTTGTTAAGCAGGTATTTTTGGCACTGACAATCTACATTCCACATATCAGAATACCTTAAGTAGATCCTAAAACTGGTGTGGAATCTGGCAGAGTTCTATAACCTATCATGTAAATAAAAGTGGAGATATAACTGAATTGAGCTCTTACGATCAATACAAGTTGGTATTAAGTATAAATTCAAAGCATTCTTTCTCTTCTGAGGCTTTAAAGTTACATATTTTGGATGCTTTACCTCCAAAATTGCTTTAGAATAAACCAGATTTGTTTTATACAGTCCTGTTCCTCTCAACCTGAATCACAATATCCTTTTCTTTTATTTTGAACTTGAGTCCAAGGAGTGATTCTCATTTGTCCTTGCATTCAAATGCCTCATTCATATCAGGGACTTGACGTATATTCTTTGAACCCCATATACTTCGAACGACAGCCTCTTACTCAGTTAAAGAAATATCTAAAATTATAATCCTTAACAGCATAGCCCAGTACATACTACAGAAAATTAAAACAAAGCAAAACAAAACAAAACAACTTTTATGTGTACTTCCATTCTATGACTTTGATTTCTAAAGTCCGGAAAGTTTAGATCTTCTTCCTCTGAGAAAGTAGACATCCTCATGTTTACTTTGCTTCCTTTTCCCTAACAAATAATTACGTAATTTCTGTATATACACGTTCTAGGGGTCTGATTATCTTGTGGTTACCTAAATATGCAACAAATTGAACAGGGACCCCATGTCTCCAATGCCCAGTAACAAGAGCACTCAAGACGCTAGTAAAATCACCAATCCAACAACACAGGCAGAAATATATTATCAGGTAAAACAAAGGCACATTATTAAGCAATATCCAGAGCTTACAATTAATTGTGTGCCATTTATCTGAAAATCCAGGGGTGTCCAACCTTTTGGTGAGCCTTTTGGCATCTCTGGACTACACTGAAAGAAGGGTTGTCTTGGGCCACACATTAAAAACACAAACACTAAAGAAAACTGATGAGCAAAAAAAATAAAGTTTTAAATAAATTTATGATTTTGTGTTGGACCACATTCATAGCTATCCTGGGCCACATGCAGACCGCAGGCTGGACACCCCCGTAAGATGGCGATTCATTTGAGAAGCTTCAAACTTAAAGACAGATGCGATACATTAGGGCTCAGGAAAGTTTTTTACTCCAAAGGGTCAGAAAATAATATTTTAGGCTGTATGGGCCACTTACAGTCTCTGTTATATATTCCTTCTTTGTTCATTTGCCTTTTCAACCTTTTAAAAATATAAGGCATTTTTAGTTTAAGGTCCCTATTAAAACAGGCTGCAGGTTGGATTTCACTTATAGGTGATATTTTTGAGTCCTAATACAGAATTACTTGCCTTTTGCCTCTACTATACTCTGGGATCCTAGAGAGAAGGAATGGAACGTGTTTTATATACTTTAATATTTTTACTCTATAGTAAAATAACTTGTATGTGGAAGCCATTCAATAAATATTAGATTAGTAAGAGAATGAGTGAATAAATGAACAGATCTATTAGCAGTCTAGTAACAGGCTCATTATGTAAAGTGTTAGTAATTTGTACTTCTCACCAATAGCTCCTTCCTTTCTCTCAGTCACATAGAAGACTAACTTCTCAGACTCCTTGTGATTGGATATGTGATTTCTGAGCTAGAACATTTATTGCAGATGTAAGACATTCTGGGGCTCTTTTTATTTTCCCCCAGCGAAATCAGCAATGATTGAAATGGCGGCTGCTCCGTAAGTTCCCTAAGTGACTATTATGAGCAGAGGTTATCTCTGACCATGATGGACATGCAAGAACAAGGAATAAACATTTGTTGCCTCAAACCACTGAGGTTTTGTGGTTGTTTCGTACTACCTCACAATATAGCCTATCCTGACCGATACCAATCATACTTTCATTTTCAGGCTACTTACAATCTATTTTAAAACTCACACCTGGCTGTAGTATTAAGAAAGACAAAAACATCTTTATTACTCTGCTAAAAAAATTAAAATGCTCTGAGTTTTCAATTGCTTCTTAAGGTAAATTTCATTTTTGTGACCTGTTTTCCTAACTAGGATAAAATAGTCAAGATAATATTTACTTTCTAAGATCAGCCTTGCAGGGCAAATTAAGAGAACTACTATATAGATGTTATTTACAATTGAATATGTTGGCTGATTAGTAACAGCTCCTGATTTCTTGCTAACCAGTTATTTAGATCAATCATACAATACATTCATGTGGGAGACTAAAGAAAAGAAACGAGTTAAGTAATTTCTCATATATTTAATTCTATAAGAAATTCTATAAGAAAATACTGCTATTTTCTAAAATCTCTACAGTTAAACTGTACATATAAAGGTAAGTCTAATCAATTATTAATCCTGGGAGTCAAAATCTTGATATTCAGAAACACTTATGAGACACATCAATCAATTGCAATGTATGGATTCATTTAGATCCTGATTAAAATTGACAATTGTAAAATAAACAAAAGAATAACCCCACAAAAAGCCAAACATGCCCTGAAAAGGGTGGCTCAGTTGGTTGAGCACAGTCTTGTAAAGCAAAGGGTTGCCAGCTTGGTTACTGGTCAGGATATGTGGCAGGGTTGCGGGCCTAGTTCCTGGCCTGGGGAGTGTGCAAGAGGCAACGGATTGATGTTTCTCTCCTTTTCTTTCTCCCTATCTTCCCCTCCCTCTAAAATAAATAAATAAAAGCTTTAGGCAACTTCTGGCCAAGACGGAGGTGTAGGTAGATACACTTTGTCTCCTTGAACCGCCAAAAGAAGGATGACGACAAATTTAAACACAAAAAATAGCCAGAACTGCCAGAAAATTGAAATGTATGGAAGTCTGACAACCAAGGAGTTAAAAAAGAAACATTCATACAGACTGGTAGGAGGCGCAGCAAGGCAGTAGCTGGAGGTCCAGGTGGGCAAGGTGAGGGCTGTTGGACCCGGCCGTCCCACATTTGTGTATGGATAAACCAGAACAGCTGGGGAGCAAGACAGATAGTGGAATCCAGGGTTCCAGTGCAGGAAAAGAAAGCCTCAAAACTTCTGGAGGTAAAAACCTGCGGGGGCTGCAGCAGCAGGAGAAACTCCCAGTCTCATAGGGGAGTCCATTGGAGGGACCCATAGGGTCCTAGAATGTACACAAACCCACCTACCTGGGAATCAGCCCTAGAAGGGCCCAATTTGCTTGTGGGTAGCACGGGAAGTGACTGAGCCAAGCTGGTGGAGAGCAGAGCTAGTGTCGTTCCTTTTCTGACCCCTCCCCCACATATAGTGTCACAATGCAGAGACCAGGGTTGCCGCACCCTAGAGAATACCTAAGGCTCTACCCCTCCCAACATAACAAGACCATTTCTTGGTCTTGTGTGCTGAGACCAAGAAATATGGCCCATGAAAGAACAGGTCAAAGCTCTAAAAATAGAGCTAAGTGATTAACAAATAGCCAGCCTATCAGATGCACAGTTCAAAACACTAGTAATCTGGATGCTCACTGAATTGGTTGAGTATGGTGACAAAATGGAGGAAAAGGTGAAGGCTATGCAAAGTGAAATAAGGAAAAATATGCAGGGAACCAACAGTAAAGGGAGGGAAATTGGGACTCAAATCAACGATAGGGAGCAGAAGGAGGAGATAAACATTCAACCAGAACAGAATGAAGAAATAAGAATTTAAAAAATGAGGAGAGGCTTAGGAACCTCTGGGACAACTTTAAACGTTCCAACATCTGAATCATATGGGTGCCAGAAGGAGAAGGGGAAGGGCAAGAAATTGAAAACTTATTTGAGAAAGACTTTCCCAATCTGGTAAAGAAAATAGACTTCTAGGAAGTCCAGAAAGTCCGGAGAGTCCTTAAGAAGTTGGACCCAAGGAAGCACACACCAAGGCATATCATAATTACATTACCCAAGAGTAAAAGATAAGGAGAGAATCTTAAAACGAGCAAGAGAAAAGGAGACAGTTACCTACAAAGGAGTTCCCATAAGACTATCAGCTGATTTCTCCATAGAAACCTTGCTGGCAAGAAGGGGCTGGCAAGAAGTATTCAAAGTCATGAAAGGCAAGAACCTACATCCAAGATGACTCTATCCAGCAAACCTATCATGTAGAATGGAAGGGCAGATAAAGTGCTTCCCAGATAAGGTCAAGTTAAAGGAGTTCATCATCACCAAGCCTTTACTGTATGAAATGTTAGAGGGCCTTATCTAAGAAAAAGAAAAAGATCAAAACTAGGAACAGTAAAATGACAATAAACTCACAACTATCAACAACTGAACTTAAAAAACAAAAACGAACTAAGCAGAGAACTAGAACAGGAACAGAATCATAGAAATGGAGATCAGAGGGGAGGGGGAGGGGGGAAAAATGGGGGAAAAGGTACAGGGAATACGCAGAATAAACAGCAGGTACAAAATAGACAGGGGGAGGTTAAGAATAGTATAGGAAATGGAGAAGCCAAAGAACTTATATGTATGACCCATGGACATGAACTAAGGGGGGCGTGGAATGCTTGGGGAAGGGGTGGTACAGGGAGGAGGGGAATAAAAGGGAGGAAAAAAAATGAGACAACTGTAATAGCATAATCAATAAAATATGTATTTAAAAAATGCAAACATAACACAACTGGGAAAATGTGAAAATTGTATGATGATAATTATGGAGTATTTCTAACTTTTTAAAGTACGATTGTAGTATTTTTAAATTGAGTTCTTGTCTTTTAGATATACATATAGAAATAATTATACATGAGAAAAAAAGTATAATAGTTTAATTATCTATTAAAAGTATAATTTTAATAGATAATGTTACAACCCTTTTAGGACAACTATTTTCATTTCTCATCCTAGTCTTGCGCTTTAGGAAAGAATGGCAATAGGAAAGAGGTCAGATAAAAAAGAAAAGATAAGATATAATGGACAGGCTTCTAGGCTGCTATTCTGATTTCAGATAGAGTAAATTAGTTTTTATCTTTGCTTGTGATTATAAAATAAAATAAAATAAAAACTATCATCACCAAAAACAAACAAAAAAAGGCAACAAAAAACCCCCCAAAGAAACAAACCTGACTAAATCCAGCTTATCCCAGTGTGCCCTATCGTTTTTGTGCTCTGTCATCTTTGGCCACTCCTTGACATATAAACCCCTCTGCTGAGCCATTTATAAGCTACATGTGCTGCCACATTCTACTCTGGGCTTCTACTTTCCTGAGCATCTTCTCAATAATCCCTTCACATGACACTTTTATATTGCACCTCTATAACTGCTACTGTAATTACTAATTAACAATTGACAATCCCCTATGCCGCATCGTCTTCACAAAATGCTCCCTCTCAAGACCTATTTGCCTTAACAGAAACCTGAGGTCACCAATCTCTGGTCTCCCTCTCTAGTGAAGGAAGTCTATTCTTCCAATACCCTTGTGTAATTATAACAGAGTCTGGAGGAATTAGGAAGTCACCATTCCTCTAGCCACTTATGATCCTTTCCAAGTCACTAGTGCCATATTCTCATGTAAAAAATTCTTTCCATTGAGGTTTATTATTTACTGGTTATATCCACTATTCCTTTTAAACACAAATAGTATACTTATGAAACTGTTTAACCAGAAAGCTCACATTTGAGTTTGCTTTTGTCCTGTTCGTCGATACTTACTGGAAGTGCAACAAATACCAAGCTAAATACTATAGAGGTTTACAAAGGAAAGAGGAATCATCCAAAAAGAAAACCAAAAAATACACATAAATTACAAACATAAAAAGTCCTTCTAACACTGAGAGACTTGATGAAAGTCAGCAGACTAAGCAATGCTATTGCTGCTTTGTAGAAGTTAAAGCACCAAGGTTGATGAGGGAGGGAAGAAACACAAACAGAGAAGTGGAGGAGAGAATATTCTGGGCAGTGGTTTGTTTATTTTTTCCAAAACAGAAAAGCTTTATTTACTTTTTCTGATGAGATAAATCATAAATACTCACTGTAAAATATTCATAGAAGAAAAAAGAGATCACCTGATATCTTGAAAGACAAAAATAACCAGAATCAACAAGTTTATGCAAATAGAATCATTGCATGCGTTTTTTACCTATTGTTTTATAAATATTACACATTTTGGTATCAACAACATAGATCTAAATAACATAGTAATTAGTAGCACTGGCTCTGGAATCAAAACTGTGGGTACATATCTAGCTGTTCCTTTTTTAATTTAAATTTAAAATTTTTTAGAGAAAGCAGAAGGGAGGAAGTGAGAGAGAGAGAGAGAGAGAGAGAGAGAGGAAGTGATGTGAGAAACACTGATCGGTTACCTCTCACATGTGGCTTGACCTGGAACCAAACTCACAACCTAGGCATATCCCATGATGTGGAACCAATCCAGAGACCTTTCTCTTTGCAGGACAATGCCCAACCAACTGAGCCACATAGGTCTGGCTTTTCTTCTTGATTGCTACGTGACCTTGGGCAATTTCTTTGTTTAAGGTAAATCACCTTTAAACTGGTGATAAAACAGTACCTATCTCATGGGGTTGTTATCAGGGTGCAATGAGATATATTCCTTCCTGATTGCTTAGAATAGTACCTCAAACATTACGTGAAAATGTTCAATAACTATTAAAAAATTAGTTTTTCTTCTATATATTATTTAATAATGTATGCTGCAAAATGGCTACCGCAGTAAGTTTGGTTAATGTTAAACATCTTGCAGTTTTTTTTTTTTTTATGAGAACTTCTAAGATTTAACAACACCCAAATATACAATGTAGTATTATTAACTACAGTCACCATGCTGCATTATATAGCCCCATAAGTTATTTATCTTGTACCTGTAATTTGTACCTTTGATCACCTTCACCCATTTCACTGCCCCACTCCTGCCCTTTGCTGCATCTGGCAAACCATCAGTCTGTTCTCTGTATTTATGAGTCTGCTTTTTATAGCATACATACAAGTGAAATCACGATATTTGTCTTTCTGTCTGATTTAGCATATTGTTGCAAATCACAGGATTTCTTTTTAATGGCTGAATAATATTTCATTATAAAAGTATATAGACCATGTTTTCTTTATCCACCCATGAATAGACACTTAAGTTGTTTCAATATCTTCAGTGTCTTGGATTCCTGTAATATTGCCTGCATCTGTTAATGGCTACACAATATGCTATTTTAAGAACTTGCCATAGGTTTTCAATTATCCTATACTAATGGACGTTTGTTTACATGAGGTAATGTTTTTAATTTTAAGAGCAAGAAAGGAAGAGGAATAAGAAAATCATTTACACAGATTTTCATGATTCATGAAAAATAATTACAACATTGAATCTTAACATTAACTTCAAAACCACCAATTTCAGCAATGTGCCTTCCCATTTATTCCAAGAGTTTTATTTGTAGATGGGGAGAAAAGCTCAGTCTAGCTTACCTATACTCCATTCCTTACCTCCCACAAAAAAAATCCCAATAAATCTAAAATTAAGTAACCTTTTTCTTTTCTAAACTGACTTCATCATCATAGTAGGTGTCTTGATTTGATCTATCTTCTTGTCAGAGTAATAAAAATTATCATAGTGAGAATCTCACATTTTTAAGGAGTGTAGGCTATTTAGATTAATAAGATAATAAGTGACTAAAATATCTGTCAGGATTATTGGAGAGTTCTCTGGGAAGGGCCTAATGTTTCAGGTTTTCAGAAACCTAGATGGAGTATTCACTCAATCTTTCACTTCATTTTCTCTGTCATTTTTGTTAAAAAAAGGTTAACCTTAGAACCACATATGTGTATTCTAGAACATTAACAGAATAAAACAGAGATTTATATTTCTCAAATCATTGTGGTTTAGAAAGCTTACAGAAAACATACATAAACATTTACTAGTGAAAGGACATACTACTGCCATTCCGATGTAACTGATTTAACTTTCATGGGACAGGAGAATTTGGAATGATAAAACTTTTGATTTAATAAATAAATCTGATACTTTCATAATACAAGAGCCTATCAAGCAAAGTTATGATCTATTTTCAGGGGCAACCAAGTGCAACTTTATTCAGTTTTCATACAACTAGTTCATGTGCCCCCTAAAGAGCCAAAGTAATATATTACATATGTTAAATCTAAAATAATTGAACGTAATCACTCAATCAATCCCTTGGTTGGTATGTAGGTTAAGTCCCCAGGAAAAAAAAGTCAATCCTAAATAAATAACAATAAAAAGAGGCAGCACATTTCTTTATGCGTATAACATATAGACTTTGAGAAGTATTTTTGGATACAAAGTAAACTGTTGATCATTTCTAAAAAAGATGTTTTACCTATAAAGACTAAAGTCTTCATTTCAGCCAATTTAAAAATGTTTGATTCCTGATAAAACATGACTCTTTTGCATTTATAACTCTATTACCCTGAGGGATGACACTGTGAGATAGTATAATTTAAACTTATTTTTAAAAAGGGTAACTCATTTTCACTATGCAGATTTCACGTAACTAAGTTCATGTAGTACCATTAGCTAAAGCTGTTTGTTCCTTGGATTTTAGTTCTTCTAAAGACAGACATCTATTATTATAAATGCTATTGTCATATTGGATAGTCTGAGCAGGGTTGAATCTATCTTTGAGTTAGCATACTGAATTCTGTAGGTGAATGAACATTGAGGTATAATGAAAGAAAACAAGGAGTACAGATATGTGCATTTAGCTATGATATCCTCCAGAAAATAAGAACACCTGATCATATAGGATTGTGTAAAAATGCCCATTATAATGAACTTTAAAATTTTTCTTCATATATTCTTCCAAAGTTAGTATCAGAACTCATTATGAACATTATTTAAAATCCAAACTTAATGATTACATAACTCAGAGTATGCTAAATTTTATTCCATTTTCAACTAAAGAGTTATCCAATCTAACATATATGAAAAATTTGTAAAAGAAAAACAACAAGCTTTGTTTGTTAGAAGTTTTTAAAACAGAAAGCATTTTAAAGATAAGAGGAAGCCTTAGAGGACTCAAGGGAAGAAATGGGCAATGCTGAATTTTATCAGAGGAAAAAAATATTTCAGATCACCTTTAATGAACAGATTCTCCAGCAGAGAGAAACATATTACGCATATATTTTAGCTATAATATAGTGACAGACCTCAGTTTGAGTAACAAGGTCTATTATTTAATGACTGTGCAACCTTGGACATGTTACTTCTCCTTTTTACATGTCAGTCTCATCATCTAAATAAAAGGAGATAAGAATAGTACTTACTTCTTTGCATTATTAGGAGTATTAAATGAGAATATAAAGTAACTTAGCACAATGTCTGCCTCAATAATTGTTGCTCTAATAACTATTCACATATTAACATGCATATATACTAAACTCATATCTATATACATAAAAACAGAGATAAATTACATAATATATAAATATGTATGTATGTAAGGCGGAGCAAAAGTAGGTTTACAGTCGTGAGTACATGAAAACATTTTATTCTTGTATTATTATGTTATTTTTCACATGAACTATAAATCTACTTTTGCCCCAGTTTGTATTTACATGTCAGAAAGATGAATATGATAATCTAATATTAGTGATTTTAACTTTAAATGAAATGGTTCTATTTTAATGTCTTTTATTTTGTTAAATTACTATTTTTCTGAAATTATCATCAATTTATGGCAATATTAGAGTTAAGGTTTTTTTTTAATCCTCACCGAGGACACATTTATTGATTTAGAGAGAAAGAGGAAGGGAAGGGGGAGAGTGGGGGAGGGAAGACAGGGGAGGAGGGGCTTGATGTGAGAAACATTAATCAGCTGACTCTCATACATGCCCCAACCAGGGGATCAAACATGCAACATAGGTACGTGCCCTGATAGGGGATCGAACCTACAACCTTTTTGGTGTATGGGACGATGCTCCAACCAATTGAGCTACTCAGCCAGGGCTACAATTAACTTTTACACTTACATTTTACAAGGAGCATTTTAAACAAAATAGTATTAAGATCTTGTTTAATGTTATTTCTATATATCCAATTTTCACACTAGTGAAGTTACCAGACTTTTCTATAATTTCAACAATCTAGAACATTCTAGGTAGTATCAGAGGAATGGTATAAATTTTTAACCATACAAACAAGCAAAAAATTTCCAAAATATACTTGTGGATAAGAAGTGAAATGTGAACTGGAGATATAGCAGATATAGCCGTCAAACTTTCCTACCTTGTATCCTACCAATTTCTCCGTCAAAGAACGCTGGTCCCACCATGATAAAAACAGAATGTTCTTTTTGCCTGAGGATTTTTTGTTGCTTTGTTCTTCCAGGGGTACTCTTAAAGATTTAAGTTTTAACAATTGTGGTGATATTTTTGGATAAAGCAGTTGGGAATACTTCTCTGTTCTGCCAGTAGCAAATATCCTACCAATATCAAATTACTGAAATGGATATTGCATGTATTATCACAAAAGAAGCACCACTGGCTGAACAGTCTTAACCCTAAGGTAGGGTATAAAGTAGAAAGAGGTCTTCAGAGAAATGTCACATGCTTCTGTGCTCTGATCTTACTTAGTATTTTTATTACTTAATTAATGAAGACATTGAAAAGGGATAAATGGTTTAACAATACTACATATAAAAAAGAACTGCCTGCTGTAGCTTTCTATAATTTCCTTACTGTCCAGCATTGTCACACAGTTGCTAAACATAGTAACATACTATAAGGTGACATTTAAATAAATGTTAATTTTTCCTTGTTAGTTCCAGGTAAAGAACAGGATGACAGCTAAGGGTTGGGGGAAAAGGTTTGGGCATGGAGGGAGTGAGCAAAAAGGAAGAAAGACTCATGGACATGGACAACAGTGTGGTGATTGTAGGAGGGGAGGGGGATATAGGGAGGCTAAGTAGTAATGGGAAAAAATACAATAAAAACAATTTAAAAATTTTCTACATTAAGAAAAATAAAAAATGTTAAATTCAGAAAAAAATATTAGTTGGATAATTATCTATGAGCTATGAAGAGACCCCTGTCACTGAAGAAAAACCATGAATAACAACAATAGTGGATTGGTCAAAAGTTCTTCAATTTAGTTGAATTCCATTCTGTACTTAAAAATCATGTTAATGTATATGCATTGACCTATAAATACATTCATGATGTAGTAAATTAAAAAACATCATATAACAGTCTGCACATTTTGATCCCATTAAAAAATAAGAGAAAAATAAATACATCTCTCACTTCTTCCCTTCCTCCACCTTCTTTTTGTCTATATGCACAAGGTAACAAATGTTTTGAAATAACAAACATATGGTAACAGTGGGTATATCTGAACAATGAAATTATACATGTTGAAACCTTTCCCTCATAGAGTCATACAATTTTCCTAAAGAGACTATACATTGTTTCTGTAACATTGAAAAATTAAGCGAGGAAAATCCTTCATTAGTTGAAAAATTGAGTTTATGTCCAAAGTGTTATTCAATTCTCAAAAATGTCCGTGATATTTTCCTTTAATTACTGGTAATAGCACATCACTTAAAATTATAACCAGAGAACAAAAAGCTTCTTTATAAAGGATTATAAAGATCAAATTTTATTTTATTTTTAAAAAATATTTTAGTTATTTATTTTTTAGAGAGGGGAAAGCAGAAAGAAAGGGAGAGAAACACCAACATGAGGGAGAAACATCAATCGGTTGTTTCTGGCATGCCCCCAAATGGGGATCTGGCTGATAGGCCAGGCACGTGCTGTGGTGTGGAAATTGAACCTGTGACCTTCCAGTTTGCAGGACAATGTTCAGCTTATTGAGGCATAACAGTCAGGGCACAAAGATCAAGTTTTAAATAACAAAATTTAATAACTATTAGAAAAATTAGATGAGGAAATTATCAACATGGTACACAGAGCAACGATATAGTGAAAAGTAAAATAAGGTACACACAAAGTGCTAATTATTTACAATTATCACCCATCATCTCCTTACTTCTTAAGATGGTCCCTAAAGCATAGAAACAACAAAAAAAGAACCTATCAATGTACAGTCAGTGGGAACATTTGAAGAATGAACAGATATGGAAATGTAAATCCACATTATACTTTTCCCAACAGAAGTTACTTGTTAGACCTTCCTGACCGGTGTGGCTCAGTTACTTGGGCATCATCCCGCAAAATGAAAGGTCGCTGGTTCATTCCCAGCCTTGCTGGATAAAGCAGTCTTGGTTGTAGGTCCTTGCTTTATATCACTTTGAATATTTCATGCCATGGCTTCTGGCCTGAAATGTTTCTGTGGAGAATCAGCTGACAGACCTATGACACCTCCCTTGTAGGTAAATTAGTTTTACTCTTGTAGCGTTTAAGATTCTCTCCTTATCTTTAACCACTGTTATTTTAATTATGATGTGTCTTGGTGTGGGATTCTTTGGGTCCATCTTGTTTGGGACTCTCTGAGCTTCTTGGACTTGTGTGTCTTTTTATTTCACCAGGTTAGGAAAGTCTTCATCATTATTTCTTCAAATAGGTTCCTGATCCCTTGCTCTCTTTGTTCTCTTTCTGGCACCACTATGATGTGGATGTTGTTATATTTATGTTCTCCCAAAGGTCCCATAAACTATCCTCATTCATTTTAATTCTTTTTGCTGCTCTGATTGGGTGTTTTTTCTATCTTATCTTCCGAATTGCTGGTTCAGTCTTCTGCTTCATCCGATCTACCTGTTATTCCTGGCAGTGTATTCTTGATGTAAGATATTATATTCTTCATTTCTAATTAGTACTTTTCCATGGTTGCTATGCCCTTTTTGGTGCTGTTGTAGTTCTAAGTTCCTCCAACATCCTTGTGACCATTATTTTGAAATCTATATCTGATAAATTGCTTGTCTTCATTTCATTTAGCTTTTTCAGGAGAGTTTTCCTATTCTTTCCCTTGGTGCCTGTTCCTTTGTCTCCCCATTTTGGCTGCCTCTTTGTGTCTCTTTCTATGTACTGAGTTGCCCAAAAAGTTTGTTTGGTTTTTTTCCGTAAGATGGCTCTAGTAGTGCTTAGTTGTCTTTAAACTTCATTCGAAACAATTTTGTTAGACTGTACTGTAACAATTGTCATATCAATGTACATTTAAAAAAATTATCAAAATTGGTGAATTTTTGTGTACCTATTTTAATACTGAAGAAGGAAAAATAGGTGACATTTTTGGCATATTATGTTTTATTTCAAGAAAGGTAAAAATGCAATGGAAACACACAAAAAAGATTTGTATACTGTATGGAGAACGTGCTGTAACTGACTGAATGTGTCAAAAGTGGTTTACAAAGTTTCATGCTGGAGATTTCTCACTGGACGATGCTTTATGGTCAGGAAGACCAGTTGAAGTTGATAGCGATCGAATTGAGACATTAATTGAGAGCAAACAATGTAATACCACGCAGGAGACAGCCAACACACTCAAAATATCCAAATCAATGAAGTTACTGGTTAAAAATGCATCTTTTATTTTATGGGAAAAAAATGACACTCACTCTTTGGCCAAATCAGTATTAGATAGATTTGCTATGACTCCCAATCTCTGTGTGATAATCTTGTATAGCAGGGGTTCTGTGGGAGCCGGTGGCACAGTCTCCTTGATCACCTGATACAGGTGCTCTAGAAATGTTTCTTGTTTGGGTTATGTGGGCCCTCCTGTTTTAATTTTTTTTTTACCCTCACTGAAGGACTTTTTAAAATTATTTTTAGAGAGAGAGGAAGGGAGAGAGGAAGAAAGAGAGGAAGCATCAAAGTAAGAAACATTGATTGGTTGGCTCCCATATATACCCAGACAGGATCATATGCACCTAGACTGGAAGTTGAACCCTCAATCCCTGCAAATGCCCTGACTATGAATTGAACCCACAAACTTTTGGTTACAGGGCAATGCTCCAACCACCTGAGCCACACTGGGCAGTGCTATAATCGAGTCTTGATTGATACTGGCCCATTTGTACGTGGGATCAATACTCTGGCTGGCTGGCTGTGAGACTCAACAATAACTATGGCATGTGAGGTGCTGTGCAGGAACTGACCACACAAAGCAGAATTTGCCTCAGTAGGGTTTGTTGCCTGCTGAGCTCTCCCTTTTCATATGCTGTTAGTGAAGCATATTGGATCCTGCTCTGATGCTGTCGGAAGCTGGCCACTGTTTGTGTGGGCACTGGGCCTCTTGGGAGGGAATCTAGTGCAGGCCAAAGAAAGATGCTCTCTGTGCCTGGCCTTCAGCAACCTGTTTGGAGCTACACATGATCCACAGTATGAGGCCGCCTCCACTGGGGTTGGGTGAGCGCAGGAACAATCAAGCTGCATAACCAGACAGACTCTTACCAGCACTGCACACAGCAGTGGCTGGTCAGCAAAAGTACCATGGCACCCTAGATCTCTTCTTGCCTCCACCTGCCGGCTGTCTGGTAGGCCCAGTCACTGAAAGAGCCTCTGGCAGAGTTGGGAGGATGCGGCACAGACTAAAAGTAAAGGGATGGAAAGAGATATTTGAGTCAAATGGAAATGAGAAAAAGCTATGGTAACGAGCTTATATCCAACAAAATAGACTTTAAAACAAAGGCTATAGTAAGAGGAAAAGAAGGACAGTACATAATGATAAAGGGATCAATCCAACAAGAGACTATAACTCTTGTAAACATTTATGTACTATCACAGGAGCACCGATATAGGCAAAATAAATTTTGATGGACATTAAGGGAGAGAGAGACAGTAACAGTCATAGTAGGGAATTTTAATATCCCATTGACATCAATGTATGTATCTTCCAGACAAAAATTCAACAACAAAAAAAACAGTGGCCTTTAATGACATACTATATCAAATGGATTTAATTGATATCTTCAGAGCATTTCACTTCACCAATAGAATATACATTCTTTTCAAGTACACATGGAACATTTTCTAGAATAAACCACATTAGAACACAAGTCCCAATAATTTAAGAAGACTGAAATCATATCAAGCATCTTTAAACAAAATGGTATGAAACTAGAAATCAATCACACACATACACACAAATCTGAGTAACACATGAAGACATGGAGACTAAATAACACATTACTAAACAATAAATTCACTAATGATGAGATAGAGAAAGAAATCAAAAGACCTTGAAACAAATGCAAATGAGAACACAACAACCCCAAATCTACGGAACACAGCAACAGCAGTCCTAAAAAGGAAATTTACAGCAATACAGGCCTACCTCAAGAAATAAGAATAATCTCAAATAAACTATCTCTCTTTACACTTAAAGGAACTTGAAAAAGAACAAAAAAGCCTAAAGTAAGTAGAAGAAAGACAGTAACGATCAAAAACAAATGACAGAGTCTAAAAAAAAACAATACAAAAGGTCAATGAAACCAAGAGCTGGTTCTTTGAAAAGAGATAAGGAAGCTTTAACAAGACTCACCAGGAAAAAAAAAAAAAAAAAAAAGGAGAGGACCCTGGTTGGTATGGCTCAGTTGGTTGGAGCATCATCCCCTGACTGAAAGATTGAGAGCTGGATTTGGGTCAGGGCACATACCTAGGTTGTAGGTTCAATTCCTGGTCCTGGCACACATGACCCCCATTCCAGACACGTAAGATCCCTGGGATGGGCGCTGATCCCTGGTTGGGGTGCGTACAGGAGGCAGTCAATGGATGCATCTCTCTCGCATCAATGTTTTTCTCTCTCCCTTCCTCTTTTTCTAAATGCAATGAAAAAAAAAGTATCCTCTGATAAGGATAAAAAGAAAAGGAAAAAAAAAAAAAAGAGAGAGAGGATCCAAATAAATAAAATCAGAAATGAAAAAGGAGAAGCAATAACTAACAAAATAGATATACAAAGGATTGTAAGGAAATATTACAAACAACTATATGCCAAAAAGTTGGATAATCTAGATGAAATGGATAAATTCCTAGAAACATACAGTCTTCCACAACTGATTTAGGAAGAATCAGAGAATCTGAATAAAAAGACAATTAGTAAAATTAAAGTAATAATCAAAAACCTCCCAACAAATAAAGTCCTGGACAAAATGGCTTCACAGGAGAATTTTACTGAATATTCGAAGAAGAACTAACACCAATATTTCTCAAACTATTCCAAATAAATCAAGAGAGGGGAAGATATCTAAGCTCATTTTATGAGGCCACCATTATCCTAATTCTAAAACCATATAAAGACACTACAAAGAAAGAAAAGTAAATGTCAATATCCTTGATAAGCAAGATACTAAAATCCTCAACAAAATATTAGCAAACCAGATCCAACAAAACATTAATAAAGTCATATACTAATATCTAGTGGATTTATTCTGGGGATGCAACGTTGGTATAATGCCACAAATCCATAAATGCGATATACCACATAAACAAAAACATGATCATATCAATAGATTCAGAGAAAGCATTTGATAATATTCAGCATGATTTATGATAAAAACTCTCAGCAATGGGGGAATAGCAGGAACATACCTAATGTAATAAAGGCCATATAGGACAAAATCATAGCTAACATCATACTCAATGGACAAAAACTACAAGCATTTTTCCTAAGATCAAGAACAAGACTGGGATGTCCACTTTCACCTCTCTTTCAACATAATACTGGAAGTCTAGCCACAGTAATCAGAGAAGAAGAAATAAAAAGCATTCAGATTGTAAAGGAAGAGGTACAACTGTCATTATTTGCAGATGAAATGACACTGTGTATAGAGAACCTGAAAGATTCCTCCAAAAAAACTAGAACTGATAAATGAATTCAGAAAAGCAGCAGGATACAAAATTAATGTCCAGAAATCAAGTCACATTTTTATATATCAATAATGAACTATCAGAAAGGGAGTCTAAGAAAACAGTCCCATCTAAAATTGCAGCAAAAAGAATAAAATACCTAGGAATAAACCTAACCAAGGATGTAAAGATCTATACTCGGAAATGTGTAAGAAACTAAAGGAGGAAATTGAAGATCTAAACAAGTGGAAGCGTATACTTTGTTCATGGATAGGAAAAATTAACATCATTAAACTGTCCATACTACCCAAAGCAATCTATAGACTCAATAGAATTCCTATTAAAATTCCAATGGCATATTTCACAGATCTAGAACAAATATGCCAAAAATTTATGTGGAAAATCCTGAATCCTGAAATTTATGTGGAAAATCCCCCCAAAATCCTGAATATTAACAGTACTCTTGAGAAAAGAAGAGAGAAAAAAGAACAAAGCTGGAGGAATCATGATATCTAATATCAGAGTATACTACAAAACCATAGTAATGAAAACAGCATGGTTTTCTGGCATAAATGAAGACATGTTGATCAATGGAACAGGATAAAGAGACAAGAAATAAACCCATGACTTACTGTCAATTAATACTTGACAAAGGAGGCATAAACATATAATGAGGTGAAGATGGGTCTGTTCAATGAATGGTTTTGGCAATATTGAACAGATACATACAAAAAATATTAAACTAGACCACCTTCTTATACCATAAACAAGAATAAACTCAAAATGGATTAAAGACTTAAATATTAGATACAATACAGATTGGTGCAGCCACTGTGGAAAGCAGTATGCAGTATCTTCAAAAAATTAAAAATGGAACTCTCTAAATGACCCAGCAATTTTACTTTTGGGAATATATCCAAAGAAACCTGAAATGCTAATTCAAAGGAATATATGTACCCCTACGTTCATTGCAGTGTTATTTACAGTAGCCAAAATTTGGAACCAGTCCAAGTGTCTATCAGTAGATAGAATTATATGGGACATTTACACAATGGAATTCTACTCAGCCCATAAAAAAGATGGAAATTTTACCTTTTGTGACACCAAGGATGTACCTAGAGAATTATGCTAAGTGAAGTAAGCCAGTCTGAAGAAGACAAGTACCATTTGATTTTACTTACATGTGGAATCTAATGAACAAAATAAAAAAAGTGGAAAGAGACTCAAAGATACTGAGAACAGACTGACAACTGTCAGAAGGGAGAGGGCTGGGGGCTGGGTGAGAAGGGTGAAGGGATCCAAGAACAAAATGAAAGACTCATGGATACAGACAACGGTACGGTGATTGCCAGAGGGAATTGGGATGTAAGGGGGATATAAAACAGGGTAAAAGGGGGATAAATGTTGATGAAAGGAGACTTGCCTTGGGGTGGTGAACACAGTACAATATACAGATGATGTACTGCAGAACTGTATACTGAAACCTACATAATTTTATTAACCAATGTCACCCAAATAAATGCAATAAAAGAAAAGGGCAGACGACATGAAGAGATAGTTCTTCAAAGAAGTCATACAGATGCCCGAATTACATATGAAAAGTTACTCAACATCAGTAATTATCAGGAAAACGCAAATTGAAATCACATTGAGGTGTCACCTCACACCTGTAAGAATGGCTATTATCAAGCAGTCAACAATTAACAAGTGTTGTGGGCATGTGAAGAAACGGGAACCCTCATGTATTGCTGGTATGAATGTAAATTGGTGTAGCCACTATGGAAAACAGTAGGGGGATTCCTCAAAAAATGAAAATAGAAGCGCCATATGATCCAGCAATTCCACTTCTGTGGTACTGATCCAAAGAAAATGAAAAGACTGATTAAAAAAGACATAGGCACCTCTATGTTCATTATAACATTACACATTTATGTAGCCAACATATGGAAGCAATCTAGGTATTCATCAATAGATTAAAGGATAAAAAAGATATGGTATATATGTGCACTGTAATGTTACTCAGCAATAAAAAAAATGAACTCTTAGAAAATAACAAGAAAAACAAAGACAACATCATCTTGAAATAACTAACCCAAGATCTTTGCTTCTATTTGCTCAAGACATTCTCTCTTTAATACAATTTTGGAAACAAAGTGTAGCCATATCCTCAATAACCATTAAGGAATGTGCTTGGGTTCAACTGAATATGCAGATTTACAGGACAACCATATGCTACCATGGGCACCAGTCTACTCAGAATGATACAAAACAAATACAGATGCTTGCTGGTAAGGCAGTGTTACTGATTCCCCTTCTGCAGGAGTCCTTGCAGCAGCCCATGTAGTAGTTCATACAGCCATCTGGGAGTCTCCTGGCCTCCTAGATCATGGCTTCCATATAAGACGAGACTCACATCAAACAGGTGAGGGAGTTATACTGACTTGGAGACCTCATGCCCCACCTGGAGTCTACATTTCTACCAACAACTCTATAGGCATAGCTTCCAGGATCCCTTCAATGGACATGTTCATTTTTAAGAGTCACTACATACAGAGAAACCCAAAGATATGGCTTCCTGCCAGGTATTTATAATGCTATATCAGTACACATGAAGTTTATTAGGGGTCATTTTTACCACAAGCAATGTTCCCTAGTGACACAGCTGATGCACTACTCTCATCAGGTCACCAAGAAAATAGACTAGAGAGTTAATAGGTCAAACTCTCAGGTTGAAGGAGAAAAAGTTTTGTTAAACCCTTGCCAGTACAAGGCAAGAAGCTTTTTCATAGCACTGGTGAAAGATGAGAGTAAGAATGATCATTCAGTTACCATGAGATTTCAAAGGTCAGCTCTGGAGGACAGGGGGAAGTTGGAAGAGGGGAGAGTGTAAAAGAAAGAAACTGAACGAAATTATTTTGTAACCTGAACTGCATCCTCTTTTTAAAATTCCAGTTAACAGCTGGATAAAAATAGATTTTAATTTTAATGTTTGTATTTTTTAGGCACACAGAGAGTGTGACATTTTAAACTGTATTTACATAAGTAACAAGTCATCTGGAATGAGTCTACAGAATAGAGATTCATCTCTTAAGTCTTGGAGGTTTCAGCACTTAAGAAATATTTATTTATGTCTTGGGAAAGTGAAATACGATGTTACTGAATTCTTGAAGTTTTCTTTTTGTTTTTTATCTTGCTCTATGTCTAATGACAATGTATAAAGAAGATCAAATATAACACAAATACCTAACAATACTGAGTGGCTCTTAACTGAAGTCCAAAATACTTCTTTGATGAGATACAATTAAAGCTCACAAACATTTCAATGTCTAGCATAGTGTTTGGTTCATAGTGAGTGCTTAATAAATGTACCGAATGAATGAATATTCATCGTATACCTTTTACATTCTATTTTTGCACAACTACTGTGAATAGAGTCACAACTTCTATCAACATTAACTACTGTTTCTTAGCATTAACCAGAATAGGTACAGCTGTTCTTAAATCTATATGCAGCTCCACAGATATTTACTGAGCACCTCTATATGCCATGATCTATATTAGATCTTAGGAACACCTTCTTTGCTCTCTGGGTATTCCCAGATAATTCTAATGTGAGAGGGAGTAAAAAATTAAATGATACCATAAGTGCACTGAAGGACAAAAAGAGTATGACAGAAGCTCTAAACCAAATCTCAACTGATAAATAAGAATGAAAAAAGCACAGATAAGTAAAATGCATTCTTCATTGAAAGCTTAGCTTAAATAAAGGCCTGAAGGTGAGAAAACACATATGTTGGTAGATCTAAAGTATTGCTAAAAGAAATACTAAATATTAAAGGTAGTGAGATGAGGCTTCATCATGAGATGAGCATACAATATTTACTTATTTAAAATTTAAAATTAATAAATGTCTATAAATCTACTCAGTAAAAATAATGCCACAAAAGTCTCTTGGCCCCTCTCTACCCCAAAGCTTTAACAATAGCATCTACTTAATTCTGGAACATACAAATGACAAATATGTTTTATTAACCACACACCAGTTAAATACTAAGTTCTTTTTAGCTTTACTTCCTATATATTCCAGGCAATGAGAATTAATAGACAATCTTCCTGCTTTTAAGAAAACTCACACAAGGCTCAGAGTTATACTGTTTTCTACTAAAAAGTCTTTACTAAATGGAATATTCAAATTTAGCATTTTATTTTGTGATATTCCTATTCACCACTCCCCACATCATCTCTGTCATCTCTGGTTTAACAGGCAGTCATTAACTTGAACACATTCAACTCTGAAGAAATTCAAATTTTCTTACATTCTACAGTGATATCTGTATTATTAATTTTCTTCCTGAGATTGTTTTTTCCTATATGTTATTGATGATTTCAAATACTCATGACACTGCTTCTCAGTTGTTACTGTTTAAGAACACAGTCTGGCTTCAACCATGGGACAGAGAATGCTCCCAGCTAGGAAAACACAGAATCACCTCACAAACTCATAAGGTCTGCTGTTCTCAACTGACAGGTAGAACCTCTGGTTCACACAGCCTAGTGGTCCAGGTCTCTCCAATATTCAAAGTATTCTCTGTCCACCTTCTCCCTCTCCTGCCTTAACATGGTGCGAAGTTCCGGATTATATGAAGGCAAGAAAAGCTCATCATAGGAGCCTAAATGGCTGGAATGAGGCCTCTTGGGACTTCTTGGTCCATGTTCCAGAAAAGAGGAAAGAGGTTTTACCCTTCCCCTATTCCTAATTTGAGCAGGTGGAGCTTATATGTGTAAAAACTAGGGATGAAGTTGGGAGCTATCTAACCCCAAATCTTCCTTTTGCAAAATGGTGATACCTACATTTATTTTTCTGATACTGGCTGTGCAACTGCATCTCTGTCATACCTCAAAGCAGTGACTGCTTACTGGATTGAGAGGCCTGAAGGTAAGGCAAGCAGGAACCACAAATTTAGCTATCAAGAAGTGATACCTAGTAAGTGAGGCCCTTTTCACACAAGGCAGTGTCATCTAAAATATGCACTAGCACAGGAGTCAGCAAACTATTTTTTGTAATTAAAAAAAAAGAAGAAAATAATGGTTTACTAGAACACAGGCATGTTCATTCATTTATGTATTGTCAATGGCTGGTGTCTTGCTACAAAAGCAAAGCTGAGTCTGGCTTGTAAAGCATAAAAGGTCTTGTTGGCTCTCTAAAGATAATGTGTGTTGACTCCTCCATCAGGGTAATACAATCTACACAGAATCCTAAGGATTCCTAATTTCCATCCTTGTCATTTACTTTACTTCCATTCCTCGGGTAAATTAAAATCTGGGTTTTTTCAAAGGAAAAATTTATACTAAAATAGAATAAAAAATGTATAAATGGCCTATAATTTCAAGAAAAACACCAATTCAAAACGCTTGAAGAGTAACTTGAATTCTGAAGATAGCAAAGCAACATTGGTGCTCAATCCATTCATAAGCCCTAAAAAATTCTAAAAGTAGTATGCACCTCAAATTTTTTTAAAAACACCTGTGTTTTTTCTCCGTTAGTGATCAGAGTAATTATTTTCAACATTTTTCTTAGTGTAATAAAACAAAGAGGCTAAGTGAACAGCTTCTCAAACTGGGTCCCTGGATCCCAAATCTGCAAGTATGTTCCAGAAATTCTTGTGTTCTCCCAGATATCTGTAATTTTTTGATTGCCTTTTGTTAATGTGGAACAATAGTTATAGCTATGTAACAGATATAAGAAACTGAGTTCATACCTGGCTCATATTTATATATATTTAGGAAGTTTTCTAGAAAACAGTCTACAATTTTTTTTAGAGTTACGTATGTAATAGTAAAATTTGAAAAATTCTTATCAGAGTACATCAGTGGAGGAAAGAAAATACACATCCCCAAATCCTAATAACATAATTAAAACTCAGGAGTGTTTTTATGATTGAAATACCATTATATATTAAAAAAAAAAAAACAACCCCAAACTAACATTTGAACTAGATAATCATTAGCTTGTAATATTAATCACACATCTTAAAAGAGGAAACACTGTTTACATAACTTAAAAAAGTTCAGCAGGATACAAAGTCAACATTCAGAAATCAAAGGCATTTTTGTACACCAGCAATGCAATAGAAGAAGAAGAAATCAGAAAAAAAATACCATTCGAGAAGAAAAAGAAAGTACCTAGGAATAAATTTAACCAAAGATGTAAAAGACCTGCACGCGGAAAACTATACAACACTGAAAAAAGAAATGAAGGAAGACACAAATAAATGGAAGCATATACCGTGCTCATGGATTGGAAGAATTAATATCATCAAAATGTCCATACTACCCAAAGCAATTTATAGATTCAACGCAATCCCTATTAAGATACCAATGACATATTTCACAGAAATAGAACAGATATTTCAAAAATTTATATGGAACCATAAACGACCCCGAATAGCCTCAGCAATTTTGAGAAAGAAAAACAAAGTAGGAGGAATCACAATACCGGACATCAAACTCTACTACAAAGCCACTATACTCAAAACAATCTGGTACTGGCACAAGAACAGATCCATAGACCAGTGGAACAGAATAGGAAGCCCAGAAATAAGCCCAGGTCTCTATGGGCATCTAATATATGACAAAAGGGGCAGAAGCATAAAATGGAG
Organism: Pteronotus mesoamericanus; assembly: GCF_021234165.1. Classification (NCBI taxonomy): domain Eukaryota; kingdom Metazoa; phylum Chordata; class Mammalia; order Chiroptera; family Mormoopidae; genus Pteronotus; species Pteronotus mesoamericanus. The sequence goes on along the minus strand of NW_026555325.1, from coordinate 12,382,493 downwards.
CAATAATAGCCTCTTCAACAAATGGTGTTGGGAGAGCTGGATGGCTACATGCAGAAAATTGAAATTGGATCATCAGCTGATACCATACACAAAAATAAACTCAAGATGGATAAAAGATTTAAATATAAGTAGCAACACCATAAAAGTCCTAGAGGAGAGTATTGGCAGGAAACTCTCAGATATCCCACGCTGCAGTTTTTTTACCGTAATGTCTCCTAAAGCAAGGGACATAAAGGAAAGAATAAACGACTGGGACCTCATCAAAATAAGAAGCTTCTGCACGGCAAAAGAAAACATCAGCAAAATGAAAAGGTAGCTGACCATATGGGAAAATATATTCGCTAATGATACATCAGATAGAGGTTTGATCTCCAAGATATATAAAGAACTCGCTCGACTCCACTCCAAGACAACAAACGATCCAATCAAAAAATGGGCAAAAGACCTGGGCAGACGCTTTTCCAAGGAGGAGATACAGAGGGCCCAAAGACATTTGAAAGGATGCTCAGCATCACTAGCCATCAGAGAAATGCAGATCAAAACCACAATGAGGAACCACCTCACACTGGTCAGAATGGCCATCATAAACAGATCAACAAACAACAGGTGCTGGCGAGAAAAGGGAACACTAGTCCACTGTTGGTGGGAATGCAGTCTGGTGCAGCCAGTATGGAAAGCAGTGTGGAATATCCTCAAAAAGCTGAAAATGGAACTGCCTTTTGATCCAGTGATTCCCCTGCTGGGACTATACCCTAAGAATACCAAAACACCAATACAAAAGAACCTATGCACACCAGTGTTCATAGCAGCACAACTGACAATAGCCAAGTGTTGGAAGCAACCTAAATGCCCATCAGTAGATGATTGGATCAAAAAGTTATGGTACGTATACACAAGGGAATACTACGCAGCAGAAAGAAAAAAAGAACTATTAAACTTCGCGACAGCATGGATGGAACTGGAGAGCATTATGCTAAGCGAAATAAGCCAGGGGGCGAAAGACAAATACCATATGATCTCACCTATAAGTGGAACCTAACCAACAATACAAAGATGCAAGGAAAATAAGACCAGCAACACTGAAAGGAGAAAAAATCAACAGAGACAAGAGGGTGGGGGGGGGGCGGGAAAAGGAAGGGAAGGGGAAAATCAAGGAACATATAGCAAGGACTCATGGACAAAACCAAAGGGGAAGAGCCGAGGGAGGGAGGGAGGAAGGGAGGGAGAGGGCAAGGGAAAGTGGTGGGGGCTAGGCAGAGACAAAAGTATTTGAAAAAATACATTAAAATAAAATTAAAAAAAGAAAAAAGTTTAGCAAAAGTTTATATATTACTCTGAGCTTATAGAATACACAGACTGTTAAATATTTAAATTACTAAAAACTACATATAAAATAATATACATTTTGGAAGCATGTCAAAGGACTGATACTTTCTATGATGAGTTTAAACTCCAAAAAATAGAGTTTAGAAAGTATACAAATTTTGAAAAAGGAATGCTTTAAGAGCAGAAACCATGTAGGGTTTTTTTTTTTTTTCTGTTTACAAATTAAAATTCTAGGCTATAATGTCAAATTTTGCATCTTGCAGTTTTCATTTCACCAAAATATTAAAATGAAAATATATTATGTGCATATAATATTTATTACATTTATTCATTTCAAGGTTAACATTGCCAACAAAAAGAATTCGTAGAACAATTTTATGGTAATTCTGCTTTCAATCAAATATACAAACTGGAAAAAATATTTTCAGCCAACATGACAAAATGTTAACATTCATACCACAGAATACTCTTACATATTCATAACCAAAAAATTAATCCCTCAACAGATGAAAAAATAGTGAATATAATGAATAAACACTAAAACAAATGGAAGAACCAATCATAAAAAATACATGAGAAATATTTAATGTCCTGAGGACACAAAGAAGTAAAAATAAAAATTTTTATTTTTAATAAAAATATCCAAAAGAGGAAAATATCCAAAGCTTTCAATGGTACAGTGAGGTATTCTGATATTCTGTTAGATGGGACTATGAAAATCAGTTTCATTTTTCTTAAGAAGTAAAATGATAATATGAATTAATAGCTTTTACAATCTCCATAGACTGATTCAGGAATTTTATTTTCAAGAGTTTCAGTTCCTAAAAATTGAGATGTTGACAAAGTCTTGTGCAAAATAGTAATCACTACTGTGGAATAGCAAAGAAATATCAGCAACAATCTAAGGTATAACATTAAGGAGTTGGCTAAGTGAATTGCAGTATATACATACAAAGAATGTTTTGAACACTATGGAAATATATTTATGATAGGTTAGATTTCCCTTTTTGTCTGAGTAAGAAACATCAGATGCACAATATGATCTCAATTATGAAGGGGGAAAGAATAGAGAAATGACAAAGAAACATGCCCAAGTCTTCACAGTGGTTTTGTCTAATTTTATGTACTACTGAGATTTACCAGTATAAGCAAGAAGTAAACTTAACTGAAAAGAGAAACAAAAAAGAAAAGAAATTGCCCACATTGCTACTGATCATTTAAATAGTATTACAAGCTATTTATAATTACAATAATTTTATAATTACAGATCAGGCAGCATCTCTAATAGGGAAGGAGGGTTATTTGTTATAAAGGGAAGAATATTTTGTAAATGATTAATGTTTTAAACAGAAGTTCTATGGGATTGTAAATATGTTTAAAATGAAAAAGTAGAAATCATTAATATTGATATTTGACTTTAACAAAAATTTATCCTCACCCGAGACCACTTTCTTTTAGAGAGGAAGGGAGAGAGAGAAACATCTATGGGACAAGAGAGAGAAACACAAATCAGTCACCTCCTACTGGCACCCAGATGGGGGATGGTGCATACCACAACCTGGGATGGAACCCGCAACCCAGGTATGTGCCCCAACTGGGAATGGAACCCACAGCCTTTCACGTATGGGATGACACTCCAATCAACTGAGCCACATCAGCTAGAGCACTTACATTTGACTTTTATTTTTATTTTTTTAATTATTTATATATTAAAAAAAAGATTTTTATTTATTTATTTTTTAGAGAGAGGGGAAGGGAGGCAGGAGAGAGAGAGAAATATCAATCTGTGGTTGCCTCTCGCCCACCACAGACTGGGGGCTTGGCCTGCAACCCAGGCATGTGCCCTGACTGGGAATTGAACCGGCCACCCTTTGGTTTGCAGGCCAGCACTCAATCCACTGAGCCACGCTAGCCAGGGTCATTGATATTTGACTTTTAAACACGCTGACAAAATTAAACCTCAAAAAACTGTTTCAAAAATTGAGTCACCCAGAGATTGGGAAACTTTTACAATGAAGAAGAAAATGTGTAAAACACACATGCAAAAAAGGTTTAAAACACAAAAAGTGAAGAGTTTCAGCATCAGAAATTAGTCTTATCTACCTTTTTATGATCTTAATAGGAAAATGGAAAAGCCTCTGTGGTTAGCTAATAAACACAGATTAAAATGGCAAGGTGACAGGATAAACTGCAGACTCATCCAGAAGTCTATGAATGGTAGTCAAAAATGGTACATCTTATTTGACTGAGATAATACCACCTATGGGAAATAACAAAAATATACTTGTAGGACAAATAATCATGCACTGTCAGTTATTGTAAGAAAAAGAAACAGAGGTTGTTTTTTTCCAATTTCCCCTGTGAAGTCTTCTGTTTAACACTCTAACAAAATTCTGGGTATTACTAAGAAAGATACTAACAATAAAATAAATACCCTTTTCCTCATAAAATTTCAATAAGTTTTGAAAAACTTGAGAGTATATCATACCTCAGTTCCTAAAGTAATTGGTTTACAAATGTATGCAACATAAATGCAGACTTGTACAATTAATTCTCACTACCAATTAAAGAATACATAAGGTGAAAACGATCAAGTATAGGTACCACAAGACTGAATAAAAAAATTTTGTTTCGTATAAACCATACATTTACAGACTTATTAAGTATGCCTCTCCAGTGAGTCATCCTTAAGGCATGAGTCCACGCCTTTCAGGCCTCTGAATACCTGACAGCATCTCACCAGTCACCAAGAACCAAATTCCTCCTAGCCCTGTGCTAAAGAAATCTTTTAAAGAATTGGATGAATTTCCTTTGGCCATTTATTAATTGAAAAATAACTTAAACTGTATTTAAATCCAAGCTATTAAAAACGTTTTTATTATACTAGTATTTAATACTATTATTATTATTATACTAGTATTTCCACAGCTTACAATGTTGATTAAATTTCTGCCAGCCTATGTATTTAGATAAAACTGTTTTATTGCATCCAAACTTAAAAGTATAATGATAGATCTAATGTAGACTATGGTGACTACAGCTGATAACATTTTTTGAATAGCTGAAATTTGCTAAGAGAGTAGAACTTAAATGTTCTCATGAAAGAAAAGTACAGAAAAGAAAGAAAAAGAAAGAAAGAAAAGAAAGAAAGAAAGAGGGAGGGAGGGAGGGAAAGAAAAGGTAAATGTATGAGGTGAGGGATACGTTAGCTCGATGGAGGAAACTCTTTCACAATCTTTATCAAATCTTTATGTTGTACACTTTAAATATCTTACAACTGTGTCAATTATACATCAATAAAGCTAAAAAAATACACAGTTATGACACTGTGGTAAATGAGTTGCTTTTTGGGCATTCCATTACTAAACGTGTAAATGCTGCAGCTTTCTGTATATATGGAAAGCAAATAGTAAACTATACTTTTCTTCAACTGTCAAAACCAGCTTTAATGTGTGTGCAAATATTTGTATATTAAAAAGTCAACTGACAACTCTTAAGTTAAATATGTATTTATAAGTGATGCTAAGATGAATACACGCACACTACAGAAATAGTTACAAAGCTTTTTATATAAGCAAATACCACAATGAAGGATTTATAGTAAGTTCTTGCCAGGGCTCTTCATCCAGAAGTCTTCCTTCTGTTGTTGTGTCTATAAGATTAGCAACATCACAAAGGTATGAATACATGAGACTACATACTGTAAAAACATACATAAAAATTTAGTTTATTTACTCATCCATCCAGCCACCCATCATACTTTGTGAAACACTTCTATTGTGTTCTAACGACTTAATTTAAAGACTGAAATAGCCAGAAGTTTTGACCAAGCTCATATAAGGCCACACTGTGCTTCTGGAAATCCATGTTTAATACACACATACAAAAAAAAAAAAATGCATCCTGGTAGTAAGTTTGTAAACTAATAATTGAAGCATACTTTTTGCCTAACACACACACATTCTTTGAGTAATTTTTTTTAAAGAAAGAGAGAAATAATGAAATATACTTGCAGAAAAAACTTCAAGACCTATGTCTATCCAATATAGAAGTTAGAGATAAATGAAAAGTATATGGGAAGACAGATTCAAACTTTATGATTATACTTTGCTCATTTTTTAATGAAGTGATTAAACTAAAGATAAATGACAGTGGAGAATATTTAGTAGTAACTAATGCTGGAAACTTTTTCTTTTTAAGTATTTGCAATTCAAATAAAATAAAAGTAATATGGAAAATAAAATTCAAATACAGGGTCTGGCACAAACAACACCCCTATTTTATTAAACAAAAATCTTTTATTACAAAATCAAAAGCATGTAATTCTATAGCATAACAATATCACATTCAGGCACACCATATGACATTTTAAGTGAAATGTTCAAATTGCTGTCTATCTTGTAGAAGACATTCATGTACCCTACCACCACATTCAATGGCGTAACTTCTGCTAAACCCTGTATTAGAACATGTTAAGCCATTCATGGTTTAAGAACCTCAGACACACTATGAAAGCTCTACAGAACAAAAGTTACACAAACATAGACGTAGAGGTGAGATGGGTTGAACTCTGACTTGTTCCACTTGGTAGCTAAGGCACACTAAACAATTAAATTTAGCATCCTCAGTCTTGGTTCCATTGTTGGGAAAATATGGACACTACCTAACATGTAGGGTATGTGTGAGTATATTAGAAACAGTGTCAGGGAAAGCAGTTCATGACATTGTTAAACGATACACCAGAGTTCAATGCTACATTAATATAATAAGACATGTTAGAGGGAAAACCCCCAATAAAATGTTGACCCAAACTCTGAGGTTAAGGGTGGGGAGGTGAGAGTTACTCCTATTCTCCTTAAAACAGCACTCTAAGAACAATATGCATTATGGACTTTATGAAGTATTGAAAAGTACAGGGTGAAGATCATCATCATTGACATAATATCTTTGGGAGTAAACATGAATCATATTGAAGATTCTAATGTCTGTTTTTTACTATCAATGAATCTGATCCAGATTTACAATACTGCTTATTTCATGGCCCAGAAAACAAAACAAAACAATAAAATAAATGATGAATATAAAGCAACAACAACAACAACTCAGTAAGAGATTTTAGAATCTAATTTTTTTTAAGTATGGGAATAATTTTGTGGATATTCTCTTCACATTGCCACTAATATATGGACTCTTAGATTCACAGGGAGAAACCTAAAGTAATGACAATACTGCAAATGGATGTGTCTAAAATTACAAAGCCTAAAGCACACTGGACGTTTTTTTTAGCATACTGATTTTAAAATTTGAAAAATAGATCCCACTAGTACAGCATGGGATTCTAAGAATTATAATCCTCCTACTAAGGAAGTAATGAAGTCATCATACAGTTCACATCCATGCCCACAATGCCTTTAAATGTAGACATCAGTAACAAAGAAAAAGGTATTTTTATAGGCTTGTAAGACAAAAACAAACAGAACACTTTTAAAGAACTCATAAGTCACAGAAGAAATCACAACAGAAGTCAGAAAATATTTATAAGAAAGCAATAACAAAAACCCTATATATCAAAACTCATAGGATACAACTAAAGCAATACTAGGTGGATATTTAATGGCTTTAAATGATTACATTAAAGAGATTAAAAACTAATGAAAAAACACCTAAATTAGTATTTAAAAAGTCAGAATATATAATGAAGTAATACAAAAAATTGGCAGAAATAATATAATTATAGAAATAAATAGGAAGTAAGCATATGATAGAAATATCAGTACTACCAAAAGGCAGTACTTAAAAAGATGAGAAAAACTGACACCATTACAGAATAATAAAAAAAAAGAGAAGCATAAATTTAAAAAATGTTAGGTAAAAAATTGATTATAACAAATAGTATACATATTTAAGAGAATACTAGGAACAATGTTATGCCAATAAATGTACAAACATGATGATGTAGATGAATCCCTAGAAAAATCTTATGGAGTATATAAAAAATGAATTGAGCCCTGGCTGGTGTGGCTCAGTGGTGGCCAGCAAACCACAGGGTCCCCTGTTTGATCCCTGTCTAAGGCGTGTGCCTGGGTTGAGGGTCACGTCCCCAGTAGGAGGTGTGGGAGAAGCAACCACATATTGATGTTTCCTTCCCTCTTTCTCTCTCCCTTGCCCTTTCTAAAAATAAGTAAAATCTTAAAAAGAAAAAAAAAAAGAATGAATTGAGACCCTAAATATTCTTTAAACACTAAAGTAATTATATCAAAAGTAAAAAATCTCAAAAGAAAATATGGCTTTTATGGGTTGTAAGTAAATTTCACTATGCATAAAGAAACAAAATTTTATCTTACAAAAATACTTCCAGAGAATCAAAAGAAAAGGTAAACTCACCAACTATTTTTACAAAAACAGACAACAGAACAGTTTCTCTTCATAAGAAAAGATGCAAAATGTCCAAACCAAACATTTAAAAATCTAATGCAGTGACATAAAAGATATTGCAACATGATTAAATTAGTTTAATTTATAAAATTGCTTAGATGAAATTTAACATTTGCATTTACACAGAGATTGTCAACCTTTTCCATCTCATGGCACACATAAACAAATTACTATAATTCTGTGGCACACCAGGATTTATGGTCAAGATGGAGGCATAGGTAAACATGGCTTGCTTCCTCACACAACCACATCAAAATTACAACTACACTATAGAGCAACCATCACTTAGAACCATCAGAAATCAGAGTGAATCGAAGTCTGACAATTACAAATTAAAGAAACCATATCTATCCAGGCCAGTAGCAGGGGTGTAAACACAGAGACATGGAGATATGGAACAGGCTAGTCCCACATCCACATGTGGTGGATAACAATTCGAGAGGGGTATCTCAGGAGCGAGGGGTCCCAGCCCAACACCAGGGCCCCCAGCTCAGGGTTCCAGTGCTAGGAAAATAATTCCCCATAACTTCTGGCTGTAAAGGCAAGCAGGGATTGAGTAGGTGGAAGAAACTGCTTGAGCCCCTACCAGTTCCTCTTAAAGGACTTACACAGGGACTTCCTCAGATCCACTCCCTCTAAGCTCCAAGACAAAGGTAGCAGCTTGAAAGGCCTCAGTGGCATAGCAGGAGGAACTAAGAGTCTGGCATTAGGGTGACAGCTGGGAGACAGCTTTCTCCCAGACAGAAGAGCAGACAGAGGCCATTGTTTCTGTTCTGAACCCTTCTGCCACAGAGCCAGGAGGAGGGTACCATATCTTAGACTCCATCAACCTGGCTAACACTGTTTACCTGGCTATGGTAATTCCCTAAGGCTCCACCCCAACCACCTTATGGGTGCACCCAAGCTGTTAACAGTGGCTTTTCTATATGAATGGCTTATTTTGGCTCATGCTTCACAACTTCTTAAATCCTCTCAAACAAGCAAAAGCCCGCCTCAGCCAATTCCCAGCTTCTGTATATCTTGCTAAGTGGCCCCAGGCCTGGCACTAGCTGTAGCCAGTCTAGGTTCACAGTTTGGCTTCACCTGGGAAACTCCAAGACCTGCACAAGTGGTAGCCATATGTAGAATGCTTTGTAACTCATGTTGAGTGGCCCTGGGAAGATCACAGGAATGGGCTGAACTTGGCCTTCTCCATGTGCGAAACCTCCAGGGCCTGCACACCCAGTGGACAGCTACAGACCACATTGGAGCACCACCACCCTGCCCCTGCACAGCCGATCATCCATGGAGAAAGGAGGTTGCTGATCAGTTGTCACAGCCAGTCCTTGCAGCTGAATGGCCTGGGTAAATCCCTCCCATTGACCTGCTAACAGCAATCAAGGTTCAACTACAAGTGGAAGGTGTACTCAGCCCACACAGAAGATGCACCCTGAGTACCCAGCTTGGCTGATGAGGAAGCTGTGCCCTGGGACCCTGCAGGACACCTATTACATTAGGCCACACCACAAAGATAGGATGTCATAGCAACTCTACCTAATACACAGAAACAAACCCAGGGAGGCTGCCAAAATGAAGAGACAAAGAAACATGGTCCAATTGAATCAACAGATCGAAACTCCAGAAAAAGAATTAAACAAATGGGAGCTAAGCAATCTATCAGAGGCAGAGTTCAAAACACTGGTTATAAGGATGCTTAGGGAACTTAGTGAAAACGTGAACAACATAAAAAACATCCAATCAAAAATGAAGGATACACTAATTGAGAAAAAGAACAATGTACATGGAATCAACAGCAGAGTGGATGAAGCCAATAACCAAATCAATGACTTGGAACATAAGGAATCAAAAACCAACCAATGAAAACAAGAAGGACAAAAAAGAAACCAAAACAAACCAACGATAGTGTAAGGAGCCTTTGGGACAACTTCAAGAGGTCCAACATTCTCTTCACAGGGGTGCCAAGAGGAGAAGAGAAAGAGCAAGAAATTAGAAATCTATTTGAAAAAATAATGAGAGAAAATTTCCCCAATTTGGTGAAGAAAACAGACATGCAAGTCCAGGAAGCACAGTCCCAAATAAGACAGATGCAAAGAGGCCCATACCAGGATACATCATATTTAAAATGCCAAAGATTAAAGATAAAGAGAGAATTTTAAAAGTAGCAAGAGAAAAGCAGTTACCTACAGGGGAATGCCCATCAGATTCACAGCTGATTTATCAAAAGAAACTTTGCAGGCTAGAAGCAACTGGCAAGAAATATTCAAAGTCATGAAAAGCGGAGGCCTACGGCCAAGAGTGCTCTACCCAGCAAAGCTGTCATTTAGAATGGAAGGGGATAAAGAGCTTCCCAGACAAGAAAAAAAACAAATGGAGTTCATCATTACCAAGCCATTATTACATGAAATGTTAAAGGGAGTTATTTAAGAAAAAGAAGATCAAAACTATGAACAATAAAATGGCAATAAATACATATCTATCAACAATCGAATCTAAGAAACAAACTAAGCAGACAAGAACAGAGACAGAATCATGGATATGGAGAGTGTTCTGATGGTTGCCAGAGAGGGGGAAAGGGGTTTGGTGGAATGGGTGAAGAGGTGAGGGGACTGAGAAGTATAAATTGGTAGTCAGAGAATAGCCATGGAAATGTAAAGTACAGTACAGGAAATGGAGTAGCCAAAGAACTTACATGCATGACCCATGGACATGGACTAAGGTGTGTGGGGACTGCCTTAGTGAGGGGTGGTGCTGGACGGAAGGGTTCAAAGATGGAAAAACGGGGACAACTGTAATTAAAAAAAATTCAGCAGCACAGCAAAAATATATTTTTTGACAATCTGATTAAAAAATAGGTATAATTTTGATTCATTCACACTGGTTGGCTACTGTTGTGTTAGCTGTTGTCATTTTTTAGCTAACAGTCTATGGGAAAAGCGGTCTGTGCCCCAACTTAATAGTCAGGTATTGCATGTTTTAAAAATTCTTGCAGCACACCAGTTGAAAACTACTACATTAACAGATTAAAAAAGAAAAATCGTATGATCATATAAAGAAAGGGATTTAATGTAACTCAGTATTTGTGTGGGATGGTAAGTTTCAATACTAGGAGCAGAAGAGGATGTTAAAAATCTAATAAAAGGTATCCACAAGAAAAAAAATGTCATACAGGTGACATGTGAAAAGTATTTTTTAAGATCTGCAACATTACAAGGATGTCCATTATCATCAGCAATTGAGATTCTAGCGCCCATATAAGGGTAAAGAAAAGAAACAATAGGTATGAGGTTTGAAACGGAGGAAATAAAAGTTTTTTTATTTGTTCGGAGTGAGTAGTTTTTAAAAAATCATGAGCTTATACAAATAAATTTTTAGAATGATAAAGAGTGTTTACTAAGCTTTCTGTATAAATAACAAATGAACAAAAGACAAATGTGTTATTGTACAAAAATACTGGTAATGTATTTTTTCATTTTATTTTTCTAATACACATAAGTATATTTTTTTATTGTTGTTCAATTACAGTTGTCCCAGTTAATCTTCATGGGTAATGTATTTTAAAGCACCAAAACTATACAGAAAAAATATATAGGTAAAATTTTAAAACTTTGTTAGACATTAACAACAACAAAAAAATCTTTGTGAGACATTAAAGAGTAAACATTTAAGAAGTATCCAATAGTCTTAAGCATAAAGACTCATTATAATAATGAGGTCAGTTCTAATCAAAATCACCATGAGGTTTCTTAGACTATGACAGACTATGCGATTTCCTTGGAAGAACTACATGACGAGACTTATGTTACTGGCTATCAAGACTTACTTTAAACGTGTAGCAATTAAAGCCAGGATTAGGGAAATGGAACTGACCAATGGAACACAATATTGAGTACAGAAACTAAGCCATATATATAGTAAAATATAACTTAAGACCTATTGGGCATTGAAAGTCAGTGGTAAAGGAGAATCTATTAATCAAACAATACTGGAACCTTAAACCACAAAGGAAAAAATATACTTAGATCCTTACCTAAAATTACACACAGAAATGAAATTCAGGTGCAATTGGGAGAGAGTAAGACCTAAATGTAAAAGATAAAATTTTAAAACTTATAAAGAAGTTAAAAACTTCTATTTATTAAACATTACACAAAAAGAAGTAAGAACTTTTGTTCATCAAAGTATCATAAAAACAAATTACAAACTAGAAGATATTTGAAATGAACATAACCAACAAAGGATCAATACTCAGACTTATATATAATTTCTAAGATATCAAAATGGAATGCAATGTTTTATATATATAAACACACACATATACATACATATATATATATGCACATATATATGAAAATATACTTAAACTCTAGTAATTTGGGAAATGCAAATTAAAATTATAAGATGTCATTTCACACCTACCAGATGGCGAAACTTAAAAAAAAAAAAAAAGGGTTGGGGAAAAATACCAAGGCTAAGAGAAACAGTACAGCAATGGAAACTTATACTCTTATGGAGGGAGTATACATTAATGCAATGATTTGGGAAAACAGATTTGAGATTGAATTTATCTTGTAAAATGAATATAAACATAGAATGTGATCCTGCAATTTTGTACCTGAGAGTAGTGCTTCTCTTGTCCATTGTAAACAACCAGTTGTATCTTTTAAATTTACAATCTGTCACAGATCTATACTTATATAAAATATAATTAACGTGAAGGACTAGATAACAATTTACGTGCTTGGGTGTTACAGCTATGAAAATTTCTAAATATTTTCAACTTTTGTACTTATTTTAGCACAGACCAGGGACAGTGTGAACGTCAGTACTAGTCCATGGACCACATTTTAAATAGCAATGTGTTAGAGCAGTCCTATCTAAGAGAATTTTCTATGACAATAGAAATGCTGTATATCTGAGCTTGAAAGACTGAAACCAAAGTATAGTTTCTGACCACAATAGCATGAAATTAGAAACTAATGGAAGAATATTTGAAAAATTCACAAATATGTAGAAATTAAACAACACACTTCTAAATATGTCAAAAAAGAAATCACAAGAAAAATTAGAAAGTACTTCAAGACAAATGAAAATGAAAACACAACACACAAAAACTTAGATGTGCAGTGAAAGCAATGCTAGGAGAGAAACATCTCAAATCAATACCATAATCATCCACCTTAATAAACTAGAAAAAGAACAAACTAAACCCAAAGCAAGAAGATAGAGCAGAGATAAAGAAATAGAGAAGAGAAAAAGAATGGAGAAAAATAAATAAAACCAAAAGTTGATTCTATAAAAAAAAAAATTGACAGAACTTTAGAAATTAAAAAAGGGAGAAGAATAGTTTTTAAAATCAGAAATAAACAGAGACATTACTACCTGCTTTATATAAATAGAAATGATTATAAAACAATACTATGAATAACTGCATGCCAACATCTTAGATGGCTAAGGTGAAAATAAATTCCTAGAAACAAATATACTAAAAAATTGAAAGAAGAAATAGAAAATCTAAATATACCTATACCAAATAAAAGGATAAAATCAATAATAAAAAAGTGTCTAATATAAATATTTAGGACCAGATAGCTTCACTGGCAAATTCTACCAAATGTTTAAGAACACCAATCTTTCTTAAGCTCTTACAAAAAATAGAAGAGGAAAGAACACTTTGTAACTCATTTCTATGAGACCATTATACCCTGATACCAAAAATACATAAAGAAAATTATAGACCAATATATCTTATGTAAATGTAACAACCATCAACAAAATATTAGAAAATCAAATCCAGCATTTAAATGAATTACACATGATAGCCAATAGGATTTAACATAGGAATGCAAGGCTCGTTAAACATTTAAAAATTAATCAATGAAATACATAATAGTAATAGAACAAAGAAAAAACCGTAAGATAATCTCAACAGATGCAAAAAAGCACATGACAAACTAGTATTAAAAGAAATATTAAAGGGCCTTCCTTAAGAAGTAGTAGAGGGGAAAAAAAAGACATAGTGAAAGAAAAAAATGGGAATAAACATGTACTTATCAATAATCACTTTATGTGTAAATGGCAGAAATGCTCCACTAAGACAGGGTAGCTGAAAAGGTAAGAAAACAATAAGATATATATAGATCTTTATGGATCTATATATATATGGATCAGAGGTGGGTCTCAGAACAAAAGACCCACCTCAGAACAAACACACATATTAAAAATAAAAGTAAGGAAAAAGTAATTTCTTGTAAATTGAAATTAAAAAAAAGACTGGAGCAGCAATACTTGTATCTGAGAAAAACAGACTTCAAAACAAAGAGTATAATAAGAACAAAGAATGACACTATATAATGATAAAGGAGGCAATCCAACAAGAGGACATAATCCTTTTAAACATTTATGTACCCACCATAGGAGCACCTAAATATGTAAAACAAATACTGATGAACATAAAAGGAGAGATCGACATTGTTACACTTACAGGAGATTTTAACAACCATTGACATTAATGAGTAGATCTGCTAGACAACAATCAACAAAGAAATAGTGGCGTTAAATGACACACTAGATCAGATGGATTTAATTAATATCTTCAGAGCATTTAATCCCGAAGCAGCAGAATATAGCTTCTTTACAAGTGCATGTGATACATTTTCTAGGATAAACCACATGTCAAACCAAGTTTCAATAAACTTTTCTTGATTGAAATCACATCAAGCATCTTCTCTGACCATAATGATATGAAACTAGAAATCAATCACAAGAAAAAAACCTGAAAAATACACAAAGACAGGGAGGCTAAATAACATGTTACTAAACAATAAATGGGTTAACAATGATATCACAAAAGAAATCAAAGAGTACCTTGAAACAAATGAAAATGAGAACATGATGAAAAAAAAAAAGCTATGGGACAGAGCAGCAGCAGTCCTAAGTGGGAAATTCGTAAGATTACAGGTCTACCTCAAGAAACAAGAAAAATCTCAAGTAAAAGACTTAACTTTAAACTTGAAAGAACTGAAAAAATAATAAGCAAAGCCCAAACTGAGTAGAAGAAAATGATAAAGATCGGTACAGAAATATATAAAATGGAGTCTAAAAAAAATACAAAAGATTAATGATACCAAGAGCTGTTTCTTTGAAAATATGAACAGGACTGACAAACCTTTAACTAGACTCATCAAAAGTGGGGCAGGAAGGAAAGACAGAGTACTCAAATAAATAAAAACAGAAATGAAAGAGAAGTAATAACTGGACACCACAGAAATACAAAAGATTGTAGGAAAATATTATGAACAACTATATGTCAACGGATTGGAAAATCTGGACAAAATTATCAGATAAATTCCTAGAAACATACAACCTTCCAAAACTGAATCATAAGATTCAGAAAATCTAAATAGATTACAACTAAGAAAGCTGAAGCAGTAATCATAAACTCCCAACAAAGTCCTGGACCACATGGCTTCACAGGTGAATTTTACCAAGCATTCAAAGAACAACTAACACCTATCCTTCTCAAACTATTCCAAAAAAATTCAAGAGAAGAGAAGACTCCCAAGCTCATTTTGTGAGGCCACCATTATCCTAACTGCAAAACCAGATAAAAACATCACAAAGAAAGAAAATTACAGGCCCATATCCCGAGGAACAGAGATGCTAAAATCCTCAACAGAATATTAAGAAATTTGATCCTCAAATACTTTAAAAAGATCACACACTATGACCAAGTGGGAATTATTCTGGGCATGCACCGTTGTTACAAAATCATAAATCAATAAATGTGGTACACCATGTTAATAAAACAAAGGATAAAAGTCACGTGATCGTATCAATAGATGCAGAAAAGGCATTTAATAAAAATCCAGCATCACTTAGGATAAAAACTCTCAACCTGTATAGACACTTCTATGAAGATAAACATATGGCCAACAGGCATATGAAAAGTGGGAATAGAGGGAACATACCTCAATGTAATAACCACTATAAAGGAAAAACCCGCAGCCAACATCATAGTCAAGGGACAAAAACTCTTAGTGCTGCCCTTATGATTCAACCACTCTTATTCAACACAATATTGGAAATCGTAGTCATAGCAATCAGACTAGAAGAAATGAAAGGCATCCTAATTGGAAAGGAAGAAGTAAAACTGTCTTATTTGTAGATGACATGATACTGTATATAGTATATCCAAGAGTCCACCAAAAAACAACTAGAACTGATAAGTTAATTTAGTAAAGTAGCAGGATATAAAATATCACAAATTAACAGCATTTTTCTATACCAATAATGAACTATCAGAAAAGGAAACTAAGAAAACATTCTAATTTACAACTGCCTCAAAAAATAAAGTAAAATAAATTACCTAGGAATTTAACAAATGATGTAAAAGGCCAGTACTCAGAAAATTAGGACAGTGAAGAATGAAACTGAAGAAATACAAGTAAGTGGAAACATATACTAGGTCCATGGATAGGAAAAATTAAGTATCATTAAAATATCCCAAAGCAATCTATAGAGTAAAGGCAATTCCTATCAAGATACCAATAGCGTACTTCGCTGACATAGAAAAAATAGGACAAATATTTATATGGAACCACAAAAACCCCTGAATAGTAAGAGCAATCTTGAAGAAAAAAAGAACAAAGTTGGAGAAATCACGCTACCTGAAATCAAGTTATACTACAAGGCAACAGTAATCAAAACAGCATGGTACTCACATAAAAACAGGCATAGATCGAGAGAATAGAATAGAGAGCCCAGAAACCAAACCCATGCCTGTATGGTCAAATAACATTCGACAATGGGATAGACACAGCCTATTCAATACATGGTGTTGAGAATATCAGGCAGATAAAATGCAAGAAAATGAAACTCAAGAGCTTCCTTACATCATACACAAGAATAAACTCAAAATGGATTATAGACTCTAATGTTAGACTCAAAACTATGAAAGTCCTAGAAGAAACATAGGCAGTAAAATCTCTAACATTTATTATGGCAATATTTTTTTCCTGATAGATCACCCTGGGCAAGGGGAAAAACACCAAAAATAAACAAATGGGACTATATCAAATTAAAAAGTTTTTTTAGAGCAACGGAAACCATCAACAAAATGAAGACAACGTGCCACATGGGAGAACATATTCACCAATGATACACCTGATAAGAGGTTAATATCCAAAATTTACAAAGAACTTACAAAAATCAACACCAAAAGAAAAAAATAATGCATTTAAAAAATGGGCAAAGGAGCTGAATAGACACTTCTCATATGAAGACAAACAAATGGCCAATAGGCATATGAAAAGATGCTGAATATCTTAATCATCAGTGAAATGCAAATTAAAACCACAAAGAGCTATCACCTCATGCCTGTCAAAATAGCCATTATAAATAAATCAACAAACAAGTGTTTGTTAGGATGTGGAGAAAAGGGAACATCCCTGTACTCTAGATGGGAATGCGACTGGTGCAGCCACTGCGGAAAGCAGTACATAGTTTCCTCAAAAAATTAAAAATGGAATTGCCTTATGACCTAGCAATTCCATTTCTGGGAATATTTCCAAACATATCTATACTGGCAGGGTGGTTCATCTGCTTGAAGTGTCATTCCATACACCAAAAGGTTGTGGGGTTTGACTCCTGGTGAGGGCACATACCTAGGTTGCTGGTTTGACTCCTGGTTAGGGCACATACTGGAGGCAACTGATCAATGTTTCTCTCTCACATCAATGTTTCTCTCACATAGATTGTTCTCTCCCCTTTCCTTCTCTCTCTAAAATCAATAAACATATCTTCAGCAGTGGATTAAAAAAAAGAAATAGAAATCTGAAACTCGAAAGAACATATTCGCCCCTATGTTTACTGCAGCCTTATTTATCATAGCCAAGATCTGGAAGCAGCCCAAGTGCCTATGAGTAGATGAGTGGGTAAAAAAGCCATAGTACATTTACATAATGGAATACTACTCAGCTATAAAAAAAGAAGAAATATTAACTTCAGCGAAAGCATGGATGGGCTTGGAAAGTATAATGTTTAGTGAAATAAGCCAGTCAGAGAAAGACAAGTACCATATGATTTCACTTATATGTGCAATCTAATGAACAAAATAAACAAACAAAATAGAAACAAACTGATAGATGCAAAGAGACTGATAGTGCCAGCGGACTGGGGAGCTGCGTGAAATGTGAAGGGTTAAGCAAAAGATAAACAAACCAACAAAAAAAACGTCATTGACGCAGACAACAGTATGGTGATTACCAGAAGGAAAAGGTGGCAGAGGGAGGTTCGAAGAGTGTGTAAGGGAGATAAATGGTGATAGAGAGAGACTTGACTTGGGATGGTGAATATACAATACGATATGTGGATGGTGTATTGTAGAACTGTACACCTGAAAACTGTCACTTTATTAGCCAATGTCACCCCAATAAATTGAATTACAAAAACAAATCTTCAAATTCTTGAGAAAAATATTATTAGAGCTAATGAGTTTGGGAAGATCAATATGCAAAAAGCAGTTGTATTTCTAAATACTAGCAATAAACAAAGAGGAAATTTTTTTAAAAATATCATTTACAATATCCTCAAAAGGAGTAAAATACTTAGAAATAAATTTATCCAAGAAGTTTAGGAGGACTGGCACAATGAAAAATACAAAAACATTGTTTAAAAAAATTGAAGAGGACCTATATAAAGGAAAAAACATTCCATGTTTATGGGTTGGAAAGTTAACATTAAGACAGCAATAATACTCAAATTGATCTTCAGATTCAATGCAATCTCTGTGAAAATTCCCACAGCCTTTTTTTTTTTTTTAACAGAAATTGAGAATCTGATTCCAAAAATCATATGGAAATTAAGAGATCCAGAATAGCCAAAATTACCTTAGAAATAAAAAAAAAAAAAGATGGGGGCTCACATTGAGATGTCACCTCAGACATGTCAGAATGGCTATCACCAATAAATGAACAAATAACAAATGCTGGCAAGAATGTGGGAAAAAGGGGAACCTGATACACTATTAGTGGGATTATAAATTAGTGCACCTACTATGGAAAACATGGAGATTCCTCAAAAAAATAAAAGCAGAGCTGCCATATGATCTCACATGCCACATGGTTTCTTGCTTCTCGAGAGGTAAGATGTTGTCCAATTTGGGGGTACAAAGCACTGGACTGCTGAGAACCAGTGAATATACCACTGTCCTATCAATTTACATTCTAGTCAGTCAATTTATCACATTTGTTACCAGAAACATTCAGCAACCACAAGAAAATGCTTCTTTCTCACCATTTCCCCACAACATGGTCAATTTTACCTTTGCAGCCGGTACCTTTGCTGCTCTTGGACTCTATCATTATTGATGAAATCTTGTTCCTGTGATCCTCCTGCCTCACCCCTTGATCCAGAGCTCAATGCTCACTGTTCAGAGCACTGGCAGAATTTTCGTAGACTAGGTTAGACTTCAAGCCTAATGAGTGTACCACTCCAAAATCCCAGACTGAAAGAGGGCAATTTTTCAGACAGGTTTTCCTCATACTCACCCTGAGTTATCACTCCTCTTCTAGGGTGTGCAAAGTTGTATATTCAGGCCTTCTGGGGGACTTGTCAACCACAGAGAGTTCCATCTGAAAACATTCATTCCTCTATGTTTTTTCTACTTCTATCCTTTTCTCTTTCAAAGGTTTATGTATCCCTTATTTTTCTCTGAAAAAGTTACAGCACCTTAACCGTACTTTTGAATGTGCTCTTCCTTTTCCCTAGATAATCTCACTCCTCTCCTTCCTTCAACTCTAAATCAGCAAACTGTTCTTCATTCTTCAAGTCAGTCTTCCCATGCAGACTTTCCTATAATGCCCCAAGTAGGTTTGGGTGTTCCTTTACTCAGATCCTATTTTCTTAACTACCTCCAACCCAAAGCATCTGCTAGGTTATAATTGTTGATTCTCAATATACAGTAGGATATAGTACACATCCTAACTAAATTATAAATTATTGAAGGGCAGAGGTTATGCTTTACTCATCTTCGTTCAACACCTAATATATAGTAAGCACTTAATAAATCACTTCTTAAATAAATGAATTAAAGAAGGAAAAAAGGCCTATCACGGGCCTCAACATAGTTAAAATTTATTGAGTCCTATGGAGACCTTCTTATGGACCAGGCACTTACGTGCCAACAGCTTTGAATGCATTCTCTCTCTGAATCTTCCTAAAATCCCTCAGAGGTCTGTAGAGTCAAATCCTCTCTCTTTCACTGGGTAAATGATGTATAGAGAAACTGAGCATTTCAGGATTTGAACTAAAATTCTGATGTCCAAAATTCATGCTCCTATCCATTTTACATTTCAAAGGGGAAAGATAAATTGGTATGAGGACTATTTTAAGAGAGCATATTTAAACATTTAAGTTGGGAGTTATCTATGGTATCTTAGTGGAGGCTGCTTTGTGAGGCTAAAATAAATAACCACATGTATGAGATCTTGCAAGTAATGGTTTCTCTAGTTATGCTGCTCTGTGCTGTCATTCTTCTCTTAGATACTAAGCTTTTACAATCTTATCGATCCAGATTTCTAATCCATACTTTAAAATGTTGTTAGGGCATCACTATGGACTTGAGGTTTCTCTGCCAAAGAAGATATTCCTCTTATATATGTTTCTGTTCCTCACAATTAGTTTATTAACATACATTTATAGACAATATTGTATTTATTTATCTGCATGTCTATATTCCCTGTTCATTCTGACTTTTTTCAGAGTCCCTTTCTTACTCATCTTTGCACCCCTAGTGTTAGCGTAGCACAAAACAGCACAAATATCACAAGTGTTTATTAAAAAATACTGGCTAACTGAAATTCTACGTTTTCCAGTTTGGCCACCGGCAGACTTGAAATGCGTATTACCTACCCCTAACTCTAGCCAAGAAGGATGTGGAAAATATCCAGATTTGCCATTGTCCACATTGCTTCCTTTTTTTAAAACTTCCCTTTTCCCCACACAAAATGTATTCCATTCCTTTTGGCTAGAGTCCTTACGTCAATCCAGGTCTGTCAGACTTTTGCAAAGCCCATGATCTTAATGACAACAATATACCTAGGATATTCGTCTCCTATGGTTTAGGTTAGATTTGCAAGTACATATAAAAACAAAGCCAGCACTTCATAATCTCAGTGGACAGACACTAAAAGAAGTAAGTATCTTAAATGATGATAAAAGATAAGTGTGTGTGCCACTAAGAAGCAGCAAATTCGTTCTGTTTGAGGAAGGTTAGGATGATTTGATAGGACATGACATGTGAGTTGGGACTTGTCGTAAAACTCCCAAAACCAAAACTAGTGGGTGGGGGAGGGGAACAGGTAAGGCAAGAGGCACTGTACAGAAGACAACACATATGTAAAAGCAAGGAGACCTGAAGAAGTACAACATAATCTTGAAGAGGAAGCAAACTGGTGAGCTGCAAGAAGACAGGAGGGGAAAAAATAACAGATGATGAATTGGAGGTCTAAGTTGAGGTAAAACAGTAAAATAAGGGGTATATATACCAGAAATGAAAGTAACATTTTATGTAAGCCAAGATACAGGGACACCCCTAAAGGTTTTTAATCACGGTAGTGACAAACATAAATAAACTATATTTATGTTTGAGAACAACTAACTTCAGCAAAAGATGGAATATAAACTAGAGGAGAGAAAGCCAGAGGCAGATAAATTACCTAAGGAGACTACTTACTGTCAATGCCTAGCCAAAGAATGGGCCAGGAAGGCATGGAAAGGCATAACATGAAGATAAAAGAAGTAACTTAGGTGTTAGAGGGTTGATGACTTGCTTCCCTAAGGAAGGTGTGGCAGAGTCTGTGGTATTTCTAACTTGGGTAACTGGGGTGAACAGAAATGATACCATCCAAAAGAGTAAATATAGGCAGAAGAGAAGTTTGTGGGAGAAGTTAATGAGTTTATTTAAATAAATGCTGATTTTGAAGGACCTCTGGGACGTACCATGAACTGCTCAGTCTAGGACCTAGTCATATGTTATTGAATTAATTTGATGTGTTTATGTAGACTTCTCAATGAGAAAATCTTTCAAGATCTTGTATTTTATTTCCTTCACAATATCACTAGCACACAGAAAAACCTTCATTGAAACAGTAACAAGAAATCTTTGGTGAACTAATCTGATTTGTATGGGATTTGTGTACATATATCTAGACACAATTTTATTATCCATTCTAGAATTAAGGAGCAAAAGTCTTCAAAATTTCCAGATTGCTATGTATAACAAATCCTAATATACTTAATAGCATGAAGACAGCAGAAAAGAAAAGGAACACTTCTTCTTTACTTTTATTAGTAGCTAGAGACTATTTTCCTATCTTATAGTTTATCTCCTTTTTATCCTGGAATAATTAGTTTCCAGGCTACTTGAGAAAGTGACCCAATCTAAGTTCAGAATTTTTATTCAGCAATCACAGCACTATAGTGTCAGATATTGACTCTGTCACATAATGTATGATCTTCAGCAAGTTACAAAAGTACACCCTTAGTTTAAATCTGTAGAAAAGCAAGGCCTATCTTACAATATGGATTAAATGAAATATATACAAGTGCCTATAATTATGCCTGGCATATAACAAGCAGGCAAGTTAGTATCTTTTTTTCATGTGTTCTCAGTAAGTGGAAAGAAGAATCTACACTGTTTTTTAAAAAAATTTTAATATAATGACTTTGGATATTATATTTTAAAGTCATCTTTGAGTTAGTAAAGCATAGTGGTTAAGAACTCAAGTACTGATGTTAAATCTAATTTAAACTTTACTAGTCAGGTGACCTTGGTTGAGTTAGTTCACCTAAATATGTTTTTCCATGTATAAAATAGGGATAAAAATTTTAAGTACAATTTTGCAGTATTGAATTAAGCCTTGAAGGTGATTGTGTAGATTAAATGATACAATGCACATGAAGTATGTACTTACATTGTACCAGTATGCTAATCAAAAAGTTAGCTGTAATTATATTATAATCCACTTAAAACAGTTTGTGTGGTTATGTGTTTACATACATATGTATGCCCTTGAAGGACACATGATGAAGAAGTCAAAGAGAACCAAGAAATTAAATTCAGTATACTGAAAAATATATTATAAAAAAGTGGTTATGTTCTTGTAGAAAAAAAATTTCAGTCAAAAATAAAATGCAGTGAGAAAACCACCAACTAAATTTTAATCTTTGTAGAAATAACTATCTAAACTGTTATTTTATGCAAATATGGATTATCACAGGATACATGAAACATTTTATAGGGTATTTTAATGTATTTTCCAGGAATAAGGACCTTAGGAATAACGGATTTTACATAATAATACTTACTGAATTTTCATTTGCTTTTAAGAAAGAAATACACAGATGAATATTAACAGATCTTTTTATTTTACCAAGTAATATAACAATAGTGCAAGTATTTTCCCCCCACACAAAAATGATATTTCTGACTTACCCACTTATCACCTTATAATTATTTTTTCCTCTTAGCAAAAAAGATTCCTTCCTGAACAATTTATATTATTTCACCTGGTCTCCTTTAACTCCCAACAACATGTTTGATGAGAAAGTTGACTAAAATATATGGTAAAATTCTTGTTGAGGTAATTTTTTATTCCGCATTTAAACAAAAAGTCCTAAGAGTACTGAACTTATAACCTGTCTTCAAATGCCACGGTACAAAAGTGTGTATATACTAATACTAAATAGTTCAGCTAAATGGGCGTACTAACTATTAACTCAGATTTAGTAATTTCAAATGAGATAATGGCATGACCTATTAGTCTAAAGTTCAACCCTGAATTTATCTGTGAAGGAAACCAGCAAAAATAAATTAAGATCATAAGAATATTTGGAAGGAACTGTTTGGTCAGATTTTACATACTATTTTCAAGTAGTCTTTAAACTGTTTTAGCAACATTGATTTACATACCACCACTTAATATGTAAATTATAAATAAGACTGATTCATTCAGATATAGAGACTATTCTTAAGGACAGTGCATACTGCATTTGCCGTAAGCTGCATATTTTTTAAAACAATTCTGTAAGTCATGCTTTTCCAAAATTCACACTGAATCCAATCTCAATTATTTTGAGTTGGCAGTACTTTCAAATAGCTATCATCAGAAATACCAGTATATCTATTAAACACTTGAGTAACTGCAGATACATTTTTAGAGCAAACAAGTATATTTTACTAAGAATAGAAATATGTTAAATTTGTCCTAATTTGTATGTCATATAGACCCACAGACCCAGTATCTAAAATGTTTATTTCTCATTTATTTTCAGCAAAATGATGCTCAACACAGTAAAAATAACTGCATTTCTTTATGATCCTGGTGCTCATTAATATTAATAGACCCTGATATTTAGTAGGTAACTAACACATGATTAAGTATTATTAAAAATTTTGTTTCTAGGTCAAGGGCAAAACTGGTATAATACACAATGTCCTAGAGCAGTGATTCTCAAACTTCAATAGTAAACAGAAGAATCATGTGGAAATGCTTGTTAAAATGCAGATTCCAGAACTCAGGTCACTGGATATTCTAATGCAGGAGGTTTGAGATATATATAGTCCAGAACTCTGAATTTTAACAGGTACCTCAAGTGATTCTGATGCAGTTGGTCTAGGGGGTTAATTATTAGCCTTCAGATGGTTCATGAATCCCGATATGTAAACAAGGTCATATAGAATTTTTCACAAACATCCTCCCTCAAGAGTCCAATGATTTAATCAGGTTCTTAACAGAAGCCAAGACCCAAAAGAGGGTAAAAGTCACACTGCCTTCAGAAACCCTGAAGAACCAGTAAAAAAATTCCTCACCAGAAACGGGATTCCCTTGACTTGTAGGATTTCTTTTAGCACTACTAGTCTGGTTTCCTTTCCTTTTCCTTTTCCTTTTCCTTTCCTTTCCCTTTCCTTCCCCTTCCCTTCCCTTCCCCTCCCTTCCCTTCCCTTTCCTTTTTTTTCTTCGCTTTAGAAGCAGTCACCTTGCAATTTTTATAAAACTACCAAATACTAGCTTGGGAACTTTATCAACATCACTGTTTCCTTTCCAAGAGATTCTGAGATCTGCAACTTTTCTTAATTACTCTACTTGTAGCTTTTTTGTTGTTATTTTTTCATCGTCCCAAATTTGTTACAATAAACTCTATTTAAGGTAGATTTTAGAAGGACTGTACAGCCAATTTTTATAAATAATGTAATTGATAATGCAAAATTTTAAAACTGTCCTTGTGTTTGAAAGCCTGGTCTAAATATCCTTAGGTATCCAAGGGATTAAAAAAAAAAAAAAAAAAAAAAAAGGCTCTTTGGCCTTTTACTTGAAGTTCCTTATAGCTTACTCATAGCTATGAGAAATGTTTTATCTCTAAGTCCTAAACCCGTTTCTTCCTTATAGAAGTATATGCTTCTCATCAGTCATATAAAGGAAGATGTAACTTTAAAATGTTATATAGGCATGGAAAGCAAGTGGTGGGAAAAATACCACGAAAGGGTAGAGATGCAGTCTTGTTCACCAGTTCATTTAGTCATTCTAATCACTGCTATGTAGAAAATAAAGAAGAGCATGTTTTCTGAACCATAGTGACATCCACCTAATAACACTTATCATAATAGTGTTTACTATTTATATCCACATAAATTCTTATAAAAGAGAAATTCAACATCTTTTTAAAGTAATACTATATGCTAATCACTTGTCTTCAACTAAACTGCTCACCCATGGTTTAGCAGGCCAGCAGCACTTTTGTACATATCTTTTACATCTCTGTTCACAATAAAAGGTAACCAGCAAACCAAGAAGTGAGCCATAGCTTTTCTATCCTTGTTACTCTCACAATGAAATACAGGAAAGGATAAAGACACATTTTCTTGGTAAAAGGCTACACTATCCTGTGAGATTTCAATGTGTATATATCCATGTTAAGTTCTTCAATTCTACTAAGGAGAAAGTCAAATCCTCTTTAAGAAAGTTCATGTACAAGCCAATAAGTATTAAACATTTTTTGTTTATTCATTTGGGAAGAAAAAAGGTAGAAATGATCAAAAAAAGAAAGGCAGTGGAGACAAGGCAGAATCTCCTTTTGCCCCAGTAATCAATGTCGGCTCCAAAACATGTGTAACTTTCTGAGAATTACTGGGTGGCAGTGCATATGATGTGCACGGGGTGTATGTATGTATGTACATGCTAAGACAAGGGGGCGAGCTGTTAACTAGGAGCTTGTTAATACCTGGTTCTCAGCTCTGTCCCTTAAGAAGGACTACCACGATGGCAGAATAGGGGCTCTTGTGGAGGTCCATTTTGAAGCACGTCTGGACGTGAACGGCTATATAACCTGCTATTTTTAATAATATTTTTTCCTGAAACTTCTAAACTCACTTCAATTTCCCCTGGTCAGTCAAAAGGCTCCTCTTCTAATTCTCCCCTGGGCTGAGCCAGGATGAGTGCTTTCAGCTATATGGCTCTAGTCTCAGCTACTAGAGCTGAGGATCCAGAAGCCAACCTCACAGAAATTTCTCATCACATTCTAGTGTCACTCCCCTAACAACTGAGAGTCCACATTTTGCAATGGCATCAGCCCCTCAGCGCTCTCAATTTTTAACACAGTAGATCTTACCCCTAGGACATTAATTCTCAATATTGGCTAAACTTTAGCATCATCTAGGAACTTTTTCTTTATAAAAAGATTTTATTTATTTACTTTCAGAGAGAGGGGAAAGAAGGGTAAAAGAGAGGGAGAATGCCTCTTGCACACCCCCAGTGGAGACCTGGCCTGCAACCCAGGCAGGTGCCCTGACCGGGAACCGAACCTGAGACCATCCCCTTTGCAGGATGATGCCCAATCCCCTGAGCCACACCACTCAGGGCATCTGAAGAACTTTTAAAAATATCAATATAAAGGTCCAGGCCCGGTGGCTTGGTTGGTTGGAATGTCGTTCTGTACACCAAAAGGTTGCAGGTTCAATTCCCTGTCAAGGCCCATACCTTAGGTTGTGGGTTAGATCCCAGTTTGGGCATGCATGGGAGGCATCCAATCAATCTCTCTCTCCCCCCCCACCTCCTCTCAATTCTAAAACTCAATAAATATATCCTCAGGTGAGGATTTTTTAAAAAACCTCATTAAAACATATCAATACAGGGATCCTTAGACTCAAAGTTTCAAATTTAAATATACAGTCACTAGAACCACTATCTTACACCTAGGAGAAACAAATGTTTTGCAAAAACAACAAGTAATCCTTTACCATGTAGAATTGTTCAGGATGGGGTAAGCAATTAATAAGTTAATGGATATATATGCATATGTTAAAGAATAACAAATACTGCAGTTCGAACAAATAATCACTGTATTTGTCATTTATAGCAATTGTCATATTTGTCTAATTCTCAGAATTTCAACAATGAGTACCATTAAATACACAACATATTAACTGTTAGATTTATTTAATTAGATCACAGAAATATAGAGGCTCATAGGGCTGGATACTCAACTCTGTCCATATATTATATGCTCTGGTCCAATCGACATGAACTTAACTCAAACCAGATAATAGCCAGTATTATTAGAACATTTGATTCACTTCTACTAAATGAGCAATAGCCTCTGCTCAAACTAGTCGAATATTTTGAAATGTAACTGACAGGCCAGTATTCTTGTGCTTAATTGATACTTATATAGTAGTATCGTTTTTACATATAAAACTCCTCACTCTACATATTATTTTCATATACTCTACATACCTATTTCAAAGATAATAAAATTAAATAATATGCACTAGTAACTGAATAAAATATATTCAGAACTTAGATGCAAATAGAGTTTTTATGTGTAAAATTCTTTTTTCATTAAGTTTATGATTAAAGTTTCTGAAATGCTTTCTTGTAAATTAAAATGTTCGTATAATATTACATCTGGAAAGAAGATACAGTATCACTATTTCTGAGATGACAGATCTAAAGTTGTAAAGCAGAATAAGTGTTTTCAACTCCCAGCTATTATTTTTCTTTGTATTCTGTTGCACCATCTTTCTCCTCTGCCATACGCATTGTAGGTGGGATGTTTTTTGATGTTACTAGGTCTAGGATGTTTTTTGATGTTACTATGTCTAGCTTTGCAGACTCCACTTTCAAATAGTTTTACTTATGTGCTTTGCTGTCCCTGAGTAAAACGAAGTTACTAAGACGTGTATCTAGTTTTACTATTTAATGCCCTTTAAAAAATAAAAATTCAAACTTTCTGTTACCCTAAAGGAATTTAAACAGTAACACCAAATATCAATTACAAAAGTTATAATGGAAACAGACATGAATCATTTAACTTTCTTTCAGATCTGTATATGTCTGTTGTTTATTCAAAACTTTATATGTGATTGGAATATGCTTTATAATTTGTAATGGTCTTTTATTGGCTATATCAAGGATTAATCTATAGCAACATGATTTCAAACCCATGTTAAATAAAAACAATACAGGCAAAATTGTCTTTTAATCTTCCATCATCCTGTTTTTCTTTCTTTCCTTCAACAAGTACACTGTAGCTTAGTCAAGATAATTAAAGCAAACAACTTTATGTACTGAGGGGGAAAAAAGCACTAAAAAGTTACAGTAGATAAGAGCTTTAGAAACATGGCGCCAACATACATGACTTCCAATGGCATGGAGCTAACTTCAAATTTTTTTGTGTGCAGATATGGATTTGACAAAACCCTGAAAGACTATTTAGGAAATGTTAAAGGAGAATCAAAGAAAATTTTAAAGATATTCAAATGAAATAAAACAATCATGAACAAATAAGTTTCAAAAGTACAATTTCTCATTCTATATTAACTATTGTACATTCAAATCCATAATGGCTAGTCCAACTTTCTAGGCACACTGCCTTTCTTTTCTTTCACCTCCCTGCTTTAATCAAGTAGAGAAGGCAGGGGACCCGAGTCCTAGATATACCACTTGCTATATGACCTTAGATAAAAAATTTACTTTTTCTGGTTATCTAGTCCCTCATCAATAAAATTGAGTGTCTGAAAATTACATGACTTTACTATTATCACCTAGAAAAATCTGACTTACAACTGAACTTGTATCTCCATTCTCTAAGTATCTGAAAGAACTGTTTATTTTTTATAATGTCCATCACTTTTTAAGCTCCATGTCCCTGCCCATCTTATTTATTGCTGAATATCTGGCTCATAGCAAATAGTTACTATCTGTAGGAAAAATAAGTGAATGAATAAATACTTATGGTTCTCTATAGCACTAGGAAAAACCTGAGATTGCTTCTCAAGGCTTAGGATTCTTTTTTACCTAAATGCACATATAATACGAGACATACACACAATGTATGATTTTTCTCTTTGAAAAAAATTCCTGCGTATTTCCTTCAGTCAGGATTTGATGTCCCATAGCAGTTGAAGATAGCCTTAATAATAGTTTAAAATATCCAGAAGAGTGGACTTTAAAGAGAATAATCATTTTCACAAGATATACCTTTAAAAAATACTACTTAAGTGTAACTTGATTTAAAAAAAAAATTTAATGTGGTTTAATCACATCAGGATTTACAAAATAATTTAAGTTTCAAACTGGGTTATTGGGTGATTAGGTTCCCTGAGTCTATGCCCCTAATCAGCACAATGAATATATGAAAATAACAATTTTCATTTTTCAATTATTTGTTTCCAAAACAAATAAATAAATAAAAGAGGGGGGAGCAGAAACCTTCTGTAGAACTTGTTTACAAAATTTAAACATTATTTCATGTGAAAAATACCAAGAATTATTGTGTCTTTAGGTCAACAGCTTGTTATTTAAACACATATAGAATTATCTTTGTTTAGTTTTCTAAAATAAAAATGGCATTTATGGGAAAATCCCCATAAATGTTTACAATTAGACTGGAATACTAAATTGTAAGTTTTGTTATTTTTAAAACAAAAATTTATAAAAATTATTTTACATAATAATCCTACCTCCTAAGCAACTATGAACAATAATTACAAATTAGAAATTAGACACTCTCTTATTATTTAAGAAACCGCTTACAATTCTCTCTTACAGGAATGATTCTCTGGATCTTTTAGTCATTATCATTTATTTTCCAGACATTCTTAAATTGATGAATTATAGATACTATGCAATATCTGTAACAAAAATAAACACCTATTTTACTCCTTTCTCTAATATATATTTATAAAAGTATAGATACTGTTCTTATAATCCTAGTGCTTTTCAATAGTTCATTGTATAATAATTTATTCTTTGAAAAGTAGAATCACTTTTCACTGAAACCAAATATTAAGAATGATGGTTAAGCTTCTAGGGTGACTCTGAAAATCACAATAAACCCATATTATATATAACAGAATACTGAATACATGAAAAACAGGGAAGGAGTTTTTAATCTAGTTCATCAACTGTGGAAAGAAGCCAGTTGATAACTAAAAAAAGATACTCAAACCTAAAATGTCCTAAGGGATAGCTAGGCCAATACTTAACTTTAATTAGTCTAATCTGATTTAAAACAATTTTTTCATACAACCTTTCAATGAATCTATCTGAACTAAGAGGACGCACCTAAAGGAAACAGCCAATGCAAGTTAACATTTATTTTGCCAACTAATAAGTTTGTTGCTTGAATACTTAATAAGAAGCAGGGATAGCTTGGCTCAACAGACTGACACATGAAATATTTCAAATTCTAATTTTAGTCTTTCTACTGACTTTTCTACTGTCATACTGTAAAAGGTCCTGAACTTTCTGTATGTTTCAATTTCTTTATGGGAAACAATAGAAATGTTTTTCCCACTACCACTGAACAGTAGTATAAAATGCTACATAAAAGTCTGACATATTTTTCAATGAACTGTAAATTAAACTAAATTTGTATTATTTTTCCGTATAAAAAATTACCAAGTTAGATACTTATAAAACATATTAATCATTTTTTATATAACTGCTATACAGATAATACATATAATACTATAAGTTAACACTTTTATGGCATTTGGTATGTTGCAGGCATTTTAAAAGGAGATATATATATATATATATATATATTTAATAACCCAAGGTGAGTTCAATCATTATACCCATTTTACTAATACGGAAATTAAAGCACAGAATGTCATATAGCTAGTAAGTGAGAGTAGGAATTTAAATACAGTCTGTATCATATAATTGTATACTTGAAACCTATATAATCTTATTAACCATTATCATCCCTAATATATTTAATTTTTAAAAAGATAACCATATTAAAATAAATATAAATCTGGACAGCCTGGCTCTGGAGTGCAGGCTCTTAACTTTTTTGTAATATTGCCTATTTAACGTTGGGAAACTAAGAAAAAGAAAAAAAACCTATTTACATATTATTTTACTTAATAGGAATTATCAAAAGCACTAAGGTTTAAGTAGAATGTTTATATTAACAAATAAGTATGACCATTTCTTCAAATTTTTGTAATATATGAATTCGTAAGTTACAGGTGCCTATTTTATTAGCAATGGGTAGGAAAGCAAAAAGATGAAGTAAATCAGGTCCTCATCTGCATAATTTCAGGAAAGTTTTAAAATAGTTTTAGGAGTAATGGATAATTTTTAAAAAGAGAAAAAACATTAAAAATCTTAGTGCATCTACAATTTCACAAAGACTCTGAAAAGTGGTATCCTAATAATAGAAGCAGAGAAATAAAAGCAGAGAAAGAAAAGGAAAGGAAACAAAGTTCTAGTAAATGTCCACATCATGCTAGAACTTCAAATGCACTCTAACATCTGATAGTCACAACTCTATGAGAAATACATTATACTAATTTTACAAATAAACGGGAGCTCAGAACCTTAGTAGCTCACCACAGGTTGTATGCTATAGTTTTCAGTACAGTATATGGAGTCAGTGTTCAAACCCAGAAATCTCTCTAAAAGCTCTGAAGGTTGTTCCCTATTAATAAAAAGAGTATAATAGGTATCATCAATCATCTGTGAATACTGTGGTTAGAAGAGTATAGAAACATACTATTAAATTCAATATTTAATTTTAAGAATACATTTCATAACCTTTCCCAAAGCTGTAGAGTTGTAACAACAAAAAATGTTACTTGTTTCACTTTTACATTCTTAACAGAAGTTTTTGCATATAAACAGTCAAGTAACATGAAGAAAAACTTCCTGAAGTGTGTGTCCCTCAAAATGTTTTTTTCTGGTTCAGAGGATTAAAAATGGTTAGCACATTCAATGGCACAAAGCAAGCACTCAATAAATGTTAGTGATTACTACTGCAGTAAAACATCGTGTCCAGTATTCTTTAATCACAATCATTTTTTCCTAAGCTTTATTTGATACAGGAACTTTATGGAGCGGGAGGGGAGGTTAGAGGAGAGAAGTCATACCTGTTAACTTACCACAGTACTAGGGATCTTTGGAATACACTTTGATAGAAAGACAAGTAGTAATCTATAAAACAGAGGGAAAATATCAATCCCTGAATAATTCCCAAGTGAATCTTCCTTTCTATTCAGAAGGTACACTGACCCCTTAGAGTCATTAGATAAATTTAGTAAACTGTCTTTTCAAACACTAATAAGCTTTCAAAACACTTACGGTCTATGCATCATCAGTGATCTGCAAGACACTGCATGAAAAATAAATCAATGCTAGTGATATTGTCTCACTTAGAATGTTTTATAAATAAAAAAGCAAGTAAGTGAATAAATAATCACTAAACTCATTCTGTCACTTTTAGTTTTGGATATTAACCTGCTTTAAAAGTTAATCTGCCATACCTAAATATGCCAGAAAGTTAAGTTCAATATCAGGTGATTTAGATGTAGTGACAGAATTCAACCAACAGTAATGTGATGTACCTGTCTAGTTAATGCATATATTTTACCTCTTCCTTACAATTTAACAAATCTTTGTGATATTTTGGTCTTAATAAAATTCAAGTGATAATATATTTTTTATAATGTTCTTAGTATTTGCTGCATTTCTTAAAAGTTATTAATTACCTAATATGAACAGAAACTGGATTCAAAGAGGTTTAAACCTTAAAGATCACCATGAAATAGACATTTATTGTATTGACATTATGTTAAATGAAAAAAAAGAATTAAAAATTAAATCTCAACTGTCTTGTGAAATACATCAGTATTTTTAAGACTAACAAATACTTAATGTAACTTGGTAACTTAGAGTTACTTCTGAGTATATGAATTACTCTAAAAATTGGCATTGTATTGCTATCATTTTGTAATTCTACTCTTCTTAAAACATTAATTTTTTTTTCTAGTTACATATACACAAATATGCCCTAGATTCAGAATATTGAATTTGTGTATGGAATGTCTTCTACCCTCCTTGTGTAGGTTTGTTCCAGACACTGCACTGTTTCACATCCACGTAGCAGTGGAGGGTCTTCTCAAGTTGTCCAATGTGGTATGTCCCTTACAATCATTTGCTATGATCTCTTACACTAGCCTAGTTCACTTGCAGGATTTTTCTTTTTTTCCCATTATTCACAACTTAGTCAATCACACAAAGGACATTCTCCTGAATACAAAGAGCATCAATTTTCACCCCTTTTCTTTTCTAACTTCCCTGGTTATGTTTAGGGCACAATGTTAAGTTCACTATTTTCCTCTGTTATCACTGTTAATGGGGTTTTGTGAGACCTGATCACCATAACAATGATTCTGTGGGAAAAAGCTTTATGAATTTTATTTTATTCGTGCAAGATTTATTTATTAGTTATTTTTTCCTTTATATTAAATTTATTAGGGTGATACCAGTTAACAAAATTATACAGGTTTCAAGTGCATAATTCTACAACACATCATCTGTTGTACACTGTATTGAATATTTACCACCCCTAGTCAATTTTATGAATTTTAAACTCAAATAAAAATGAACTCTTGTGACTTTTATTAGTAGAAAGCATTTGTGTAGAGCATTAAGAATGTCAGCCCAAGTTAATATTAACACTAAGGATAAAAACAATCTTGGCCTACAAACATCCTGCAGTTTGGCTGCTACATAGCTCCATAACACCTTCTACCATGTATCTGTAAGTTCTTAACTTCTGTCCCTTTGACTTTAATTTAGTGTTAAGTACTATGTTCTCTCTCCACTCATGACCTTTGCAGTTTCTTCCTTCCAGAATACTATTTTCTCCCTCTTGATCAAATTAACTCTAATTTGTCAAGATTTCAGCTAACCAAACATTGCTTCAAAAAAAAAAAAAAGAAAGAAAAGAAAAGAAAAGAAAAGAAAAAAGAGAAAGAGGAAAAAGGAACGGGAAGGGAGAGGGAGGAGAGGAAGGGGAGGAGGGAAGGGAAAGGGAAGAAAAAGGAAAAAGCTGCTCTTGATCCCAGTGGTTGGTCAAATTATCCTTCTAAAACCCCTCATATTGGATACCATGTTCCTCTGTACAGCAATTGGAACAATTCCAACTTTGCATTTATATGTATGATTATTTGATTAATATCCCTCTGCAGCTCTAGGATGTAAGTTCAGAAGATCAACAAGCTGCCTATTTCTGCTCACTATTCCATTGAGAACATAATAGGCATCAACACACATTTGCTGAAAAAAAGACACTGGCAAACCACGAGTTGTGGGGGTGGGTGGGGGGGGGAGACGGAGAGAGAACACTGAGTCAATGACCGCTATACAGTTTGTTTTTTTTTTTTTAAATCACTAAGACTTTTCAGGTGAAAACAAAATATAAAGCCATCTGATAGAACTCTATAAACTTGCTGTTTTTCAGGGAAAAGCATTCAATTTGTGATGGTAGGAGGAGACTGGATAATTTATAGAACGAGGGCAACTGGAAATAAATTAGATGGAATTAAAACATAAATGAAGAAAACATAAGCTATTATCTTTTTGCAATTTTTAGAATTTATTTATATGTAAGATTTATAGTTTTAATTATGTACTATTTACTACTGATCCCAGGGACCAACCTTGGTATGAATTTTAATTGTAAAAAGAAAAAGAACCTCAGTATCCTTAGATAAAACTTTCCTGTTTTAACTATGTTTCACTTCCATCTCATATTCAGAATACCCTTGTTTTAGACTCTAACAGATTTTTCCAATCATAATTGCAAAGAGTTATTCACTTATTTTATGCAAGTGTTCTTTTCTTCCTATTTCTTTTCTGACCTCCATCCTGGAAAATAAAGTTTTAAAAACATAAAGGGTAGGTATGTTATTTTTAACCACTTTAACAGGTTATGCTGAATTTTATGCCTAGTTTTTAAACTAGTAAAAATAAATTTACTCATCCTATCATCCCATTGGAAGGTATGGCCTTATTTGAATTACTCTCATATGTGCCAACCTAGGATTTCTCCTCAACCTAATTCATGTCCTCTCAGGAAGCCCACTGAGATTAACTCTACAGAATTCTACTTGTTTCTTTACTCTGAATATTTACATACTCAGATTGATGTTATTTTACAAAGTGTTTTTCAAATAAATGTTTCAGTCACTTTTTTTCTTAAAAGAAAAGGAACTTAATCTTAAAACCTGTTTTATTTTTGTCCTCTATTCAAACCAATACCTGGATATAGAAAACATTATAAAAATGGTAAGTGACTACGCCATCTGTATTTTGAATAAGCATACAATAATTTGGATCAATGATTAAAATAATGTAACTTCATCTTAGGCCCATATATTATATCTTATCTCATGCTGAAACCAACTTACATCCCACCACTTTATGACTGACATTTCTACAACACCATTTCACTAGCCTATACTTTCCCAGGATAGTGAGAAATGTATTTTGCAATAAGAAGCAAAATATTTAAAAACCAGGATATCCTTTGCTCCTCCCTCAATTGACAAGGCTTTTCATGCTGTTGGTTAAAAAGATCAGAACAGTCTAACAGTCTTTATTCTGTATCAAGCTATGATGATTATTTGCCAATGCTTAAATTTCTTCAGGGTATTCAAGGGACACATTCATGTAACAATTAGGGGCTAGGGCTGTAATTTTCCTAGGTCACTCTATTTCTTATTTCTTTATTACTGTAAGCATATTCTTCCATTATAAAATGACTACATGAATATACACTTGTTAAAATAAATCAAAGTAATGCTAAAGTATACAAAACAATAAAAGTTCTTCAATCTTCCAGCAGGCCACATACATACTCTCTATAACCCAAGGACATAATTTGGTACATACTTTCCATACCTTTTCTTACTATATTTACATAAATATAAGGTACATATTTCATACTTTCTTATTTTATAAATAAATGTGTATACAACATAAAATGTGTTATATATGCAATATATTTAAATACACTACACACGTGTTACCTGTGTATTTTTTTACATAAATGCAATCATACTATGCATATTATTTTGTGACTTGTTTTCAACTTAGCTTGTCTTAGAGGTCTTTCTATGTTTTTAGCTTACAAATCCAAATTTTTCATGGTTGTTGTCAACCCCTGTCTTCAGATACTGCAGGTAGTATGTCTTAATTTTCTAACAAGATTCCAAAGTAAACAGATAATTTCTTCCAGTGCCCAGGAAAATGAGTAATATACATTTTTCCACTGTAATATTTCTTAATTAAAATTAAAAGGGTTTTAGCAAATATTCATTCAATTTAAAATGATTTTTCATCTTTCCTAAAATGTTTAAACCTCCTATAAATTCATATTTTAATTTAAAAATATGTATATAAAGAATGCATCTTTAGTAAATCAACATAAAATTAAGAAAAACTAAATTTTTATAAAAAGAGCAATATAATATAGCAAATTTGCCTACTAATTTGAAAATTTAAACAAATGCAGACACTATTCATTTTCTGACTTACTGGGGTAAATTGTGCAAAAAGAGAAGCTGATGAAGAAATGTTTTTAAAGAATTCTTCACAGCTTTAAAAAGAAAAACTTTTAAAAGTTTACCAAAATATTTAGAATATAAAAACCACAAAGAGCAGGAGCAGCTGACTAGAAAAGCAATGTTAAGATTAAGGTCTGTATATGATGTGGATCTAGTTTCCTCTCATATGTATAAGAACATTGGAGTAATGTGACTATTACTTTTTTTTGTAATATGCAACATATTGCTATGTTCTTCAAACTAGAAATAGAAGTCACGTCGATTGGATACCAAACTAACATCTACTACAGAATCTTACCAAACCTAATCTGGGACCAGTTAAATAAGATACACAATAATATAAACTGTTAGGTTTTATTATCAAATGAAACTGTTAAAGGAAATGTTGTACTTCTGATGGTACTTTTATTTCTAATAGAAGACAAGCTTCATTTTTAGACTTCCATGAAACAATTAAATGTCAATACTTTCTAGATGGGGGAAAAAAGTATTCATAAAGAGTAGCATCATATGGAAAGCCCATGGCTACACAAAATCATTGACATAATTACTGGTGATATTTGCAGCTATTATGAACTTTCTGATATATAGTGGACTGAACACTGTGGCTTTAATTGAAGTTTGAATGTTATAAACAGTTAGATGTCTGGCTCTGGCCTGCATTCTAATACCATCAGCAGAACAGAGATGGGAAGCATAAACAAACCTTTTAACTAGATTACAGTCTCTAAAATGGCCAAGAAATCCTTCAGCACAAACTCCTGTGTGACGAATGTGGAAGAAGGAAAATGATTTTGGAATAATGGTAAAAAAAGACTCTAAATTTCTGTCACTACTGGAACATGTATTTGACTTTCTAAATACTTTGATATTGCTTAATATTCATTAATGATAAACTTTACATTTAACTTTCCAACTAAATAAAAATCCTCTTTATCTTACATGGCAGCTGCTTTTTAGATCAGTATAACCCAAGGAAGCTATTTAAAAATCAATACTTTCTTTTGTTGAATGCAAAATACTTCTCTCCCCCAGCATCAGTGAGTATATGTACATACAGCCTAGATTATTATTTTTAGGTACCAGTAATATTAAGAATGCATGGATTAAGTTAATTAATGGTCAACAGATTAAGTCAACTTCCAGACTTAGGTTGTATATAGAAAACAATAGCTTTGAATACAAGATTAAATCCAAATATAATTTAGTACTTGGTCAACCTTAAGAAACAATTTAGGTTTACTTTTAACTTCTGAGATATAGAAATTAAATTAGAAAAAAAGAAAAGGCAGCACAAGAATATAAACTGAACACTGGTGCCATACAGAGATTTTTCCTTTCATTGATGGAATCTTGGTTGGTAGGCAAAGAACTCAGTCAAATGGATGAACAGATTTTTCCCCACTGCAAGGTTGATAACTAATTTATATAACTCATTTTATATAGGATGTCCTTTAAAACAATACATCCTAACAAATTACCCAATGACACAGAGTTTAATTATAAGTTCTCTAAGAAAAGGTTATATAGGTCAGCTAAAATAAGAACTCAAGTTAGTCACAACCAACTCTTGAATGAAGTATATGCTTTTCACCAAGTATGATATCATTAGTGATTTTCTTTTCCATTATGTCCAGCTGTATTAGAAGATAAACCTTAATACATGTTAAGCCTGGTTCTCACTTTGTCTGTCTAAACAGTTATACTCAGTCATTCTAATTTCAGAAATCTCACATAATATAGAAATACCTCAAAAAGAAATGTTGATGAGTCACAATCTTTACTTTGAACTGAATTACCTTTAGATTATCTAAGGAAATTACTTGGGACCATAAACTAACTCTATCTCATCAATAATTCAGATTGTTTTTAAAAGCAAGAAATCACATTTGTTATAAACTTTTTTTTCTGAAGTATGGTGACGTAGGAAAGTTCTTTACTGTTCAAAAATATTTCCAGACTCTTATTGGTCCTAATGCATTGGCATCACACTTACCAGGATAATAGAGTCATTGTAAGCATATAGGATGAGTGTGTATACACTTAGGATAGAAATTAAAGTTACCTGATTAATAAAATAGAATTTTTAAAAATTCTTTTCTTCTAAAAGCAAAGGATATAAAAATCAACTCTGGTTGGCTGGGTCAAAAAAGTATTTTCATTCAGTAGCTGCTTTAAAGAACTATATAATGATAATGGTATCTTAAGAATCCAAAAA
This sequence comes from Pteronotus mesoamericanus, assembly GCF_021234165.1. Classification (NCBI taxonomy): domain Eukaryota; kingdom Metazoa; phylum Chordata; class Mammalia; order Chiroptera; family Mormoopidae; genus Pteronotus; species Pteronotus mesoamericanus. The sequence continues at coordinate 12,343,596 of NW_026555325.1, read as the reverse complement.
GTTGTACATTCTAATATTAAAAATATTTCAGGCTCTAAGTAGTACTAAAGAAAAAAGTACATTAAACTCAATCCTATTATTAAAATATTGCAAGAAAGAGGGTTCAGAAGGAATGTTTATACACACCAAATCACTAGGCAATATAAACTCCCCTTTGTTTATAGGTTTCCACCTATCAAAAGAGGTATATAAAAATTTTTACAGTAAATATTCACTGGGTCACAAATTGTTGAAACCTCCAAATTTCATATAGTAAAATACTACATATAACTCCATGCAAGATAGAAGTTTAATATGTAGAAGGCCTAAGTGTCATTTCACCATATGAAGAGAAGCCTGACTTGATGCATATTTTATTTCAAGTTGCACACTCGCCTGAATCCATGTTCCTTATAAAGAATTGGGTTTTTGGTTTGTTTTTTTGTCTTTGAAAACTTAGAAATTTTCCATCCCTCAACCAATAAGCTACTGGGGCAATGATTTTACTAACGTTTTCCATAGTACTTAATAACTGATGATAACTCTTTATTGAGACTGTTTGAATCAAAGTATCAGGGATTATGTTGCTGCTATATAATAAAATGCTGAATGCTGTTTTGTCAGTAGTAAGTTTCCCCATTTGTAACATAAGGACAATGTTACCAAGTTCACCAAGGCCACTATAATGACTGGGATTGATACATTTACCACAGTACTAGGCCCTTATAAGAAATGGTAACTATGATGATTATTAAAATAGAAAATTAGAATGAATATGAAAGAGCTAAGAACTGACAGAAGTCTATTTACCTTCACAAGATACTGTACCAGCAAAGCATCTCCTTTTAAATTGTGAATCAGTATTATTCTAAAAGGTATACTTAAGGAGGGCAAAGAAAATCCAGGATATTTCTTTCTTCCTAATATACTTTTAAGTTATATATGAAAGCCATGACAGGAGCCAAGACAGTATTCTTTGTTTTTTAAACAACCATCAACTAAGAAACTTTCAACTCATTTTACTAAAGTTACAGAAACTGTATCACAAAATAAAGATTAAAAACTGCAACTAATTTAGAACTAGAACTGGGAAATTTCTTATGAGGATCTTGGAGGAATATATCAAGTATCCATTAAAAATTCCAAAACTTCTAAATAGTGCATACTATAATTACTCCATGATAATTAAATCATTCTGTCAGCTTAAACTATGATAGGTATGATAGAAGATAACTAAGTCTCAAAAGGATAATGTACAATATTTTCCAGTGAATCATGACAGGTAACCTGTTATTATGAGATATAAAAAGAAGAAAGTTACTTTTAAGAAAAAAGGTTTAAGTTGGGAGAGTTTGGGGTTTTTTGGAGGGGGTAATAATATAATGAGATACTTAAATGAACAGTGTCGGACATCTTCAAATAGAAGTATAGAACAATAAAATACTATAGTAATGATAACTACATAGACTATTTTCATGGTCTGAATTAGTGAATTATATACAGAAGAGAAATCCCCAGAATACAGTATTAAGTGGAAAATTTTACTTTATATTTTTCTATTTTAATAAAATACAGCAATATCCTTTTTAAACATGCATTCTTCCACCTATCTATTTAGTTATATAAAATTTATTTAAGTAGAAACATCAAAATAAAGATATGACCAATACACTTTTGGAATACAATTATGCTATCTCGTCACATTAACTGTAGGAGCCATCCTTACTTCTCAGGTGCCTAGTACAGTGCCTGACAGACAGTAGATATTCAAGCAATGTTTAATGAATAATAGCTAAATACAATCTGTTTTGCATGTACAGTCAAAATCCAGACAAGTTTGCAAAGGTACATAAGTTGGATATAGGCATTCTGGCTGACTTCATTGGGTCCCACTGATGACTAGGAGTAAATCTTCATATCCATAGAAAACTGGAAAGTTGATAATTGTCTGGGTAAGGACCAAAAAAACAAAGTCAGGGAAACATGTCACCTAAGTAACAGTTGCCTTATAGAGCTGGTAAAAGCCGTCTATTCATTCGGACAACCTACTGCACCTGTCACTCAGTGACATGAAATTTAAGTGTATCCTGAACATTTGCTAGTATATTTTTAATTGTAATTTTTTGATCCTCTTATTTAAAATATAAATCACTTTTGTCAATTGCATCCTGTAAAAGAATTAGGGGATTCTGTTTTTACTTATTTTGAGTACTATATTGTTAACAGGATTTACTTTGGCCATTAGAAAAAGTGAGAGCCACAGTAAAAATTAAAAAATAAAATTCATGGTATTGAAGAAATTGTAGCAAGGAAGAAAGGAAAAAGGAAGAAAGGGAAGGAATCCCACAAATAGGAATAAAGAAATTCAAATATGCCTAACTCTAATCAATTATGACAACCAACCAGTAGGGCCTACTATACACCAGACACTGTGCTGTAAGGCATATGAATGCTAACAAGACAAAAATCTTTGGTCCTAGGTAATTCATAGAGCAAGACTCACAAGTGAACATTTATAATACAATATGTATTTTTCTTATATACATGGGTCCTTAATACAAGGGTAAGAATAGTATTTACTGATTAATTGGAGGTGCAGGGGAAAAAATAAACATTAGGGGAAGCTGAAATAATTCCCAAAATAGTAATAAACTACTTCTTTAAAAGAAACCAACAACAAATTATTCTATTGCAAAGGGACAAAATTATGGCTTTAAAGCTATTTACCTTAATATTCTTAGAAGAATGTGCCTCCATAAAAAACCCTTAAGTGCTATACACAGAATTGTGATGACAGTTTCATTTCTGATGAAGGGCAGTAAGATAGTGTAGCAGAGTGAATGTCAAGAGATCTGATTTCTCTGGTCCACGTTCCACCCACGTTTAAGCCTTGGAACACTGGGCAAGTTCCTCAAACTCTTAAAACTTCAGCAATACAGAAAATGAAGAGTTGGATAAAGTGACCTCCAAGATACCACCTTGCTGAAAATTACAATTCTAAAATATACCTTCATACTTTAAAAATAAGGCAGGATAAAAATGAAAGGTTTTGTAAATGTAAATAATTGCTTAACCTAGACAAAGTCTGGAATCTTCAAACCACATAGGGGAACCCTGGAGGGTCGTAGGATAAGGAATGTTTTCAAAGGAAAACCAAGAAGAGGTATTATGCTCAGGGCTGTACATTTTCACTTAGTTGAGCAACCATCACGCCAATTATCCACACAATTTGCTTTCCTTTTCTTCAGTAAGTTCTACTTTCTATCTCTTATGTTAAGGTTGCTGAAGTATTAAGAAAAGAACAAGAAAATCTAGGTGAACCTGGAACAGTATTGATATTGGAAGAAAAACTTGAACTTGGTACAGATTTCTGCTTAAGTGTACCACTTACACCTCACAGAAATGCAAGGAACTGTTCAAATTTATAACAGAAAGGAGAGAAATAAGACCATATTGTTTACTGCTACACAGCTTTTTTCTTTCCCTGTGTGCAAATGTCTGCTTTTGCAGAGTTGATATTAAAATTTTACAGAACCAATTTCTATATATGCAATGCTTTTCTGCCACTAAAATATAAGTGTATTATGTTTTGGTTTTAACATCAAGATAATAAAAAATCAAAAGTATTAACATGCCTTTATAATATTTATGTCAACCATCCTTCTAGATTTTTCTTCAATCCTTTCTAGTTGATCAAATTGATGTTTTCATATTGCCAGTCTGATCGCAAAATTGCTGCTTTACAGAAAAATATTTTTTGATGACATAAATTATGGGATCAGAGATACCAATGCAGTAACAAAAAAAGGGTGTGAGATACACACACACACACACACACACACACACACAGAGAAAGAGAAAGAGAGAGAGAGAATATGAGTGTGTGTGTATGAATGTGTTGCATCCATCTTCAAGGAAAGCATAAAGAAATGTATGTACGAAACAAAATACCACTCTCCCATGTAAGACCTAATAAAAGGCCTACATCAGAAACATACTTTCTAGCTTTTGTGAAATAAAATGCAGCACTCAATTTGAAAGCCATTTCACTGAAAACATACCAAGTAAAAACAGAGAATAGTGATTTGTGTCAACATTGTTACTCTGTAAGCCTAAATCTGGATTCATCTTTCAATATATATCTAATTACAATGAATATACTAACTACTTCATGATTTCTTTGAGTCATGAAAACATATTTTAGAAACATGCCCCCCTTCATATATACAGAGCAATTTGGTTCAGTACCCCAAGAGATGAAAAACTCCTCTCAATTTACAACAGTAAATAAATAATTCAGTTAAAATTGAAAGTGGTACCAATCCAGCAAACTATTGATGGAGAGGTTTGGCCTTCCATGAAGCCAGAACAACATAAAGTTTTCAATGGGAATTACTTGTTCAGGCAAGTTAGAAAGATTAGAAAAATACCCACATTAATTATGAAATAGCTAACATTCTTATCTTATGGAAAATATTAGGAACGTATGTGGGTAGAGACAGTACCAGTGGTATTTAAACTTTAAGCATTATAAGCTTGGAACTTTATATGGTGATATATCAAACAAACATTTAACAAAAAAAGCAGTAATACAAGTGAAAACCTAACCAAAGGCCTCTATCAACTAAAAATTTGAAAATTTCTATGCAGGTCAGACAAAACAAAAAAAAGAAAAATTTAACCCGGAGAGCAAAAACCAAACAAGTCTGATTCAACACTTAAGTCCATATCCAAAGCACATACAGAACCAAAAAGGGGAAAACACTCAGGTCTACAAATGGATAAGCAGTTCCAATACAATCCAGATCCCGACATTTTCCCACTCAGAAACAAATGCAGTGGAGCTTTTCCTGGGGAAATAGGAAAACAGCCCTCCAAATGAAATTTTTAAAGTGACATCTAGAAAGTGTGCCTCTTTCTGTCTCTTTTCCTGGCGCCTTATTGGAGGAAGGAGGGGGTTGTTTTTGTATTCTCTCCCACTGGAGCAAGACACAATCAAATGTTAGCTGAAGAAGAGAAACCACTTTTGACAACAGCAAATAAAAACAAAAGTGCCCTTCCTCCTCTGACAGGATGGGCACACACCTCACACACCCCTCCCCACTGCAACCCCTCCTTCACTCGCCCCCCCCCTCCAGTACCACCCCCTCCTCACCCCGGAGCTACACTGCGTATATGGTTTGGTGCTGCTATTGCCCCGGAGTTAAAGTCAGAGCCAGAGGAAGGCAATAAAGCCCCCACAGACACACTTACCTTTCCTGCCCCCCACTTTGGAGTGCCTTCCCTGGAGCTGTGGAGGATGACACAAAGGGTAATAAAGGGGGGGAGTGGAGGAGGAGGGAAGGAGGAGGAGAGTGGGGAAGTGGCTGCTCCTGGGTGTAGTGAGATGTCTCCAGCCAGGGCCAAGCAGCAGTAGCAGTAGCAGCAGCAGCAGCAGCACCAGCAACAGCAGCAGCAGCAGCAGAGAAGGGTCTGTGTTGCTAAGAGAGGCTTTTGGTCTCTTTCTCTCCTCTCACGGCCAAAGAGGAGGAGGGTGGAGGGGGCTCGGGAAGGAGGCTACTGGAGGGGTGAAGGGGTAGGAGTCGTGGATGAGGGTTTTCGAAGAAGAAGAAACTCCTTCTCCTTCTCTCTCAGGCTCAATCCCCCTCTCAGGTCTCGGGGCTGGAGGGTGGGGGAAGGAACTCAGCCGCCTTCCCCCCACCCCCCTCAATTCAAGGTTGAAGTGGGGTAAAATTAGTGTCCTGTCCCTTTAAAAATAGAAATAAAAGGTGCCCCCCCTCTGCCACTGCCTCTCTCTTCATCATCAGCTGCTGCTGCTGCTGGGGTCTCTCTGCTTGGGGGGGAGGGGGGGTTCGGGTAGAAGAGACGGGAGGTACTCACTGCGCATGTCCCTCTCTGACGGGAGGCTGGTTGGTTGAAAGCAGGAGAAGGGGGAGGGGAGAAAATGAGATGGTTTCCCAGAAGGCTCCGAGGCCCTCGCGACCCGGAAGACATTGTAGCAGGGGGTAGAGAGGTGGGGGCGAGAAGTAGGAGGAAGTCGCTACTCTTTAACACCCTCAGTCCCCTCCTCCCTCCTAAGAGAAAGTGGAGGAACGGAAGTGGGCGTGAACAGAGGCAAAAGAAGGTCACGTGGTGGGGCGGGAGATGGGCGGGGTGGGAGAGAGGCTAAGCGGGGCATGCCGGGAGTAGTGGTGTATCATTGGTAACACCTGGTAAAGCTAGTCGGCACACACTCGAGGCGAGCCTGTGGAGCGCTTCCTGCGGTTCCTAGATCCCCGCACTGCCCTCCTAAGGGCAGGCTTTTCTGTGAGAGGTAATATGGGTTAGCCTGGCTTCAGGATGAAGATCAGGGGCACCAGTTGCGAAAGGCGAAATAGAAAGGGGAGAATGGAAGGTTTTGGAGACTGCTCACGCGGGAAGCGGGGGGACAGGCTTGTCTAGGCCGGGCAGGCCAGAAACCAAGAGGGATCCTTCTCTCTCGTGGCCTTCTTGCCAGCCCTCCGATGAATCCCGAACGAGCGCAGGGAGAACTAATGACACTAGATAAGTGGCGGGGTGACGGCTATACTCGGTTGTGGTGAGGTCCCGGTGTAAAGAGAGAAACGAGATCTGGAGCCTCTGCAGATGACTCTGGTGACTCCTTCCTCAGCTCAGAGCAGGGAACCTGTCCAGGGAGACACAAGCTCCATGTGTGAATTTTGATAACTTGTAGGAATAGACGCAGTGCTTTTATTGGAAGTTGACCCTCCTTGGAATTCTGGAGCGAATTTTGGAATGGAGCAAGCTGCGAAGTCTTAGTGGAATTTCCCTCCTTGACTTAGCGTTGTTGCTGCAACAACACCTATGCGTGTTCTCAGAAAGGGATGGGGTTTTGTGTAGTCCTTGATAATTGTGTTACTGCTGATAAAGGGACATCATCAGGGTTTTTCTTTCCTGTGGTACAGGTGAGAGATTTTTAAATGGGTATTTTTGTTTTAAGATTCTTTGGTTACTAGCCTCAGATTTAGGGCCTTTGGTTTCTGAAATGCTACCTCTTTTTGCTGGAAATAGTATTTCCCTCATCAGAAATAATTCAAAGTATTTAAGAAAGGATTCATGAATTTGCATTAGTAGTTTTTTTTTTTAGTAAAATAGCTTTTTTCACATTGTTTATAAACTTTAAAATTATTTCAATATTTCCAGTGTCGTCCTTTGTAAAGGTACTGTGAGATTATCACCCATATGTGGTACCTATTAAGACCAAGAATCTACAGTTTCTTTTATTTATTTGTGTTGGTAAACTATCAGTTAAAAGTACTGCTTGTCTTCGATTTGTTTTAGCAGTGGACCCTATTTATGCATCATTGTCTAGCGTTTAGTATTTTTCTGTGTGTGCGGTGATCTTGTCAGATGAAGTAAAAACTATAGTCTTGTACCTTAAAATTTTATATGTAGTGAAACCAAATGTTTATTACTTTACAACAGAAAAAATATATAGTAAAGCAATTAAAGTGCCTTAGATAACATTTAAAAAATTTTTGGGGGGGATAGTAAAATACTATACAAAATGTGGTATGTGGCCCCAATTTACTAGTCTAATATTAATGGACATTTGGATCGTGTCCCGTTTTAAACAGTTATGAACAGTGTTACTGTTTTTCAACATGTATTTTTATGCGCATAGCATGCAATTTTGTAAAGTAGATTATGCCCAACTTTTCCAAAGTGATACATTAATTTATACTTGCATCAGCAATATATGATAGATCCCTTTTTTCCTAAATCTCACCTACAGTTTGTTTTTTTTTTTGCCAAACTGATGAATATAGTTTTATCTTGTTTTAATTTGCAGTTTCCTGGTTATTAAAAACGCTAAATTTTTTAAAATTTATTGGTTATTTGGATTTTCTCTTTTTTGAGTAGTCTTTAAGTCTTTTGCACAGTTTTTCTATTAGATTGGAGCAGTGTGATAAATATCTCTTGTACAGTTGGAACATTTCTCACTTCTTGGATAACTTTATTTTCATTTTATTTCTTACTGCCTTCTATGTATGCTGTTACTGTCAATATTTGAATTTTATTAGTAATTTTATCTCCAGGAAAGAGTTTCTATACTTGTACTATCTAATACAGTAGCCATACGTAACTGCACGTGCCTGTTGAGCACTTAAAATGTGCCTAATGTTCGAGGAACTAAATTTTTGATTTTGTGTTAATTCAAATTTAAATTTGAAAATCGATACTTGATTCAGTTGTTGGAAAAGCCTTAAGTATATTTGTAACTACTTAGATATGTAAGTTTACTTTTTCAATTGTAAACTTTATAAAAATAAAGATCAAATATTACTGATGACAATTTATCATCTGAATTGTCATGTTCAGTAAATGTAAAACACCAGATTTTTATACCTAAGTAAAAAATATATAATTCAACTTCTTACTATGGTTACATCTTGAAATTCTAAAATTAATTTAAACTTTTTTTTACTGTGGATACTAGAAAATTATACATTTAGGTGGTATTGTATTACAGTTTGGATAGCACAGTTCTCTACCATCATTGTTTAATTACGTGACCCTATATATTTATACTTTCAGTGTTCTTACTTACGGATCTGGATTTTCTTAAGGGATCCTTTTCCTTTTATCTGGTACATTATTTAGATGCAGATGGGCTAATGGGTAATACTCTTATTAATTTTTTGTTTACCTTACAGTGTGTCTATTTCATCTTCAGTCTTGAAGAATGTATTGGGGGTAATAAATTGTAGGATTATGGTGGTTTTTCACCACGTTGACAATAATATCCCACTGTTGTTTGCTTCCCATTATTGATTTTGGAAGTCGCCTGTCAGTCTAAAATCTTGCTGTTTTGAAACAAGTCTGCTTTTAAAAATGTTTCTTTGGTTTTAGATTTTCTGCAATTTATTCATGATGTTTTTGTGTGGAATTCTTTTTCCTGTTTTGGGTTCACTGGAATTTGTAATTCTGTGGATCAGAATTTAAAGGAATGTATCACCTATATTTATTCTTAGAGTTTCTAACTGCTTGCTAAATTACAGTTGTGGCTTTTATTAGCATAGCAGTCATAGTTAAATTTTTTGTCTGTGACTGATAGTTACAGTGCCTGATTTTCTACACTAATTACAATTTCTGAATTTTGTTTCTGCCGTTTTGTTTTTTCTTGTGTGCTTGTGTGTTGGGTTTTTGTATGTGAAAAATTTAAAAAAATAGGAATAGTGTATAAATTACAGGAAAATGGTATCTTTCTTAGGAAGGTATGTTTTTCTAGGACAGATGTTTACGGAATGTTACCAGTCCCAAATCAGTTCATGTTCAGGATTTTGGATTCCTTCTATTATACAAGTCACATGAGTTCTCTTTACTTCCAATGCTCCCTATACTGGTGATGTTTCCCGTAAGAGCTCAACTTAAATTGGGTGATAGTTTATCTGAGTCCCCATGTTTGGTAGGTCTGGTGCTTTGGGTTTTTTTCCCCCCTATTCAGCAAAGCCACCAGAAGCTCAGTCTTTCTTTCTGTTTCTCCACCTTTTCTTCTGGATAGGTAAAACGCCTCAGGAAAAAGTGATTGTTGTATGGTTTATTTCTCTGATTGACATTCGCCTAGATTTTGGCATGGATTTTCTAGCTGCCTTACTTCTTTGATTTTTATTGTAAAAGTTTTTTGTTGACTTCAGCAGGAATGTGGATCCAGTCTGCCTTTAAACCTAAATAAAACCCTTGTCCTCTTCCTTTTGTTTTTAAATTTTGAAATTGATTTCAAGATCATTCTGCTTTTAGCCAAAATTCTGTTTTAAGTTGGTCATACATTAGTTTTAAATTTTTAAAATTCAGTTGGCTTCCACAACATAAAAAGCCAAATTAATTAAAATTTAGAAAATGTTTTCACACAATTTTTTCTTTTTGTTTTTAAGTTAACAGTTTTAGAAGGGAAAGAACATATGCTTGAAGTATCAACTACTTTTACATGGTTTATTATTAAAAACAGCTCACACCTATTTATTACAACTTTGGTTCTCCAGAATCTTGCTCACTAGAGTTGGCTATATGGTGGACCAAAATGCTAGGGCCTTTATCCCTTCATCTTGCTTAGGCCTAGGAAGGGTGTAATGTTGGACAAGATGGCTATTTCCCTAGCCTAGGAGGAAACACTTAAAACTTTTTTTGGAAGAATCTTTTGCTTTTACCTCCATTCTGAATAACATCCTACATTGCTACTTCTTGATTTGTTTCATCTTAGGCATTATCTTTTCATTTCTCACTGTGGATGATATAAATTTAGCTTTTATTCCACAAACAACCCCAGCCACCCCCCCATCATTAGTTTTTGGTGGATAACCATCACTATATAGTTTCTCAATTTTATCATTAACTAATTTCCAAGCTCCCTCCTGGTTGTCATCATATCCTCTCCATTGATTCAGAAGTATCAATTATTTTTATCTGTTTAACAATGATTCAGAAATTTCTTCTGGAATGTTATGCTCCCCAGGCTAGACCAGTTGCTTAATAAAGTTTTCTTTCATGAAACTTCTATCCTATGATTGATTCTCTGTTTTCTGAATCCCTTGTAATTCTTTGTCTTGTATACATCTTCATTTTGTTTGGTCACAAGTTTCCAGTAGCTATCTGAAAGACAAATGTTTTGAGGCATTATGTTCCTGTAAATGTCTGCACTTTACTGTGACTGTAGTTTGGGTATGGAATTCTAATTTGGGAATGTTTTTCTTCAGCATTTGAAGGAATTCTTAGTATATGATATAAAATGAAGCTGTTCTAATTTTCAACACTTTGCATTTCTCTTTTCTCTCCCTGTAAAATTTTCTGTAGTCTTTTTGTTTGAAGCTTATAGAATCTTCTCTTTATTGTACCCAGTATTCTGAAATGTCACAGAGATGTGCAATGACTTACTGTGAGTCTATACGTATCCATTTTGTTGGGCATTCCATGGAATCCTTCATTTTGGTAACTTGTAGACCTCAGCTTTGAGAAAGTTTGTGATACTTTGTGTAATTTCCTTGCCTCTTTGTTTTTTGTTCTGCAAGTACAATTAGACATTGTCCTCCTGGACCTATTCTCTTTCTCCTATTTTTAATGTATTTCCAATCTTATGCTTTACTCTTTCTGGGAAATTGATTTTTTAGAAATGTTTAAGACTTTAATTTCTGCTCTCATATTCTCTTATTTACAAAAGCTCTTTTGATCTCTGATTTTTTTCACATCATGGTGTTTTGGTTTTGTTGTTACGGATTTAATTAAAGTTCTCATTTGAAATTTATTTCTCTCTGCTTACTGTGTTTTCTCTAAAGTTTTTTTTTTTTTTTTTTTGTTAGTATGTTTTGGATTCTTTCATTTTAGAGGTTTTCCTTAGCTATCTTAATATCCTTGGTTGTATGTTCAAATTTTCATAAGAGTCAGCAGAAAGACTCCAGGCTTTTGTGAACTTGGCTGGGGCTTGCTAGCTCTTGATGGTTCTCATTGGAGAAAGATTTGGCTGGAGCATATTTTGGGGGTAAAAGCCCTGATTTGCTTTTCTTTAAGTATTTGGAAGCCTTTTCTACTGTGTTAATAAGAATCCAAGGATTTTTCAGTCTCCTCTAAATCACTGGTTCTAGGATGTAACAATATGACTCCTCCCCCCGCCCCCACAAGGGATATTTAGCTATGTTTAAAAACATACTTGATTATCAAGAGTGGGTTGCTACTAAAAACTGATAGATAGGAGCTGAAGGTGCTGTTGAACATTCTACAGTGCACAAGACAACCACCTACAACACAGAGTTCAAAAATATCAGCAAATACCCTGCTCCAAGGTACAATCCTGATTGTCAAGTGAAAGCAGAGAACTCAGGAATCTCAATATTCAATTTTTTTCCATCTATGATACTCTCACCTTCTACTGTACTGGGTATCCCCTAGGGTAGAGTTCTTCTATATTACCTTTTATAAAACCTCTTATCTTTTGATGGAGTGGAATAGGGGCTTTCACTTCATTTTAATTATTTTAGTACTTCAGGTCTTTTGGAAATGGCTTTGTAAATGAATTCCAGCCCAAATTAAAACACTGGTTATTAAATGACCAGGATGTTATGTATTTGGTCTTTTTAGACAGGATTGGCTGATGGGACTTGAATAGGTTTGTACATTTTACTAAATGCTTACATAGAAAAATAATATGTGTTAAGATTATAAACCTGGGAGGTGGGTGCAATCTAGAAGCGAAAGTTGTTCCCCATCATTTTATTTTAGTTTTACTCCTCCTTTTCACTCCAAATTAAGCCCTCCGTGCCTACATTCAAACAAGCATGTGTTGGGGTTGCTAGTTGTTCCTAATTTCTTTTCCCCTTGATCTCACATTATTCTCCCAGTGTTCTTCCTCACCTCCAGTGAAAACAACAAAATTTTAGTCTTTTCGTTGCATCCTTGATGGGTATGGGAATTGAGATTAAATACGAAGTTTTGGGGAGAGTCTCGGCAAGATTAAAGTTCTAAGGTGATGGCTTTTCTTTTGGAACGCACATGCACATTTTTACTTTTTTCTCATGTGCTTTCACTTTTCTACCATTTATAAAAACACATTTTTAATATAGATGACCCAGGAATGTCAACTTACGTTGCTCTCTTAAAATAATCACTTCTAGGTTTGTATGTCTCAGTCAACTTACATTATAATGAGTAAATATGAAAAAAAAATTTCTTCTAAAAGCTGGGTTCAGGCAGCAGCCTTTAGACTTCAGTTGTTCAGATCATGTTTGATGCGTTATAGTGTGACTATGATGCAACATCTTGTGGGTATCATAGTTTTAGTTAGCACTGATAGCTGTTTAGACAAATTATACATTATTTTATTTAAATGTGCAAGAAAATTATTTTTTAAAGTCACAAAAGAAGACAATATATATTCAGTGTAAAAGTGATAAAAATGGTAATCATATATACTTCTTACACCTGAAAATAATTCTCTTAAGATGTTGATGTATATAATTTTAATCTTTACCTATATTTCTGTGCATTTATTAACAGGACTGGATCATAGAGTTTTGTCATAATAAAATAAATAATTTGTAGCTAACATCCTTCCATTACATTAAATACTCTTATGAAATAATACTGTTTATTTGCTTTATGTTACAGAAATTTTCTGCCAACCTCTGGTAGTTAATGTTCTTAAATAGTGCCGTGATCAGTGTTGAGAAAGTAAAATACGATTTTCTTTATGCTATGTATAAATGTTTTTGAAGCATCTGATTTCTTTAAAATCATTAACACAGATAAATTAGTTTAAAATTGTTTTAAAGTAGCTAACATTTCCCTTAGAATTACCATCCATTGTTTTGCAAACATTCCTGTAGGGTCACAATCAGCTAACACAGATTTTGCCCATACATTTTATTTTACAGAGATTTTTACTTCACTTTATAGTTTGTCTAACTGAGTTAAAACTGACTGCCTTTGTGCTTACATTTCATTTTCACAAGTCTTTCAAAAGCTTGTGTTCTCACCTGTTTTTTTTTCCACAATTATTTTTAAGAGAGTAAAGAGTTTTGAGTCTAGATTTATGCAGGAATGTCAGGATCATCATAGTTGACTGCAGGGAAGAGGAAAAATTGTGACTTTGATTTTTCCTCCCTTTTTTTTTGTTAATTTATTATTCGTAGACATTTTAGAGCAGTTTTTGATTTATAGGAAAATTGAGTGAAGAATAAAAATATACTGAATTTCTTTTATATGTCTCATCTGTCCCAGCTCCTTTACCATTACCCCAGTTTCCCTTATTAATTGATATCTTGCCTTAGTGTGGTACATTTATTACAGTCGATGAACCCAGTATTCATAAATTGTTATTAATGGAAGTGAATATTGCGGATAAGTTTCACTCTTTGAGTTGTACATTGTGGTATTTTTAAAAGTGCGTAGTGACATATCCACCTTGACACTATCGTACAGAATAGTTTAACTGCCCTGCAAGTTCCCTATGCTCTACTCTCTCCTTCCCTGGAACTCTTGGCAGTCACTGATCTTTTCACTATTTCTGTTGTTTTGCGTTTTCCAAACTCATACAGTTGAAATCATACAATGTTTACCTTTTTCAGATTGGCTTTTTCCCTTATCACTATACATCTAAGGTTTCTTGTGTTTTCATGGCCTGATAGTTCCTTTTTTTTTTTTTTTTTTTTGCGCTCAATAATTCATCTTATATGTGTACCACAGTTTATCCATTTAGCTATTGAAGGACATGCTGGTTGTTTCCAAATTTGGGAAACTGAATGAAATTGTTATAATTATTTGGGTTTAGGTCTTTGTGTATACATAAGTATTGAACTCATTTGGGTAAATGCCAACGTGCATAATTGTTATTGTATAATGAGAATGTGTATAGATTTGTAAGTAACTGCCAGGCTGTCTTCCAAAGTAGTGAATCAGTTCTTGTTATTCCATGTCCTCACCAGTATTTATTGTTGTCATTGTTTTGGATTTAGCCACTTTGATGGGTGTGGAATGATATATAATTGTCATTTCAATATGCGATTCCCTAGTGACATATGCTGTTGACAATCTTTTCATATGCTACTTTGTCATCCATATTTCCCATTTCATGAGGTATCTGTTTGGACCTTTTGCTTATTTTTAACTGGGTTGCTTATTGCCATATATTTGTTGAGGTTGAAGAGTTTTTCTGTATATTTTGGATACAAGTCATTTTCGTCAGATATGTTTTCTCCAGATATTTTTTTTGCTAGACTGTGGTTTGACTTCATTCTCTTAACAGTATCTTTTGCAGAGGAGAAGTAATTAATTTAAATAAAGTCCAATTTATTTTTTTTCTTCCCTGGATCATAGTTTTGGTGTGGTATTGTTACAGAACAGTCAGTGGAGTTCTGCCTGCTAGCAGAAAAACTCTGGAGTCATACGTTTGGTGAAAAAGGAAACGAGTTGTTTATTTAAAGGTTATACAGTTTAGGAATAACGGCAGGTTTCTGCCTCAGAGCTCTGGTCCCCAAAACACCCAAAGAAAAATAACCCTGTCACCCTCTGCCAGGCCAGGCCAGTTCAAAGATGAGCCTGGAATCCTTTCTCTCCCATGTAAAAAGTACCATCCTTTGGGAAATGCGCATGGCTGTAGCATGCTCATCTAGACTGCTTGACAGATTTGCAGTTGCGGTTTGGCTTCAGGCGTCCTTTGCGTTCTGTGCAGGCAGGCTGGAGTCCCACTTGTGGCATGCTGCTCCTATCCTCCAGCCCTTGGCTCACTGGTACACCTGTGTACCTGGCCAGGTAGTCCTCCAGCCCTTGGCTCACTGGTACACCTGTGTACCTGGCCAGGTAGACCCACACAGCACTAGTGCTGCTGCTGCGTTTTACTCGAGGAGGGACGCTGGGGAGCTCCCAGTCCATGCATCCTCCAGGACCTACTGCAGCTAACCTGGCTAACAAGGGAAGGGGAAAGAGCACATGTTTCCCACCCTGGGCCCTGTTTTTAAAGTCACTGCCAAGAAACCCATGCGTGACAGGTCATCTGGCTTTTCAGCTAGTGTGAGCTAATGTCCACCCTGTTTATCAGCTGCATGCACAATGTCTCTGTCCTTCTTGTAGCCACCATTTTCCAAAAGGGGGCAGGAGTTTCCCAGTTATGTACGGGGGCACAATCGTCTGGCATCTGTGGGGCAGCCAGTTCCTACTGCCCCCACAGGCTCTGTGCAGCCTGTGTCATGAGCTGCTCAGCTGTTGAGGCAACACATGCTCGTTCCCTGGCTTGTTGCAGGGATATCCAGCCCACAGCCAATGGACCTCATGTGGCCCAGGATGACTGTGAGTGCAACCCAACACAAAATCGTAAATATACTGAAAACCTTTTTTTGCTCATCAGTTTTCCTTAGTGTTTGTGTATTTATTGTGTGGCCGAAGACAACACTGCTTCTTCCAGTGTGGCCTAGAGATGCCAAAAGGTTGGGCACCCCTGACAGTTTCCCTGAAGCATGACAGCCTGTCCAACCCCAGCTACATTTTCAACCCCTGACTGCCTTTAGGCAACCCCTCCCTTCTTGGAAGGGAGGTGCTGGCTCTCCTGCCACTTCTGGGGTCCCCACTGTGTTACACAGTATCTAAAAATTCATCGCCAAACCTGAAGTCATGTACAGTTTTTTCTATATTCCTTTTTAGAATTCTTGTAGTTTTGCATTTTACATATATGTGTATGATCCATATTTCTTTCTTATTCTGTTGATGTTACAGATTATTGTAGTTGCTTTAGATATCTTGAATGAGCCTTAAATCTTGGAATAAATTCCACTTGTTCTTTGTGAATAATTCTTTTTATATATTGCGCAATTAAATTTGATAATATTTTGTTGAGAATTTTTGCCTTTGTATTCATGGGAAATATTGATGTTTAGTTTTCTTGTAATGTTTGGTCTGGTTTTTATAAGGGTAATGTAGTATCAGAGAAGGACTTAGACTGTATTCCTTCAGTTTTTATTTTCTGGTTGTGAATCGAAACCTATTTGGATAATTTCTTCTTGGAGAAGTTTCGTTACAGTGTGTCTTTCAAAGAATTGCTCTATTTCACGTATGTCGAATTTGTGGGCATAGAGTTCATAATTTTCCCTTATTATTTTAATGTCCAGGGGAACAGTAGTGAGAGTCCTGCTTTCATTTCTATTATTAATCATTTCTGGTGTTATTTGTGCCTCTCTTTTTTAATGTTTTATTCTTAGATAGCCTGGCTTGAGATTTATCAGTTTTAAAAGTAGGCTGAACCACTTTTTCCTGATTGATTTTTTTATTGATTTCTTGTTTTCAGTTTCATTGATCTCTCCTTTGCTTTTTATGCTTTCTTACTTTGGGCTTAATTTGTTTTGTTTTTTTTCCTAGGTAACTAAGTAGAAACTTAGATTTTTAATTTTGCATCTTTTTTTGTTCTAATATATATATTCAGTGCTATAAATATTCCTTTATAGACTACTTTTGCTGCATCTTACACAGTTGGTAAGTTCTATATTCATTTTGTTTATTTTATTTACAATTCTTTATTTGATTTTTCTCCTTTGATCCATGTGTTATTTAGAAGTGTGTTGTTTAAGCCTTGTAGTGTGGAATTTTCTAGCTATTTTTCTGTCTTTTTTTTTTTTTTTTTAATGTCTCACCTGAGGACATGCTTACCGATTTTAGAGGCGGGGAAGGGAGGGGAAAGGGTAGTAGGGGAAACATCAGTGTGAGAAAGAAACATTGATTGGTTGCTTCTCTCACATGCCCTGAAAGAGAACCGAACTGGCAACGTAGGTGTGGGCTCTGTCCAGGAATCAAACCTGTGACCTTTAGGTTTATGGAACACTGTACCAACCAACTGAGCCATACCTACCAGGGCACTAGCTATTTCTCTGTTTATTTCTACTTTAATTCCATCTTGGTGTTAGAGCATACTTTATATGATTTCTATTTTTTCCAAATGAAGTTATGTTTTGTGGCCCAGACTGTGATCTTTCTTGGTGAATGTGCCGTGTGAGCTTGAAAAGAATCAATATTTTGCTCTTCTTCGATACAGTATTCTATAATGTCAATTAGATTCTTTTGACTCGTAATCCTATCCAATTCAAGTATGTCCTTACTGATTTTCTGTCAATTACTGTTAGAGATATATTGATGCCTCCCAAGTATAAAGTGAATTCATCAATTTCTTCTTGTAGTTCTATCAATTTTTCTCTTTTATATTTTGACCTCTTGTTAGGCACTCACGCATTAAGAATTGTTATGTCTTACTGGAGAATTCACTCCTTTATCATTATGTAATGCCCTCTTTATTCCTAATGCTTCTTGCTCTGAAATGTGTTCGATCTAAAATTATATATCGTTTCTTCAACTTTCTTTTGATTAGTGTATAACTCTCTCCATCCATGTACTTTAATCTATGTTTTTATATTTAAAGTGGATAGCTTGTAGACAACACATACTTGGGTCTTGTTTTTTTACCTACTCTAACAGGTTTTGTTTATTAATTGATATATTTAGACCATTGACTTTTAAAGACCGACATAGCTGGATTAATAGCTGTCACATTTACTGCTGTTTTCTCTTTGTTCCTTTTGTTTGTTATCTTCCACTCTTCTGCCTTCTTTGGCTTTAATCAGTCACGTTCTATTCAGTTTTTTTCCCTCCCTCAGTCCGTAACAACACTTCTTTAAAGAAGAAAACAGTAAATTTTGCTTAGTGATTGCTATAGAGTTTTAGTGTTTCCAGTGTACATTTATGAACAGTCCAAGTCTACTTCCAGATAGCGCTATACTTATTTTACAGGTAGTACAAGTATCACGTAACAGACTATTGCGAACTCTAGTAATGTATGTGTACCATTATCGTGTGTTAGTTCCATTAACTACAACCTCACCTACTGTGACTGTTGTCTTCACTAAAACAAAAGAAACATTTTACTTTTGTATGCCATAGTGGTATTTCATTTCACCTTTTTTTTCAAATTTAGTTTTAATAGAAAAGATCTACATTTTAAAGAGATTTATTCTGTTGTTTTTTCTAAGCTATTTTGTATTAACACTAGAATATCACTTAACGATTTTGCTACTTTTCAGTGATAGTTAAGACAGAAGAGCATTAAACAGTGAAACTTTTCAGGTTACTGCATTCCTGTAGTAGAGCTTCAACTATAAAAGTTTTTGTTACTCTTTTCCAGTGTTATTAATAAAGGTTATATTAGATGCACATAATAAAGTCAGATGGCCTGCATCTTTTATCTAGATACTGGAACTGTTTAAATCCTATTTTACTTTTTTTTTTTTAATGTTTGGTTAAAAAATAAATTCCAGCCTACTTGGGGCTACAGCTATTTTGGTGCACAGTTTTGAGCACCCTTTCTAGTTATTTTGTGATGACTGATTTGTTCAGGCTTTATGGGTCTACTTTTCTTACTATTATTTATTTTATTAATCATTATCCACTTTATGCCTTGCTCTTTATTCTTTGTTATAAACTCTTGGTTTCTTTTGTTCCTTTTATAGCTTTACAAGTTAAATGTTGCAAATTGCATTTCTCTGTTCTTCTTTTATCAGTTGGTTAGTTGGTTTAATACTAAATAGTTCTGTATCCCATTCCAGCGATGTTTGGTGTGTGTGGGTTCTTCACCCACCAAGCATTTCTGGAAACAAGTGAGTGTCCTAAGTCTAACTGAATTCTTAAATTGTTCAGTTGGAGATAGCATGAGATTCCACAAGTTAAGGGCTCAGTTCTACAAGACTGCCTCTCCCTTAAGACACAAGTTGCAAGTTAAGATTTGTCACCTGTGCTTCAGGCTAACCTGCTATAGAGCAGAGGTTTAAACTGCCCGCTCCTTGAGTTCAATTAATTTGCTAGGCTGGCTCATGGAATTCAGAGAAACAGTTTATTTACTAGACTACCAGCTTATCATAAAAAGATGTAACCCAGGATCAACCAGATGAAAGAGATGCATAGGGCAGAGGGTGTGGTGAAGGGCCATGGAGCTTCTATACCCTCTCAGGATGCCACTGCCCAATATCTCTTCCACCTCTTCACCAAACCCAGATGTTCTTCAGACCCTTCGTAATTTTTATGGAGACTTCATACAGGGCGTGACTAGTCATTAATTCTCAAGAGAATTGGGGGCAGGGCTGAAAATTCTGAGTTTCTAATCATGAGTTGCTTTTTCCCATGACCAGTCCTCATCCAGACCTATCTACAAGCCCACAGAGAGTCACCTCATTAGAACAAAAGACACTGCTGTCATCCAGGAAATAATAAGGGTTTCAGGAGTTTTCTGTTAGGTATCAGGGCCAGAAGGCAGTATATATTTTTTATTCTTTCAACAAATACAATCATTCACGCTTAACAATAGGGATATATTCTGAGAAATGTGTCATGAGGTGATTACATTGCTGTGCTAACATCATAGGTACACTTACACAAACCTAGGTGATATTGTTGGTGGAATTGGGCTTTTCCACATGATCACAAGGAAAGCATTCCAAAGACCCACTGATTAGAGATTGTGGGGTGCAGTGGCAAGATGGTTTATTGGTGTGGAAATAGAAGCTGCCCCCTGAGTTTCAATGTCCTTTCTCCCTTTGTCTTGCCATGGAAAAAGTCCCAACTGTTTCCCCAGCAAGGCCAAGACAAAAAGCCGGTGCCCTGAGCTCAGGCTCCATCTTAAAGTACAGTGCAGTCTACCATCTAGCTAGCTTAGTGTGTGTTCCCAACTCAGTCCATTGCTGTGCTGCGGTATTCGGGCTCTGCAAAGTGGTCTCTGTCCCTATCCACTTAGCTTCTTACAGGTTGCTCTCCATTCAGGTTCCCTTCCTGGAGCCTGCATGTGGAGCCTACACAGCCATGGGCCATGCAACTGCTAGAGCCACATGGTCACATGCTCCCAGTCAAGAGAGCACACAAATGAACAAAGGCTAGTGTATCACTGGTGGGCAAGACAGAGAGAGCTTAGTGCTTTTGGAGTCCACGCTATCTTCTGTGAGCCCAGTAACTGCTAGACCCACATCATTGGTTGCCCCTGAGCGAGAGAATACATCACAGGGTAGGCAAGAGCTTCTTCGATGCCCTGGGATTATATTCGCTTGGATGTGGGACAGAGCAGGTACTCTTTGAAAAAGAACCGGTCAACTTTCCGAACTTTTGCAGGCTTTCGGTAGGTTTACACATGCCTAGTCAGAGCAACAGGCTTCTTTGGTCTAGCACCTCCCCCTGCGCCCTTCCATCAGTCTTATACTGGATTGGGGAATTTTGGAGTGGTAATTCCCTTGGTAGAGCAAGTAGGCTCCTGCCTTTCATTTCATTAAACTGAATGTTTAATTTCCTTTGCTCTCTTTGCTTTGTTGAGTATAGCAGTATAGCCTGCTATATATATACCTAGGCTGTATTATATAGCCTGTTGCTCCTAGGCTACAAACCTACACAGCTTGTTACTATCCTGAATACTGTAGGCAGTTCTGACGCAATAGTAAGCATTTTACGTATCTAAACATATCTAAATATAGAAAAGGTACAGAAAAATATGATATAAAAGAAAAAGCAGTATACCTATATAAAGTAATTACCATAAATGGAGCCTGCAGAATTGGAAGTTGCTCTGGGTTAAGTGAGTAAAGTGATGTGTGAACATGAAGTCCTACAGCATTACTCCACACTACTGTAGACTTTATAAACACTGTGCACTTAGATTACACTAAATTTATAAAACAGTACAAGATTCAAAGCACATGAGAAAATGGTACAATCAAGAAGTGTAAACATGAGAGGTTTAAACCAACCACTGGTGTAACATGGCATACCGTTTTATAGTGAACTTTTATAAGTAGAAAGAGTACACTCAAATAACAATAAAAGGTATAGTAAATACTCAAACCAGTAACAGTTTACTTATGGTCATCTAGTATTATGTACTTTACATTACTGTATATGTTATACATTGGTACTACTGGTAGCACAGTAGGTTTGTTTACATCATCATCACCATAAGCTTGAGAGTAATGTGTTGCACTCTGACATTACTACAACTATGACAGTGCTTGGCAATAAGAATTTTTTATCTCCATTATAATTTTTTGAGACCAGTAATATGTGTGATCTGTTGTTGACCAGAACATTACTATGCAGTACATGACTGTAGTGTTTTTCTCTAAATTTTATTTTCGTCACATCTAGATTTTGTGATTTGGGTAGGGTAGAAAAAATGTACAATATTCATTATTCTTTCTTCTTTTTTCCTCATCCAAGGACGAGGGGTTTTTGTTTGTTTGTTTTTTGTTTAGTTTTTCATTACTTTTAGGGAGAGAGGGAAGCATGGACTGGTTGCCTCTTCTACGCACCCAGACTGGGGATCGAATAAGCAACCTATTACGTGCCCTGACAGGGAACGGAGCCCACAAACTTTATTATGGGATGATGCTCCAACCTACTGAGCCACACTGGCCAAGGTGATTCTTAATTTCAATAATTGGCTTATCAATTTTTTGTGTTTTTTAAACAAATTCTACAGAATGAAGTATTACCCATTGCTGTGCAGCAAATAATTCCAAAACAGCTGCAACCAGTAGTGATGTGAAACAACAAACATTTATTTTCTCACAGTTTCTGTGGTTCAGCAATTCATGAGCTTCTTAGGTGGATGGTTGTGGTTCTTGGTCTTTCATGAGGTAAAAGTCAAGATGTTAACTAGGGTTGCAGTCATTTGAAGGCTTGACAGGAGCTGGAGAACCTGCATCTGAACTGGTTCACTTATGGTTGGCAAGTTACTACTGATTCTTGACAAGAGGCTGCAATATCATATCATATGGACCTCAGTGTTTTCTGACTGTCCTCACTGTATGGCAGGTCACTTCCTTTAGAACTTTTCTCCATGTGGTCCAAAAGAAGTCAAGGCCTGTTCTCAGAAGTTACACTCCATTATTTCCACGATATCCTGTTTGTTACACTGATCAGCTTTATAGTATGACAGGGAATTATTCAAAGACATGAATACCAGAAGATGAGAATCATCTAGGGCATTTTGGAGGCTAGTTAAAATAAAGTAGAAATACAAGTTTTCTTAGGGTGTAATTGATCATGATACCTCCTCTTTTATGACTGCCAGAAAGTTATCTGGGGCACCACCTCCTTCCAGACCTCATTGCCTGCTCTAGGTATCTTCTGAAATAGCTCACTTTATGTCGAAAACTATAATTGTAGCCTTCAGCTGGGATAAAGGGAGCTTGCTTAGTATTCAAAATTAGAGATTGGTAAACTCCTTTACCATTCATTTTCCTCATTCATCTTTTTTATGACCTTTCTGCTACTTTAGGTTTTACACTTATTCTGGAGTTCTGCTGAGAACACTTATTTTTTCATAGAAGCATTTTATAAATATTAGATTGTAATCCCACTATTCTAGTTGATTTTAGCCCTTATGCTTGATATCTTTCAGAAATTCTTCAGCATTCTGTTCATTTCAACTTTTTAAATTTTACTGTTGGCATAGAATTATCCTTATTATTGTTGGTTCTTCTGTAATCATTGATATTCTGATGTCGATCAAGGTAAACTGGTGTGCTCAGCTTTCTTAAATAGGAAGACTCTGCTTCAGAGCCAACCCTCTGTCTAGTTTGACTCACTGTTATTTAACCTGTCTTTGTCTAAAGGGAGAAAAGACCATTCATTCCCCCATGTGCTTTCATGTGTGTTTACTTAGGAAAAAAATATGTAAATTGCACTACAGATTCTGTGTTGGAGATCCTGTTTGTTTACCTGCTGCATTTCTTTTCAAGGGAACAATCTGTATATTATGAGCTAGCTCCCCCTTATTTAAGAATTAGGAAATTGATTGATCAGGCTATATTTGAATTTTTTTTTTTCAATTAGATGACTAAGTTTTCTCTGTAGCCAGTTAACAATACTGGTGTTTTTGTTTACTGTTTTGGTAGAGTTTTGTTTCAGTGAGAGTGGATTTTATTATTTTTCTTTCCTTAATGGTTAAGAAATAGCATTTTCTCAGGACAGAGAATAGTATTTATATAAGAAAAGGTGCATAAAGAATGACATCAGTATAGAAAACAGTGTATTTGAATCTGTTGTTCATAAATGATCATCAGTTAGTTGTCTATGACAGCTTTTTAAGCTTTTCGGGGGGAAAAAGACATGCGGAAAAGGATGGCTTTGTGGCACCTGAGTTCTTAACCTGGATCTACTTGCAATTGGTGTGTAAATTTGCATCTCAGTTTTTTTTCATATGTGAAAATGAGGGAGTTATGTTTGATGATCTTGCTGAAAATAAAAGTAAGTCTATTACTTTTATGAAGACATTTTGAATATTTTATTGCCTTAAAGTCACTGTGATGAACAGCTATTTTGACATACAAGGAGTAACTTAAGCTTTTTTAGTCTTCTGTAGGTTTGGAGTTTGGAAAGGATAAACTTTTCCTCCTATATTACAGGACATTATAGAAGAAAAAATTCTAAGCTATCTCTTAAAAGCAAAAAAAATTAGCAGTCTGTCCCCTAAAATATGTCCGAGTATTTTAAGATCTTACTACAGTAAGTGTTTAAACTCAAATATCTGTCATGGTAGAATTACCTAAGCATGCTGATGAGGAAGGGTGTAGTAAACACAAATGGAGAACATAATTTCTTTCGCCTTAATATTCAGATTGTAGGAATTTGGCCTCCTAATGTTCCCTGCACAAGCTGAAGAGTCGCATTAGAAACAACATACTATGAATGTTTTTAGGGAAAATTCTAAGATTTTGGTTCACATGGATACTTTTTAGAAATTCTCAGAGGTTTCTCTCTAAGGCAATGCTATTTTCAACTTTTTCTTCCAAAAATATTTTCATTAACATTTGCTAATTAATTCACTGGGGTTGTAGCATATCATATTTACATTTACACAAATTCAGCTATATAAGTATGTCAAATGAAAAAATAATTTAAATATCAGTAAGGGTTCTATTCATTATTATTCTGAAATAAACATATGCCCTTGAGTAATTGCTCTTGAAAGAAAGTACAATACTGCATGAGTTCAGGGCTTTTCAAAGAAAATTTGTCTACATGTACCTTCATCTTCCTCACTAACTGTAGTTCCCAGGTCTTAAATTTTGGGTCCCCTGTATGATATCCTCCTCCCACAAAAAATGATGTTTTTGTTGATTCAGGTCTTTGTTGCCTTTACATGTAAACACATTAGCTTTGATTCACAAAATTAACTCCTCCTTCTATTCAGCATGTTTCTAATCACATTCCATGGGCTCAGAGAAAGTAGACTATTATTGGCCAGTATAATATTTAAGATATAGTTATAAAGTGAGTCAGTGCCAGTAAATTGATGTAATGCATTTCAAAAGCAGAAAGGAATTTTAGATTGTTTGCTAACTGTGTTTCTTCTTTCAGTAGCCTGTATAATTCAGAAGTAAATATATTTTTTAGTCATGTGTTTTAAAGAGTCTGTTCCAGTATTCTTTTTATTCATTCTTTTATACTAATACAAAATTGATGCTTCTCATCATTTACAGGGGATATTCCATGATTAACAATCATAAAATACTGTAGTAATTTATAAATGTTTTCTGATAATTTCATGTTATAAACTTAGGATTTTTCTCATTGAACGTGTTTACTTATTTTGTGACTGTTAGCCAACCATGTTAAAAACAGCTCTGGGCATATTCATTAATACTAGGATTCTAATTGGTACAAATACAGTGGTCTGTTCAGTCAATAACAGACTATATTACAGTGGTCACATAAGATTATAATGTATCAAGAAAATTCACATCACATGGTGACATCCTTGCTGCCATGATGTCGAAGTGTAACACTTCATTCAGGTCTTTATGGTGATGCTTATATAGGGAAACCTACTGTTACAACTTATATAAAAGTATAGCATATACAATTATTACAGTACATACTACTTGATAATTAATGATTACGTTATTGACTTATCTATTTACTATGCAGTTCATTATTTCAGAGTGTACTCTTTCTACTGATTAAAAAAATTGCTATAAAATGGTATGTTGCATTACTCCTACAGAAGCCCATTTATCTGCTGTTTACTACTTCTCTTGATTGCATCATTTTCTCTTGTGCTTGATTTAATTCATATTTTCTTCCTCATGGCCCCTAAGCATGTAAAATCCACTGCTAATGCCAGTATCAGGCCACTTTGAATGACTGGCCTGGAAACAGCATTAAAAGTGGTAAAGGACATAAATGAAAAATCGGTTATGGTTATTGCTCGCTAGCCGAATATGTCCCATTCCACCATAGCTACCATCTTGAACAAGAACAAAGTGATGGAAGCTATTAAAGTATGTGCTTCGTTGGAGACAACAAGACTAACAAAAATTCATGAAGGACCCACATCAGACATGGAGAAACTTTAAAACCAGACTTAGAAAAGTACCCCTCCTAGCACCACGGCAGTGGAGGCCAAAGCAAAGTTTGTTTCAATGTTGAAAGAAAAGGCTGAACCCAACTCAGTGCTGAATTTACTGCTAGCTCTGGGTGGTTTAAACAACTCAAGAATTGTTATTCAGTATATAACATGAAAGTGAGTGTAAGTCTGTGAGTGCTGATGTAAAAACAGCTGAAGAGTTTTTGTAAACTCTGGATAGAAAATTACTTGCCAGAGCAAATATTCAATAAGATTGAAACATCCCTATCCTGGAAACAGATGCCTGAAAGGACTTTTATCCGTAAGGAGGCCAAGTCAATGCAAGGTTTCAAGGCTTTTAAGAACAGGATAACAGTATTGCCGGGTACCCGTGCTGCAGCCTGCAAATTCAAACCATCCACAGAATATTTATTATTTAGCTGAGGCACTTGGTTCTTTTTCTCAAACACCTAACCCACTAATTCCATTTTTGGTTTTTCTCTTTACCGTAGTAATAGGAAAAATAAGATATATATAAATAGATTGTATGTGAGTATATGTGTACTGATATATGTACATCTATGTATGAATAAATATGTCTAGTTTTTCCTGCTTTTTTTTAACTGACAAATACTATGAAGCAGTTTGTAGAGGATCCATTTTGGAAAATCTCTGTGCACATTCATACTAATAGTGATATTGCTTGCATGCAGTTTTCAGAATTTAACCAAATAAAAGTTGCAGGAATTGCTGAACTTTGAACTTTAAGATGATTTTTATAAAATATCCTAATCTAAAGTTTTAAAAAATGTCTTTTTTTTATGCTGCATATTTTAATTTTAAACAGTATTGTCTTCCAGTTACTAACAAGGAAGAAGTTAGCAGTCCTATCTTTTTGTATAATTAGTTTTGCATTGTCAAGATTTATGTTTACCTCCTGTTCTGTAACTATAAATTTTATAGTTGTTTAGTTTTAATATTTTATTTAATGGAATTTAAAGCTTGCCACCACACCACATTGTGTATGTGTGTGTGTGCATGCGCGTGCACGAGCGTAATCATAAAATTTGCTGGATGTCATGATTGAGTTCCCCCAACAAAGCCTTATTTTTCTCTATCTACTAATTCTATTCTACACTGAAGAGGCTGTTAACTTTACATGTGAATGAAATCTTTACTACGTATGATTCTTTACACTTTATCTCAGAATTTTGAACATACTGTCTTTTAACATTTAGTTTTTTACCTTGTAGGTATTTTTCTGCCTGGAGGCCTGATTTTTTCTTTATGTTGAAAATTAAACAACTGAATTATGATTGAGTTTTCTTTTCTCCTTATTTGATGTTTTGTGAGAACTTCTGGGCTTTTGAGAGTGGGATGGAAATTGGAAGCTGTACAGAACTTTTCTAGAATTTTCTAGCCTTATATTTCCTTGTAGTGTTAATATGTGCCTCTTTTGTAAGTTATTGCTATGACATTTTTAAAGAATTTTTTATTTTGGCAAAATGCATATAACAAAATTTACCATACACATAACATAAAATTTACAATTTAAATGTACGCTTTAGTGATGTTAAATACATTCACACTATTGTGCTGTCATCATCAGACATCCACCCATATCCAGAACACTTTTCATCTTGTAAAACTAAAATTCTACCCATTAAAAAATAATTCCTTATTCTACCCTGTCCCCCAACCCCTAGCTACCACGATTCTACTTTTTGTGTCTCAAGATTTTTTGCTGTTCTGAGTATTTCATATAAGTGGAATTATAAAGTATTGTCTTTTAGTGACTGTTTTAATTCACTTAGCCTGATGTCCTTAAGCTTTAACTCCTGTGGCGTATGTCAGAATCGCCTCCCTTTTTATGTTGAGTATTTCATTGTATGTATATACTATATTTTGATTGTCCATTCACATATTGGTGGACACTTGGGCTGCTTCCTCCATGTTTCATCAATTGTGAATATTGCTGCTGTGAACATGGGTGCACCGCTATTTCTTTGAGACCTAATTTCAGTTCTTTTCAGTATATAGCCAGAAGTCAAGCAACTGGATTATGTGGTGATTCCATTTTTAATTTTTTGAGGAACTGGCATCCTGTTTCTCATAGCTGCTTTGCCATTTTGTATTTCCACCAAAAATGTACAAGGATTTCACTGTCTCTATATCATACCTCACACTTATTTTCTGTTTTTTTAATAGTAGACACCCTAATGTATGGAGCGGTGTTTCATTGTAGTCTTGATTTGAGTCTCTCTAGTGATTACTTTGTGATATTGAGCATCTTTTCATATGTGTATTTGTATATTGTTTTTGAAGAAATGTCTCTAAATTCTTTGCCCATTTTTGAATTGGGTTGTTTGTTTTTATGTTACAGAGTTCTGGAAGTTCTGTATATATTACGGATTTTAATCCGTCATTAGATAAGTGATTTGCAAATATTTTCTCCCCTCCTGTGGGTTGCCTTTTTACGTTATTAATAGTGTCTTTTAATGCACAAATTTTAAAATTTTTTATTTTTTCTTTTTCCTATACCTTTAGTATCATATCCAGAAAATTTTTGCGTAATCAAATGTTGTGAATTGTTTGCCCTGTTTTCATCTAAGAAATTTATAGTTACAGGTTGTTCCTTTAGGTTTTTGATGCATTTTGAGTTGATTTTTTAAAAAATATCTAGTGTCAGGTAAGGGGCCAACTTCATTTCTTTGCATGTGGATATCCAGATTGCCTAGCATCATTTGTTGAAAAAACTGTCCTTGCCCTATTGAATGGTCTTGACACTCTCGTTATAATCAAATGACCATATATGCTGCGTGTGTGTCTATTTCTGAACTTTCTCTTCTGTTGGTTTATATGTCTGTCTGTAGTCCAGTACCAAGTTGTTTTGATTACTGTAGCTTTGTAATAAGTTTTCAAACCAGAAAGTATTAGTCCTCCAGCTTTGGTGTTTTTGTATTTTGTTCACTTGTTTTTAGTTTTGTTTTTAGAGAGAGGGGAAAGGAAGAAAGAGAGGGAGAGAAACATCACTGTGAGAAAGAAACATGGCTGCCTTATATATGGTGCCCCAACGGGGGACCAAACCTGCAACCGAGGCATGTGCCCTGACCAGTGGGAATGAACCAGCTACCTTTGTTTTTCAGGCCATGCCCAATGAACTGAGCCACTCTGGCAGGGCCAGCTTTGTTTTTTCCCAAGGTTCTTTTTGCTATTCAGAGTCCCTTAAGAGTCCCTATGAATTTTAGGATGTATTTTTCTACTTTTGCAAAAACATCATTTGGATTTTGATAGAGGTTACATTGAATCTGTAGATCATCTTGGGTAATATTGAGTTCTTAACAGTATTTTAAGTCTTTTAGTGTATGAAAACAGGATGTGTTTCCATTAATGTCTTTAGTTTCTTTTAGCAGTGCTTCGTAGTTTTCTTTTCTTTTTTTTTTTTTTTCTCTCTTGTCTTCCCTACAGCTTAGAGGGAGCAAAGAAAGAAGGGAGAGAGAAAGGGAGAGAAACAACAGTGTGACTAAGAAACATTGATGGTTGTCTCTCATGTGCCCTGAGCAGGGACTGGACCCATAGTCTTTTGGTTATGGGAGGATGCACCTGCCAACTGAGCCAAACTGGCCAGGGCTATAGTTTTCATCATATAAGTCAGTCAGTCACCTTCTTGGCTAAGTTAATGCCTAAGTATTTTATTCTACTTGAGTCTATTTTAAATTAATTTTTTTTTTAATTTCCCTTTCATGTTGTTTTGGAAATGCAGCTGAATTTTTTGTGTTGACTTTGTATCCTCCTACTTTGCTGAATTCATTTATTCTAATTTTTTGTGTGTGTGCAGTCTTTAAGGTCTTCTACATACAACATTATATCATCTGCAAACAGACAGTTTTACTTCTCTCGTTCCAATCTGTGTACCTTTAATTCTTTTTCTTGCTTGATTGCTCAGACTAGAACCTCCAATACTGTGTTGGATAGATGGTGGTGCAAGAGGTCATCCTTGCCTTGTTTATGATCACGGAGGGAAAGCTTTCAATTTTTCACCATCATGTTCACTGCAGGTTTTTCATTTGCAGGTTTTATTATGTTGAGGTAGTTTTTCTGTCACTAGTTTGTTTATTGTGTGTGTTTTTTTAATATGAATTTTTTTAATGCTTTTTTTTCATCAGTGAAGATAATTTTGGGGTTTTTTTTTTTTGCCCTTCATTTTGTTAATGTGCTGGATTACTTTGATCAATTTTTGTATGTTCAGCTATCCTTGTATTCTAGGAATAAATCCACCTTGATCGTGGGGTATTCTCTTTTTAATATGCTGCTGAATGTTCTCAAGAGTTTTCACAACCATGTTCACATGAAATATTGGTCTGTAGTTTTGTTGTCATTTATTTGGCTTTAGTATTAGATAATGTTGACCTCAAGAATGAGTTAAGATGTGTTCTCTTCAATTTTTGGAGATGTTTGGAAAGAATTGGTGTTATTTCTTTAAATATTTGGGAGTATTTACCAATGAAACTATCAGGTCCAGGGCTTTTCTTTGTCAGGAGATTTTTTATATTTGATTCAATTTCCTTACTAGTTATAGGTCTATTATTTTTTCTACTGTCTTGTCATGTAGTCCTGGTCGTTTCTACATACTCATTTTATCTAGGTTATCTAATTTGGAAGCATACAGGTTATAGTATTCTTTTATAACTGTCCTGTGGTTCTTTTTTTTTACTTTTCCTTTTTTTTAAATTTTCTTTATTTTTAGAGAGAGGGAAATGAAGAGAGAAAGAGAGAGAGAAACATCAATTGGCTGCCTCTCACGCCCCCAGCCAGGCACCTGGTCCGCAACCCAGGCATATGCCCTTACTGGGAATTGAACTAGCAGCCTTTAAGTTCTCAGGCTGGCACTCAATCCACTGAGCCACACCAGCCAGGGCCCTTTAGTTATTTCTGTAGAATTAGTAGTAATGGTCTCACTATCACTTCTGGTTTTATTATTTTGAATTTCCCCTTTTTTTTTTATTTTTTTAGTGCATTTAGCTATAGATTTATCATTTTGTTTATCTTTTCAACAATCCAACTTTTGGTTTATTGATCCTATTGTTTTTCTTTTCTCTCTTTGTTTATATCTGCTTTGAAATTTATATTTACCACTGCTAGTTTTTGCTTTAGTTTGTTCATTTTCTTGTTCCTTAATAAAATTAGGTTTTTTAAAATATTCTTTTGTTTCTAAGAGTTGATACCTCTAAGTTTCTCCTTTATTAGCACTATATAAGATGCATGCCATGAACATTGTTTTTTCATTAATTTCTAAATAAGTATTTTCTAATTTCTTATTTGAATTCTTCTTTGGTGTATTGGTTTTTAAAGAATGTGTTGTTTAATTTTCACAAATTTGTGAATTAGCTGTTTTCCTTCTCTTATTTTTGACTTTACCCCATTGTTACAGAGATACTTTGTATATTTATCTTTTAAAACCTATTAAGATGTAATTTGTGTTCTAATTATGGTATGTCAATCAAAAATAAGATATAGGTTATAATAAAGAATTAGAAACGTTTATTTGATAGAGGATTACAATTCCAGAGGCACAGATTCAGATAGCTGTCTAAAATGCACTCCTAGGAAGACAAAGAAAGCCAGAATTTATAAAGGCAAAAACCACTACTTGTAAAAAGAAACTTGTCCTACTAGCAGTCTGACGTGATGACTAGTTCAAGAAGGATTGATAAGTGTTATATGGTAAGCCTGAGGTAAGCACTGGCATGCAAATTCCAGTATGGGCTTCTATAGCAATCATAAAAGTCCAAAAGTTCAAACCTCATCTAGGTGTGTATTTGCCTTTCTTCTCTAATGGCCTCCTGACTCCAATTTAGGGCCCCTTAACATTGTTGATTACATTTTCAGATGATTCTGTTTTCAGGTATATCCTGGGAAATGACCTATGTGCGCTTGAGAATGAGTATTATGTTGCTGAGCATAGTGCTCTGAATTTGTGTTATATCTAGTTGCTTTATTGTGTTCTTCAAGTCCTCTATTTTCTTACCTTCTATGTTGTCATTCTTTCCATTATTGAGTATCAAGAATGGGGAATTGAAATATCCAACTATTGCTGTTATTGTAGAACTGTCTGGTTTCCCATTTAATCCTGTCAATTTTCTCTTTATATACTTTGATAGTCTGTTATTTAAGTGTCTAGATGTTCATAATTACATCTTCTTGCTTTGTCGTGTGTGTGTGTGTATGTATGTATTTTTTTTCCATTTGTATAGCTTTCTTTTTTTTTTAAATCTTCACCCAAGGATATATTTTTATTGATTTTAGAGAGAAAAGGAGAAAGAAAAACATTGACCAGCTGCATCCCACACACACCCTGACTGGAGATTGAACCTGTATGTAACCTAGGTATGTGCCCTGACTGGGGACTGAAGCCACAACCCTTTGGTGTAGAGAAGACACTCCAGCAAACTGAGCCACCCAGCCAGAGCTCTTGTATCTTTTTTTGAGTTAAAGTATATTTTTTCTGATATTACTATAGCTACCTTTGTAGTCTTTTATGTATTATTTACATGGAATATCTTTTTCCATCCTTTCACTTTCAAAATATTTATGTCTTTGGATATAAAGTGAGTTTCTTGTAGACAACATGTATTTGCATCATGTTTTTTATCAATTCTACCAATCTTTCTTTTGATTGTAGGATTTAATCCATTTATATTTAAGTTACTGATAAACAAGGAATTACTTGTCATACTATTTGTTTTCTATGCCTTATGTAGCATTTTTGATCCTTCATTTTATGCGCTACTGTATACTTTTGTTCTTAGTCGATTATTTTTCTAGGCAAGCATTTAATTACTTTCTCATTAACTTTCAAATATGTATATATTTATAGATATTTTATTTGCAGATATCACAGGGATTACATGTACCATTCTAAAATTATAGCACACTAGTTTGAATTTTTACCTGCTTATGTTACTTCAATATCATACAAAGTCTCTGCTCTTTTGTTAGTCTGTCCCCACCCCTTTCAGTTGTTGACATCGAAAAATTGCATCTTAATACATTGTGTGGCACCAAATATGAACTAATATGTATTTTTTAAATTTATTAGTCTCTTAAATTATGTAGAAAAGAAAATGTGGAATCAAAAACCAAAATTACAATAATACTAGCTTTTGACCTTGCTCATGTATTTACCTTTTTTTAAGATCTGTGTCTCTTCATATGGCTTTGAGTTACTGACTACTATCTTTTTAGTTCACCTGCAGGACTCCCTTAAGCATATCTCATATGGCGGGTCTGGTGGTAATAAATCCCTTCTGCTTTTGATAATTTGGGAGTGTCTGTAATATCTTCCTTGCTCCTGAAGGACAGTTTTGCTGGACAGACACTCCTTGGTTGAGAGATTTCTCTTTTCTTGTGGCACTTGAAAAATATTTGTCCACTTATTTCTTGCTTATAAAGTTTTTGATAAAGACTCTGATGATAGACTTATGGAGGATCCCTAATATGTTTAGAGTTGTTTCTTTCCTTTATCTTCCAAGTTTCTTTGTCTTTTGAAAGTTTGATTATATATCTCTGTGTAGGTCTCTTTGAGTTCATCTTGTAGTTCATTAAGCTTCTTGGATGTTCATATTTATGGCTTACATCAAATTTGGGAAGCTTTCAGCTATTTCTTCAAATGTTTTATCTGCCTATTTCTTTTTCTCCTCTTTTTCTGGGACTCCAACAATGCATATATATTGATCTATTTTATGGTATCACACAGTTTTCTAGGCTCTGTTCACTTTTCTTGATTTTTCTTTCTGTTCCTCAGGCTTTATAATTTCCATTGTCCTGTCTTCATGTTGCCTGATTCTTTTGCCTACTGAAATCTGTCTTTTAATTCCTCTAGTAAATTTTTTACTTCAGTAATTGTACTTTTCAGATCCAAAATTACTTTTTTGTTTCTTACATTTATTTTCAATTTCTTTAATGATATATTTATTTTGTTCATATTTTTACTTTTTGCACATCTTCCATTAATTCCTTGAGCATCTTTAACACAGCTGATTTAGTCTTAGTCTAGTAGATCTGCCATTTGGTATTTTTAAAGCACAGTTTCTGTTTATCTGTTTCCTTTGAATGAGTTTAACATTCCTGTTCTTTGTATGATTTGATATTTTTATTTGAATCCTGGACATTTGAATCTAATAATTAGGTCTCTCTGGAAAGCAGGTTTCCCTGTTCTGCAGAGTTTGCTGTTTCTTTTTTATTTTACAAACTTCTAATATAGTCTAGAATTCCAAAATAATTACATTGTAAAGATTTTGCCATTGAAATTACTTCTGAGGAATAGAGACAGATTTTTGGAGTTCTTATTCTGCCATTTTCCCATGTCCATCTAGGACACTGGATTTTTAAGTATTTGTTTGTTTTATTAGATACCGTAAGGACAGAAATTCACTTTAATTTTGCTCTATGATCCTTATTCATATGACTTCTTAATGGCTTTGCAAAATTTCTGTGATATGAGAACAAAGAACAAAGTAGGAGGGATCACAATATCTGATATCAAACTATACTACCAAGCCACTGTAATCAAAACAGTCTGGTATTGGCATAAGAACAGCCACATAGATCAATGGAACCAAATAGAGAGCCCAGAAATAAACCCATGTTTCTGTGTTCAATTAATACTTGACAAAGAGGACAGGAGCATAAAATGGAGTAAAAATAGCCTCTTCACCAAATGGTGTTGGGAGAACTGGAATATTGCTTGCAAAAAAATGAAACTAGACCACCACCTTACACCATACACCAGAATAAATTCAAAATGGGTAAAAAACTTAAACATAAGCCATGACACCATAAAAGTCCTAGAGGAAAACATAGGCAGTAAAATTTTAGATATCTCCCACAGCAAAATTTTCACCGATAATATCACCTAGGGCAAGGTAAACAAAGGAAAGAATAAACAAGTGGGACTATATCAAATTAAAAAGCTTTTGCATGGCTAAAGAAAACACTAAAATGAAAAGGGAACGAACTGTATGTAAAACATTTTTGCCAACCATATCTCAGACAAAGGTTTGATCCCCAAAATATACAAAGAACTCCTACAACTCAACACCAGGAAGACAAACAATCCCATTAAAAAATGGGCAGAGGACCTGAACAGAAACTTCTCCAAGGAGGACATACAGAGGACCATAGTCAAATGAAAGGATGCTCAACATCACTAGCCATCATAGAGATTCGGATTAAAACCACAATATGATAGCAGCTCACACCAGTCAAACTAGCCATCATTAACCATTCAACAAACAACAAGTGCTGGAGATGATGTGAAGAAAAGGGAACCCTTTTGCACTGTTGGTGGGAATGCAGACTGGTGTAGCCACTGTGGAAAACAGAATGGAATTTGCTCAAAAAACTAAAAATGGAACTGCCTTTTGACCCAGAGATTCCATTGCTGGTAACATACCCTAAGAATCCTGAAACACCAATTCAAAAGAACCTGTGCACCCCTGTGTTCATGGTAGTGTTATTTATAATAGTCAAGTGCTGGAAACAGCCTAAATGCCCATCAGTAAATGAGTGGATCAAAAAACGATGGTACATTTACACAATGGAATACTACACAGCAGAAAGCAAAAAGGATCCTAACTTTTGTGACAGCGTGGATGGAACTGAAGAGTATTATGCTAAGTGAAAAAAGCCAGGTGGTGAAAGACAAATTGATATGGTCTCACCTATAATAGGAAGCTAATGAACAAAACATACAAGCAAGCAAAATAGAACCAGAGGCATGGAAACAAGGAACAGACTGACAGCTATCGGCAGGGAGGGAAGTGGGATAAGAGAGGAAAGAAGGGGAAGGGTCTAGGCAAGGAACTGATATAAATAACCCATAGACATGAACAACAGGGTGAGTATTGACTGTGGGAGTTGGGGCTGGCTGGGACAGGGAAGAGCAATGTGGGAAAATTGGGGCAAGTGTAATAGAAAAATAATAAAAAAAATTTTGTGATAAACATGTATTACTTTCTGTTGAGGAAAAAACATGTCAAAAATATTATTGAATATAAAAAATATAAATTGTACCAATATATATTTGAAAAAGAAGTAGATCATCAGTCTTGAACATCTGGGATACTAATAGTTTTCTTTCAGAAGGCATCCATATGTTCTTTTTATTCCCTGAACAAAAGCCCAGTGATAATTTAGATGGTTTCTATGATGTTTACAGGTGTTTTTCCATGCCATTTGCAACTAACTGAACACTGCGTGAGTCATGTAACTATCTAGTAGCTGCTGCTTGTAAGTTATGTGATATTGGGAAACTTATTTAAAATCTCTCTGCTTAATTTCCACTCTTACAAAAGTTGTCTAAGGTCCCTTTTCCTAAAACTGTGAATTTATCCTTTGTTTTCTACTCATACAATCTTTTCTGATTTTATTTTAGTTTTTTCCTTTTTTATAAATTAATTAATTTATTTTTTCAACTACATTTGTCTCTGCCTACCCCCCACCACTTTTTCTTGCCTCCTCTCTCCCTCCCTCCCTCCACTCTTCCCCTTTGGTTTTGTCCATGAGTCCTTGCTATATGTTCCTTGACTTTCCCCTTCCCTTCCTTTTCCCCTGTCCCCCCTCCCTCCTTCCCTCTTCTCTCTGTTGGTTTCTTTTCCTTTCAGTGTTGCTGGTCTTATTTTCCTTGCATCTTTGTATTGTTGGTTAGGTTCCACTTATAGGTGAGATCATATGATATTGGTCTTTCGCCCCCAGGATTATTTCGCTTAGCAAAATGCTCTTGAGTTCCATCCATGCTTTCGTGAAGTTTAGTAGTTCTTTTTTCTTTCTGCTGCGTAGTATTCCATTGTGTAAATGTACCATTGTTTTTTGATCCAGTCATCTACTGATGGGCATTTAGGTTGCTTCCAGCACTTGGCTATTCTCAATTGTGCTGCTATGAACATTGGGGTGCATAGGTCCTTTTGAATCAGCGTTTTGGTATTCTTAGGGTATAGTCCCAGAAGGGGAATCACTGGATCAAAAGGTAGTTCCATTTTCGGCTTTTTGAGGAAATTCCACACTGCTTTCCACCGTAGCTACACCAGTCTGCATTCCCACCAACAGTGTACTAGTGTTCCCTTTTCTCCACAGCCTCGCCAGCACCTGTTTGTGGATCTGTTTATGATGGCCATTCTGACCAGTGTGAGGTGGTACCTCATTGTGGTTTTGATCTGCATTTCTCTGATGGCTAGTGATGACGAGCATCTTTTCAAATGCCTCTGTGCCCTCTGTAGCTCCTCCTTGGAAAAGCGTCTGCCCAGGTCTTTTGTCCATTTTTTGATTGGATCGTTTGTCTTCTTGGAGTGGACTCGAGCGAGTTATTTATATATCTTGGAGACCAAACCTCTATCTGATATATCATTAGCGAATATATTTTCCCATATGATTGGCTCTCTTTTCATTTTGCTGATGTTTTCTTTTGCCGTGCAGAAGCTTCTTATTTTGATGAGGTCCCAGTCGTTTATTCTTTCCTTTATGTCCCTTGCTTTAGGAGACATATCAGTGAAAAAATTGCTGTGTGGGATATCTGAGAGTTTCCTGCCAATGCTCTCCTCTAGGACTTTGATGGTGTTGCGACTTATATTTAAGTCTTTTCTCCATCTTGAGTTTGTTTTTGTGTATGGTGTCAGCTGATGATCCAATTTCAATTGTTTGCATGTAGCCGTCCAGCTCTCCCAAGACCATTTGTTTAAGAGGCTATTATTGCTCCATTTTATGCTTCTGCCCCCTTTGTCATATATTAGATGCCCACAGAGACCTGGGCTTATTTCTGGGCTTTCTATTCTGTTCCACTGGTCTATGGATCTGTTCTTGTGACAGTACCAGATTGTTTTGAGTATAGTGGCTTTGTAGTAGAGTTTGATGTCCGGTATTGTGATTCCTCCTACTTCGTTTTTCTTTCTCAAAATTGCTGCAGCTATTCAGGGTAGTTTATGGTCCCATATAAATTTTTGAAATATCTGTTCTATTTCTGTGAAATATGTCATTGGTATCTTAATAGGGATTGCGTTGAATCTATAAATTGTTTTGGGTAGTATGGACATTTTGATGATACTAATTCTTCCAACCCATGAGCACGGTATATGCTTCCATTTATTTGTGTCTTCCTTCATTTCTTTCTTCAGTGTTGTATAGTTTTCTGGGTACAGGTCTTTTCCCTCCTTGGTTAAATTTTATTCCTAGGTACTTTATTTTTCTTCTTGCTATATCGAATGGTATTTTTCTTCTGATTTCTTCTTCTTCTACTTCATTGCTGGTGTACAAAAATGCCTTTGATTTCTGAATATGACTTTGTATCCCGCTGTTTTGCCAAATTCACTTATTAGGTTGAGGAGTTTCTTGGTGGAGTCTACAGGGTTCTCTGTGTACACTATCATGTCATCTGCAAACAATGATAGCTTTACTTCCTCCTTTCCCATTTGGATGCCTTTTCTCTCTTTGTCTTGTCTGACCGCTGTGGCTAGGACTTCCAATACGATGTTGAAAAGAAGCGGTGAAAGCGGCCATCCTTGTGGTCGTCCCGATCTTAGTGGGAAAGCTTTCAGTTTTTGCCCGTTGAGTATGATGTTGGCAGTAGGTTTTTCATATATGGCCTTTATAACGTCGAGGAATGCCCCATTTATTCCCATTTTGCTGAGTGTTTGGATCATAAATGGGTGCTGTACCTGATCGAATGCTTTTTCTGCATCTATCGAGATGATCATGTGGTTTTTGTCTTTCCTCTTGTTTATGTGATGTATTACGTTTATTGATCTGCGTATATTGAACCATCCCTGCATCCCTGGGATGAAACCCACCTGATCGTGGTGGATAATCTTTTAAATATATTGCTGGATGCGGTTTGCCAATATTTTGTTGAGGATTTTAGCATCTATGTTCATCAGCGAAACTGGCCTGTAGTTTTCTTTCTTTGTAGGGCCTTTATCTGGTTTTGGTATTAGGGTGATGCTGGCTTCATGAAAAGAGGCCTCATGGAGTCTTCCCTCCTCTTGGGTTTTTTGGAATAGTCTGCGAAGGACAGGGTTAGCTCTTCCTGAAATGTTTTGTAAAATTCTCCTGTGAAACCATCCGGCCCTGGGCTTTTGTGTGCCGGGAGTTTCTTGATGACTGCTTCAATTTCCCCAGCTGTTATCGGTCTGTTCAAGCTTTCTGTTTCTTCCTCCTTCAGTGTTAAGAGATTATACTTTTCTAAAAATTTGTCCATTTCATCAAGGTTTTCAAACTTTTTGGCATATAATTGTTCATAGTAGTTTCTGACAATCCTTTGTTTTTCTGTGGTATCAGTTGTTATTTCTCCTCTTTCGTTTCTGATATTATTAATTTGGGTCCTCTCCCTTTTTTCTTGATGAGTCTGCTTAAAGGCTTGTCGATTTTAGTTATCTTTTCAAAGAACCAGCTTCTGGATTGGTTGATCCTTTGAATTGTCCTTTTCCTCTCTATGTCATTCAGTTCTGCTCCGTTCGGCCTAGGATCCACTATTTCTGCGGATTGTCCTGCACACGCGAGGCGCGCGGGTCCATTTACACCTGCCCTCGCCGATCTGCACACTCCCTCGCAGGCCCCATCGGTGCCTACCTGTGTGAGTCCTCGACAGCGCATGCGAGACCTAGCCAGCCTACGCATGTCTCCACGCGCGCGCATACACACACACGCGCGCGCGCGCCCTAGCTATCCCACGCATGTTCTCTCTCTCTCTCTCTCTCTCTCTCTCTCTCTCTCTCTCTCTCTCTCACTCACTCTCACTTGCGAAACCTCGCCAGCCACTCGGCACAAGTGTGCGCACCTGCACTGGGTGTTTTTTCTGATTTTATATTCAGATGTCTTATACCAGTCCGAGTTTCAGCTTCTTGAGGAGAGAGACCAACTTTTACATTTCATGTTTCCCATAGTGCTTGTCACAGAGCCTTGTAATATACGCTTTCAAAATACTTTTAGATTGTGTTGGTTTAGAATCTTTGGCATCAACTTGGAGCTACTTGGTTTTTTTACTAACTATAATACAGGCAGGCATTTATGCAGAATATTTAATCGTTTTTGTATTGTATTTATTTTTTGTCAGTTGTGTCATTTTCAGTAACAATTTGTGTTTCAATGTAGCCAAATTGTTTCTTTGAGCAGTATTTGAAACTGAAGCCATAAACTTATTTATCTGTATGTCACCAATATGTATATATAAACTCACACACCTGCACGTTGATATGGAAAAATATGCCAAATATTAATTTGTAGCATCTTAATAATTTATTGCACTCGAGGAGCTTATTATGAAGTGTTATCACCATATAACAATAAGAATTTATTTTAGACAGTAGTATTCAAAATTAGGTTTAGTTTTGTCGTTATACAGATGTTGTATGCTGTTTCCAGTCAGCAAGCTGAGAGCTAAATTTTGTCAATAGACTAGATTCTTTAAAAAAAAAAATAGTCCGACTTGAGGGACTTCCCAGGAGTCTATCCCCACTGCTTTTTCCTTCATGGTTTAGTGTGCTGCTATTGTGAAAGATAGTATCTGAACTAGCCTAAGATGTAGACATTAAGGTTACTGTGCATACTGACTAGGTTTTCTATCATCCCAAGATTGGGAAAATGCTTGACTTCTGCCTGTATATTGAGCTATATGTGGAAATGTTACTAGAGTCACTTCTTTGCTAAAACTTATGTTTTAGAAGTTAAGAGACTTCTCTGTATAATTATTTTTATTGTTGTCCAAACAGAGTTAATTTTAAATATGCTATGTAGAGACAGTGAAGAAGAGAAAGGCTTCGAAGCAAGTGAGGCTTTGGAGCTGAAGAAGGCACTGTGAGAAAGAAGAGCTATAACTGTTCATGGAATATCAGGAAGAGTAATGGATGTGCTTCGTAATTCTCAGTAACTTGTCAACATGTAGTTTTGAAAGGCATAGGAATGGGAAATTATCGGGATAAATAAGCCACCTTAGTTGATAAGTAGCTTGTGCAAATATACACAATTGAGTCTTAAACTTACTCATTTATTCATCCTGTTTCGGTTAACGTGTTTTTAAAACTCTAAAATTCCA
This sequence comes from Pteronotus mesoamericanus, assembly GCF_021234165.1. Lineage (NCBI taxonomy): Eukaryota > Metazoa > Chordata > Mammalia > Chiroptera > Mormoopidae > Pteronotus > Pteronotus mesoamericanus. The sequence continues at coordinate 12,302,656 of NW_026555325.1, read as the reverse complement.
AATGTAGTTATCGTAAGTAGTGGTCAGTGAATATATTTCAGTATCTCTCTCACCTTTTAACATTTCTTCAATTATAAAGGTGTAAATTCTAGGGATCTTAATGTTATAGGAAATGAAGAGAGGCTATCCTGAACAGGTGACATATTTTTGTAATTCCTGTCATTTCTGTCCTTTATCAGTGCAAGAAGAAATTTTAAATGGCCAGTACCTTTTTGATTTATAATATTGAAGTACTCTGGAATTGTTGCAGTGAGAATTTTCATTACCATATATATGTATCCACTTTTATATATGTGTCAGAACTGAAAAGAATGACCTAAGACCGTAAAAAAGTCAGAGCTACATTGCCACTCACTTATTTGAGGCGATAATGTAGAGCAGTGGCTCCTAGATCTGGTGGTACAAGAGAGTCAGTTAGGAGGCATTCTCTGGATTCCCAGATTTATGACTGAGACCCAGAAATCATGTTTTAAAAGAGTTTTTGCCAGGTGATTATGATATTTGGGAAACTGATGTAAATAATTGATTCTTCATGTACGTTTCTAGTTATATTTTATTGTTACCCTTTGTCCAAAATTTATTAGTGTAAGTTTTCCTTTCCCTTTTAAAAATAGAAAGTGATAATTTGTAAATTTGTATTCTTGTTGTATGGAGAACAATGCTTCATTAAACATACCACATTAAAGGTACCTTGCTATGTGCACTGAGATTTAAGGAATTATAAATAGTGAAATCCCGTCATAGATGAATTGGCTATAAACTAACTGCCCTCCAGTTTGACTCTGCTATTCTCCATGGGCCCTAAGAATGTTACAGTGTAATCAGATGAGAAGAATTATTAGAATTCAGAGAAATTTTAAAGTTGCTTGCCCTGGCCAGGTGGCTCAGTTGGTTGGAGTGTTGCCTCGTACACCAAGAGGTTGTGCTTTCGAACCCCAGTCAGGGCATATACCTAGGTTGAGGGTTCAGTCTCGGGTGGTAACACATGCATAATTTTTAAAAAATATTTTATTTTTTTCCACTGAGCCACACCAGTCAGGGCTCAGATTTTATTTTTTTAGGTACTAATTTTTTATTTTGTTTAATTTCTTTACTATAAGCATTTTAATTTTTTCCCAAGAAATATTAATGAATCAAAAACTATTATGAAAACATTGTCTTCTATGTTCAAATGTATTTATCAAAACAAATTTAAAAATTCATTGCAGGAAAGAAAGCGTTTTCCAAAAAAAAATTTTCCATATGGGATGACCTATTAAATCAGAAACTCTCAGGATGGGCCCAGCAATTATAATCACTTCCATGTATTGAAATATAAAACATCCAGGCAAATATTTGATTCTGTATATTTATTCTTTTATTTAAAGAGTTTAATGGATATCCAGGCAATTAAAAAAAAAAGATCTTCCAAGTAGATTCAAGAGCTGTATACTTTTTAGAATAGCCTCAGAGGCTCTCTGAATTATGATGATAGGACAAAAACCTTCTATTATTTTTGGGTTAGCCAAAAAGTTCGTTTAGTTTTTTCCATAAAGTGGCTCTAGTAGTGCTTAGTTGTCTTTAACTTAATTTGAAATAATTTTGTTAGATTGTATTGTGACAGCTGTCATATCAGCGTGCATTTCAAAAAAAAGCTTAACCACAATTGGTGAATTTTTCTACAGCCATTATAATATTGAATAATGAAGAAAGTAGGCAACATTTTTGGCATATTATGTTTTGTTATTTCAAGAAAGATAACACAGAAAAAGATTGGTGTAGTGTATGGAGAAGGTGCTGTGACTGATTAAAAATGTCAAAAGTGGTTTGCGAAGTTCCATGCTAGAGACTTCTTGCTGGACAGTGCTCCATGGTCCAGTAGGCCAGTTGAATTTGATAGAAATCCAGTGGAGACGCTGAGAACCATCAACGATATACCCCACAGGAGATAGCCGACAAATGCAAAATATCCAAATCAATAAAGTTGGTGAAAATAAAAAGTATGTCTTTCATTTTACAGAAAAAACCATGGGGACTTTTTGGCAACCCACTACTTTTCCCAGTAATGGGTAAAGAGAAGCTCTTCTGACATATTTTTCCCCCTTGTGGCTGATGATCTCTGGTCTCTTTTTCTGTCTAATAATAGGAAGGCTTCTAGGGCTTCAAAGCTTATTTGTGTATTTGCCAAAAGAAAGGGTCTTTGCCTTCTGATGTTTGTCCTGTGCCAAGTTTTCCTGTTTTCCCCTTATGAACCATTGACATTTTATACCTTGGTAAAGCTTAGCTTGATTTGAAGAGACATGGTCCATACTCATGAATTTCTTTATTTTCTATGGCCTCTTCCCAGTGTTATTAGCTTTAGTGTGGAATGCACAATAATTAAGTCAGTTTTCTCAGTAGCTCACAAAGTGTAGTTTTGTGACTGGCAGCAGGAGCATCATCTGGGAACTTACTAGAAATGTAAATTCTTAAGCTCTATCCCAGACCTATTAAATCAGAAACTCTCAGGATGGGCCCAGCAATTATAATCACTTCCATGTATTGAATGGCTTCTTGGCATTAGTGATTTGGGATCCATGTAACTCTATACAGTTTGATGTACCCATATTTTTTTTTATATTATTACTATTTAAAAATGTAATTGCACAACTAAAAAATGGGCAAAGGACCTGAACAGACACTTCTCCAAGGAGGACATACGGAGGGACAATAGGCACATGAAAAAATGCTGAAGATCACTTGCCATTAGAGAGATAGAAATTAAAACCACAATGAGATACCACTTCACACTGATCAGAATGGTTAATCGTTAATACATCAACTAACAAGTGCTGGCGAAATTGTGGAGAACAGGGGACCCTAGTACACTGTTGGTGGGAATGAAGACTGGTGCAGCCACTATGGAAAACTATGGAATTTCCTCAAAAAACTAAAAATGAAACTGCTTTTGACCCAGTGATTCCACTGCTGCGAATATATCCTAAGAATTCTGAAATACCAATTCAAAAGAACTTACAAATCTATGTTTGTAGCAGTGTTACCTACAATAGCCAAGTGTTGGAAACAGCTTAAGTGCCCATCAGTAAATGAGTGGGTTAAAAAACAGTGACACATTTACATAATGGAATTGTGTAAAAAGCAGAAAAAAGAAGGAATTCCTACATTTTGTGACAGCATGGATGGAATTGGAGACTTATGCTAAGCCAGTCAGGGAAAGACAAACATCATATGATCTTACTTATAACTAGAATCTAATGAACAAAATAAACTAACAAGCAAAATAGAACCAGAGACATAGAAATATGAAATATACTGATAGCTGTAAGAGAGGAGGAGGGAGGAGGGTAATGGTGGAAAGAAGGGGAAAGGATTAGTCAAAGAACATGTGTATGAATGACCCATGAACTTAGACAGCAGAGTAGGGATTGACTCAGGGGAGTGAGAGGAGGGCTGAGTGGAGGGGGACAAAGGGGGAAAATTTTGGGACAACTGTAATAGAATAAACTAGAAAAACTCTTGTATTGAGGAAACTCAGTGGATGTATACCATTAAAGTGCGCTCTCATAGCTTTGCAGGGAAGCTAAGTTGCAGTTGATATTCATTGTACTATCAAGGAAGTACTGTCGAATTGTTTAGAACTTGAGTCTGATTCTGTGCTTCTACCCTCCCCCCCAATCTCAAAATGTTTTTCCTTTTGCTTCTTCTCCATTGTAATATGATCATTTATAAGTTGTAGTCTGTATCACAGTGCTTGGCATTTGAAAGTATGGCATATCAGGTAAAACATTTAATTTAATCCCAATAACCCTATGAATTATATAATACTTTTGTCTCAAATTTTACTGAGGAGAAAACAAGGGTTTAGGAATGTCAGTTTTCAAAGGTCACACCACAGTACCAAGAACTCAAGTCTAGGCCCAGCTGAGGACAAAGCTCTTTAAGACTTGATAATATTACCATCAGTCTTACTTTTCTAGTTCTGTTTTTTGTATTCTGAATTTATATTTATATTAAATTTGATATATAAGTTGGCTTTTTCTGGACATCTTGCTTACAATTCTGATTTGAATACTATTCTCAAGTAGTCCTCTTTTTCATCACTTGTGACTTTCTAAGAAAGAATTTAAATTTCTAGAAAAATTCTGGTGTCTTCGTCTTTACTTTCCTTGACTTTTTCTGGTTTAATTTCAAAAGTATTCAAAACCTTTGAACCGTGTGTTTTTCGTATATTTAGTCATAAATTTAAAATGTGTTGCCGGGCCTGTCAGACACACTAAAAACTGGCATCCAGTAATCACAACTTTGGAATGAGTAGGGAGAATAATCCAAAATGCTGCAAAATTATAAGCTGAGAAATGGAGGATTTTGGGAGTATTTATGTGTAAGTAAGTAAAAACATAGATTTCTCTTAATCATCCCAGTCTTAATTGAAGGCAATATGAGTAAAATACAGTATATAGTAGCTTAATTCCAGAATGGAGAATCTATTTATGAATCTTTTTTAAATGCTACTAGTGAGCTATCAATCTAGGATTATAAAAAAATAGAAATGATGTTCTTTTAGTAAAGATAATTGTGACTTTACCCTATTTGAATCACCAGACTTGTAGCTATATAAGGTTTACAGCATGATTTAAAAATTATTCATAAAAAATTTTGTGTAATTTTGTTAATCTTGTGATTTCTCAAATAAATTTCTTAAGCAAATTACCTATATTTTAACCATTTTGAAATTCTGTTGCTCTGACACAAACGTGATCATATTACACTGTATGTATTGTACTCGAATTATAAAATAAATTACACTGTTACTCCTGTCACTGTACTTTTATACCTTTTTTTTTTTCTTTTAGGGTTATGGCATGTAATTATTTGAAAATTTAAACTTTAGCTAAGCAGGTGATTTAACCCAGCCTACCTCTAGGTTACCTCTAGGTTACCTCTAGCTGTCAAAAAAGCCATGCTCCACTGTCTAGCATTTACTCAGTTATCAAATATTGTTTTGAAAACTATCTGTATGCCAACATTCACTAGTTGGCTTGAATGCAATGACGGCATAATTTTTTTTCAGATCCTGTGGTCCAGTGGAGCAAACAGATAGGTAAACACAGAGTTAGTTATGTTACTGTGTGCTAGTTAAGTTCTGTGAAAGAAAGGAAGATTGCATATATCCTCAAAGTACTTTAGGACACATAAACCTAAGACTTTTGCCAGAGTATAGGAGTGTTTAGGGGTGTCACCGAACATATTCCAGAGGAAATAATGTTTCATCTTAAAATCTGAGGTTGGAAGGAAGTACAGGGAATGTCGATTGTTCCAGGCAGAGTATTAAGAGGAGGAACTAGTGTGTTAGTTAGGGGAAGTAGTCATTCCTTTTAAATGTTAGGGAATTTGGAGTTTAGACTTTTGGGGGTTGGAAAAGGGTGTTACATGAAAATGGTATCACAAATGAGGTAAGACTTGGAGACCAATAAAGATGATGTCATAGATTTCCAGTCAAGAAATAATCTAAAGTGAGGTAGAAGCAGCTAGTGGCAGAAGTGGTTTGGGTTCAAGTTTTTAAAGCAGTAAGATAGATGTTGTTACTTGAAATGCTGAGATTGATTATTAGGTTTATTTACTCTAGCAGAACATAATTTAGAGAGAAGGATCTATTGGAAATTGATACTATAGCAAGTGTAGAAGCTAAAGAAGTTACTCTCAGGATAAATCATTTCTTGGGATCACCCATTTCACTGTCCCTTGTAACAGTATGAATAAGTAATAGTAGCTACTACCAAGTTCTTTACAATGAAATAATTGTAGTTACTTAGGTTCATATTTGATACCAACGTTGAGTAATCACTTAGTCATGCATAGACATTCAGCTGCTCTTACACTTTATGTCTGGTCCTACTATTAGAATAGTAAGTAAAATCATAGTATAGAAAGCACAGTAGGAAGTGGAAGGAGCTACCCCAGGATCCTGTGGTATAATTTGACGAAAAATTCAAACAGGCTTACTCAATCTATTTGTAGATAATAGAGATTCGGTTGTACCACTAATCACTTTTTTGGTCATTCAGCAGTTTTTTAAAACTATAAAATTAGAATTATCTTTTTCTTAAACTGTTTATTTTGAAATCATCATAAACTCACAGAAGTTGCAAAAATAGTATATGGAGTCCAGTAAATCCTTCACCAAGCTTTTCTTAAGGGTGACATCTTATTCAACTGAAGTGCTGTAGTTAAACCAGGAAATTTACATTGTTACACAGCTGTTAACTAGACCAGGGGTCCCCAACACCCGCCCCCCCCCCCCCCGGGCCTCTGACTGGTACAGGTCTGCAATTAGAAACAGGCTGTGAGCAAAGCTCTCTTTAGCTCTGTCTCCTGTCTCCCCACCCCCTATCCACAGCAGGCTAAAGAGCAAAGCTAATGTGAACACCACTTCTGCACACCACCCCTCACCTCCCAGGTTTACCTGTCCCTGGTGCCAAAAAGGCTGGAACCACCTAACTAGATGACAGATGTTATTCAGTTTTTAGCAGTTTTTGCTTGAACTCATTTTTGCTTTTCTCTCTGTGATTTGATCCTATGTATTGATTTGTGTGACTACAACCACAATAAAAATGGAGAACTGTCCCATCATTACAAAGAAAATCCCTCATGCAAACCCCTTTATAGATATACCCAACCCTCAACCCTGTCCCTGTCTCCTAGTTACCACAATTCTGTTCATTTCTAAATGTTTTGTTGTTTTAGGAATGTGATTCAAATGGAATCTCATAAAATGCAAATTTTGAGATTCGTTCTTTTTTTCTTATGAGCATAATGCTCTTTAGAGCCACCTAAATTATTGCATATATCAATAGTTACTGCTTTTTTTTTTTCTCAGTTATATTTCTCTGTATGGATGTTTCAGAGTTTCCTTAACCGCACTGGCTTTATTGTTTCCAGTCTTGGCTATTACAAGATAACTTCTTATAAACATTTGTATTAAGGCTTTGGTTGAACATAAGTTTTCCTTTCTGTGTTGCATGTTGACTGTATGTTTAATTTTTTAAGAAATTCCTAGAAAGAAACTTTGTAGGGTAGCTAATACCATTTCACATTCTCACCAGTAGTTACATGAGAAATCCAGTTTTCCTTTACAGCATTTAGTGTTCTCCTTTCCCCCTCCCATTTTGGCTGTTCTAATAGGTGTGTATTAATATTTCATTTTCATTTTAATTTGCATTTTCCTAATGGCTAATGATGTTGAACATCTTTTCATATATTTATTTAGTATCCATTTACCCTCTTTGGTGAAAAGTTTATTTATGTCTTATTTTTCTAATTGTTTTTTTATTGTTAAGCTTTGAAGATGTTTTTATATGTGTAAGTCCTTTGTCAAATATGTGGTTTGCAAATATTTTCTCTAAGTCCGAAGCTTATTTTTTCATCTCTAAAATTAGAATTGCCTTTTAAATTCTTTGTTACAGAGATTTGACTGTTACTTGGAGAGGCAAGATGTATTAAAATTAATCTTTTGACTAATTAATCTTTTAATTTTGTAAATTCTGATTCAGGAACTAAAGGAGTGCATATGTTTCTTTCATGGATGATCCCAAATGAAGAAAAGTGCCTGCTTTCAATGCCTTACCTGACCTAACATTTGTTGCAAGGAGGCAGATTAAACACCTGCCCTGCAACCTCAGACATTTTACTTAGCTTTTCTGAGCAATGTTTTCTTAATCCATGAAATGGGAGGAAATGTTTTTAATTCCAATAATACTGTGAAATAGATCAAAATAAATAAAGCATATTGCAAAAGCTATCCCCCACTTTTTAAATATTTAGTCTTCCATATCGTTTAGGGGAAGTTGTTCAAGGACTTGAACCCAGTCTTCTGTAATTTCAGATGTCAACTTGTAGACCTTTTTTAAAGTCAAGAGTATTTTAAACCAGAGGCTGTTATTTCATATTGCTAAAAGGGTTTTTCCCCACACACAGCACTCATTTAAGGTAAAAAATAAATAAATAAAATACATAGAATAAAATAAAAATAATTAATGTAAAGATTCTCAAGCAAAGTGCCTTGTGTAGACATAAGAGGCTGCTGGAAATGTCCCAGGGCAGCCGAGAAAAATACTTTTCTCCTAAGAAAGAAGATTCTTAAGGGATAGGACATCTAGAGTACTCTTCAGTTTCCAATTTGGGAGCCTGGAGCCAGAAGCCCTCTGGGGTTTTATGCTTTGGATACAGGTCTCATACATAAAGGGGAAGACAGATTTGCTTGCTCTCCATCTATCTATCAAGGCCTTGCTCATCTGCTAGCATTTCCAAAGGAAAAAAGATTGCATTCCCAGGCTGGCATCTAGTTGTCAGTATGTGAAATTAACAAATGTGAATATAAAATACAGGGTCAAGCACAAATAATGCCCCTTTTTTATTACATAAAAATCTTTTATTACAAAATCATAAGCATGTAATTCTGTAACATAACAATATCACACTCAAGCACACCATATGGCATTTTAGTTGAAATGTTCAAAAGATATCACTCTCTCGTGCAAGACATTCACATATCCTCCCAACCACACTCAGAGGTGTTACTTCTGCCGGACCCTGTATAATATTGTCACTATGGCTGCTCTGCCTTCACATTATTGAAATTTGTACCTTTTAAAACAGTTGTCTAAGTAACAGTTATATATAACCATGTAATTATATATAATAACTATATTGTATATAACTGAGTATAACTTTGGATTAAATCCTGGCTGTATGACTTAAATGCTGTTTGATTTTGGTCAAGTTAACTTAACTTTTTACATACTCCAATCTTAAATAAGTGTTGTAATAGTACTTATTCCATAGGATTATTTTGAGAATTAAATGATTTAATAAATGCAACATACTTGTAACAATTGATGTTTCATAAACAAACACTGATTAAGCCGTTATTACTTGACTAGTAAAATACTCTTACTAGTATTCTTGTACTCCTACAAGAAAATTAGATCTTTCAGCCATAGGTGTTATCAATGAGTATGGTACCTTCAGGGAGAATTTTAAGTTTTTTTAATTAGTATATATATGTTCATTTCAGTTGTTGCTAACTTTATTTTGGACATTATGCTAAAATACTTGGAATCTTTAAATATCTTCAATTTGGGGACTCTTGTAATTAAATAGAAAATGTTGTTTAATGTAGTTTGATTATGGTTAAAGAGAAATACAGGCAGTTATGGATGTTTACAGAAGAGGCATTTTATTTACTTCCTGTGTAGTGACTATGATTGATCAAGAAAACCAAGGTTTTTGGGTTAGGATGTTTCTATGGGATGAATGTGGGGAGAAACATTCTATATTAAGTAAGCATATATTTTTTTTGTTTGTTTGTTTGTTTTTAAAGAAAGGCAAATAGTAAATTGAAGGGAAAGGTAGTAGGAGTAAGTTTTCTGTAAGAGCCATATATAAAGTGTGGTATGGGAGTATCAAATAAGCCTTCACTTAGACAAAGAGTAGCCACTGAGATTTTCTTTCTCCCCAGTTGTATTGAGAAAATTGACATATTACTGTATAAATTTAAGGTTTATAGCATGATGGTTTGATTTACATATATTGTGAAATGATTACTATAATAGGTTCAGCTGAGAATTTAAAGTTTGAGAAATTTGTACATTTTTCATGTTTTAAAATGTGTGTTCAATTTGATTCTATAATGGTAAATTCTTAAATAATTTTCTTTAAGCCAGCAGTCTTCTATTCATGCTAAAACTTTTTATTATTTCTCTTTAAGGATTTCACTTTGTTGAAATGAGCAGTCGTAAGTCAAAGAATAACAGTTTAATACATGCAGAATACATTTCACAGGTTAGTATATATTTTCACTAATCTCAAGGTTTGTTACCATGCAAAGGTCCTCAGAGAAATAGTCATCTTATTTTTTAATCCTCAGAGGATATATTTATTGATGTTAGAGGAGAAGTGGAGGGGCGAGAGAGAAAATGTGAGAGAGAAACATCAGTCATTTGTCTCCAGTACATGCCCTGACCTGAGATCAAACCTGCAAACTTTTGGAGTTGGGGATGACATTCCAACTAACTGAACCATCTGGCCAGGGCCATCTTCTCCCCTTAGCACTTATAAGGAATCATCCTTTCCGTCGTTAAGGGCAGAATGTCTTATGTTTCTTCTTGTTTTCATTCTTTGTAAGTCTTTGGATAGTTGGGATCCTAACTTATGTCTTCTGAGTGTGTTCTGATGGTACTTCTTTGGTTAAATTTATTCCTGTTTTTTATTCCTTTTGATGCTGTTATAACTGAAGTTGTTTTTGTTTTTATTTGTTCATTGCTAAGGTATCTAAATGCAGTTGATTTTTGTATATTAATCTTGTATCGTACAACCTTGCTGAACTCATTTATTAGTTCTAATAGTTTTTTAATCTTTAGGATTTTATATATATATGATCAGGTAGAAATAGTTTCATATCTTCCCTCCCAATCTGGAAGCTCTGACTAAAACCTTTAGTACAATATTGAATAAAGAGGGCAAGAGAAGACATTTTGGTTTTGGTTTTGGTTTTGATACTGGGGAAATCTATTTAGCCTTTAACCATGGAATATTAGCTGTAGGTTTTTATAGATGCCCTTTATCACAATGAGGAAATTCCCTTATATTGCTGGAATGTTGAATGTCTTTATAATGAACATTTAAAAAGTTTTTTTTTAATTTATTGATTGGTTTTTGAGAGTCAGAGATTGATTTTTTTGTTCTACTTATTTATGCATTCATTAGTTGATTTTTGTATATGCCTTGACCAAGGATTGAACCTGCAACCTTGGAGTATTAGGACAATGTTCTAACCAACTAATCTACCTGGCCAGGGCTATCATGAGCATTTAATACAAGTTCATAGTGTATTTGAAGTGCTAAGCATATATCTATACATATCTCTGTTAAGGAGTGTAATAGGGAATGGGTGTGGTATTTCTATTCTACCTTTTCTATTTATTTGGCTTGATCAGAACTACATTAATTTTAAATTAAAAGTAAATGGTATTAGCATTTCTTTTTTAAAGACCTTTATTTTTCAAGGAAAATGTTTAACTGTTCAAAAAAATTTTTTTTCAACAAGTATAATTTACATATCCTCATAAAGTATACAAATTTATGTACAGCTTCATTAATTTCTGTACATATCTACATTTATATAACCTCTACCTTAGATTACTTTGGGATTTTTGCACCTCTGGCTACTTATTATAGCTTCACTTCACTTTATCCCTGTCTTATATTTTATACATAGTTGTTCCCTCTCTAAGTAGACTTTAATGAAGAAACAAAAGGATTGATATTTCTGTTTGGATGCCTAGCGATCTTATCTAGGTAAAGGAATAAACATTACAGTTAGTTGAGTCTCCATATATGCTCATTTAAGTGTTTTTACAGGTATCAGCTATTACCTATCCAATCCCTATATTGTGTTAGAGATGGCTGCCTTATTTAATCTGAAAAACAGGCTGGTCAGAAAAATATTAGTGTATTTATTTTATAGATTTTAAGATTTAGAAAAAGCTAACTTTAAAATACCTTTCTGGCACCAGTCCTTTTTTTCTTTTCACTTCCTCTGTAATGATAACTATAGATTATTTTATTCCCAGTGAATAATTTTCTTTTATTTATACTCAGTGCATATAAAGAGAACTCATTTATCTCTTCGGTATATGAAGAATCAGTCCCATGCTCTCGGTCAGGGAAAAATAAATAATTTTCAAGCCTTCTTGTTGCTGTTCACGGAGCTTCCTAAGGTTTGTGTCCCTGGAGGACCTCTGCATTAGCAGTAGATGCTGAAAAGGAATGTCTTTAATGGTCCATCTTTTTAAAGAATGTGCTGTATTTTCCAACATAATTTTTACAACAAAGTATAAGTCCTTCATTGTATGATGACTTCAGATTTCAGTTCTTTACAAGAATTTTTTTCATAATTTATTCCAGTGATTTTTTATTTTATAGTCTAGATGAATGTGATATCAATTGTATAATTGAGCATTTCTTATATGCTGTTAACTACTTCTTTGAAGGTTGTTTCTTAAATGGTCCTTTCTATCCACTATATTTGCTTTTTTATTTTTTAAACATGGGACATGCTCTTTAGTAGTATTGTGCTCTGCATCTAATAGGTTCTCAGTAACTATATGGACTTTTAAACTTATTTTATTCCTCAGAATTTTGACCTCTGTGGCAGGTACACATTGGTAGGGCTTGAGCTAAGCCAGTTTAGATGTGTTGGTCTCTAGAAATTGAGGTGTGGTGCATAAGCATTACAAGATTAGCTTACATTATTAGATTACTTCCTGTCTTTGTTCCTTGTCTGACATGTTGCACAGTGAAGTATTCAATCATTCACATGCAGTAAAAAATGCCCTCAAATTGCTGATATAGCCAAAGTAAGTAACTCTCTCTCTTACTGAAACCTTCACAACCAAATTTTTATCTTTTCTCTGGAACTTAAGATAAGTAGAAAGAAATAATTTTATAACTCATTAAAATGGTGCCAGAGCTCTTAAAGAACAGTTATTTAGCAAGGTTTGAACTGCTTCATTAATAACTAATTCTGATTGCTATAAATGTATATTCTTCTTAGTTTCTTATTGAATGGATAATATTTTTATTAATACTCATCTACTTTATTTTCATCAGGTACAAAGAATTTTACGTGAAAGATTTTGTCATCAGAGTCCACACAGCAACCTATTTGGAGTACAAGTACAATATAAGTAAGTGTAGCTATTCCCTTGTTTGTTATTAATATACTTTATAGGCGCCCTTTAGATTTTGCAGAAATTATCATATACAAGTATTATCTTAATGCTAATGAACAAAAAATTTTGCTTTGGATATGGAAGCATTGAATATCATGAAGTAAGAGAGAGAGAAATTATTTTTATAATGAGAAAAACTTTTAACTTTTAGTGTTTCTATTATCTGATAATTATGGAGATAATTCCAAGCTTCTTGTACGTAGTACATGGCAGCCAGTTGTGGAGTAAAAGGTTATAAGAGCTGTCACTGTTGTCTGTCATATAAACCAAGATAATTCAAACTTATTTGATTTCCTCCTGAGGTTTCTAGAGAGTCAGTATTAGCCAACAGTCTTTTCTGTGTTCCGTGTAGGGCTATTTAGAGCATTAAGGCAGGTGCCCAGAGGGAAAGAAAAAAGGAATGACTATTTTCTATGCATATTCAAATTTAGCTTTGAAAACGTAATACCCAGAAATTATTCCAGCTTTTTAAACTTTGGCCTGTGTATGTCATTTTAGACACTTAATTGAGCTGCTAAAAAGAACTGCTATCCATGGAGAAAGTAACTCTGTTCTCATCATTGGACCCCGAGGATCAGGAAAAACTATGGTAAAGCTGTTTAGTTCTGGTGTTTTCTTTATTTTGATAGTCTTGGGATGGTTCCTGTAGATAACACTAAAATGTGTTTCATTATTTTTATTATTTTGTTATTAACACTTTGCTTTTTTCCTTAAATCATTGAAGACATGCAAAACCTTATAAAGTGAGGGTTATATATTTGAATTGAGCATATCTTTTTTACCTTATTTTTCCCCACAGTAGCAAATTTTTAATTGATGTTTGTTTTATCATGGTCTTTTGTCCTTGAAGAATTAATGATTGCCAGTGGAAAATGAAAATTAGCATTTTTGAACATGTACCTTGTGCCTTTTATCTGTGTTCTGTCACTTATTGTTTACTTACCCAATAACGTAGGTATTGTCCCTGTTTATAGATTAGGTAACTATCACACCAAGCATTCTTTTTTCTCTTATCATTTATTGTGTATTGTTCAACCCAGCTCAATTTTTCATATGTCCATTCACATTTTTTAGATTTGTTTTCTACTGTGCCTCATTATCATATTTGCTTAGTTACCTCAAAAATATGTTCTTTCTTTTTTCCCCTCATCTTCTCTTTTCACATTCTTTATTCAGTCTTATATGAGACAAACTATGTTTGTCACTTCGAGAGTATTACTATTCTATTTAATTTTAAATAGTTGGGCTATGTAAAATCTGTTTTCTACTATATTCCATACAATGAATTTAGGGTTTTCACTAACATATATTTTAATCCTGTAAAAGTAAAATTATGTTATAATTACATATTAAGTAAAATTATGTAAAACAGAAGTAAAATTGTGTTTTTTTTAAACAATGTGTATTGACTCTATTATGAAAGATGAGAAAATTAGAACTTTAAGATTGTAGTGTTATCACCCATTTCCAATATTGTTTCAAATACATAAATTGGGAATATAGACCTATGCAAGGAAGTGCTTTCTTTTTAGGTGCCTAGAAGGGAGGTTAATCAGAAGTATTTGGTTAATGTCACTGAAGACCACCCAGCTAACTTGTTTAGAGTTCATGTATGATTTTTCCAGGTCTGGGTGCTCATAGAGTTTCTTTATCTTAGCAGTGTGAAAATTTCACGGGTTATAATCTAAGTGTTGGTTATAAAAACTGATACTATGCAAATCTTCATAATACGAATTTAGATATTTTCTTCAGTAAAAGGTAATTTTCTTCTCCCTCCAGTTTACATTATTTTACTATATCTGGAAAAGATATCATACTAATGTTTGAAGAACATTTTTAGATAATACTTTAATTCTTCAAGAAGTTTCATAGTGATACTTTTGTTATCAATCAGTAGAGAAGGAAAGGCGATCTAGGAAATCAGTGCATTAGATCTATGCATCTTGACGCAATATGGCATTAGAACAGGAAAGCTGAATCTCAGTGATTTGTACCTCAAAGTGTGACTGAATTTATTCTGAACTTCACCTTGGAAGTTTGTCACTGAAGGCATGGAAAAAGGAAAAACCAAAATAGAGCCAGTAAAACTTATAAAAATGGGTAAGTAAATACAAATTGTAACTACTCAATTTCATCAGAAAATTGGCTTAAAATAGATGAATTTTTACCAAAAAAAAGTAAGCAGATAGTACAGAGTTACTGTATTGACCCCCAACACACACACATGCACAGTTTCCCCTCTTATTAATATTAACATCTTGCCTTAGCATGACATATTTGTTACAGTGAATTGCTGTTGATATGTTATCATTACATTAAGGTTCACCATTTGTGTTGTACAATTTTATGGGTTTTAACATGCACATGTCATATAACCACCCTTTCGGTGTCACACAGAGTAGCTCACCATTCTAAGAAATCCCCTGTGCTATACCTGTTTATCCTCCTACCCCAACCCCTGGCAACCACTGATTTTTTTTTACCGCCTCCATACTTTTGCCTTTTTCAGAATGTCGTATAGTTGGAATCATACATTATGTAGCTTTTTTATATTGTCTTCTTCCACTTAGCAATACACATTCAAAGTTCCTCCATGTCATTTCATGGCTTGGCAGGTCACTTCTTTTTAAATGCGTTGTATGAGTATACTACTGTTTATCCATTCACCTATTGAAGGATATCTTGGTCTGTTCTGATTCTGGGAAATTTGAATAAAGCTACTCTAAACACATGTGTGTAAGATTTTAAGTGGACCAGTACATAGGAGTACCAGTTGTTATATTATATGGTAATACTGTGTTTTTAGCTTTGTAAGAACTTGCCAAACTCTCTTTCAGAGTGGTTATACCATTTTGCTCCTTACCAGCATTGAATGAAAGTTCCTATTGTTGTGTATCATCACCAGCATTTTGTATTGTCATTTTTTAAAAAAATTTTATCCATTCTTGTAGTAGGACCTCATTGCTTTTCCACTAATTAATGATTAATTTTTGTTGTATTTTTTTTTCTGTTACTGTTTATCCCACAAATACTCTCCCCCCCACCCTCAAAATCACCACTTTGTTGTCTATGACCATGAGTTCTTTTTCCTTTTTTGCTCAATCCTTCCACCCTCTAAATCCCCCACCCCCACCAATAGCTGTCTTCCTGCCCTCTATCTATGAGTCTATCTCTGTTTTCCTTATTAGTTCAGATTATTCATTAGATTCCACATATGAGTGAAATCATATGGTATTTGTCTTTCTCTGACTGGCTTATTTCACCTAGCATAATAATGTCTAGGTCCATCCATGCTGTCACAAAGGGGAAAACATTCTTTTTATGGCCAAGTAGTATTCTATTATATAAATGTCCAATAGTTGTTTTATCCTTTCATCTAGTGATGGGCTCCTTCCATATGTTGATGATTGTAAAAAAGGCTGCAGTGAACATAGAATGCTTACATTCTTTCAAATTAGTGTTTTGGATTTCTTGGGATAAGTTCCCAGAAGTGGGATTGCTGCGTCAAAAGGCACATGCATTTGTAATGTTTTGGGGTGTCTCCATGCTGCTTTCCACAGCAGATGCACCAATCTCCATTCAGACCAACAGTGCAGGAGGGTTCCCCTTTCACCATATCCTCGCTAGAATTTGTCTGCTGATTTACTAATGATAACTATTCTGACAGGTATGAGGGGATATCTCATTGAGGTTTCAATTAGCATTTCTCTAATAATTAGTGAGGTTGAGCATCTTTTTAATATGTCTCATGCCCATCTACATGTCTTCTTTGGAGAAGTGTCTATTCATGTCCTTGGCTCATTTTTTTAATTGGATTGTTTGCTTTTTTGGTGTTGAGTTTTGTTAAGTTCTTTATAATTTTTGGATATTGACTCCTTATCAGATGTATCAGTGAATATGCTCTCCCGCTCCATGCATTGTCTTTTTATTTTGTTGGTTTCCTTTGCTGTGCAAAAACTTTTTGTTTGATGTAGTCCCATTTGTTTATTTTTTTCTTGTTTCCCTTGCCTAGGAGATACATCAGTAAAAATATCTCTCAAGCAATATTCATTTCTCTGCATGTATTTATCCAGTTTTCCCAACATCGTTTATTGAATGAACTGTCTTTAGCCCATTGTATGTGCTTGCTTCCTCTGTCGAATATAAATTGACTATAAAGTTGTGGGTTTATTTATGGGCTCTTGATTCTGTTCCATTGATTTATGTGTCTGTTTTTATGCCAGTGCTATGCTGTCTAGATTACTAAGGCCTTATAGTACAGTTTGGTATTAGATAGCGTGATTCCTCCACTTTTGTTTTTCTTTCTCAGGATTGCTGTTGCTGTGTGAGGCCTTTTGTGGTTCCATATAAAATTTTTTAAATATTTATTCTATTTCTGTGAAATGCATCATTGGAATCTTTATAAGAATTGCATTAAATCTATAGAATGCTTTGGGTAGCATGGACATTTTAATGATTTAATTCTTTGTATCCATAAATACCATATGTGCTTCCACTTATTTGTGTCTTCAATTTTTTTTCTTCAGTGTCTTATTTTTCAAGTACCGGTCTTTTACATACTTGGTTAGGTTTATTCCTAGGTATTCTTTTTGAAACAATCATGATTGTTTCTTGGTTTCCTTTTCTGGTACTTCGTTATTGGCTTACAAAAATGCAACTTGATTTCTGGATATTAATTTTGTATCTTGCTACTTTGCTGAATTCATTTTTCAGTTTTAGTTCTTTCTTGGTGGAGTCTCTAGGGTTCGTTATGTACAATATCATGTCATCTGCAAATAAGGGCAATTTTACTTCCTCCTTTTCCATTTTGATGCCTTACATTCTTCCTTGTCTGATTGCTGTGGCTAGGACTTCCAGTACTATATTGAATAAGATTCATGAAAGCAGACATCCCTGTCATGTTCCTGATTTTAAGGGAAACACTTGTAGTTTTTTCCTGTTAAATATGGTGCTTGCAGTGGGTTTGATATATATTGTCTTCTTATGTTTAAGTATGTTCCTTCTATTCCCACTTTATTGAAAGTTTTTATCATAAGTGGGTGCTAGATTTTTTCAAATGCTTTCTCTGCATCTATTGATATGATCATGTGGTTTTTATCCTTCATTTTGTTTATGTACTGTATCACATTTATTTCACTATGTATAATCTGTCTATTCTGATTCTCTGATTCTTCCTTATTTAGTTTTGTAGAATTGTATGTTTCTAGGAATTTATCCATTTCATCCAGGTTGTCCAGTTTGTGGGCATATAGTTATTCATAATAATTTCTTACATTCTTTTGTGTTTCTCTGGTGTCTGCTGTTATTTCTTCTCTTTCATTGCTGATTTTATTTATTTGGATCCTCTTTTTTTTTCTTGATGAGTCTGGTTAAAAGGTTTGTCAATCTTGTTTATCTTTTCAAAGAACCGTCTCCTTGATTCATTGATTTCTTATATAATTTTTTTTTAAGACTCTATTTCATTTATTTCTACTCTGATCTTTATTATTTCCTTCCTCCTACTCACTTTTGGCTTTGTTTGTTCTTTTTAAAATTTGTTTAAGTGTAGAGTTAGATTGTTTATTTCAGCTTTTTCTGATTTCTTGAGATAAGTCTGTAATGCTTTGACTTTTCCTCTTAGGATTGCTTTCCCTCTGTCCCACAGATTTGGGGTTGTTGTGTTTTCATTTTCATTTGTTTTAATCAGTCTTTTTATTTCTTCCCTGATTTTGTTGTTGATTCATTCATTGTTTAATACCATGTTATTTAGTTCCATGTCTTTGTGTAGTTTTTGGTGATCGATTTCTAGTTTCATATCATTGTGGTCAGAGAAGATACTTGATATGATTTAAATCTTTTATTTACTGAGATTTGTGTCCTAACATGTGGTCTATCCTAGAAAATAGTATGTATGTTCTGCTGCTTTGCGGTGAAATGCTCTGAAGATAACAATTAAATCCATTTGTTCTAGTGTGTCATTTAAGGTCACTGTCTCCTTGTTGACTTTCTGCCTGGAAAATCTATCCATTGAAGTCAACGGGGTGTTAAAAACCCCAACAATGACTGTATTTCTGTTGATGTCTCTCCCTTTATGTCCATCAAGATGTGCTTCACATATTTAGGTGCTTCTCTGTTGGGTGCGTAAATGTTTACTAGGGTTATACTTTGAAGTCATTTATTTAGTGAACTTCACTGGAATATGGAAGAGTTCCTTACTTGGTATTTCATTTTGGTACAGTGTAATTTATTTCTACTGCACTCCAGTATTGAGAGGTCAGAAAACTGAGGAGCGTTGTTTAACTGTGTCACTTTGTAATTTGCTTTGTGTGAGATTATCCTAAGATATAAAATGGGTTACTCATACATAGGCATGGTCATTAATATAATTATGTAAATTCAAATTTAAAAATAAGATTACAGAGTATTTAAGACATTACTCTTGGCCTGTCTGAAATGCAAAAGTCCAGAATTTACAGTTCATTGATAAAGATTATAGATAGTGTGGTTTGTTGTACTTCAAACATTTTACTTGAAAAAAAAAATAAAGTTCCAAATGACAGATTGAACCCTGGTAAATAACTCACATATAGAAATTCTGTAGACAAATAAACTTATATGATGGGTAAAGCAGCTGTTTCTTCTAATTGATGTTACTTCTGTTTGCGTATTGCTGAATGTTGTGTTCATTAAAGTATTTGGAAATTGTAATAGGTAAGCATAAAAATCCCTAGATACTGGCAGATCTAAGCAAACTCTGCTTGTACATTTGTAAAATTAAATTTTAGCTACAAAGAATGTGGAAATTGGGTAGCCAAATTGGTAATACTGGCTGATGTAACATTTGTAACCAACTAATTTTTTTAGTATAAAATATAGTTTAAAATACTTGAAAAGGTGACATTGTGTCCATAAAAAACTGACTTAAATTATATGATTGGTTACATCCCTAATTACACAGTAAATTTTGGCAGTATTTAAATTGGAACAAAAATTATTTGAAGACGAACTTGCTAATACATTTAAATTATAGTTTCAGACCACACCTCTGCCCCACCATAAAAAAGCTATGAGTTGACCTAGGCAAATCATAACTTGAAGTAAATTACGTGGAAAAAGTGCTCTATAGACCCATTACAACTTTTTATACCTGTGAAAAGTGAAAATACTAATATTAACCTTATTTCGTTCTGCAAAGCATTTGAAATGGTTTCCAAATCATCAAACTTAATACATAAAATCAGAGCCAGGGATATATAAATGTAACATCAAAAGGTGGGGACAATAACATAGCAGATTACTAAAAAAATATTGCAAAGGCCATATTTTGAGAGCCCACGTTTGTATCATCTGGGGACTAACTCTTGTA
This sequence comes from Pteronotus mesoamericanus, assembly GCF_021234165.1. NCBI lineage: Eukaryota > Metazoa > Chordata > Mammalia > Chiroptera > Mormoopidae > Pteronotus > Pteronotus mesoamericanus. The sequence continues at coordinate 12,282,541 of NW_026555325.1, read as the reverse complement.
GTAAGGTCTGACTTGACCCAAAGGAAGAGAAGCATCACCTTATCTTCTGACAGTTCTTTATAAAGAATGTCATATCTCAGCTGGGCTTTTATACATAGAATGAGAGTTGATATATTGAGATTGTCCTTTTAAAGAGTACCTGCACTACCTGTTTTATATTTTAAGGTAGAATTCCATATGCTTAAAAACTGTACAGATAAACAAGGAATAGCTATTATGTTTGATGTCCTGTTGTGAAACTTAATAATTTAAAATGAGGCTATTTGCTCTTCCTATTGCACAAAGATGTTATAGTAACTGCTAGAGAATAGACTGTTGAAAGTATAAATAGTATTTTGTTTTTCAAAATAGTTTACCAATTGTCCCAGTTCCTTTCTTAAATAATTCCTTTTGTTCTCACTAAACTTTGATGCCATCTTAACTTTGTTTGTTTGTGTTTTTAATTTATGGAGCCTGTCTTCTTACAACATTTATTTTGTGATAGTACCCTTCTATTTTAATATTAGAACAGTAACTATATTAGAATAGTTACCCTTCCTTTTAAAAAGCTATTTTGTCTTTTTAAATTTTTATCATTTTCAAATTTTTAAGAAGTGTATGCAGTATTAATATAAAGAGATTATATTTTAATGAGTGATAAGATGGCACAATTCAAAAAGTATAAAGAATATAAGCAGGTGGAATAGTAACCTTTAATTATAAAAATGTGAAGCTTTGTAATTGAACAGTTTAAGGTGGTTTAACGTTTAGTATATTTTTAGTAGTTATGATAAATATATCATTAATAGTAATAATATTTTCATTGCAAGCACTAAGTTTCTGTAATAAGGACTTTCTCTGTATACCTAGTAACTTACACAAATGAAACTAATGAATCTGCAAATTTATTTGTTAATTTAAAGTGACAATCTGTTTATGTTCTTTTTCTATTTGTTATAGTTTAAAAATATGGGCATATCATCTTTACCTATTATTAAATATTTTATAAACTTTTTAATATTATTTAGTTAATAAACCATGCTTTGAAAGAACTAATGGAGATAGAAGACATGAGCGAAAATGTATTACAGGTTCACCTAAATGGTAAGTATGTCATTATTTCGCAATTGGAAATGATAAAACATGTGAGCTTTTCATATTATGAAACTAAATTCACTTTATGTTTTAAATTTAGATTAAGAATTACATTTTAAAAACTAGACTTATGCTTAACAATTCTTAATATAGGACACTGTACACAATATTTTTAGAAACTAAAACAAAAATAAAGGAGGCACATGAGGACTTTTGGTTTTTGTCTTTTTTCTTTAATAACACTAACTCCAAAGAAGATGTTTCTTTGTTCTTTGAATCTACCAAATGTCTTTATTGCTCAGTTGTAAAAAGAAATACAAACTCACAGTCTTTAATTTTTTTTCTAGTTAAATTCAGAAAGCATTAGAAAAAATTTTTGACTGGGAAATAATCTGTACTGTGTCAAATACATATTTTAATTAAATACTTTTAAATGGGCTTTATTTCAGGACTGCTGCAGACCAGTGATAAAATAGCCCTAAAGGAAATCACAAGGCAGTTAAATCTGGAAAATGTAGTTGGAGATAGAGTTTTTGTAAGTATCATTTCTATTCTTTTATTCAGTATGCATCAAAGTAAAAACTGTTATCATAGCTTTATACTTTTGGAATGCTAGGGAGGGTTCAGAGATTCTGAATTGAAATATGCGAGGTTTTTGTTGTAAAAGTGCGTAACATGCTAGGATGCATTTATTCATCAATACCTAGTTTATGTAGATTTTATCTGAGTTTGTTTCTTTATTTGTAAGATAAATAATCTGATTCTTTTTCTTTGGAGATAGATTAATGTTTTTAAAAATACTCTAGTAGTCTATTTGTAGTCTTCTGAGACTTGGTTAGCATGAGAATATCAGAAACTGTGCTGTATTTGAAGCTACAAAAAGGTGGATTTACTCTGGCCTTACAGCCTGTTGACCATGATTAATGAATACCCCTGCATATCAGATTCCTGATCTGTTAAATGGGCTTCTTTGAACTTACTTCACAAAGAACATTAAACATCTGTTTTAAGAAAAGATATTTGATGATAATATACTATATTAATGTCAGTTATCTGGTACTGTTAAACTGTTTTCAGAAACTTACCAATACGTCAGTATTATATTAGCTTAGAATCTAGAACAGTGAACATCAATAGCTTAAGAGAAAGTGATTAGAAATGTTTTCAAACTTTTAAAATCTTTTTACCTATTACTTGATTTATAGGGCTTAAGGGAAGAATAATTAATTTTTAGCTGCCTTAATTTTTGTAATGAAATGACTTATCTTCATTCTGCTTATACATTTGAAGTGAGTTGTATATAAGTGGGGACCCAAAAAAACCAATTTATTTTAAAAAATTGATTGTGTGTTTAACTTCAGTGACCTTCAGGGTACTCTCCATTTGGTGCAGTTGAACTATTGAGACCTTTTTTCCCACTGCTCAAAATAGTTTTTGAAGTCATATATTTTGCTGCCTTTTAGTGCTCTTGTTGTATTTGTTTCACCTCTTCCACATAGGCAAAATGTTTCCCTTTGAGGACTTTTTTCATAAGGAAACAAAATAAGTCTCTGGGGTGAGATCAGGTAAATGGGGAGGGTGGGCACAGAGGTCATGATGTTTTTTGATCAAAAACTGGTGACCACTAGGTGTGGTGTGGGCAGGTGAGCTCGTAAATGTCCTGTTGTGAAACGGGCAAACAAGTTGAAAGAACGCAGCCTCTCAAAACAACGCCAGCTGATACACTGATACAGATGGGTTTCTAGAACACTAAACCTAGTCGGGGAATCATGTACTCCAAGGGGCCCGCCCTCTAAAAAATAATTCTGGGGTTTTGGGGGCTCCCCTCATACCTTCTAATTCATTTTCTGGTCACTAGTAATCATGCAGTGCTATCACTCTAAATCTCTAAACTGTGTACTCAAATGCAGCTACAGTCATCATTGTGAAAACCTCCTTGCATTTAGTAATTCATTCTTTTGTAATTATCTATAAAAAGTTGAGGCAATCATGTGTTACTCTTTAATTGTTTGTAAGTCTCTGAAGTGCAAGTTCAAAATGCCCCTTCTATAACTCCAATGTTCTACCTTCTGTTAGGCTTTAATGTTGAAAATCATTGTCTACTTGGTCTAGGAGAGTTACTATTGTAGAGGCTCTGTTTGGCTTTTGGATTTCCAAGTGAGGTAGATCGGTGTTTCTGACTTTCTTTAGTGGACCTCTGTATATTGGATTCACAGTTGTTTATCATCCTGGTCATCAGCTTTGTTACCATAGTTGTCACATATAAAGATTATTAATTTAATTTCTACGTTATATAGATTAAGCCATTGAGGCTCAGAGAGCATAAATACCTTGTTGAAAGCCAAAATGACAAAGGCTGGACACTGAGAACCTGAGTCACTTAACCCAAAGCCTTTCTGTTTTGATATGCTTATAGCAAATTTGTGTATTCTATACATATATGCATACATATGTATATTTATATATATATATACATACATACTTAATGTGTGGTAAAATAGTCTTTTAAAAAATACCCAAAAGCTAAGCAGTCTTTGAGTAACTTTGACCACTGATTTTCCAACAAATTGCCTCTGAGCCTTTGTTTATGTTATGGAAAATACCTTTAGCCCTGCCTACCTTGGAAAAAGTATTGACTTGACAGAATGCAATCATCACAGAATATATGGAAGTTCTTAAAAAATTATGTTATATCAGTTCTCTTGACCAGGAAACAAACAAGTGTTTCTTTTTTCCTTTACATCTCCTCAAATTTAAAGTTGGCTATTTCTTTAAATTTAAAAATCTGAAGTATAATGACTTTAATGAAAAAATATTTAACAGGGACTTTATCTGCTAGCTGGGACATCTGGATAATACATCTGATACTCTCTTAATTTCCATCTAGAATATTTAAGTTGTATCCAAAAATGTTATGACTGTGCTCCAAGTAAGCATAGCCAAATTTGATATGATACATACAAATTCTATAATATGCTCTTGAATAGAGATGCACTATTATGGTATCTAATAATTTAGACAAATTTCTTCTCCCTTTTCTTTTTGGATCTCATTTAAATTCATGGTCATTATTTTAGTGTTCGAGATTAATTTGAGACTTGTAAGAACCTGATGTGTTTGAAGATGCAAACTGCAATGGATTTCTAGTTCTCTAACTATGTTAATATAACAACTGTTAAAAATTACCTGTAACATTAAATTTTTATGGGTTTTATCCAGAAAATATAAACTTTTGAACATAGTAATGCCATTTTCAGTGCTATGTCATTTTGCTTTTATATTTAAGTTTTAGATTGTAAGCATAGTGATATTCAGCTGAAAATCTGGTCATGACTCTAATTGATCATAAAAAATATGTAGAATGTCTGTGTAATGTTTAAGTCAGGTACAGAGTGTATCTATATAATGTGTAAGGGCCAGAGAGCCCCTCTATTCTTTATTTCACTAATGGTATGTTTTTCTTTTGTTACTCAGGGAAGCTTTGCTGAAAACCTTTCATTCATTCTGGAAGCTTTAAAAAAAGGTAAATATTAACATATTTAACAGTATCAAAGATATTTAACTTTATTTTTCCCTGATTATAAAGTTAACATGTTTTTACAAAAAATTACAAATATATAAAAAAATAAAATAATCATCACTGTAATAGTGATTATCCCAACTAACTTTGGTTTCATATCTTTATTCACCTACAGTATATTTTTGATGTAGGTAAATAATTTTTATGAGAATAAACTCATTTTTGATACTGTGTAGTCTACATGTTTTCATTTACTAATAGCAATGTTGTAAATATGTCATATCTTTCCATGTCAGTAAATATTGAGCTGCACCATCATTTTTATAGTTCTCATAACACTTCATTCTATAAATATATATTAACTATAGTTAAAAATATAAGTTATATCTTAATAACGAGTTATGGGCTTTTATTTCTAAGTTTGTATAATTAGGGAGATATTACATAGTTATGTAACTGGAAACAGGTCCAGCTGCCTGCCTCTATGAAAGCCACTACTTGAGAGGCCGGTGCTCGTGTAAAGGAAAGTAGTTTATTAGCAGGTGCCAGCCATCAGGAAGATGGGGGACTCATGTCTCAAACCCATCTCCACCTCTCAGTGGAGGCAGACATTTTATGAGGGAGAGGGAAACAGAACAGAGAGGTCAGGGAGTGGGGCTGAAAAGTTCCCTCTCTGCAGACTAGCATAATCTATTCTGATAAGACAGGTTATGGTCCAGTGTAGATCATCCTGGTTTAGTCATCCTGGCTCCATGGTTGAAGGTCAGCAAATCTCCTGGAGCAGGATTCTTTAAGGTCCGAGTCTGTATCATTTGAAGTTAGTTCCTAGGATTCTTACACAAACACTCTGTTCACCTACAAGCTATATATTAGCCAGAGTCAACACTTATAGAAACAATGTCAAAAGAATGGTGGGATGGGTGACAATTTTCCACTGTTAAAATCGTGCAGATATTTCCGAGGGTAAATTTCAGTTAGTAGAATCCTGGATTAAAAGGTACAACATTTGCCCTGGCTGGTGTGGCTCAGTGGATTGAGTACCAGCCTGTGAAACAAAGGGTTGTGGGTTTGATTCCCAGTCAGGGCATATGCCTGGGTTGCAGGCCAGGTCCCCAGTTAGAGGTACACGAGAGGCAGCCACCCATTGCTGTTTCTCTCCCTCTTCTTTCTCCGTCCATTCCTCTAAAAATAAATAAAACTTAAAAAAAAAAAAGTACAACATTTGAAAAGAGTAAATACTGCCAAACTTCCCTAGAAGGTCAATTTTCTATGCATATTTCAGAATTCTACTTTCTTCACAATTTCAAAAACAATTATTAATTTTTATATTTGTCTATTCAATAGAAAACTTATTTAATTTGCTGAATTCTGGTAATAATGAGCATCATTTTCTATTTTTATTGGCCACTGATATTTCCTGCTTTGTGTATTTCCTGTTGGTTCTTTGCCTTATTTTGGTGTTTAGCTTGTATTTACTTATAGGAATTCTTTTTATTTTATCGATTGATTTGAGAGAGAGAGAGAGAGAGAGAGAGAGAGGGGAAGGAGGCAAGAGAAAGAAAGAATGAGAGAAAGAAATATCAATTTGTTGTTTCACTTATTTATATATTCATTGGTTGATTTGTGTGTGTGCCTTGACCAGCGATCAAACCTGCAACCTTGGCAAATTGGGACAACGTTCTAACCAACTGAGCTACCTGGTCAGGACCTCCTTATGGGTGTTCTTGCACTTAATATTTCTCTTTTAAATTTAGTTTGGATTTTCTACTGAATGGAACTTTTAACATTTTTACATAGTCAAAATTTTTTCTCTTCAGATTTTAAGGATGATCGATTATGTTTTCATCTAACATACTTGTAATTAATATTTTGGCTGGAATTCATTTTGGTAAGGTGTAAAATGGAGCTCTAACCTTGAATAAACCACTTTTCCTCATTGATATCTAATGGTGTATTTTACCAATACTAAATTTCTAATTATGTAGATGTTTCTAAATTTTGAGCAGTTCTTCTGAAACTCATGCCATTTAGGTTAACGTTAAGTGTTTTTTATTATATGTTGGAATGAGTGTACCCTTATCAGATTTTCTTTCTGCTTGTTTGTGCAAATAAAAAGCATTAAACCTTATGGTGGTAGTGATTCTTTTGCTAAAGTAGACTCCATTGTGATGAGAAAAATGAATCTACAGAGTCATGTTGAACTTTTCCCTGTTGTTTGAAGTCTTAAAATTGTGGATAGAAGGAATATAGTGGTTTTTATTGAACTTCATAGACTTACCATTATTTATAAAAACTTTTGCTGTGGGAAGATATACTTTGCATTTCTACTACTCAAACAAATCTCTTCTGAAATAATAGTTTTGTGCGTAAATTAGTGACTCAATATATAACCTCAAAGTGATTTGGTCTCTGTAGGTATTCAAAGGACTTTGTAAATTTTCTGATGATGGAAGAACTATGCTTATATAATTTTAAAAACAATAGTCTCCAGTATTTAAATGATTTTCTTAACTTTTCATCAGCAGACTACTAGACCGAAATAAGGTTATCTTATCCTGTGAATAGTTTAATTTGCTGAATAAATGTGCTTGCGCTGGTAAGTCCCCTATTCAAAGTAGGTTATCAAAATTTGTTTGTTGAATTAAGTTTTAAAAAGTGAAATGTAAATATTTTAGAAATTTAACAAAGTTTGATATAATTACTTATTAATATAGAAAACGCTTTATTTTAAATCTTAGGTGACCGGATGAGTAGTTGTCCAGTGATCTTCATATTAGACGAATTTGATCTTTTTGCTCATCATAGAAACCAGACACTCCTCTATAACCTTTTTGACATTTCACAGTCTGCACAGACTCCAATAGCAGTTATTGGTCTTACATGTAGATTGGTAAGTCTTTCTATTAAAAAATTAGTTACAGTATCTATAAAATTAAAGCTTAATTATCAACATAGACACTTATGTAGGTCATCATGTTCATATTAGGCATTTTTCAAATGTGTTTCACAGATGCCTGGTGCATAGATTGAGGTAAATAAGAAAACAGTTATCACACTTGCTCATAAACTAACACCTTCATCCCTCTGATGCAATCACTAAATTAAAAAATGTGAAGGCATATTATGCTAATGAATATAGTTTCTACATTAGCATATAAAGAGAAAGTTAAATAATCTTATCACCATTTGATTAAAGTGACTAATAGTTTTTGTTTACATTGATGATTCCATAGTTTGAAAATGTTTGGAATCAACTCAGAATGATACAATTTTAACTTCGTAAGTACACACCTCTGGAAATAAAGCAATAACTTATTGTTTTTTAACATGCAGGTTTAGTCATTTACTTAATTTCCTTTTTTATAGTTCTTTGTCTTTTTTAGAAAAGTGAAACTTTTTACAAAGTCATCTTTCAATACTTCTTTTTCTGTTGCTGTTCCTATGGGGTGGCTTTCTCTGTCCTCCTTCCCCAGTGCTCCAGACCTTATGATGTATGCTTTTATAATTAGCCCCCCTCATAGAACATCTCTCTGGTTCTCCAGATATCTTTATTCCTCCTTGCCAAAAGCAGCAGTCTGTTTGAGGCATGTTTGTTCTTGCTAAAAAAAAATCTTCCTTTCGTTGGAAGTGGCAGTGTCAAATGTTACTGACCTAGGGAAGGAGCAAATAAAGGGTCAGTAGCTCCTTAGCAGTGTTATCAGAGGCTCTTTTCTTTTTGTTTGTTTTGTTTTGTATGTGTCGTTCTCGAACAAGTATGTGTGTCTGTGCTTACAGGGAAAAAGCAAAAGGACAAATGAAGTAGTGACTTTGTGAGCACAAAACCTCTTCCCTTGTGGAAGCAATGCCTTTTTTTTACTGACCTCTTTATCCTCACATTGTCAATTTCTGTCATTACTGTCCACCACTAAAATAACCTTTTACATTCATCTTTCCATTCCCAAATGTAGGTTCCTGGTTATTGCTTACAGAGTGTGTTACTTACATAGCCTTTCAGCCACTTACCTATATGGTTGGTGTAGAGCTGCTCCTTAATAGAAAATAAATGTATAATATTTCTTTCTCTAAACTTAACTTTCTTTAATTCTCTGTTACATTATTTTTCTTTAAGCTATAAAAACATTCCAGGTTTTTCATTCGCCCTCTTCCCTCCAACCCCAATCTATTAATCTTTCCAGTCTTCCTTCCGAAACTGACCATGATCTTTGAGCCCTTGAAACCTTTCGTCTGTATAACTTATTTCTTAACCTAGCTATTATATGAAAATCATCTGAGTAGCTTTAAAAATCCCTATTTCTGGGCCTCACCACAGCTGCTTTTTTTAAACTTTTTAATTTTAGAAAATTGAAAGTAAACATGATTTCTAACTTCATAAAGAAAAATAGCACAAATATAAGTAGTTTCTAAAATAGCACTATTAAAAAGCCAGTAGACAGTAAGACAGTAAGTTACCACTGTCGGTGCTCTGTTCTGCCAGTTTCCTCTTATGCAGTTTGTTCCTTTAGTCTAGTGTGGCTTCTTGGCTTGTATATTTTAGTGAACTGAACTTTTTTTCTCCATTACACATGTTGCTACTTAGTCTTTGTTACATAAAACAATAAAGATGATGTTTAAATTTTCATGAATGTAATGTTTTAATACATTTTAACATCTTTTTATCTGAATTCTTTGTAGAATGTACAAAATTCCTTATTGAAACACTTAATGTTACTATGACATATAACTACTCAATAATACGGTTTTTTTTTAGCAATTATTGTAGGTCTTGGGATGTTAAAAATTAGCTGAGAATAACATCATATGTAAATGACATGACATTACCAGGCCTACAGATGCTTACAAGTAGATTAAAGTAGCGTGCATAGAAAATTTTTTAGAGTCTTGGTTTATTTCCAAGCCATACTCTCTTAATTTTATTGTCTTGTAACCATAAGGAGATCAAGGGAATAATTTGAGTTTTTAGAGGCTTTCCTAAATTTTTTGTATACTTAATTGTGTATTATAGGATAAACATTGCTAATCACAGGTGATAGTTTAAATAATTGTAACTCTAACAACATTTTTTTAACATGCCTCTTACTGGAATTTCTGTTTGTTTTAAGGATGTTTTGGAACTCTTAGAAAAAAGAGTGAAGTCACGATTTTCTCACCGCCAGATACACTTAATGAATTCATTTGGTTTTCCACAGTATCTTAAAATATTTAAAGAACAATTATCTCTACCTGCGGAAGTTCCAGATAAGCTTTTTGCTGACAAATGGAATGAGAATGTTCAGGTAACTTGGAACAAAAGCAGTAATATTTAAACTAATTTTTGTGTCTTGCTATGCCATTTGAAAGCAATTAAAACTTATACTTAAAATTTCTAAACTAGCACAAAGCTTCTAATAATGTACTGTGGCATAAAAATGCATAAATAACAAATTATACATTTTTTTACGTGTGCATATTTTCTTCTTTTAAAAAACTGTTGAAATAGCATATCTCCTGAATTTTTTCTCTCAAAAGAACTTTAGTGAGATTTTTGTTTTATTTATATATGATTTATATTTTGTTATTTTCTTAATGCATTTCCATCATAGAACTTAATTTTTTTGTTTTATAAATTTAGCACTATATTAGCTTAATGATTCATACGTACCTATCTGTTGCTTTTTTTTCCCCTCCAATTCTCAAAAAGGACTTGAGCTTTTATCTGATTGTGTTTATTAAGAGGCAGTCCACAGTATGGCACTTGTGGTTATATTATATACATTGGTGAATTCCATGTTGGAATCTCTGGGTCCCTGAGGTTCTTAGCTACAGCGGCACCTTTACGTGTTGTTTTAAAGATTTACTAAACCTGTGGACTCTGTAAATTTACCTACATTTAAATTGAATAGCCTAACTTGTACAGCCCATTGTTATATCAGCTTAACATATTTGCATCAGTTTATCTTATGCTGACAAGAAACATTCAGTTGCGGGGGAGAGGAAGAGGAGGTTTAACAACATATTTGAACAGTATTGCTAGATAAATCCCGCATAGTAGAATCTTTCAAAAATAAGTGGAAAAGATTGTTTTATATTAAAGCTATATTGATTTTATTCTTTTTTGTTTGTTTTCAACTCTACATTTTATTATTATTTTTAATTTATTTATTTTTTCAAATACATTTGTCTCCGCCTACCCCTCACAACTTTCCCTTTCCCCCCTCCCCACTCCGTCCCTCAGTCCTTCCCCACTTTAGGTTTGTCCATGAGTCCTTGCTATATGTTCCTTGACTTGCCCCTTCCCTTCCTTTTCCCCGCCCACCCCTCCCTCCTTCCTGATTTTATTCTTAAATAACAATACCAAATTAAACATGAGAATTTTGTATTTATTTTTCTTGCTTCTTCTCATTTTTGTTGAAGTATAAATCTTGCTTCTCATTTTTGTTGAAGTATAATTGACAAGTTGAAAACAATACATATTTATGGTGTACAACTTGATGTTTCAATATACACACCTTGTGAAATACCTCAGTCACGCTATTAAACATATCCAGCACCTCACATAGGTATAATTTCTTTTAAGTTTGACAAAACCTAAGATCTATCCTCTAAGCAAATTTCAAGTGTATAATACTATATTGTTAACCATAGTTGCATTGCTGTACATTACATCTCCAGAATTTATTCATGTTGCATAACTGAAACGTGATTCTTGTTTTAATAATAAGATATAGTCTGATCATGTAAGCATTATAATTTTGACACATTTCGTTTTTTAATTTAAAAGTTCACTGAACAAATTTAATCAGTATATAAGAATACATAATACAAGGTAGAAGTTTCTCTTATATGACAGCTTCTTCTCTTTTATTTTTTTTTTAACTACAGAGTAGTGTATAGCATTTCAGACTTTATATACATACTAAAGTTTTTACATAGTGTTCAAACTTTATCATTTTTTTCTAATATATAGAATTGTATGTGAAAGTGGCTAATTTTATCTTAAAATTTAGATATTGTGCCATGATACAATTAGGTGTGGGTCCTCCCTTCCACCCTCTTCCCCAAATTAGACTTGCCTGGGACTCCGATATTGTTAGCTCAGGCAAGTTTTCTTTGATACTTTATCTAACTATAAGATTCCGTTTTTTTAGGAACACGTTATAGTTGGTGCTCCCACATTGTCCCTTCCTTTGCCAAGGCCTGGAGTGGATCAGAGCACTGGTATCCTGGTCTCTGAATCCACTTCTCAGTGAGTTGCAGACTTTCACCTTTTACAGTGCCTTAGCTGATGTCTCGTTAGAATAGTGTGCTTTCTGACTGCTTTGGAGATTCAACTACAGTCTTTCATAGTATTTAAATTTGTGCTATCCCAGGGCTTTTCTTCTCTCCTTGCTCGCTTTCTTTCCTAGCATGGCTAAATAGCCCAGGTTGTACTCTGCCATCATCCATCTTCTCTGTGCTTCCCAGATGTGTACATTCTGAGCATCTCAGAGTATATAAAGGAAGTAGATGATGGGAATTATTGGTGAAGCATAACTCTGGATGACTCAGAAAATTGGGAGCCATGTGATAGTAGAGAGGCTAACTCTTAGGTTTTTGGTCCCTTAACTACTGGTCCTATATCACTGAATTCAGGGGCAGATGGTAGGAATGAATGTCAGTACTGTCCTGTCATCTTTTTGACAACCTTGTAGTTCTTTTATAAGGTGGAACTCGTGACACTGGAGTGTGTGTCTCTTAGTTCTAATACTTTTTAAAAATTCTAATCATCATTTGCCACCTTTTGATACTACAGTGAACTTCACTTGAAAAATCTGTCAGCACCATGGCCAGAGGCTGGGCCCTGTGGGTGGGAGAGGGGCAGGGACTGCATTAAGGGAGCTGTCATTTGTCTCAGTGCTGACCGTCCAGGAAGCTTTTCTAATGCCAAAGTTAAACCAGAACCAATGGTATAGGTAACAGGTCACCTACGGAATCTCATCCAGGAAATATCTTTAGGATAGTTTTGAACCTGGAATACTGAATGTTTTAGCCCTACCTCAAATGAGTCAAGTGAGTAAGCACAGTAAACACTATCTCAGCATGGCAGTGTAAGAGAAATCCCCGTATAAAAGAACATATAAAAGAATCATAGCTAATGTTCCTTTAACAATATTTCCCCAAAGTACTGTAGCTAAGTGCAAGGAAGCTTAGAAGATTTACCTGTTGTCTTAAACCTTCCCTGTTTGGTTAACAAAAGATGAGAAGGCTTAGCAGGAACTGACTAGGAGATTTAGTACATATACTGCTGCCAATAAGTCATCCCTAGAACAGCGTGAGTCCTGAGATGCAAGTGTAAACCTGTGACATTCTGCTCAGAATCTACCTGGAGAAGCCACTGGGCAAACACACTGTGCAGTCAGCACAGTAAGAAAAGGCAGCTTTTCATGAGTTCATCAATGAAAAGGAAATGTGTCAGAGTTCCTGAACAACAGGGAGGTCTGCTTTATTTCTGGGAATTTCTCCCATGTTCCTGTAAGTGGTGATGTTAAGTCAGTCTGTCTTACTCCCGCTCCCTTTACATCATTTCTGGAGCCAACCATAAGAAATTGAGTCACGTTTCAAAACCTAAGATCTAATATCTTCAATAATATCATAACTAGGTAAATATAATAGGCATTCAGTAAGTAGGTATTTATAAATCGCCTTATTCTTAAGTAGTTTGTGTTTGAATTAAGGTGAAGTTAAAAATGTGATGAAGTTTTATTTTTTAATGGTTCCATCATAGATCTTGTAAACGTTTTTATAAAATATTAATATGGAAGGAAGGAATTGATAGCCTTCAGAAAGAAAGGGAGTTGGATTCAGACCTCGAAAAATAAAGATGAGCAGAAAGGCAGGGTATAGAAGACTAACCCTTTGACATGTTATTTTTATAAAAATGTGAATACTTTTTTAAAAAAAAAATTGAATTCTTGCAGAAAAAAAATTTCTTTCATCAATATTTTTGTCCTAGGGGATTTTCTTTACTTTTCCTTTAAGTCCTTTCATTATAATACATAAACTGCATACATGACTCAATAACAGTCAAAAATTGCAAACGCCAGGACTTACAGTTAATATCCAAAAGACTTTTATTTGAATTACTTTCCTTTTTTTTTACCTTCATTTTGTGTATGTCCAAAGGATATTTGACCCTGTTTATGATTAAAAAAAAAAAAAGAAAAAGATATATATAGTAATAATACCAAGCCCTTTAAAATAGAAGACCTAAAACAATAGTAAGGGTAATGGGACTATAGCTAGGATAATGTATTTACTGAAAATGCAAAACTTTTATTTCATGAGATTAGAATTTATTCCTGAATCTGTATGTTCTTTTTTTTAATGTAGTAATTAATCTATTTATTTATACTTCTAAATCTTTTTAAATTTATTTTTTAAATACATTTGTCTCTGCCTACCCCCCCACCACTTTCCCTTGCCCCCTCCCGACCTCCCTCCTTCAGCTCTTCCCCTTTGGTTTTGTCCATGAGTCCTTGCTATATGTTCCTTGACTATCCCCTTCCCTTCCTTTTCCCCGTCCCCCCCCACCCCCCGTCTCTGTTGGTTTCTTCTCCTTTCAGTGTTGCTGGTCTTATTTTCCTTGCATCTTTGTATTGTTGGTTAGGGTCCACTTATAGGTGAGATCATATGGTATTTGTCTTTTGCCCCCTGGCTTATTTCACTTAGCATAATGCTCTCCAGTTCCTACCATGCTGTCGCAAACTTTAGAACTTCTTTTTCTCTTTCTGCTGCGTAGTATTCCCTTGTGTATATGTACCATCACTTTTTGATCCAATCATCTACTGATGGGCATTTAAGTTGCTTCCAGCACTTGGCTATTGTAAATTGTGCTGCTATGAACATTGGGGTGCATAGGTTCTTTTGTATTGGTGTTTTGGTGTTCTCAGGGTATAGTCCCAGCAGGGGAATCGCTGGATCAAAAGGCAGTTCCATTTTCAGCTTTCTGAGGAAATTCCACACTGCTTCCCACAGTGGCTGCACCAATCTGCATTCCCACCAACAGTGGACTAGGGTTCCCTTTTCTCCACAGCTTCGCCAGCACCTGTTGTTTGTGGATCTGTTTATGATGACCATTCTGACCAGTGTGAGGTGGTACCTCATTGTGGTTTTGATCTGCATTTCTCTGCTGGCTAGTGATGCTGAGGCTCCTTTCACATGTCTCTGGGCCCTCTGTATCTCCTCCTTGGAAAAGTGTCTGCCCAGGTCCTTTGCCCATTTTTTGACTGGATCGTTTGTCTTCTTGGAGTGGAGTCAAGTGAGTTCTTCATATATCTTGGAGATCAAACCTCTATCTGATGTATCATTAGCGAATATATTTTCCCTTATGGTCGGCTACCTTTTCATTTTGCTGATGTTTTCTTTTGCCGTGCAGAAGCTTCTTATTTTGATGAGGTCCCAGTCGTTTATTCTTTCCTTTATGTCCCTTGCTTTCGGAAACATATCAGTGAAAAAATTGCTGCGTGGGATATCTGAGAGTTTCCTGCCAATGCTCTCCTCTAGGACTTTATAGTGTTGCGACTTATATTTAAGTCTTTTATCCATCTTGAGTTTATTTTTGTGCACGGTGTCAGCTGATGATCCAGTTTCAATTTTTTGCATGTAGCCATCCAGCTCTCCCAAGACCATTTGTTGAAGAGGCTATTATTGCTCCATTTTATGCTTCTGCCCCTTTTGTCAAATATTAGATGCCCACAGAGACCTGGGCTTATTTCTGGGCATTCTATTCTGTTCCACTGGTCTATGGGTCTGTTCTTGTGCCAGTACCAGATTGTTTTGAGTATAGTGGCTTTGTAGTAGAGTTTGATGTCCGGTATTGTGATCCCTCCTACTTTGTTTTTCTTTCTCAAAATTGCTGCAGCTATTCAGGGTCATTTATGGTTCCATATAAATTTTTGAAATGTCTGTTCTATTTCTGTGAAATATGTCATTGGTATCTTAATAGGGATTGCGTTGAATCTATAAATTGTTTTGGGTAGTATGGACATTTTGATGATATTAATTCTTCCAACCCATGAGCACGGTATATGCTTCCATTTATTTGTGTCTTCCTTCATTTCTTTCTTCAGTGTTGTATAGTTTTCTGGGTACAGGTCTTTTCCCTCCTTGGTTAAATTTTATTCCTAGGTACTTTATTTTTCTTCTTGCTATATCGAATGGTATTTTTCTTCTGATTTCTTCTTCTTCTACTTCATTGCTGGTGTACAAAAATGCCTTTGATTTCTGAATATGACTTTGTATCCCGCTGTTTTGCCAAATTCACTTATTAGGTTGAGGAGTTTCTTGGTGGAGTCTACAGGGTTCTCTGTGTACACTATCATGTCATCTGCAAACAATGATAGCTTTACTTCCTCCTTTCCCATTTGGATGCCTTTTCTCTCTTTGTCTTGTCTGACCGCTGTGGCTAGGACTTCCAATACGATGTTGAAAAGAAGCGGTGAAAGCGGCCATCCTTGTGGTCGTCCCGATCTTAGTGGGAAAGCTTTCAGTTTTTGCCCGTTGAGTATGATGTTGGCAGTAGGTTTTTCATATATGGCCTTTATAACGTCGAGGAATGCCCCATTTATTCCCATTTTGCTGAGTGTTTGGATCATAAATGGGTGCTGTACCTGATCGAATGCTTTTTCTGCATCTATCGAGATGATCATGTGGTTTTTGTCTTTCCTCTTGTTTATGTGATGTATTACGTTTATTGATCTGCGTATATTGAACCATCCCTGCATCCCTGGGATGAAACCCACCTGATCGTGGTGGATAATCTTTTAAATATATTGCTGGATGCGGTTTGCCAATATTTTGTTGAGGATTTTAGCATCTATGTTCATCAGCGAAACTGGCCTGTAGTTTTCTTTCTTTGTAGGGCCTTTATCTGGTTTTGGTATTAGGGTGATGCTGGCTTCATGAAAAGAGGCCTCATGGAGTCTTCCCTCCTCTTGGGTTTTTTGGAATAGTCTGCGAAGGACAGGGTTAGCTCTTCCTGAAATGTTTTGTAAAATTCTCCTGTGAAACCATCCGGCCCTGGGCTTTTGTGTGCCGGGAGTTTCTTGATGACTGCTTCAATTTCCCCAGCTGTTATCGGTCTGTTCAAGCTTTCTGTTTCTTCCTCCTTCAGTGTTAAGAGATTATACTTTTCTAAAAATTTGTCCATTTCATCAAGGTTTTCAAACTTTTTGGCATATAATTGTTCATAGTAGTTTCTGACAATCCTTTGTTTTTCTGTGGTATCAGTTGTTATTTCTCCTCTTTCGTTTCTGATGTTATTAATTTGGGTCCTCTCCCTTTTTTCTTGATGAGTCTGCTTAAAGGCTTGTCGATTTTAGTTATCTTTTCAAAGAACCAGCTTCTGGATTGGTTGATCCTTTGAATTGTCCTTTTCCTCTCTCTGTCATTCAGTTCTGCTCTAATCTTGACTATTTCCTTCCTTCTACTTGCTCTGGGATTTATTTGTTGTTGTTACTCCAGTTCTTGAAGTTGTAGGGTTAGGTCCTGTATTTGAAATGTTTCTACCTTTTCTAGGTAGGCCTGTATTGCTGTGAACTTCCCTCTCAGGACCGCCTTTGCTGTGTCCCATAGGTTTTGGACTGTTGTCTGTTCATTTTCATTGGTTTCCAGAAACTTTTTGATTTCTTCTCTTATCTCATTATTGACCCATTCCTTCATTGTTTAATAGTCTACTGTTCGGTTCTCCATGAGTTTGCAAGTTTTTGAAGTTTCTCTTTGAGGTTGATTTCCAGTTTCAAGCCCTTGTGGTCTGAGAAAAAGTTTGGTATTATTTCAGTTTTCCTGAATTTGCTGAGGTTTGCTTTGTGTCCTATCATGTGGTCTATCTTTGAAAAACTGCCATGAGCCTTTGAAAAGAACGTGTATTTTTCTTCTTTGCGATATAAGGTTCTAGATATGTCAGTTAAGCCCATTTGATTTAATGCGTTATTCAGCTCCACAATATCCTTGTCGATGTTTTGTTTGGAAGATCTGTCCATTTTTGACAGTGGGGTGTTGAAATCCCCTACCATCAGTGTGTTGCTGTCTATATCTTTTTTGAAGTCGTCCAACAGTTTCCTTATATACTTGGGTGCTCCTATATGGGGAGCATATAAGTTTACAATGTTTATGTCTTCTTGATAGATTCTTCCTTTAAGTATTATAGAGTGCCCCTCTGGGTCTCTCATTATGGCCTTTGTTTTGAAATCTACTTTGTCTGATACAAGTATGGCAACCCCGGCCTTTTTCTCTTGCCCATTTGCTTGGAATATTTTTTTCCATCCGTTGACTTTCAATCTGTGTAGGTCTCTTGCTCTGAGGTGGGTCTCTTGTAGGCAGCATATGGGTGGGTCATGTTTTCTTATCCATTCAGCTACCCTGTGTCTCTTGATAGGGGCATTGAGTCCATTAAAGTTGAGAGATATTACTGATAGAAACTTACTAATCTGTTCTCTTTGTACCTGGGTTCCTCTCTCTCTCATTCTTTTCCTTCATCTTCTTAAACCAGTCCCCTTCGCATATCTTGGAGTGCTGGTTTGGTAGAGATGTATTCTTTTAGCCTTCTCTTGTCTGGGAAACTCCTTATTTCCCCTTCTATTTTACTTGAGAGCTTTGCTGGGTAGAGCACCCTTGGCTGTAGGCCCTTGCTTTTCATGACTCGGAATATTTGTTGCCATTCCCTTCTGGCTTATAGTATTTCTGATGAGAAGTCAGCTCCTAGGCGTATCGGGGCCCCCTAGTATGTTACTTTCTCCTTCTCCCTTGCTGCCTTGAGGATTCTCTCTTTGTCTTTGATAGTTGCCATTTAAATGATGATGTGTCTTGGAGTGGACCCCCTTGGGTCCCTCTTGAGTGGAGTCCTCTGTGCCTCCTGGATCCATGGGAGCCTTTCTCTCCTCAAATTAGGGAAATTTTCCATCATTATTTTTTCAAGGAGGTTCTCTATCCCTTGCTCCTCCTCTTCTCCTTCTGGTATCCCTATTATACGGATATTACTGCGTTTCAGGTTGTCCTGCATTTCCCTAAATGCTTCTTCATTCTTTTCGAGTCTTTTATCCATTTCTTGTTCTTTCTGGGAGCTTTTTTCTACCGTATCCTCCATCTCACTGATTCAATCCTCGGCTTCATCCAGCCTGCTTTGGATTCCTTCTACTGTGTATTTCAATTCACAAATGGTATTCTTCATATCCTCTTGTGTCTTCTTGATAGTTTCTATGTCCTTTTCCAGGGTGATATAGTTTGCTGTAAGATCCTGATAGTTTCTCTGCAGTTTCTCATAGTTATCTTTGAGCTGGCTGAGCTCGTTGAGCTTCCTTAGAACCATTGTTTTGAATTCAACGTCTGAGAGTTCCCTTGCCTCTATTTCATTGAGCTCTCTCTGTGGGGAGTCCCCTTTTCCACTCATTTGGGGGGAACTTCTTTTTCTTCCCATTTTTGTGAGAGCCTGTTAAGTAATTTACCTACTTACTTATTTATTTATTTTTGCTTCTGCTTCAATTGGGCCATCTAGATTTCCTGACTTTGTGGATTAAACTTTTATGGTAGTAGGTGGGTCTTTTTTTATTTATCTATCTATCTTTCTATTTATTTTTCCCTTTACCTCCCTTTCTGGGCCTGACCCTGATGATGTCAGTTGTTGACCCTATATGACCTTGGGTCGTTTATTTGAGCCTTCCAGGAGTCTACTGTCTGTGTCTGGCTCCTGCTTGGGGCAGGTCTGTGACCCCTTCGGTCAGGGATGGACTATTTCTTTGGATCACTCTGCACTCTTACGCCGGCTCCTTGATCGTGCTCCCCTGTGCGGCAGGATCCCCTGCCTGCCTGGGCTCGCGCCTGCTTGCCCCAGCCAAGGGGGCTTATTCACAACCTGGCGTACTTGTCTGGCCCACCAGGCCGGCGGGCACCCTGGCACTGGTCAGTTTAGGGTCTTCTATGGTGTGCTTTCCCCGCTTTTGGCTCTTCGGGTGCGTTGCCTGCCCTCGCCAAATGGAGACTATGGAAATGGGAGGAAGTCAGCTCCTGGACTCTCCGGTTAATCCTGTCTCTGGTCTCTCCTCCGGGGAGTCTGGGCAGCTCTCTGACCCCTTGGGCCAGGGATCTACTAATTCTGTGAGCCGTTCCACATTCGCGAGCCGCGCGGGTCAATTTACGCCTGCTCTTGCCTCTCTGCTCGCTCCCTCGCAGGCCATATCAGTGCCAATCTGTGGGAGGCCTTGCCAGCCCATGTAAGCCCTCGCCAACCCTTGCCGGCCACTCGGCGCAAGTGTGCGAGCCTGCGTTGGGTGGTTTTGGGGTGTCTATTTTGTGCTTTTCGGCTTTTGGCTCTTTGGGGGTGTGTCCTCTTCCCGCACAATGGAGACTATGGAAAGGAGAAAGAGTAGGGACTCCCTGGTTCCTCCTCCCGTTCTTTCCCCAACGCCTCCGTCTCCAGTCTCTCCTCAAGGCTCTCCCAGCCAGTCTGCACTCAGCCCCCCAGCTCACATATACAAGCTGTGTGCGTAGCGCACAAAAGGCAGGTTAATCGAGTCCCTTATGCCTGAGCGAGATGGGAGCTGCAGAGTGGGAGATGCGTTATCACTGGGGCTCCACCGGCCGCCGTCTCTGCTTTTCTTCACGAAGTTTTCCTCACCAGTCTTTTCCCAGGCACCAGCCCACCCTTGCTGCCACCTCTACCCAGAGATCAAGGAGGGTGGCTGCCACTGCAGTTTTTGCGTTGGCCCTTTAAATGTCTCTTTGCTTCCCCAGCCACCTGTCTTTGGCAGAGAGCTCCCCTAAGCTTTTTGGGGTTGAGTTTTGTCTGTATTTTCTTGGTTTTAGCTGTTGTAGTTTAGGGGTCCCTGTTTATGATTCAGTCCCGGTTCTTGGGGCGAGCTAACTGGCCGTTTCAATGCCCCTCTGATGCTAGTGCCCGTGGGCACCCAGCCCACCCTCTCGAGCCTCCACCGCACTTCTCACCCGTTGGGATGTGTGAGAGTCGAATCCACTGTCTGTCCGCGGCTCCAAGCCTCCTCTCCCACTATTGCTCCATTGTTTTCCAGGTTATTACTCCACTATTTAGTCACAATTCCCATTTGGTCTTGGGGGAGGAGATCAGCATGACTCCCATTCACTCCTCTGCCATCTTTTTTTTATTGACTCTGTATGTTCTTAACAGTGTAAGAAGTAAAGATTGTAGTTTTAGCTCTAGAGATAATAGCAATACTTAGTACTTAGTTCTATGTCTTTGGGCTTTTTTTAGGGAAAAAATTCTTATTCTTTGCAGGTGATGTTTAAAAAATTAACGTCAGTCTTCCGCAAGCCTTTCTTGGCTCTGCCAACTTTGAATGTACTCTCTTTTCATCTAATCTCTTCTTCAGTGCCAAGTGTGCCTTACCTTTCATTAACTCTAATTCAGTGCAATCAGTTGACTTGTTTTCTCCAAATTTCCAAAATCATTAGCTTCTCAAAATATATCTTAATTATACAAAGTACTTTATACATTGTTGATCACCACTTGCCTCTTGAAGTTTTCTTCCCTTGGTTTCATTGCTTTTGTTTATATTCTCTTCCAGTCTTCAGTATCTTTCTTAATGTTTTACTTTGCTACTCCTTTTCCATCTTTTCTTAAATATTGATAATCCAAGTTTCACTTCTTGACCACATCTTTCTCTTCAGTTCTTGGACATTTTGTATGCCATGGTATCATTTCTGACTTCTTTTCTTTTCCCCTCTCAAACCCTTTCTCCTCCACTTCTCATCAGTTGCTTCTCCACTGAACATATGTCTTTTATGCCTTAATTCTCTCTTGTCTTCACATCACTTTAATCGAGACCCTCTTTGTCCCTTGTATAAGCAGTTACAATTGCCTCCAGTTAGGTTTTCCTGTCTTTGTCTTTCTCTACAAATTACTTTGTCAGTAACTGAAACTCAGGACTACATAACTAATGTATGTATGCCACAATCTTCCGACATTACTCATGCAGTTACTTACAGCTAGAATATTGTGTCTTCTATTTAACCTTTTGACTACTACACTTTAAACATTCTGTATATGACCTTGTTCTCTCAAGTACAATAGCTCTTACTTTCTGTTGTGTTTTGTTCTGCACTTTGAACATCCAACTAGTATAACTATAGATTCCCTTTTCAGGCTAGAAATTCTTGGGTAGCAAGGATTGTGTTTTGATGTTTGTGTCAATTGAAATAATATAAAGGGATGTGAAGAAAATCAATAGACTGAAAATTTGATTTTGATTTTTGTGTTCTAAATAAGAGAAGCACCTATTTAATAATGAATAAGGTATACCAACTAATGAGGCAGAAGATTAGGTTTTAAATTACGTTATTCCTTAATTTTCTTTTTTACTCCCTCTAGTGTCTCTCTGAAGATAC
This sequence comes from Pteronotus mesoamericanus, assembly GCF_021234165.1. Classification (NCBI taxonomy): domain Eukaryota; kingdom Metazoa; phylum Chordata; class Mammalia; order Chiroptera; family Mormoopidae; genus Pteronotus; species Pteronotus mesoamericanus. The sequence continues at coordinate 12,260,580 of NW_026555325.1, read as the reverse complement.
AAGTGTGCGAGAAGTACTACAGAAGCATTTCAATGTCAGCAAAAACCTGCGGTCATTACACATGCTACTGGTTTGTATTAGTTTTGATTTTATCATTTATTTTATTTCACCAGGTAATTCTCTTCTGATGGGAATTGATTAAACCTGTAGGTAGGTTTTGGGAGAAATCTCTTTACTACAAGGAGTCTTCCAATCCCTGACTGTGGTATATCTCTCCTTTTATTAAGTTTTTTAGATTTTGTCCCATCTTTATTTTATAATTTTTACCACTCTGGTCCTGTTTATTCATGTTTAAAGTGTATACCTAAATATTTAATTTTTTAGAGCATTTGTAAATGATACTTTTTTTTAATTTTGTTTTCAGCATGCTCATTGTTAATATTCAGAAATGTGATTGATTTTTGTATGTTGATGTTGTACTCTACTACCTTGCTGAATTCATTCTAGGAGTTTTTTAGATTTCTTGAAACGATCATAACATCTGCAAATAGATTATTTTTTCCTTTTCAGTCTGATATATTTTATTTCTTCTCTTATTTCACTGTCTAGAACTCCTCATTCTATGCTGAGTAAGTGTGGTGAGGGTGGAGATCCTCGCCTTGTTTTTAATCTCAAAGGGAAAGAATTCAGTCTTTTATCATTAAGTATGATGTAAGCTGTGGGATTTTTATACATGTTTGTTATCAAGTTACAGTAATTCCCATCTATTCCTAACTTGATGATAGTTTATTGTGAATGGATGTTGAACTTGTCCAGTGCTTACTGTGTATCAATAGATATGTTCTATGATTTTCTTTAGCCTATAATATGTTGGATTATATTGCTTTATTTTTTATGTTGAACTAGCTTTGCATACCTGGAATAAATCCCACCTCGTTACGGTCTTTGACAAAGTAATTATATCTTATGCTTAAACAGTGTCAATGAAGAGGAACTTTATTCTGAAAATTAAAGCTCTTCCTTCATTAAGATTATTGGATGTTAGCCTCATGTTCCTAGAAAATTATCTATGGCAAATGCCTCTCAACAAAAAAGATAGTTTTTGTTTCATGAATTTCTTCTTACTCACTTTTATTTATAATAGTAATAGGTGTCTTTTATTAAATAGCACTTGAGCCAGGTAATATAGTTACTTACCAAAATTATATCTTTGGGAGGGGGTGTATTTTTGAAGAAACTGAGGCTCCTTGTGGTTATATAACTTGCCCCAGGTCACACAACTAGTAGATGGCAAACCCAGCACAAACCCAACACAAACCCAAGGTTCTCTGGCTTCAAGCTTATATCCTACTTCACTGTTTGGATCTGCTCTGTTTATTTACAGATTCTCTTTCCCCATTTCTATTTTTACTGAGGAAATTTAAGAGAATTTTGTTTCTTTATACTCTCTCCTTAGCAGTCCCCCTCCCATTCATCTAAATAATATTGCCATTTTCATTAACAGCTGTCTTTATTATAATCTTGGGATAAGGAATTTTTAGAATATGGTTTTTAGTTATTTGTATACCAAAGTTAGATATTATTTATAACTTACAGAATATAGAGGTTACACATACCCTCCACTCACACATACACAGGTACATATTCATATACACACACTTCTCATTCTGAGGAAATATCTCCCTCTCAGAATTGTCTACATGAACAATCACTGTTTTGCTAATTTTCTATTACATTGCTAATTCGAGATAATGGCTTGCGTTTGTCTTGATTTTTCTTGTTTAAGAAAAGTTTTGGTATTGGTGCAAATTATAAAGAAGAGGTAAAGTCTTGATGAAGATTTAACTATATTTTGGGTAGTTTTACAACAAAAAATATCAGGAGTTATACACATGGGGGGAAAAAAACACCCTCATTGCAAAAGTGAATTCCCATTTACCTAAATGTATGTACAAAAAAAGCACTTTAAAAATTTAGAAAAATATCTAAGAAAATAATATATTTGTAATTTTGAGGTAGGGAAAGATTTCTTAGAGAAAATACACAAACCTAACTCATAAAAAAAAGATTGATAAAGTTAACTACATATAATTTTTAAATATCTGGACAAAAGAAACCACAGAATAAGTGAAGACTGGATGCAATGCATGTAATCATCAGTACAATCCGTAATAATTAAAGAGCATCTATAATAATCAATAAAGGAATGAACTAAGAATATCAGCAAACAATCTAGAGGAATGTAGAATCTCACATGCCCTATAATATACGAAGATGTTTAACCTCTCCAGTAACAAGGGAAGTGGTACAATTTAAACTTTACATAATTAAACACTACAATTAAACCATTTTCCCTGCCAGTCTGGTGGGTATCAAAGTTCATGTCTGATGGAAATATGTCTGTGGCTATTTAAAATTGTTGCTGCTGATAGTGTAAAAATATATAGGTATTGTGGAGAACAATTTGGCAAATTAGGTACCTAGAGTTAACTCAAATGCACAAAAGGACACGTACAAGATAGTTTATTGCAGCCTCGCTTACTATTGCGAAAAGAGTAAATGGGAGGTATCCTTCAATAAGAAAAGAATAATTAAATTGCAAAGCAGTACAAAGGGAAAAAATGAAGAAACTAGAATTGACACCTTGAGTGAAACTTTGGTTTTTATCTGTTTTCTTTTTAAACAATTAAACATGAGGCAGCTAACTTCTGTTACTTAAACTCTAATCTGGACTGGTTGACTGGGTAGTAAGAAAATTTATACAGGTCAGAGATCTGCCGGTTTGGTTTGGTCTGGGGCTTTAAATAGTTGCTTACTTATTTTTGATCTCTTCTGCTTACCCTATTCCTTTTCAAATGTATTTCTTTTGAGGAGTTGTAAATAAACAAGATAAGCAAATGGGAGGAGGCAGAGAGAACAGCAAAACTTTAATGCTTTACATTTATAGTTATGTGGCATATGAACTGAATTACTAAATTTTAATAGACCTAATATGAGAAAATACTTTTCCCAAGCATTAATATTTACTCTCTCATAAGAACAGACTCTCCAGCCCTAGCTGGTGTGGCTCAGGGGATTGAGTGCCAGCCTGTGAAACAAAGGGTCGCAGTTCGATTCCCATTGTAGGGTATGTGCCTGGGTTGCAGGCCAGGTCCCCAGCAGGGGACACGTGAGATGCAACCACACATTGATGTTTCCTTTCTGCCTCCCCTCTCCTCTCTATAAATGAATGAATGATGAATGAATGAATGAATGAATGAATGAATGAATGAATCTTTAAAAAAAAATAAAATATAGAAGGACGCACTGTTAATGCACTTCCAGTGCGCTACATGAGAAAGATGGCTGTGTCCCAGCAGCAGGTTTCTGTGGCTTTCTCTGCTACTGGTGTGTTGGGACCAGGCTCAGCCGGTGGCCCAGGTACCCAGCAGCAACTGCAACCATCTACACAACTGGTGGGATTTGCCCAAAGCAGGCTTTTGCGGCAGCAGCAACAGGACTTCGACCCTGTGCAGCGCTATAAGATGCTTATCCCACAGCTGAAGGAGAGTCTTCAGACTTTAATGAAGGTTGCAGCCCAGAACTTGAATCAGAACACTAACATTGACAACGGACAAAAAAGCAGTGATGGACCCATACAGTGCTTTGACACGTGTCTGGAGGAGTTTTATGCCCTCTGTGACCAGCTGGAGCATTGCCTGCGCCTGATACATGAATGCCTATCACAGAGTTGCGACAGTGCCAAGCACTCTCCCCTGCTGGTGCCCACAGCCGCCAAACCAGATGCTGTACAACCTGATAGTCAGCCCTGCCCTCAGTACCTGGTACTCATCAAAGCCCGGGTTGCCTGTGCCAAGGACATTCACACTGCTCTGCTGGACTCTGACAAGGTTATGGGGAAGACTCCTGCACCACCTACAGGTCCTGGGGGTGCCCTGTGAGGTGGCAGAGCTGGGCGTCGGGTAGGCTGTGAAGGAGAAGGATAGGGAAGGAATAAAGAGGGGCTTCAAAGCAAAAAAGAAAAAAAAGAAGGGGACAGGACCACGGGGCACACATGCCTACACACAACCCCCTGTGAAAGGGACTGGTTTAAGAAGATGAAGGAAAAGAATGAGAAAGAGAAAAACACAGGTACAGAGAGAAAAAATGAATTACGTTTCTATCAGTAATAACTCTCAATGTAAATGGACTAAATGCCCCAATCAAAAGACACAGGGTAGCTGAATGGATAAGAAAACATAACCCACACATAATGCTTCCTACAAGAGACCCACCTCAGAACAAGAGACCTACACAGATAGAAAGTAAAGGGATGGAAAAAAATATTCCAAGCATATGGTCAAGAGAAAAAGGCCGGGGTTGCCATACTTGTATCAGACAAAGTAGATTTCAAAACAAAGGCCATAAAAAGAGACCTGGAGGGACACTTTATACTACTTAAAGGAAGAATCCATCAAGAAGACATAAATATTATAAACTTATAGCACCCAACATAGGAGCACCCAAATACATAAGGAAAATCTTGGACGACTTCAAAAAAAGATACAGCAACACACTGATAGTAGGGGATTTATAACACCCCACTGTCAAAAAAGGACAGAACTTCCAAACAAAACATCAAAAAGGATATTGTGGAGCTGAATAACTCATTAAATCAAATGGACTTAACTGACATATATAGAACCTTACATCGCAAAGAAGAAAAATACACATTCTTTTCAAAGGCTCATGGCAGTTTTTCAAAGATAGACCACATGATAGGACACAAAGCAAACCTCAGCAAATTCAGGAAAATTGAAATAATACCAAACTTTTTCTCAGACCACAAGGGCTTGAAACTGGAAATCAACCTCAAAGAGAAACTTCAAAAACTTGCAAACTCATGGAAACCCAACAGTAGACTATTAAACAATGAAGGAATGGGTCAATAATGAGATAAGAGAAGAAATCAAAAAGTTTCTGGAAACCAATGAAAATGAACAGACAACAGTCCAAAACCTATGGGACACAGCAAAGGCGGTCCTGAGAGGGAAGTTCACAGCAATACAGGCCTACCTAGAAAAGGTAGAAACATTTCAAATACAGGACCTAACCCTACAACTTCAAGAACTGGAGTAACAACAACAAATAAATCCCAGAGCAAGTAGAAGGAAGGAAATAGTCAAGATTAGAGCAGAACTGAATGACAGAGAGAGGAAAAGGACAATTCAAAGGATCAACCAATCCAGAAGCTGGTTCTTTGAAAAGATAACTAAAATCGACAAGCCTTTAAGCAGACTCATCAAGAAAAAAGGGAGAGGACCCAAATTAATAACATCAGAAACGAAAGAGGAGAAATAACAACTGATACCACAGAAAAACAAAGGATTGTCAGAAACTACTATGAACAATTATATGCCAAAAAGTTTGAAAACCTTGATGAAATGGACAAATTTTTAGAAAAGTATAATCTCTTAACACTGAAGGAGGAAGAAACAGAAAGCTTGAACAGACCGATAACAGCTGGGGAAATTGAAGCAGTCATCAAGAAACTCCCGGCACACAAAAGCCCAGGGCCGGATGGTTTCACAGGAGAATTTTACAAAACATTTCAGGAAGAGCTAACCCTGTCCTTCGCAGACTATTCCAAAAAACCCAAGAGGAGGGAAGACTCCATGAGGCCTCTTTTCATGAAGCCAGCATCACCCTAATACCAAAACCAGATAAAGGCCCTACAAAGAAAGAAAACTACAGGCCAGTTTCGCTGATGAACATAGATGCTAAAATCCTCAACAAAATATTGGCAAACCGCATCCAGCAATATATTTAAAAGATTATCCACCACGATCAGGTGGGTTTCATCCCAGGGATGCAGGGATGGTTCAATATACGCAGATCAATAAACGTAATACATCACATAAACAAGAGGAAAGACAAAAACCACATGATCATCTCGATAGATGCAGAAAAAGCATTCGATCAGGTACAGCACCCATTTATGATCCAAACACTCAGCAAAATGGGAATAAATGGGGCATTCCTCGACGTTATAAAGGCCATATATGAAAAACCTACTGCCAACATCATACTCAACGGGCAAAAACTGAAAGCTTTCCCACTAAGATCGGGACGACCACAAGGATGGCCGCTTTCACCGCTTCTTTTCAACATCGTATTGGAAGTCCTAGCCACAGCGGTCAGACAAGACAAAGAGAGAAAAGGCATCCAAATGGGAAAGGAGGAAGTAAAGCTATCATTGTTTGCAGATGACATGATAGTGTACACAGAGAACCCTGTAGACTCCACCAAGAAACTCCTCAACCTAATAAGTGAATTTGGCAAAACAGCGGGATACAAAGTCATATTCAGAAATCAAAGGCATTTTTGTACACCAGCAATGAAGTAGAAGAAGAAGAAATCAGAAGAAAAATACCATTCGATATAGCAAGAAGAAAAATAAAGTACCTAGGAATAAAATTTAACCAAGGAGGGAAAAGACCTGTACCCAGAAAACTATACAACACTGAAGAAAGAAATGAAGGAAGACACAAATAAATGGAAGCATATACCGTGCTCATGGGTTGGAAGAATTAATATCATCAAAATGTCCATACTACCCAAAGCAATTTATAGATTCAACGCAATCCCTATTAAGATACCAATGACATATTTCACAGAAATAGAACAGACATTTCAAAAATTTATATGGAACCATAAACAACCCTGAATAGCTGCAGCAATTTTGAGAAAGACAGACAAAGTAGGGATCACAATACCGGACATCAAACTCTACTACAAAGCCACTATACTCAAAACAATCTGGTACTGTCACAAGAACAGATCCATAGACCAGTGGAACAGAATAGAAAGCCCAGAAATAAGCTCAGGTGTATATGGGCAATGAATATTTGACAAAGGGGACAGAAGCATAAAATGGAGCAATAATAGCCTCTTCAACAAATGGTCTTGGGAGAGCTGGACGGCTACATGCAAAAAATTGAAATTGGATCATCAGCTGACACCGTGCACAAAAATAAACTCAAGATGGATAAAAGACTTAAATATAAGTCACAACACCACCAAAGTCCTAGAGAAGAACATTGGCAGGAAACTCTCAGATATCCCACGCAGCAATTTTTTTACCGATATGTCTCCTAAAGCAAGGGACATAAAGGAAAGAATAAACGACTGGGACCTCATCAAAATAAGAAGCTTCTGCACGGCGAAAGAAAACATCAGCAAAATGAAAAGGTAGCCGACCATATGGGAAAATATATTCGCTAATGATACATCAGATAGAGGTTTGATCTCCAAGATATATGAAGAACTCGCTCGACTCCACTCCAAGAAGACAAATAATCCAATCAAAAAATGGGTAAAGGACCTGGGCAGATGCTTTTCCAAGGAAGATACAGAGGGCCCAGAGACATTTGAACGGATGCTCAGCATCACTAGCCATCAGAGAAATGCAGATCAAAACCACAATGAGGTACCACCTCACACCGGTCAGAATGGCCATCAGAAACAGATCCACAAACAACAGGTGCTGGCGAGGCTGTGGAGAAAAGGGAACACTGGTACACTGTTGGTGGGAATGCAGACTGGTGCAGCCACTGTGGAAAGCAGTGTGGAATTTCCTCAAAAAGCCGAAAATGGAACTACCTTTTGATCCAGTGATTCCCCTTCTGGGACTATACCCTAAGAATACCAAAACGCTGATTCAAAAGAACCTATGCACCCCAATGCTCATAGCCGCACAATTTACAATAGCCAAGTGTTGGAAGCAGCCTAAGTGCCCATCCGTAGATGGTTCAATCAAAATAGTATGTGACATTTACATAATGGAATACTACGCAGCACAAAGAAAAAAAGAAGTACTACCTTTCAGGACAGCATGGATGGAACTAGAGAGCATTATGCTAAACAAAAGAAACCAGGGGGCGAAAGACAACTGCCATATGATCTTACCTATAAAGGGAACCTAATCAACAATACAAAGATGCAAGGAAAATAAGACCAGCAACACAAAGAAAAACAACAGAGACAAGAGGGACGGAGGGAGGGGTGGGCAGGCTAAAAGGAAGGGATGAGTCAACATATAGCAAGGACTCATGGACAAAGGTAAAGTCGGGAAGGATTGAGGGAGGGAGGGGGAGAGGGGGGCAGTTGAAAGTGGCAGGGGGAAAGCAGAGACAAATGTATTTGGAAAAATAAATTTTAAAATTAATAATAAACACTTTGTGAAAAAGAAAAGTTAAGTAATATCCCCAGATTGCCAAAGGAAGTAAGTAATTGTTTATTGTTTTTCTGCTCTCCATTTCCCTAGATGCTTGCTTTAAGTCATATAACAACATCACACCCATTTGTGACTGCCGCAGATCTGATGGAGGCACACCAGCTGTGTAGCATGGACTCTAAAGCAAATATTGTACATGGTGAGAAACCTACTTAATTAATACAGGGTCCAGTAGAGGTAAGGGGTGCTTGAGTGTGGTTAGTAGGGCAGTAATATGGGTGTAATAATTTATAGTTTTAATTTAAACATGTCACCTAAAATTTCATATACTGTCCTTGAGTGTGATAATTGTTATGTTACAGAATTACATGCTTATAATTTTGTAATAAAAGATTTTATAATAAAAAAGGGGCAACATTTGTGCTGAACCCTGTAGTTAGTTTATAGGTTTGAGTTTGTATAAAGGGGTGCTTTTCAAAATTATAATTAACATTAGGTATAGTGCTTTATATACAGAATTCTTTTATATCCACTCTACCTTTAACTCAGCCTTTTATAAGGTGTTTTCAGTACCAGTTAAAGGTAAATAAAATTGATACTCTTTCCCCACCTTCCCACATTGGGCATCCCGCTAAGACTGTACTTCAGGTGTTCTTACTGCACAAAGTGCTGTTGAAGAGCATTCACTTTTAGCCATTCGGGGGTTTACTTTCCCTTTTGAGACTCAAATGAAATCAAATGTACCTTCTCTCCAGGAAAAAAAGATTTTGGTATAATTTCCAGGGATTTAGGATTTTCTGAATAATCAAGAGCCCTGTTTGATTTAAAGTTACATAATGACTGATTGTGCTTTAGTTTTTTGTTTTTTGTTTACTGTGGGCCATATGGTAAGTGCTTACTAATATTGTCGCTAACCCTGCTAACATCTCTGTAAGTTTAGAAAGATCCTTACTTCATTGATATGAAAACTGAGCTCAGAGAAGTTGAGTAACTTGCTTAAAATTATATGGATAGTGTTAACTGAAACACATTTGAACCTCAGTTTTCTTGACCTCTCCCCACCCTTCAAATCCATGATCTTTCACTGTATCATTCTATTTGGAGGTCAGTTATTTCACTCTTATTTATCAGTAAATAAAGTACAATTCATAGTTCGTTTCCCTTTTACTATAGGTCTGTCAGTCTTGGAAATCTGCCTTATAATAGCAATGAAACATTTAAATGACATCTACGAAGAGGAGCCCTTTAATTTTCAAATGGTCTATAATGGTGAGATGAGACTTTGGTAGTTTCTCTCTGACTCTACCCCACTGCTTATTTGAAGGCACTAACTTTGTCCTTGCTTTCTGTCCAGAGTTTCAGAAGTTTGTTCAAAGGAAGGCCCATTCTGTTTATAATTTTGAGAAACCTGTTGTCATGAAGGTAAGACCTACTGTTATTTTTCTGCCGGCAGGTATATTTTTATATCCATTGTCCAGTTGACCCTTGAACAACATAGGTGTTTTAACTGTGAGGATCCACTTATACAAGGATTTTTTAAATAAGTAGTATAAATGTATTTCTCTTCCTTATAACTTTATTAAAATTTTCATTATTCTAGCCTACTTCATTATAATAATATAGTATATAATACCTAGGATGCACAAAATATTTGTCAGTCAACTTTAGTAGTAGTCAGTTTTAGTTGAGTCAGAAGTGATATAGGGATTTTTGACTGGGGGTAGAAGGTTGTTGGTGCTCCTAACCTCAGCATTGTTCAAGCATCAATATTATAGTTGCACTTTTATTAATTTTGAAGTGTTGAATTTTGAAGCAAACAGCCAGGTGTTGTAATTTGTAGGGGTGTACTGCCCTCTACTGTCTGTTCGTAACACTTGCATCCTGAAAAGTAACAACAGTCTGTGAAATGCATTGTTATACGTAGCACTTTGCAACCCAAGGACTGGCTCTTAAAAATTTAGCATCAGAGAGAGACAAAAAATGCTGATATGAGCCATTAAGAAACAAACAGGCAGAATCCCATTGGCTGGTGAGGACAAAACAGAGAACGTTTTATCAGGGATCAGATGAGGCATGAGTTTTAAAACTTGAGGGACTTTATGCTAGTGTAGCATTGTCCATTTGAAATACAATGTGAGCCGCATTGTGTAACTTTAGATTTTCTAGTAACAACAAAAAAGAAAAAAGGTGCAAGTAACTTTAATAATAAATTTTATTTAACCTAATATAACAAAAACATTTTAATCTATAATCAGTACAGTTATTAATGAAGTGTTTTCCTTTATTTTCTTTTGTGTTGTCTTTGAAATCCATTGTGTGTTTATACCTATTTAATTCACTAAATATCCATTGGAAATACTTCCTCTTTATAGTCCATAAAATTTTTAGCTAAAGAAGTAGACTTACATTCTGAAATTGTTCTAAACATACTTAAAACTTTCTAATTGAGTCAAGTGTCAGATTTTAAATTGAACTTAATGACAATTAAATAAAACTAAAAATTTAATCCCACATTTCAGATGCTCCATATTAGTGGTTATCTTACTGGACAGCACACAGCTCTAGAGAACTTTACAAGAAGAAACTTTTTTTTTTTTTTTAAAGCAGTGGACCCATATCTATCCATTAGCATCCCTTACAGATTGTAGTAGTCAGAATTTTATTTCTTGTAGCAAGCAAAAGATGTTGGGGCGTTGCTCTTTCTTCACAACAACAGGAAAAGTATTTAGCACCCTGCAGGTTGGGTCTCTCCGCATTCCTAATGTCCACTTCTGTCTTGTAGTCATAGTGTGTGGGAATTGTACGAGTGGAAAGGGTTATCTGAACATTTAAATTCTAATGAATTTCTGTATTTTAAATAAAAAAGTAGTTTTGCTGCCTAGAAATATTTTAAATCTCCATAATTGTATTCATCCCCAGCCTCTTGTATTTTTGTATATTCTCCTTTTTAGAAATGGTATTTGAGCTATTTCTCTTTTCATCAGAAGAATTTTTGATATATAAAGAATATATTGTAATGATATTTTTCACAATAAAGCAGTAGGAATAGAAAGCTCAAAAATCAATTTCAGTGTGTCATTATTTAATGGTTGGTATGTCATGATTTAATGGGATTTTTTTTCATACCCTCATAAAATACCTAAAACAGTAATCAGAGTTAAAAAAGGCATAATACATGAGGTAAGAGGAAGTAAACAGATAAGAGCCCTATTAAGATGGGGAAGATGGAAGAACAACTTTCTGATAGCTCGTGGCAGCCTCCTTAGGGAAACAAGAACCTGTCCCTTCTTCATCCCATTACCAGTCTGCTGAGTCATGTATTTATTATTTATAGGATCGGCTGAACAGACCTGATGCACTCTTGGGGGTCCTTTCTCCTCCCTCATCTTTTGCAGCTGTATTAAACTTATGCAGCAAAGTCTTAGAAAGCTACAAACAAAATAGTGCAAATGTGAAGACCCAGGGTAATAACTCAAAAAGTACTAGTCTTATCAGATCTTAGTGTTTTTGTAGAGAACTGGAATCCTCCCTTAACTTCAATTAAGGAAATATGATACAGAACGAGATTAGGGGAAAAAAAACATGTTGTGCAGACTGGATTAAAATTTGTTCTGTTATGTTCAACAATGCAGGGAGAGATAACTATATTGAAATGGCTTCACCTGATATATAAGTTTTTATGAAGTTGATGGAGAGTTGTTTTTGAACCTTACTGATTTCTATTAAGGCTTTTTTTGTTTTGTTTTGTTTTGTTTTTGTTTTGGCATTCTGCAACTGACCGAAACCCTTAACTGCTCTCTGGGTTAACACTGTTCCTTTACTTCCACTACTGAACCTAAACAATTTCTTTCATTTTTCAGGCTTTTGAACACTTACAACAATTAGAATTAATAAGGCCTGTGGAAAGAACTTCAGTAAATGCACAGAGAGAGTACCAGCTGATGAAACTGCTTTTGGATAATACTCAAATTATGAACGCTTTGCAGAAATACCCCAACTGTCCTACAGATGTTAGGCAGTGGGCAACATCCTCACTAAGCTGGTTGTGAAGCTGGTGGCTTCAGTTATGGAGTTTCAGGCAAACTTTTCTGAAGAACTAAAAGCCGTTGTCCTTTAACAAGATATGTTATTACATTTTCATATATTTATAGGTGATTATTTTTGTATTTATGGGGGAATGTTACACATGTAGTATATTCTTGGCTGTGCCATGCCTTTAAATCATGAGCAGTTAACATGATTTGTATTCCAGGTAATTCAGTCTGTGTTGTAAGAAGTTCAAAAAAATAAATATGACTTTTATAGGGATTGAACCCTATGTTTAACAGTTGTGGAGTATTTGTGTATTACATTTGAAGTGTTCATTTGGCCCAGCAGTTGATGTTTTTATAAACCTTAAACAAAGCAGTAAAGAAACAAGGGTAAGTGGTGAGATGTAGTAAGTAACCTGTTGGTACAGTGAGAGGTGCTGTATTTTTTTTTTCTTCTGAACCCATGGGAATTTCAGATTCCATGCCAGACCCAGCCAGGTCATCTAGTTCAGAAGACCAGTTTGGCTAGAAGATGGTTCAAATGGAAGACAAGACCGAAAGTTTGGATATTTTTTCCCAGACTTCTCAAAATGTGGCACTTAAACTGTGTACAGAAGAATCTCTTGAAGGACTTTTTAAAAATGCAGATTCTTGGGCATATTCTATCCAAAAGAGCCAGAATTTGTCCATTCTTTAAGAGGTACTTTAGGAAATTCCTGGAAAATCACTCCCACAAATAATGGGGAATGTTTGTCAATGTTAACTAAAACTATTTATAAGTAAATCCCTAAGAAGAATGTGAAAATGTCAGCCAAAGGATCACCTTATAAATTCAGGGATCCATAAAGTAATGCAGCTATATGTTTAATGTGAAATTTAATAAGCATTCATTAAGTGTTAATGACTTTATTTTTTTAAGATTATTTGATTGCCTATTGTTTTCCTGGAAGGTTTGCAGAAGGCAGTGTCACTGATACTGTTCAGTTCATTGTACAAGTCATACCTCATCGGCTTCAGAACTCAACAAATCCTGTATTCGTCACATTTTGACGAGAAAAAAACGTTTCAGCACTCAACATTTGCTGGGGACTCGTAGCACTTCCTGGAACTTGCATGAGTCACAAGGCCACCCCACAAGAGAAAATGCTTTCTCACTTGTCATTTGAAAGATTCATTTGGTGCTCGTTGGTTTTGGCACTTGTCACAAGTGCCTGAACGAATTAATGAGTACCAAGGTACCACTTGTAACTGTCAAAGGCCATATGATATTTCCATACTGTTATTTACAGATGAGAAAACTAACATAGTAGAAAGAGTCCAGAATCACACCGGCAGGAAATGACAGACCATGGTTCAAATCAGATTTGAGTGACACCAAAGTCCCTGCTATTAAGACTTGAAGTTCAGTAATGGTTCTTTACCATGTATTTTTTAAAGAATGCTTCAAGAAATGATTTACCTGGTTTTTAAGAAATCTTACATGTGGAATAGAAGTCTCTGTGCATAATAAAAGTAGCTCTTTGTAGTTACAACCTATTGTTTTGCATACGTAGCTATTCCTTCCCTGCCCCGTCTTCAGGTACTGTCATTTGCTTTCCGCAGTCTCACTCAAAGGCTTGTGTACTAGTTCTACGCAATACTTGAGAAAAAGTTCTAGAAAATATTTTGTCAAACTACTTAACATAGTAGCATCACTATTACTAGAAACAAGCTTACACTTGAGCTAAAATTGTCCCTTAACTGTAAAAATACCTAAAGAACTGACTTGAGGATGACAAGATTTTTGTTAGATTGAGATGCCATTAAAAAGCTGAGAGCCTTCATCTGCCTCCCTGGTACACACGAGCTACCTGAAGATCTATCAGCATTCATGTATACAGATAAAAAACTAAGTAGCAGGTGGGTTTTCATATTCAGTGAAGCAGAAACCAAGTGAGAAAAAAAATAGGTTAGCAAAAGTCATACAAATGAAGTGTATGTCTACATTCCAAAGTCATTTTTTGAGGGAGGGAGGGAGGGAGGGAGGGATGTTGATTTTTCTCTTTCCATGTTCGCTGATACAAAGCAGCTAAAGTGTACTTAGAAAATGTTTAGACTGACTTCATCTATTAAATTCTTAAACTATCATCAAGATATAAACCAAATCTGAAAAGCTCTAGTAAAAAGCTTTAGAGGATAATGTAAACAAACTTTGTTGAAAGATACTTTCTTCATTTATTAGAGGAGGAATCTAGTAGCCTTTGAACAGCACAATCAAAAACCAGCGGGAGGAGTTGAGGTACTGCTTTCCGGTGTGTCATCAGTTGGGTCAAATACACTCCTAAATGTTTTTAACAAGCATCATCAACTCTTCAGATCATCAGCTTGAAAAACAACATGTGGAAGAAGAGTGTTAGTGAATTTAGTGCAGTTTTTACTCATGTGATTCCCTCAGGTGCTCTACCAAAAACAGGATCTTACAAAAATTTTTTTTTAAATTTCCAATTCATGTGCACATGCATGTGAATGGCTCTGAGAAACTAAACCTGCTGTCCAAACTGACTGTACCATAATGCCATATATGTTGAGGATATATTAACTTCCTGAAGACTGTTTTGCAGAACGGACTATGGAAAACGATTCCAGTCTTTCTGTAGATTCCACCATGGTTTGTACTTTCATTTGATTTAAAAGACAATGCAGATTATTTCAAACCACCCTAACCTAAATCGTGCCCCTTCCTTCACATTTACCCTGAAACAATTCATTGGTATGAACAGTGACACTGCGTGTTACAATGTGGGTTTTCCACTCCCTTCTTCAAAAGCCACACTATAAACAAAACCTTTACAACATTAAAAATGTCCAAGGAAGCTAGCTCCCACTTACTGTTACCCTGTATGAGAATACCAGAATTCCATCTAACTGGCAGACAGGTTACAAATTGGTAATACAGCTTACATCTTTCATGACTACTTCCTAAGCCACATTTTTTTCCTATTTCCATGTGAAAAGGTAACTAATGCTGCCTAGCCTCCAGCTTCATAAAACTGGCAAGACAAATACTTCAGTGGGAATCTGCTTAGACAACAAAGGAGGGAATGTCACAACTGACAAGCCTCTCTGCACCATTATCCCCATTGCAAATCTCAAGGTTTGAGACTCACTACAAATTACAAAGCTCCTATTCCCCTCTTAACATAGCTAAAGAAAAAACTGCATATGCAAATCATACCATATTCATTTTTTTTTTTTATTTAACTTGGGGATGGAATGGGGATAGCATACATTTTATTTGTACAATATTTAACAATCGTTTATCCAAGGTGGGGTTTTATGGGGCTTATTTTTTTTAGCTTTTTGTTAAATACTTGCAGAAAAAATAGCAAGTACAATTTGACAGTAGTACAACAACCTGTGTCCAAAACACTGACAAAAAATACAGAGTAAAGCTAAAATAATTGCTTTCCAATATTTTGAGAGGTAACAAATAGGATATGGGTTGAGACTGCATAAAAAATGTACTGCTGGTTGAATATCTGAGGTAAATGATGTTCAATCAGGATGCTACTTGTATCATTTTGCCCATAAATCAGTAAATAATTTTATGCGCAATATACCAAATGTTCCTAAAAAGTAATTTGTAAAGATAAAAAAGAGAAACTGGAAAATATCTGTGGTGGAGCAGTTTTCTTAAATAGTAATGTTTATTTCACCAAACTTTCATCTGGCCAGGGTTTCCTACCATCTGCACTTTAATTAAATGTAGCTGTTAACGTAGGGGTGAGGAAAGGAGGAAGAAGAGGTTCTTTTAATTTGATGATACATGATTCTTTTTTAAATTCCGAACTTGGGGTTGTTTCCTGATTGTATTTTCAAAAACATCACCAGTTCATGGGACCAACAATTGTGAGGCACAGTCTCCGTTCTAGAATTCACAAGGTACCTGTAATAAACATTCAAAGGAGAATCACACATCACATGCTAAAAACTTCCTAGCATCTGAAATACACACAAGAACTGTCAGGGAATAGACTTCGAGTAAAGCCAAACACTGGTTATTCCATCATCAGTCCTATGGCAGTTGATCGTAAAGCGTCCCTTAGATGGAGATCTGGGCAAGGTAGAGTGTAAGAGCAGCAGTTCCAACAGATATCAGAAAGGCAAAATACTAGACGAATCGTAAGGAGCACCATACACATGAGGAAAAAATTATTGGGGTCTCAGTTCACCCCAAAACAAAGTCATTTTTCTCATTCTTTGATCTTTTTTGAGTATCCCTAGTTCAAACTTTTGTTAACTTGCCCACTCTGCACCTACTGTAAACAAACATAAAAATGCCCATGCAGAAGAAAGTTTTAACAAGACTGGGTACCAAGACAGGTAGTCACTGGAACGTTCTTGTTTAACTGCTTAAAAAAGTTTTTCTGTTTAGTTCTCAAAAGGATACAAGTGTTAAAATTGGTTCCTTAAGTACAATACCCAGAATTCTGAAAATTTTTTCTAACATGGAGAAAACTTTATCTTGTGAATAACTGGTCTTATAAAATTTCTCTCTGGTGCACACATAAGTCAAATATTCATACTGTTGTTTTGATTGGATTTTTAACCCTTTAATATCCAGGTTAAATGTTTAGAACATGTGTAAATTAGTCTTCAGGAGATGTAAATGTTCATGTATGAACTATTCTCATTATTTTCCTTTCTTGGTTAGTTTCAAAGTGGGAGCAAAATCAAATCAAGAAATTGAGAGGCAGAGTACTTTTTGAAATAGAGAAGTGAACTCAACATTGAAATGGGAATTCTTGAAAATAACTTGGGCACATGATGTGAAAAGAGAACATTCTGCATCGTGTGTGGTGCACAGACAACAATGCTTTTATTTCTCTCCCTGCTTAGAGTCTGGTGACCTATGTATTATTTATAAATAATATAACTTATTTTTCCCAGAGTAAGTGCATCTTATATGTAAAATGTACTGTGTGGTTAGGTATCCATCTGATAACACATTTCACAGTGAGCTGTTAATAGTGACATGTAAAAATTATTTTGTAAAATTAATGTATGGATTTTAAAATGACCTGACAAAAAGTACATAGCATAATACTGGCTGTTTGTTGGTGAGTAATCTAAAATTTCAAGAAATTAATATTTTACTTTGGCCTGTATAAATTTGAGAAAGACTCCAATTGAATTCTAATGTTATGTTGTTTTAAAAAGCACTTCGGCGCCTACCAACAATTTCATTTTCTTATCAAGGATAAGGCATGAACTATCTTAATAAAATAATGTTAGAGTTAGTTGTGAGAGCAATTTGCAGGAGGAGGCTAGGCTGCGTTTCCTATATCAGCATTGGTTACCTCTAAATGTCATTGCATATTTTAAGTTAAAAATTTAACTTGTTATCCCTGATTTGTTTTAAAGCAGTAACATCTGAAATCTGTGCTTAAAATTTACAGTCTCTATCCTAGGATAATTCTTTACATATCACAGACATCAAATATTACTCTGACAAGATGGCACCAAGCAGAAACATGGTGATAAATGTTCCAAGTCTCAAAGCAGAGAGTTAGGAATTCTGGGTAATGACACTTTCCTGAGGTGATCCTAAAACAGTGATAAAGAATATCCCACACACTGTTTGGTGAAAAAACAAAAACAAAACCAAAACACTACAATTTTACATACATAAATAGGAAAAAAATCTATTTTCAAAGAATAAAAATGAAGAGCTTTCCAGTGTCACAGCTCACTTAAAAAATTTTAAATCATGCTTTAAGTTTTCAAATTTCCCCAAACACAGCACACCTAAAAAAATACTTAGGTAACTATGCAATATTTTGGGAACTAGATATAAGATGAAGCTTTAAAACATGGGAAGAAGGGGAAAATGACACCATTTTTTTCAACAACAGCACTTTTTTTTTCCCTTAAATTGCAAGCTAGCACAAGAAAAGCTAAAACACTGCTTTACGAATGGCCATTTACTGTTGGCACTAAAGCATAGCTTACCTTTTTTTCTTAAATAACACAGTGAATTTGTAATACCTTGTTACAAAACATGGATCGATTTATTATTCAAATTTTGTTAGTGTTTTCAATTATATAATTTAGCAACCGTGGAACTGAGGTATACCTTGTTGAGGGAGGTTAAAGTAATGCTTGGAAGCCTCTTTACTGTACCCCACTTTGATGACTTTGTTTATGTACACAGAACAGCAGCACACTAAACATTCACAAGCTGTGTCATATTGGCATTACAATAGTCATTTATAGAAACACAACAGCAAATGCAGTAAAAACAAGTTACCCTTTTAAAAATCTGAAATGAAAAGTTTTTGATTTAAAAAAAAAATAGCAGTAGTTCATTTAAGGAATTAGTGTCTTCTGACAGACAATAAGAAATCTGAAGTCAGTTTTCAAACACTTGATTAGCCAGGTCCAAAAGATCCTTGATTTGGAGAGGGCCACATTCTTCATGTACACGTTTGCAAAAGTTTATAGAGTTCGCAACGTTTCTCTTTAGTCTTGTGTCCTTCACATCTCTGCTACAGGCAACGCCGTTAAGTCTCCCAGAGCCACAGTTTTAAACGAGGGTCTTCTTTTCGACATGTCCAGGAGACATCCTACTCATTTCACACAGAAAATAAACTGTAAGCAGTTTCATTAGCTTAGCAGCTCCAGTTCAGAGTCCTGTTTTCCAATGTGTACACATGGTGCAACCATCATAGACTAGATTCTTTGGGAGGAAAGTCAACATTTGTCACCATTGTGACCACTGTTACAATGTCCTCTGTGGTAATGATATTTGTTAGTCTTTGCATCTGAGTGATTCTTTCACCTACACATCCCGCTGATAACCTGGCTTCCGCGTCATGATCCCAACATTCTTCTATCGTTTCACAGAGCATTGCCATTCCCTAAAAACAAAAAACATCTTTAAATACCACAGCAATTTTTGTTTTCTATTATGAAAGAGAATAAAACTTCATAGAGAAATTGCTCTCTTTGTGGGTTTAAGAAAGTATCAAGATCAGCAAAGTCTGATATTTTTTGTCAATGTTCACTTTTGAGTATTGTATACAGGAAGATTAAGAAGAACACTAAGAAAATTTTTTAGCACTGGAGACTTGCAGTGGGCGATTAATTTTTTTAATTCCCAAAATCCCTACCCACTGTTCATAAACCAAGACATTTCAGTGCTAACCTTTGAAATGGATTCAAAACCAAGGCTAAAGGAGGTCTACCAATTTTTAATCATTTTCTTAGTTAATCATCAGCATTTTCTCTCTTGCAATTAAATAAAAAGGTTAGAAAGCTATCCTTGAGAATTCTCTACCTAGTTTTATCCATGTTTCTCATTATAACTAGACTGAAATAACCAGGGTGATACTTTCCCATCCTTTAACTATCTAGTCTCTAGTTTTAGAGCATCCTTAAGAACTTGAAAATCTTCCAACCCCAAATCAGAAGGCTAAAACAAATACCCATGGAAGGAAAAAAAAAACAGGTGTTTCACGTAGGAAGGTGGTGATCAGCAAGGTCACCTAACCATCCGCAGGCTCCGAGCCAGGGAACTGCTTTCCTGCGCCAGGGAACTGCTTTTCTGCGTACGCTTTCCCAATCTGCACAGGCCCAGCAAAGAGAGCCTGGTGCAGCTCCGACTTCACCGTCTCCCTTCTATGCGTTACGCAAACACAGCCCTGATTTTGTTTCTAGAACAGAATATCCCGTACAAAGATCACCTCCCCAGAAAATCATTCCAGAAGAGAAATGTGCAGAGGTATAAATCATTCCCCTGAAATGCATTTTATTGGAATTTCAAGCAAAAAGCAAACCGTAACTTACAGCATGTTTCTGCCAATAATCTCTTAAAACAGGCCTCTTTTTTTTATGCACAACAACTTCCTGCATGTCTTCAAGAGATGGATGCTGGCCAATTTCCTCCTCAAATGGCAACATGTACTCATCCACAGGTCCTAAAATATGGGGGCGGGGGGGGGGAGGGAGATTTGAATCATGTTAATTCAAATCTTCCTGACTTCCAAACTGGAACAAACATTCTAAAACACTATAACCTTTTCCCAACTGTTACATGCTGTTAAAGACAGGATAGAAACATACTCAACTGGACTTATACCATAGTGTGACACAAACTCTCATTTAGGGGAAATCAAAAAGTCTGATTTGGCAGGTGACTCTGCTAAGGATTGTGCAAGGAGCTCTCTCACCTACTGTGTGAGGAAGGCCTATCTCCATTTGTATACAGGACATAGGGAACCGCTGATATTTGCAAATACAGTATCCCTTTAGGGTACCCACCCCTCTCCCAATTCAGATCAGACTGTAAACAGTGGTGCTGCCATCTCTGAAGACTTTGTGTTCAATCTGTTATAACCATATTTATTCTATGAAAATGCTCAAACTCCCAACATGCTCCACATGAGAAATTATGTACCTCAGAGTCACACCTCCTCTCTGCCCTCACAAGAGCTGACAAAAATACACTTAATTTTTTAAAAATCATACTCTCCAGGATTCCCAGCAAGTCAGAACATGCCTTCACAGACAGGCAAGATTTATTCAACAACATAAATGATTCCTTTTTTTAAGACCCACTCAAACAGGAACATGCAGTTAGGAGTTAACTAACATCTATCTAATGAGAACGTCCCCTGACCAGAAACTTTACGTATGTTATTTACTTCCATTTTATCGTCACAGATTGAAGGTGGCATTACATCTATTTAACAAATAATAAAGAAGCTCAGAAAAGTTCCATAATTTGCACAAGGCATACAGCTAAGTGGTGGAGTTGGAATCTGAATCCATCTGAATGAGGTCTGTGCTTTCAATCACTGCGCCGTCTTCCCTTGACAGAAACCTGTCCCTCATCAGCAATGTCAGTGCCCAGATGTGTCTGTACGTAAATATTAACCTTGTAGTAGCTCTTTAAATGCACATAATACTTCTGGATAGAATGAATATAAGTTGTAACAGTCCTGAAGGAGGCCCTCTACCTCCACCCCCTCCAAATATAAGAATCCTGGATGCCCAGAGAGGCCGTCTCTGCTGGGACACTTCCAGTGACAGAGGACGGGCCTTCCATGCACCGGCTACTTAGAGCCACTCCGCAGGGCAGCAGCACTGGCACTGGCTGGGGAGAGCTCGTAAGAGGCGTGACTTGCAGGCCACAAGTCGAACACACTGAATTAACAAGATTCCCATGGGTTTGGTGTACACATTCCAGTTTGAGAATCACTGAATTGAATCAACAATTAGCTGTCAAGAAATTTTAAAGCACTCACTTTAGCAACATTCACGCTGCTTTCTGTGCTTCAAGTTCTGCCTCAGAGCTAGAAATGCCCGACTCTGCAATGAAGTGCTTCACAGCACGTGCCAGGCATTTGAGAAACATCAGCATCCTGTAAGAACTCCCCTATAAATCCTCCTCCCCAATAACAAAGCAATTTCTCACTTCTCTAAATTCCCATAGCATTTCCTTACATTTATTTCGCAGGTATTACATTTATACAGAGATACTTACTGAATACCTATGCACCAAGCACTGGGCTAGACAATCCACATTTACCTTACTCTAGAATTAATAGACTAGGAAAAAGGTAATCACCTTAATGAAATGGTACATTACTGAATGGCAGGGCCCTGTGTATCCTCCATAAAGCCATAGCCAATGGTTTGCTTTGGAGAGTTCACTATTAATAAAGTTCTTACGAAATATACTTTCTTATGATGTCTGCCATTTCTTCTACTTCCGCTTCCATAAACATCCATAATAAATGTACTTCTTCTCCCATTTATAGTCAAAAATACACTGAATGGCTCTCTCTTCTTCCCATAGACGTCTAAGCTTAGATTATATCCAAATTGCTTCACACTTCCTTAGGTTCTTGGTCCACTCCCATGCCAAATCCCAAATCTTGGAAGAATGAATGGCTGTCCATTCCTGAGCATGCACTAACAAGTTCCTTTAAAAGCGTAGCACCCCCACCCCCCAATCAAATGTCATATACCTGAAGCAGTCTGTCCTGTACTGAGACTGTTACCATACTTCAGCAAGTATTCCTACAAACATAGGTTTAGTTGGTTATACCTTTTAAAATATTCAACACCACAATTTCTACGGTCTTTCACAATCCACAGGAAGTTTCTAGGCAATTATAAACTAAAACTTAAAACACCAGATCAAGTACATTTTGTATTTGGAAGTTTAACAGAAAGTTTGCCTTACATTCTCACATGCGAAAGCCAGAATGTAACTGAAGAGAGTAGAGAGACTTTAGAAGGAGCACTAAAGACAGAGTACCTAGGACACCATAAATCTGTCACAACGGGAACATATAATATACAACTTTATTATCTATCAATCAATACAAATATTTATAGGACTTGAACAAGGACTTCAATAGCAAGAACAAAGAACAGGAATCCTTAGAACCCCGGTGCCGTGCCAGCAAACATAATGTCTATATCAGATCAGACTTTCAAAGCTTTAAGGAGACAGAATTTAACCTGTGGTAAATCCAAACACATGCTAAATTCTGTGCCATGGAGGACAGACTGCTAAATTCAATCTGGTCCATTAGGTATGCGGACAGTCTGGGCCTGAGTGTCCTGGGAGGCAAAGCCCCCCAGCTCTCCATGCGTCTCCCCCAACCACAAGAGCTGACTTCAGAACCTCGGGGCAGGGCCCATGAGGGCTGACAAAGCAGCCGCCCTCTGCCTCTGTCCGGATCAGAGTTTCAAATCTAGGTTTTACCATTTACTACTTTGGGGCAAAAACAGGCAAGCTACTTCATTTCTACTTAAAAGATGAGCCTCGAATTCCTCTTTTGTAAAACTGAGATAATTATTCCTTCCAAAGCTGTTTTAGGAAATAATCAGAATGTATGTGAAGTGCCCAGCAAAACATCTGGCAATGGTAAAAGGATCAATACATCCTGCTCACCCTCTATTCCCTGCCTCCTGAATTCTCTGTAAGCTACTGCCTTTTAGAGTCTGTTTAAAAAAAAAAATTTGTACTTTAAAATATTACCTTTAAGTGTAATTGTCCCTTTTCATACATGTGTAATAGGCACGCGCATATATCTTTATCTTTTTAAAAAATGTTTCCCCCTTACCATCTGCTGCAGTACAGCGAGAAGCCAGTTCCCACAGGACTAATCCCATGGCGTACATATCTATCCTCAAAAATGCATCCCTTTGGAAGTTTATAGCACCTTCTAATACCTCTGGAGCCATATACCTCCGGGTACCAACCTGAAAAAGATGTTGAAAGCAAACAGTTCTCATTCATTAATTCTATGAAATAACATGATTTTGTAAAGAGAATCAAATCCGAATGTAGTCTAATATCAGATAATGTAACTAAAATATGACCACCAGACTACAGGGTCAAGCAGAATTTTATTCCATTTCAAATAATACAGTAGAGCTAAGGTATTCACTGGAAAGAACAGCAGCATCCACCAGTAGGGACTGATCAAACAAAGGGACTACCATGAAGCTCTTAAAAAACAGGAGGTGAATCTATGAAAGTTGACATAGAAAAATTCCCAAAAATACTTTACAGGATGAAAATACCAAGGAACAAAGCATTATAGATACACTAAGAGCCTTTCAGGGGATACTTAATAAATCTATCAACATTATGCTTAGAATTTTTTCCTCCTCTCCTGGGAGTAATCACAAGAAACTGAACAGTAATTGTGGGGAGAAGGATGGACTAGAGAAAAAATCCCATGTTGTTCTGAGTTGTCCTTTTGCATACTGTTTGCAATGTATCTTTTACAAAAGTAATTTCTGTAAGGGTTTCTCTTTCTCTGTATTAAGAAAATTAAGAAACAATACAAAATGTAAAAAGAATTAGCCAAAAAAGGACAAACAAACTTGTTAAAACTTTGTACAAAATCTGTATGTTTATTTACTCATGAATTGTCTTACAGTTCTTTATTTGTCTGTCCCTAACAATTTGGTTATTTCTTAGTGATGCAACAACGGTTACTAAGCTCACACAACTAGCTTTGGTTGGTGCTTGACAACATTCATATATGGATTCTTAAAAAACTGTGAGCCAGCTGGGTGGATCACAATCTACTTGAGTAATAGATCTAGGAAGCAGCCCAGACCCTGGCATTTCCAAAAAGCTCTGTCCTCAGGTGGCTGTGATCTCTGGACTAGAATTATGCAATTAACTGCAAATACACAGATAATAAATACAGATTATTAAGACCCTAAAGTTCAAGTTTTTAATTCATTTAATAAGAATACTTTAAAGAAAAAAAAGCTTAATTTGGATTTCTACTTGAAGTAACTCTTTTTACTGTACGATTGTGCAATATATAAAATGTATAAGAACATGAATTTTTGCATTTTTATATTTCTGGTCCATGAAATCTAAAGTCAAGCAACAAGTGATGTAGGTAATTAGTCATTTTTACCTCATCGTGTAATCCAATTGTGAGAATGTAAAAAGATATGAATGAATCTCAAAATTTTTTCTTAAAAAACTGAGGGGTGGAAGGTTACAAGGTACCAAAGGATTGAACTATTCACTGAGTTCAGTCTTACGAAATCATATGATAATCACAGAAGTTTGTCCCTGGGCTTCCTGCACAATACCCTCTCGGTAATGTTCTCCATGAACTGCCTTTGTTTCCAGATATATTTGGTGTCAACCTTTCTAGAACTATGACTTCTGACCATTGCTCCAAAATGAATCCTTAAATCATTAGTCAATACTGCCAAAATCTGTTGTGCTATGGTTCTCTGATAACTGTGTTCTTGAAAGTTAATAGGATACGCTGGGAGGGAAAGAAAGCTGAGAATTAGATGACCAAATAATTTGCATGATTTGAAAGATGAAGAAATGATCATACTACAGCCTAAGTCATTTGGCTTTTTTTAAAAAAAAAAGTCACCGTTCAGGTCATACTGTTTTCCTGATTAAAGTCATCTTGTAGGAGTGACAACACCTTTTCTAGCCTCACAGTTTTTGAGAATAAAGTATACGGGGAATATTCTTTCCCCTTTGGCCTTCTTAAAGGCTCCTGTTTTGGAGTTGTCTGTGTGCAGACCTGGGCTAGAGTTAGGCTCCTCGTTCAGGCTTTACAAGTGCTCTGAACACTGGAGAGAATTCAGAGAAAGGCTATAAAGTTGATGAAAGAGTAAATGAAGCAATAGAAATCAAGAAGCAAGACTCTATAACTGATGTCTGGAAAAATGGGCAGTAGATCTGACTACACTGTAGCATGAAGAATGACTGATTATTCTCCCATTCCTCTTAAGATAGTGAAAGAATTAAAACTGAGTTAATACTAAGAATTCCATAAGAATGAGGTCTATTAAAATGTCGTGGATTCTTCTTTGATTAGTTTTTAAAATAGAATCCCATGACATCTGTCTAGGTTATTTTATGAATTGTTTGATCTAAACCACTTGAGGTCCTAACCATTCCTTCACCATCCTATGAAAATGTCTCCTCAGCAAATGTAACACATTGCTCTTAAGACAGTCATTTTATATTATAATGCTGATCTAATAACCACCACAAATATTTTTAGACCAGTTCAACCCAGATACGCCATGCCAAGGAAATATGGGGCAAGGTGTCTGTTTTTACAGGCTATAGTTACCATGCTTACCTGTCCGTGAGTGTCACCTGCAGACTTGCCAGCCTCAAACTTTAATGCCAACCCGAAATCAGCAATACAAGCTGTCAGATTGTTTTTCAACAGTACATTTTTACTTTTGATGTCCCTTGCAAAAAGAAAGATAGACAAAGTATTCAAATTAAGTTTAAACAAGGTACATCTTTTAAAAATGTAACTGAAAGTGGCAAAGAGGGAGACTACGTATGCTATAAAAAAAGTTACTGGAAAGTATAAAATACAGAAAAAACGAGAGGGGGAAAAAGCCTAAGCAAAGTCTCCATACAACTTAAAGCACAAGAAAGAATATAGTGACAAACTCCTATTTATAACATGGGCAGTAAGAAGGAATTGTTTCCATAATACAGCTTTATAAAGAAGTGCCATTCCAAAAATACTGTCCAGGCTACATGTTATCTATGCCGTTCCTGCCTACCAATCATAAAACTGCTGTTTTCTAAGATAAGAATATAGCAGAGTTTATCATTAGAAACTCCCATTAAATACAACTTTAAAAACCAAAATGTAAGCTTTTTCAAAAATAGCTGAATTGGGGCCTTCTCTGGTACAGGCCTACATTTTAGAATGGTCCGTTATTTTAGTGGTTCTTGTATTCCTCAACCTTGTTGCAGAAAAGCACCTCTAGGAACGTATAATTTATTTATTTTTAGAGAGAGAAAGAGAGGAAGAGAAACGTCAATGTGTGGTTGCCTCTCATGTGCCCCATACTGGGGACCTGGCCTGCAACCCAGGCATGTGCCCTGATTGGGAATCGAACTGGTGACTCTTTGGTTCACAGGCTGCCACTCAATCCACTAGCCACACCAGCCAGAAATTTTTCACCATCAATATACACTACTCCAGTTAGATCCTGGTATTCTGAAAAGAGTAACTGTTTTAAGGCAACCAAGTATCCTCTGCACACCGGCCTCAACTAGTTCATCCTAGGGTTACTATACCCAAGCTCAGCACATCTGTGCCATGAGCAGTGGTTAAATTTTTGTGTATAGAAACGAAGACTGCGATAGAGGAGACGTGGGGATGGTACTCCTAATAACCTTAGAGGATCAGCTCACTATAGGATGGAATGAGGTAAGTAAAAATCCAGGAAGAGGCAGTTAGACTGAAAGAAGCTAAGGAGAAAACAGAGCTATTTCTGAGGTGGAAGTTTGCAAAATCCCAATCTATATTAGGGTTGAGTTTAAAGCAATCCTCCCAGCAACCTAAAACACCGCCTGATGTCACTCAACAAAATATTCATTAAATGAGTATGCTTATACCTACTTTTAAAGCAACCATCTTAATACTGAATACCACAGGATGACAAATTGGCCCCATGTTCAAAGAAGTTAAATACACAATGACAAACTGTCAGGGGAACTAATGTTTTCTCTTTTGAGGAAATGACAATTATTTTGTCCAAGTACTATTTCTTCCCTGAAAAAGGCAATTAAGTAAACCCAATTGTTCAAATGGTGCCACCTCAGCTCAAGGTAATGGTCATATGGTCATTCAAAACAGAGGCAAAAAGGATACTCCTTAATTATATCACCTTATACCGAATTATAATCATCTAGAGTAAATCATGTTTTGAGGTTAAACAAATATATCCTTTGATTTAGAGAAAATACACTTTTATCCTTAACCATGCTTCAGAAAATGAGACTAATTAAAACATAAATTGATAATTAAATTAATGATGACTAACAAGTAGGCTAATGATGTTAATATATACATTATCCAAATTACTTCCTGGCCCATCTCAATACTAATTTGAAAAACAAATGAAAATCATTCTGCCCCCTATAGTACAATTAGATATCTAGGGGGATGATAAATTTTGTTCAGGGAATTAGACATTTAAATAATAAACAAATACTGAATTATTTGGGAAAATAATATAAATTTAGCTCTACCTGTGAGATATGGCCGGTTTGTGGCCATCTTTTAGGCCAGGTATGTCCTCATGTAAATACGCCAATCCTCTAGCCATGGTTTCTGCAATATGACACAATTCATTCCAAGAGACCACATTAGCCTTAAGAAAGTCTGACAGGGAACCCTAAAGAAAGGGGGGGAAAAACAATTTATACTCTTGACAAAAGCTGTATGTACATGAAGACTTTACTCTTTTTAGAGGTCATGGAAGACAACGTATCTTTCCTTTTGGCGAATAGTAATATCCAAGAAACAACCTGTAATGGTTCAAGTTTCACATTAATAAACATTTGACTATGAAGAAATACCACTGATCTTCAAAGGTTTGCTACAGGCATAGTTGGTCAGCCCATTTCCCCATATTTAGAAGGAAGAAGATGAAAAAGAAAAAGACTAGTTGAAAATAAGTTCCAGAAAATATTTTAAAAGTTAAAATACACTGACTACAGAGATGTTCTATCATAGGTCTAGGAGAGCACAACATTCGGACATATAAATAACTAACACAAAGAACCCTCTGGGAGTCACTGCCACCCTTCTGGTCCAGAATTAAGAGGAGTAAAAGAGGCACTTGCGTGTGACACTGATGGACCTCACAGCCAAGGAGAACATAATCTCCGACTTCATTAATGTATATTTTCATACTGACTCTGAAAGTGGGAAAATAGCCAGTGCGTTTTGATAATAATTACCTTACAAATGAATGACAGATCAAAGGTCAGATAAATTTCCTGCTTCTAGCTTTATCACTGAGCTAAACTGATTGAAGAGTTTTACAAAACAAAATTCAAACTGGAAAAAAAAAATGGTACATTTACTAAGCATTGGCCATACTAAAATAATTATCTGTAAAAGAGATATTTGCAGCACAAGAAATCAGGGACAAAGGACTGATGTTATAAACAGAGGGTTAGGTGAAAAAGTCACCTTTGCTCTTTTATTAAAATAAATTATGTTTTAAAATACATTCTATTTGTAAATTCTAACCAAGTGGAATAACATACTGTTCCCAGAAAAATAAAGACTGAGGGATTTGCAATCGACATTAGATAGTTAAATCAACCCTGACTTTAATGAGTTAAAATAGAAAGTAGTTTTACCTTCTCATGAAATGCTGTGATTAGCCAAAGATCCACATCAACACTGGTACCTCGTTTTTCTGCACCAATGAACTGTAATATGTTCTCATGCTTCATTCCAGGCAAACTGTAGACTTCGTATTCATTTTGCCATGACTGTTTGTCCTACAGTCATAAAGGAGTAACAGTAAGATTACAAAGAATAGAGGCAGTAAACTATACCTAAAAAATTACTCAAGTTCTAAGGCAAAAAAAAATAAAAAATAAAAATGCAGTATTAAAAGATTCTTCAGTTTTGCTTTTTAATAAAAGAAAACTCTGATGACAGGTAATACCAAATGCCTGCCCTCCCCCATTGCCTAACACATACTTTTCTGTGTTTACAGTTTGAAAACACAACAGTTGATCAGAAATATTGCACTTCTGTATCTAACAATGATAACACATTCTGCTACAAGGTATTATCATCATGGAGTGGAGTTACTTGTGTTACTATTCAGAATAATTTCCTGAGAGATGAAATTCAGGTAAAATGATTTCACCTAATTAGAAAACAATTTTTTAAAAGACTAACATTATATCAAACATTCTTAATAAAATGCTTAGAATACCCTGTAAAGTCAACAAGAGCACAATGGCATATAAATGTACAATATAGTAATTTAAAATACTATATACCCATTTGTGTCTCCATTTGATCCATAACAACTGATACAAGTTTTAGTTTCTTTCCACAAAGAAAGAAGAGTAAGAGGAAGGCATGACTGCATAATAGTTAGGGACCAACTAAGAACATTTGGCAAGTTACATAATCATTCAGTTTTTGCCTCATAGAGTTGTTGTATTATATGCATATTGTATGTTGTATATGGGTAATACATAGACATGAATTAATCAGTCCTCATATATAAAGCACCTCTATCTGACATAAAGGAAGCGTCAAATAAAATGTTAGCTACTATTATTATTCTTACATTAATATCACCCAAATATTCGTGAATATTGGCACAACAGAACAGATTCTTCCTCTAAAAACTAAACTATACTTTATAGTATCTGCACTTACACCAAAAGAAAAAAATAGTAATAATAAACTTTTTTTCACAGACTCTAAGAAATAGGCTTTAGAAGAGACAAGTAGGCTAAAATCCAGGTATGTTAAAGAAAAAAACTGATTATATGATAATGTTGGAATAAGGAAGATCTACTGCCTAGGTGTGGTGATGAAACAAGCATCGCCCAACCTGGCCCGGACCACAATCCCATGAGTGGCATTAGTCGCACAGGTGTATGCATAAGAGAGAGGGCAAAGGAGTCATCACAGATCTGTACAAAACACAAGGCCACTCAGTGGTGCATTAGATCAGGGTTTTCTGAGGTCAGCCCCCTTTACAAACAAACATTCCACAGTAAACCAATTATTTGCAGTCTTGATTCACTGCATCTGAAAATTCACCAAACAAAACCTGAAATGATTACATAAACACTCAAAAGTGGAACAAAAATGAATCGGTTTGGTAATATATTTCCAAATGGCAATTCTGAAACAAAGCACACGACTCTTTTACTATTCCGCTTGCTTTTTTTTAATTATGTCAATGGAATAGTAAAAGTTAACCACTCAGACAATGAATTCAATTTTTATTGGAATCCTCATCTTCACTATGCATTTCTTTAGAATTTTTATTGGCAAAAGATCTCTTACATGTTCACTTATTGTAATTCTACCACTGTTAAGAAAACATACTGACTAGTATACCATTAATTCCATTTCTCAGAGGAGAAGGCAACAGAGCAGGGCTAACTACTTTCTCTAGTATCACAAGAACCATCTTAAAAAACATGGCATGTGTATCAGACTGCTTCTGAGTTACAATCACGTAGCCAGATGCATCTTTTAAAAAAATATATGCAGATTAGAAAACTAATCTACATACCTGTATTGGAAATATTTTCACAGCTACATATTCATTGAGCAACTGGGCTTTCCAAACACAACCAAATCTTCCCCTTGCTTTCACTTCTAGTAACTGCAGTGGCTTCAAACCTAGTAATGGAGAAGGTGGGGGTGGTCCTGGATCCTACAGATAAACAACAATAATAGTATTAAAAAGCAGCACTTGATACGTATCATAGTAAATGTGAGGGAAAAAGTGAGTATACTGAGGAATCAATTGACAGAAACAGTAAACACATACAATGACATTAACTTCAATCTTGCCAAAACTGAGTTCTCAAGCTGTACTAATTATCTATATGATCACAAGGTAAACAATTTGAATGAAGAGTTTTCATAATAACATTCAGCACTATTGCTATATATGTATAGCAGGAGAAAAAAATCTAAAATCTTTTTGATCCAGTATCACTAATTTCCCAACTAAGATTTTTTGTGACCTCTTGGATACTATTAACAGTGTTTAAATGGCATCATCCAGTGATGACAAAGAATGAGGATTTGAAAAGTGTAAGAAACAGTAACTCATGGCTGTGTCTCAGAGAAAACCTCTCCTCAAAATCCCCAACTTTCTCCAATTTGTTTAAATCTTTTCTTCATTAATCTCAGAAATACCCAGTCATTCTCAAACACATTGCAGATAAGTATATCAAATACAAGGCACATTTAAAAAAAAGTCAGTTAACTTTGCTACAGTCAAACTGTTCATTCACTTAAATTTTTTAACCTATTAACAATTCATCCTTTTGCTTACAATTATTTCCCAAAATTGATCTGAGATCAAATGTGTTAGTGTTCTGGGTGTGATTGGCAAAGAAAGTACAAATAATAATCCAGAAAGTGAGTGGTCATCATAGGAGATAAGGTTCGGTAAAATAAAAAGAAGTGTACTGCTACAGTTAATTTTTTTTTAATGGAGCAATTTTATATAATACAGCATATAAATAGGAGTATGGCATTTATAAAGGGCAAGGGAATCCTTCCTATACAAAGTAAAGTGGCAACCCTTCACTGACAGTATTGTATCAGTTCAGTATCTGCAAGGAAAAAAAGATGTAGAAAGCCTTTTGGAAAGTTTCCAGAGGAAAAAAAACAATGAAAGTGTTTGAAGTGCATAATGAGTATTGTAGGGAGCAACTAAAATTTTGTGGCTACAGCAACAGACATTGTGACACCGGTGGAACATAAGACACTTAAAAATAGTTCGTCACCCAATATATACCTCAGTGCATCTCTGATTTTCCTCTCCTGAAAAAAAAAAAAATCTCCTCTTCTAATGCCTCAAGACTGCTAGTGCTCCCCTGAGGCATTATTCAGCCCACTGGGGCCACCCAAGATTTTAAAAGTTAACATCAACATTAGAAGTACCCTCAAGAATAGAAACACTGCTAAGCATTAAAGAGAAAAAAATAGGTAATTGCTTCTTCTAAACTAAAGTAGACAATCTTTACAAAATGGTTTCAGAATTCCTGTTTTGTTACAGTAAGATAAAACTACAAGACTTTCTGTGACTCACTTCAACTTCAGTTATTTATTTTTTAGTGTCTACAAAAGTTGTTTTTCCATCACACATTCAAAATATGAAAGGTTAGTAGAGCTAAAGTGATGTTTCGATTAACAGTGATGAATCAAAGAGGTCAAATGTAAATCTTACAGAAGTATGGCCCCTAAAGTTATGGCCCACAGTGGAAGGGGACACAAGAATCTCTGGAAAGGTTTTATTAAAATCAACCCTCCCTACCTCATTCCTTGACTGATTGCTTACACTTGTACGAGGAGATTCTACTGACAGGATTACTTACGTGACTGTGGAGTTAGGAGGAAAAAGTTGAGAACTACTCTTCTAGAGACAAAGAAAACTCAGTGCTTAAAGTCCAAGAATTACTGGATAACTGTATAAAAGAATGATTATGCTAACTAACCAAAAAAAGTTGAATTTGAAAAACTTTAACTATGAAGTTGAAGTCAATGATCTCCCCCCCTTTAGAGGTTAATTAGAAAACTTAAGTTTTCAAAGCAGGGATGCCAGAAACTGAAATATACAAATAGGTGCTGATGGAAAAATAACCAGGAAAAGGGTAATATGGCTCTAAATTTAAACACTGATTTTTAATAACTTTTATATAAATTGACTAATAATGTCTCTCTAGGTAACATATACGCTACCCATTCTCAGTTCTAAAGAGTACCATCCACCTGGATATGTTCGTCTCTATGATGACTTAATTCACATGTCAAATTAAGACTATGTCAGCAGTTCAAAATATGATTTAATATAGTATTAACCTTAATTTTAGGTAAAACGCAGTAATTTTCAATGCTTAGGAAAAAAATCAGAGTGTTTGCTAAATATAGAGATAAACTTCAAAGTTCCCGTAAGTTCCCAAGGCTCTGTTCAGCAAGTTTCTAAGTTATGATTATTTCAGTAAATCTTAGATCATTCTCCTAATAATATTACCAGTGTATTTGTCAAAATTACTTGTAAGAAAAAAGTTTAAATTAAGGAGAACATTGGCCAATTTTCAAAGGGTGATTCAAAAGGTCTACAAGGTTACATTCCTATAAAGTATCAAAACTTTCAGAAATGATACATGTTTTTAAATAATATTCTATAATCCTTAAAAAGCTGAGTTCAAAAACAAGTAACTCTATAACAGATAACTGTCTGAAGAGCTATAACACCAATCAACATACCTTTTGCTTTTTCAAAATGAAAAATTACAAGAATGTTCTTCTATTGCATACTTTTTAGCTCTGGATTAAGCTTTAACTGCATCTCTAATATCTAACTCTTACCTACTCTATAATCTAAGACTAGAAACGATTTTGAGTTTATTAACATCACTATACTAATTTACCCACACACAAAAGAAAAACTCAATACTTGATTCTAGAAGTAAAGATTTATAATTTCAAAGTATATCTGGGGAGACAAATTCAGACTTAAACTTCACAATGATAGTAATTTAATGTTATCCATAAAACAGGGCTTTGCATTCTAATGTTATCCACAAAACAGGGGTTAGCCATAGAAAAACCACTTTGGGGCAGGGGCAACTATAAAGGCTGCATAATTACCGAAAATTTTCCCTAAGTCTCCAGTTCTTTTGCAGTATCCATACTATTTTTGCACAGTTAAAAAGATACGCATTAGAACATGGCTCTGATTACATCCCTTCTTTACCCATTTGTATGTGAAAGTTATGGCATCGTAAGACATTATGTGATGAAGTGACAAATGACTACAGCTGGAGAAAGTGTCCCTCACCCCAACACCACTACCCAGCAATATTACTGTTAACCAATACTGGAATAAATTATTAGAAGTGAAGAGCTGCAAAGAAGTTTGTGATCATTTTATATATTCTGAATTCTCCATCTGAAGGGTGAACTCTAACCTAAATAAGGTCTTAAAATTTCCACACAGCAAAGGATCAAGTTATACTTCCCTAGCTAATCCACCTGCTGAAGATGTCAAAGATAAAACTACCTGAAAATATAGACTTCACATTAAAAGATAACGGATTCAACCAGAAAGTCAGCCCCTGTCAAAAGTGAACACAAACTGATATTTAAACTAATGATGTAATATAAAAATTAACCAATACAAGGTTTTTAAGGATAAAAATCTAGCCACTAGGTGTTAACGTCTAATCAACTAAAACAGTTGTTTCTACATTCCACCTCAGATAAG
The DNA here is from genome assembly GCF_021234165.1 of Pteronotus mesoamericanus. Classification (NCBI taxonomy): domain Eukaryota; kingdom Metazoa; phylum Chordata; class Mammalia; order Chiroptera; family Mormoopidae; genus Pteronotus; species Pteronotus mesoamericanus. Next base: position 12,226,077 of record NW_026555325.1, on the reverse strand, counting down.
TATAAATATGGTTAACAATCCTTTAAAACCAAAGACTATTACTATAGCAAATCAATCATGTTTTCAATACTAAAAGTAGAAAAAAAAACTTCGTAACATAAATGTATAAACTATAAAGGATGCAGAGTAAAGAAACGACAAAAGAATCTAAAAACAAAATGTTTAGTATGCATCCACAAAAAGTTCCACAACCATAAAACAAACATCAATGCATCTTACCTCTATCATTATATGAAAGGCGTGCTTGTGAAGAAAAAACACAGGCAAAAGAAATTACGATTTATATCCAGAATGAAATGAAAAATGACACATCAGTTACAAAAGTGAAGAAAGGAGAATAATGATTCAGCTTTTTAAATGTTGGCAATGATCCAATGTATATTTCTAAAATGAGGATTGGGAATACTTTCCTTATAAACAAAGGAAAGTAATATTTAAAAAACAAATGAACTTGGACATTACCTATCAGATAGATGACTTTCAGAGAACCCCAAGTTACCTGATCCAATGGAATTCAAGCCAGCAAATAAACTAGACCAAGTCTTAAACAACTGTTACTTATTTTTCTAAGATGTTATAGCATTGTAACTATAAGAGTAAAAATAATAACTTAATTAAGATATGTGTTGGAATTGACTTCTGGACACCAGAGGGCAGTATTGCCTTTTACAAAAATTGTAGCAGTACTGAAAAAATTTGTATATGGCTAGTTGCTCAGACCACATTCCGACAGTTCTCTTAAGAATCTCTAGAATCTGCTACTACTTCCTGACCTGCTTTACTCCCCTTTCATGGAAGAGAGTAAAAAAATAATAGAAAGCTGTTTCCAGTACCTATGTGAATGTGTGCAATACACTATTAACAAAACACTAGGGTAAAACAGACAGACAAACAAGGGAACACTAAGATGGTCAGAATTAAATAGAAAGAGTGACAGACCAGGCCTATTGCTAGTCTACTTCCCAGCAGCATAAACAATGAAGAAGGTGAGTAACGGTGGGCCCTGGGAACAAGTATCCATACATACTTTTCAGTTTGAGGACACTCAGAGAGAAAAAGATTTTCATTTTCCCAATCATCCAAAAAAACAGGTAAGGGGCCAAATTTAAAACTAAGAAAAATACTATCGCCAGTGTAAAGGAAGGCTATGAATTTCTCCAGTTGCTGATATTCCCCAGTTTCCAATGTTTCTACAGCATTTACAGAGAACAACAGCAACAAAAAAAATTGACAATGCATCTGTACAAGTTGCTTAACTAGTTTTTCTTCCTTAATTTTTTTCCTGTGATAATGATTCAGGATTACTTATAACTCATCTAAAAGGCTTAGTTGATCCCACTATCAAAACATCTTATCAGTACTCCAAGAGTAAAATTCATCCCTTGAAAGAAATTCATGTCACATAAATAGACTATAGCTTCCCAAAGTTTAAGCATCTCTCGGGTTTTGTTTGCATACAGGTGCTTTCAGAGATAAAGATGCCACTGTAATAACACTGTGTGCAAGTAAATGTCAGTCTTGCATCTTACCAAAAAGTTTATCTTTGTTCAGCATACTTCTCAATAAACATTAGAATAAACTAGAAAATGATCCAAACTAAGCAAGATTCACCAAGAACAGTCCTCAGTGTATGAGTTATATTATAAAACAAAAGGGTCAAAACAAAATCCAAAAAAATAAATTCACTAAAATACATAAATAGATAAGAAGGTAACCAAACAGCCTGGATTCACAACATGAAAAATGGAACTTGAATGTCACTAACTATAACTGGAGATAACACTGAACACCAAATCAGCACATAATCAAGTATGCTAAATTAAAAAAGACTTTTTAAGGGGAAAAGAAATGAACTGCCAAACATCAGAAAGGAACAAACAGCACTTCTAACTCATTCAACAAATCTTTACTGAGTGCCTAGTTCGTTCCAGACCCTGACTACTCAGCCTCTCATGATGCTCACTGAAATGTAAGGAAGAAATACTAGTCAAAGGTTATACTAATAGATGCATAATTAGAAAATTAGTGCAAGAAAAAAATTCACTACATTGAGCACCTTTAAAAAGAAACCTGGCGTAAACTGGCAAGTTAATTAAGAGAAGATCTACCTGTGGAGAGGGTCTTTATACAATCCTTTAAATGAGAAATGGAGTAAGTTCTAGAGGGGGAAAATAAAGTACGAAAAACAGTATTGGGACCCATCCTAGATTTCTGACTTGTGTAACCAAGTGGTTACTGGTTCCATTTGCTGACGACCAGGTTTGAGGGAGAAGGTCACAACCTCTGAATGGTAAGTGCTTGGAGACATCTAGGTGGAGACATACAAAGCTAGAATACAAAGAAATTCTTTCTAGAAATACGTATTTTGGTTCATTTATATACTATAAATAATCACATATAACATTCATTTTCCCGTATTTAAACTACTCTGGTATCTCTCAACAACTCCTTAGAACTACAAGAATTAAGGACTCCCTACCCAACGTATTTGAACACTGACAAATTCTAGTCTACGACCATACCACCCGGCACGCGCCTGATCTCGTCTGAACACTGACAAATTCTAAATATGTCTTCTCTTACTCATCTATTTATCTTACATTCTAAGAAATTTCACAATTGCTAATTATAAAAAGATTTTTGCCAAGAAGATAGAAATAGAATCCATAAAGACATGAAATAGTGTGTGTAGCAGGACAAATGCGTCTGGGCCAGGGAAAGCAAGACATTTATACATTAACGGATCCAATAGTACTGATACTGTCAAATGCACAACCATGTTTCCATCCAACTAGATCTTCAGAATTCCATTGTGATAGATCAACTCCTACTTCCTACAGTTTCTCTCATCTAATTCTTCCTAAAAGCAAAGCAAAGACAGACCAAAGTAGATGAAATCAGGATTCTGAACACATCCCTAAGAAGTTGTTAGCTCCGTAGGGTAGCTAGCCCTGAGGTTAAAGGTCTGAAAGAGATGGAGGCATGCCCATTCTCCTTTTGGTTGCTGCTCAGTAGCATCAGGTTTATTAACTGGTACAAAACGAAATTTTATTTTTATTTACTTCAGCACTTATTTTCTGCAAGTAAGGATGAAAAAAGGAAAAGGAACATGCTATGCATTAATAACTGTGATGTGGTTAAGTGGTTATGTTTACCTATCAGTCTATATATACTCACCACAAAAACTATTTTTAAATGTTATTTATGTGCTCTGATCCTTAACCCTTATTCTATTTTTGTTTTTTATGGACCCCACATAATTATTTACAGAAATAAGCCATTCAATTAAATTTACTTCAATGGATAGTAATCCTTGCATGTAATTGCCTAGATTTTGCCACTCAGCAGACTGGCTCTAGACCAAGACACTTCACTCATCTGTCTTAACTTTCTTATTCTATAAAATGGACTTAAAACAGTGGACTTAGAACAGAACCTATATCATGGGGTGTTGAAAGATTAAATGAGTTACTATGCGTACAGTGCTCTGTACAGTACTTTGATAAGAGTCAAAATAAAATCTATTATACTAAATTAATTTCAAAGTATTGATATAGATATATATAGATATATATATCTATATATATATCTACAATGGTTTTAGTAACAACAGTTCATTTTGAGTACAATTTTGAAGTTGTTACTCTGTCAGCAGTAACAGTTAATGCTTATTGAGAACTTAACATTAACTAAGAACCCCAGATGTGGCTATTTGCTTACTCACTACAGAACTAGAATCAGGTATTTCTCTTCCTTCCTTCCACCTTTGCCCAAAATTATTAAAACAATTCCCTTCTTACACTCTATACCCTTCATTTGCAACCTATAAAGTCAAACAACCAACCAACCAACCTCCTTTCAGTTCACCTACATATTAACTGTGGGCCCTAAAAGGGTCAGCAAGGACCGCACTGGTGCTACTTACCACGAGTCATCCAGCATGGGACCTGGCACACAATAGGCACCCAAGCATTAGCTGAGTGGTTAAGCAAAAACAAAAACCTGAATACCTCCCAGCCTATCTGATACAAGCAGCTTTCACTAACGGGATTTTTCATTTTTATAATCTCAAATTAATAGAAAAAGATTTGACAGTGCTGAAGTAGTTAAGAATGAAGGAAAAGATCTAGAATAAGGTTGAGGAAATAAAAAATAGAGAAAAAAGCAAACCTAATACCATCCTATCACCATCTCCTTACCAGACAAGGAGAAGCAATGTACTCTGGGCTGTATGTATTGGTCCCATTTGTAAATTGGCAGACTGGGCTTTCCATAGGCCAAAGGAAAACTAAACTAAAAATTTTTAAATTTAAATGAAAGTGTTAGAAATAAGGTGCTTTGATTAATTTTAATGTGCAGCTTTAATTTGTTGTAAGCTTCTGATAAAGTTTTTTTCCACCTTCTTTCCTTCCCTTCCTTTTTGCTTTTGAACACAGGATTTGAGCCAACCTCCAAGTGGGCCTATCTATGCATTTGTAAGTGAAACAACTTGCATATGCCTAACAAGAGTAATTTTTGTCAAGCTGCATATCTATGGGTAATATATGACACTTCTCCCACAATTAGTCTAGAAGTGTATATATTAAAGTAATTTGTAATTTAGGTTACCAATACAAAAAAAAATCACACACAAAAGTGGAACACAGAAGAATGAGACATTTGCAATAGTCCTGTACTATTTCTTAGGTATATACATAAAAAAAAAAGAGAGAGAGATGCTTAAGCAGAAGACAATAACATTTTATCACCATATTTTAAGCATGCTGAAATAATAAAGTGAAAACATTTGTGGAATGTAGGTTCCAGCTCTCAGCAGAAAACTAAAACAAACTCTAAGCTAATAAAACAACAAATTTTGGTATTTAAGAGCACACATTAAAGTTCCACTAAATTTCGCTTAAAAACACATCACAATAAAAAATGAGGTCAATTAGAAGTACTGAGTTGAAGAGCTCTCCTCAGTACATATTGTGGACTAACATTTTATAGTTGATAAAAGAGACAAAAAATATATACTCAAACAAATGAGATTTGAGAAAGGTGTCAAAGGATACATCAACCTGTTAGAATTCGTATTTCAGAAAACCAATTAAAAAAAGTGGAAGAACATATGATTCTCTCCCCTTTTGGGGGGACACACTTCTATCTGCCTAATTTGTCTTTATAACAAGCAAGCACTTATTTTAAATAAAAGAGAATTTTAAAAAGAGAAAGTGAAGGATTTAGAAAAAGCAAGAGATGTGTTCATAAACTCCAGGGATTTAATAAGAAGTCAGCCTATTTCAAGATGTGCTTCTATAGATGGAATATTTATTTTGCAAGTATAACTTAATATTAGCATATTAAATACTTAGTAAAATTTAGTAAGCTCCCCTTATATCCTTCCCGAATAAAGGAAGAACATAGTTCCCTAAACTGACTTGGTTGAAGGGTGGTATGCTGTCCTTTCAATATCTTATTAATTTTAAGTGGGTACATATATAGATTCATGTTTAACAGGAAAATCCTACAAAGCATTTCACAGGTGGCTTGGTTTCTCAGTGGATGGTAATTTGACACAGCATGAAATGACAACCTATGATTACTTTAATATTAAGGTCAACAGGATTATTCTGTATGCCCAACCAGTTATCTTAAACATCTAAAAGCCTTATCATACCAAAACCTAGACAAAATGTCATGATGTAAGAACTGAAGAGACCAATATCATTAAAAAAGTATTAATGTTGTAATACTATAGTGCTGTTCATATAGCCTTTAAAAATTTAACACGCTTTCATAACTTGTTAAAGGCAGGTAATTTCTGGCCCCTAAAACGCATTTTCTTATGAAGTGGTATTTTTTATCAGCACAAATATAGATCTCATAGGCAGGAAACTTAAACTCACACATGGTTATGAAAGTGATGCAAATAGTTTTATTGAAACTACATTAATTCTAACCACAAAAAGACTTCTTAATAATAGAGTGAATGCATCAATTCCCTCATATTTATGACTCACTGGCATTAGAAAAACCAGTTTGCACTCAGTTTACTCGCTATAGATTACAAGAACACCTCCCTACACCTGGAAAGACAGTTTCAACATAGGCTAAAGAAAAGTGACCAATGTGATACAAATTTAAAGGATGCTTTAACAGAAAAAACTTAATAATGGCATTCTCTTACAAAAGCCTAGAATACTTTAACTTATTTTACCCTCAAGAAATAAGGTCTCAAGAGTCATCTTAGAGCAAAGCCCTAAAGCGCCTAAATGTTTATTAAAGGAATCCCTGGGCATACTGCATTATCACCTTAGCACAGCTCTAAATGAAACAAAGTCAATTCAGCAATTCATCACTTACAGGATAGTTATTACATACAAACACTGTGTGAGATACAGTAGTGATTGTAAACTTCTTCAAGACAAGGTGTGTTTGTAATTAAGTGGAAGAATGAAACATACTCAAATGACTAGAGACTTCCTCAACTGGGGTGACTCATTTGAACCACAGAAGATTGAAACTGACTTAAGCACTATTTTCTCAATTCTTTCCAGGACAGTACATAACTAATACCATTCTAGATGGATATCATGGATGGGTTTTGCTGTAACAGAAAAGAATCAAAAGGCAGACAAAGTATGGAAGACCACATGTCATGCTCCAAACTTTGTATATTTTGTTGTCAATCACTTGAGAATGCTCACATATTTTTAAGCACAGAAGTTAACATAATCAGACATATAAAATCCTATTCTACAGCATTAGTACAAATGAAGAGAGAAAACTGGAAGCAAGACCAGTTATGAGATTAAAGAAATAATCTTAGACTAGGATGCCATGATGTCCTGAGCTACAAAAGAATCAGAAAGGATAAACAGGTGAATGAACAGGACTTTGTAAATGACAGGGCCAAGATCAGAAGTGCTTGTCTCCACGGCTTTCATTCAACGTGACTGGGAAGACAGTGATACCATGAAACAATGTTATAAACCTAGTAGATACAGGTTATAAAGAAAATAGAAACGTGATACATCACATTAATAAAAGAAAGGACAAAAACCACATGATCATCTCGATAGATGCAGAAAAAACATTCGATAAGGTACAGCACCCATTTATGATCAAAACACTCAGCAAAATGGGAATAAATGGGGCATTCCTCAACATAATAAAGGCCATATATGAAAAACCTACAGCCAACATCATACTCAATGGGCAAAAACTGAAAGCTTGCCCACTAAGATCGGGAACACGACAAGGATGTCCGCTCTCACCGCTTCTTTTCAACATCGTATTGGAAGTCCTAGCCACAGCGGTCAGACAAGACAAAGAGAGAAAAAGCATCCAAATAGGAAAGGAGGAAGTAAAGCTATCATTGTTTGCAGATGACATGATAATGTACATAGAAACCCTGTAGACTCCACCAAGAAACCCCTCATCCTAATAAGTGAATTTGGCAAAACAGCAGGATACAAAGTCATATTCAGAAATCAAAGGCTTTTTTGTACACCAGCAATGCAATAGAAGAAGAAGAAATCAGAAAAAAAAAAACATTCGATAAAGCAAGAAGAAAAATAAAGTACCTAGGCATAAATTTAACCAAGGAGCGAAAAGACCTGTACCCAGAAAACTATACATGATTGAAGAAAGAAATGAAGGAAGACACAAATAAATGGAAGCATGTACCGTGCTCATGGGTTGGAAGAATTAATATCATCAAATGTCCATACTACCCAAAGCAATTTATAGATTCAACGCAATCCCTATTAAGATACCAATGACATATTTCACAGAAATAGAACAGACATTTCAAAAATTTATATGGAACCATAAATGACCCCGAATAGCCTCAGCAATTTTGAGAAAGAAAAACAAAGTAGGAGGGATCATAATACTGGACATCAAACTCTACTACAAAGCCACTATACTCAAAACAATCTGGTACTGGCACAAGAACAGACCCATAGACCAGTGGAACAGAATAGAAAGCGCAGAAATAAGTCCAGGTCTCTGTGGGCATCTAATATTTGACAAAGGGGGCAGAAGCATAAAATGGAGCAATAACAGCCTCTTCAACAAATGGTGTTGGGAGAGCTGGATGGCTACATGCAAAAAATTGAAATTGGATCATCAGCCGACACCATACACAAAAATAAACTCAAGATGGATAAAAGACTTAAATATAAGTCGCAACACCATAAAAGTCCTAGAGAAGAACATTGGCAGGAAACTCTCAGATATCCCATGCAGCAATGTTTTCACTGATATGTCTCCTAAAGCAAGGGACATAAAGGAAAGAATAAACAAGTGGGACCTCATCAAAATAAGAAGCTTCTGCATGGCAAAAGAAAACATCAGCAAAATGAAAAGGGAGCCAACCCTATGGGAAAATATATTCGCTAATGATATATCAGATAGAGGTTTGATCTCCAAGATATATGAAGAACCCACTCGACTCCACTCCAAGAAGACAAACGATCCAGTCAAAAAATGGGCAAAGGACCTGGGCAGACGTTTTTCCAAGGAGGAGCTACAGAGGGCCCAGAGACATTTGAAAGCATGCTCAGCATCACTAGCCATCAGAGAAATGCAGATCAAAACCACCATGAGGTACCACCTCACACCAGTCAGAATGGCCATCATAAAGAGATCAACAAACAGGTGCTGGCAAGGCTGTGGAGAAAAGGGAACCCTAGTACACTGTTGGTGGGAATGCAGACTGGTGCAGCCACTGTGGAAAGCAGTGTGGAATTTCCTCAAAAAGCTGAAAAATGGAACTGCCTTTTGATCCAGGGATTCCCCTGCTGGGACTATACCCTAAGAATACCAAAACACCAATACAAAAGAACCTATGCACCCCAATGTTCATAGCAGCACAACTGACAATAGCCAAGTGTTGGAAGCAACCTAAATGCCCCTCAGTAGATGATTGGATGAAAAAATTATGGCACATATACACAATGGAATACTACACAGCAGAAAGAAAAAAAGAACTAGTAAACTTCAGCATGGATGGAACTGGAGAGCATTATGCTAAGTGAAATAAGCCAGGGGGAGAAAGACAAATACCATATGATCTCACCTATAATTGGAACCTAACCAACAATACAAAGATGCAAGGAAAATAAGACCAGCAACACTGAAATGAAAAGAAATCAACAGAGACAAGAGGGAAGGAGGGGAGGGGGGGCAGGGAAAAGGAAGGGAATGGGAAAGTCAAGGAACATATAGCAAGGACTCATGGACAAAACCAACGGGGAAGAGCTGAGGGAGGGAAGAAGGAAGGGGGCAAGGGAGAGTGGTGGGGGGTAGGCAGAGACAAATGTGTTTGAAAAAATAAATTAAAATAAAATGAAAGAAAAAAGAATGGCTTCAATTTTTTTTCTTAAAAAAAAAGGCCTTTCACTATGCTGAGATGAAACAAATTTTTTTTTATTGGTTAATAAGAACCATAATCAAAGACCATATTTTAAAGAGCATGTATATCTTTTTATCACATCTCCAAAATAAAATACTCATAAAACCAGAAAAAATTCTAAACAACTTTTGATCATAAAGAATCCTACCATTTAACTGCCAGAACCAGCTTAGTAAGAGGATACATCAATACGTGGATGTCTCTTAGTCCTCCGTATGCCCCACAGGATTGATCTTTTTGTCCCTCAAGGAGAATAAAACACTCAGATCAGACCAATGAATGAGCTCTCCATAAGTTATCAGCAGATTCTTGCTCTGCTGAGAATCACTATAAATCTACAGCTATAGTTCTTATTGTAGGACTGACTCATCAACAAGGTATTATCATAAGAAGAAATCACCACTAACATCTTACAGTAGACCAGATAATCTACAAACGAGCCTTTAGCCAAAGTTCTAAAACAAGTTTCCCTAAGAAAAAGAATAATAAACTGTATGTCATTACCTAAAACTTTAAAGAATTTAGAGAAAGAATGTTCCAGTAATCGACAAGAATATAAGATATTTTCCTAACTTGTCTTGGAATTAAACTTGGAACAGGGTGACGTGAAGATGGATGAAATAAAGAAGTCACCTTATGATTTCAAATGTGTAGTTTGTCTCCCCTACCTATTTCTATCACTCAAAAAAGTCTTCAATACCAACTAGACACTGGCATTATCAACTCGGATACACAGGAATCTTTATCTACAACCCAGTTGGAGTTCGTTAAACCTATTCTAAAATGTACTAAAAAAATCTTTTTAATGGAAAACACTTAAGTATGACCCTCTGTATATCCACAACTTATTTCCTCTTTTGTCCTGTTGCAGATGACATGATCACATTATCGCTCATTTTAGTAGTCAAATTATTCAATATCCAAAAGTTGGAAGATAACTTAGCCTGTAGAATGACTTTGAGATGGCAGGGATGTTTACTGAATTACCTGAAAAATGTGAGGCAACTGCTCTGTAGAAAAAGAGAAGCAAAACAATGTAAGCAATAAAAGCAAAGCTTTAGCTGTCAGAGTCCTTGGTTTAGATTCCAGTTTTGATACTTGTGAGGTTTGCGGTGTCTCAAGTTCTTTATCAATAAAATGGGGATTATATAATACTATATAAACGAGGTAAAACCAAATCAGTGCTTTCCACACCTGGCTGGTCACCTAAATAACCTGGGAAACTTACTAGAAACACAATGTCCCAGGCCCCATTCTATACCTTCAGTGATGTGGTCCAGGAATTTGGATATTTTAACAAATTCTAAAGATGATCCTCATATAGAAGTCACAATTTGGAAATCATGAGGGAAAATTACATATTTTTGAGAGAGAGAGAATGTGTATGAAAGAATTTATTTTTAAGACAGAGAAAGAAAGGAAGATAAGGAGGGAAAGAAACATAGATGTGAGAGAGAAACATCAAGCTGTTTGGCTCTCGTACGCACCCCGACCATAAACTAAACCCAACCGGGGACCAAACCCGCAACCCAGGCATGTGCTCTGACTGGGAATTGAACTGGTGACCTTTCACTCTGTGCGACAATGTCCAACCAACTGAGCCACACCAGTCAGGGCTATTTCATATACTTGTTTATATATTCTTACCTAATATATAAATTTCAACATACACATAACTTACTAGTATTCTGGTGCACTCTAAATGTTCAAGAAATGCTTGATGTAATTTTTCAGTAATTATTTTGAAATAGATAAAACAAAGTATTTTGTCACAAGGTGGCCCCTAAGTAGTCTTGCTGAACTAGTTTTCATAACCTCTCACCAAAAATGAGACTGAAAGTATGGCACTGTAGTTTTTGAGACACTAGGAAAGCTGACATAAATGAAATTCCACACTGATGACAATGCTCCTTTTCCACAGCATAGTTTATGACAAAACCAAAGTATAACATCAGGCATGTCTTGTATTTTTAATTACAAAGCTTGACCATTCCAGGTCATTTCATCAAAAAAATCTTCAAACTCATTCCTTATTTTTCAGTAATTCATACAATGTATCTGAATTCACCACAGGAACGATGCAAGTACTAAATAAATGTGTACAATAACATTAACCACGGCAACAAATATCTAAAAACCATAGAGATGGCTGCTACTGAAGAGCCCTGGTTCTTAGTAATGAATAGTAGTTGCATCTTTTCTTTTTGAAAAGTCTAAACCCTTGAATCAATTAGCATTTTTAAATGAAGTAGCCTCATATGATATCCAGCCCTTTTATATAAGCATGTCCAACCATACTTTTATATCAATAATATATACAAATCAATGCTATAAGATTACATTATTATTCTTATAGTTCTACTAAGAAACAACAAATATGTTTTTAAATGTAGGCTTTGTTTGTTTATATCATACTATAAATTATAAATGCAAGGTGCATTCAGACACCACTATAGTACTAAATATAAATGCTCTCTCTTCTAAATGTAGGTGTTTACTATTAAAATAGTTACCATCAACAGAAGGTAAAATGGATCATCCTATAGCCTTTTGGAGTAAACTACATATATATATTGGACACTAAAGTTTTTTATTTTAAAATACTTTTTAGAGATTATTTAAATACACCCATACTTAGTTACTAATGTTTAAAAGTTAAAATATTTCAACTGTACAAAATAGCGTGTTTACCTAACTGAATAAGGTAGTCTACTTTCAGGTTTATTTCTCCATAAACACATCGTATAAAGATTATGGGGATCAATGATCTAATACTAACAGATTGCTGCAAGTACTGAAAAAGAAGTATGTTATGTAAATAAAGCTTACAGGAAAGAAGTTGTTTCTGTCATATAATTTGGTCAAATTATAGGACTATACCATTTTCTTCTATCAAGTTTTAACCATTAATCCTACTGGTATTAGAGAAACAAAGTTAAACAAAGAAATCCAGAGGCCAAAGTAATCTGATTTTAAGAATGAAAAGAAACACAGTAAAAACTAGAGTTTAAAAATGTCTCAAGCAAATAAAACCAAAAGTTATCACCCTTCCTCAGCCTGTAGAATATCAACTACTTATGTTAAAAGTCCTTGCAAAGCACTGGACCAGAGCCAACTGTCTACATGAGAGAGGATGAGAAAAATTTCATGCATTTAAACTGGCTACCCACCACACCTATATTTCAGGCATATTCAGGCTCAGGGAAGTGAGAATCAAGGGCATTAAAAAAGTTTCTGCTGCAAAGAGAGAGAGAGAGAGAGAGAGAGAGAGAGAGAGAGAGAGAGTGTTATATTCAGGCTCTGGGAAGTGAGAATCAAGGGCATTAAAAAAGTTTCTGCTGCAAACAAAAGAGAGAGAGAGAGAGTGTGTGTGTGTGTGTGTGTCTCTCTCTCTCTCTCTGTGTGAATCAAGGGCATTAAAAAAGTTTCTGCTGCAAACAAAAGTAAGAGAGAGAGAGAGAGAGAGAGAGAGTGTGTGTGTGTGTGTGTCTGTCTGTCTGTGTGAATCAAGGGCATTAAAAAAGTTTCTGCTGCAAACAAAAGTGTGTGTGTGTGTGTGTGTGTGTGTGTGTCTGTCTGTCTGTCTGTCTGTCTCACCCCCAACAACACATGATGAGAAACACTAGTTTCCTGCTCCTTTTCCTCAAAACATCTTTATGGATATATCTTCCTGAAGCCCTTGTGAAACCTCTCTTTTCCACACTTTCTTGGTTACCTTACAGCTTGGGTTCCTCCCAATAGTTAAAAGGATATTTTGGCAAGAAGTCTTGCAAAAGAGGCACAAAAATTTAGGAACAGAGAAGAGAATGGGAGGGAAAGAAAGGGTTATGTTTTCCTTTTCCCGCCATCAATTATTTCCTAAGAAACAAAGCAGGGTAGATCTCACACTGTAAAGTACTGCAATGACAGTAAAAGTCTCCCAAGAAGTATAAGAATGGATTATTCTCTAATCTAGCCTACCTCAAAACTTAGTGAAAAAATTTCAGGACACAGCAAATTAATATGTTTGCAAAACTAGCTATAGTTTCCATGACAATAAACATCCAAAAAATAACTCCAAAGTTATTTGTAACTTTGTAAAGTAAGTTTTATTTGTAAAGTAAATTGTAACAACCTAGTGGGTTTTACCACAGCAATATTCCTTTAAAACATACAATTTAAAATGGCACAAAACACAAGACCATAACTTACTTGAGTAGGAACAAGTACTGGAGGGTAGGCCATCTTATGATGTCTATACACCCAATATGCACAAATGACAATTCCGGCAATTAACATAAGTGGCACCAAGGAATAGAGCAAGATGTTGTAATAGGGTGGCTTAGGTGTAACCGGATTTGAAGTAGCTGTGGAAAGGGGAAGAAGGAAACAATTCAGACTTGGTCTAAAAACGCTATGATATGTATTATATGTATATATGTAAATAGGTATTATAGGATCAAATTTTAGGATAAAAATAAGAGTAAGAGAGGCAGGAGTAAATGACCCAATCAACACTTTGTTCTCAATCTATTAAACAGGCCTAAGCACTTTCCCTGTGAACTTACGCTGTGTGACTTCCATCTCCGGAAAATAAGAAAACCTTTCGTTACACATATTGCCCTCACAGCAACAAAAATATACTTCAGGGCTATCTTTTTTTTCTATACAATCAGTCCTGTAAAAAAACAAAGGAGGAATAATTAAAATCAACATTATTATACTGAATCTACAATAGATGTTTTTCTAAAGTTCTTCACAGAGATAAAATAGTAAGTCATTTACAGTCAACTTCACAATTTTTATTAATAGCCAATGATCAACTCTTAAAATCCAAAATTGTTCCTGAAATCCTGTTACTAAATCTCATCAGAATAAAATCAACAGCTGATTTTATAACAATCACATTGGCTGCTTGAGACTGTTGCTTTAACTTGGTTTTTATTGATCAGTGTAAAGCAACCATCTTTTTTGTTTAATTATTAGAAAATTTGAAAAGAAACATAAGCCAATGAAGTAATTTGGTCTAGGAGTGTTTTTTCTCACCAGAAATACAGCTTTCCCCTTTGAGTAATACAAAAGCTGAACACTATATATAAAACTATACGTATGTACATACAAATACATATATGAGGAGGCCTCCCCACCCCAAAAAAAGGAATTATTTTCTGAAGGGCAGGCCTCTTGTAGTACAAGTTTCCCCCACTAGGTGAGTGATCTAGAAACCCATCTGTATCAGTGTACCAGCTGGCGTTGTTGTGAGAGGCTGTGTTCATTTGGCTTCAGTGAGTTTTTTCGAAGACTCCTTCAACTCATTTGCCCATGATGGGTGATTTACGAGCACACCTGCCCACATCATGCTGAGTATTCAACAGCTGTTGATCAAAAATAGTGTGATCCCCGTACCCCACCTTATTTTTTACCTCATCTCACCCCAGGTGATTTTTTTGTGTGTGTGTCCCCAGATGAGAAAAGTCCTCAAAGGGAAACATTTTGCTGATGTGGAAGGGGTCAAACAAAAAAACACCTGAGCACTAAAAGGCATCAAAAGTGACAAGTTCAAAAACTATTCTGATCAGTGCAAAAAAATATCTCTCAACAACAGGTGTATAGTATCAAATGGAGAGTACCTATAAGGTGACTGAAGTTTAAATACAAAAGGATAAATACACAATTTTTTATAAATAAGTTCCAGGTTTGTTTGGGTCCCCCTGCATATACACATAGACCACAAACACAAAATGATGCAAGCTCCTATCTCAAAGCAGAACATATCTCAGTATCAGATGCCCAAACTAGGCTTTGGGAATTAAGTATCATTTTCAGTAGCAGTAGATTTAAATCCCCTGAACACAACAGACAGTGTTAAGATAAGCAACAAGAACATTATTTAACTACACACAGAACCTAGTGACTCAAGAAACCATCAGGTTAGGTCTATCTGGGGGGAAGGAAGAGGCAGCCTTCAATATAGGGTATAAGTTGCTGAAAAACTAGGGATTTAGCCTCTAGAACATATCCTAATCAACCACTAAGAAACATCTATACATTAGTACCCCCACCCTTATACCCAGAGGTGTAATTTCCAAGACCCTAGTGGATGCCTGAAACCAAGGTTAGTACCGAACCCTTACATATACTATGTTTTTTCCTATATATTCATACATATGATAAAGTTTAATTTATAAGTTAGGCACTATATGAGATTTACAACAACTAATAATAAAGTAGAACAAAACAATACTGTAGTTATTATACACGTGGCGCCTCTCTCTCTCTCTCTCTCTCTCTCTCTCTCTCTCTCTGATAACCAAGACAACTACTAAACGACTAATGGGCAGGTATATATACAGCATGCATACGCGGGACAAAGGGATGGTTCCAATCCCAGGTAGGACAACACAAGATGCATCACAACACTTAGAACAATGCGCAATTTACAACTTGTGAATATTTCTGGAATTCCCCATTCAGTATTTTTGCACCGAAAGAATAACACTCTTAAATCCCACCAGTAACTGAAACCACAGAAATCAATGAAACTTCAGCTAAAGAGGGACTACTGTACCTATTTTTAACTTAAAAAATTAAACATTTAAATATTGCTAATAAACATCAGGTAGAATTAAAGACATGTTACAAATAAATTATGAACTTTAATGATGGTTGTTAAAATAATAAGACAATTTAAAATGAAAAAGGTCAAGATATTTTAAGGAGAATAAAGTTTTTTTAAAAAATCAATCTTTAAAATCTATACCAATATCTACCTAACAAAAAGACAAATTAAAGCTAAATTTTTAAACACTAGATACAAAGAAATGTATATATAAATTTAAAATTTAATATTTAAAATCATGCCTCAAATTACAAGCAGTTAATTAACCTAGCCCAATTACTTTTTGCCATCCAATTTCATTCTTATTACTCTTTTCCTCCACACTTTGACATTTGTTGAATCTTCTTTTCCTTTCTCCCACTTCTCTTACTATCCTTAATATGTTTTTTAATCAAATTCAGAGCATAAAAACAGAAAGTGACACTTTTAAATCAGCATTTAATCCTCAGTAACAGAGCTGGTATAGAAAATATCACTGTAAGAACAAGCATTTGCACTGAACAACCCATACCCCATTATTGAGCAAAGTTTAACCTCCAGCAATACTGGTTTTAGATAAGATTACCTTTTTATTACAAAAAAGAACAGGAATCTCTGATTTCAATTAATTAATGAAAGATAGTTTTGGATATAGGTGATTCCCAAATCTAATTTTCCCCCAACTTCTTTCTACCTACATTAAAAAAATTTTGTTTTAATTTGTGGATGAGAGAGAGAGAGAGAGAGAGAGGAAGGAGGACAGAGAGAGAAACATTGATTTGTTGTTCCACTCATTTATGCATTCACTGGTTGATTCTTGTATGTGTCCTGACCAGGGATCAAACCCAAACCCTTGCCATATCAGGACAACACTCTAACCAACTGAGTTACCTGGCCAGGGCCTACCTCCTTTAAAAAAAAAACCAAACAACAACTGACATATAACTTACATACAACATTGTATATTATTCAGTTATATACGAAAATAGTATGATATCTGCATATGCTGTGAAATGATCACCACAGTAAGATCGCTAACATCCATCGCCATACAGCTACAAATTTTTTTTCCTTGTGATGAGAACTTTTAAGATCTACTTTTAGCAATTTTCAAATACACAATTCAGTATTAACTACAGTCACCATACTGTACATTACATTCCCAGGACTAACTTGTTTTATAACTGTAAGCTTACACCTTTTCTCCTCCTTTACCTATTTCACCCACCCCTTACCCTCAGCCTCTGGCAACCACCAATGTTTGGCTCTCTGAATCTATAAGGTGGTGTTTTTTTTTTAATTCCACATATACATGACATCATACAGTATTTGTTCTTCTCTGACTTATTTCCCTTAGCATAATGTCTTCAAGGTCTCTCCATGTGGTTTCAAAGAGCAAGATTTCCTTTGTTTTATGGTTGATTTATATACACACAAGAGAATATTATATTTTTATATATTACATATTAATATGAAAATATATATAGTATAAATACGTATTTTACTATGAATATTGTATGTACACACACATTTTCTTTATCCATTCATCCACTGATGGAGAGTTAGACTGCTTCTTCTTCTTGGCTATTGTAAATAATGCTGCAATAAACATGAAAATGGCACATACAGGGTCTGACACAAATAACGCTCCTTTTTTATTACAAAATCTTTTATTACAAAATCATAAGCATGTAATAACAATATCACACTCAAGCACACCATATGACACCTTAGGCAAAATGGTCAAAATAAAACTATAAATTATTACACCCATATTATTCCCCAACCAACCACACTCAGGCAGGTGTTACTTCTGTCGGAACCTATATATGTTTTTGAGTTGGTGTTTTCATTTTCATGTAAATATCCAGAAGTGGAATTGCTGGATCAACTGGTAGTTCTACTTTTAATTTTTAAGGAACCTCCATACTGTTTCTCCACACTGTTTTCTTAGTAGTCCAACTGACCTTTCAAAATAGCAAATATCATTTAACGATCACCTTTGTTAATAGAGAGGCTAAGAGTTTGAGCAGCATAAATATATAATTATAGAGAAATAATCCCTGGAAAATTCACAAATTTAGAAGTATACCCTAAATACTAAATATACATCTAAATGACTCAATTTCTCATAAAAGTGGAGCTAATCCAATTAGTATGGTCTTATTCAATATATTTTGTTATTAATCGCATATAGCCAATCACCCACACATGCATGGTAATCAAATGAGGCACCTGAATGCAAATCAAGAAATATCTAGCATTCCATAATTATATGAGTTTTTGACTCCAAGAAGTCTGGTGTTCTAGGACTTTGCAGCCTCTGCCAGTCATCAGCACCTACCCCCAGTGAAAATCCTGTGGCCCTGGCACAACACCTACGGTGATCAGCCCGACATCTGTGGCACTCCTCACAGAAAGATCACCAGCAGTCATTTACATGCCCACTGTATTTCATTTCCAGTACAGAATAAAACAATTTAAACAAGATCTTTTAAATAAAATGTAGCTTTATGAGGACTGTATTAGTTCTGATGTAATTCTGAACGTCAAGCTAAAATCTCTTTGGGTAAAGAACAACGGCCAACTTTGCAAGAAAAAGAAGAGTAAAAAATGTAGTAAGATCAATTTCTTCCAGATACATAAAGAAGAAACTAAAAGGAAATTAAACACTATGATTAAGCTTAGTCTCCTTGAGAGTAAATTTTCAGCACATACACTGTCTTAAGCAATTG
Source organism: Pteronotus mesoamericanus (assembly GCF_021234165.1). NCBI lineage: Eukaryota > Metazoa > Chordata > Mammalia > Chiroptera > Mormoopidae > Pteronotus > Pteronotus mesoamericanus. Next base: position 12,207,362 of record NW_026555325.1, on the reverse strand, counting down.
TTAAACAATTTTAAAATTCTTTTTCCTTGAAATTGGCATTTTTAAAATGTTTATAATCCTAACAATATAAAAAAAGAAATTATTTCTAATCTATTAGGTTGGTCAAAAAGTCCGTATGTTTTTTCCTGTAAAATAAAAGACACATTTTTCATTTTCACCGATAACTTTATTGATTTGGATATTTTGAGTATGTTGGCTATCTCCCACTATTGGCTTCTACTAGGCAGAAGCCAGAGGTGCTGATAAACATCTTTCAATGCATAAGACAGCCCCACAGCAAAGAATTATTTAGCCAAACTGTCAACTGTACCAACAAACTGTGCAAATCTCTTCTGACACAGTCAGTCATAGCACCTTTTCCATACACTGCACAATCTTTTTTTCATTTAAGTTACATTTTTGCCTTTCTTGAAATCATAAAGCATAATATGCCAAAAATGTTGTGTATTTTCTTCCATCTTCAATATTAAAATGGCTACACCAAAAATTCACCAATTTTGATAGGTTTTTTTAAAAATGCGTGCTGATATGTCAAAATACAATCTAACAAAATTGTTTCAAAGGAAGTTAAAGACCACTAAGTGCCACGAAGAGCCATCTTACAGAAAAAAAAAACATTCTGGCCAACCCAATACGTTTCTCACTACTTGGTCAATTGTTCTGAGCAAATCAAAGATAAAACATAAACATGTCATACTTGTTTTATTACTTTAAAATACATATCTTGTCATTAGAGCATGTTATAACTGTCATCATAATCTCGTATTTTTAAAAATGGTGAGAAATAAAATGAAAATCCACACATTGATCTTTCCCCTTTAAAAATGGTAGTGGTGGTGAAAATTATTCAACATTATCATACAAAACGAAATGTTTCCTTACCTGTCATAGCAGTTGATATCATCCAGCCAACATCCCTGTTTCACTATTTCAATGGAACCAGAAATATTTTTCCAGGTAGCAAAACAATGTCGCCGTTTATCTTTGTCACCGTAACAGGGTTCAACACCAGTTCGATTGGTTTTATCTCTTTCCCAATTAGCATTATAGAAAATACACTCCTGAGTTTCGGATCTACCAAGTATAGCACCTGTAAGATAATAAAACAACAGCTTAATATGGCTGCATCATCTCATAAAATAATAGATTTGTCTCTCAATATACAAACTTCAGATCTTCCAAAAATGTCAATAATTTACTGTCTGCCTAGTGTCATAACATTGGGTTTAGGTTTCCAGGTCAATCGCTGCACTTTAAACATAATAAAGATAATAATGAAACGTGAGTACATATATCACAAGATTTCTCTGGAAAACACCAGTTTCGCTTTACTAAACAGTGTCCTTAATAAAAAGCATAAAAATTGTTAATTTTATTAAATCTTAACCTTTGAGTAGACTTCAATACTCTGCGTGGCAAAGTAGAAACTACACAAAAGCACTTCTGCCGCACACTAACAATGGCTGCTTCAAGAAAAAGCCCTTGCATGACTAAGCTGCAAAATAACCCAACCATGGTTATTCTTACTTGGGTGGTTTCAAAAATGAACCAAGCAAACCTGTTACTTCAAGAAAAACAACTGAGAGTATGCATCGCCAATAATAAAATTTGAGCTTTCAAACAAAATTAAGAATTTTGGAAAATTTGCATCCCTCACCATTAGCATGACACCTTCCCAATACTTAAAGAGCTTTCTGACAAGATCAGTGATAATATTAACAAATGTTACACTTAAATATTGAATAATAAAATGTCCCAATATTCACAAGATCTATACAATTCAGAGAACCAGTATTTTCAAATGAATGATGTGTGATGTTACAAAAGCACTCAAGGGGAAAAAAATCTATTCATTGTTCAAGATAGTCCAATACATTTTAATGGTACAGAGGACAAAAAGTTTATTAATTTCAGATTCTGCACTATAACTAACTTTAAAGAAATTATCTTTTGTCTTATATGGAAAAACAAGAGAACAGAAATACCCAAAATAATTCTGAAAAAGAGGTACAGAAGAGAAAACATATTATATTTTTAAGACTTTCTATAAAGCTTCAGCAATCATGAGTGTGGTCTCAGTGAGAAGACAGACACATGAACCAATGAGACAGAATAGAGAATCCAGAAATAGACCCACACATATATGGTCAATTGATATGCAGCAAAGATGCCAATAAACTCCAGTAGAGAAAACAGTTTTTTTAACACTGATGCTGGAACAATTAGACATCTATACAAAAAAAAACAAACAAACAACTCAACTCATACATCACATATACAAAAGTTAATTCTAAACATATCATAGACCTAAATAAAACCTGAAACTATGAAACTTCTAGGAAAAAACAGATGGAAAATCTTCGGAACACTAAATTATAAAAGATTTCTTAGAACACAAAACAGAGGAACTATTAAAAAAGAATTGATAAATTGAACTCCATTAAAATGAAAAATTCAAAAGTTAAGGAAAAAAGCTACAGACTAGAAGAAAATATTTGCAAATTATTATCTAAAAAATAACTGATATTCAGAATAGAGAAAGGTCTCTCATAACTCAATAAGAAAACTCACTACTCAGTTTCTAAAAAATGGTAAAAGGTTCAAATAGATATTTGCCAAAGAGATAGTAATGAAAAATACTACATGAAAAGGTACTCAATATCATTAATCATTAGGGAAATGCAAAAACTAAATCTAATATTAATTACAATAACAAGGAAAAGCAGACAATCTCAAGTGTTGATAAAAACATGTAGAGCAACTGGAAGGGTCTTTCACACACTAGGTGGAAATGCAAAATGGTCCAGCCATTTTGGAAAAGTTTGACATACACCTACCATACTACCTAGCAATAGCATGCCTAGGTTTTTATTTACCTAAGAAACAAAAACATATGTCCATGAAAAAATATGCTGTGCACTGGAATCCCCTCTATGTTTGAATGCCCTTGTATAGGCCCTGGGAATGAGCATCTGAAAGGCACACTGCAGGAGTGGCGGGGGGGTGGGGGGGGGCTGGGAGGATGGGGAATACAGATTTTTATATATATATATATATATATATATATAAATATATAAATATATAAATATATCTTGGGATATGTGTATGGGTATTTTAGGGGTAGAGGGCAAAGACCCATTAGTAATCTTATGTTCCTTCTTAGTTAAATTAAGTGCCACTGGCTTAGTAAGCTGTGACCTAACTTGGAATTTAGTTCACACACTGTGACCTTGCACAAGATACAAAAACTTTCCCTACCTTCTTTTCACATCTGATTCAATTTCCATAATAATTCCATCATTAATATTATGAATAATATCATAGTTTCATAATTCATACTTGGCCTAGTTATAGTAAATCAATAAGTCTAGTCAAAAAACCCAGTCTCAGACTTAAATTAGATATTGTTATATTTAGGAGGCACTGCCTATGCATTAATGACTACTACTTACCATTATTTTTCCTATCATTTAAAAAGAAAAGGAAAAGTATTATAAAAGATCTAAAATTTGGAAGACCATTTAGCCATTAAATAGGCCTGCAAAAGTCATATTCAAATCTAAAATACTCCTCCCCTGAGGAAAAAGTGTATTTCATCCAATGTAACTAGTTCTGAAGACAATCAAAATTTTGTTTTTTAAAAGCATAAAGTATTAAAATAATACACCACCACTAATTTCACACAGTCTCCTCCAGAAACAGAAGAGGGAGTACTTCAGAACTAATTTTACAAGGCCAGTATTACCTTGATACCAAAAACAGGTAAAGACTGTACAAAAAAAGAAATACAGGCTAACATCTCTCATTTACCACAGAAGTTTAGCAAACAGAATCCAACAATGTATTGTTTTTTAGGTAATACACTGAGACCAAGTGGAATTTATAGCAGGTATGCAAGGTTGGTACAATATTCAAAAAATAAATGCAAACTTCTAAATCAACCAGCTAAATTCAAAAAGAAAAATCATAAGATCTATCAGTAGAGCAGGAATAGAATGGCCTCAAAGTCACAAAGAGCACCTTCAAAAAACCTATAGCTAATATGACTGAACACTTTCCCTGTAAGATCAGAAAAAAAGCAATGATGCTATTCCCATTGTTCTTATATAACATGGTACTAAAAGTTCTAGCTATTGCAATAAGGCAAGAAGAAAATTAAGGGCATCCTGACTGAAAAAGAAGATATAAAATGTTTCTATTTGCAGATGGCATGACTGTCTTATCTAGAAAGTCCTAAAGAATCTTAAAACAAAATAATGCTAGAACTAGTGAGTTCAGTAAGGCCACAGGATACAAGATCAACACGCAAAACTTAACTGCATTTCTATCTATTGACAGAATGGACAGGTGAAACTGAAATTAGAAATACAATACCAGTTACAGTTACTCCTAAGAAAATAAAATACTTAAATGTAACCAAACAGAACATGTATAGGATCTATATAATGAAGATTATAAAATGTTGATAAAAGAAATCAAAGACTTGGAGAGACATACTGTGTTCATGGATTGAAGACAACATAACAAAGATGTCAATTCTCTCTAAATTAATGTACAGGTTAAAGTCATATCAAAAGCTCAGCAATTTCCTTTTTAACAGAAATAAGCTTATTCTAAAACTGTTTGAGAAAGAACAATAAAATAGGAGAAATCACTCTTCCTGATGTTAAGAGTGTAACTGCAGCACATGTAGCTGCAGTAAGCATGAGTGTGGTACTGCCAAGATGGACAGACACAAGGTCAATGAAATAGAGAGCCCAGAAATAGATCCACACAAATATGCCCAATTAATTGTGGACGAATAATCAAAAGCAATTCAATGGAGGAGAGAGAGATCCTTTTCAATAAATGGTGCTGGAGCAATGAAATACTGTTTAAGAAATATTTCATTGTTATCTATCATCATTCTAATAAGTTCCTAAAAGCACAGTTTCTACACAAAGGCTCCCAGGTTAAATCTCACATATGAGACAACTTTCATGTTTTCTCAAGGTAGCTATAACAAAATCCTACAAGTCCTTTAATCAGGACTTCTCATTCCCCCAAAATGCATACTACTTGCAATCTAATATAAAATGTTTTATTTTATATTTATTCATTGTTTTTAATCATTTGCCTATATATGTCCTTTTACATGTCAGAATGCCATGCGGTCTAAGACTATCCATTTACTTGCCCTCCAAACACAAACAGCAGTTAATGAGTAAAATGTAAAAATGAAATTTAACAACTGAATTTAAAAAAAAAACCCAACTACTACTGCTCCCCACTCCTTTGAAAATGGCAGATGGAATTAAAGTATTTACAATTATGAATTGCATTGATTTCTTTTCTAATTAAGACAACAATGTTTTTCATAGCCCTGTGGCCAGCCTTGACTCTCACAACTTTCCTATGTATACAACCAACTTTAAACAGAAAGAACTGTTAACAACTTACAAATCTGAGTCCCACTTCTAAAAAAATATTCTAATGCTGTATGAACCTATCAACAACTTATTGAGAATACACTATAAACAGACAACTTAGTCTTCAATGAAAGGTTAATGAAGTTTCAAAAATAATAAATCCAACTTGAAAAGACATTCTTATTTTCCTTTTACATGCCATTGCTTTCTTCCACTTAGGGATAGAACACGTCCAAAGAGAAGTAGCTAAGGAAGGAATCAAACTGAAAGATGCCTTCAATCCAAAACATTTTATACACAAGTAAAAAATAAAACAGTATCAAAAACAGTACACAAAAGAATGATTTAGGGTAAATTAAATAACTGGGAAATTCTAGTATAATACAATCCTTCATGGCACCAAGAAACCCTAAAATAAATAAACATAAACAGCATTTTCTTAGTTCAACCTGAAGGATTCCCAATTTTCCCCCAATTAGATTTCCTAAAAATTTTTGACCAACTTGAAATATACAAACCTTATATATTTATATGAAACAGTCCAGTATATACTTATTTTAATTCATGAATTTAGTTTTTATAAATACCTTAAAAGCACAGAAGTTTTACACAACAATTTTGTTCAAACTTCACATATATCTTTCAACAAGAATTGTCCCATTACCTTCTTTCTGAGTCATCTAAAAGTATCAAAATGTAAATAATTTTTACCTTTAAGTTTTTTAAGAAGCAATAACTTTTGAAATCATACAGGCTATTGTCACTGGAAATGTTTCTCAAAGCCACGTATATCCAACACATAGTACTAAGACAGTGTTTTTTTTCTCACTGCTCTATTTGTATATAAAAGTAATTACTTACAATATTTTAAAAGTGAACTTTTAAATTTTTAAAACACCTTTGTAAATAGTTTATAACAAATTATGATAGTAAGTCACCACCGCCCCCATGAATTTATTTGTTAAAATCTTTATCCTTTTCTATGTGTTCCCTCTAGAAACTTCTATAAACATTTAAAACTAGCACTGACTGCCATCATTTCAAGGTTGGCTATCTTTTCCAAACATTATATTTTTATTCAAAATAAAAGTATTGAAAGAAAGCCTCAAATATGAAAAAGGTTGTCAGGACTCAAATATAAAATGATTCTCATTCTGAGAAGTAATCTTTTAGAGAAAATTTTACTTTATATTGAATATATATAGATGAAAATCTAATTATATTCTGTACAATTAATTAAAACACCAAGATAAGGGCTACAGATAAATGTTGTAGGAATTTGAAAATAAATGCCTAGTACCTCCATTAGACTAAGAGCTTCTAAAACAAACCCTGGTACCATCTCTCTATCACCAGTACCTGGAACATACAAGGACTCAATAAATGTGCACTAAATCAATTCACAGGGACAAAAAAAGGGAGGGAGATTTTACAGAGGAAATGGAACTACAGTAGGACTATTAAAAAGAGACAAAATAAGGTAAAGATAGGGAAGATCATAACCAAATAAATAGGGTTGTGAATAATCAGTGTTTGAGAAGACTGCTCTCACTAGACATAAGTGGTTCATGTTTTTTAGTACTGGGTATAATCTAGACAGGTCTGCAAGACATCAAAAGTCAAAAAAAGATAGAAGAGGAATTTTTAAGATTAATTGACAACAATGAGTGAACTATGTTTAAATGAAAAGAAACTCAGTAAGTAATACTAACTATCCAATAAAAACTAAGGGTCTGTAATATTCATGCTGACCAGATGGCCACAGGTATCAAAAAGGAGTAGCAAATTAGAACACTGATATCAAGTTTTTGCTTTCCATAGTCCCTCATTTCGTCTCTCTGAGTATAAGAAAGTAAGAGATAAAAGTGATATAGTTTAAAACGCATAGATACAGGGAACAAATTGACGGTTGCCAGATAGGAGGGTAGTAGGAGGGATGGGTGAAAAAGGTGAAGGGATTAAGAAGTACAAATTGCCAGTTGTAAAAATAGTCACAGGGATGGAGAGTACAGCATTGGGAGTACAGTCAATAATATGGTTAATGACATGTGGTATGGTGTATAAGAGTACATCGAGGTGATCACTTCATAAGTTATATAACTGCCTATTCATTGTTACACATCTGAAACTAATATATTGTAATACTGTATGTTACCTATAATTTTGAAGCTTAAAAACTTTTTAGGTGATTTGATTTATAAGTGATTTAGGTTAGGTGATGGGCTGTTTCTACATGTTTATCTTACACCATCTGACAAAACAATGCTTGCTTCCACACATATTTACTACCCTTTGTTTCTCTTTGCTGCTAATTCTCTTCCTGATATTTAGTCCTACTGTCATGGGAAATATATACTGACCAGGATAAATATCTTTAAGTAAAAGGGAAAATAGAAAATGTTTGCCTATAGCCTCGAAATGTGTGGGATATCTATAAATCCCCAGGTCTCAAGATTAAAATAGCTCTATATAGTTCTCTGGCATTCATTCAAAATGCGAATTTCATAGAAACAGGCACAAGTATATACATCTACTACTTGGACTGTATTAAACAGACTTCTGATATTAGATGTTCATCTTTTGGTAGTCAGGGAGGTCATGGTGACTGCAGCTAGAGGTCAACACTCCAATCAGAATTAATGGACTATTTTTATAAATTGTACAAAAGCCAAAATGGGGCCTAAATTTAGAGGAGTAAGAGATGAAAGGTAAATTCTCAAAATCAGAACAGACTTCCTAAAATATATTAAGAAAGCACACACACACACACACAGACTACTAAAAACAATCTACAAGTCTCAATTACACTGAAAAGATACTATGTGCATTAAGGTTTTTTAGTGCTTTATTTACTTGGGAAGATTTAGGCCTTTTTAGTAACTCATCGAACTATGATGTAGAAAAGAGTAAAAATGGATAATTTCAACTGCTATAATATGAAATATTATCCTTGAAGAACCTAAGTCTAAGTACTGAAGAGTGAGAACCTTTAAAAAAAAAAAACTCATCACAAAAATTTTCATCAAAGTATTATCTAGCAGTTCAAAACTAACTGAAGAAAATTAGCAATATTTATTAGAGTACCAAACACTTCTATTAAAAGAATGAAAACTCACTATGACATTAAATAATAACAGAATATAAAATCACTTAAATAGCCTTATTTTGAAAATCACCAATAGCCTTTTTCATGTTTATAACTAAGATTTCTACTATTAGAAAAGAAAAATCTAAAATTTTTGTTTATTACTTTTGTGTTATATAATTTTTCCCACTGAAATATTCATTTTAATAATTTGTTTCTACTGCAACTATAAACACATCATAGGTCTTCTGGTATCCTTTCTTTTCTATATTAATACACATCATAGAACACAAGTCACCTTCCCTATTTGGCTGCCCTGGACTGTTTTCAAGCATTAGTAAGAAAAGTAAAGTCCACAATGTCCCAAAAGACTTGTGATAAACAGGTCACAAATACAAGAAAGGAGAATAAGTTTTCAAATAGTTTCTGCAAGGCGATGCAACATTCTAGGTCTTGCCAATCTTTTTTTTTTTTTTAAACGAAGCACCTTCCTACCACCAAATAATCACTTCTAAAGAAAAACACAAACACACAAACACTTTCTGGCATCCTTCCCAGGAATATTTTTTGCCTTGCCTGTTACATTCTGTACTTAGTACTTACGATCAGTATGACAAAATATTGCAAGATTCTGTCCACCTAGCTCATGTAATACAAACTAGAAACACAACTAATATGTAATAAAATTAAAAAGGTAAACCCATGTTGTGACACTAGACAGTGCATGCATGTGTGTGAAAGGAAAGTAAAAGTACTTAGAAGAAGTCAACATTTAACCACTGGTTACTTAAGGACTCCTAATGTTAATTCCTGACAAATTACTTAAAGTAAACACCTAAAATGTAATTCAACATTGTTAACTCCTAAGTGACTAATTTTCTCCATATAGTTCCCAAATAAGTATATATCTACTTATATACACACCAAGATTTAAAAAATAATAATTGCTAATTTTTTCAAACCTCTTTCTTAAAAAGCCTCAACATAAAGTTTTAGAGTCCCAAAGAGAGCACCAAATTTGTAATAGAATTTTCTTTTATAAAAGAGGCAAGAAACCCCTTTATAGATTTTTATTTATTTACTTATTCTTTAGAGAGACTGAAAGGGAGGGAGAATGAGAAGGAGAGAAACCTCGATGTGTGAGAGAAACAGAGATGGTTGCCTTTCCTATGTCCCAACCGGGGACCAGCCTGTGGAGCAGCCCATGACCCAGGTGTGTGCCCTGACCCAGGCGATGCCCAACCCACCAAGCCGCACAAGTCAGGGCATAAAACCCCTTTAAATAAATTCCTTACAATTTGCCTATTTCTTAATTTGCTTAATTTTAAGTCAAATTTAATACAAAAAAAGCACATTTCTGCATTAGCAAAACTTTTAGAACAGTTTATTTCTTAAATTCTTCACTAAATACAGAAGGTACTCTCTACACAGGGCTTATTCAATAGAGGGTGCTAACTAACCTGCACTCAATAATTAAATATTAAATAACAAAAGACATCCATTGTAATATTTCCTTCCAAAAGAAAGAAAAATTTCTTTAAAAGTCACAGATATAGACACACTGACATACAGCAGAGAAAATACAATATGAAAGCATCTGAATCAGAGAGATTTCATCTTTAAAAGGTAACCATTCTCATCCTCTTAAGGAATGACTTGACATCTGGGCAGATATAGACTTCAAGTTGGTATATATGATTGGTAGTCTAGAGCAAAGCATTGACTTTTGTCATCAATTACCAAAGAACTTCACTTTCCTGAATACATAAAGTATATATATGCAGAAGCCAGCAAAAGAGCAAGTCACAAAACTCCATATTTGTGATTCAATTAACTAGCACCTGGGACATTTAAGATTGTTTTTTTAAGAGGACAGTCCAAGAAAGCCTGGAAAATTTCCAGACCTCAACCTCCCTGTGCCTTTTAATTATTTCAAAGAGGGTAGAGGTAATGGTTGTAAGAAAAGACCGGCTTTCACTCATTTTAATCAATATAAGTAGGCTTCTTATAATATTATGGGGAGAGATTTCCAATTAAACAAAAAAGAGAAAAAATAGGAACTCAATGTTTTCCCCCACACAAATAAGAAAATTCCACTCTTCTACCCCTTCCACTCTGGCAGGACACTAATGTCTATTCTGGTGACATGTTACGTGAAATTTTATAGGACACAAAGCATCATCTACATTCAACAAATATACAGCGGGGTCTACCTGGAAAAAGTCCAGGCGCTATTACTCTAACGAGGACAGTTTGCATTGACATTGATGTAAGCTGGCAGCAAAAGAAAGTAGGCAGGAATGCACATGTGTGAACAACTTTACTGTACTCATCACTGGGGGGTGGTAAATGCCCCTGAGTGAGCATGTGTACTATGTGGCCATCACATTCAAAATCATTGAGCGAGCAGAGCAACGAATCTGCATCAGATTTTGCGTTAAGCTTGAACATTCTTCCGTGGAAACTATTCCGATGACTCAGAAGACCACAGCCATGGGCAACTGGTGATTGGCAGCCTCATCTTGAAAACACGCCTGTTCAGGCATCACATCTCATGCTTGCAAAGTTGTTTGGCAAAACATCAAATCACCCAGGTGACTCAGCCACACCTACAGCCCAGATTAGGTGCCCTGCAACTTCTGGCTTTTCCCAAAACTAAAAGCACCTTTGAAACAGAACAGGTTTCAGACCATCAATTCAGGATCAATGATAGGGCAGCTGAGGGCAACTGTGAGAACTGCGTAAGGTCCCAAGGTGCCTACTTTGAAGGGGACTGAGGTGTCATTGTCCTATGTACAATGTTCCTTTTATCTTGTATCTTGTACCTTCAACAAATGTCTATGTTTCATACTACTATATGGCTGGATACTTTCTGAACAGACCTTGTATAGTGCTAGAACACACTGTGTGAGGCACTTCAACATTTAGATACTAAGCAGAAATAGTGAAAAATAAAATATTTTCAAACTCTGAGAAATCTTTAACCTCAACCTGGAAAGACGAGAAAAATGAGAGGCTTATTTCCAAAATAAAACACTGCAGGAATAAAGAGAGAAACTCACAAATCACTAGATACTTCTGAATTTCAATTGAGGTTTATTCTAATTTCTCCTGTAAGTTAAGTGGGAAGGCAGTAATGACAGATAAATAATCAGAAAATCACAAAAACTATGGAATTTTAATCTTTATCAATGTACTTTATGTAAAAGGAAAAATAGGTTAATGCCCCTAAAAATGTAGACTTTTGTCCTGGACTGAATGTAGAAGATAAAAAGGTGAATAAAGAAATATAAAAATCAAGTGAGTACACTTAGAGTATACTAAGTGCTCACTGGTCTGTGTGATATTAAGAGCAGCCACAGCAACTCACTCACAGGTAGAAAGGACACTTTAGAAAGTAAATAAACTCTCCATAAAGGTATACTAGCCATAAAGAAATTCATACTAGCTCCCTTAATGAATAAAATAAAATAAAATGTTACCTATTTTGTCAAATGAAAATTTATCGATAACTGAAACAAAATGAAACAAAAAGACCAAAATCAGGTTAGAGGTTAAAGTCATAAGTAACAGAATTAGAGAAAATCTAAACTAGTTTTTGAAGGAGGTGTCAGTAGAGTAGGAAGGTTATTACTGCGAGTCACCAGTCTCCCTGAACAAGAGCAATAGTCTCCCAAACTGATTTCCCAGCTTCCACTTTTATCCCATCCAATCATTTCTTTTTATTGTCCCCAAACTCTTTGTTTGTTGTTCAAATACAGTTGTCCCCATTTCCCCCCACCCTTCCCTACCTCTCACCCTCAATTGTACCCCATCTTTGGCTTTGTTCATGGGTCCTTTATACATGTTCCTTGATGACCCTTCCCCACCCATCCAATTATTTCTTTACCAAGAAGCCAGAGCCTTTATTAAAACAAACAAAATCAACTCTTTGCCCTAATTTAAAACCATCAAATGGCTTTCCACTGCCCTTAGCCTTTAAATAAAACTTGAACACTTAAGTCCTTCCACAAATTGGCTCCTCTTCAGCTTTAATTCTCAGCAGTTGAGTGAACTTCCTTTGAACATCAAATTCTTTCAGGAATTGATATAATCTTTCCACAACTACCTTCCCTATCTCTAACTCCCTTTAATGGGTGAGAGAGCAGAGTGGAGTTAAAACATTAAGAAAATGCTTGAAAAAACTGGAGAAGTTATCAGATCATGAAATGAACAAAGGCAAAATAACTCTAGTTTCGAAATATTTCCCAAACAACTAAGAATTGTTTGATTAAACTCATTAAGATTTTAAAATATATATTTACCATCTTCTTCACTCCCAATAAACTACTGATTTCTAAACTTTAAGGAGTTAAAATAATCAGTTAATTTTCTATCATATTTCTATAACCATTACCCCTTCCTCCAAAAAAAAGCCTCATTTGCTACTTAATTCATTAGAGACTGGAAAAAGCCCTTAAGTCTAGCAACCTTTCTCTGAGAATACCTAAAGCACAGAAATACAAAACATGTACCCTTCCTCTAAAATTCAAACAAAGCTAAGCAAAAATTTCAGATAAACTTTCTACATCAAATGAATATCTGAATCTAGTGTATAGTTACTGTCCTCTCACTTTTTAGTAAAAAGGTAGAAGTTATATTTGTAAAAGTCAACTTTGCCCTGTTTAAAGATAAATACATGAATCCAACATCTTTCAACAGTTACCAAAGTTGTTTTAGATACTGGCTTGTTTGGATCCTAGGAAAGAGGAGTAGCAGGAATAATTAAATCAGATTAACACACATTGTTTACTTAGTATTACAAAGTATATCTATCTAATCTAAATCTTTCACATTTTAATTCTAAAATATTTTCTCCAAATCCAGCTTTAATCTTCACCTTCTAAAATGAAAGAAAATTTCTTTTCTTTTTTTTTTAAGATTTTATGTATTTGTTTTTAGAGAGAGGGGAAGGGAGGGAGAGAGAGGGGAAGAGAAACCTCAATGTGCGGTTGCCTCTTGTGTGTCCTCCTAACTGGGGACCTGGCCTGCAGCCCAGGCATGTGCCGTGACTGGGAATCAAACTGGTGACCCTTTGGTTCACAGGCTGGCACTCAATCCACTGAGCCACACCAGCCAGGGCTGAAAGAAAAAAACTGTCAACACTTTGTCTTGCTATATGGATTCTGCCCCAAATCTAACAATTTTGTTCTATGTTAATTACCACAATAGAATTATTTTAATACTATCTCAATAGGTTTTTCCTTCCACAACTTAATGAAACAAAACATTTATACTATAGGCAATGATTTTTACTGTAAGTATTCATATTTCTCTGCATAACCAGTCAGTAGTTAATAGTTTTTGAAAAGTAAAAAAAAAAAAGCAGCATGATAAATGTCATACAGTTTTAACCAAAATCAAAGTTACAGGAGAAAATAGTCTAGACTAGCCTCCCTCAGAACGCTGTCATATAAATATTTGTAAAGCATTCTACATTTAGTTCACAATTTTTATCACCTTCATTAATAAAACTTTCACTTGATATGTCTGAAAACAAGCCACATTTACTTCAACAATAATCACTGATACGTTTTACTATGTGGAGAATTAAACTATTTTCTAATATGCCACCACATATATTCAATTAATAAAACTAGGAAAACTCCTGCTTATTTAAGCTAACAGTAAAAAAAAGAAAAAAAAAACTTTTTGTGTTCAGTAGTACGACAGACAACCCTGGAAAAGTAGAACTGAAGAATAGTCAATTAGGGTAAATTATTTATTTTTTTAATTAAACATTTTCTTTTAAGAGAATGACAGATTTACATGCAGTTGTATGGAATAATAAAGAGAGATCCTATGTACCCCTACCGAGTTTCCTCAAATGGTAAGATCTGACAAAACAATGGAATAACTATGATACCGGCAATGATACAATCCATTAATCTGATTCAGATTTCTGTTTACTTGTACTTAATTGTGTGCATAGGTGTGTGTGTATTTAAAGCAATGTTTTTCAGATGTGTAGGTTCATGTATCCACCAACATAATCAAAATATGAAGCAGTTCCATCACTACATACACCTCCCTATTTACTTTTAAATCTAGTATTGGGAGAGAATCAACACATTGATACATCCTTGCTTATGTTCTAGTAAGTTAAATATTTTGAAAAGAATGCTGCTAGCCCACCTTGAATGCAATTCACCATTTCTTCAACATCCTCCCACTCAGAAATGTTTATATCCATCATTCTCTTAAAGAACAAAGATCCACAGAACCCTAACAATTATTGGGTTGTTCCTACTCCTTTATTTGTGAAAAAAATTAAACATGAGACAAATTTTTTTTTTACTAGTGAGCCACTGAAAGAGACCAAAATAAGATTTAAAGAAGTTCAAATATAGGGCACTTTCCTCCAAGTTAAAAGCCACTTTCCCAGGGCCAAAACTTAACTAAGGGCACAGCTGGCCAATGTTTAGGTTCAGGGCTATCCTCAGAATGGAAGTCTGGGATCAGTAAGTGTGTAAGCAGAGAGCAAAGGAATTCAGACACAGAGACTTTAATAATAATGCTACTATTGTTACCCCTCTCTATACTCAATGATGTATTTGTATACTGAGGAGACAAAGAGGGAACAGGAGCAATAGGACAGGAGAAAAGGATAGAGACAAAAAGCTTTTGAAATGACATAGGTAACAACTGCCTCCACCAGAGTTGTTCTCAGTTAAGCAGCTGGCTGGTTGGTGACTCAGGGGTCAACAATTCTAATCCCTGGCCTTTCACTAAATCTGAAGACCAATTCCTAGTGGAACTCACATACTTTCTTCCCACTTAGCACTTATGCCCACCTGATTCAATTTTCAGTGAAGCACAATTTTCCTTTTTAAAAACAAATGAATAACAGTGAACAACTTCAATAAACGTTTGAGCCCCAATAATATTGTAATATTTATATGTGATGCTAGGTGGGTACTGGAAATATTAGGGGAATCACTTTGTAAACACTAAGATTGTCTAACCACTATGCTGGATACATGACACTAACACAAAATAATATTGAATGCATGTTCCTTGACTTGACCCTACCCCTGAAGCGCCCATGGACAAGGACAGCGGGGAGGAAGACTGAATGTGGGAGGAGGGTGGGAAGGGCAGGGGAGAGCAAAAGGGGAAAAATGGGGACAACTGTACTTGAACAACAATAAAAAATTTTTTTAAATAATATTGAATGCAAACTGTAATTGAAAAATGTTTTAAGCCAATGGGAACTCACAGATCTATAGATAATGAAAGCCTCATAAATCTGATGAAGAGAATGACAGTGGTAAGTTGATGAAAATTATGTCCTAGGTGCCACACAATCCAAGATCTGTCTCTACTATTAGCATTTTCAAGTATAAACAAACACACGTCACATATCTAACACCTAAGGAGAGGCTTTGTGGTAATGCTTAAGAGAAAAGGCAGCAGCACTGGTGTTAAGAAAATTGGTTTTAGCAAACCAAATTTTAATTTTTTGCTTACTTTGCTACTTGGGAAATTTTTTGTAAGCTATTTCATTCATTTTATCATTATACCATACAGTAAAAAGGGAGAGGTCCAAGAGAGACAGTAAGTGAGACATATTACAAGAAAAACAGAAATAATAAGAAGTGAGCAGACTGTTTAAATGAAAAAAGGAAAAAAGACCAAAACTTGAGGATTATTCATGGGAATGAAGGCATTTAATCCTTTCAAGATCAGGTGAATGCTAGTGTTGAAGATACTGACAGGAGCATAGTACCAAGCGTACAATAAAGCTCTATAGTTTTTCGTCACAGAAGTACCAGACACTGCCTGCTATTCTATTTTCTCCTTCCTTATTTATTTTGCCACAAAATCTTAACATTTTTCACTAATAGGCTGTAATGTTTTTGGATCCCTGAAGCTAATTTAGAAAGAAAAGCCGAGAAGTAGACCTTATGTCCCATGATTTTTTTAAGATAATTTTTTAACGATTTTATTTATTTTTAGAGAGGAGAAGGGAAAGGGAAAGAGAGGGAGAAAAACATCTATGTGTGGGTTGACGCCTTGTGCGCCCCCTACTGGGGATCTAGCCCACAACATGCATGTGCCCTAGACCAGGAATCTAAGGAGCAACCCTTTGGTTCGCAGGCTGGCACTCAATCCACTGAGCCACACCAGACAGGGATGACTTTTTTTTTTTTTTTAATAAAAATGTTT
The DNA here is from genome assembly GCF_021234165.1 of Pteronotus mesoamericanus. Classification (NCBI taxonomy): domain Eukaryota; kingdom Metazoa; phylum Chordata; class Mammalia; order Chiroptera; family Mormoopidae; genus Pteronotus; species Pteronotus mesoamericanus. The sequence continues at coordinate 12,190,661 of NW_026555325.1, read as the reverse complement.
CCTGTGAGCCCTGTCCAGGTGGCTCAGTTGGCTGGAGCATTGTCCTATATACCAAAACGTTGCAGGTTTGATTCCTGGTCAGGGCACTTACCTAGGTTGGAGGTTCCATCCCTGGTAGCAGTGCATACAGGAGAAAACCTATCAATGTTTCTCTCTCACATCTCTCTCTCTTTCCCCGCCCCTTCCTCTCTCTCCAAAAATCAATAAACATATCCTCAAGTGACAATTTTAAAAAAATGTTTTCTGTGATACAAAGCAGCTTTAACCTGCAGGTGGTCAGTCTGTCACCTTCATCTGACATCTGTGTTAATATCACCTTGAATTCCTGAGGAAAACCACAAACACATGTGAAGATCTGATGTGTAACATTTTTATGATCACTTTCAAGCTGGAAGCATACTATACTATTCCTAACTTATGCTATGCAGCCAGTACCATAATTTATGCCTCTAGAGGCAATAAGAAAGTCATGGTAGTGTTTCCAGTGTGGAACCTGCACAACTTCCATCAAAATCACCAAATGCTGATTCTGGGACCCAATCCAGACCCACTAAATCAAATTGTCTAAAAGTGCGTTTTTTTGGTCTGGGATGCTGCATTTTTAATAAATGTTTCTGCATATCAAATTATGTGTAGGGATTATATATGAAAACAAGAATGTTTAAGCATGAAACACTGTAAGTAGCACAAAGGAGATATTCAATCATAGTCTGTCTTCTCTGGAAATGGAGAAAACAGAGGATTATATTTTATCACCAGAGAAAATACCTTACTAGTGGGGGTGGCTTTTTGTTCTCAGTTGGTTTTTTGGTCTGTTCAGAGAAGAGGAGAGGGATTAATTGATGGAAAAAGAATATTAAAGATAGACTACAGATAATCCCTAAACAGGATTTCTACCTTAAACAATCAAGATTCACAGAAGTTATAAAAATGAATTACTCGTAATACTATATATTAGGAATTATTACTTCTAATGTTAATATTCCTAATATAAAATGTTCTAAACCTCTAAATTTAAAAATTAGAACAGTCCTTATTTCAAATTATATATTCATCTGGTTTGAATGTCTATAATCCTGCTTAGCTTCTATGTGACTAATAAAAGCAAAAAAAATTGAAAGAGATGTGGGAGATAAAAATAAACTCATTTTGTGCATAGGAAATCTGGTATTACTTAGTAAGACCTGTGATCCACCAAGACTCACCTCATGTATAAATCATTATAGACCTATAGCTAAGAGTCAATGCCTATATATACATGGGTATTATAATGTATATTTGTATAACATGTATTATATGTATTACAATCTATAGGATTCTAAAATTTTTTCATTTAAACTTATTTTTACAAACTTAATGGTATCTTACCTGATCCTCACAACAATCATACAAGGTAAACAGGAATAAATATCATAATTCTGACCCAACTCTTACTCTAGACTTAAAACCCAATGCTTAGCTTCATAACTGAGTCTAAACAGACCTTGGGCCCTGGTCAGTGTGACTCAGTTGGCTGGAGTGTTGCCTGTCCCGTGACCGAAGAATTCTGAGTTCCATTCTGGGCCAGGGCACATACCTGGGTTGCAGGTTCAGTCTCAGGTCTGGGCATGCATGACCCCCACCCCCTCCATCGGGGTGCATAGTGGAGGCAACCAATTAATGTTTCTCTCTCACATTGATGTTTCTCTATCTCCCTTCCTCTCTCTCTAAAAGCAATGGGGGAAAAAATGTCCCTGGTTGAGGATAACAAAAGAAAAAAGGAAAAAACAGATCTTGAAATCATCTTTTCTGGTGGTTAGATGCAGTGTGAATAAGCTAGACTTGAGTGCTAAATAAAACTTTGTTGACACTACCCTCAGAGATTATTTCAGTGGGTCTAACGTGGGGCTCAAGAATTTTTATCCAGTACTCAAGGTGATTCTAATGCTGAGAGATCCTCAAACCACAGCTTGAGGATCACTAATTACTTCAATCTCAGCTGAGACCCAGAGAGATGAAGTGATTAGGTCATTATGTGGTGGAGTGGGGATTCAATCCCAGACTTCTATTTTCATTTTCACTATCCACACCATTCACAAAACAAGACTTAGAAAATCTTTCTCCACTTAATTTTAATTATAAGTAAAAAAAAAAAAAAAAAATCATCAATTATCCAGAGGTTTCACCAAGCTGAACTCTGAAAACTGCTGTAAGGGGTAATAGCTTAGTAGATATGGTATGAGCATGTATTCCAAAAAAAACTCTGTTGTAACTCTTTTTCCTTCCTCTAGATATTCCAAACTAAGAGGAATAACAGGAAGATGTGTCATATTGGTCAAGGTCACTACATGCATAATCTCACTTAATCTACGTTATTCTATGAAGTAGGTACTATTTCTGCCCAATTTGTGAAGAAACTGAGGCTTGGGGGCTGTAATTTGCCAACGAATATAAAGTTAAGTGGTTAGGCCACGACTGGACCAAAGTAAAAAGCATCAACTCTTAACCTCACTTGTATACTGTGGCCAATGTCCCTATCACTAGGTCTTATTCACTGCCTGAGCAATAAATTTTCATATAATATTCTGCATCTTTCATTTGCTCTTAAGTCACTAAGAACACCATCCGGTTCTTATTTCACAAAAATCAATCATTTACCTCAGACCTTTCTTCTCTACTATATTAGTGTAAATCACCCTCTACTACCTCCCTGCTACCCCTATTATTTCTCTGCAATCAATTTCACTGCTGATTCAATGGCTTCTCTTGGGTGTCATTATGAGAAACTACTGCTCTCCTCCAAATTGTAATGACATAGCCTAGGCTAAAAAGCCCTTGATCGAGAAAGATGCTTTCCTTAAAATAATTACCTTGTTCCTCTTATAGAATATTAGCCATTGTCAATTTCTGCCATTTCCTATTTTTATCTTCTTTTGAATCTTTGCTGTTCTCGTCTTCCAGAAGGTTTCCCCACCATCCACCAAAACTCTGTTTCAAATGAGTTTCTCAATCTGACTCCCTCCTGAAATTTCACAAGGTTTCATATAGAATTCCCTGTAATAGGTCTATCTTAGAGATTTATCTGTGCTCCTCTTATACCTTCCCAAGTTCCTGGCTTCATTATAATCTCACTGAACACTCTAAACCTAAATTTTCCAACACAGTAGCCACTAACCATGTGTGGTTACTGAGCACTAAAAATGTGGCTAATTGAAATTGAGTTGTGCCACAAGTGTAAAGTATACACTATTATATCAAAGGCTTTGTACAAAAAACAAAAAACACAAAACCTAATAGTTTTCATACTGATTACATGTTGAAATATCTTTAAAATACTGAGTTAAATAAAATACCACATTATTAAAATTAATTTCATTTTTTCTTTTTACTTTTTAAAATGTGGCTACTAGAAAATCTAAAATTACATTTTGTGGTTTATATTGCAGTTCTCCTGCAGCACTGCTTTAGACACTGCACCATCCTGTGTTTAACTGGTCTAATGCTCTCATTATAACACAGGTCATATTAGGCCTTCTTAGAACATACCCACTCTTATTTTTCAACCATTGCTTCAAAGTTGTATCATCCCATAATAAAATCCAAAGCACTATTTCATCATAAATAATAAATGTATGCATTTCAAGGAATACCATCTGGAAATGAAGCTACCATGAATGTCTCCAAAGTGAGAACTACAAATTAGATATCTATAAAATGAGCTACTCATAACCACCCTGCCTATTCTAAACGTAGTCTTCTCCTATACTTGAAAATTATTCTCTGGAATTTTTCTTATTGCTCTCTCCTATGTACTTAAAAGGTGCCCCCAAGAAGGTAAGGAAATGGTTATCTCTAACAGACAAAAAGGAAAATCCTAGAAACCATAGAAAGACCAATATAACTTTTATTGCTGAAGTATCTATATGTAAAACCACATGTATATATAATTCTGGGAATTGGAGGATACATTAAGAAAGAAAATCATCATAACTTTCAGAAAAAAACACATTTAACAGCACCTGCCACAAATCCTGCTCAACCAGATGACCTGGAAGCAGTGGCAGATGATTCAGACTCTTACCATGGTCATCTAGTAGCATTTCTGTCAATGGAAGAAGTCATACCAATACTTCCCTAACTGTCTGAGCCAAGAGGTACGGCAATTAACTTTCCTGAATTTGCAGAAGTGGCAGTGATAAACCGAAACATCAATGAAAAAACCCTGGCAGTCTGTTGACGTCAGATTGGAAAAGGAAAAAAAAAAAAAAAGAGAGGTTTCTGTTGAGAAATACTCTGAAAATATAAAGTACAACAAAATGGAAGTTAACAATGATTTAGGTCAACTACTAAACATGTTGAATATCCATGGAATCCAATTACCCATTAAGACATAATAAGAAGCTTTTTACATCAAGGTAAATTTTACTTTTAATTGGGCTTTACATAATTCGTTCAATGTGGCGGGGGTGGGGTGTATGACTCCTTTTTGATAGCAAACTGGTGAAACACATGTAAGAAGTTAGCTATAAATCATTAAACTTTTACTGTGGGAGAATAAATACATACCTATCAAATAATGGGCTCCATGTTTTCAATGTTAATTAGAAGAAGAAAGTGGAAAGTGCATGATCAGGTTTGCTACTATGTGGGGTTAAAGAAATGTGCATCAGAGAGCAAGCAATCTTAATCAAAATGAGTCCAGAATACAGTAGGAAACTGACAATTTGTTTTTCTCCTATTTATGTCAAAGATCAAAAAACAAAATAAAGTCACAAGGAATGTAAGTGGAGAAAGTAACAAAAGAAGAGAATGAGCAGAAATGATGAAAGATGTCAACTTGAAAAAGAGAGAAAGAAGGCGGTATGAGCAGCAATTTAAGATGATCCCAAAAAGCATGAGGCAAGTTTGTCTTTAGAATGAAATCTTAACAGATGGTTAAGTAGTGGACTTAGTCCTCAGAATATTTATAAAATTAGTTTTTGAATATATATCTGTTCAATTCTACTGACACTAAAAAGACAGTACAAGGCATAAGAGCAGCTGTTCCATGCTTTTGCTTGCTAGGACTTACCTAGAGCAGATAGCACAGCTTATTACTTATTTTTTTCCTTCATAAAATACTGATATTACCAGTTGTAAAAATTTATCTATAATAAATACATACACATAAATGCACAGGCACCTGAGCTAGATGTTCTACAAATTTTCCTGAGGGATAAGATACAAACCTTTATTTAAATAAAGCTCTGATTTAAAAAGTAAAACCAAATTAAATTATTCCTTGATGTCCTATCGGGTCCTTAGAATTTAGGTGTTAAAGAAAATGATTAGCAGAAAGTAAGTGTAGGAAAAAGCTTATTTAACAATTAATTTAATTAGTAATAATGCATTAACTAACTGGCATTATTCAACATTGACTGAAAGAAAAAATGTCTTAACAAATTTTTCATATCATAAAAATACACAAGTATAAGAACCAGAATTTGAGACCCAGCAGCAAAAACACCTCTCCACATATGAGTTCTGGGCACAGGAGCACCAGCTATCAGACAATAACCATGTAAGTGCTCAGAGTATGCAAAATGTTATGAAAATACACCAAAAGAAACAGAATTGTCTTTTCCTGTCCCTGGGAAATCTACAATCCATTCTGAACAGTGAACATATCAAAATTTTAGAAATTATTTAAAATAGTTTGTGTGTTTATTTGCAAGCCAATTACATGAGGAATGTGAGGACTTAAGGAATAAAAAAGTTTCACAGTAGTTTTTGAAAAAGATTCTAGCTACACATGGAAAGTTAAGATATTTGATTGTCTAAAGAGGAGCATATTCAAGGAAAAAAATGGCACACATGCAGAAAGCAGTCTATAATAAAAAGTAATGAAAAAGGAAGTTCATCAAGCAAAGAAGGAAGAAGAGGGGTCTTTACAAGACAGTGGATTAACTCAACAGAAGAAAGAAATTAGAAAAATCAGGTGCAACTGAAAGACTTATGATAATTGCCTATGATATTCAGAGTCACGGAATAGTGACTTTAGAGGTTAGCAGGCCTGAAAGTGTAAAAGGTAAAACTCTGTCCCAGGCAGTCCAAAGGGTACTAGATAGGCAGACACAAAGTGTGACATACCTGTTCTCATGTTGCAAATGCTCAAACAAGAAAAATGAGTATTAGCTTGTTAAATTCAGCATTCTGGTTAGGTTATTTTACTCAAAGACTAATTTTTTTTTCCAAGGCACAGATAGTAGAGTTATTTGAAATTAAAAGTACAATTTTGATTAAAGAAGTAACAGAGATGACCAAGTAGACTATTAGAGGAAGGAAGAAATAGGCCAACACTTAATTTGATGTTATGCTACACGAGTACAACAGGGATTAACACGCATATCTGAATGTTAAAGGTTTCCTTATACTTCAGACATTTTTCACTCCATAATTTTTTTCTTTGCTTTGAAAAGAACACACTCACAACCTCCACACACACCCTCTCTCACACCCACATACTCCCCTCCATCTCCACATACCTTCCTCTCACAACCCTACACACACACCCTGCACATTCCCACCACACACCCGCACACACCCTCCTCTCACACATCCCACAACACCCTCCTATCACTACACATACCTTCCTCTTACACACTTCCACACACCTTCACACTCCCATCCACCTTCACATCCTCTCCTCTCACACATCCCCACAACCTTCACCCCCCCCCACAGCTCACTCATCCCCCACACCCATCCTCTCCTACACTCCTAAACACATTCATAACCCTTTCAATGCAAATAAACCATTCTCATGACTACCCTCACTTTTCCTCCCCACCTCTGAACCTACCGCACACTGCCACTTTCCCACCTACATATATTTTAATTCATCTCTCAAAGTTCATTGATGTCCTATTTTCTTTATGAAGCTTTCCAGACTGCTTCTTACTGATTTTTTTTTTTGCGGGGGGCGGGGCGGGGGGGGGAGGATCCTTCGGTTTCTTACTCAGCTGGTGTTTAGCAACAGCATTTAAATACCAAAAAAAAAAAAAAAGCAATTCTAGGAAGTTACCAAGCCAAAAGGGAGAAGGTTAGAAAATTGTAATATTAGAATACTTTCTAATGCCAAAAGAAGGATAATAAAACTACCCTTACTAAATGATTATTTCTGAGGAAAAAATGCAAAAGTCATCAAGGATACTAAAAGACAATGACAAGTACTGATATACCTACAAAGAGCAACATTATACAATCTGTAGGAAAGGAACTAAAAGAACAAAGCCAAACCCAGAAATTACTAAAACCTCACACAAAATAGACAGGTTATCCACTTCAAGGAGAGGTGGACTCAAGAAGATATAGACTCTTTCCTAAAAATTCAGAGTTAATGTTACCTCCCAGTTTAACATTCCACAAAGGTTGTTGAGGGGCAGGTGGGTCTTTAAGCACAGTATCCAAGGCTCCATTTCATCTGTACCCAACTTATTTTTCTAACCCTATTTCTCATTATATTTTCTACTGTTTCTATCCTGTTTAAAAGAAACAGCCTATCTATAAATATTATTATATTTATTGCCTCAATGCTCTTGCAAATGCTGGCCACTCTGAACGGAATCTTCTTCCCCATGAAAGGCCACCACCACTACATATATTTCTTTTTTTATCTTATCAGTGAACATGAGCTGAACGCCAACTCCACCATCACTGAGCCACACACAAAAATCCAGAGATGAATCTGACAAACCTAATGTGAAGAGAGAAAACCAGAGAAAATGTCAATAATGCAAGAAGTATAAGAAGTATAATAAGCAGATGAGTAAGGTGCTAATAAGGCAACACAGAAAGGAGCGCCTAACAACGTGCTAGGGAAGATGGGTCCCCAAAGAACTGCAGGATGTACCCAATCAGTGGAGTCTGGAGGCAGAATAAAAGTAGTGGGGGAGGGGAGAGATTAGATGTGTTTTAATGTTATAGGATCCAAGTGGGAGGCAGTGAGCGGTAGGAAATAAAGTTAGGAAGCAACAGTCCCAGAGGGTAATGTATGTCATGTTAAAAAGCCTGACATCTTGCCCTGGCCAGGTGGGTCAGTTGGCTGGAGCATGGTCCCACACACCAAAAGGCTGTGGGTGCGATTCCCAGCCAGGGCACATAACTAGTGTTTGAATCCTGGTAGGGCCAAGTATAGGAGGCAATCAACTGGTGTTTTCCTCTTACCTCAATGTCTCACTGGCTCTCCCCTTTCTCTCTCTCTAAAATCAATAAACATATCCTCGGGTGAGGACTTCAAAAAAAAATTTTTTTTTTTAAAGTGTAATCTCTCCCTCTCTTCCCCACCCTCCTTCTTCTCTAAAATAAAAAAATAAAATTTAATTTTAAAAAAACCTTGACCTTCATCCTGTGTTAGGCGATGCAAAGTCAGTGCGGCAGTTTTAAGTAGTTGAGTGTCAGGGTCAAATCTGTACAGTCATACTAGATCTCTTTAGTTTCTGTAATCTCCATGGTTTCTAGCAAGACTATAGAAGACAGGTTTTCTTTTTCCCAGATGGTTTTTGGGAGTAGGAGGGGGAAAGGTCCATTTAAGAGTCCAGGCAAAGAATGATAAAGGTAAAACTAGTAGACTGGTGATGGGAATGGGTGAGAAAGAAGAGATTCAAGAAATATTCAGAACATGAAATTTACAGGATTTAGTAATTCTTGGATTTGGCACAACATTAAGAAGTAAGCATTAAAGATAGCGTCCAAGTTTCTGGCTCCAAAAGGTTTAAATTTTAATCTTTCCCTTTCTATAAGCTATATCCTGAACTAACTCCCCAAGCACATAAACATCACAACTTTAGCTTTCTTCCCATCTCTCTACGTCCCTTTTCGGCCAACTTTTCTTAAAAAGTAATAGACCACTGCTGAATCAATTTCCTCATCTACACTTCACTCCTCATCTTTCTACAACATGGTTTTTGTCTCCACCATTCCACTCAATGACTCTTGCTAAAGTTACAAATAATCTCCAAACTGACAAATCTAGCTGTGACTTTTCAGGCTCTACTTTATTTGATCTCTCTGGTACTTCTGAAGAGTCTTTTTATACATTTAAAACAAATGACACTATACTTGTTTCTCTTCAAACTTTCTGGCAATATCTTGGTCTGCTCTACAGGCTCTTCCTCATCTCTCTCCCTCCCAGAGTCTGATCTTTGGTTCTCTTTTTAGTCTTTCTTCTGCCTAGTTCATTTGATGCCTATTCCTTTAATAGTTGAAGACTCACATCTCTCTCTAGCTCAGATCTATATCATAAACTACTTATCTGATGTCCCTATCAGGATGAGCCACAACTACTTTTACCTTTCAATTTATTGAAAACTTATGCCATCTTTTTATGCTACAGCTCTAGTCTGATGAAGGACACTTCAGCTCAAAATGGCTCTTCCACAGTCTTTGGCCTGAAATTAACACTCCTGAGCAAATCAAGCCCTTTGCAATCTGACCCCCTGTGCACCTCTGCAAGCTCATTTCCCATCACTGCTCCATGCCCATAATATGCCTTAAAATCTAGGTCTCATGAACTAATTTCTGCTCCTCAAACATGTAATAAGTATTCATGTTCTCACGTAAGTTGTTTACGCTGCATTTTGCCTGGCCATTCCTGTAATCTTTCTACTCAATGGACAGGGACTGATGACAATGGCATCACTGGGAGCTTGTAAGAAATACAGGCCCCACTCCAGACATACCAAATCAAAATCTACATTTTAACATTATCTCCAAATGATCCATAATGCAGAGTACAGTCTGAGAAGCACTGCTTTAATTTATCATGACTATTAATACAATATACAATAGGTATCACAGAAAAGGGCAAATATAGCACACACAACTTTCAGAGCCTTAGTCTAAATGATTCCATATACTTACTGCTTTTGACAGAGCAGTAATGGATTTTGATATTAACTCCCCTGTTCTTACAGTCACCTCTCTCATCTGGATGTAATTCTTGGTAATATTTTGCTAACCATGACACGGGACCCACTGGAAGATTCTCACTGTCTGCCCTGAAGCTATATGTCCTCGGACCTTGGAGAATTCTGTAATGGGCTGTCTCCAGGGGAAGCACACCCATTAGGCTTGAAAGAGACAAAATAAAATACTCCTCCCACTTTCCTCACCTAGTGAACTCCTAATCATCCTTCACAAGCATCACTGGAGGAAAAAAACATTACATGACTCCCTCCAAACTGAATCAGGCCACCTTTTCCTTTAGTCCCAAGGCACTCTAATATAGATAAAATGCAGTCCATAGTTGCTAATTTACTAATCATTCTGCTCCAACTAAGCTGTCAGTTCTCTAGGGTAAACTGTGCCATATTCATCTCCATATTCCTAGTTCTGACATGTACTTAGTCTTTACTGGCTGACTAATAAATAAGTCCTGAGCTGAAGAGGGAGATCAAAGTTAGGTATGTAACTCTGGACATCTACATTCAGTTAAAAATTAAAAATGAGAGGTGGGATTACTTCAGCAGGGAAGGGCATGTGGATTAAGAGTTCCTTAACAACTGAATTCTGAGAAACATAAAACTAAAGGGATGGGCAGACTGAATACTGAGGTGGTGAGGGGCTATAGTCAGAAACACTGAGAGTAAAGGCACAAAAGTATTTCAAGAAGGAACAGAGAGACAATACTATCAAAGTTACAAGTCAAGAAGTAACTGCATATAGATAACAATAATCTTTAGATTAGACAATTAGAAAATCATTAAGCTTCAAGGTAATTATTTCATTTACTTTGGGATAGTAATGGGTTGAGAAGAAACAAAAGGTACAAATGTGAAGCCCATGTAGATAGAAACCTTTCAAGAAACTGGGTAACAAGAGGAAACAGGGAGACTTTCATATTAATTTATTTGAAAACTATTTATTGATCACTGGACACTAGAAATGCAGTGATAAACATGAAGCCCATAATCCCTGTCCTCGTGTGGCTTTTATTTTAGTAGCAATAAATTTAGGGAGAAACAAAGCCAAGAAAGACTTAAAAAGACCAGATAAGGAGAATCTGAAAAGTATTCCTCACCTAGTGAAGTTCTAAAAGATAACCAAACCTTTAAAAAAAGAGAAATGTCCCTTCGTACCTGACACCATTAATTTTAGTAATTAACGTGTCAAATGTTTTTTACATTTTCTTTTCAGAATGTATATTATGTTTACAGTGTAAGGTTTATCATCCCAAAGTGACTAGGATCTTAAAACAATCAAACACTACATATTCTTTTTGTAACCTCCACAGTATTATTAGGCACACTGAGAAGCTCAAAGCAGGTACCCCTTAGATATTGACTGATTTCAATTATAGCTAATACAGACAATATTAGTCTTCTATCAATTTAGTCACTTAAATTCAAACTAAATCCCTATGGATTTATTACTTTCTACTACTCATTTGCCACATTCATTCATTCTTCCTAGTCTAAGAAACACAGAAAACACAGGATGTCCTTTTCTTCCTATTCTCTTCAGCATCTTCCAGTTTCCTGCAAGCTAATCTAAAATTTAAGTTATACAGTAACAGAAAACTGAAATCCTTGGATTTAGAAAAACGAAGTATGTGTTACATCTTTGTATCAATCTGTCTTAATATGAATGTGGGCAAGGGAGCCATAAGTCTAAATGCCAGAACCATTCACGTTTATGGAGCATGTTCTTACACACCCCGCATATTTAATGCGCAGAAAGTGAACAATAATGACCACTATCATTAAATTATTTTCCAACTATGAGTCAAAATAACCTGGATTTGTTTTCTTCTACATGAGCAAATTTCAATGAATTCAACCTCTCTGAATCAAGGTATAATCATTTTTAAAGGATTTACTTCAATCATTTGATTCACTAATTACTCAAGTGGTGATCAGAGCAAATGAATTCTGACCTAGTTCTGATTCTGGCTTATTGTACAACCAAAAGGAACAACTTCTGTTTCTCAGTCTTTAAACAGCTGTGAGCAAAAAATTCCTTTTATTTAAGGGGTGGAGAAAATATTATATCAGCTACAAGAACCATGGTAGACCATCAACAACTCAATTTGTTAATTCAGCATTTTTTACACATCATAGGTTTTAAGGAATATCAGCACCAGCAGCTGATATCGGAGTGAGGACAGAGGAGGGAACCTTAGCAGGACAGGTTCAAAGAAAGTCAGACTGCCATGGAATTATTAACACCTATTTTCATATACATGTCAGAATATTTGATTCAACAGAAAGAATAGAGTTAAGCCCTGTAGACCTAGGTTACATACCCTGGTTCTGCTACTTATTTAGTTATATAACCATAGGCACGTCACTAAGTCTCAGTTTCTTAAGCTATAAAATGGGGATAATATTTTTCTTGTAGGGTGAGTCATACACATTATCACTACAACTTAACAGCACTTAGCCCAAAGCATGCAATAAGTAGTGGCTGTTAACAATGGCAGTTTTAACAAGTAGTAATCATTAATAACATTATTGTTTTACATGATGATTGGGCTGTGACATAACTTGCCACCTCCAAATTTGACCAAAGAAATGTAATAATGTAAAATTCTGGCACATGTATAATGGGACCCACCTAATAATGGCCCATTAAGAAAACAACTTTAATGATTCTTCATCAAAAGCAAAAGTAATTTGGAGATGTAAAGTATACTATAAGGAATACAGTCAATAATATTGTGTACTAAACTTACTGGAGTCATCATTTTTTAGGTTATATAAATGTCTAATCACTGTGTTGTACTTCTGAACTAATATAATAGTGTATGTCAAGAGTAATTGAAAAATAAATTTTAAAAAGCAAAAGTGACTGAGAGAAAAAGCACTTCTGCAGCAAAGGCAGGATTTACCTACACATTTCTTTCAGAAACAACTATCATATATGGATTTTGGATTGCTGTTGAGCTATCCAAACAAGAGCACAACCATCTCTACCCTGGGATTAGAGCTCTCTTTAGTGCTTCTTAATGCAGTATTGTTACTTTGGGCTCTCCCCTCTCCCACCCTGCATGAATTTCACAAAGTGTGGTACCAAGACTATCTGCAAAGCAACTCTCTATAAATGACTGCAAACATTTCCCCACTAAGAGAGGTAGATGGCAGAGGAGGATGAGAAAAAGTTTGTAGGCATTCTTTACTTTTACAAAAGAACACTGAACTTAAAAATCAGGGTGTAAGTTCCAGCTGCACCAATTAGTGACTTCAAGCAAATTCTATTATCTCAGAGTTAAACAAAAAATCATGAAACTCAATTCAAATAGGATCAAATATGTATTAAAATACTGAGACAATAAAATATACACTTTTGGAAATTTCAGTTCTTCCCCTAACACCCATTCCTTCTGTTTTTATCCCATTTTGGAAAGGTTATGAGGTGCTCTCATTTGGGAATACACTACTGAATGATGCACAACTCCATCCCGTTTTAGTTTTCTGAAAAGACTGCCCCCAAAATCTCTAAATAAAACAATACTACAAAATTACATAATTGAAAATGTTAAGTGTTCTCCCCTGAAAATCAACTGATGTTCTAGAATTAAACCAGAATCCAATAAATACATAAACAAAAATATTAAAAATAAAACAAACACTATTTTACTCTAAACAAAGCTGCAGAGCCACCTGCAAAAGTAGTTTTTCACTAAATACAGTGTGGGGCAAAAGTAGGTATATAGTTATTCATACAGAAAATAATACATTAATAAAGAATAAACTGTTTCGCATATTCACAACTGTAAACCTACTTTTGCCCCACCCTGTACACTGAAATGCCCTCAGCTTGTTTTTGTTTCTTTCAATTTTATTTTGTATTGGTTTCAGGTGTAAGTGATTAGACAATCATATACTTTACATAGTGTTCCCCTTGATATTTCCAGTACCCCAACTGGCACTACATGTAGTTATCTCAATATTATTGACTATATTTTCTATGCTTTGCTTACTTCCTCATGACTATTTTGTAATTACCAACTTGTGCTTCTTAGTCCCTTCACCTTTTTAACTTAGTCCCCCAACCTCCTTCCCCTCCAGCAACTACCCGCTTGCTCTCTGTAACTATGAGTCTATTTTGTTTGTTTATTTTGTTCATTAGATTCCACATATGAGTAAAATCATATGCTATTTGTCTTTCTCTGACTGGCTTATTTCACTTAGCATAATGCCCTCCAGGTCCATCCATGCTGTAGCAAAGGGTAAGATTTCCTCCTTTTTAAGGCCAAGTAGTATTCCATTCTGTAAATACACCACAGGTTTTTTTTTTAATAGTTTAATGTATTTTAATAGCAAACTTACAGGAACAGCACAGACGACAGATAACACTAAGAAAATGTTCTTTCCTGTAAGACAACTCAGAAAAATATATTGAATGGATGGAAAATGCTACAAACACCACTTAGCTGCCATAATAAAAAATTTACCCACACCTTTATAGTCAATTAATATTCGACAGAAGGAGCAAGCACATACAACGGGCTAAAGATAATTTATTCAATAAATGGTGTTGGGGAAATTAAACAGATACGTGCAAAAATATGAAATTGGACCACCTTCCTACACCACACACAAGAATAAATTCAATATAGATTAAAGACTTAACTATTAGACCCAAAACCATAAAAATCCTAGGAGAAAACAGAGGCAGTAAAACCTTGGACATTAATCGTAGCAATATTTTTACTGATATATCTCCTAAGGCAAGGGAAACAAAAAATTAACAAATGAACAAATGGGACTATATCAAACTACAAGTTTTTTGCACAGCAAAGGAAATCATCAACAAAATAAAAAGACAACACACTGAATGGAAGAACATATTCAGCAATACATCTGATAAGGGGTTAATATCCAAAACTGATAAAGAACTTACACAACTCAACACCAAAACAACAAACAATCCAATTAAAAATGGGCTAAGGAACCGAACAGACACTTCTCCAAAGAGGACATACAGATGGCCAATAGACATACAAGAAGCTCAGCGTCACTAATCATCAGAGAAATGCAAATTAAAACCACAATGAAATATCACCTCATATCTGTCAGAGGGGCTATCATCAATAAATCAACAAACAACAAGTTCTAGTGACGATGTGGAGAAAGGGGAACCCTTTCACACTGTTGGTGGGATTGTAAATTAGTGCAACATCTGTGGAAAGCAGTATGGAGATACCTCAAAAACTTAAAAATGGATCTGCCTTTTGACCCAGCAATACCATTTCTAGAAATTTATCCAAAGAAACCCAAAACACTTATTTGAAAGAACATAAGCACCCCTATGTTCATTGCAGCATTATTTACAACCACCAAGACATGGAAGCAGCCCAAGTGTCCATCAATAGATAAGTGGATAAAACTATGGGACATTTATATATGTAATACTACTCGACCGTAAAAAAGAAAAAAAAATTTCTTTTTGCAACAGCATGGAGAGACCTGGAGACATTATGCTGAGAGAAATAAGCCAATCAGAGAAAGACAAATACCACATGATTTCACACATATGTGGAATCTAATGAATAAACTGAACTAACAAGCCAAAATAGAGACAGACACATAGAGAATAGGATGGACACATAGAGAATAGAGACAGACACATAGAACACAGAGAATAGTTATGGTGGGGGAGGAGTTTAGACGGTAAAGCAATGTAAAAGAACTCATGGGCATGGACAACAGTGTGGTGATTGCGAGGGGAAGGGGGTATAAGGGAGCTAAATGGAAATGGAAAAAATACAATTAAAAAATGCAAAAAAATAAATCCAAATGCGAGCATCATCCAAAAAAATTTAACAGGTTTATTTATATTTGCTATATAGTTGAACTGCTAAAACTCATTCACTGAAATATTCTGATTTTCATTAATACTTTGTCATTACATTACATGAATACATTTACATTAAAACTTTTCACACAAATGAAAATGGAAAAACTGCCAACACCTCATTTCTGTCCTGTTTTCCATTTGCAATCATATACTCAGGTACTTTTTGAGCCAGTGGGTGGGAGTGGGGGGAGTTCAGAACCACCAGTAATAGGAAGAAGAGCTTTTTTTAAAGAATGAAATATTTCCCATCATAGGGGATTCTTAGGCACATTCTCCATGTATGTGGCATACTAACTGCATGTCTTTTGGCGTAATTGCTACATGTTTGGCAAGGAGAGCACACAGGTTGGTGTCTTTAAAAAGGCCAACCAGATAGGCCTCACTTGCCTCCTGCAAAGCACTGACAGTTGCACTCTGGATGGACAGATCTATTTTATAGTCCTAAGCAACTTCTCGCACCAGTTTGCTGATCAGAGAAGTTCAGTGGACTTCTGATACCCTCAGTAGAGGGTGCACTCTTGCAAGCAGCTTTGGTCTTGAGTTGTTTCCTAAGTCTTTTTTTTCTTTATTTTTTTTATTGTTCAAATACATTTGTCTCCATTTTCCCGCCGCCACTTTCCTCTGCCCCACCCACCCCCACCTCCCACCCTCAGTCCTTCCCCACTTTGGCTTTGCCCATGGGTCCTCTATACATGTTCCTTGATTTGACCCTTCTTCTTTTCCCTGTTACCCCTCTCTTTCCTCCCCTCTCATTACTGTCAGTTTGTTTTTTCTTTCAATGTTGCTGGTTATATTTTTCTTGCTTGTTATGTTGTTAAGTTTCATGTATAGGTGAGACCATATGGTATTTGTCTTTTACCCCCTGGCTTATTTCAGTTAGCATAATGCTCTCCAGTTACATCCACACTGTTGCGAAGGGTAGTAGCTCTTTCTTTCTGCTGTGTAGTATTCCATTGAGTAAATGTACCATAGTTTTTTGATCCACTCATTTACTCATGGGTTCTTAGGCTGTTTTCAGCACTTGGCTATTGTAAATTGTGCTGCTGTGAACATTGGGGTGCATAGGTTCTTTTGAACTGGTGTTTTGGGATACTTAGGGTATAATCCCAGCACTGGAATTGCTGGATCAAAAGGCAGTTCCATTTTAGCTTTCTGAGGAAATTCCATAGTTTTCCATAGTGGCTGCACTAATCTGCATTCCCACCATCAGTGCACGAGGGCTCCTTTTTCTCTATATCCTCACCAACACCTGTCATTTGTGGATTTATTGATGATTGCCATTCTGACAGGTGTGAGGTGATATCTTATTGTGGTGTTAATTTGCATTTCTTTGACAACTAGTGACGCTGAACATCTTTTCATACATCTTTCAACCTTCTGTATGTCCTCCTTAGCCTTCTGTACTAAGGCTACTCTGGTACTCCAGAATGGTCTTCAGGTACTCTGCCCATTTTTTAATTGGGCTGCTTGTGGTTTTTGTTTTTTGTTTTTTTCTTTTATTGGTATTGAGTAGTACTAGTTCTTTGTAAATGTTGGATTATTAACCTCTTATCAGGTGTATCACTGTGGAATATGTTCTTCCATTTAGTAGGTTGCTCTTCATTTTGATGGTTTCCTTTGCTGTGCAAAAACCTTTTAGTTTGATGTAATCCAATTTATGTATTTTTCTTTTGTTTCCCTTGCCTGAGGAGATATAGCAGAAAAAACATTACTAAGAGAAATGGCAGGGATTTTACTGTTTGTGTTTCCTTCTACAATTTTTATCAGAAAGAGAACCTAAGAAAACAATCCCATTTACATCTGCACCAAAAAAAAGAAAAGAAAAGTACCTAGGAGGTAAAAAGACCTGTACTAAAAAAATTATGAAGCACTGAAGAGTCGAAGAAGGTACAAATAAATGGAAGCATATACAATGGTCAGGGATAGGAAGAATTAACATCATTAAAATGTCTTTATTACCCAAAGCAATCTATAGATTCAACGCAATCCCTGTCAAAATACCAATGGCATATTTCACAAAACTAGAATAATCCAAAAATTTATATGGAACTGCAAAAACCCCCAAAGAGCCTCAGCAATAGTAAGAAAGAAGTTGGTGGTGGTATCATGCTACACTATACTACAAGGCCATAGTTTAAAAAAAAAAAAAAAAAAAGCATGGCACTGGCATTAAAAAAAAAAAAAGACATATAGATAAATGGAAGAGAATAGACAGCTGAGAAATAAATCCACATCTGTATGGTCAATTAATATTTGATAAAGGAGGCAAGAAAATACAATAGGGTAAAGACAGTCTATTCAATAAATGGTGCTGGAAAACTTGGATACTTGAAAAAAATCAAGCTAGATCATCTCCTTACACCCCATATATAAGAATAAACTAAAAATGGATTAAAGGCTTAAATGGAATTCTCTCAGTTTTAGATTCACTACATAGTCCTCATCCCTCTTCAATAAATAGTTCAAAGCTAGACTCTGCTACACAGTATCAGCAACATTTTTTAAAAAGATTTTATTATTTTAGAACATCTTTAGGTTCACAACAAAATTAGAAGAACATATAGAAATTTTTCTGTATACTCCTTGACAGCATAAATGCACAGCCTCCTCCATGATCAACATCACTCATTAGAGTGATACATTTGTTAGCAAGATTAAAACTACAATGACACATCATAACCACCCGAAATTCAGTTTATCTTAGGGTTTGCTCTTGGTGTTGTATATACTATGGGTTTAGACAAATGTACAATGACATATATCCACCACTATCATATCACACAAGAGTAGTTTCACTGCCCTAAATATCCTCTGTGCTCTGCCTATTCATTCCCCACACCCAACTCCACTCCTAGCAACCACTGATCTTTTTATTGTCACCATAATCTTGCTTTTCCTGATGTCACATAGTTGGAATCATACTGGATGTTGCCATTTCAGATTGGCTTCTTTCACTTAGTAATATGTATTTAAGGTTCCTCCGTGTCTTTTCAAGACGTGATAGCTTTTAGTGCTAATAGTCCATTGTCTGGGTTAATGAATAAAGCTGTTATAAACATCTATGTATAGGTTTTTGTGTGGACATAAGTTTTCAGTTCCTTTGTGTAAATACCAATGAGCATGACTGCCGGATCTCATGGTAAGAGGGTGTCCAGCTTTGTAAGAAACCACCAAGCTGTCTCCCAAAATAGTTATACTGTTCTGCATGCCCACCATCAATGAATGACAGTTCCCATTGTTCTATCTCCTTGTCGGCATTTGGTGGTGCCAATGTTCCAGATTTTGGCCACTGTAATAGGTATGTAGTGGTATCTCATTTTTTAAATTCTCATCTCTCTGATGACATGTGATAGGAAATGTCTTTTCATACACTTATTTGCCATCTTCTGTTGAAGTCTTTGGCTTATAATTTAATTGTGCTATTTGTTTTCTTCTTTGTTCTTTTGACTATTTTGGATAAGAGTCCTTTATTCAGGTATTATTAAATATTGCAAATATTTTCTCCCAGTCTGTGGCTTACCTTTCAACTACTATTTTTTATTGAGTTAATGTACAATACTTACAAAAGAAAAGAATGCTTACTACATACCAGATATCATTCAAAGCACTTTACATATATTAACCTTTCTATACTTTATAACAACTGTATAGAGTAAGTACCACTATTATCTCCATTTTCCAGATGAGAAAACTGCAGCACCGAGAAGTTAAATAACTTGCCCTAGGTCACAGAGGCAGGAACTCATGGCGCCAAGATACAAGATCAGGCACTCTGGCTCCTATGCTCTTAACCTACATCATATACTAACTTAGCACTACACTAAATGAGTCTGAAAGAGCACAGGGTCATGTGGTAGATGGACACATTCACAAATATAATACTAAATATGGTAATCAATACCATAGGATAAGTGATATTAAGTCCAAGTCTTCAGACATTACCAGTTGAAACTAATTCTATTTGAATTAGTTATTCCTACACCAAAATTAAGTATCCCAACTCAGCCTGAGAAAGAGTAACACATCTTTCTAAGGGTCTATCATTTTTCCATTCAATTAGCCCAGTATTTGTCCACTATGGTTTTGTTACTTTTTGTTTTAAGGTTTTATTTATTATTAGAAAGGGTAAGGGAGAAAGAGAGGGAAAGAAACATCGATGTGTAGTTGCCTCTTGCACGCCCCCTACTGGGGACCTGGCCCGCAACCCAGGCATATGCTCTGACTGGGACTCGAACCATCAACCCTTTGCCTCACAGGCTGGTGCTCAATCCACTGAGCCACACCAGCCAGGACAGTTTTGTTACTTTTCTAGTTAACAATAGTAACTTTCCTAACAATCTTTATTTCCAAAGAAAATTCCAGATGAAGTAAGAAATCAGAATCAGCATAAATGAGTTTTCACCATACCTATTAACTCAATACATAAGAGAAACAGAGACACCTTGGGTATGTACAAAGGTGGACCCCCCCCCCAAAAATGGAATTATCTTCTGGAGGGAGGGCTCCCTGTAGTACAGGCTTCCCCCACTAGATTAGTGTTCTAGGAACCCATCTGTATCCATACACCAGCCGGCGTTGTTGTGAGAGGCTGCATTTGTTTGGTTTCAGTGATTTTTTTTTTTTTTTAAAGACTCTTTCACCGTGTTTGCCCATTTCATGGTGGGTGATTTACAAGTGCACCTGTCCACACTATGCTGAGTATTTAACACTTTTTGACCAAAAACAGCATGGCCCCTTTGCCCCACCCTCCCTATTCACTCTATCTCACCCCGAGCAATTTTTTTGTTTCGCCGGATGAACAGAGTCCTCAAAGGGAAACACTTTGCCAATCTGGAAGAGGTGAAACAAAAATAGGAGAAGCACTAAATGGCATCAAAGTCGACAAGTTCAAAAACTGCTTTGAGCAGTAGAAAAAAATGTCTCAATAGGTGGGTGTACTGCATCAAATGGAGAGTACTTTGAAGGTGACTGAAGTTTAAACATGGAAGAATAAGTACACAAATTTTTTATAAATAAATTCCATTTTTTGGAGGTCCCCCCCTCATACTGACTTTTAAGTACTTAAAATGGGTAACTGTATCTGAACTTGTTGATTAAGAGAGATGTTCCCTTAATAACTAACAAAGAACTATTTTCAATTAGCATATCAAAGCTAAGAGTCTCCAAAGTCAAGACTTCTGCTTGTAACACAATTAATAGCAGGCTCTGTTTTACCTACACTCACTGATAAATTGCCACCTGGGAACAGCCAACCTATCTGGGTGACCAGGTGGCCCTGCTACTTGAGTTTCCCTTCTCATTCTCCTTTCAGTTAAAGACAAGATTATGTTACCCTTCCTCACTAAGCTTCATCTTCAAGCCCTTGCTGTTTCTAGTATGAGTTAAGAACCCATACCGGTGGTGAGGTATGAATGAGCAGAGATATTAGTGCAGAGGGGGAAAAGAAAAAATAAAGGCAAAAATGACAGAGCCCCTTCCTTTCTTACACATTGTTTCATTCTCCATACAGGGAGTTCACAACCATTTTCCTTCAGCAGCCCTGTCCCAGTACTTAAGCCAGTTGCCTTTCTCTCAAGCAATCTGGTGAGTTACCACCAATTGGGACTATTTTTATCCTAAACACAATGAAGTCATACATGGCTTATTTCCTACAGGGAAAACAATATCACATAATGGACGAAGCCTATATTCTAAAATAAGGTAAGCATCTGTTTTAACCTCAGTTGTGAAGCTTATGACCCTTTTTTCTCATCTGTAAAACCAGTAACTAAGGTAACTCAGTACCAGAAATACAATGTAGCAAGCAGTCAAGAGGTTTCCTTTTTATTTTCCATTTGGCTCTGAGAAAGGATCTCAGGTCCAGTATCTCAAATCCTTACAACACAGGCTTTGAAATTTTGACTACACACCATGGTAAGAAACACATTTTTCATTATGACTCAGCACATATGCAGATATAACAGATCTCGTAACTGAGATTTTGCAAAATGATACTAACCTCTACTATGTGTAATTCATTCTGATAGTTCCTATTTTCTTTCTTTATCCTCTGCCCTGCAACACTTCTCTTCCTATGGCCTCCTCCCTAATCATACATATGAATTTCTTTTTAGTCTAGTCACCATACCAACCCAGGGAGCAGGGTACTTTCCAAATGCAAATTGCAGCAGGTGAAAGAGATGTCAGAAGAAAAAATTCTAATAGTGCAGGGGAGAAATCCATTTTCCGTCAGACACCATGTTATTCTTGGGGGTAAAGTTAGTTGTACTGCTGTTATACAGAATACCAGAAGTAAAGAGGCTTGTATATTGGCCTAGGAACTTAATCAACACATATAACAATGATCCTTACAAAAAAAATGCTTCCTAGGTCCTAAAGTTTTTGGAAGATAACATATTGTTGGCCAATAAGTTCATTCGGTTTTAAAATAAAAATAAGACACATTTTTCATTTCACCAAAATTTTATTGAACAACAGTCACCATTTTGTTCCACTACCTTGTGTCATCTTTCAGGCAACTTTATTATTCCATCTCCCCAAAAACTTTTTATCTTTTTGAGCAAAGAATTGTTCCATGTACCTTTTTCCACTCTTCCAGGGAATGGAAATTTTTTCCATTAAGAGAATTTTGTAAAGACCAAAATAAATGGAAATCACATGCAATGTCTAGTGAATACAGTGGATGAATCACAACTCCCCAACAAAGCTGTAACAGTTTTTGCCTAGTCATCAAAGAAACATGAGGTCTTACATTATCCTGATGGGTTGTGCGTTTTCTGTTGACTAATTCTGAAAGCTTTTCCTTGAGTGCTTTCAGTTGGTCTAATTGGGAGCAGTACTTGCTGGAAGTTAACTGTTTGGTTTTCCTGAAGGAGCTCACAGTTGAGGACTCCGTACCTATCCCATCATCTATACAGCATCACTTTCTTTGGACGAAGACAGCCCTTTGGTGTGGTTGCTCGTGGTTCATCTTGCTTGCCCCATGATCTGTTCCCTTCTACTTTGTAAAGTATCCACTTTTCATAGCCTGCCACAATTTGTTTTAAAAGAACGTTTTTGTTATCTTTCAGTAGAGAATCACATGTGGCAATAAGGTCAAGAAGGTTTTTTTCCTGCTTAACTTATGTGGAACCCAAACATCAAAACAATTAACATAACAAAGCTAGTGCAAATGATTTTCGACTCTTGATCTGGATATTTTGAGTATGTCGGCTATCTCCCCACATGATATAACACTGATTGTTCCTAATTAATGTCTCAATTTGATTGCTATCAACTTCAACTGGTCTACCCAACCATGGAGCATCATCCAGCAAGAAGTCTCCAGCACGAAAACATCACAAACCACTTTTGACACATTCCTTTTGACACGTTCAATCAGTAATAGCACCTTCTCCAAACACTGTACATGTCTTTTTTTGCATTTCAGTTACTTATTTTCTTCTATTTTCAATATTAAAATGGCTAAACTAAAATTCACCAATTTTGGTAAGTTTTTTTAAATGCACGTTGATATGACAACTGTCACAATACAATCCAACAAGACTGCTTCAAATGAAGTTAAAGAAAACTGAGTGCAGAGCCATTGTACAGGGAAATCGAAATAACTTTTTGGCCAACCCAATATAGGAAAGGAGTTCTAAGTTAGGGAAGGAGTTCTGCCTATACAATGTCCTGTATCAGGGGGTGGTAAACGACCTCCCACAGGTCCAATCCAGTCTGTGGCCTATTTTTATACAGCCCCTGAACAATGGCTTTTACATTTTAATGGTTGAAAAAAATCAAAAGAATATTTTGTCACACATGAAAATCGAATTCCAGTATCTATAAACAGTTTTATTGGAACACAGTCACACTTATTTACATATTTTTCATGATAAATATTTGTTAAGCACCTATTATTATGTGTCAGACACCAGGAAAACTACATTGAATCAATCAGATAAAGTCCCCCTCATAAGTATTAATGAAAGGCAAGTGAAAGAAAAAAGCTTAGAGAAGTAACACTTGGCTTGTCATAGAAATCATCAGGGGGCCTATATGGCAAAAGATGAGTTTCGAAAAGGGCCTTATCAAACAGTGCCTTTAAGGTCACTGTAATGAATAATCATTCTCTAATATTTCATATTCAGTTGTTTCTGGAATACATTGCTCTCTACTCCTTTAATAAATCATTGCATTGTTACACATATCTGCAATAATATTTTAAGGTTTCATGTATATGCAAGTATGATTGTTTGTTTATGTAGCCTTTGATCCTCACTGTCATTTTGTGAGGTAGGTATTACTATTACAAACTCTATTTTACAGATGAAGAGACTAAGATTATAGAATTTCCTGAAGTTCACATGGTATATCATAATACCATGGTAAAGAAATGCCCAATACCCAAGTTCTCTCCCTACAGAATGTTTGCTCTTTCTACTATACCAGCTCAAGACCTGCATAATTAATTACTTTCACTGAATTTGAGATAAAGAATGTTCTTACTGCGGTTTGTTTTTTTAGAAAACCATTCTTTCTAACCAACAGCTACATTTGTACTAAAAAGATTAGCTTTTATTTCTATTAACTAGCCCCTACTAGTCAACCACATGTTTGAATGGCAGAAAATTCTATAATCTGTAACAGACTAGGCTTATCTACTCTTCTGCTGATTTCTTTTCATATCATGGAAACAAGACTAGCTATTAATTATAAAAATGTTGCTTAATTGAGGCCAATAAACATATGTTGTTAGACAAGAAGGAATTACAATTCTTTGTAGGGGCTATTCTCAGGCTCCTGCAGTGAAAAGATCAAAACTACCCTTCACTAATTCAAAAGGAAAAAAACACACTTCTTCTCTGACCCTACTCTTTTAACTTTACTCCATCCTTCTGAACTAAGGATCAACTCAAGTATCCTTCATAAAAATCATTCTGACAGAGGCAGTTACTGAAGAAAATAGTATCTGACAGTTTGTTAGACTCTCTCACCAGTTAAAGCCTCCAAATTTAATTGCTTCTATTATTTCTTGCCTTTTCAGCTAATAGGCAATCTCTATTTACATTTTAACAAACAATATAATTAGCAATCAATTTCCTAATTCAATACCCAAATGAGGTATATGTATCTCTAAAGAACTAAGGAAGAGAATTTAAAAAGGTTACCAGGTAAGGTTTGTAATGTAATATTCATACAGAATAAAAGAATGGTCAGTAACTATTATTATTACCTTGCTTATCTTGTATAAGTCAGTATCTTACAAGTACCCTCATTCATAATTTATCATTCTCTTTTAACTTTGACTTTTCATTCCTAACCATATCATTTTAAAATGTACTTATACCACTAATTTCAAGTCTCAATTTAAATAAAAATAATCAGCAAATTCTATTCTCTAATCCTGCAGCATGAAACTTCACTACCTGGTAACACAAGACCTAGCAACCAATTCTTTTTCTGTAACTACTCACTTTAAGGTAATAAATAAAATGGCTTATAATATTTACAAGGTAAAACTACACTTCTTTACGAAAGGTAGCTTACTAAGGATAGTTAGCTTTACCTGCTTCTAAAATGAAAGAAACCAAATGAAGAGAGGCAGTCACCATTGTATTTTTAAATTCAGTAAAGTTTAATGTCTTTTCTGGTTTTATCTCTGTGTAATCATGTAGTTTTCCCTAGTCAAAGATGATGCTACTGAATTTCTGCCAATATAAAGCTGATTTCCCTGTGCCAAGCACCAACTCCCTCTCCTACCAACAGTAGAGGCTTGAAATCCTTCATAGATAAAAATATTCAAGCTGACTACTTAAAGGCCACAGCCCTGAGTAAAAATAAATAGCCCTTAGTATTAACTATTTATCCTTTCAGTCTTTACTGTAAGACCTTTATAACCTATAAGGATATCAAATTCCTAAGAATTAAGTAGGCCAAGTTTCTACTTCTGACTCTTCAGCTATACCAACAATACAGTATCTTACAGGTTTAAAACAGTAAGAGGTGATCTTGTGGAGAAGGGGGAAAAGGCATCTGGAAACAGGTAAAGCCAAAGTTCCAGAAAGAAATAGGAATGCTTGAATATAAATTAGCACATACCCAAAATCTGAAGATAGGAATCTGACACAAAAATTCAATAGCCTCTAGTCTATTTTATTCTCTCCTTTTTGAGGTTTGGCTTTTATTTTTTTAAGACACTGTATTCAAAGTTCGCATATGCACAAAAAATCCAGCCATTCCTTTTTAAATAAGAAGTAGGAAAAAATGGGGTGACTAAGGGGAAGACTGGTAAGTGCAGGCAAGCTTTAAAATACAGAGAATGGTCAAAGCTAGAAGGGATCTTGGAGTCTCTCTAGCTTAGGTTGATGTAATAATAGTCTCCTAACTGGTCTCACCTCTTCACTCTCAAATGTACTTCCACTTCATTTTCCAGATAGCTTCCAAAGTGACCCTAACACATAACCCAAATCTAACTTCTTCTTTGAACTCTTTGCTGCCCACTGCCCTTTGGATTTCATTCCAACTCCTTCCAGTATCAGATCAAAACCCTTGCATGGTCTTGTCCCTGACTATTTCTCCAATACCATTCCTGCATTCATTTCAGGCAGCCAGTCAAATATTTATTGAGCTTCTACTCTGCCAGAAACTGTGCTATCCCTTGGGGGTATTGCAGTGAAGGTGAGAGAGGTGGCTCACCCTCTCTTACAGCCTACACTCCAGTGGTGGAAAGGGCAGATGAAAAATAGGTAGATAAATAAACTAAGTAATTAGAGATTGTAACATGTGATGTAAGACAAACAGTCATCCTCATGGGACCCTGTTTTTGTCAGAGCACATATGACAATTTATAATTATTTTATTAATTTGATTAATTACTTTATGACTTCAAACTCCATAAGGACATAATCATATCTATCTTATTCACTGTTGCATGCCAAGCACTTAGCACAGTGCCTAGCATGTCGTTCAATATTTACTAATTGAATTAATACTTATTTCATCCTCTTTAATTTAGAGATGAGTAGAGTGGGGTCTCAGTGGTTGCCAAGGTCAAAGAAAAGTAGGAAACAAGGAATCTGAATGAGAGACAACAAAATTTTAGTTCAAAATACTTATCTCGAAACGGAAGGATCATGTTTTTGAAGCTTGTAGCTGTTACCTCAAAACAGACTTGAGAATCTTTCAAGACTTTACTTTTACATGAAAAATTTTAAAACGCTGAAGAAAAATATTTTAAATTCCAACAAATAAAACGCTTAAGAAAAATATTTTAAATTCCAACAAATAAATGGATATGGAGATTTACTCCAATGTTTCCTTTTAATGCATGCTAGAACAATGAAACCTTAAAGAACTTGTAAAAGAACCACGGTATCTAAATGTTATAGATATTTCTTGGCACTCTTTATTGTTACTGCCATTGCTTTTCTTTGGCTGAAATGACTTACTCAGAATATTATCTCACATTAACTGACAGTTAGTTAATTTACCAACAAATTTAAAAATATCCCCCAAGAAATGAATCTATATTTTTAAATGTTTTACATACTACACACATTTTTTAAAATAACACTTAAAGACAGGTTAAAACCTAACATATACAGGGGTGGGCAAATGTAGGTTTACAGATGAAATGTTTTTACACACTACATTTTTAAAAATAAGACTAATGTAGCTTAAAAACTAACATATACAGGGGTGGGCAAAAGTAGGCTCACAACTGTAATACAAATAAATAATATAATAATAAATAATAGAATAATAAACTTTTGTGTACTCACAACTGTAAACCTACTTTTGCCCACCCCTATAGGTAAGATTTATGAACCATATGTATTATGTGGCATATTATTTCCATTTAATATATACTGGTTTATAAATTTTTTAAATTCTCAGAGTTTTAGAGACTTTCCAATATCTTGTAACTTGCCCACCCACACCCATTCCTCTTGAAATAATGCCTTGGAACAAGCTTTTATCATGTATAGTCATAAAAATTTGAACACCAACACATTTCTCCCTAATAATCAAGATCTCATTTCCATAAAATATAAACTGTAAACTTTGTAATCCTAACCAGGAAAAAAACATCCTACCTCAAAGCTTTAATACTGATAAGCTTATTTTTATTACAATATGTAAAGACAATTCATTTTTTAAATCTTTTAAAAGGCAACCCCTCCCTACATGGGTCCTTCTAATAATTACCTTCTTGCTTTATATTTATTTTCTTCAGCAACATTAGAGAATAAAATGATTCCCAATGTGACTATAGCTATTAAGAAAATAGTCAACCAAAGAAAAAAAGAGCTTTTATCTAGTCCAAAAGAATGGTATTGAAAAGGTTTAGAATTCAGGCATGAATAGCATATATCAAGTCAGGAAATTTCTAAATCTACTTCTATAGAACAGTGTAAATTACTGTGAGGAAAATGCTTCATGTAGATTTCAAAGAATATTTAAACACAAACAACATATTGAGCCACTAGTGCTTAAATCCTTTAACTCAACAGCACAATGGCTACATATCCATCATACAGTCTCTGCCCTATAAAAGAATATTATATGCTATCATGGGTTTTCTGTACTCTTATTTTTCCAAATCTATGCTGTATCTTCATTCATGCTTATAATCTAAATCCATATCTGTGTGTAGAATTTCTTTTGTTATGAGAGTGATTCCTCTTTTCTTCTGGCTTATTTCTTTACCAATTTTATTTAGTGCTACCATACTACCTCAAACTTCAGGCTGCTTTTCTGTCCTATATTCATCATATATGTATTTAGGACACCAATCTCAATCATATCATCTACTCCTATCTTCTGTAGGTTTTAATTACTTTACATTTGGACTTAACCCCCACAATCGAGATTGTTCTGCTTCTTCAAACAATTTTAAACATCTTTCCATCATATAAATCTCTTCTTCAGATTTAGTCAAAATTCCTTCATTCTAACTTGCCTTTCATCCATGATCAAGTTTTCTCACAAATGCCCTCTGTGTTCCTGATCCTACTGTACTTTTCTCTTTATATTAAGATAAATAAACTCCTTGCCCTGACCAGTGTGACTCAGTTGGTTGGGCATCCTCCTGCAAAGCAAAAGGTCACTGATTGTATTCCAGGTCAGGACACATGCCAGGGTTGCGGGTTTGGTCCCTCCACCCCCATGGCCGTGGCACCTACAAGAGGTAACCTATTAAGGTTTCTCACCCTCTCTTTCTCACTCCTTTTCCCTCTCTAAAAATAAATAAATAAAACCTTAAAAACAAAACAAAACAACCTTCTCAACCTCCTGCCAAGCCATTTTTCCCTATTTTTAGGACCTATATTTTCCAGCAAGTCTTTCCTAAGTGAAAAAAATCTGAACTCTTCAAAATTACAATCTAATTTTGTTTTGGCACTTTCCTGTGTGCTTAATTCATCCAACTAATCCAGAAGAGAAAAGGGCTCAGGCAGGGCAGGTCCACGTTCTCCCCTGGGATCAGGTTTCCCTCAATTCTGTACTTAAGACATGTTCCCTATTGTAGATTAAATAATGAGTACATTTTTCAGTGCACATTATTTTCTGTTGCAAATATTTACTTATTCACCTTCTTCTCTACTCAAGAGTACCAGCTATAGAGAGTAAGAGATTGCAGTACTTTTTAGGAGTTTAGTAACCGTTGATCACTGAATTAATTAATAGGTCATAATCAAAAAAATTTAAATGAAACAGAATATCAAAATAGAAGTGCCTTACATACAGAGTTAGTTCATGAAACTTCTGATACATGTATGAAGGAGGGACCCAAAGAAAACTGCAATTATCTTCTGGAGGGCAAACCCCTTGTAGTGCAGGCTTCCCCGACTAGGTGAAGTGTTCTAGGAACCCATCTATATCAATGTACCACGGGGCACTGTTGTGAGAGGCTGCATTCCATTTCAGTGAATTTTTTTGAAGACTCTAAACATGTTTGCAATTTCATGACAGGTGATTTACGAGTGCACTTGCCCACATCATGCTGAACATTCAGTGGTTTTTGACCCACAGGAAGGCATGACCCCCGTGATCCACTCTGCCTATTCACCTGATCTCACCCTGAGCAACATTTTTTTGTTTGTTTCCCTTGATGAAAAAAGTCCTCAAAGGGAAAGAAACACTTTGGCCAGTCTGAAAGAGGTGAAACAAAAGCAGCAGAAGCACTAAAAAGCATCAAACTCTACTAGTTCAAAAACTGTTTTAAGCAGTGGAAAAAATGTCTTGATATGTGTATTACATCAAATGGATAGTACTTTGAAGGTGACTGAAGTTTAAACATGGAAGAATACACAATTTTTTATGAATTCCAGGGGTTTATTTTGCATCCCCCTCGTACATACTTATGTACACAGGAACTGAGTCATGATGCAATGTATATTTCTTACGCTGGGTTATGGTCAAAAAACTTGAAAGTCATTGAACGTGAAGACCTCTAAGATGCCTTCTAAATCTATATGTTTCAAATTATACTAAAAGCTTTATTCTAAGGATCAGAGACATATTAAAAAATGGAAAGAAATTAATGATGCAAAAAAAATTTTTTCTTAATAAAACATTACTATTGAACTCTAACCTTAAAATTAAAGAATAATAAAGCTTTTAGAGTAGAAAAGGTTCAGAGACCATCTAATCCAAGTTCACCACTTTAATGCATAAAAGAGCCTCAGACTCATTGGAAATAAAAAATTAGTAAATTTCACTTCATTCATTCAATAAACATTTGCTGAGCACCTATTGTGTGCCAGGATCTATGATAGAGTCTGTGAAAAAAGAGATGTCTTTGAAAAGCTAAGTGTATATACGCAAGTATACATTTGCACTAATTACTGGAATCAAGGTAATTTACAAAGTTTAAGAAAACAGAAAGCAACTAACTTAGCCTGGGTTGTGTGGCAGAAAAAATGTTTCTAAAGAGGTGATACTTCTCAGTCTTAAAAACCGGAGTTATAGCTAGGTTATGGAGGAAGAAATAGTATGTACAAAGGTACCATACTGATATACAATAAAGGATGGTACATTCAGGAAGAGCAAGTCCAGTTCCTATAGCTGGACCCATGCTGAGGAGGAGCCACAACAGAATACCTAGCACTTATGTGACATTTAATATTCAAACCACTCTCTGAAGTAGGCACTATTAATATCCCCATTCTGTAGACGACAAAACAAGCACACAAGGTGAAATGATCTGCCCAAGGTTAAGTTGAGAAGCCAGGATGTAAAACCTGTAAACCGAGGAAGTCTAACCCCAGAGCCTGTACTCTTAGCCACTATCCCAAGAGGTTAAGAGGAAATAGGCAGGAACCAAAAGATAAAGGACTATGTATGCCATTCTAAGACTTTGCATTTTAAGCTAAAGGTGACTCACAGTCAGTGAAAGGTTTTAAGCAGGAGTGACATATTCAGATTTATTTTTTAATGAGGTCAAAATAACAGCTATATAGATGGACTGGAAGAGGAAGTAGTAACAAGGAACTAGCCAGTCTTAGTAGAAATGCACTACGACACATTTTCAGGTATGAAAAATGATGATGGGTAGACACTAGCAGTGCTGGCACCAGAACCCAAGGCTAAATGACCACCACAATCACATTCCTGTCTAGTATCCATAAGAACCTTCCCCTTAAGGGGAAGTCAATTTTTCCCCTAAAGCCACCATTCTAACAGTATAAGATATCCAACCTCAGAGACAACAATACATTCCCTTTAAGTCCCTTTATTAAACGAAATCTGACCATTAGATGCATTAGGTATATGAAAGTGACTAAGAGTTGGAAAATGAAGGGAAGTCAATTGCTCTCTATAGTAGTTTTCTTACCTTCTTGACTTCTCCTTCCTCTATACACTATTCCTGGCACTTTCATGTTCAATAGTCGATTTCAAATCAATGTTCTGTCTAGACATGACTATTATAATCCAACAGAATTAAATTTACCACAGAGGAAGTCTAATGTGGTCACAGCTGTGGCAATAAATATACTCTCTGGTCTGGTCAAATTTTGGTTTAAACAGTGACAATGAATGAATATTAATAAGAGGCAGACTTTTTCAAAGCA
The DNA here is from genome assembly GCF_021234165.1 of Pteronotus mesoamericanus. Classification (NCBI taxonomy): domain Eukaryota; kingdom Metazoa; phylum Chordata; class Mammalia; order Chiroptera; family Mormoopidae; genus Pteronotus; species Pteronotus mesoamericanus. The sequence goes on along the minus strand of NW_026555325.1, from coordinate 12,158,784 downwards.
GCAAGGAGTTAAAGAAAACCAGAATATTAAAAAGGGAATAAGAGCAATCTAAAGTTTGATAAAGCCATTTGATTCTAAGACAGTAACACTACTCCAAAGTGTGTGTGTGGTATTCCAGAAACCAAGAAATGAAAGAACAGTGGAAAAGATTACCTGGTCAATCTCAAGAATTCTAAATTCAATCCGTTTTCATTTAAACCATCAGTAAGCCCTCTTGAGCCACCCTTAATGCTAAGCAATGAGTGTGTTCCATAAGCAACTAACCTCCAGTACAGGGAAGTACAGAGGAACAGAGGAGGAGAGTAAACAAAGAAGGGAGGAGAGTAGCAAGGGAAATATTAATATAATGAAAGGGAATGGAAGGAATGAAGGAATGATAAGTTACAGAACACAAAATAAAAAGTAAAGGAATACTAGTGATCCCAATATCAAGCATTGCCAACTTTACCTAACTTTCTCTCTGAGGGGCACCATGACAAATGGCAACATAGTAGAAAACAAAAATAAAAATTTAAACTACAGATTTTACAAGACACCAAAGATGCGAAATAAGGGTACTTACAAAAATAAAAAAGCTACAAAACAGTTTTAGAGTCTATGGGACAATCTAGAAATTATTAAAATCTCATTTGGTTTAGTTATGCTTTACTTCTCATAAAACAGTGATTCTGCTGGTATCAGAGAGATATATAGGAGGTGTGTTACAAAGACCTTATGAGGCTTATTTGCATACTTTTTGTGGGGTAAGAAGAATTTTTCTACTCACCATTGTAATGCTATTTATTTTAAGAGTTTCACTCTAATTCTTATCCTGGCTGGCTGAGTTAACTTCCTTAAAACCAGACTTCAAAACAAAGTAAGCACTATTTAATTATGGTCAAATTTTAACCTTAAAAAGGACAAGGGTCTACAATAGATCATAGAATATTATTTCGTACATTCTAAAAGAGCCTAATGGTAACCAAAACTCTGCTAATGATTCTCAAGAAAATTATATAATTAAGAAATATAATTATAATTATATAATTAAAAGTTTCTTGAATTTAAAGGTAGCTAGACAAAAGGAATACTCATTTTTTAAAAAAATGAATTTACATCTTGAATCATGCAGGAAACATATAATAGTGGGCATATTTCTTCTATATGAAACCTACAAAACTTTCAGGCACCATGTTAAACACACACACACACACACACACACACACACACACACACGGCCCAGGATAAAAGAAAATATCCTTAAAGATGATCATTATGGCAAATAAACTACTGGATCAAAAGCAAATATAACTAAGCTCTATACCTTGAACAATCATTCATCATATCCATAAATGTGCAATCTCCATGAGTATTCCATCATAACAAATGGCTGGTGAGAGTTAATTCGTAACAGCATAATATTTTCAATGCAGTATAACAGGATGAAATAATGTATATACCTGTAGTCTGTTTCTCTAATTTAATCATTCTGATTTTAAAAGATAATGAAAAGTCTTAATACAAGGTCACCTGGAGATCACTAATACCATGTACTTACAAAATTTAGGTAAGTTGGGAGGGGGAGCCGAGCCCCTTTACTAATATACTAATGCTTTTAAAAATTAAAAGTTTAAAGTAGGACTTCTCAACCTCAACACTACTGACATTTTAAGCCAGATAATTCTTTGTTGTGGAAGGCTACGTGGCGCATTATAGGATGATTAGCAGCATCCTTCCTCTATACCCACTAGATGCCAGTAGCACACCCTCCCCTCCTCCCCTATAGCTGGAGCACCCGTTCTCCAAATATGCCCTTTGGGGCAGATGTGCTGGGGAGGGATGCAAAGGTCACCCAAGCCTGAAAACTACTGCCTTCTTATAAATAATTTTTTTTTAATTTTTAAATGAATGGGGGAGTGGGCTATTTTCTTTCTCTTCTGCTCTTGGTATTTCAATATATTATATTTGAATTTGATCGCAGGCTACATTTAAGAGATTCTGCCTTTTAGAAAACAAAGCATTTACTATATATCATTTGTTAGCTAAAGTTCAGAAGAGTCCCAGAAGATTCACTGCACTGTCAATTCCCCCTCTAACCACACATATACTGATCACAGAAATACGTAAAGTATTGCCTAGCTCAACTGAAGAAAATGCACATTTTTTTTTATTGTATTTCTTATCTCATTAAGTATATGAATTAGGCTGCTCCAGCTCCCACAGAATCCAAAGGAATTCTCAACTGATTCAGTGCAACTCAAATAGTACAATAGTTGCAACACTTTAAGTTGGATAAAACTAAGAACAAGTATTAAACTCACCCTCATATTTTAACAAATTGTGGAGAAAGGTACAAATTAATCACAATTCATTAAAAACAAAAAAACTAAGTAGGTTTCTCTGTAAAACAAAATATGAGGAAGAATAAGAAGAATGAAAAAAAAATCAAAGTGAATCTGTAGACATTTCTAGATGAGGGCAAAATTAAAAAATGATTCCCCTGGAATAAGAGGAGGAAATTATATACTTGGCCATACCCTACAGGAATAGTCTGTAGATTCAGTCTCCAGTATGCATACCACAGAATGGAAACTGAAAAATAAAAATCCATATAATACTAAAGAAAACAGCAAACATCTATTCTAAGCACCTGAAGTAAACTTGTTCTTTAGTATTAATCTCCATTTGATTTAAAATGTTCAAATATCCAGAAACAAAAAATTGGAAACTTGAAAAAAATTTTAATTCTCATAAAAAGAGCCACCCTTATGCCAGATTAAATATTACACAGAAAAATGGTGAGGAAAATAAACATAATCCTTTTTTAGAGTGCATTGGATTCACAACAAAAGCCCTTGAAAAAAGCAGACATTTTAAGTTCTAAAAACCTTCATGTATAAATATGGATTAAAATATGTAAGATGATTTCCATCATCTTCAATAGAATTATATTTTAGTTCAATTAGGGATGTTTATTTTAAAACCGATGCAAAAATATTTAATATTAGTTAAAAGTAGAATAGCTATATGCTCTATAGCAACAAATTACTTTATTTCAAAATTTTAGCCATTAACCTCTTTGGCCCAGTGAAAATAATCCTGCAAGAAACTAATGCTCAATTGTTTTTTTCTCCCAAACCAAGCAGAGGAAGCTGTAAGATTATAAGATCTGTAGTGGCAGGCTGCTTTTCCAGAAGTAATGCCTTGAGACTGCTCAAGAATAACCTCCTTCACCAATGAGTGTGACTCAGGTGAGCTTGGGAGGGAATAACGTCCACAATTCTTTGGTCAGTGGCCATGATGCCCCTCCTCCTCAAGGGCAGGGGATCAGAAAGAGGGATCTGCACAGGAGGAGTTCACCAACCAGAGCATATAGGGGCAGAGGAGAGTACAACCGGAAAAATAAAAACCTCATGGTTAAGTCATGTCACAAAAGAGGTTTAATGTTATCAAGGTATTCATTCATTTCAGAGACACCATTGTTTATCTTCCTTCCCAAACCGTGCACAAAAAGAACTGTCAGCCTGCCTTAAGCATGTACCTTCTTCCATTTAAACAGACATGATTCTTTTAATCTCTGGCAATGATCGCCATTTCACAACACATTCAGCCCACCCAGAACTGATCAATACCACTACAGACATAGGACTAGACTTCATCCATTTATTAACCACAAGGAAATGTACCATTCAGCAAAATTCTTTACATTACAAAGGATTCTATTAAAAGGGGGGGGGGGCGGGCGGGTGGACGGACGGACGGACACACACACACACACCCACACACACACACACACACACACACGCACGCACCACAGAGGTACACAAAGAAAAGACTACCACCCTCTAATTTCCCTGTGGCAAATGAGATAAAGACCTGGCCATGAAAACTGTCAATTCCACCCCCCCCACCCCATATTCTATCTCACAACCTAGTAACTGAATATTTAATTTTATGATAAATAGATTTATTACTTTAAAATTGTTCATCTTTCGAACCAACTCTCCTGTTACGTACATTTGCACACCTTTCAGCTAGATGCTGTATTCATTTACATAATTTCAAATACAAAAGATTAGTTTTCCAACCACTGGTTGCAACCATAGAACATTCCCACAAAATCAAAATTTCAAATACAAAAGGGCCAGATTATTTTTCCAACCGTGGGCCAAAACCTATTTTATGAACATAGTGAATCTGACAGTATGAACAATTTCAAATGGGCTATTTTAACCCCACAACAATGCTTCAATACAACGCATTTAAAATAGGTATTTCGTAGGTAAGCAAAATCTATGCCAGAAAAGAGCACATAAATGGTGGTTGGAAGCCAGCAACATTACCAACACACAGCGGCATACCTCTTCTGCACTGGATTATAGTTAATACTCCGACAGCAACAACTACAACTATTTTTAACACTGCTGGACACTGAAGTTGAGAAAACGTGAGAGGAGACCCAGATGAAATCCCCGATTATGATCCATTGTTTCTCACGGTCAAAATTAGGCAGCAACTGATTTGATCTCTGACGTTTTAGTCACTGGTGAAACACTAATTAAAAGACGATTTAAAAAAAACAAAACCCTTATTTTGGAGGATGCCACACTAGATGACACGCTGGAATACGCCTTTCAGGTCTCAAACCTTTGCATAAATTGTCACTTGTGGTATTTGCGGCTTAATTGCAACCCAACCGGTGCTGTCATCCAGTGTTATGGCCACAAAGCCACGACTTTCTCACTTCCACAACAACAGAGCAGGCACTCTTATCAGTTACCAGCCTAACTCAAAACGAGGAAAATTCAAGGAGGTTTCCAGATCACAATCAGACCTTGGGGGGTGGCAGCCGAGGGGCTCGGGTTGGGGGGGGGGGCGGGGAACTCCCCAGGCTCCACTGGAGCTCGCCGACCCAACAACAACCGCGGCCGCCAGCAGCGGCAGCAGCCGCTGCAGCCCCGCCGCGCCGCGCTCCAGGCACCTACCTGAAGAACAAGAGATAAGAAAGACGGCAAACGCCAACTTCGCAGCAGCTCCCATTTTCCCGAGGCGCCGGGGAAGCCGTAGGAAGTTCTCGCTAGATATCCAGTTCCCTGGATCTTCCTCGGAGACAAACCTCCTGGTGTAAAATCAACCGTCATAAAACATATTCGGAAGCCCCGACCAAAAAACGTTCACGGGGTTAAAAAAGAAAAAGAAAAAAAGAGGAAAAACAAAAAGAGCACAACAATAAAAAGAAATGCACCACGGGGGAAAAACCGGCACACACACGCACAACACACTAAACCAAACAACGAAAAGCCAACAACAACAAAAGCAGGTTTAAATCACTGTCAAAATCACTGTCAGCTCCGCTCGCCTCTCGGGTCTCTCAGAACAAAACGCGAAGCTGAGGCGACGAGGAGGCGGCGGCGGCGGCGCCCGCTGCCGCCCGGACAGTCCGGGAACCGAGCTGGGTCCGACGTCCGGACCGACCTTCAACCCGGACACCCAAAGTCCGCGGACCACTGGTAGCCGAGCTCGCGGCGGCGGCGGCCGAGGAGGCAGCGGCGCGGAGAAGGAGAGACGGACAGCAGCGACAGCGGTGGTGCAAGCAACAGCCAAGTTCTGGTCCAGGCTCTGGCTCCGGCTCCGGACTCCGAGCTCGGCCGCGTTTTCGGTCCCCTGGCCTCCACCAGCCCCGCCCCCTAAACTTCCGGTTCCGGTCCGAAGCTGGAAGGCAGGCACGGTGGAGGAACGCTCCGCGGTGGCGGCGGCCGCGGCGGTGGCGGTGGCGGCGGCGGCGGCGGCGGCTGTGGTGCGCAACGCGCGTGCCGAGCCCGGAGCTCAAGGAGATTGTTGAGCTAGCGAGGCGGGAGCAGTGGAGGGGTAGAGAAGAGAGGGCGGGGCCGGCTGGAGAGCGAGGAGGCGGGGCGGATGGAGGCTTGTCACCGCGAGGCCTCGGCGTCCGGCCTGCTTGGCCTGCTGGGCTCCGGGGCTTTAGTAGGTGGGCGGGCGGGTGAGTGTGGTCGGTGAGCCCGAGCACCCGGTTTTTTTAATCGCTCCACTGGCCTCTCTGGAGCTCACACCTAAGCGGTCAGGGGAACCCAAGAAGAAGAGGACCTTAAGGCGGGGCGGATGGCTGGTGACTCCTCCGGGGGCCGTCTGCGGCGCCCTGTATATCCTCTGGGGGGACGCCTCGTCCGCTCTAAGACTTCGGGCGCCGAGAAGCCGCGGGTGGGAGCTGACCCGCTGCGCCTACCGAGCTGCCTGAGCTCGGAGCAAGCGAGCTGGTATGTCTGTGCCACCAGTCTTAACGATGCATCCCACCCTTGTGGCTTCTGCTTAAGTGTTGTCTTTCGGCTAAAAAGAAGAAAACAAAAAACAAGGAGCATGGCTATCCACCCGGTCAGGATATCCACGTCAATTATTACGATGTGCAGTTTGAATCCATTCCCACCATTCCTTTTAATACACGGATCATTGTGTCGAGAATTGTTCTGAACGTAATAGGTTCCCAAATACCTGCAGATTATGAGCGACATATTTGGTGGTCAGAAAACTGTTTACTTTTTCAGATTTTAGGGCCTATTTTTATCTCTTAATTTAAGTTGATTGCTTAGAAGGTGCTGTTCTAGGCATGCAGTTGGATCCAAAATGTAAAAGTAGTATTTGCACCCCAAGGAGCTCACAGTGTTTGCTCTACTGGAAGTGACTACCGAATACAAACTAAAGACAGTATTAAAGATACTGGCTTTGTCATTTACCACACTTTAGCAAGCTCTGTGCAAGTTGGGATCTTACCTAATTAGCATATATAATGGGTGCTTAATAAATAATTGTATAAATGGCTAGGGGATAACTGCCTTTTTCTTAAATCCAATATTCTCACTTGTACACTACACATTTTTGTCTTATTAATAAAAATAATAAAGCAACTATAGTATATGGCTAATTCATGTTTTTACTTGCGGCTTACCAATTCCCACATTTTTCTCACAAAGCCAAGCCTTCACCCTTGTATTTATAGTTTTATTTTTCCCTTCCTCCAAATTACTCTGTATTCCTATTGAAGTCATCCTGTAATTATCTGCCCGTTTATACAACTTGTCAGGGTTATTAGCAATCACTGTGGCACTTTAAACTCTCTCCAGGGCTTCCAATTCTCGAGTCATGGTACTCAGAATTTGACTGATACCGTGCAACAGTTAAAAGTCCAAAGTTGATCTTCAAGGTATTTAAAAGATCTCATGTAGTTCTCTGGACTTTATGGGCTATTCAAAGGAATAAATATACATCTTCCTTTGGCTGGTTGAACTAAGATATGCCACTAACATTTTGAGAAAGAGTGTATTTTATTTAGAACTACCTTCATTTCATCCAGGAATTTGATGTCAGTTATACCCTGGATCAGGCCCCACTGTTGTCTTATCTCTGCATCACTTCAGTATTTTTGAATTGTGTAACAAGAGCAAGTGGAATAACTGGAATAACCAGCAATAGGACTAAAACTTGAAAACATATTACTTACCTTACCACCCAAATTACCTAGTATAAAAATGTAAGAGAAGATGAAAATTATTTTCCTGTAGTATGAAAGAGGAGCAACAAGTCAAAGTCTTCACTGTAATATTCTTTTCTAATAGTTAACCCCATGGGAAATTTTACTAGCATCCATTAACAATAGTTACTGATTTTGTTCCTAAATTTGTGTTTACCCTGCCCTTGGCATTGTTTTGAATCCTCTCCCGAGGACATTTTTTCATTACTGTTAGAGAAGGGGGAAGGGAGACAGAAGGAGACATTGATACGAGAGAGAAACATGGATCAACTACCTCCTGTACTGGCCTGGGCCAGGGATTGAATCTGCGACCTAGGTATGTGTCCTGACCAGGAATCAAACCATCAACCTTTCAGTTGTGGGAGGACACTCCAACCAACTGACCCATACCTGTCAGGACTGCCCTCTGCATTTTTTAAAAATTCAAAATAATTTAACCTATTAAGACATGAGAGTGCCTTGAATGGTGTAGCTCAGTGGGCTGGGCATCATCCCACAAACTGAAAGTTTGCCAGTTCAATTCCCAGTCAGGGCACATGCCTGCTTTGCAAGAGGCAACCAATCGATGTTTCTCTCACACACCTCTTCCTCCTTTCCCTTCTCCTTAAAAATAAATAAAATATTTTTTTAAAAAAAGATATGAGAGTATGTGACTAATTTCCACAGGAATTCCAAAGCTTCAAAAGAAGGCAGAGGTAGCTGCAGCTGACTCTACTGCCCCTCTTTCCTCCCTATTTTGGAGAATAACTTTTTCTTATCTGCAAATCCAATACCTCCCTAACAGTGCAAGCTGTACAAACTGGATTTAGGAAGAACAGTGAGGAAAGGAAAATGAAACATGAAAGGAATTCTGGTCTGACAGAGCATTAGACATTATGTGTTAAACAGCTTCAGCTAATATCACTTAATCCCAAAATTTGAGACTTAGCCTTGTAGCTACTTCAATGCTAGAATTTCAAGTAAGTGTCCCAGCAAGCAGTTCAGTTAAACTGCTAATTTAATTTGGAAGAATCTTGAGAAGCCAGTTCAACCTAGAGAGATTCAAGTATGTGTTGGCTGGATGAAGAAGCAGGTAAAATGAGGGTCACAGACTGCTTCCAGAATAAAGGATGATTTCTCATATGACTCAAAAAGGTATGAACTGACTTAAATCTTCACCTCTGAAGTGGGGCTGGAATTGAACTAGCCTTAGAGATTGGATAGTATGGCATTTGTTGTGAGGAAATTTACCTGAAGGTGTTCACCAGTCTTTGGACATACCAACAGCTACATATAAGCAACACATGCCAATTCTTCCTTCATCTTCAGGAAGATGACCAAACCTTGTAGAGTATGAGGGATGTTGAATTCCCCTTGGATGAAGGATTTTTAAAAATTTCTGCATCTTTCCAGCTACTGTAAAAAAATCTGAGTTCAGATAAAATGGGCATTCCAGAAATGGCTCAACTAATGAATTTCCTAGCTATGTACCAATCCTATAAAGCATAATACATGGGGAACAAACTTGGTACCTTGGTAGGTCAAAGGACGCAGGTAAAAATCAGCATATCTTTATTATCCTCCTCTCCCTAAATGTGCAAGATGGGAAGAATATTCCCTATATCCTAGTTTTTGCTACTGTTACTCCTCTATTTCTACTTAGGACTGTACTGTGTCAGTGGGGTAAAAAGACATACTAGGAAGAAGGATGTGGAAGTAGATGGTAGGACAAAACATTAAGGCCAAACAGTCTAGGACAGAAAACTGGGCTAGAAGAGTTAGGAGAAGCTATGGTGAAAATAACGTATCCACGATAAAAAGGCTACACTAACCCAGCTAGTAATATAAATCTCAACAACCAATTGAGTTCTCAGTAATATCCCAAGGGTGACATTTGACTTTTTCTCCCATATCACCTTCTTTGAAATTCAATGAATGTGTGGAAAATAAAAAGAACAGGATTATTTTGGGGAGGGTTTTTTCCCACCCCTCCAACATTAAATTCATGAGCTCAGGTGTTTAGTTTTCTAACTAATTCTAACTAATTTCTAATAGTTTTATAGCTATTTTATTTCTAAACATTATAACTTTTATTTCTAATAGTTTTCAACTACTCTTTCTATAACAAAGAATAGTCAAGGCTTTGAGATATACTGCCTCCCGAGTGAAAAGATGGTGGAGTAAACCCATGTTACTCAAAAGCGTGGTTCTCAAACCAGTGTTCCTAAACTGTCTTCAATGAGATCAGTGCAGACATTAACAACAGTTTAAAAAGTTTTGTAGTAGCCCTGGCTGGTGTGGCTCAGTGGATTGAGTGCCAGCCTATGAACCAAAAAGTTTTGTAGAAACTTAACGAAATAAGTTTACATCTGCTGAAGCTAATAATAATAGTAATAAATGTTTTCATTTCATGATTTTAGTAATTAAATTTTATTGTATTTTACCAAAGCGTCATAGATTTTAAAATCACCACACATAATTTGAGAGGTACTGGAGTATAGAATAGGCAACATTGCCAAGACTCTTTCTCAAAAATAATGCCTTCCATCCATTTTAACAAATGCTTAAATTCTTGAATAAAGCTTTGATGCTATAGTCCTAAAATGTTCTATAATGCACAGCTGCATAAGAATCAGTCATTTTTATTGCATTGTTCATCTTTATCTGTTATTCATTTATTTAACAAGAAGTTATTAGTCATAGGATTTGTGCTAGGTATTGGTTGCGTAATGATAAGTGAAATGGATATTGTCTCTGCCCTCATTGAGCTCACAGTATCATGAGGAGGACAAAAGTTGCCTGGGTTGCAGGCCAGGTCCCCAGTGGGGGACACTCCAGAGGCAGCTACACATTGATATTTCTCTCCCTCTCTTTCTCCCTCCCTTCCCCTCTAGAAATAAATAAATAAGTCTTTTTTAAAAGACAAGAAGAAGAAGAAGAAGGAATAGGATATACAAAGCCTATGATATGTTCAAGATATTGTAAGAAGGCCCTCATAGCAATAGGGAGAATGGTATGAATAAGGAGAGAGAGGAGTACAGGCCAGGCTCTGCAAGATCTCATGGGCCAAAGTAAGATCCTTGGATTTTATTCAAAGTGAAGCATCAAGCCATTGGATGGTTTTAAGTAAAGGAGTTACGTGGTCTGGTTTATGTTTTAAAAATTACTCTTGCTCTCACATGGAGAACAGGTTGCAAAATATTACCAAAGAAAGCAAACAGACTAGATAGGAGGGTACTGCAATAAGTCAGGCAAGAGACTATTGATAATATGAACTCATTTAGAAAGAAATGAACAGAAGTAAGATATATTTTCTAAGTACAATCGACATGATTTGCTGCTAAAGGGATGACAGACATAGTGTCATTTGTTGAGATGGAAAATGTCTAGGGGAAGATAGATATTGTAGAGAAGGGGGTGAAGGGACGAATAGTGAAAATTTTTGATTTTGAAAATGGTAAGTTTGACTTGCCTGTGAGACCTCCAAATGGAGATGTAACCAATTGGATGCAGGTGACTGAAATTTGGAGGGACATGCAATGCTACAGGTATAAATTTAGGAACGTTCGGCACGTAAGTGATATTTAAGGCCATGAAGATGAATGAGAACATCTAAAAAATGAGTAAACATAGAGAAGAAATGTATCAAGTGGAAAAATTAAAAGCATGAAAAAGTAGCAGCCAGAGAGACGAGATACAAACCAGGAGAAAAAGATGCCATATATGACAGTTTTTACAAAGGGAAATAGGAACATTACTCACTCTTATAGAGACATCAGTAAATTGAAGAATAAAAAAATAAAGGGCCACTATATGTGGTCTTCATGGAGACAATTGATGTACTTGACAGTAATTTGAGAAGAAGCCAGATTGAAATGTTTGAAGGGTCAATGGTAAATAAGAACTTGGAGGCAAGATACATAACAGCTCTTTAAAGATAAATGGCTATAAAAAATCAAATAAGGCAGTGGCTAGAGGCAAATGCAGAATCAAGAGAGGATTTTATTTCGTTTCTACCTTCAGATGAAAGATCATAAGTTATATTTGTAAACTGAGAAGTATAATGCAATAAGGACAGAAGATAGAAAATACAGAAGTGAAGAAAACTAAATAAATGGACCTAATACTTGCCGAGGTAAGAAGGAAGAAGCTTTAGAGAATGAAATAGATGGGTTAGCCGGTCAGAGAGGCATGGCCATTCCTTTTGTCTTTTTCTTTGCTTTTTTCCCCTCCCTTTCGCTTCTCCTCATCTATTCTCTCTCTCTCTCATCACCTCTACTTCTAGTCTTTGTCTCTTTCTATTATCTCTTTCTTTCTTTTTTTCTTTGAGGCAGGCAAGAAGAAGAAAAAAGGGCAGATAGCAGCAGGTGAGTTTGTAGCACAGGATACTGAAAGATGATGGTATTCCCGGCTGAGAGCTCTAGTCTCCCTGAAATACAAAGCAAAGTTTTAGCATAAAGTGAAAGGGACATGATGAAATGGTTTGAAATAGTCCTAATTCAGATTGCAGAGAAAGGTGTTATAGTAGAATTGTCAGGGTTGAGCACCCATTTGAGAAGTTAAAGATCGTGATTGTCATGACTTCGGTCTGCCCAGCTATGTGTGTGAATATTTCCTGCAATACGAAAATGTTGACAGGGACAGAGAAAGAAGATGACTGAGTCCTTCCATGGTTGGATTTGTTAAGTAAGAGATATTGAGAAAGAGGAACAAGGCAGTTATGGGAATTGTATGGGAGTCACTGGGACAATGAATAACAGAATTGCAGTTGGATAAGAAAAAAGTATAGCCTAGAAGAGGCTCTTGTGGGTAGAAAGAATGGTAGGACCAATGGGTTAGAAGACTGACACGATTAGAAGGATTTTTGCTTCCTGAGAGATATTTACACAAGTGAACTAGAAGAGTAGGAGCTATAATCTATGAGTAAGAATTCAAGATTTTGGAGGGGAGTTGTGTCTGGTGATGAAAGTGGTTAGGGAGTTACCATTGGAATGATAGAAAAATGGTCCCTAACAATGAGGAGATCCAAAAATTGGATGTCAGAGCTTCCAGGGAGTTGGATTAGTTATTTGCATGGATGTTGAAACCATTTAGGATGGTGACAAAGATTAGGCTGGTGAATAAAAACATCAACACTTCAATAATAAAGATGTTACTTGGAGGCTGTTAGATGACAGAATTGTTCAATGTTATCTCTAACAAGATAAATGTTTTTCAAATTGTTTTCATATACACATTTCCTTGATTTTTAAATTTTTTAAATTTTATTTACTTTCATTGAATTTATTGGGATGACATTGCTTAATAAAATTCTATGGGTTTCAGCCCTGGCCAGGTGGCTCCTTTGGTTGTGGAGTCAGTCCCTGCACTAAAAGGTTGCGAGTTTGATTCCTAGTTGGGGCACTTATCTGTCTTGGTGGTTTGATCCCCAGTCAGGGTGCACACAGGAAGCAACCAATCCATGTTTCTCTCCCACATTGATGTTTCTCTCTCTCTCTCTCTCTTTCTCTCTCTCTCTCTCTCCACCCCACCCCCCTCCTGCCACCCCTGCTTCCTCTCTCTCTAAGAAATCAATGAACATATCTTTGGGTGAAAATTAATTAAAAAAAATAAAATAAGGTTTAGCTGTGTTCACTATCCTAGGCCAAATCTCCTTCCATGACCATTTCTCCCCTCTTTACCCCGTTCTACCTCTTACCACCCTCTACCCTCCCTGCCCCTCTGGTGATCACCACAGTGTAGTCTGTGTTGATGAGTTCTTTTTTTCTTTGCTTAATCTCTTCACTTTTTTCACCCATACCCCCATACCTCTGCCCCCTAACAGTTGTCAGTCTGTTCTTTGTGTCTGTGAGTCTGTTTCTACTTGTTTATTTTGTTCATTAGATTCCACGTGTAAGTGAAACTATATAGTAGTTGTCTTTCTCTGACTTTCACTTAGCATAATGTTCACCAGATCCATTCATGCTGTAGTAAAAGTTAAAATTTCCTTCTTTTTTATAGCTGAGTAGTATTCCATTGTATAAATGTACCAGGGTTTTTTATCCACTCATCTACTGATGGGCACTTGGGCTGCTACAACTTTGATAGGTAGCTTTCATATTATTTTTACCATTTCATAGATAAGAAAAAAAAATGAGTCTTAGAGAAATTACAAATTCACTAGAAGGAGTTTTAGAGGTATGGTAAAGAGAGTCAATTTAGTGTCCTCTGTTTCAAATTAAACTCAAACTTATGAAATAAATTTGATATGTTTTATTAAATATTTAAAAGCATTCTTTTTAAGGCTTCCTTTCAATGGCAACTTTACTAAACCCAAGTATTATATTTTAAATATCTCTGTATTCAAATTAATTCAGTCTTCACAGCTTTTCAGTTTCATGTATTGTGCAAAGGAAGATAAAGTACCAGGCAAGGGAATGATCTGATTATTCACTCCCTTTGATGACATGGTAAGAGTATTTTTAAAAAAAAAAAAACTGTGCTGAGATAAAGTTATTACAAAATTTAAGTATAATTGCTATTTAAACTCTATTTCTAAAGAATTATAAATAAAAATAGAAAAATAAAAAATGTGAGCTTATTGTTATTATTGTGTATAAATGTAAATTTTTGTGCTTTTGCAATAAAGAGTAATACACATGTATAATATATAATACTTTTTATAATTTAAAAGAACCTGTGGATGAAAGAAAGATTATTTTTCTCTCTATTTTTAAACATCTTTTGTTTTCTCAGGCTTAACTACATTGGATTTTCCCACCTTTTTAAGCATGCAAATTAAACAAAACACTTAACTGCACTTTATTGTGCTTCATTTTAACTTAGATAAGAAGAATTTTAATCAAAACAGCTCTAAGGTTTTAGAGGAAACTGAATTTAGGAATGTTTGTAGTAATTTTATCTGGTCAATATACCTCATATATTATGTGCATTTCTTTAAAAAAAATTTTATTTATTAATTATAGAGAGAGAGAGAGAAAGGGGTGTGTGTGTGTGAGAGAGAGAGAGAGAGAGAGAGAGAGATCTATTGTCCACTCATTTATACATTCATTGGTTACATCTTGTATGTGCCCTGACTAGAGATCAAACCCCCAATCTTGGAACAATAGGGACAACGCTCAAGCAACCGAGCTATCTGGCCAGGGCCTATACACATTTCTTTATATTCAAAATCAATTATTACTAGCTACCCTAGCAAATAAATGATAATTTTATCCCATACTTTCTTTAGGTGAAAAAATATAAAAGTTAAATGGCTAGCCCAGGGTCACTAATTGAATCAGTAACAGAAGTAGGATTCAACTCCAAGCTACTGACTCAAAGCTTAGTCCAATGAGCCATGCTATTTCTCAAGTACTAAGCATATTAATTATCCCTCCAAGCAGGAAACACATCTCTAATTGGAGCATGTCCCATCCAGAATACCTACACAACATAGTAAAGAGACCTACTTCTTTCACTTAAAAAAATACAAAACTATTAAACTTATCTTTTTGTAAAAAAAAATATATTTTATAAATTTAAAAAGTAATACAAAATATATGTTATAAAAAGATACTAACTTGTATACTTGTAAAACCAAACAATGTTTTGATTTTGCTTTTTCAGTACTGACATTAGACCTGGGATACAGAGAATGGTGAATCTGCAGTATTAAACAGACATCTACATAACTCAGACACTATTTTCCCTGTGTTATTTATGCTACTCATAGAAAAATAGCAATCAATTGTACAAATTTTATTTTGTATTTGAATAAATGCTTTCCTGATGCATTTTTCTTATTTTAAGTCACCCAGGTATATACATTTTCTGACACAATGTTAACTGCAGTTTTAAGGAACCACAAATGAGAAGACTATATTGAAAGTGAAGATTAAGGGAAATTGAAAATTAAAAGTGAGTGGTTCAAATGGGGATGTGAAGTACAGTATAGGAAATGGAGTAGCCAAAGAATCTATGCATGACCCATGGGCATGAGCAATGGTGTCGGGGTTGCCTGAGGGACAGGGGGGTGCTGGGTGGAGGGGGCAAAGGAGGAAAATTGGGACAACTATAATAGCATAAGGAATAAAATACATTTTTATAAAGTAAATGGTTCAACTCTACTTTGGCTAGGATAGAATAGCTTGTATTACTTTAACTCTCCTGTTGAGAACACCTATTTTAAAATAATATAATCGACGGCTTGAGATGATTAGAGGGGAACTAAGGAAGCCAGTCCTAAAGGGACCAAGATCCCAGAGAGGAAAAAACTGTAATGAATTGAAGCTCACATTGACCTCAGTTTTTCACATGTGTGTTTGTAGATTTACAGCATGGGTAATGGAGGCCAAGGAGCAAGTGCCAGCCAGGACTAAACAGCAGTGTCACCGGGTTAAAGAGGCAGATGTTGGAGTTTGAGACTACCGAGGTGATTAGGACATGAGAGACTAATACCTAGGAGTTGAGAGGAATTGAGCCCAAGCTACTGTGCAACTTCTCCTGAAGGCATGTGCTGACTCCTAAACTGTGCAAGGTAAAACGCAGAGAAACTAAATGGAAAGAAACAGCTTGGATGTTAAAAGATCTGAGCAGAGATTTTGGCAGTCTTAGAGACCTTGGGAGACAATGGTGAAAATTTAGACACCACCAAGTTATAAGGGCCCAAGTAAACACATCAGGATTTCAGAGAAGAACCCAAGAAAGCTATTTTTTTAAACAAATTAAAGGCTATATTGTAACAGAAAAAAATGGAAATTGATGAGAATAACATAGTCTAAAATTCAGCATTGACTGGAATAATGTTTTCATTCCATATATTATATGTCTGGGGCATATTATATTTTTTCTGGAGAAAGCTAACGTCATGCAGAGTCTGTGCAGTTTTTCACACAGGATTTTCAGCATTCAATTAAAAAATTACCTAATATATAATAAGCAGAACCAAGTAGAAATGCTAGAACTAAAAGTTACAAGAACTAAACAAATTAAAACGGGATTGTAATAGATTAGGCATATCAGAGAAAAAATAGTGAACTAAGAGAAAAGGCCGTAGATAATATTCAAATTTAAGTGCACAGAGTAAGAGGGATGGAAAACACAGAAGAAAGAATAAGAGTAACATGAAGCAGAGTTTATGAATTGGATATATCTGTAATTCAAGCCCCAGAAGGATGGAAAAGCACGAATTAAACAAAAGCAACATTTCAAATACTGTTGGCAACTAATTCTACAAAACTGGTGAAAGACAACAAGTCATGAATTCAAGAAGCTTCACAAATCACATAAAGGACAAATAAAAAGAAAACTACAAGAAGCACATCATATTAAAAAATATGTAAAACAACTTAAAAAGAAAATATAAAAATAGGCAAAGGGGAAAAAAATCATTACTTTCAAAGAAGCAAAAATAAGACTTAAGTCTGACTTTTCAATAGAAACTATAGACTCCAGAAAAAAATAGAATGACGCCTTTAAAGTTCTGAAAGACCATTACTGCCAACCAAGAATTCTATACTCACAAAAAATACCCATCAGAAAGTTATATGAAATAAATACATTTTGGACAAACAAAGGCAGAGAGAATTTATTACTAGCAGACTTACACTAAGAGAAAGCCTAAAGGGATTTTTTTAAGGTTCATGATCTCTGTTATTTAGGGATGTGTGGTTTAATTTTCACATATTTGTAAATTTCTCAAATTTTTTTATTGATTTTTAATTTTATTCCACTGTGGGTAAAAAAAATGTTGTATGATATAAATCCTTTTAAATTTATTGCAGTTTGTTTTAGGCCTAACATAGTGCATAGTGAGGACTAATTCTGTAAAATTAATATTTTTGTAATATTTGGCTACTGAAGTTAGCTAACAATTTCAGGAAGATTTCTTTAAATGCCTTGAAACGATACCTGTTTAAGATTTTGCTAAGAGGCTCTGCATGTGTTTGTGTTTGGGGCATGTCTTTAATGTTTGTAAGTCTGCCTTAGCCCTCAAATTCTGTTTACAGAAGGCCTCAGGTAGTGCTACAAACAAGGGAGTAGGGCCTTCCATGGTCATTCTGGGGACTGCACATGGTCCTATACATGCCTGTGTCCATCTACATCCCCAGGAATATGTTGGAGCTTTTCAAAGTCCACTATGAATATCCCATTTTCAGAATTTCCTTTTAAGTGTTTTGGCAAACCTCTTATTTGTTTCAAATGGTATCTCTACCTTAGATTGCTGTGATTGTAAATAATTGCCACTGAATGTTTTTGACAATGCCTTGGGAACAGAGTTCGCTTCACTGAGTAAATCTGGGTGAGGTAAAATAAATGGAAGTCTTGTGAATGGGGCCTTTCGAGGGAGTTTCCAGATAGACCAAATAGCAACAATCGACTGAGGGGGTTTTGGGAGCTCCAAACCCATTCTGCCCCCTTCAGTGTCTACTAGGGTGTTTTCACAGCTTCTGTGATGTGAGGCTGCTGATTTTCAAGGCTACTATGGATCTGGGGAAAATGCAGCCAAAATAGGGAAAGTTAAATGCCACAAAGCTCATTTTTTCAAAATAAAAATCTTTTTTTTTTTTTTTTTTAAAAAGACCTTCAGATTGCTGCAAGTCTTTGGTTTATTTCCAGAGTTCTGAAAAGTTTATTTTAACAACTTTTACCAGTGATCTCATTGCTTTTATAAAAGAAGAGATTTTTCACAGATCCTTGCTCTGCCATTCCAGAAGTGCTTCTGTTTTGATATTTTCTCAAAGTGAAAGAGTATACAGCAGTAAAAAAACTGAATAATGCAATCACATTGATGAATTTCACAGAAATAATGTTGGCCGAAGTAGCCAGACACAGAGTTCACACTGCATGATTTCCTTTCTGTGAACTTCCAAAATAATTAAAATAAATCTATACTGGTGAGAGGCAGAATAGTAGTTATCTTTGGGAGGGTTAACTGGGATGGAGAATGAAGGAATAGTACAGAATGTTGGTAATGTTCTATATCTTGACCTGGGTGACAATTACACAGGTGTACTCATTGACTAAAATTCTTTGAGCAATACACTTTTTGAACTTTATTGTGTGAACGTACACTCATAAAAAACCTAACAAATAAAAGTACACAGTTAACCTCAAGACCCTTCTTTAATTCTTGGATATAGAAACTCTTGCAGAGTTTTATGCAAGGAGTGAAAGGTTTCATATTTGTAGATAAGAGATTTATATATGTGCCACTGAGACATAGGAACAATTTGTTTCTAATATTGTTACTACTAATAACAGAGGCATATATGTCTGCAATGCTCTATAGGTCTTAAACTGCTTTCACATTTATTATCTTATCATCTCTACAGCTCTTGAAGGTGAAGGTCAAATGTTATATTTTCCAAATGAAAACACTCAGATGTAGAGTTAGAATTTGTGAATAGTAGAGTCAGGATTGATGATTTGTGCTTTACTTTTGGATTATTATGTGTCTTTGCCACACTTAACAGTTTCTGTAGAATATTACCAGTCACCAACTTATCAAAATTAGAGGGGTACCCAAGGTTTTAGATCTTTATTAAATCCTCTTTAAAAGATGATATTAATCCTCAATTTCATAGGTAATCACAGGGTTCTAGGAACAGACAGTATTCTGAAATTCCTCTTTTAAGTCTCTGTGAAATACAACTTACACATTCAACATAAACATCTTTTGATGAGATTTCACAATGCTCATTCATTCCAATGTCACATACTTTTTATGTTACGAAGTGTTCCCATGACTATACTCTTAAGCCTTTATTTCTGCAGCTTGTTCTTTCCCTGCCTTCTACTCAAATGTAGAATGATTGATCACAATCCATGATTCCTTTCTAAATGTTTAAGGAATATTAAAACGTATCTCACATTAGTGATCTTTTCTCTACCTCATTTAGGCATTTCTTCTACCATTTACTAAGCATTCTCATATTGGTTGAAATTCTCCGTATCAAAAAAGATCCTTGTTTTGCCATTTCATCTATACTAAGTGGTTTTATCCTAGAAAACAGTAGTCTGATTAAGACCTGGTCAGTGATCACGATAAAAGCTTTGTTGTTTATTGTCTCTGATATATCAAGATTACTAAATACTATTCTGCAAAGTTTATATAAATTTCTAACATCTATTTCTTTTAATTAGGTAATTTAATCTGCCTTTTTCCAACTTAAAGGTCATTTGATTTATGAAAATACTTTAAATTCAATCATGTTTTCTTAAGTAATTGGCATGCCAATTACTTGTATCTTTGGCTAGTTTATAAGTTGATTTCCAACATAAATTCTGAAATCACAAATGAGATAAAGTAGGACCCAGAAAGCTGCTATATATTTGTGGATAGTTACTAGAAAGCCCTAATTTGCTTTTCAGGCAAATAGAGAATAGCACACAAGTGAGAAAATGTTTACCTCAATTAAACTTCAATTTCTGTCTCTGAACATAGCTATAATTTTTGGGGTGAGGCCAAGGGTAATTGATAGGATATTTAATAAAATGCACCACAGGATCCAAGATGGCAACAGAGTAGGTGGAAGCTACATTCACCTCCTTCCAAGATCAAACTGGAATTACAACTAAATTATAAAACAATTATCCTTAATAACCAAGGATTTATAGAAGAAGCCACAATGAAACTGGTAGGAAGGGGTGAGGTGCAAAAAAGGCTGGCCCCAATCCCATGGTGGGGACTGAGGTTCCAGAGAGATATCTTAGCTGCTGGAGGTTTCCCTTGAGAAGTGTGGAGTCTAAAACCCAAGCTGGGTTTCCTAGCCCATAGCACCAGAGACGGGAGGAGACATCCACATAACATCTGGCTGTGAAAACTTATCTATCTGGGAGAGATGGCAGTCCACTAGAGACACAAGCACCCTCTTAAAGAACCAGTGCACAAAATTTCATTCATAGCCACTCACCCTGGGCTCCAGCAGAGGGAAGATAGGGCAAGCTAGAGTCTTCTGAGGACAGTCTGGGGTTTGTAGCTCTGGGGAGAAAGTTGAAGGGGCAGCTGCTATGATCCCTGTGCTAAGTCATTCTCCCATACTGTAGACACCATCTTTCTTGGGCAGAGCACTTCCCTCTGTGTGGCATCAGCCTGGGGAAAAGCAATAGCTTCACCCTCTAGATTCTGTCTCACCCCACCCTGGGGCGCTTACACCCTGCTGAGAAGTCAGCTGCCCTCGCCACAGGGAAGGCTCAGGGGTTGTCAATGACTGAATTGGGTGGCTTTAAGACAGAGGCCATTCCTCCCACTTTCCCATGAACCTGACTGGTGCTTCACCCTCATGAAAGATCTTTTATAACCACCTTCTGGGCTTCTGGCTGATCCACTCTTCAGTCTCTGGAGGCCTCATTCACTTGATTTTTAGAGGTTCTGTCTGACCCAGGTTGGAGCAAAATCTGGGGCAGACTGAGTTGTGTGCCTCTGTGGTAGGGACCACAACCCCCACACTCCCAGAAACCTAACTAGAACCTCCTCCTCATGGGACTTCAGTTAGCCCCAACCTCCCAACTCTTGGCAGTTCCACCCTGTTGAGCTCTGTCTCCTCGGGGCAATATCTGGGACAGACTGAACTTTGTGACTCTAGGACAGGGGACATTTTCTCCTCACATGTCTGACTGGAGCAGATCCCTCCCTTCACATGGCCAGATCTTGGTCTATTTGGGCTGGATAAATTCTTCTGGACTCACCATGAAGACTTTTTGAGACCCTACCCCAACACAAATGTGTGTGAGCACCCAGTACAAATCGGTACGAGCACCCAGCTAGACCTGGTATATTTGCTGAGTATACTTGGAAATTTGCTGAATACACTCAGACTCAGCACTGACACCAAGCATAAACCTGTATCATTCTGGTGAACACCACTTGCCCCTACCTGGTGACTTACTGTGAACCTACCTTATGCAACTCAAGTATTGCCAAAGACTCTTTCAGGGACTGAACTTAAGATCAAGCAGAGGCAGGCAAAGGAAGATCTCAGGGTGCTGTGGCATTTCTGTTTATCTTCCCCCAAGCCCAGTGTTGGTAAAAGCTAGCCTTGGTGTGCAACTTGGTTCTTCCTGCATGCATCCAGGAAGACCAACAGAGACAGCCACAAACTGTGGATCACAGGTAACTCTAAACTGGTTGCTGAAGGCCAGTCACAGGCAGTGTCTTATATTGGCCTATACCACAGCCCTCCCAAGAGTCCTGGAACCAACGTACCAAGCTACCAGATTCAGACAACATCAGAACAGGATCCAATAATCTTCACAAGCGGAAAATCTAAAGGGAGATCTTACAGACACCCAACATTGCTCAGGCGAAATCTGCTTTGTGTGGTGAGCTCCTGCACAACAGCTTGCATGATGTAGTTGGGGTTGAGCTTTATTGTCAGCCAACCTAAAGGTCCATCCCACACATGAATGGGTCAATAGTAACTAAGATTCAATTACACCATGACTCACAGAAGGGACAATCTTGGAGTATCCAGCTCAGGCAGTCAAGGAGACTGTACCACTGAACTCCACGGGACACTACTACATAAGGCTGCTGCACAGAGACTGGGAGTCATATCATATCTATCTAATACATAGAAACAAATACAAAGAGACAAACAAATAGAGAGACAAATAAACATGTCCCAAATAAAAGAGCAGGAGAAATCTCCAGAAAAAGAGTGAAATGAAATAGAGGCATGAAGTTTATCAGAGAAAGAGTTCAATGTAATCATCATAAGGATGCTCAACAACACAAAAAAGGGCATAGAAACCATTAAAAAAGGGCCAATCAGAAGTGAAGAATACAATTTCTGAAATAGAATATAGTGGGAGGAAAAAACAGTAGGTTGGATGAAACAGGATTGAATGAGTGATTTGAAGACAAGGTTAAAAAAAAAACAACAAACACTCAATCAGAGCAGCAAACAGAAAAAGGAATTTAAAAAGGAAAGGAAAAAAGACCTGGCTGGTGTGGCTCAGTGGACTGGGTGCTGGCCTGCAAACTGAAAGGTCGCTGGTTCAATTCCCAGTCAGGGCACATACCTGGGTTGCAGGCCAGGTCTCCAGTTGGGGGTGTGTGAAAGGCAACTGAATGTTTATCTCTCTCACCTTCTCTTTCCCTTCCCTGCTCTCTAAGAATAAACAAACAAACAAGCAAATAAATAAAAATCTTTTTTAAAAATGAGGATAATTTAAGGGACCTTTGGGATAACATGAAGTGTAACGGCATCTGCATTGTAGGGTTACCAAAAGGAGAAGAAAGAGGGCAAATTTGGGCTTATTTGAGTAATAACGACAAAAACCTCTCTAAACTGGTGAAGAAAAAAGACACACAAGTCCAAGAGAGTCCCAAACAAGGTGAACCCCAATAGGCCCTCACCAAGATGCATCATGTTAAAGTGATAAATTGTAAAGACAAAGAGAAAATCTTAAAAGCAGCAAGAGACAGACAGTTACCTACAGAGGAACTCCCATAAGACTGTCATCTGATTTCTCAACAGAAACATTTCAGGCCAGGAGGCATTGGCGTAAATATTGAACGTGTTGAAAAGCATAGACATACAACCCAGACTACTTTACCTAACACGGATATCATTTAAAATTGAAGAAGAAGTAAAAAGCTTCTCAGACAAGAAAAACTTAAAGGAGTTTGTTCTCACCAAATCATATCACAAAAAATGTTAAGGGGCCTGCTTTAAAAAGAAGAAGAAGAAACAAAGAAATATAGTTAAAAGAATAAAATGGCAATAAATATGTACCTGCCAATAATCACTTTAAACATAAATGGCTTGAATGCTCCAATTAAAAGATGTAGGGTACCTGAATGGATAAGAAAACAAGATCCATGTATATGCTGTCCATGAGAGACCCACCTCAGAGTGAAAGACACCCACAGACTAAAAGTAAAAAATGGAAAAAAAAGTTCATGTAAATTTAAATGGAAAAAAAGCTGATGTAGTAATATTTATAACTGACAAAAATAGACTTTAAAACAAAGGCTAACATAAGATAGAAAGAAGGACACTGCACAATGATAAAGGGAGCAAATCAAGAAGAGAATATAACCCTTGTTAACACTTATGCACCCAACATTAGGGTACCTGAATATGTAAAGCAAATCTTGATGGACATAAAGGAAGAGATAGACAGTAATAGTAAGAGATTTTAATGCCCTATTGACATAAAATGACCAGGTCTTTTAGAAAGAAAACAAAGAAATGGCAGCCTTAAGTGACACACTGGATCAGATGGATTAATAGCTATCTTCAAAGTATTTCACCTCAAAGCAGAATAATATATTCTTTCAAAGAGCACAGGGAACATTTTCTAGGATAAACCACATATTAAGACACAAAACAAGTCTCAATAAATTTAAGAAGATTGAAATTGTATCAAGCATCCCCTCTAACCGTAACTGTGAAACCAGAAATCAATCACAAGAAAAAAAAACTGAAAAAACACACAAAAACATGTAGGTTAAACAACATGTTACAAACAATGAATGGGTTAACAATGAGATCAAGGAATAGATCAACAGATACCTTGAACAAGTGAAAATGAGAACACAACAACCCCAAAATCTATGGGACACAGTGACAGCAGTGCCAAGAGGGAAATTAGTAGCATTACAGGCCTGTCTCAAGAAATAAAAAAAATCTCAAATAAAAAAATCTAACATTACACTTAAAGGAACTTGAAAAAGATCAATGAAACCTAAAGTGAGAAGAGGAAAGGAAATAAAAAAGATGAGAGCAAAAATAAACAAAATAGCATCTAAAAAAAAATACAAAAGGTCAATGAAACCAAGAGTTGGTTCTTTGAAAAGATAAACAACATTGACAAACATTTAATCAGACTCATCAAGAAAAAAAGAGACAGGACCCAAATAAACACAATCAGAAATGAAAAAGGAGAAGTAACAACTGACACCAAAAATCCCCCAAAAAGGATTGTAAGAAAATATTACAAACAACTATATGCCAACAACTGGGGCAATTGGATGAAATGGATAATTTCCTAGAAATATACAATCTTCCAAAACTGAATCAGGAAAATATGAGAATCTGAATACACAGATTACAACTTGTAAAATTCAAGAGGTGATCAAAATCTCCCAAAAAACAAAAGTCCTGGATTAAATGGCATCACAGGTGAATTTTACCCAACATCCAAAGAATAACTAACACCTATCTTTCTTAAACTAGTCCAAAAAATTCAAGAGGCGGGAAGACTCCCAAGCTCATTTTATGAGGCCAGCATTGTTCTAATTCCAAAACCAGATAAAGACACTACAAAAAGAGAGAAAAAAAGAAAAAGAAAGAAAGAAAGAAGAAAAAGAAGAAAGAAAGAAGAAAGAAAGAAAGAAAGAAAGAAAGAAAGAAAGAAAGAAAGAAAGAAAGAAAGAAAGAAAAGAAAGGAAGGAAGGAAGGAAGAAGAAAAGAAGATTACAGGCCAAAATCATAGATACTAAAATCCTCAACAAAATTTTAGCAAACCGAATACAGAAATACATTCAAATATCATACACCCTAATCAAGTGGGATTTATTCCAGGAATGCAATAAATGTAAGGATAAAATGAAGGATAAAAAAAACCATGTGATCATGTCAATAAATGCAGAAAAAAGTCTTTGATAAAATCCTCCATCATTTATGATAAAAACTCTCAGCAACATGGAAATAGAGGGAACATGCCTCAACATAATAAAGACCATATATCACACATCCACAGCCAACATCATACTCACTGGGCAAAAACTACAAGTGTTTACCTTAAGATTTGAGAGTAAGACAGGGATGTCTACTTTCATCAGTCTTATTCAAAATAATATTGGAAGCTCGAGCCACAGTGATAAGACAAGAAGAAGAAATATAGCGCACTCAAATTGAAAGGAAGAAGTAAAACTGTGATTATTTGCAGATGACATAGTACTGTATAAAGAGAACCTAAAAGATTCCAAAAACCCAAAAAACTACTAGAGTTGATAAATGAATTCAGTAAAGTAGCAGGATACAATACATAGAAATTAGATGCATTTTTATGGACTGATAGTGAACTATCAGAAAAAGAAATTAAGAAAACAATCCCACTCACAATTGCTTCAAAAAATTAAAATACTTAGGAATAAATTTAACCAAATATGTAACTAGGAAATCTGTACTAGGAAAATTATAAGATAATGAAGAAATAAATTGAAAAAGATACAAATAAGTGGAAGCTTATTCTGTGTTCATAGATAGGAAGAATTAACATCATTAAAAATGTGTTCATACTACCCAAAGCAATCTATAGATTTAACAATTTTTATCCAGATACCAATGGTGTATTTCACTGAGTTACAATAAATATTCCAAAAATTTATATGAAAACAAATATAACCCCAAATAACCACAGCAATTTTGAGAAAGAAGTACTAAGGTGGAGGAATCATGCTACTCGATATCAAACTATACCATAAGGCCATAATAATCAAAACAGCATGTTACTGGCATAAAAACAGACATGTAGTTCAATCGAACAGAATAGAGAGCCCTGAAATAAACCCATGTCTTTTTGGTCAATTAATATTTGACAAAATAGGCAAAAACATAAAATGGGGTAAAGATAATCTATTCAATAAATGGTGTTGGAAAAATTGGACAGATGTATGCAAAAAAAAAAAAAAAGAAAGAAAGAAAAAGAAAAAAAAAGAAAAAGGAACCTAGACCACTTTCTTACACCATGCAGCAGAATAAACTCAAAATGTATTAAAGACTTAAATGTTAGACTAAATTATAAAAACCCTAGAAAAAAACATAGACAGTGAAATCTTGGACATTTCTTTGCAGCAATATTTTTTCTAATATATTGCCTCAGGCAAGAAAAACAAAAGAACAAATAAACAAATGGGGCTAGATCAAACTCAAAAGTTTTTGCACAGCAAAGGATACCATCCAACAAAATAAAAAGAAAAACCACTGAATGGGAAAATATACTCACCAATGATACATCTGATAAGAGATTAATATCCATAATTTATAAAGAACTTATAAAACTCAGCACCAAAAAACCAAAAAATCCAATTAAGAAACGGACAAAGGACCTGAATAGACACTTCTCCAAAGAGGACATATAGATGGTCAATAAACATATGAAAAGATGCTCAGTGTCACTAATCATCAGAGAAATGCAAGTTAAAACCACAATGAGATATCATCTCACACCTGTCAGAATGGCTGTCATCAATAAATCAACAAACAAAGAGTGTTGGCAAGGATGTGGAGAAAAGGGAACATTTGTGCAGTGTTGGTGGGAATGCAGATTGGTGCAGCCGCTGTGGAAAGCAATGTGGAGTTACCCCCTAAAAAATAAAAAGGAAAATACCTTATGACCCAGCAATTCCCCTTCTGGGATTTTGTCCAAAGAAACCCAAAACACTAATTCAAAAGAATTTATGCACCCCTATGTTCAGTGCAGCATTATTTACTGAAGCCCAAGAGCCCTTCAGTAGATGTGTGGATAAAACAACTATGGTACATTTACCCAATGAAATACTAGTCAGCAGTAAAAAAGAAGAAAATTATACTTTCTATGACCACATGGATGGACCTGGAGATTATTATGGGAAGTGAAATAAACCTG
The DNA here is from genome assembly GCF_021234165.1 of Pteronotus mesoamericanus. Lineage (NCBI taxonomy): Eukaryota > Metazoa > Chordata > Mammalia > Chiroptera > Mormoopidae > Pteronotus > Pteronotus mesoamericanus. The sequence continues at coordinate 12,131,702 of NW_026555325.1, read as the reverse complement.
TCAAAGAAAACAAGTACCATATGATTTCACTTACATGCAGAATCTAATGAATAAAATAAACTTACAGACAAAAAAGAAACAGATTCATAGATAGAGAACAGACTGATAGCTGTCAGAGGGGTGGGAAGTTGTGGGACTGGGTGAAAAAGGTGATGGTATTAAGCAAAAAAAAAAAACCCAAAAATAATCTCATAGACTCATAGACACAGGCAACAATATGGTGGTTACAGAGGGAAAGGGGATGGGAGAGGTAGTAGAGTGTATGGAGGGGATAAATGATGATAGAAGGAGACTTGACCTGGGATGGTGAACCCACAATCCAATACAGAGATGATACATTATAGATTTGTACTTCTGAAACCTATAGAGTTTTATTAACCAATGTTACCCAAATAAATTTAATAAAAAAGATGTGCCACAGTAAGAGAGATTGAGAGTGTTTACTTCCTTTAATTTTTTGTTATGAAAAACTGTTCAAAATATACAAAAATGGAGGAATATTATATTGAGCTCTCAGATGTCCATAACTCAACTTCTACAACTATCACGGTCTGCTTATATTAGTTAAAAAAAATATGGTCACTATATTGTATTAACATTTCTTTCTCAAATATTATTATTGCCTAGGACCAATCTGGGTTTTTTCCCTAAATTCAACCTTGAGACTAAACTAAAACACAAAGTGGGAAATGGGAGAAAAAAAAGAAAAACAAACCAAATACAATCTTTTAATCGTAGGAGTATCACTTTCATATTATCATTACCATATAAGGCAAGTTGCAATGCAAAGTGTGTTACAAATTCTCTATTTTAAAAATGGCTGAAGGGAATTCTGTTTCTGCCTCTTTTTCAATTATGCAGTTGGTCAATATGTATAGTAAAAGCAGAGCAGACTTTTTGGACACCTCTGGCAATCCCATATGGAGTCACTGTCAGCCATGACAGTTCTATCAAATGCTATGTGAAGACTGAGGTAATGAGGTATACTAAGAACACTCTTAAGAGGGGCCCGAACCACAAGTCTGGACACTTGGATAAAGACTCCATCTGGACACTAATATAAGTGGCACCTCTCAGAGCTCTGACCTAAGAACTCAGAGCTAGAAGAACTCATAGCTCTGACCACCCAAAACTGGAGCTTGCCTGTACCATGCACGGGTCACACTCAGAGCCCTGTCTGACTTCCACTCCACCAGAGTGTGCTGCCACTTCAGCTGCTTGGCTTGAGACCAAGACCCACCTCTCGACTTGCAGACACCACTAGTGGCTGGGATTTTGAGCCAGATGCTTGCTCTCCTCATTTCTATCCTGTAAGTTTGTGACTCCATTGGCATATTGGGGAGGTCTTCCCTAATAAACCTGGCATTGTGGAAAGACAAAAACGTGTTAGTCTCTCTTTTTGGTGATGTTCCCTTGCTAATGGCAGTCTTTTATTGGTTTCCAGTAGCTCTTGATATGTTAGGGAGATTAGTATTTGTCTATGGTATGAGTTTCTCAGTTTGTCATTTTTCTTTTGACTTTTTTAATAATTTATATATTGTGAATTTCTTTTCTTTTCTATATGAATTCTAGAGTTTGAGTCATAAAGACCTTCTCCACTACATTAAAAAAAAAACTTCTTATGCTATCTTCTATTACTCGTCATACGCTCTTATTATTTTGTATGTACATCCTTGATTCATTTGAAATTTACCCTGGATTTAATGGAATATGGTATAAGGTAGAAATACATCTTTTTCCTTTGCTATTCTATCACAATTTATTGAAGTGTTTATCTTTCCCACACTCACTTGAAATGTTATTTTTTTCATATATTAAGTTGCAGTTTGCATTTTGAATTATTTCTGGACTTTCTATAATATTTTATTGGTTCAATATGTCTAATGACGAGCCAGTACCATACTGTTTAAGTGTTCAGGTTTTTATGTTTTAATATCTAATAGAGCAAATTTCGCCTCACTGGCATTTTCTTTCCAAGTTTTTTAAACCTATTTTTGATTCGTTATTTTTTCCATGTAAACTTTATAAACACTGTCTAGTTTCAAAAACCCACTGTAAATATTTTTCTTATTGGGCTCATGTTGAAATTATAAATTAACTCAGAAAGAACTGACGTCTTTTTTATGTTAACTCTATCAACTAAGTGCATCTTCCCTTTGTACAAAATTTCTTGTATGTTTTCCAGTGTGTTTTAACATTTCTTATTAAATTTATTCCTGTGCCTTTAATCTTCTTTTTGCATTTAAATTAGTGCTTTCTTCCAATATATATTCATACTATTTGTTGTCTGTCTGTATATTAATTTTGTGTTCCACTACTGTGTTAAAAAGCTTTTAAGTTGAGTCTCCTGTGTTTTCTAGGTTTATAATTACAATATTTGGTAGGAAGAATCCAAATAGATGTCTTGGAGAAGAAGAAATTGTGCTTTTCAGTTTAGTGGAAAGTTCCTTCCAATGAATCTCAAGAAGGACAAATATGGGTATATTATGGACCCTGTTGTACCTTAGACCAGACCAGGTAATACCTAGTGTTCAAAGGCTGTTAAATCATTTTAGGAGGGATATACTGAAATGAGGATTGTTTTAAAACAGGTAATTCATTATTATCTTAATCTCAGTGATTATAATTGCCATCGCATCTTACATTTATATAGCATTCTTTATTAAAACAAAACTGATACAAAATACTACCTATTTATTATTGCCATTAATTATTTCTTCAAATATCTCTGGGATATACATGTAAGGCTCAATGGAGTTTAACTCTAATACAATGTACTAAAGAAAAAGTGCAGTTTTATGAAACTACCCATCAGTCTTCAAGTTGGATTTGTTTTTGTGTTTAAGTAGCCTAAATGAGTATCTTTGTGTTGTGATGAGCACAGCAAATCCCTTTTGCTGAAGTTACTAAACCTTCCTCACCTAACAATGATCTCCTTTGTTGATCTTTAGGGCATGGTGTCTCATCTGTTTAGTTTGGCCTTTTATTTGACTTCCATTGACTTTGCGGCCAAGCCTGTTTTCTTTGTTTGATATGTTAGCTCAAATATGTAGGTGAACTCAGCCATTTAGTGATGGTCATGTAACTTTAAAAAATAACACATACTGGATTTGATGAGAGAAAACAATCTTCCCTAGCAAATGATGAAGCAAATGTTTGACTTCTGAGTAATATCTTGCTGTCTTTTAGAGGAGTTGTCCAACTGGCTTTTGTTAAGAGACACAGACTTCTGGTTGCTGAATTTCTGCCAGATCTTTCTTCTATACATAGTACTCAACCTTAGATTACACAGAGACAACTTTAAATCTTTTTTAAGTGCTTGTGTGGATAGTAGCACTATTTAGTGCTAGTTTCTGGAGAACTACAGCTGTCATTTAGTATTGAGCTGGCCATTATAACATGAAATTTGGTGTGTTAAAGAATATTCTCATTTGAGGTACATCACAAGTTGTATCATGTTTCTAATTGTTAGAAAAATATAAATATACATATTGGGCAGTATTTCAATGAATATAAAAGATGTACAATAGAGAGTCAAACAATTGTGAGTATGTAGATTTATATCTATTTGTACTGAAATACTGATTTGGTCTAGTAAATTTAACTTTATTGCCTTGTTTCGGGTATGGTTAAATCTCAATATTTTACCCTTATTCTATAAAATTCTCTAAAGAGAGCCAAAATATAAAATGCTTTTGAAATCCTGAAGAAGTTTTATATGAATTTTAGTTTTCTCTGAGACATTATTTCTGAAATAAAATCAATGAAACCTCAGATCAAATAACATGAAGAATTGAAATCTTAAGGCACTTATTCTGTGTGTTGAGAGACCTTGGCAATTGAAATACTCTCATCAATAGAAGGTTTCTGTTGGCTCCAAATGTGAATTACTTATATAAATGACCCTTTAGAATGTCTTTTTATGTGATAGAGACCTTAGGCAATCTTAGAAAGGGTGTTATCTTGTTTAATGGGCCTTCTGATTTGCTAATATGCTTGAAATATCAATACTCAAAAGTAATTCATATAACCTCTTTTATTGATGTGGTTTTGAAATCTTCTAGGTACCTATTTGCAAATGCTTTCCAAGAGTATTTCCTTGTGTCTAGAGTGCACTATGACTTCCACCTTCTTTCTTTTGTTTTTTTTTTTTTGGTTATTTTAAAAAGACTGATTTGAAAACATAGTGCATATTTCAGAGAAAGAAGACTCAGAGAATAACAGAGGCAGAGCCAAGTTCAGGTTTCTTCACATGGCCAGCAGGACAACAAACGAAAGCCCACTCTACGCCTTTATAGTTCACCAAGGCAGGAAACCTTTTTAACCAACATAGAGCCTTAATTTTATTTTATTCCTGGATGTCTTTGGTAATCTGTCTTCTGGCACAAATTGATATCAAATCAGTAACCAAGGACTTGAAGCAATTTCCCATCTGTTTGTACAGTGGCAGTATGGGACAGCTGGTAGACCACAGGATAAGGCCAAAGAGATTTTTTTTTTTCATTTTGGTAGTTTATATGAAGGTTGTATATATAAGACGACTTTATTCTTATATCTTCTTAATTGTTTCTTCCTTATATTTGTCCTTTTCCTTTCCTCCTTGGCAAGATTTGGCTTTATGCTCAAAGATTCTTTTGCCATCTGTGTCCAGTTTAAGCCTAGTGATAACCATCTTCCTGGGCTGAATGCTTCACACATTGGCTTCTCCTGTTGCACATGTTCAATGTAGATGACACTTTCTTTTCCTGTAAACTTGGACTACTTTACCAATTTGCTGACTTTTGTAGTGTCCTCACATAACCTAAAATTTATCATCCTTTTGGATGAACATGGATCAAGCATTGTAGTTCTATCTTAGCTCTTTGAAAAGAGGGAAAAACATAATCTTCCCATGGATGTGGGAAGGTGCATTGAAATGCCTTTTGTGGTTTTTGTTCTGTTCATAAGTCACAAAGGATTGAACTTTATTTTGGCAACTGCTGCTTCAGTGACAGACATAAAAGAGTAGAGAAGACGAGGCTTTCAGAGCAATTTCTCTAACTCATAGTATCTTATTCTGTCTGAGTTTGTGCTTCTGCCTTTCTACTCTCTGCTGAGCTTTTTGCTTGGTCTACTCGGTGTTTTCTCTTCTAAAAGCTAGAATTTATTGCTCAGTGAAATAAGCCAGTCAGAGAACGATCAATACCATATAATTTCACTTATATGTGAACAGTTGTTGGAGGGGAAGGAGTTTGGCGGAGCTTGATGAAAAAGGTGAAGGGATTAAGAAAAAGTACTCATTGACAAAGATAACAGTGTGATGATTACTAGAGGGAAATAGGGGTGGTTGGAAAAAAGAGCAAAGAGGGTATAAATGGGGATGGAAGGGGATTTGTCTTGGCGTGATGAACACATGATACAATATACAGATGATGTTATAGATTGTACACTTGAAACCTGTATAATTTTATTAAAGAAATCATCTCCAATAAAGTCAATAAAAATTTAAAAATAAATAATAAAAGTGACTCCAGGCGGTCAGCAAGGTGCAGAGGCTGGAACTCGATGAGGCTTGCAGGTGGCATTACCACATGCACTGGAAGGGGGTACCAGTTTTGAGGTCTCTGGTCTCCCAGAAGAAGCACAACCTCCCCAGCTTGCCTGACTGTGGTGCCCTAGAGCCTCACATCAATGTCCAGATCATGCAGCTGCACCACAGCAAGCTCCACGTTGGCTTATGTGCACATTCTGAATGACACTGAGGACAAGTACCAGGAAAGGACAAATACCAGGAGGCTCTGGAGAAGGGTGACATTACAACTCAGATAGCTCGTCAACCTGCACTGAAGTTCAGTGGTGGAGGCCATATGAATCATAGAATTTTCTAAACAAATCTGAGACCTAATGGTGGTGGAGAATGCAAAGGGAATTGCTGGAAGTCATCAAATGTGACTTTGGTTCCTTTGCCAAATTTGGGGAGATGTAGACTACTATTTCTGCTAGTGGTCAAGGCTCAGGCTGAGGTTGGATTGGTTTCAATAATGAACAAGCATGCCTACAGATTGTTACTTCTTCTAACCAGGATCCCCTGCAAGGAACTTAATACCTTCAGTATGAAAATGTCAGACTTGATTATCTAAAAGCTATTTGGAATGTAATCAACTGGGAGAATGTAACTGAAAGATACATGGCTTGCAAAAAAGTAAAACATCAGCATTACACTGGGTACATAACACTCTTTATGGCTGTTTTTGTAGATATACAGAGTACCTCAGAATACTAGTAAGCTGCTCTATTGTAGCTTTTCTGAATGTAGTTTATTCAAGTATTTGATAAACATAATTTAGTGTTATGAATATTTTTTGTTTTAAAATTTTAATATTGGGCATCTGTTTGAAAATACAACTAAATGCTTTGTATGATTTAGTTTTTTGATTGAACGGTTTCTTCAGAGAGATAAAATACCTAGGATGTCATAAATGTTATCATAAAGCAATCAAAAGTATCACATCCATATGCTATTAGGGCCTCTAGGGAAGCCTTTCTGACCCTGTTCTATTGCATTTGTAGAAAATCTAGTCTTTTGTCCAGGTTGTTTAACACTAAAATATTAATTTTTTTTCCCAAGGAAAAAAATAATGAAAGGTAAGATTTATAATTTTCACACACTTGGAGTTGTAGTCAGAAATTTCATTGCCCTTTTATTAAAATAAAGAATTTTATCATCTTTTTTATTGCTGTTGTTGGTGATTTTTTTTAAGTTTAAAAAATCATGTTGTAGTCACATTATAAAGAGAATGGACTCTGGAGTCAGGCAAGTCAGGGTCTGAGCCCATATTCCTCATGTACTGACTTTTTTTGCTTCTTAAACTAGTTATATAACTAGTTTAAGTATATAAGTATATAACACCTCATTTATAAGTTGGTTGTAATAAGACCAATCACATAGGTTCTGCTCTGAAAATTCATCAAGATCCTACTCATAAAGTGCTACCCAGAGCCTAACACATGCTTAGCACTCTATACATATGAGTTTCTTTTACATTTATTTGAGGTATTCTGATGCCTATTTATTTTTGTAAAAGGGTTTATGTCTACAAAAAGAATACCTACTCTCATTCATTCATCAAATATTTGTTGTACACTTTTTTTTAATGCCAGGCACAGGTTTAAGAGTTGAGAATATGTAGTGAATGCAACTGAAGATATTTAACAAATGTTAAATTTATACAAGATTTTGCATCCTTATGTGGAATACAGACAACAAACAAAATAAATATGTGAAAAATATGTCAAATAATGACAACTGGTATTGTGGGGAACTTGTTATCTGAGCAGGTAACACTAACGCAGAGGCTTAAAGGAGGTAAAGGAGTGAGCCATATGGATACCTAGGGGAAGAAAGGGTGGTAGGTACATTAACCTTCAGGCCAGTGTGTCTGGAATGGAGTAGAATACATGGCCACGCAGATAGCAGAGGTCATACCATGTGGGACCTTGTAGACTATATGTAAGGACCTTTGGTATCACTCAGAGCAAATGTACAACCAACAGGAGAACGATGTGATCTAAGATTTGAAAAGAAAGGACTCTGGCTGCTCTGTTGAGAAAAGAAATTTGGAAGGCCCAGGATAGAGGCAGGGGAGACCTGTGAATAGGCTGTTGCAGTGAATTGTGGTGGCCTGGACCAGAGTGGTCAGTAACGGAGGAAGCAATGAGAAGTGGCTGGAATCTGTATACAGTTTGTATATTGGACTGACATGACTTCTTGAAGGATTTTTGTAGTGTGTGTGTGTGAGTGTGTGTGGCAGGGCAGGGGAGGTGAGTAAAGGATCACTCCAAATTTCTGGGATTAAGACACTGGAATTGCTGGCCATTGAAAGAAGAAGACTGGAACATTAACATATTTGGAGTGGAAATGAAGAGGAGATTAGATGGTTAGATTTGAATATATTAAGTTTGAGATTAAATGTTTACTAGACTGAGAAGTGGAAATGTTCTCTACTCTTATAAAGTCATGAGATTGGATGAGAAATACCAGCGGAAGACCGCATGTAGTCAAGAAACTAGGTTCTGGGTCCCTCTAGCATCAAGAAGTGCTAGAAATAAGCAGAACTATATGACTTTCAAATATGTTGCTCATAGTGAAAGTGTAGTTTGGGGAATATATTTTGAGGAAATTTATTTGTATTCACCTTGCTTCCCAATTCAAGCCCTAAGAGAATGAGGTAGTTGCTTCCTGAAAATAACAAACATGGCATATCTATTACTTAAGAAACATAGAAATCTAGAAGTGTTCAGGGAATTTGTACAGAAAGTAGATCAAAAAATCATCTCCACATGAGATGCTAAACCCCCTTTGAAAAAATCTTGAGCAAGCATCAACAAACTTATAAATGGCTTATAAACACATCAAAAGTAGAAAAGTAAGGTAATGAACAGGGTTGGGAAGTGATGCCAGTGTTTTTTTGGCTGTAGAGCCATGTGGCTGATTTAGAAATGGTTTATGAAAGAAATTAACCTTGATCCAAGTTTATAAGGAAAAGAACATTGATTTGTAGATAGGGGAGAATTTAAAAACCAAGAATTATCTATTAGCCATTGGATTAGCAGGACTAGTTGTTTGGTGAGCGAGCCATTTCTTCCTCATTGTTCCACTCAGGATCCCAGAAGCAGATAGATGACTCACTCCAAAGGAGTAACTGAGGAGAATTTAATAAAGGAACTATTTATAATGATGCAGGCAGGGTTAAACCAATGAGATGATCTGGCTAGACCCTCTCAAGCCCCAGGGGACTTAGCAGGGGAGGGAGCTATAGCTCTATCTGTAAGAGAGAACCAGATACCAGGAGCTGTGACTTTGAGAGGAGGAATGCAGGCACTGCCAACCTGTGATGTGGCATGGAGGGAAGCAGGGGCTACATACCTAACCTCACTGTCCTTTGAGTGTCCAGTATCCTGTTGGAACTTCTCATTGGTGGGATTTAGCAAGAAACCAGAGAGCAAGCAAGGCTAATGGCATGCTCCATACAAGTCAGCCTCTGGGGCACAGATCTGGGATGGAAGGATGGTGAGTGGATCCAAGGGACACACTGGGACCATCCAGGACACTTGTCTCCATAAAAAAGTTTATAACAACATTCTGAAAGAAGTCAGAAGTGTGAGAAATTCAGCACCAATAAGAATTTTGAACAACAATGTATTGACTAGTGATCCAACCTTCCAATGTTTATTCTTTTTCAAAAAACTGTTCATGGATAATTGGGGGGGATTGACTTTAGGAGTAGGGGGGGATGGGGCAGGGGAGGGCAACAGGGAAAAACATGGGACAACTGTAACTGAACAACAATAAAAAAATTTTAAAAATTATTTACTTTTTTCTCTCCCTTTTTAAAATTTTGCATTATTGTTTTAGTTGTTTTGCTTTGGCAAAGTTTGGCCCAAATTTGTTCTTTAACATCTATAAAGACCTTGCCATGCCTTTTCCCATCTGAGAAGAATCTGCTTTAAAGCAGAGTACCGGGTTTCAGCTACATGAAATCTCACTTGGCTGTGGCACTGTGCATTCTAGTTTGTAAGACTGATATTGATACCCTAGTTTAACTTTTGTTCCTATTAGGTGTAATGGGATAACTTGTCACCAGATGTAAGTAGTTAAAATCCTCATTCTAGCAAAATAGTCACTCATCAAATTGTAATTTTTCCCTTCCATATGCTGTTTTCTGTTGACCTCATTATTTGCAACCATTTGCCTTTAAAACCTTCTCACTATAGACATCTTAGTATTTTTAGGCCAACTATGTGCATAGAATTAGTAAGATGAGGTAGATTTTGAAGAAAACACATAAAAATAATGGTATTAAATATATGTAAAGTTAATCTTGAAAATTAGAACAAACATGATAATTTATAAGGAATATACAGATCATTTGCACATATCCACTAATTTCTCCTGAGTGCATGTAGATTTTGTCAAGGATGTTCACTCTTCCCTAATATTGATTTTCTCCTTTTTTTAGTAATAGAACTCTCAGCATTTAGCTGAGTACATGGCTGCCCAGATAGAGACTACATTTCCCAGCTATTCTTGCTGCTATGTTTGGCCATCTATTTTAGGATCTGGCCAATGGTATGTGAGCAGAACGCAGCCACATTGGTGAGTGACAAAAGCCATCTTACACCAGAGGATGAAAGCCATGTCCTGAAAATGACAAAACAAAATAGAAAGTGCCTCAGTCCTCAAGACTACGCAGCTGCCATGTGGCCCCTGGACTACTTGTGTTCCAGCTCTAAAATGAGAAATAAATCAATGTCTATTTGTTTGAGCTATTATTTTTTGGCCTTTGTGACAGCAGCCAGCATTGTATCCCAATTTACCCAGTCCTTCTAATAGAAGCCAGAGTGCTAAAGTCCGACAGTAGTTGTAGGTTACAGTCTGTTGGTAGGGAATATACATAATAACAAAGAGATATTATAAATGCAGGAAGATTTTAAATGAATTTTATTTAATTAATCATAGCTATATACATTTAGAAAACATTAGTGCTTTCATAGGTGAGATGTCTTGTTTATTTACTCTATTGATAATACTTAGGCTGGCATGTGGATTGAAGGACCCTTTGCCAGACTCCTCTCCCAGACAAGTCAATGGACTTAGACCTTAAAATTAAAATGAGATTAGGTAGTATGGGATCTAGCTCAGAAGATGCAAGTAAAATCTGAAATACTAGTTCAACTATAAAGCTGTTAACTCTAACCAGGTAAGTGAAGAGAGCAAAGGGTCAGAGGGTCCCGTGTCTGTAGTGGACATTGTGGGAACCTCCTTAATATCACTTTGCCACTTTCTTATTACATAGCAGCCATCTCACTTGGGGGTTTATTCTAGGTTAAATAGTGCCCCCTCAGATATATATCCACCCAGAACCTGTGAATGTGACCTTATTTGAAAATAAGATCTTTGCACATATAATCAAGTAAGGATGAGGTTAGGCTAAGGTGGGCCCTAATTCTGTGACTTACGTTTTTATAAGAAAAGGGAAATTTAGACAGAGACATATGGTAGATGACCATGTGAAGACAGATACAGAGATTGGAGTTATCCTACCGCAAACCAAGGCACACCAAGGGATGCCGGCAAAAGCTAAAAAAGACCAGGAGGGATTCTTCCCTAGAGAACTTTGAAAGGAGAATGGCTCAGCCAACAACTTGATTTTGGAATTTTAGCTTCCAGAGTGATGAGATAGCAAATTTCTGTTGTTTTAAGCCACCCAGTTTTTGTGGTAATGTGTTATGGGATTGATGCTATGGGTTAGATGATATTCAAAATGTTTAATGACCAAGACATGATCCATTCAAAAAGAAGAGACACCTGCTGTATTTCTGGAGCATGGTGCAAATGTATCTTTGTTTTACATATGTTAACTTTTTAGTTGTTGCATAACGGGTAGGTCAGGGGAGCTTCAGGGGGGTTGCTGGTGCAATGAGGAACACTTGGGGAGATTCAGAGCACTGGCTACTTATGTTTGGAAGTATTTCAATATTTAAGAAACCTATGGAGTTGTATCAGGGTGTGCCAGGCATTTGCCTTGTTTGGTCTAAACCAACACAGTGGCCTGCTCTTACCCATGGTTTTGCACTTTTGACAGTTTCAGTTACCTAGGGTCAACTGTGGTCTGAGAATACTAAATGGACAATTATAGAAACAAACAATTAATACATTTTAAATTGTGTGCAGTTATGAGTAGCGTGGTAAAAACCTTGTGCCATCTTGCTCCATCCAATGTCGGATGTGGATCATCCTTTTGTCCAGCATATCCACTCTTGTGTTCCCTTCTCATTAGTCAACTTAGTAGCCATCTTGGTTGTCAGAGTGCCTGCACAGTGCTGCAATACTTGTGTTCAAGTAACCCTTATTTTACTTAGTAATGACCACAGAGTATATGAGTAGTTTAAATTTTATCATAGGCATGCATGTATGTACAGGAAAAAACAGTGAATATAGGATTTGGTATTACATAGGGATGTATATGTAGGGGTCTTGGAATATATTCCTTACAGAAAAGGGTAGAGACCTACTGAATGTCTTTCCTTCTTGCCACTACAGATGATTCAAGAGTGGTTCCAACTGAGTCAGTCAGAATGAAGTTCAGGACTTTAATTCTTTGACTGGGAAAGAATAGGTATGCCCTCTCCTGGGAGATGTGAATGAGAAAGAATATGACCCTTGTTGCTTCTAGCTGAAATTTTGCAATGTTGAAAGGAGCTAGTCTAAGGGCAGAGCCAACAATCAAGAAGGGAAATAAAATACTGAGACAAATGTAGCAAAATCATCCGGAGCTCTTGTCATTTGCACTCTTTCATACTCTGGACAGTTAGTTACATGAGCCAATGATATCTCTTCAGTGTTTATGCAAGTTTATGTTGGGTTTTCTGTTTGTAACTAGAAGCATCCTAACTGATACAATCCCTGTGACTTTCTTAGCAGATATTTATTAGGTCCTTCTCTTTGAAACAAGTCTATTTTGATGTCTATGAGCATAATTATTTTGTAATTACCTTTACTTTTGTGTTCTGTTAATAAATGAGACACCTTTCAGACTTCAAAGAAATAGGGTTTTGCAGGAAGGCTATTATCATCAATTTTATAATAAATTCTTAGCTTAGAATACAACCCAAAAGCACACAGGCACACACAAGCACGGGTACATACACACACATGCACGCATACATATCTGCAGTTCCCCCTACTGTGCACCTTACTATACATAATGAGAACTAACTTGTATTATAGATGCAATTGGTGGGCAAAATGTACAAACAAATCGGAGACGATCTGTAATCTATAAGGATAGCGGACAACTGCATGACATTATTAATTCAAAGAAATATGGCTTTGTGAATAGAATTCTCATCTATAAGGACAACACCAAAATAAATCAAACTGACTACCATTTGATTTAAATTTAAATCAAGAGCAAATTTAAGTACAAAGGATAGCAAAGGAATGGAGATGGAGAGAGATGAATAGAGGCAGCCAGGGGAAAATCATGAAGTTTACACTTTTTCCTCTATCTCCACCTTCAAGAAAAATCTTTCTTTTTCAGTGTTGGGGGCCATTTTAAAAACAGGGCTAAAGGGGGACAGAAACAAAGTACTAGTGTTCTCTGTGATCTCCACAAAATGAAAAATTTGAGTTGACTCATTTTAGACTACCTTGAATACTGTTTATCTATTTGCATAGTGAATTATACTGAATTTGAGGCTTCTGCTTTTTACTCCTCATGGCAGTTACTGTCTATACATTCATAACAATAAATATTAGGAAGTGCAATTTCATATTCAGCTAACATTTCAGTTACCTTTGATTGATTTAAAATAAGCAGAGAGCTTCCAAAAATAAGGAAAAAGAATTTTAGAAAGAAAACTGTAAAAATGACAAAGTAGCTTTTCCCAGTATGCAATTCATGTTAAATCACTGGTGTCTGACTAATAGAGAACTGAGATTTTATCAATACATGCAGTACCACACATTTCCTATTTTAATTGCTAATTAGTATTCAGGTGTGCAGTGGAATACATGAAATTAAATGCAAATACTGTTTCATTTGTGATTTAACATGTACAAACTCTTACTCTATGCAGCATTCCCCTGTCTATGTACAAGTATAATTGTTTTTTTCTTTTTTCTTTGTAATCATGATATTTTTGCATGTTCACTTGATCCATTCTTCTAAAGACATGATATGAATAAATCTTTGTTTCAAAAAAATCATTACCTTCTATAGCTTAGAAATAAAAATAACAGATCTGAGAGTTATTTTTAGAAGGCTCGAATTGAGGACTTAGTTTAGTTGGCCCATTAGTATAGAAATTTTAGTTTTTCCTTTATTTTGTTTTACTTAATTTGTGATTAACAACTACATAAAATTATTAACCACCTGATAAAAGTAGTTTTATAACTATTACATGCCATTTTATATTCTTCAATCTGTACTTCCTTTATCAAGTATTTTTATGTTAAAAAAAAATCTCAAGAGTTAATGTGTGAGGAAGTAACTAGCTACTTTAGTTAGTTAGATTTCTCTTCTTTGAAGAAAATTACTATAATGGTTACTTTTACTAAAATGCAATTACTGTCATTGTAACAATCAATCATATTTTTATATAAGAAACTTTAACAACTTTTGAACGCATTAAGAAAAGTAAATGAAAAAGACTCAGTGTGAAAAAAGACTAGACACCAAAAGCTACCACCCTGACATCTGATGTGAAAAAACTCAACTACTTTTCTTGTAATAATGTTTTAATGCCTTTTCCAAGATCACTGTGAATATTTTATAATATAGTAGTAAGCAGGTTTCTTAGAACATCATTGAAAATGCTGTGTATATTCAACAACTAATAGCTATTATTGTTTCTGTTGAATAGTTTACTTCTAATCCATCAAAATCTGTAGTCCTCAAGTTTTGTGAACTAAACCAAAAGACATCATTTGAAAGAGTTTAACATTGTGATACTGCTACACATGAAAATATCTCCAAGTGAAAAGTGGAAGTTAAGAGATATGAACTGTACCAGTTCTTGGCTTTAATAAAGAGATCACTAGTTGAGGTCAGAAAAAATTTTTTTCTCAAAATTTTGTGCATTCTCATGGAGATGGTGTTTATTTTTCCCCCAGAAACATCTGTAATATACTCATGAAAGTAGAATACTAAACATAGCATGAGAGTACTGCTACTCAAAATATTAGGCTTCTTTTATAGTATTGGGGATATAGAAATGGGTGACTTGGTCCATACTCTTATATAATATGTGTTTCAACATAGTGAATTCATTTAACTGGGACATTAATCAAAAACATCAAAGAATACTATATTACTGGTAAAACACATTATTTTACATATATATTATACTAAAACACAAATTAATGTCATTTAGTATATGTGATCACAGTGCTGTTCTCTATTCTAATCCATCCCTACCCTGCCTCCTACTCCAATAACTGTTTCTCCCATTTTCCCAAATATCTTTAGGGATATTCCATCAACTAGTCTCCTAAACTGGATACATGAGGTATTTTGATTTCTTCTTCATCCTTAATTCCCTCATTCAATCCATTATTAATAATTTCCATTTGAACTTCGCAGAGTCTCTGTAGTCTTCATTTAGACCACACATCAGCCTTTCCTATAATCCCAGAGGTCTTAGTGAAATTAGCCTCTCTCTTCTGTCACTCATTTTTTCCCTTACTTTCAGAGTGATCTTTCCAAACTCCTTGGCATGACTTACCATTCCCATCCTCTCCGTCTGGTCTCACCTCCTGTTAGCTTCTTGACATTCCTTCTTGCTCTCCCCTGTCCTGCCCACAACTTAGGGAAGCCACAAAGTCCTACAACAGTGAGTGCTGCTTTTTCTTCCTGGAATACACTTTCTAGGCACCTGGTTAAAAAAATTACTATTTCTCCATCAAGACTTTAATCTAAAAGGCATTTTCTGACAGACCTCAGGCAAAACTGTTTGCTCCTTTGTGCTGACATAGCTGTCTGGACATGAGTGGTCTGTAGTGCTCTTGATGCTTTTGGGCTTTCCTCTGCTGTATTGTGAGCTTCTCTAGGGCAAGGTCGTGTCCTGGTCTTTTCTGTATCCTTTGTGCTTGGCTCAGTGCATGATAACACAGTAGGCCCTCAATACAAAGTGAAGGAATGAGGGGATGAATAAATCCTTTAGCACTTTTAGTTGTGAACCAATTTCAACGTTATCACTTACGGGTTCACATTCTGTCCAGAAACAAAGCCATTAAGAAAAATAATAATTTTGTTATGCTATAAAAATTAGCTTTTATCACTTTACCTGAGAGTAAAATCCATTGCAATTAGAGGACATTCTTCATTATTAGCAAGCATCTCCATTCCTAAGGATTCTTTTTTTTTAGTATTAAAAAATATGAGCTGTGAATGCCCCGTAGGTAACAACTGTATGCACAATTATTTGTTAATAAAAAAACTCAGGCAAAGATGAACCATTACAGGATATCTGTTGGATATTAGATTTCTTTTATTTTCCTCAAAACTAAAACTGGCCATGAAGTTCATCTGCTGGCATTTATTTCTTCATGTTTTTTAGTTTTACTGGGAAGTAATTGACATGCACCACTGTAAAAGTTTAAGGAGTACAGCACCATTGTTTAATGAACATATATTAGGCAATGATTACCAAATCAGGTTCAGCTAATACCCGCCTTCTCATATAGGTACAAAAAGAGAAAAGAGAAGAAAAAGGGAAAAAATTTCTCCTTGTGTTGAGAACTCTGGGAATTTACTTTCTTAACACCTTTCCTATATATCATATAGCAGTGTAAGCTGCATTCTTCCCTTCTACCTACTCATCTTATAATTAGAAGTTTATGTCTTTGACCATCTTTTTCCAGCTCTCCCTTCCCAAACCCCCACTTCTGGTATCCACAAGTCTGATCTCTTTTTTCTATGAATTTTTGTTTTGTTTTGTTTTTTAGATTTGGTGACAATTTTTTGAATGTATTTTAAATCGAGACAACAGCAGGCTGGTGCTATCTATAGAAAACTGCATTTGGTTCTATTGCCAATATGTGCTGCTTAAAAAAAAAAAATGTCTATACTCCGCCTGTTATCGGAGAATTAATAAAGGTGTTTCTTTATGTCACTGTCATGCTTTCTAGAAAAAGGAAAAGAATAATAGCATAAACTTCAACATCTCTCTTTCAACTAATAGAGATCTTGCAATTCTTTCATTTAAAGTACATTTGTATTAAACACCAGTCATTTAATCTGATCAGAACTCCTGTGTTATTTGAAGAGTGACTCTTCCTTTATCCAAGGGGTTTTGGTGGAAATGATAGTCCCAGTGTCCTGCCTGCTTCTGTTGCAACAGTGGGCAGTGGACCGGGCAGCAGATCCAAACCTGTTCAATCGTGGTATCTCATCCTTCTGTTTTATAGTGTTGGATGCAGGTGGTGGGCACGTGACCTGGACAGGACCATTTAAAGTCTTTCAATGAGTGTGTGTGTGTGTGTGTGTGTGTGCGCGCGCGCGCGCATGCGTGTGTGTGTTGGAAGAGAAAGGGCTTATTTATTTTTTTATATCTTAAGCTGTAAAGATGCATACTTAGAAACACTGGCACTTTTGTCTTCTGACATGCGGAGAGAGTTTGTCTGGAGTAGGAAAATATAAACCTTACTCATAAAGAGAAATGAAGATTAGTAGAGTTAAGAGATGCTATGCAAACCCTAATGATACTATTTGCACTCTGGAACCTAGTAATGAAATGAGAGCTGTCCTTGAATTTGAGTTATATGAGCTTCAAATTCTCTCTTTCCTCCCTGGTTTGTGTTCTTGCAACTAAAATAGTATAAGTCAGAGTGGCATTATGCTTAGAAAAATTTAAGTGTTCAGGCTCTTTAAGTGTGAAATGTGAAGGTTAAATAAAAAGTAATCACAATATTTTACCACCCCCAAAAGGTGACAGTGAAGAGTAGCACAGGGAGAAGCTCTGGACAGAGGTCCTCTGACATCTCTCAGTGTTTTCCACTCTAGAGCACTTGAGAGTTTGAGCAAATCACTTTATTTCACAGTTTCCAATTTTAAATACAACTTTTGGTTAATTCACAGTAAAAGTACTAAGCTGTGTAATGGCTTTGTACTATGTCAATTTCTCCACATTCTCTTCTAATATGGTTCCAAGTTAGGGTTGCTGACAGGAGAAATTTGTGGGATTTGACACCAATGGGCAGGCACTTCTAGGCTCTTGGAAGTGCTGCTGAGCAGGTATGGTTGGAGTTTGTACATGTTGCCATACATCTGCTCTGGGCAAGAGGCAACTGCTGGGCCCACAGCACCTCTAGCTCCCATCAAACACCTTCAGCTTCTGAAAATCCTGGGCCAGGGGTAAGTATAGCTCTGTCGTAGAGGATGCTGACTTGTCCCACAAGTGGCCCAAATCACTGCGACTGGTCTTGGTGAATGATGAGGTGACCTTTCAGTTTTTCCTTTCAGGCTCTGATTTGTCCTTGGTTGCCACTATTTCATGTCCATCTTCTCTTCCTGACTACTGATGTTCAGGTTTAGCTACCAGACCTAGATGCAGCAGACATTTATGATTGTATAAGGACAAATACCAATAGAGTGAATTCCTTGTTCTCTGTCACTCATACTGGTTCTTCTTGCCTGATCAAACCATAACTGATGGGTGGTCTGTATTTCATTATTCATTGCTGAAGCCATATGAAAATTTATTTGTTATTGGGAAACAACATTGATGAGATTGAAAGAATTTAGGTTTTATACTCAGTCTTTACATTCTACCTTTGTGACTTGTTATCTGTGTGACTGAGACCAAGTTATTTGATTTCTTGATGCCTTAGTTTCTTTAGCTGTCAAATGAGGAAGAGTGTATTTACCAATGGGATTGCTTACAAGGAAATAACATTTGTTTTGTCAGTAGACTATTGTTCATTATTGCACTCCCAGCATCTAACTAAAAAATCACTACATTGTACCTACTCCGTAATCTTTTCTAAATTGATGGATAAATAAGTTTGTGCTTAATACATGTTAATCTTTTCTCCTTTTTCTTTATTTGAGGAGTTGTGGTAAAATCTGTTGTTGCCCAGACAGTATTTAGTATCTTCCACACCCTCAAAAAAAACCACCTCCAAGGGAGAAATATATTTCCCTATCCCATGATGTTGATCTGGACCATATGACTTGCCATAGCCGATGAGAAGTTACAAATATGGGCCCACGTTTGACATGTACATCCATACTAGGATTTGCTCTCTTGTTCTTCTGCCTCCACCAAGGTAAGAATATAGCTCAGGTATCTGCTGCTCCCTCAGCCTGGGACTCTGAATGAGACTAGTGAAGCAGAGCAGTTCTGGTCCAGTCTGCAGAAAAGACACTTCAGCTGATTTAGAGAGGTGTGACTAGAATCAATGCTTACATTTCTATGACTTGAGTATTGGGATGGTTTGTTGTGGAACAACCACTGACTGATACAGAGGAGCTTAATTGTAAAGATAGAATCTCTATTTATAGAATTGGCATGCGAAAGAAACCTTAAAATTCAAATCTGTTTATGTGCCTATGATAAATTAGACATACAGGTTTGAACAATAGTGTAAGAGACTCTTTGGCCAGATTAACCCATCCACTAACATCGTCCATGAGGACCAATCCTGGTTGGAATCTTGAGATGGCTGTAATGAACATTGAAAGGGCATGAGACATTATAGCTATTCTCAAAAGTACATAAATATGTCTTCAATGAAAGTGAGGGTCTTCTTTTAAAGAATACCACATCTCCTAGTTCTGCAACTGGCTCAGTATAGGGTCATTGTGTTATTTCTCATTTGGACATGTATAAAGAATTCTGCACTACTTAGAGGCTACGATCTTGGAGAAGAAAAAATTCAACTTCATTTCTTCATTTTTAGAATGAGGGTAATAATAGTTACCACCAAATGGACTAATGAATCTTAAGTGAATGCAAAGCTCTTAGCATTATTATGTATGGCACATAATAAGCCATCAATAGAAGTTAGCCCTTGTTATGGTTGCTATCCTCTGAGTGACAGGATGATGAGGCACAAGGCCAGGCTAATTCTGCTGCTCTAGCCACGGTGAAGTGGTAGAGCATTCCAGCTTGGCTCTGTGATAGGACAGGGAGTCTCATAGCAAGAAGATTTCATTAAGGGGAAAATCTAGGAGACCTAAACCTTAGTCTTTACAAAAAAGAAAGTAATGTAGATCATAATTTTTTTTACAACTATTCCTATGGAGTCTTTTGCAATTGTTTTCAGATTTCCCTTTTTTTAGATAAGGAATCCAGATATTTTTATTTGTCTTTATGTTCACTTATAAATCATCTATTAAATGTTCACATTTCTCATTTTATTTTTTAAAGACCAAGGCAGGTTTGGGCTGAGCCAGCCACAGTGGAACAATAACAGACTGGCACAGAGTACATATTATACTATTTTATTTTATTATTTTGTTTTATTTTTCTTGTGGTATTTATTTCCCAGCCCATCTTTCTCTATTCGTAGTTAATGGTTTGGTGGGTTGGATTGGCCCCGTTCTTACTGCTGGAGCGGGCCTTGTTTGGCTTATGAACATCCTGTGGTCCTTGCGATTGTTTCCAAGTTAGGCATGAGGCCTAACCCAGACCAAAGAGATTTTGAACCAAACATTTGTATTTGACTACAGAGGCCTTTTTTTTTTCTTGGCTGATGGGATATGAGGATACAAGGTGTGATTCCATTGTGGATATGGCCACGTGGGTCAAATACATAAAGCTGGACAATAAAATCAGCAGCAAGGAGGGTAAAGTGTAAGAAATAGGGAGAAGCTGGCTCACTGGTAAAATCAGCTAAGCTGCTAAATTCAGCCTGACTTGAAGCTAGAACTGCCCCTGGATTTCAGTTCCTGAAGCATGCTATTTGAGGTAGTTTGAGTTGGGTTTTGTTATCTGCAGCATAAAGTGTACTGTATTTACATGTCATCCCTTATTAATACACCCTGTGAAAGCTCAGGTGATCAATAATACATTTTTTAGGAAACATTTTTTATAAATGAAAGTCCTGCTTCAGCACTGTGCTACATTCAGCTGGCTGTCCAATTTTCACTATTCCTTTTACTTCCTTTTGACTTGGTGTGTTTAGCAGAATAGGGATTCCTTAACTACACTTTGAAAACACTTTCTTAAGAAAATACAATGAAAGATGTAATGCTAGATTTAACAAAGCAGAAAAAATTCTATATACATACACTACATAGATGTAATTCTTGTTAATTCTTTATGTTGTACCCAACTATGTAGACACACAAAGAAAAATACTACTTTCATAATAAAAAATTAAAACATTAAAAATACTCCTTCTACCATGGCATTATTAACATAGGATTTCATTCTTTTTAGGCATCAAGATGGTCCCCTCTCTATCTAGACAGTCCTTGTGACATGTTACATTTGTCATACAATTATTTCACCTAACAACTAGCTTGTTATCAAACATTACAGCACATTAATTTCCTAGTTATACTATTGAATGCGCTGTTGTTTTGTTACATTTCCTCTTTTCATTGTAGCTTCCTTTTTTATGTTTTTGAAAATTTTTATTGAATTTATTGGAGTGACATTGGTTAATAAAATTATATGTTTCAGGTATACAATTCTACATCATCTGTATATTGCATTGTGTGTTCACCACCCAAAGTCAAGTCTCCTTTTGTCATAATTTATCCATCCTTTAATTTACCCTCTTCTACCTCCACTCACCCTCTTTCCCTCTAGGAATTACCATACTGTTGTCTGTTTCTGGTTTTATTTATTTATTTTGGCTTAATCTCTTCATATATTTCACCCAGCACCTCCCAAACCTCCCTGACAGCTGTCACCCTACTCTTATGAGTCTGTTTCTATTTTGTTTATTTTGTTCATCAGATTCCACATACAAGTGAAATCATATGATACTTTTCTATCTCTGACTGTCTTGTTTCACTTAGCATGATATTCTCCAGGTCCATCCACGCTGTCACAAAAGTTAATATTTCTTTCTTTTTTACAGCTGAGTAGTATTCCATTGCGTAAATATACCACAGCTTTTTTATCTAGTCACCTGGTGATGAACACTTGGGCTGTTCCCAGATCTTGGCTATTGTAAATAACACTCCAATGAACATACGGGTGCTTATGTTCTTTCAAATTAGCATTTGGGTTTCTTCAGATATATTCTTAGAAGTAGACTTTCTGGGTCATAACTTTCTTTAACACCACCAAATCTGGCACTTTTATCAAAATCATTGACTCATAAATTGGAATATTGTTTGATGGTTAGGCTCTATATCCTGAGTTAGAGCTTTGTTTGAGATTTATAAGAGCTTTGTGAGTGGCGTTATCTCTATCAGTCTTACATAACACACATATCGGGTACGAGGTTTCTCATTCTTGAAGTAATAGTTCAGAAACAAAGACAAAAATGAAAGAAAAACTTTCCACTCTTGAAGTTAAGCGTAAAATGTCTTAATGATTTCCTATGTACTCTCTAATCATTACTAAATTTTATTGTTTCTATTTTGACATATACCTTTAAAATAGTCTTTTTGACAATGCTAAGGAAATGAGTTATTCAAAGTAGAGGGTTAATAAAGCTAACATTGATTTAATAAGAATTTCAAGGCATCATTCACATGGTTGATTTGTAAGCTCCATGCCTAACTTTGTTGCTTTTAATTCTCATGAGAGTATATTTACCCTTTCAGTGGTGCAGATGAAGTCATGGAATTGTTAACTGGAGGAAAAAAGTAACAAAAGGGTATAACACATACATCTGCCTAGCGAGTAATATAATAGCTAGGGTGTTCCTTAAAAATTGAGCTATTTTCTAATGCCTTTGATTATACATGCCTTCTTAGGGCTGTATGCCCTTGCCCTGTGAGGGAGTGAGTAAAAGAGGAGGAGGTCTTGTGGTGTGAGAAGGAAGACAGAGAAGGGGAAAACAACCTTGGGGATTTGCTGTTTTGGTTCAACAAAGAGGTGAGAGTTCTGTAGCTTTCTTAAAGTTGATCTTTAAAATACTGATGATGCAATGGAGCCACTGTTTTATAATATTGGTGATAGAGGTAAAATTTACATTCATAATTCTGGTTTTATCCATATTTTCACAAAAGAGATATGAGAAGTCATTATCTGAACTAACGTATAAATCTAATCCACAATAAAATGAAACAAATTATTTCAGGATGATACTATACTTTGATTCAACCTAGTTCTTAAGTCATGTATTTTGGTACATTCAATCATAGTAAATGAACATTTCCTTTTCTTTCAACATATTTGCACTAATATAATCAATTATAGATAAGATGCTAGACAAATTTTAAAACATTTTTCTTCTTCTTTGCCAAAGATTCATAGCAGAAGCACAATAGATACTGTGCGCATGGGGAATGCTTATCAAATATCCACTGAAATTCCTATTTGAAATAATATATTCAAATATAATATATTCAAAATAATATTTTCAAATATATATTTGAAATAATATATGTGGAGACAGATATAGATTTTTGGTTCCTTCCTAATATACAGTTTTTATTCAACTTGTTCTTAGCTTATTTTCTCTCTGTCTTTCTGTCTCTCTGCCCCCCACACACACGTCCTTAAGTACTTTACATATCTAAAGAAGAAATTTTACATATGGTATATTTTCTCACTCAGTATTAAGTTTAACAGTTGTTTTAGAAGTTATTAACAGACAATTTAACAAATTAAAAATTCAAAAATTTAATTGTAGTTAGTGTTAGGGAATATTTTTAATATATGTGCATTTAAAATAATTATCAAGCATTACAATCCATCTTAAAAATGTGAAATCTATCATTGTTTCCTCCAAACCTGTTATGGTACCACAATTAAGTGTATTTAAGACTTCTAAGGGTCCTCAACAGATTGTATCCTAATAATTGTTAATGGGCCTTTAACTTACAATGTTTTTTAAAAATTTATTCTCAGTTGTGCATTTAATAGCATATTATAGAGTTTAAGAGCATGATTTCTGGAGCCAGACTACCTGTCTAAGCTTTCTATTAGCTATCTATGTTTGCATTATTTAACCTCTCTTCAATTAGTGTCCTCATCTGTGAAATGGGGATCATTGTATATTCTTCATTATAGAGCTATTGCCAGGATTAAATGAGCTGATAAATGTAAACCGTTTAGAACTGTGTCTGACCTAGAGAAGGCTTGATAAATGTGAATAATTTTGATGATTTTTTTAACCCTCTCCCAAGGGTTGATTTAAAACAATTCAATTAATATTACTTTATTGGGCTTTCAAATCACAATATGGCACATCAAATATACACTAAGAGCCTCAAGAACTATCTTATTTTATTTAAATGAAAATTTCAGAATATTTGATCAATGCTTTAAATAATACTTTCTTTTTCATTATGTAAAGAAGACAAATCAATAGTTAAAATGAGATTTTCTTTATCTGTGCCACAAATATTCTAATGAACTCAAAGTATTTAATATACATGTTACAGGAAGCATATACGCCTAATACAATAACTTTCTTTTTCATTCCCAGGGTGCTTGTGATGTTTAATTGGTTAACATTTGAAAAGCACTGTGTAGATAAAAGTGTTACATTTTCATTGTTAGTAACAAATGATCAAGTTTGAAAGAACATGTCGAGAATATTTTACAAAGGAATTGTATTTTATTGTAATTTTTGCTTTTCAACTTTGTAGGAAATTGCCATTAATGTGTATTCTCCTAAGAGATAAAAGTGGAGCACTCTCACTGGAAATAGCTCAGTTAACTCAGTGAAAAATGGAAGGACTTTGACTAAGCCACCCTAAACCAATGCCTTTCACTTTTGTTATTACTGAAGTAAAGATAAGCATACAGAACCCTTGCCAACTTAATGCAGACTTGAAAATCAACTCTCCCGTAAGGTAATGCTAGCTTTGAGCTCCTTGCAGGACAGTGCAACTTTTAACTACTACAATTATTGCTCAGTGACACCACATTCCCCATGTATTTGGTGCAAGGGTGTTGAACCACTTAGTGTCTTTGCCCACAGCACTGCCTGCAGAGCTAAGCTAACTCTATTCTATCCTCCCCCACCCCTCATAAACAGAGAAACTGGGAGAGCACAGCAAACTGGAGAATCCCTGATCTGCAAAGACCCCAAGAGATTAATTAGTCTAACACTTCCATCCCCCAGAAACAAGTAAAATCCACTTTGAAAACAAAACATTTATTGTATACGTTAAATGAGTGGATTATATGGTCTATGGGTGATATAGCAATAAGCTGTTTTTAAAACCCAGTTTATATGAACAGATGTGTTTGTGGTGTACATAAATGTCTGCTTCTTCAGCCATTCTCTAAACTGAATGCCGCACCTACTTCTTTGACCCTGTTCTCATTCTATTTGTGGTCTTTCACGGACTGTGGAATGCAGTGACGTTGATCAGGCAAGAAGCCCAAATGATTTTTCTCAAGAGCTAATGGCAAACAGCAAAGAATATCTAGGATTTTCTCTTTTTCAGATGGCATTAACTTCTCAGGGGTTCTAGGAGGACCTCATTGACCCATCAAACTTTCCACTCTTTCCCAATTCCATTTCTTACTCAGTCCCTAACTACTGATTTCTGACATTACACTTAGGAGCTCTATTCCTTTAACTCAGTGGTTCTCAACTGGGTGTTTTTTATGGGACATTTAGAAATGAGAGACATTTTGTACCACTACCATCTATTGGAGCAGAGGCCACACATGATGATAAATATCCTGCATGTGAAGTCAGTCATGCAGAACAAAAGATTATCCTACTCCAGTTGTCAATGGTGCCTGTGGTGAGAGGTAACTGACAGTCTAGCTTAAGACTGATTTCTTTGAGCGTACAGATACCAGAGTTGTCATTGTCACTCAGAATTTACCACAACTTCTATATTCTTTTCTTAGAAGTAGTTTTGGTATATAGGCTGGTAAGAAATAGTGGAAAGAGAACCTGTATATGAATTTCCTGGAAGTAATGCTTTCATGGGAGCAAAGAATATGCCCTTTCTTTCTTTTTCCTGTTGGCTGGCTGACCCACAGAAAAAATTTTTTTTCAATTACAGTTTACATTCAGTACTATTCTGTACTAGCTTCAGATGCACAGTATAGTGGCCAGACAGCCATTTACTCCATAGAGTGGTCCCCCAACACTTCAAGTACCCACCTGGACCCACACATAACCGCAGCAATTTCTAACTCCCTTCCCTCTTGTCTCCTTTCAAAGGAAGACAAGAGGCTGGAGAACCTAATTTAGTTCCCCAGCTTTCCTTGTAAGTGAGTGACCATGTGATAATATACCTACCAATGAAATATAAGTAAAAGCCTCCCTGGGGTGGGAGTTGGGAATTCTGGTAAAGTGCTGCTTTCCTAGTGCAAAGGATGGTTGGAGTTGCCCTTTCACATTTTTCCTCTGAGTATGGATGTGATGCTTAGAGCCATACTTCAGAGTCAGATGAGTCATGCTGAGGAAAAGCCAGTACGCTGAGTGTGGCGAAAGGGAAGAATAGAAAGAGCCTGAATCTCAGCACAACATTTTTATCTTTTTAAAAAATTTTTACCTGAGGATATATTTATTCCTTGGAGGTAGAGGGGGGGAAGAGAGAAACATTGATCAGTTGCCTCCCAGACACACCCCAATCGGGACTGGACCCTCAACCTAAACATTTGCCTTGACTGGGGATCACTAGGAAGATGCTCCATTCAACGGAGCCACCCAGCCAGAGCCACAAAAGGCAGGACCTTTCCTTCCTTCCTTCCTTCCTTCCTTCCTTCCTTCCTTCCTTCCTTCCTTCCTTCCTTCCTTCCTTCCTTTTCTTTCTTTCTTTCTTTCTTTCCTCTCTTTCTTTCTTTCTTTCTCTCTTTCTTTTCTTCTTTCTTTCTAGATGCAGATTGATTTTATTTCTTTAAATGTCAAAATCCATTTTAAAATATTAAAAAAACCTAGATCCATTATAAAGTCTCAGCAATTAAAACATGACACCAGCACAGAAATAATCAAGTAGATCAATGAAATAAAATGAGTGTTCCAGAAACAAACGTATCTATCTAACAATGCAATATATGATTAAATTATATTTCAAATCAATGGGGAAAATAAGCCTTACTCAACAAATAAGGTGCATGGACCACTGTTACTTGAAATAAAACAAATATAGAGCCCTATTTCACACATGATACAAAAAATGTTCAGGTGAGTTAAAAATCAATATGTAAAATCTAAGGAGTTTGAGGAGAAAACACAAACTAATATTTTTCCTATCCCAAAGTAACATATTCAAACCCAGAAGCTATAAAGTAAAATATTGACAATCTGACTATAATATACATTTAAGACTATACAGTAATATACATATAAAAACAGTTAAAGGACAAGTAATAGAATAGGAATGTATTTGCAACACATCTAAAATAGGGTTAATAGTTTTTTGTTTTTTTTAAAGGGAAAAATTTCTACAAACATTTAATAAAAAATGGATAAAGAATGCCAAAAAGCATTTTAAGCTTTTTTAAAAATAATAGAAATAGGGAAGAAATACACAAAAACAGGTTTAGTTTCAACAAATAATACAGTAACACTTAAAATAACATATCATTGCCACAATCAGTATTAGAACTCCAAGATGGCAGAGAGATGAATAGAAATCACACTGACTCCTCCCAGGACTAATCTGGAATTACAACTAAATTGTGGAGAAATCACCTGGAAGAAACAACTGAACAATAGTGAGAGAGGAGCCTTTTAACCTCAGGCAGACAGAAGAACCAGCTTTAGCACAACCTAACTGGTAAGGAGTGCAGTAGAGACTTGAGAAGGTGTGTAGGGTGCCTATGGGCAACAGCACCAGAAGGATATTGAAACAGCCAGTTGGATCCCCCTAAGATGAGCAGGGTCTAAACCATAAGCAGGGATTTCCAGCCTACAGCACCAGACCCCAAAAAGTACACAGATAACAGCCAGCTGCGAAAAGTGTCATGGTTGCTCTCTGACAAAGACAGGCAGCTGGAGAAGTAAAGAGCCATTTAAAGGGCCAACTCATAATTTTTTATTTGTATCCATGTAACCTGGTCTCCAGCAAAGGTGGGGGCAGAGTGGGCTAGAGATGCCTGAGGAGAGACTGGGGAAGGAGGCTTTGAGGAGAGAACCAAGAGAGGGGCCGGCAGGATCCCAATGCTGACTCCTCTCCCGTGCAGCAGCCATCTTGCTCAGGCAGACCACTCCCCTGAGTGGCAGCAGCATGAGAGGACCCAATAACCCCACCTCCAGGGGGGACTCTGCCCAGTCCTGTAGTGTCTAAGCCAGCCTGCTGAGTGCAGAATGACTAGATTAACAGCTGAAGGAGGCAGCCACAGAGAGTAGATTCCTGGAAGCCTCAGATTGCCTAAGGTCAGATAGGGATAACATCTGACATCATCAGAGGCAGATCCAGAAAGAAAAAACAACAGTCTCCTACCATAGAAGTTCACACCACAAAAATCAGGAAATCAAGAAAGATCAATTTAAGAAGCAGAACAAAAAAGAAGAGTCTCACAAATAATGGGAAGACAGAAAAACACCCCCCACTCAAAGGGAAAGGAAGAATCCCCACAAAGAGAACTAAATGAAAGAGAGGCAAGTAAAATATCAGATATTGAGTTCCAAACAATGGTTCTAAGGAAGCTCAATGAGCTTACTGAGCTCAGAGAGAACTACGAAAAACTACAGGGAAACTATGAGGAACTTACTGCAAACTATATCAACATGAGAAAGGACATAGAAACTATCAACAAGAGGTTACAGCAAAGGCCTGCAACCAAGACCCAGCAAGGGTCTCAGATAAAATGGAAGGCTAAACAAGGAGTTTCCCAGACAAAAGGAGGCTAAAAGAATACACCTCCATCAAACCAGCATTGCAAGATATGCTAATGGGACTGCTTTAAGAAGATGGAGAAAAAGAGTCTATGAACACTCAGTTCCTTTCACAGTCACCAATACTTGATATTGCCAATATTTTTAATACTTATTAATCTGATTGTGGCAATGATATGTTATTTTAAGTGTTACTGTATTATTTGTTGAAACTAAACCTGTTTTTGTGTATTTCTTCCCTATTTCTATTATTTTTAAAAAAGCTTAAAATGCTTTTTGGCATTCTTTATCCATTTTTTATTAAATGTTTGTAGAAATTTTTCCCTTTAAAAAAAACAAAAAACTATTAACCCTATTTTAGATGTGTTGCAAATACATTCCTATTCTATTACTTGTCCTTTAACTGTTTTTATATGTATATTACTGTATAGTCTTAAATGTATATTATAGTCAGATTGTCAATATTTTACTTTATAGCTTCTGGGTTTGAATATGTTACTTTGGGATAGGAAAAATATTAGTTTGTGTTTTCTCCTCAAACTCCTTAGATTTTACATATTGATTTTTAACTCACCTGAACATTTTTTGTATCATGTGTGAAATAGGGCTCTATATTTGTTTTATTTCAAGTAACAGTGGTCCATGCACCTTATTTGTTGAGTAAGGCTTATTTTCCCCATTGATTTGAAATATAATTTAATCATATATTGCATTGTTAGATAGATACGTTTGTTTCTGGAACACTCATTTTATTTCATTGATCTACTTGATTATTTCTGTGCTGGTGTCATGTTTTAATTGCTGAGACTTTATAATGGATCTAGGTTTTTTTAATATTTTAAAATGGATTTTGACATTTAAAGAAATAAAATCAATCTGCATCTAGAAAGAAAGAAGAAAAGAAAGAGAGAAAGAAAGAAAGAGGAAAGAAAGAAAGAAAGAAAGAAGGAAAGAAGGAAAGAAAGATTCTGCCTTTTGCAAAAACATGGATGGAACTGGAGAATATTATGGTGAATGAAGTAAGCTGGTCGGTGAAGGACAAATACCACATGAGCTTACCTATAAGTGGAATCTATTCAACCTAATAAACTAACGAACAAAATAAACCACAGGCATGGAAACATGGAGCAGACTGAAAGTGACCAGAGGGAATGGGGAAGGAGGACAATGGTGGAAGGAAGGAGAAGAGACTAGACAAAGAACATGTATGAATGACCCATGGACATGGACAACAGAGTGGGAATTGACTCTAGGAGCAGGCGGCTGGGTGGGATGGGTGGAGGAGGGCAAAGGGGGAAAAGTTGAGACAACTGTAACAGAATAAACATGATTTAAAAATAAAAAATTTAAAAAAAGAAAGGGATAGGAGTTCAGATTATTGAAGTTACCTAGAAGAAGGGGCAGAATTTAAGGTAAGTCTAAATGTTGCACCTCTAACATGCAGTACCTGGTTCTGTATGTGCCTCAAGCTAGGTTTTATACTGGTGATTTTTAATGCTTACGTACGTCCATATCCCAACTCCCCTAAATCCCCAAACTCTTCTCTGCTAATGTGAAGCTAATAGTACAGTTGTTGTGCAGGGTGAATAATTTTCCCAAGGCAGCTGGGAGGTAAACATTGGACACAAACCCCTTGAACAAGGTAGCAACAAATCTTTTGGGGACTGGGAAAAGAGATGTGAAAAAAAAGATGGGCAGTGGCTAATAATAGGATCAAAAAATAGAGAAAATTTTAGGTGAATTAAAAGAAATAAAAGTAGAAAAAGAAGATTCATCCTATATTAAGAGTGCTTGCAGAAAATTTGCTGGACCATTTTAAACTGGAAAGAAAAACACAGTAATTTAATTTTAACCTAACAGAGAAAAATTGCGCAAAATATATGAATGGCTGGTCTTTGTCTTTATTTTTTTCATAAAGGTGGCGATATTTTTTCTTTATCAACAATGTGTATAGTTTCATATAAATCTGTTGTTAATCTCAGTACTCAGGAATGTTTATATCCCAATGCATTTTATAAATGTATGAGTTTTCTAAGATTGGATTACATCATTACACCCACATAAATATGTAAACTTCATGCTGCATTTATTTAACACAAGATCCAGTTACTAAAACATCCTTTGTTCCTTTTGTTTTCTACCACATGATATTCTTTAGAGGAGTGTTTTTGTTCCAAGCACATAAGACGTTTTTTAAATAAACAAGAATTTATTTTCCTTGTGAGGATGTGGGTTGTCTATTTGAAGCATTAGAAAAGTCACTTTTTTGGGCTTAATGTTTTTGCACCAAGCTCTGCAGTCAGTCAGTTGTCAAAGGTAGTGGGTATGTGGCAAATTTGTGTCCCAGAGGCCGGGGGTGGGGACGTTCCTTTTTTGTATTTCCTCCTTTCTCTGCCCTCCCCGTCTCACACACACATATGAGGCCACAAAAAGATCCCTTTGACTCAGTAATGAGTAGGGTCTGTTGGGCCTGTGACAGCCCCCTACCTGTTTTTACCACTTCTATTTGTGGGTGCAGATTCCAGGGCAGAAGGTAGAGCACAAGGAAGTTAAAGCTGACTGGTCAGCACCCATTCGAAGATGGAGCCTCAGAACTTCATTCTTCTTGGAAAAGCATACAGGTGTGCTTCTCTGTGATTTTGCATTTTTCTTTAGCACATTCAAAGCTAGAAAGGAGAGAGACAGGACAGATGAAAGTGCTGATGAGAAAATGTGTAGAAGCATTGTCATTGGTGTTTCAGAGAAGTTCTATTGTAATGAATTGAAAAAGGATCATTGAAACTAGTTTTTTCTTTTAAAAATATTTTTGTCATTTATAATAAGATTTGAGATTGCCTATTTTTGTATACTACAAAGAAAATGAAAAGAATTTTTGAAAACCAAAACACTATAAAGCAGACTTTTTTTTTTAAAGCACACTACAAGGTTTTGTTTGTAAGATTCACAAACATGTTAATGTTAATTCAGTTGGTGGTAAAGTTGTTATTGTAAAATGGGAACCAAAAAAACAAAAAGAGTAATTTTCTATGTTTTTGTGTGATAGAAGAAAATAGAGCTAAGCAATTTTGCAGGTAATCAGTATGCCATCATAGTTCTGTAATTAACAGTTTACCCTTTGATGTGCTTTTAAATACCTATAAATGGAGAGGCACGTTCCATAAGTAAATAAATACATAAATAGGTTAATGCTGCTTTTTTCCATCTTGATGTTTTATAATGAAGTCCTTAAATAATTTTTACTTAAAAGCTAAATAAAAATTAAATGAATCTTGATTTATTGTATATTTATAGTAAATTAAGACAGTATGAGAGAGAGAGGGAAGGCTGGCATTTTTTGTCTTTTTCTTCTTTCTTTGAATTGACCCCTTTCATAATGGAAGTTGGTGATTATGATGTTCTACCTAAGTACTCTATGTAAATGCATTTACATCTATCTTTGTGGTTAAAAGGGAGGACCAGTGATTTTCATTTTTTTTCAAGAATAAGTACTTTTTAAAGTTAGAAAGATGTGGGCATTACTGTACTCACATCCATGACCAGTTTTATGACTATTCCCCATGACTCTCCAGGTACTTCATTCCATCTCACTATGAATTATGTGAATGATTAGGTTTCTCATAATTGGCAAAATAAAATGCTTTTTGATGAAGTGGGGGAAGACTTCTCAGCTTTTGGACATTAGTGGTATGGCAACATTGGAGCCCAAGTGAAATTTCCACTTTTGTTCTTGAGGTTCATGAACAAAGAATGATGGATTTCTGGTATCAAGATTAAAGGACATTTGAGTGTCAGAAATACATGTGGCACTGTGCAAGGGTGTGCTGAGAGAATCAACAAGTTATGGTCTCCAGGTACCTGAGGCTCATAATCTAAAAATACAACCTGCCCATCTCCAGCTCTCAGAAGCAGTCGGTGCTTGTGTAACTACTTCTAGGGCTTGGACCACTATGTCTGTGGCCCTGCCAGCCAGAAGACTTGCAGAGAAGGCAGATGCCTTTCATGCTTACATCTATTCATTATTTTTCTACTAGGCTCATTTATTGTTAAACAGAAAATTGTCCTTTAAAGAATGGCTTGTTATTGTCTCCCTTATTAAATGCTAAGTCAGAAAACAGTTCTTTTGTTGTTGTTGTTGTTGTTGTTGCTAAAATAAACTTCTTATAGTAAGTAGCTGGCCAGCTTTACAATTGTGCTTTATAACCATAAAGTAATAATATAGACAGCTACAATAGAGATACAAGACCTCAACACTAAAATTATTTCCATAAAGACAAATACCATATAATTTCACTTATATGTGGGATTTAAAAAAACAAAATGAACAAACAGAACAGAAACAGCCTCATAGATACAAAGAACAAATTGATGGTTGCCAGATGGGAGGGGTTTTGGGCAGATGGGCAAAAAAAGGTGAAAGGGATTAAGAAATACAAATTGTCAGTTGTAAAAAATAGTTATGGGGATATAAAGTACAGCATAGGGAATATAGTCAATAATATTGAAATAATGATGTTTGGTGTAACATCACCAAACATCATGTATTTCTGACACTCAAATGTCCTTTAATCTTGATACCAGAAATCCATCATTCTTTGGTGTAACTGGACTTATTGGGGTGATCACCTTATAAGTTATATAAATGTCTAATTATTATGTTGAACACTAATATAATAGTGTATGTCAACCATAAAAGAATATTTCTATAGATTTCATGCTTTAAGATGATTTATTACTCAAACCAATTTTAAGGAGCATTTTTTTCCTCCTTAAATTAATATTTTACTGGACCAGAGTTTTGCTCATGTACATGTGGCTTTCTCATTTGAAGGACAACAAAGTTCTCCCCATCCTGCCCTCCTACTTCCAGACTTACCTCAATGACTGCAATTTGCACAGCCAGTCCTGGATGTCATGAAATCGCAACCAGAAAACTGCTGCTGTGATCAGCACCTGTGTCTTATGTAAATTTGTTTATCTGATTAAGGTTGGACACCTGGGAGTGGGAGAAGGCAGGTACATTTTGTTGGAAAGAAATGAGGAAAATTAAGAATGTATATGGCCACAAAAGTCCTCCTAGGCAGCTCTATGAAGCCAAGCAAGCCCTCTACCCTAATAAGAAAAGGAAGATGCTGTAGGGTTTTGTTTTTTAAAAAAGGCAAAAAGTGCAGAAAAGATTGGAAAGGCTACACAAGGTCATCTATTTTACATTTTTGACCAGAGAAGACCATATCTAGACACCATACTGAAAAAATATCTGCCAACTTATGACTTAGTAAGAAGTAAATGAGGAGGCAATTCATGCAAATTTATTCTAACCACAAAATGAATTTTGAAAGGCCCAGAAGTTTAGAAATATAAAAATATGCTTAATCTAAGTCTATAGAGCATTTAAAAAAGTATATAAGGTAAGCCTAAGGATGGTATGCCAAAATAGTATTATAAATAGTGAGTCCAGATAGGAGAGGTTTGAGGTGCCTGAAAAATGCAGGGAAAGTTATAAGGGAGTCACATAAAAGACCTGAGGAATTGGTGGGATTTAGACAAGCAAAGAAGAAAGGAATTACTATTCTGGAAGGCGAGGAAAACATGAGAAAGCACAAGACAATGGGGTTTTCTGTAGCATATTTTATGGAATGAAAGGTGAGCACAGCAGAGTCTTTTCAGTTGGGCAACTCAAATGGAAAGAGCCATGTGTGGCAGCTGTGTCTGAACATGTGGTTGAAGAGTTGGTACTTTCTGGTGGTGCCACAGAACAAGTGATATATGTATGTACAGTTAGAGTCATTTAAAGTAGTCATGCTTTTCTCCATACACATTTCACTTCCAATTTTAATGTTCTCGATTATCCTCTGTAATCTGTGAAAACTACACAGGATGTGAAAACAAAAGGTGGAGCGAGATGATGAGTTTTTATTATGTGCTTGCCAGGCACAGTAAATATACATATTTTTAAGATAATGAATTAATTGCTAAGTGTATGACTTATGCAAGTCAATGTTTCTGTGACCTCATTTACTATTATATAAAATAAGGATAATAATATCTCTACTACTGTGTACCTATCTATCCACCCATACATCTAATGGACTGAGAAATTCTGAAGGGAGAGGCTCAACAAATATTTGTTCAGTGGATACTTGAATGGGCTATTTTGAGGGCCAAATGAATTGAGTAATAACTGAGAAAATTATATTTTATAAACAATAGAGCAACATGTAAATGAGGGAGTCTCTTCTGTCTGCCTTCTTCCCAATTCTCTACTGAAATTAGAGTAGTCCTTACCTGCAGTTTTGCTTTCTGCAGTTTGTTACCTGTGCTCAACTGACCTGAAAGCATTAAATAAAAAATTCCAGAAATAAACAACTTATAAGTTTTAAATTGTGTACCGTTTTGCATAGCATGATGAAATCTCATGAATCTGGCTCTATCCTGCTTGCAATGTGACTTTTTCTTATGTCCAACATCTTTATGCTACATACCTTCTCTGCGCCTTAGTCATTTAGTAACCTTTTTGGTTATTAGATCAACAGTCAGGGAACTGCAGTGCTTGTGTTCAAATAACCCTTATTTTACTTAATAATAATAATTTACAAGAGTATCGATGCTGGGAAGTTAAATATGCAAAAGAGAAGCTGTAAAGTGTGTCCTTTAAGAGAAAAGGTGAATATAGCACAAGTAAGATACTTTGAGAGACAGAGAGACCACATTTGTAACTTTTATTACAGTTTATTTTTACAATTGTTCTATTTTATTATTAGTTATTATTGTTAATCTCTTCCTGTGCCTAATTTATAAATAAGACTTTGTCATAGGTATGTATATATGAAGAAAGCATAGTATATACAGTTGTGCACAGCCTAACAACATTTTGGTTAATGACAGACTGCATAAGTGATGGAGGTCTCCATGAGATTTTCATGGATTATGAGCAAAATGTTTGTTTCTGATGTTGAAAGAAGAGGCCGGACCTGACTAAGACACTGAATTTTCTGCCAGCTCTGTGTGGTTTAAATAGACAAGGAGGTTCACGTATGTCCACCTGCCCTGTGCCCACCTAGGCTCACAGCAGGGGCCTAGAGTTGGTGAAAAAACAAGTGGAGAGGACTGGGAAGGAGGGGAGCCCAGCAGCCCGCTACCCACCCACCCACCTGCCCACCTACCCACCCATGCCCTGCATGCAGGCACATGCCCAAACACTTGTGAGAACGAGCTCATTTTTCTTCCCTACATTTCTCTTTATCTGTCCTTCTTCCCAGTCTGATTTTCCCTGCTCTCTCCCTCTACTCCCCCACTCTTTCATTATTTCTCATCTTAAGCTTTATCTTTCTCAGTCTCTTTCAATCTCTGCTCTCTCTTTTTCTCCATTTGTCTTCTTTCCCTCTCTCACATCTTCTCTCCCTCCCTCCTCCTGATGTTTATTCTTCCTCCAAGGTTGCCTTCCTCCACACCCCACCTTGTTTGCAAGTGTACACATGCACTGTCTTTTATGCAATAATTTTACTGTATCTTTTTTGAGGAGGGAGCATGGACTCTGTCCTACAGAGTATGCTCTGGGTCCTCACGGATGGGTAAACAAAATAAGTCATCCCAGACACTTTTCTCTTGGTCTGACAGGGGAAGGAGTGGCAGTTCCCTCTCATGGAGAAATGCCCCGAGCCCTTCTCTATAAGTGGCTTTTATTGAGAACCATATGCACAGGGGTATGGATGCAAAGCTCATCAATCAATGCCAAAAGGCTATGTTTACATAAAACAAATAGGGATCATAGATAACAATTGAAGGAACACAAGAGATTTGCCTCAGGTCGGGGTCTGTGAATAATGTAAATTTCCTTCCCAGCATGAGCCAGTTATAGCTTTTGAGGGAACAAAGCATGCTTCAAGGAAGTTACTTTTAGGCTTGATTTCTGCCCGGGAACCACCTGATCCAGTTTAGGGCTGTAACTGCCTTTAGTATTGTTTCAAGCCTGAGCCAGGTGGGCAGGGCAGAGCTGCCAAGAGTTAAGGAGACTTCTTTCAGATAGAATGAGGACTCTGGCCATATCAAAGTCAATGAGTGAGGGTCTTTTTTCCCCTTCTCCGTTCTCCCCAAGTCTTTCCCTGATGTCTCCTATGTGACTGTGCCTGTCTTAGGTTGCCCCTTTAATTGAGGGGCCTTACCCATCATTGACTAACCAGTCATCCTCCAGGGCCAAGCAGAGTGATGTGAGGGAGACAGGGGGACAAGTTTTGTCTTCTCAGTGGCCTATTTTCCGAAGGCCTCCTTGCTCAGCTCCAGCCTTGGAGTCCTCTCACCTATCAGCGAGGCTACAGTCCCTGAAACCAGGTGGGATGTTTCCCAACACTTTTCTATATTTAGATACACAAATACTTACCGATGTGCTACAATTGCCTACAGTATTCAGTACAGTACAATGCTGTACCAGTTTGTAGCCTAGGAGCAATAGGCTATATCATATAGCTTAGGTGCGGAGTGTGTTATACCATCTAGGTTTGTGTGAGTGTACTCCTTGATGTATGGACAATAAGAAGATCAGCTAAAAATGCATTTCCATGAATGTACTCCCATTGTTCAGTGATGCATGTTAAGGTTCAGTACTATCCAAGATTTCAGGTATCTACAGGGGTTTAAATGTATCCCTTGTGGATAAGGAGAAACTAGTATAGACTAATTCCTGGATTGAGTAGACAGTCACTCCCACCTCAAATTCAGGCTACTCAACTTGTAGCAGAGACACTTTCATGGGCTCACCAAGTCCATTTTTATCTCTGACAAGTGGTTAAATGACTTTTCCTTACTTCTTCTGCAATGGGATAAGGCCATGTGACTGGGTTTGAGTTAATATTATGGAGGTAGACATGATATACAAGATAGTCCCTAAAATATGGAGGAACTGACCATGAAATTGCCTCAAGATTCCCCACATTCTTTCTTTATATGTTGGGTGGATAATACTCGGTGACTGAGAAGCTATATTAATTTGTTAGGATGGCTGTAACAAAGTACCGTGGACTGGGTGACATGAACAACAGATTTTATTTTCTCACAGCTCTGGAGGATAAAAGTCTGAGATCAAGATGTCGTAGGGTTGGTTCCTTCTGAGAGCTGTAAAGGAAGGATCTGTTTCAGGCTTCTTTCCTTGGCTTGTAGATGGCTTTCTTCTCCCTGTGTCTTCACATCATCTTCCTGCCATATATGTCCACGTATAAATTTCTTCCTCTTAAGAGGACATAAGTTATATTTGGTTAAGATCCACCCTAATGATCTCATTTTAACTTAATTACTTCTGTAAAGACCCTGTCTCCAAGTACAGTCACATGCTGAGATTACTGGGAGACAATACTTAAACATATGACTATTAGGAGTGGACACAAATAAGCCTGTAACAAAATCCATGTGTTAAAGTTAGGGGGAGTATAGATATTCCCTTCTCTCTAATATGCATTGTCTATGACATAAACCAGAAACCCTTATTATTTAACTCACTGAGATTTTGATGTTATTGTAGCAGCTGGGATATCTTTAGTAATACAGAAATTGGTTATAAGACAGGATGCTACATAAATATATGGCATTGGCTTAGCAGTGAGGGGAGGCAGGTAGCAAAAAACTTAACATTAAAGGCTGAAAAAAATAACAATCTATGTTATATAGTGGCAAATGGTTGGGTAAAACTGTCGCCTCTTGTATTTTGAAAAGCAGAGC
Source organism: Pteronotus mesoamericanus (assembly GCF_021234165.1). Classification (NCBI taxonomy): domain Eukaryota; kingdom Metazoa; phylum Chordata; class Mammalia; order Chiroptera; family Mormoopidae; genus Pteronotus; species Pteronotus mesoamericanus. The sequence goes on along the minus strand of NW_026555325.1, from coordinate 12,093,568 downwards.
CAGCTCTATTGATCAAATAGCTCTAGAGGAAATAATTGGAAAGAATCAAACTGTTAATATGTATTGACTGTTGTTGGCTAAATTTTGAAAAATTAAAAAAAAATTACATAAGCTCTGGGAAGAATTGCCCACATAGCAAACAGAAATGAATTGAGCTGAGAAATCTGGGGTATCGAAGGATTTGCAAAGGTGATTATTTCTAAGCCCCAGTCAGTGGAAAACAAGATTGCAAAAAATTAGAAAACCCATTAATGTCTAAGCAGTTGACAAAGATCACATTAAGGATGTGGCTTTCCAACCAAGCTTCGTGGCAGTGAGGTAACTGTCATTAAATTGAGACAACGAGGCACAGAGTGGGGAAAAAAACAGTAAAGATTATTTGAAAATTATGTTTAGAAACTAATTTGGGGATGAATACTTAGCTAATGGGATGAACATGAGTAAAGTAGATCAGAAATAATCTATGCTTTGGAGGAAACTGTATTACCAAAGAAACTAGAAATTATAAACTTGGATTATTTTTTAAAAAAAGGCTTCACTCTTCAAGCAGTAAGACATCTTGGACTCCCAAGTTTCTGTCACCGAAAGTGGTTTATAGAAACTGTGCAGTCTACAAGAAGGGAATTTAATTCTCTCAATTAATTCTGCCATTCCAGACATAGCAAAGAAGAAGTTAACAAGGAAGAACCCTCAGATGGAAGAGACAATAGCCACTGAGATTTGGAGGCCGTTTGTTACAGCAGTTGGCATAGTCTGACTGATAGAATCATTGATGTTGCTATATGATTCTTTTACTCCTTCTCAGCTTATTCCTTTTCACATTCCCCACTGAGCTCATACATTCAACGGAGTAACAAAAAATTCAGTCAGCCTACTCTCAAATTTAAGGCCCCTGCAGATCTTAAATCCCTACCCTCTCTGTATATATAGATTTTCTGAGAAGCAGTCCATCGTATTATTTTAAGTAATACCTCGGCATAGGTGACTCTATACCTTCTTCTTTGGTTTGACTTTCTTCAATTCTAGACCTAAATTTCTGACTGGTTACTTAGCATCTTTCCAAAATCAAGTTGAGTCTGATTTTCAAGTAAGAAATATACCACTGCAGTCATTATCTTTATCTCAAAATCTAGGTCTTTTTTCTCAATTAATGGAATCACAAGTCTTCCTGTAATTCAGCATGACACTTGAGCGTCAGTTTTCAACTCCTTCCTCCACCTCCACTCAAATACCTGAAGATGTTTCATAATTTTCTCATACATCTATTCCTTTGCTAATCAGGCCCTCATTGTATCTCTGGCCCATTGATGGTTTTATCTGACTCTGGTCTCTTCCCTTCAACTCTATCCTTTTAATACTTTCAGAATTACATTTTTTAAATTGTGGCTCGATAATGACACTTCTTTTCTAAGAAGCTCTGGTAGTATTTCATTATTTATAAAATAACCCCCCGTTCTTTAACATAGCATTTAAGAGCCCTTATCCATTTGTCTCAGCCTAACATTCAGGCCCTACCTCTGTGCTCCAGCCACATCAGTCTTCTCTGCACCACCATCTCTACATCCCCCATCACTGCTATGAGCTGCTAATAAAAGTTCCCCATTACTGTCAATGACTATCTACCTCAGAATCGCTAGAGAACTTAAAAAATTATACTCTTAGGCCACATCTTTATAGATATTGTGGCCCACTTAATCTAGCTCACATGGACTGAGCAATCAAAACAAGCCCTTTTAGGGGGTGGATAAGATTTTAAAAAATGTAACACCTTTAAAAACAATGTAGTTTCTTGGGTGTTCCAGGGGCTGCTGAATGAGAATCTGCAGGGGAAGGGTTTCCCCAGACATTTCTGATATATATCAGGTTTGGGAACCACTCATAGGCAAGATGAGAATAAGGAAGACTAGATTAAAGCATTAAGTATATACTCCAATAATACTGCCAAGGGATGGAGAAGGGAAATATTGTTATGAAATCAGGGAAGATTTCTTTGAGTCTGCATGTGTGCAACATACTACATTAACTAGGATCTGGAGTTTGAAAAAATAAAGAACCCTTATTCATGTAGGATCTTCATCATTGGGAAGAATATGAATAGAAGAAAAAAGACTTTCTCAAAGTAAGTAAATTGCTAAATTTACAATAAATGTAAACTGTACTGTGATAAATGCCATATCTAGCAACAAGGAGAGCATATGTGTTCAGGAAACCTATCCTCTCAAAGGAAAAGAGACAAAAGCACTCTTACAAGTGCTTAAAGCTGGATGGCATGAGGAGGCAAGATGACAAAGGCATTTACATTGAACTGGCTATGTAAGCCAACTGGCTATCCTGTCAAGAGGGGAAATGAGAGACAAAAGAGCCATTAAGAATTCCACTCTCTTTGGCCTAGACCTTATGTTTCTGCCCTGAATGAAGAAAGAAAAACAGCAACTGAATAGCTCATAATAACAAATGAACAAGCTCATTGTAGAAAGGACTATGATTTGCTAAGAACTCTATGGTGAGTCAGCCTCTCTATTCTTACCTGATATAAGAATAGGTGAATTATATCCATTTTGGTTTTGTTCTTGGCTTGTGCAGTCAGGAAGCCACCGGATGCCATGCAGCAATTTAAGGTAAAATGTCACCACTGTGGGAATGTCATAGAGTGGGATACAAGCAAATATTTGAATACAAAATGATTTTCTGTGACTTCTTTCTCTTAAACTTGAAGGATAATCATTTCAAGGAATTCCATATCTTGAAAAGGGTTAAAGACATAATGTTTTGAAACCAGATCTGATCTGTTTTTCAAGCTGTGCTGTATTTAGAGATATATTTAGTTCTGCAGATGTCTTGAGTCTATCATTGGAATTGGACTTTCCCATCAAAACCAGACACTGCTTCTCAAGGAGCCAGTACAGAGTGCTCAATGCTATTTGGTTGGACCATTTTCATATTGCCTTCTACTGTAAAGCTGCATGGTGGTAAAAAGAGCAGATAGAGTTAATTCTCTGTTTGGTCTGGAGAAGCTATCTCCAATTGGTTGTGCAACACAGGTTGTAGACTTTTATTTGAGGATTGCCTTGACTAAGAAAAGTCTTCAAGAGTTACATAATTTTTTCAGTCTCAAAGGTTTGAAAAAGCTTAGAAATAAGAATTAAAAAAACATGAACAGAAGAATTATTTATATTCTTTTCAGAGAAGAGATATTTAAGTTGAGGGGGAAATTTGATGAAAAAGAAAAAAGTGTTTAAGATTCTGGTAGTTCAAAATTCTATAATGAGTCCAAGAGTGGAGACCCAAGATCTGAGAAACTCAAGATTAAATCTGAGGTTGGAATAAACAAAGAAAAACACCATTCTTTTTTTAAATGGGAGATTGGATCTTAAAATGCTCTAGGAATCATTGAGTATAGAAAAAACCTATCACATATCTCATCTGATTGAACAGATGAATAAAATCATTCAGGGTAAAATTGTTTTCTATAGCTATTGTGTCATTTTGTCCAATTTTTCCTCCAAAGGTGTGATTTACATAACAAAGTTAGGAAAAAATTTCCAGGCCTAATTATCACTTTCAAAATAGAACCTGGAAATTAGCCATTGGTAATTGAAGATTACAGATTGTTTTTAAAAAAGCAAATCTTGAGTTCAGCTCAAATGTTACTTTTAAAACTGGATTTTATTATTTTGCCACATCAAATCAAATGTCTTTTTAGATCAAAGAAAGCAACCCCCAAGCTAATTCATAACTCAAGGCTGTCATTTTAGGTTATACTTTTAAAGTTAAAAAAAAAGACAATTGTGCCTATATTATTTGTGATGATGTTTTGCCCATGAGATAGTCTACACAGTCCTTTCTACTTTGAGACAAAGTTGGAAATCAAAAATATGTTATTTTTCTTCAATCTATGCTCTATAACAGAGACAGGAGAGGAGGGGGTGGTTAAGAGCAGAGGCGATGGATTAGATTGCCCAAAGTTATGTTCCAACTCTGGCACTCTTCAGCTATGAGTCCTTGGATACTTTTTAAAACTTCTCTGTGTCTCAGTTCTTTCATCTGTAAAAAGGAATAATAATAGGACTTCTCTCATGAGGTTTGTTAAGAGGATTAAGTGAGTCAATTCATGCAAGGCACTTAGCTTAGTGCCTACAAATAGAAATCATTCAACACATTCTCTACTCAACACATTCTCTACATTGAATTAAGGAAGATTCAGACTCCTGTGTATGTAAGAGTACTTACCACTCCTGATCATGTACATACTAAGCTTGTTGAGAAATTTTTTTTAAATATAGAAGGAGTGCTAGAAATTAGTAGAAAAATTTTTTCAATGTGGGTATGATTTAAGCAGTTTTTCTGCAAAGCTAAATAATTTATTTATTTATTATTTTTAAAGATTTTATTTATTTATTTTTAGAAAGGGGGGAAGGGAGGGAGAAAGAGAAGGAGAGAAACATTGATCAGTTGCCTCTCATATGCTCATTGTCTTGGAACTGAACCTGCAACCCAGGCATGTGCTGCAACAGGAATCAAACTGGAGACCTTTCACTTTGCAGGATGATGCTCAACCAACTGAGCCACACCAGTCAGGGCAAAGTTAAATAATTTAGATAATACTAGCAAATACTAGCGATGTCTAACTTTTCTTTAATAAGAGTTTGTTTCCCTCCAAAATAGACAAATTTTATTGTGTAGTTTCATTGGTAAATAATACATATTTTATGAATTCTTATGGAAGACAATTAATGCACTGTACTAATAACTATGAGCAAAGGGGTAGTGGTGATTAAGGAAGTCACACATATAAATAAATATACAACACTGACTGTACTTGATAAGAATTTATTCAGCTTTGGTAATTTTATTTCTATTATGAAACATTGAGAATTCAACATAAACTCTATGTTGAATTACTGAGCTTTTGGAGTTTTCTTCTATAGTGATTGTAGTTACTTACATTAACTAATAAAGTCAGGTTCTGAAATCGGTAGTAGGACTAATATGAGATTTGAGACTTCTATTAAGTTTAGTGTTATTGCTGGGTCCCAAGAAATCCTGCCTCAAGAACAGAACAGATAAAACTTCTTTGTTCACATTTTGAAATTTTGTTGAGCATCTACTCCATAAGCAGTTTTTATGTAAGATATTGGGGATAAAAAAAACAAAAATAAGACAGAGTTGCTGTCTTCAAGGAGTTCATGAACTAACAGCAGAAGCAGAGACAAAAATACAACTAACATTTATTGAGTGACAACTATGTGCCTTGCTCTCATTACTTTATTCCTCTTAAAAAATCTACTAGGTATTTATTCTCATACTCATTTTGAAGATGAAAAAATAAGGCCTAAATAAAGAAACTTAGAAGTATTTACTAGTAATATTATAGAGAAAATACACAAATAAAACATAATGAAATTAAAGCAAATAGAATGCCTGCAATGCCCATGGCATGCTGGGCATTATGCTATATGATTTTATATACATATTTTTACATATGTATATATTTTTATATATTTATATATAAATCATATATGCTACATGATTTATATATAAAATCACATGGCATATTATATATCATAAAATCATATATAAAATCATATATCATATATATGAATACACACACATACATATGTTACATTTAACAAATAATAGTACCCTAAAGATATGTATTATTATCCCTAAGTTGCAGAAGAAATATGAGTCAGAGAGGTTAAGTATATTTCCTTAGATCACCCAGTTTGTAGTAGTGGAGTAAGAAATTTAAATATGCACCCTTCTGGTTTTAAAACTCAAGTCCTCCCCACCACATCAAGTGGTCTGTGTGAGGTGGAGGAAGAAGAGAGAACTTCAAGAAACAAGGCAGGATCATGGTGAATCTTGAGGTTGCTGAGCAGCCATCAAAACACTTTTGCAGAGGAATATCAGATTTATTTTTCAGAAGGAGCAATTTAGTAGCAGTTGAGAAGAATGATTATATCTTAAAAAGCTGTATAAATTATAGTTATTATACTACTTTCTTTATTGGCTTAAAAGCATCACCAAGATGAAGGTCATGGACAAGGTATCTCTTCATCCCTCTCACATTTTGGGATTTAGATTTTGCACTTTCCCTTTTCTTCAGACTTTGATGACTCGTGCCCACTTTGAGTCCAGGTTCCCAGCTTTTATGAGAGTACCCACTACACGCCTACACCCTTTTCTGTGTGCACTTATTCCATTTTATATTTTCCTTTCATATTTACTCCTTGACATTGTCGTCTAGATTTGATTATAGATATCTTCAGATCAGTGTGATAATAGAGTTACTGCTTTTGTACCATAATAGTGTAATAAGGTGGGATATGTGGTGATTTTATGGAATTATCTATGTCATATTGTTTATGTAACAGCATGTTGTACTGGTTAAGAACTAGGGCTCTAGGCAAGAACTGCCTGGTTAAGAATCCTGCTATGTAGCATACTAACTGTTAAGCACTTTGCTCAAGGTCGTTTAACTAAATAATTGGAAGGTAGTGAGCCACTTGCTATAATAAAGGAACACACACAGAGTGTACAAAGGGAACAAACACTAGCTGAATGCTTATAGTGCAAACAGTATGCTAGACATTATGCTGCATGCTTCACATATCTCATTGCCTTTAATAAGAACATGGCAGACCCAGTGTAGCTACGTGCTTTAGATGTGTACTCTTGCACTTAAAGAGAATATGGTGGAACTGGAAGGTGGGTATTATTTCTCAAAGTTGAACTCTTAGTTTATTACTTTCCTTATCTTTTTAAGGATAGTGATAGTAAGTATCTCTTAGGGTTATTGTGAGGGTTAAGTGAATTAATTCATTACTATATGCCTAGTGTATACTAAGCTCTTAGTCAATGTTAACTTTTACCTGATGAATAAAGAAGTAATTAAAATAAAAGCTCCTGACCTCTGAGACAGAATGATAAGGTATGAAAGGGCAATATTCATATAGAGATAAAAATGAAAGAAATCCAGCAGAGAGAAAGCAGAACCATTTTTTCCAGCTGGCTTATTAGATTAAAGTAGAGCAAGCTGACTAGCTGCAAAAATTGTGCTGTGTATCTCTGACCACAAGTACAAAAATAGCACTGTTTTTAGATTTAAACATCCTTGATAATTTATTGAAAAATCTTATAAAATGAACACTTTAAGCAATTATATGTTTACTGATTAAACCACAGAAACTAAACTTTAATGATAGAAAATCAGCTTAACTCTTAAGTGTACTAATCTAATGGAATCCAAGTCAGAAAATGCTAAATTTAAATTCTATGAAACTGAAAAATAAGCAGATGAAATTGCCTGTAAATATCAATTGAATGTCACTTTGATTTCTTAACTGGTTTTATATATGTAAATAACATTCATTTGCATAAGGAGAATATTAGATCAAAATGCAACCCTATCAAGAAAAATTTACAGAAAAATAATCTGTAGAAAGCAAAGGGGACAGTGCTCATCAAATCAGACTGAGTTGCAAACATGAGTGCTCTGAACTCTCACACATGGTATTCCTCTAATTAAATAGTAGAATAATATTTACATTTTCCTTTACTAAATGTTAAAGTGATCCTTGACAAATCTGAGTGGTCACATTGATCAGTTTCCCTATGCTGAGGCATGATCCAGCAAGGGTTCTGTTTAAACTGGCCTTTTTTTCTCTATTATAACTTATTGGGTCAAAAATACCAAATCATTCAGCCTTCACTCTTCTAAATATTTAATACATATTTAACTCTTGACATACTGGTAACTTTAATTTCCTTATCCAGTGGATGTCCTATTGGAGAAGAAATTTCATAGATAAATTTCCCACTATATTTTCAAAGATAAATTTCAAACTCCAAGGGGAAATTTGGGTTAATTTTCTTCATTTTTCATGTCTAGATTCCTAATCTGATTCTGTGCTTGGAGCCGTTTCTCAAATATAGTCAGTTAAATTGGGGAAGAATGAACCACAGCGTTTTAAAAATTAAATGGTTGGTTATAGGTTGGAGACAGTGTAGATATGGAGATGGCTGTATGTGCAAATCCTAAAAAATACTAAATTAAAAAAAAAAAGGATTCTGGAGACCCTCTCTCCACACCCAGGTAACATTTAGGAGTCAATAAAAACTAAAAATGATTGGTTTAAAACTTTTTGCCCTTTTTTCTTACCATCAACAGACATCTGCTTTGGAGGTGGGGTGGAAGGAAGGGCACATGCATGTGTCAGGGAGCATGCGAGTGCATATTCCTGCGGAAGAGAAGCGAGGGGGGCCCTGCTCAAAGGTTCCCTAAGGACCTTCCTTTGGGAACGTTTAAGTCTTGGGATGTAATTATCAAGTGCCCTTGACACTCAAGAAAAGAGTCCAAGCCGCTGGAATTTTAAGAATTCTTTTGCCTCTGTTTTTATTCCCTTCTGAAATACCACTAACCCTTTAGGAAAGAAATTTGCTGAAGTCCGTGCAGTCTGATGAATTACTCCTGTGGAAATTAAAAGCTAGTGTGGCAAAGGCGAAGAGGCACACTCACTCCATCCCTTCCTCTCCCAGGTTCCAGTAATGCTCTGAGTTGCACATGGGGGTCTAGTACTGAAGGGCATCCAACAGCGAAGCCAGCTGGGAGGGAGCAGCCCCTGGAGAGGACAAAGCAGTAAAAACAGGCTTCTGATTGCATCCAGAGGACAGAGGCCACCATTTTCCCGAAAGAGGAAGCAGTGACTCCAGAGAACTCCTGAGTTCCTTTTAATACTTCAATGCCGGACCTACTGCTGGTTGCTGAGCAACACATTTCCACACATGCTTCTCAGGAAACACCTTACCTCTACAGACATCTCAGGCTCTTCTTTTATCTTTCTGGTTATAAGTTGGAGACTATAACTTTGGCGAAGAATGTTTTCCTCAACAGTCACTTAAAGATAATATAAATTTTCATGGTAAAAAAAGTTATTTGAAGATGTCACTTGTCAAACATCACTTTCTCAGTGAGACCTTCTTTGGATACGTTATTTGTAATTGCAACGTCTCCCCTAGCAGCATCCCTTAACTCCCTTCCCTAATATATTTCTCCATTATGCTTATCACCGTTATCACACATTATATATTTTACTTATTGATTCATGTCCCTGATAGAAACAAAGCTCCATGAGGGCAGGGATTTTCCCTTTTGTTGTTGTTTTTGTTGTTGTTCACTACTCCATAGTCCAAGTGCCTAGAACAATGTCTGTGTCTAGTTGTCATTCAATAAATATTTGCAGATGACAAATGAAAGTGCCCTGTCCCCTTCTGCCTATGCATGAAGCATCCAACTGAATCTCAGTCACACATGGAGAGCTCCTTCTTGAAAGCTATTTTGAACCATCCAATCCAATTATGGAAGTCGTGATTTTCACAAGCAGTCTTCGCATACCACAGGAAGGATGCAGTATCCCCGATTCTTTCCTTTAGCAAATACTGCCTTGTGTGCTACTCTGGCTCCGTTGGGTTCTCAGGATCCTCTCAGCTGCTCAAGTACCTGTTATTGCTGAAAGTAATGAGTTAGTACAACCACTGTTCTGGTTTTCCCTTCATTGGTCTCAGTCAGAGGTGCCACTGTTGGAACTGCAGATAGGTCTCACTTTTTTTTTTTTTTTTGACTTCCCTGGGGCTTTGTCCCCTGCCTTCACCAATGTTGCCTTCATCATCAGTTTGGCCACCTCCCTCAACAATGTTCTCTCTCGCATTCAAGAGCAGACTTATGGAAAAGGACGAATGTTGTATCATACAATCAGACAGTCGCTCCAGGCCTGGTTGCGGGAAGGTAGGCGTGGGCTGGGATTTTCTCACATCACGTGCCCCCTTGGAAGTGTTGATGTCATCAGGGCTAGAGTGTCAAAAATTCCCTCTTTCTATATAGAAACAAATGCAATCTCTGGCACATTTATTAATTTACCTTTTAAAATATTTGCAGGCAAACATTTACTGAGCACTTACTATGTACACTTTGTTGGTCTGAGAGATGGGAGTGCTGAAACTTATAATAAACAAGGTCTATGTCCAGATTTCCTCAGAGATTACTGTCTTGTGGAGGAGACAGGTAAGCACAGAAATAATACAAAAGGGTATAAAGGGGCAACGCAAAGAATGAATGTAGGGGATGAGAATGGAAGCAACGAGCAAAAATTTTTAATTTTGAACATTAGTGTTACAGTACATATGGTTTTTATTTCTTTTGCAAAAGGAAGAATAAAAATTGCATGATCTTTTTTTATGTGACTATTAAGCTAAACTACTTCCAACAACTTAGAGAAATTTGGTTATTCATGAGAATAACACCTTTTCTAAAAGAAATAAAGTTAATTTTCTGCTCTTCTGCAAAGGAGGTCATTAATTATACATTTTAGATTTCATCAATTTCAGTTAGATGAGACTAACATTCTAACTAGATGTCAAGGAAGAAATAATATTAAGCTAAATACACTGGATGACAATAAATGGTTATTAAAAACATAATTCTGTTACTCTCATCATTTTTTTTCCACTTGGGTATCTAATTGAAGGCCTGAGTTTCACATTTAGGCAATCATGTCAATGCATAGCAATTCTGTGAGTTTTAAACAAAAGCTTCTAAACCATTGAGTCATTTCCAGATTAAGGACAGATGGATGGCTTCCCCCACCCCCTTCCTAGCACTTAAAAAAAAAACAGAATCAACAAAAACACTGGCATTCACAGTAGTAACCATCTTTCGGCCAAAAAAATAAAAAATAAAAGAAAAATAAAATCAACATACCTCTTATTCTGCTTTCACCAGGAATTTACTGTTTTTAAGATAGAAACTTCAACTTGAGGAAGTTTAATACATGTGATTTTGTATTTTGGTGACTCTCATTGCCAACAAATGTCGGAAATGAAGGAAGGAAAAGCAAAAGACTGTTTGGCATGCTAGGTGATTTTCTCAGTTTGCTGTTCTGTATTCATCTTCTATTGGTTTTCAGAAATTGCCCCCTGTTTGGACAGCCCCCTGTGAGGAGAAACAGGAGAAGCAACACTGTGCTCCCCTCAATGCTGCATGGGGTAGCCAAAGCCATCTTTCATTTTTCACATTATCTTCTGCTCACTTGGCCTGCACCCACAAGTGGAAAACTGTTTCTTTTTTTAATTCTTTTTTTTTTAAGGAATCCAATAAAGAATATTAACCAATTTGAATTGCTTTTATTAAGCCTGTGGAGGTGAGGCATTCACTCTCCAAGGAAGATTAAAGTTAATGGTTTTCTAGAATTTAATTTTGGGATTAAAATAGTTTCTTTAAACTCTGACTTCACACACCTGGAGTGAAATCTGAATAGTTCCTACAACTACATGATGAAAGATCGATGCACGTGAGTTGCACCTGTTTGACCCTGTTATCTTGTCCTATGGCACAGCAAAGCGGTGAAGACCCAAAAGAGGGGGGAACTTATCACAAAAGTTAAGATGGTGAATAACATTTATCTTTGGTTTTGCTCCTTCATGGTCTACTCAGGCTGGTCATACGTATTTTCACTATATTTTTGTATCGCATTATTTTTGTGTTCATGCAGTCCGTGTTAGATTCTTTCTCTTCCTGTTAGACTTTGAGTGTTTTAAGAGGTATGGGTACTACCTCGTGCTCCCTGTTGCCTCATATAGAATCTATTACAATATTCCACCGATAGTAGCTGTTTAAAAGATAATTGTTATCAGACTGACATTTTTCCTCCTGATAACTGATTGAAATTACTTTTTTCCCCCCTCCATTTTGCTCTATGCAAAACCAGTGACCTTAATCTACAGTATGGTACATAAAGAAAAGAAATCACTAGAGTTGACACAAACTTGAAATAGGAAAGAAATGGGTCATCCAAACTGAAGTAAATAATGTGGGTACTTTTTGCATAAAAGAAGTCAGCCTCTGCTTTGTAAATGGCCAGTTACTTTTAGTAACTATCACTAATTTTTTTGTTCCCAACTACTATGAAGTTGATTTTCTTCAGAGTAATGTTGAAAGAACTCTAAGAACAAACTTGTCACTTTAAAATGCTTATTTACAGCTTTGCCCTCTCTTTTAAAGTGATATATAAACATTAAACCATAAGATTCTTATTTTAAAATTTTATATTTATTGATTTTAGAGAGAGAGAAACATCAACCTGTTGTTCTACTTAGTTATCATTCATTGGCTAATTCTCATATGTGCGCTAGCTGGGGACTGAATCTACAACCTTGGTGTGTGGGGCACACAACTGAAATATCTGGCCAGGGCTAAACCATCAGTTTCTTGTTAAATATGGTTGTAGCTGTGGAGATAAATTCCCAGTGTATGAAGGCAGAGGGTAGAAAGACCCTTAATATCCTTTAAGAGGAAAAAACAATGATCATCTTGTAGGTTTTGGAGAGTCTCCCTTCTTTTCCTTTTTCATTCTGTCATCAGTTTAGCTTTATTAGAAAACAAGTACCCATCTGTTTTTCATATGAAAAGAAAATGTTTCTTAATTATATTTATATGCAAGCCAATAATTCCAAGCAACATGATTAATGCAAGGCAATAAACAAATGACTTCAAGAAAGCACTTAGAAAGGCCACTACTCTTCAAGTTTTTGGTTTTTTTCACATTCTCAAGTTTCTTGGGTAAAATCCTTCTTGATTTCCCAATTGCTATTAATTTTTATTGCAATTGTTACTGAAAAAAGAAGGTCAGTAGGAGAAAAATGAATTACTGCACAAGAGAAAAAATTTATAGTAGTTACCTGAACTAGGGTTTATCTTTTAGAAGGGCAGTTGAATAAATCTAGAGTCAAAGAAACTAGTATTTACAAACTCATTTTAGCCATACCCTCACAGGAAAAGCCTATGTCTAGACAGCATGGCCTATTAGTAAGGTCAGAAAAAGAATCAGGCTTTTCAATTTGATAAAGATTTTCCCCACATAATTATGTTGTAACATGAAATATAGAAATACCAATTCCAATATGCAGAATAGTTAAGATAATCCCACTGACTCTCACTGGCTAAATATTTCAGTTCAACTCTATTAGATGGTCCCTGTTGATTACTTTACTTGAATAGCTACTTCTAATGCACACAGTTTTATATGTAAGCAGAGCCATAAAGTTTTCAAAAAAAGCATTCAGGTCAGGCAACTGTGGAATGAATATGAATTTTTTTTATCCTCTTTGTTCTAAGATAGATTATAAAAATGAATTTTAGTAGGAAAAAATATATGCTTATTCAGAACATTATGCTATTTGAACCATCGGCCACCTCAGATATTCTGGAAATTTAAATTTAGTTATAATGTATTTCATGTACATACAAGAAACTGATCAGTGATAATGGAAAATCAAAACATCACTTAATATATATTGCCTTGACTGGTGTGGCCCAGTAGGTTGGGTGTTTGCCCACAAACCAAAGGATCGTGAGTTTGATTCCTGGTTGGGGTACAAGCTGGGGTTGCAGGGTGGGTCCCTGGTTGGGAGCATGTGAGAGGGAAATGATCATTGCTTATCTCATGCATGGGTGTTTTCCTCCTTCTCTTCCTCCATCTCTTCCTCTTTCTCTAAAAAGAAATAAAATTCTTTAAAAACTATTTAATATATATTTCTTATGCACCCTATATGAGGGGCTGTGCTAAACCCTAGAGAAACAATGTTCTTTCTTTATGTATGTTGTAGGCTAGAGGTTCTGAAACTAGAGAAATGAAATGGCACCTGCGATGTCTGTGAGCATTCTGGGGAATCAATCCTCTGTTAATAGTTGTTCTTCTAATGTCCAACAGATGTCTTGAACAGGGTACGAGGTGTACTTCCGGGAATGAGTAGGGGTTATCTTAGTCTTGGTGAAGACAAATAGAGAAGCAGCCTTAGGTATCTTTGAACTTTGACTAAGGAAGAATGGAACAGATATTTCATTATTTAGTTGAAAAAGTAGAAAGTCAACCTGACAAAAGAAGGGAGTTCATGTGTATGAAGTGGCGAGAAGAAAATGATATTAGAAAAAAAGAGAATGAATATATATTCAGTTTCACGTGTCCTTATTTATTTAATACCTAACAACCTTGAAGAGAGCTTTTTTTTTTCTTCAATGGATGTTTCAGTATCACATGTCAATAACAAAAGCAATAAATGCTAGCATTGTTTGATTCTGAAAGCTTGGTCTCTTTTAGCTTATTACTGTGGCCTTGGGAACCTAGTAAAATGTGTACGATTATTGGTGGTGAATAGTTGAAACCAGTATGTGGTTTAGCAATAATATATGCTTATTGTTTTATTGTGGATTAATCATTATATATGAATACTTAATTTTGTGTTCAAGCATACTTATACTTAAATCTTCTCCAGACATACTGATGGTCAACATTAACAAGGATTAAAGCAAAACAAATTAGCAAATTCACTAATTTTTCTTTCTAACACATGGTTAATTACACAACTGAGAGATCAAAGTCCTGTGCTCTGAAAGTATGTTTGCTTTTCACACTGGGGAGCCAAGTTTAGCTGCACTTGAGGAATTCAAACAGAAACTGTTTATTAGCCAGCAGCATAGTAAAGGCTATAATTAGATAAATACCTAGGGAGTAGAAAGATAAGCATTGGAACAATCCATCCACTTTTACTTATAGTTACTTTTTCTTAGTCCTTACTACATGGGTTTCCATCTTTCATCTATAAATTGGTCAGAGATTTTAGTCGCAAGCCACAGAATCCACTCTGCCTAGCTTAAACAGAAAGATTTATTAAAGTATCTGAGGTAGCTCACAGAATTTCTGCAAGGACCATTAGATCAGATTTGAATGCAACACATTCTCAGATAATACATCTGAGAGCTCTGCTTCACCAGCTGCCGGATCGTTATTATCAATTGACCACTGCTGCCAGCGTCCACTGATTGGGCTTTATGCCACATGTCACACACTTCCTGAAGAATCAGATAACCTCCACTCCCACATTTGCCAGAAGATCAATTTCCCCATGTGCAGCTACTGGTTCATGTTGCTACCTTGCACGTTTCATTTCTGGAGTCTTATATGGGTATATTTGTTTGGTGCAACCTAGAACTGATACTTGTACCGTAGCTGCAAGTGAGACTAGAAGGAGTTCTGTTTGGTTTTGTTTTTTAATTCTACTTTGGCAAGGCTGATTCATGATATGAGAATCTATCAAAATATTGAGAATGCTTAAAAAATATCAGGTAGCTACAAATGATAAAGTTCCAAAGGCTATGACCAAAGAACCTCGGTGAGGACACATTTAGTTCAGGATGAGAAAGAAATTAAAATTAGGTGACACATTAACAGGATGTGCTGATGAAAAGTTGGAGGCTAAGATCTTTGTCAAATTTTGATATATAGGGTTTGGACAAATTATAATTTCCAAGTTGTAAATACCCAAAATACCTAGGAATAAACTTAACAAGAAAGATACATTACCTATGAAGAAAGTGATAAAAAGTGCATAAAAGAAGACCAGAAATGGAAAGATCCCTTTTCTGTGCTAGAAACATTCACTAATGTGAAGATGTCAAGGATCTCAAAGTCAATGTACATGATATCCCAATCAAAACTCCAAATGGGTTTCTTGAAGAGAAATTGACTAAAAAATTGTAAAGATAATATTGGGTCAAAAATATAGTCAACAATATCCTGGAAAATATATTAGATAATTAATGTAACAGATAATACAATTCTGAAAAAGAAAAGTGATGATAGGTAACTTTCCCTAGCATCAAAGCATTAGTAAGTATGTCAGTGGGGTTCTGCTAGCACAAGAATAGGCAGAAAGGCGAGATAAGATGATGTCGTCTAGAAGGAGACTCATTAGTAGAGAAATAAAATATATGATAAAGGTGGTAGTGTCAAAAAGCTGGATTATTTAATGAATAGTATTAAGAAAACAGGTTAGCCATTCAGGAAAAAAGAACTCAATACTGACTTCACTTACTATATTAACATAAAATCCAAATGGATACGAAATTTTGCGTAAAATCTAAACTATGGAATTATAGGAAAAAAATCAAGGGCAGCTACTATTACACTCTTATGGTAGGGAAAGCATTTTACCATTACACATACACACTCCCTCATATAACCTAAAGAAAAATATTAAAATATTTAAGTATTAAACTAAAAAATTAGTATAGCAACATGAACCATGAAAAACAGAAAGAACATAAAACAAATTGGGAAAAATATTTGAAACAAATGTTTATATAGCTGAAAATAAAATCATGTGACAATATAGTCCTGTGTTTAACAGTTCTCAATCTTTTCACACACATGTAACATGTGGACTAATAATTTGTGTCTTTTCCATAATTTAGTCCCTTTATAGACTTCTCATTGACTGTGTATTTTTTAGTACCTAGTAAAGCTATGTTGAAAAATTTTAAAGATTTGGCTAATTCATCAGGCAAATGTTTTAACTTAAAAGAACATAGTTTTGTTCCTTTAAAAAAAAGTTTGTTGTCTACTGTATTAAAATGGAGTTTTGTATATTAAATATGTTTCCCTTGAAAAAATATCTTTAGATGAGTTATATGTCTGTAAAAAGTAATGAAAAGTCTGCTGGCATTATGCAGACTCTTTTAGGTTGTTTTTTGCTTCCTTGGATTCAAGGAAGACAAGGCAGGATTTTTAAAAGAGGGGTTGTGTTCCCTTCAGATTGTTATTTTAAATCTGACTTGATGGCAGAATCCAAAGTACATCATCTCCCAGATAAAGCTAACAGCTTGCCAGACTGCTCTGTTACAATTGAACTGTAAATGGCTCACATCAGCACATTCTGTCAACTTTATATAAACCCTACTTTATGTAATGTGATTATAGATCTTCTGAACACTGTTTTGTACCTGCTGTTTGCAGGATTGTTCTCTCCGTTTTCTCTATCAGACATGATGACCATGTAAAGCAGCATGGGCTAGTGGTGAGGACACAGGCAGAGATGGCAGGTACCTAGTGCTTGTTGTTTCATTTTTCTAGAAATCTGTGACCCCATGTGTAAAAGAGTGTGAGTGACTGTGTTCTTTCTACCTTTCCCCCCAAACCTTTACTCCTTGACCCCTATCATATCCAGAGATATTCGGGGCTGGCTTACATTGACCCAAGGACCTGAGCACTCCATAAGAAGAGCAGGTTATTCATATGGGCAGCACATACTAATATGCAATGTGAATTTTCCAGGAAAGATTCACCCTCCATTTCTCTCTGATGATATAATTCCCTCTGGTCTAAAATCAGGCTGACCTCATGGTATGACCTAGGGGATTCAGTTAAATCAACAAGCACTCATTGAGCCTCTGCCGTGTGTAAGCACTGGTGAGGCACTGGGAGTACCAAGACATATAATGCAACATCCCTACTTTTGCAGAGGTGACAGCCTAGTGGGAAGACAGACCAAAGTCAGTTTTTCAATGTAATATAATTAATGCTAAGAGAAGACTCTTGGATATTGACTATAGGAAGGGTATTTAGCCTTACCTGGGATCCAGAGAAGTTTCCTGGGAAAATGATGCTTGATCTGAGTTTTGAAGGTTGAGAAAGAATTGTATAGTGGGAAGAGAAGTCCATGCAAAAAGCACAGCCTTAATAATGTCACAGAAATATTAAATAATGTGGGGACATAGGCAGGAAAACTCCCATAATCCATAATTACTGGAGGGAAATGTTTCAGACATGGAATGTAGGAGATGAGACCTAAAATGAAAAAAAATATCAGATCTGGTAGGACTTAGATGCTGTTCTAGCAGCTTGGCCCCTATTCTATGGGCAATGCTGAGTTCATTTCTTGCTTTCTCTTGTATCCACATTCAACCCTTCAGCAAACCCTCTTGACCAGATAACCCAAATCTGAGCACCATTGCCAAATTAATCCAAGCTACCATGGATCACAGCAATAGCTTTGAAATTATAGTGGGACTCAATCTCCTTTCTTTTTTGTTCCTCTAAAGTCTACCTTTACAGAAGTGAGAGCGATCCCTCTAAAACATGAATCAGATAATGACATTCCCCAGTGAGTTCTCAAACCTCCAATAGTTTCATCACAGCTAGAATAAAATCCACTCCCTTACCAAAGCCTAAAAGGCGAGGCCTTACTTGAATTGGCCCTTGCCCTGCTCCCCACTTCATCCTCAGCCCTCTTACACAATGCATTCCAACCACATAGGCCTCCTACGTGCCTGGGACATGCTGGCACCTCTCTCACTCAGTAATCTTTGTAATGTTCTTGTTTGCTTCCTGTCCATCTCTCTCATGACTGACTCTCCCCTCTCATTACTCTCTCATTTCTGTCATTTCTCATTGCTCTGAGAAAGCGCCCTCCTGATCATCCTTCTAAAACTTACTCCTCACCTCGATCACTCTCTGTCTTGTTGTCTGCTTATTGCCTGTCTTACCCACAGGAATGTAAACTTCAAGAAGGCAAAAACATGTCTGTTTTTGTTTACTGTTGTATTACCAGTGGAGCACTGAAAATATTTATCTAAATTTTATTTTTTAATCATAGTTTACATTTAATATTATTTTGTATTAGTTTCATGTGTACAGCATAGTGATTAGATAGTCATATACTTTACAAAGTGTTTCCCCTGATATTTCCATTACCCTCCTGGAACCATACATAGTTATCATAATATTATTGACTATATTCCTTATGCTGTACTTTATATCTCTGTTGACTGTTCTGTAACTGCCAATTAGTATTTCTTAATCTTTTCACCTTTTTTACCCAGCCCCCCAAATTCCCTCCCCTCTGACAATCATTAGTCTGTTCTCTGTATGTATGAGTCTGTTTCTATTTTGTTTGTTTATTTTGTTCTTTAGATTCCACATTTAAGTGAAATTATATGGCATTTGTCTTTCTCTGACTGACAGATTTCTCACAGCATAATACTTTCTAGGTTCATCGATGGTGTCACAAATAGTAATATTTCATTCTTTTTTATGGTCAAGTAATATTCCACTGTATATATGTACCACCACCACTACCTCTCCTCTGTTGATGGGCACTTGTGTTGCTTCCAATCTTAGCTTCTGTAAATAATTCTGCAATGAAGATAGAGGTGCATATATCCTTTCAAATTACTGTTTTTGGTTTCTTTGGATAAATACCCCAAAGTGGAATCACTGGGTCATATAGAAGTTTCATTTTTAATATTTTGAGGACCGTCCATACTGTTTTCCACAGTGGCTGTACCACCCTGCATTCCCGCCAACAGTGCACAAGTTTCTCTTTTCTCCAAATCCTAGCAACACTTATCATTTGTAGATTTATTGAAGACAGCCATTCTGACAGGTGTGAAGTGAAGTCTTATTGTGGTTTTAATTTGCATTTCTTTGATGATTGGTAACATTGAGCATCTTTCTTATGTCTGTTGGTCATCTGTATATCCTCTTTGGAGGAGTGTCTATTCAGGTCCTCTGTCCATTTTTTTAATTGGATTTTTTTGGTGTGAGTTATATGAATTCTTCATAAATGTTGGATATTAACCACTTATCAGATGTATCATTGGCAAATATCTTCTCCCATTCCATAGGTTGTCTTTTTGTTTTGTTGGCACTGAGGGGTTTTTTTTGAGGAGGGGGTAAATGCAATGAATGAATTCAGAATCTTTAAAAATTTGGGAGAGAAAGGATCAGGTGTGTGTTTTTGTCAGGTCACTCTGACTGCAATGTGGAAAATGTATGTAAGGGTAGTTTCAGGATGGGGGAGACAGGTAGATGGGAATTAGACTAGTTTGGAAGGTTTTGTGTTAATCCAGGTAAACAGTGTAAAGGACTGAACGAAGACAATGGTGTTTGGCATACAGAAAGAGGAGATAGATTTGAGAAGTGTTTTGGAGTCAGAATTGGCCAAACACGATCAAATTACATCTGGGCCTCCCTTCAGACTCTTGGCTGCATAAGGGAATGATAAAGGATGCTGAAATTGGAAGTGGTCCAGAATAAGAGGAAGCAGAATGATGTTGCCTGAGTCCCTTGTGGGACCAGTGCTTTTTCCATTTCAGCATTTCCCTGGGTTGAAATTGCCAAGGCATTCATGTGTCCCTTGTGAAGCACAGAAGCATTGTCTTGCTGCAGATCCAAATGACTACAATGAGTTGGATATATTTTTGGCACCAGATACATGTTCAATAATAGTTTAATGATAGTTTCTACTGCAATTGGATTTACTCTGGAGGCTGCCCATCTCTCTAATGACTAGGACCAAGCCTGCTTAGTTTATAAGATCTGGCAAAATTATAGTATGAATTGGTAATGCCGTGGGCTGTTACACAAATTATACCAGGTCTGTCTCTGAGGAACTTATCTGGGCCCAGTACTGCCAGAGACTTCAAGAATACTGACCTCAAAAGAAGAACTGTGCTATTATGAACGTTACAGACCATGTACCCAGTGAAACAAGAAGGGGGCCCACAATGTCGCATTTGCAGAAATATTTTATCTGCTTGAAATTTTTGAAACTGTATTTGAAGTTTTTAATTCGACACTTAGTAGAGTGTCACAATTTTGTTTTCAACATGGTTGGGAAAGTTCTTTTTAGCTTAGAAAAAGTTATTATCTAAGCCAAAGAAAGAATTATGTGGCCTCAAATTTATAAACTTTTAATCCAAGAGAGATTATGAAATTATTTTGGATGATTGAGACAGAGGTCTTTCCAAAGAAAAGGTTTATCACATGGGTGATTTAAAACACTACTAAAATTGCCTCCCCAAGCAATGACCTAGAAATCTGACAATGTGCTAATGAATTCTCAAACAAATAAAACAAACAAACACAAAAATCACATTGGAACATTTCACAATTGGCAGGATGAAAACTGGCAACAATGACTTCTGGAAGACTGAGTTGGATCTTAGAGCATTAAAATGAGTTTCGGGACTATAACATGAAGTCAACACTTTTGTGAGAATTTTGGAATGCTTGATTTCCCACAATCTCATCGTTTTTCTGCCTGACAATTGTAATTATTCTTCACCAACTTGACAGTCAAATTTGCTTCCTGTAGTGATAATATACCTGCTACTATCATGACTAGACCCCATTGGAGAAAGAGCTCTGTCTTTGATAGGTTTGTTCATTTTGAAGCTAACTTTCTATATTATTCTAACTACTCTCTTACATTATTCATTAACTAATCACCATTCACGCTTCTGACAGTAGTTGGTAACTTTGGAGAAAATGAGGAAGTACACAGTTATCTCTGTGATTATAAGGAAAAGACTACTTCACTTATGTTACAAATTAAAACTAATTAATTACTTGGGCAAGGTATGGCATACTATTTCAGAAAATATTGAACATTATTATATATTTCCAAAATATCCAAGACCGTTAAATTATCATGCATTTAGTGTACGAGGCATTATAAAGGAATCTAATTCTGTACAGGTTGAGAAAATATGCATGGAACACTAAAACCAGGTCACATATTTTTTAAAGAATAATAATAGGGAAAATAGAATAATTAGTTATAGAGTAGAAGTTCCTGATATGTATAAAAGATATTATTTTGAAGTCTATTCACTTAGTTATTTATGCAATAAGTTTTTACTCACCTTTGGGTGACAATTGAGCAGGACTTAAAGAAAGTGATGGAATAAAACTTGTGGATGCCTGAGGAAACAACTTTCAAAACAGAGGGAACCGACAGTGCAAGGAACTAGGGCGGGACCCTGCCTGGAGGGCTGGAGGGAGAGTCCGGAGGATCGCAGAGGCCACGGGCTGGATGGAGCACAGCAATCAATGCACAGGGACGCGAGGTCAGAAGGTCAGTGGGGTCTGTGGCCAATACAGGGATTTTGGTTTTTATTCTGGGTGAAATGGAGAGGACTTGCAGTGCTTTGACAAGACATGACTTAAGTTTTAAAGGGCCAGACACAGAGAGCACAGGGGTGCTTGCGAGAGGCGGGCCTGGGTTGCGGGGTGGTTGCGGTTTGGGGGACTGGACGGAAAAGGCGAAGGGATTTAGAAGTACAGATTGATAGTTACCAAATAGTCACAGGGATCTGAAGTACAGCATAGGGAATATAGCTAATAATATTGTTGTAACTAGGTACGGTGCCACATGAGTACTAGAAATATTGGGGCCGGGAGCACTTTGTGAAGTGTATGATTCTCTAACCACTATGCTCTATGCCCGCAACTAATACAAAATAATGTTAAGTGTAATCTGTAATTGAAAAATAAAATTTAAAAAGAGTAAGGAAACAGAAAGGTTCATCGTATATGGCGCATTGAGAGTAGATTGCAGGGGGCATGGGTGGACCTAAGGAAACCCTTTAAGGGGCCAATCCAGGATGATGGCTTCAATGAGTGGGAGCAGCGTGGGTAGTGAGACGTGGTCAGATTCTGGATACATTTTAAAAGCAATGCTGTCAGATGGATTGGTGGCATGAGAGAAAGATGAAAGTCAAGGACAATTCCAGGAGTTTGGGCAAGCATCTAGAAGGGAAGAATTGTCATTTGTGTTAGAGTTTTAGTGATGGTGTAAAAAATACCACAAACTGGGTGACTCAAAATAACAGAAATATATTCTCTCCAAGTCCTGGAGAGCATCAGTCCAAAGTTAAGGTGTGAGCAGACCTGTGCCTCCTCTGAAGGCTCTAGGGGAGCATCCATTCTTTGTCTTCCAGCTTCAGAATTGGTGGCTTTCATTGCATTCCTTGGCTATATCATTGCAGTCCTGGCCTTCATGGCCACATTGCCTCTCCTTCCTGTGTGTCTTAGGGCACTTGTCTCCAGGCCCTCATGAGGGAATCCAGGATGACTTCATCACAATATCCTCAATTTAATTATATGTTCAAAGTCCCCTTTACCAAATATGGTAGCATTCACATGTTCCAGGCACTTGAAATTGGATGCTTTTTTTGGAGAGCTATCATTCAATCCACTACACCATTCACTGAAAAGGTGGAGATTGTGGGTAAAGCATGTGGGATGAAAGGGAAGAATGCCTGCAATTTTTCTTTTAGCTGGGAGGACACCTAATAAGAGCCTGAGTTATTGAATTAAATAATCAGTTATTATTAGTAAAGATATGCATAGCATTGGTCATGTAAAAGAATAGGCTATTTGATCTCTATAAAAAGTCAACATTCTTTTTCGATTTAGCCATCATCCATATTCTTCATGAGATATTTTAACTCAGTTACAATAAGTAAATTGTTCATATCTGAATTTTATTTTCTCTCTCTTCCATTGATCGATGGTTTGTTTAAAAAACATTCATTTATTTGACAGATATTTATTTAGTTTTTAGAATGTGCAGTTCGTTGTGCTAGGCAGTTCAGAGATACAAAAATTAAGAAGTAATTTCTATCATTAAAGAACTGACTTATAATACTTTAGTTAAAACTAGTGTCTTCCCCTCGCCCACAAACACACAACCACCCTCTGTCTTAACGTGGCTGATTATGCATTTGGCTCACTTACAGTAGGTGTTTTGTGAGTGAGAAAATAGGTGACTAAGTCTCCTTTGGTAGCTCAGATTGATAATGGTTGCAAAACCTTTCTCTTCTTTTTCCCAACACCTCTCCTCCTTTACATTGAGAAGATTTGGGCAATCATAGACAGTGAGCAGCGGGTTCCAGAAGTGCTTCTAAATGCAGGAAGAGGACACCAGAACAAATACATAGTGGGTGGAATCGGTTTACTCGCAGGAGCTTTTCCTAGAAATAACCCATCCTACACTCTGATTTGAAGAAGAGAGTTTGCTAAAGAGACAGAAGTGCCAGGAAACAAGCCCCATAAAATGTAACTGAGGTAAAAGGAACTGTAATCTTGGAAATAGAAGCATGCTAGCGATAAATGATCCTTATGGCGCTTAGGAAAGGGAACGCTGGTGAGTGTTTTTTAGTGTTTATTCATGACTGCTCAACAGGAGGAATAGACTATATTTAATGTCACTAGTACTCTGACCGTTTGAAAAGTGACAGATTCTCTGATCTCTCAGATGGCTTGATTTAAATAGTTCATAAGACTATCCAACCTTGTTTTCAGTGAATCTGGGTTCAGCAGACACCAGACTGTTATTATAAAAAGCTTGGGGCCAGATGGGGGGTAGGGAGAGGCATTTCCTGACACATAATATGGGCTCCAAGAAGATTAGCTATTATTATAAGTTATTACTTTATTTTCTTTGCTATTTTATCATTTCTCCCAGTGCAGTCAGACTGCTGGGGGTAAAACTGATGAAATTGAATTTGTAAACCTTGTTGGCCCTCCAGACTGTGATGATTCTTGTCAAGATGTGATCAGTTATTTAACTAGCCACTCCTGAAGCAGTCTACTAGGTCTTCTTTACAACAAAAATATTTCCTCATTGATATATTACTTGGTAATGTTTGTCATATAACATCAGCTAATTTTTTAAAAAGATTTTATATATTTATTTTTAGAGAAAGGAGAAGGGAGGGAGAAGGGGAAAGAAACATCCATGTGTGGTTGCCTCTCGTGCACCCCTTACTGGGGACCTGGCCCGCAACACAGGCATGTGCCCTGACTGGGAATCAAACCAGCAACCTTTGATTTGCAGGCTAGCATTCTATCCACTGAGCCACACCAGCCAGGGAAACATTAGGTAATTATTGTCTTTTTGTTAAATTGCACTAAGGCAGGTTTGATAAGGCCCTCTTCCTCAAACCCCTTAAAGTAGCATTTAAGACTTACTGTTACCATGTAATTCCAACATGATTCCCACTTATTTCTCCTACCACTCCACCATATATTTCTAGGTTCCCACCAAAATAGATTATCAATCTTTTTTTTTCCCCCTCAAATGTATGCTCTTCTACCTCTATGCTTTTGCCTATGTGCCTCCTACCTCCTGGGATGATTAGGCTTACTATAGCTACTCATCTTATTTGAATCCTTGCCATCACTCAAGGGCCAACTCAAGAGCCATCTCTTCCTCCAAACGTTTCCAGTTAACTCTGGCTGGAAATGACTGCTATAAAAAACCAATAGCTCAAGGGTCTGCTTTTACGATGTTTGTTGTATCACCGTAATTTGTCTACCTGTGGGAGATGCAGTGTGGTAAAAAGAAAATAATGCTTCTCGGAGTCAGACAGACATGTCTGTCTTATTAGTTTTAGAACCTTGAATTACCTCAACCCTGTAAGCTTAGTTTCCTCATCTGTAAAATAAGAATAACAATATCTACCCCATAGTGTTAATATGAGGATTAAATGAGATCATGCATGTGCCTTGTTGAAGTCACTGGCATTCATATGACCCAACAACATATGTTTGAAGTTATTATTTTATTGCTTTTATTACATCCTTTCTTACTTAAATATTATAGTCATTTTGAGGTCAAGGACCATGCAGTCTCATTCCTCTTTATATTCTGCTTAGCATAGTGTCTTACACATAGCCCCTTGTTTGCTAAATTTGTGAGTGTGTGTATGTTAGTTTTGCCTCTCCAACTATATCTTAAGTTTCTAGAAATCCAGGACAATGGTATGTATTCTATAGTATATGTGTTAAGTGTCCAGAGGCTTGTTTAATGTGCATATATCCAGGTAGGAATAAGACCTATTCATGTACCTTTTGTTAGGAATAACACTTACCTTACCCTTGTTAATTTGGGCAAATGAATCTTGACTGCAGTTGTTAGTTGGGGTATTGGAGATCACCTAGTCTAGATGACATTTTTTAAAATCTTTACCTGAGGATATGCTTATTGATTTTAGAGAGAGAGGAAGGTGGGGCGGGGAGGAAGAGAGATCCATCAGTTGCCTCCCATACATGCCTTTACAGGGGATCAAACAACAAACTTGGGATGTATGAGATGATGCTCCAACTAGCTGGGCAACCCAGCCAGGGCCAGACAATTTTCTTTAACGCTGTACAATTAAAATAACTGAACACATTATATGAAATTAGTACTATTATACTTAAAATTAAGTTTACTTGAATATATATCCAACACACTACAATGAATAGTGAACATTTTTGTGACAGAGATAGTCACCTCTTCATATGAAGAAATTGGAAGAATCTTAGGTAAGTGTGAATCAGAGTTCTGCCCTAGTGTTGTTCCTTCTGCATGCCTTCTTCTCTGCATCCTACACTCTGCATGTCCAACATCTGCCTGCTTCAGAATGGACATGCATTGCCTTAGACTCAGGATTATTATTGGAAGAGGATATTTGTTTGCTAAATTTCCAGTTGCATAGCACAGCCTTTAAGTTTAGATGATATCTAGGTGCTAAAAATAACAAAATTCCTAAATATTTACTATCACATTTCACAGTATTCTGGAGTAGCTCGTGAAAGTCATGTGACCTATGTATTACTCTCACAAGTGAGGCTTAGGAAATTAGGTATTGCTATGAAAGTGGAAAGATTACTAACTAATTGTATTATGTCTGGTCATAATAACATAATCATAGTATTAAAGAGTAAATTCAGAGAGGAAGGTGAGATGAAAAAGAAAGTTAATAAGAAATTTAAAATCACTTAAACTTTTTCTCCAGAGGCTTTCCCCCAATATACTGCTAATTTTTTAATCAGTCATGTGGTATATACTATACATGGTTTTACAACATTAAGCTATCTCTCCTATAAATACTGGAATTTATTTCTAGCAACAAAATAAGACTTTTTTTGGAAAAGAGAATATTTGAAAAGGAAAGGAAAGTTATAATGCAATCATATTTTCACAGCAGGACAGAAATTAATTTTAGCTGGTGTTATAAAATTAAGTGCTATGACATTCCTTTCATTTTGAATAAATGGAGTATTAGCTCTGATAGTTAGTCTCTAGTCCACCTGCCTCATTTTAACAAGTGAAAGGACTGAGAGATATTCAAAGACACACACAAGAGTTTTAACACAACTCAAATCTCTTGACCTCTAATCCAGAGCACTTTTCATTTTTCTATAATTCTCTAAATTGTAAATTACCTCAGAAGAACCAGTATTATATAGTGAATGTTTATTTCTCCCCCAAATTTGTATGTTGAAACCCTAATTCTTGATGAGACTGCATTTGGACATGGGGCCTTCATGGAGGTAATTAGGGTCACAGGAGGTCATAAGAGCAGGCCTTCATTATGGGATGTGTGTGCTTAGAAGAAGACACACCAGAAAGTTTGCTGGCAGCCAGGAAGAGAGCCATCAGTAAAAGCCAATCATGCTGATCATTGGCTTATCATCCTCCAGAACTTTGAAAGAATAAATTTCTGTTGTTTAAGCCACCCAGTCCGTGGCATTTTAGCCCAAGGAGACTAATACAACCAATAAAAGAAAAATACTTTTTTAAATATGGCCAGATTTGACTATTCTCCCATTGATTTGGTGTTACAAGTATTGATGTTGTCTTGATGAACAGTGGGAAATTAAGAAGGAAAACAGAAGTATCTTCATTCCTTCAGTGTGTGCTAACTTTCTGCAAATCACAAATTCACATGTGTAGATAGAGGTGTATTCCATGATTCATGTGCAAATTCTATTCTTGGACCTGCCCTAGAGATGGATCTGTTTAAGCAAACAAAGATTAATTTGATTAAAAAGAAAATTTATTATGTCATAAATTTCTCTTTCAAGTGGGAATATGTTATTCACTACTCAGTGTTCAGGGCTAAATTAGGTGATTTCTAATTATCTTGGTCAAAGGGATTAGTAGCAGAGGGAGCTTTGCATTTCTTACTCTGCAGGGCACCCGTCCACACTCTTGCCCTGGCTTCCAATGAGAAACAAATTATCTGGGAGGGTAAAATTAACTCTACAACTTCCACTCAACCTAGAAACCTAAACATTTAGGAAGGAACTAAAATAAAAATGGTTTCTTTTCTAATATTTGTATGTGCTTTCTTCATGGAAGAAAATAAAGCTCTTAATCTTTCCATTGTAAGTCAAATCTGGATCAGTAAAGTGTTTTGTTGGGGCGGGGGGTGGGAACTGTGGCTCATTCAGTTTTGGATTAAGCTTCAAGAGGAATCAAGCTGCTTTTGTTTAAATTCAATGTAAATGTGCATGAGGATATTCCTGATTATAATAAATAAATACATGAAAAGATTTAAAAACATACTAATCAATACTGGTCTCTCTGAGAAATGAGACTATTATAATATTTTTATAATTTATATATTTTTATATTATCAAAAAATGTCAGAACAAAGATAATCATTGGGATTTTCACAAGCTTTTTGTCCAAGCTATAACTTTAAAAGCAATGCATTTCGAATCAGAAATAAAATATATTTTCATTCAGAAAAAAGAAGTATTTCAGAAATAGTAACATAAATATACCTAGAATATAATATAGGTCACATTACAAAAATGGACCATTACAGCAAGCATTAAATCTCAAATTCTCAGAAATACTTCTTTTAAGATTTCTTCTATTGTGCAATGGTTTTTGGGTACTAATAGTAATAATGAAATGTCTTATTTAATAAATTTATCAATTAAAAAATTCTCTCATTTGTACCCAACAAGGATACTTTCTAGTAGGCAAGGCAAATATGGCTTTCTTCATTTTACTCATGAAGTAACTGGGTTCAGAGAAATTAAGTGACTTGTTTAAGCTGAAAGGGGAAGAAATAGCTGGGTCTGAAAAAATGAAATTCAGTGTTCTTTCCTGTATAGAACTCTACATTCACTATCACTACTTATTTACCTCCTTCTTCCACTTGAATGTCTCACCATGTTTTCATCTCTACCAAGCCAATGACTCATCCTTATTAAGTTTACCAAAGAACTCTATCTTGCCTTATCATTGGTCAGTTTTCAGTCCTTGTTTTACTCGTCTTCTTGACAACACTTTTTCCTCAAAAATTTTAAAATAGTTTTCAATAGATAATATATGGGGCTTGTCCATAAAGTATCCAGTCACGTACTATGAAAAATAGAGACATTTATTGAAGAAGATACAAGGTAAACATTGTATAAAGGACACTGTGCCTATATACATCACTATGCCTCAGTTCCCTTCAAAGT
The DNA here is from genome assembly GCF_021234165.1 of Pteronotus mesoamericanus. Lineage (NCBI taxonomy): Eukaryota > Metazoa > Chordata > Mammalia > Chiroptera > Mormoopidae > Pteronotus > Pteronotus mesoamericanus. The sequence goes on along the minus strand of NW_026555325.1, from coordinate 12,064,640 downwards.
AGGCAACTTGGGACCTCACGCAGTCCTCCCAATCACCATCAGCTACTCTGTTCTATTTTCCTGAATGTAATTCATGTTCTTTTCTCTTTCAAAGGTGATTTTAGTTTTGGGAAAAGCCAGAAGTCACAGGGCAACCAATCTTGGCTGTAGGGTGACTGAGTCACCTGGGTGATTTGATGTTCATCAAAAATCTCTGCATGAGATATGATGCATGAGTGTGCACTTGTGCTTAGGCTGCCAATCATCAGTTGACCATAGCTGCAGCCTTCAGAATCATCTGATTGGTTTCCACAAAGAAATGTTCAAGCTCACTGCAAAATTTGATGCAGATCTGTTGCTCTGCTTGCTCAGTCATTTTGAATGTGATGGACACACAGTACATATGATCACTCAGTGGCATCTACCACCCACACCAACTAGTACAGTGAAGGTGTCATTGTTCACATATGCACATTCCAGTCCACTCTCATTGGTTAACAGGTCAATGTCATTCTCATTATAGTAATAGTGGCTGGGCAAACCATTCTCATTATAGTAATAGTGGCTGGGCTTTTTCTGGATAAACCTTCATATGTACATGCTATAAGATTAAAAGATACAACAGAGTATAAACAGAGTAAGTCTCTCTTCCACCCCACATAGTTCTCACACACAGAGACAATCTTGTACCCAGAGTATTGTGTATCTTTTCAGAGATATTCTAGGCATATACAAATATACATGTATATATTCTTTTATTTTCTTATATAATAGATAAGTAACATACTGAAAATACTTAAATAAACTCTGACTTGTTTTACTTAGTAATATATCTTTAGGAGCCTTCTATATAATACCTCCTTTTCAATAGCTAAATAGTATTTTATTTTCAAGATGAGCCACAATTTATTTAACCATATCCTTGATGATATATATGCCAGTTGTTTCCAACATTTGTTATTTAATATAGTATTGCAGTGTATATCTTTGTACATTTATCATTTTGTACATATCTAAATATACTGTGGCATCCATTCCCAGAAGTAGAATTGCTTGGTCAAAGGGTATATTTACACTTAAAAATCTTGATATTGTCAAGTTACTTTCCAAAGAGAATATCCCAATTTATTACACAATATATTAGACCGTCTATTTCCCTATAGCCTCATCAACATTGTATGTTATTAAACTATATAATCTTTTGTAATGTGATGGGGTTTGATCTTTTGAAATCTGAGCAATGATATTATAATAAAGTTTAAATTTTATATTCTCTTGTTTTGAGGGAGCCTGAGTATCTTTTTTTCCCAAGGATCATGTATATTTTATTTTCTATGAACTGTATTTTCATATCTTTTACTCATTTGTTTTCTTCTGGATTCTCTATAGTCTTGATTTCTCATCCTCCTGGTCTTCCCAAGGCCAGACTGGCTGCTCCTTCTCAATCTCTTATGCTGGGTCTTCCTCTAGTATAGACCTCGGAGTGGCAGAATGCCCTGGGGCTCAGTCTCCAGTCCTCTTCTCTTTAGTTCCTACTTGTTATCTAGTGATCATCTCCTGTTCCGTCTAAGAGCTGATGCCTTCCAAACTTACACTTTCAACTCCAGTCTTCCCCCTAGGCTTTTTTCTAACCGACTGCCCAACATCTTTACCTAGATATCTCATGGGCATCTCAGATTTAACATGTCTAAAATATAATTCTTAATTAACCAACCCCCTTCCTCATCAAGTCCTCCCCATTTCTGTAAAAAGAACTGCCATTCCACCAGTTGAATGCTACAACACGAGTCATCCTTGATTTGTCCCTTTGTCTCTCTCTCTCAATGGTCATTCATCAGTAGGCCTGCCAGCTCTACCTTTAGAATACATGGATTTGGAAACCTACCATTTCTGATTACTACTGCACCGACTTGGTCCAACCAACATCATTGCTCACCTAGATGACTGCAATAGCCTCCAGTTCCCATTCTTGTCAGCTTCCAATTTATTTTCTACACAGCGTTAAGAAAAATCTTTTAACAAATCAGATTGTCATTTCTCTATTTAAAAGTATCCAATGACTTTTTATCATATTTACAACAAACTTCAAAACTCTAGGTTTGGCCTATGTGATCTGGCCTCTATGTAGCTCTGTGATTTCATATTTTGCCATCTTCCCCAAACTCACTCTCCTATTGTTACCAGACTGGCATTCTTACTTTTCTTTGAGCACACTCAGCTCCTTCTTTTCTCAGAGCCCTTGCATTTGCTGTTTCTTTGGTTAGGATGTTCTTCCCCAGATTATTGCACACCTTGCTTCCTCTTCCATTTTGGTCTCAAACACCTCCTCAGAGAGACCATTCTAACTGAAGGATCTCCCTTATCCCTCTCTTACTTTGCTTTATTTTTTATAACACTTGTTAGTTTCTGAATAATATTACAATACATATTAATTTTATTATTGTCAATTTCTCCCAATTTTTTGTGTGCCCCAAAAGATCAGGATTTTGTCTTTGCTCACAGAGAATCTCTAACATTTAGAATAGTCCCTGGCTCTTGGAAGGCACACTGTAAATATTTATTGAATGGATGTTTGGATAATTCCAAAGAGCTCAGACCAATTTCCAAAGTACCAAGAATAATGCATTTTAACAATAAATATAACTGCAATTTTCTTATTTCCTCCCTCCCTCCCTCCCTCTTTTTCTTCCTTCCTTCCTTCCTTCCTTGCTTCCTTCCTCAATCCTTGATTTTAGAGTATATGGTATACTTACTTTATTTTAAACTATGGTATATTATTGAGATGTACCATACATTTTTAAGCTATGGTATATTACTTATTACTAAGACATAGGAAGGTTTTTTTGTTTTGTTTTGTTTTGTAATATTGAAGTAATCTTTTCAACATTTCAGATTTGTGGTGAGGACAGTCAGGAACATGTGCTGGAATGACTTTAGGCGAGAAGAAGTCTAAGTGTAACTTTCTATGCTGCTGCTAGTTTAAGTAACCACTGTGGCCCAGTTAATCTCACTTCTCAGAAATGTTAACATCTGTAGTTTGAAATTATTAGTGACATAAATTAAAAAATGATCAAGTCTTCTTAAGTGCTTCTTTTGTTCCATACATAATAATACCTTTGAGTACGAAACCATTATCATTCCCAATTTAACGATGAGAAAAGAGTGGTACAGGGAATCATATTTTTGCCCAGTATTTCATGGCTAGTAAGTAGAGGAGTCAGTCCACCGGTTCAACCAAGGCCTGGTGGTAGTAGAATGCCCTGAAAACAAATGAAACTGTTCCAATTTTCCACGTCTGCCTCTTGTGACTTTATCCACCTGTGGAAGTATGGTATGTGTTCTCAGATGGGCCAGAGAAATATCCACCATGTGTCACAGTTTTATTGTGTAGCATTGGCAGGAAGCTGAAACGAATGAGGAAAAATGCTTGATCTAAAGAGTCCTGGCTGTTAAAAGATTCTTATTGTCTATTAGAGTGGGAGCACTTGAGAGCCATTTGGGACTGTGGCATATTCATCTCTGTATCCACAGCACTCAGAATAGAGCCTGTGTATGGTAGGTGTTCAAGTAATTTTGGTAGAACGCATGAATAAATGACCTGATTCTGGTGGAAGGTGACAGACATCATACTAGAGAGGCTAATGGTTCATTAGCCAGAAATTGTTCATTTGTGCCTATGTTTTATTAGGGGCATTTTGTTAGATGATTGATCCAGGGACCCTAAGGTTTTGCTTACTCTGCCACCTTTTATCTTCTGTGATAAGGCTAGTAGGCTCTTGTTTTGCTACAATGCCCAATTTCAGTAGCCAAATTTTGTCTTCTTAGGCTTACCTTGATAATTTGCCTGATAGAGATGATATTCTCTAGGATGTACCTTACTTTAGACACTTCCATGTTTCCGTAGTCCTGCCTTTGGTCTCCCAATCCCTGTGGCTGAATACTTGATTCAAGGTAGTAGACCAAACAACCTCTTTTTATAGACCTCTGTTTATTGTCTACTGTTTGACGCCTTAAAACTTGCCCATCATCCCTGGCTTTCTTCCTTTTTGCCATGTCTGCACCTACAAGTCTAGCCTCTTCTGGTTTGGATTTATAGTCAGCCTCCCACTGACCCCCTATACGACACCATATATTGAGCTACAGAAATGAGAAAGTCAACTCGGACCTTCTTAATAAAAAACCTGCAGGTAATCTTGGAATGAACTATTCATGGAGATGAACATTTTCATCTCCATTTCATAAGTGCCATGGACATTAAGTGCTTTGAACTCTGTAGGTTGATTTCTGCCTTTGCTGCACCCTAAAACTTCTGGATGTTCCAGAGCTCACTGTTTTCATTTAACTGTCCATGTGAGATAGTGGTCTCTTCCCCACAAAATTATTATTTTCTTATTGGCGGATATCTTAAGTCTTCTTATTCTAACATCAGTTCCAATATCAGCACCAACTGCCATTTTTGAGCACTTACAGTATGCTAGGTGTTGTGCTAAGTACTTTATATCAATTTATATAGTTTTTACAATAATGTTTTAAGAAAAGTGTGAATATTTCTAAATTGCTGGAGAAGAAACTAGAACATAATGGAGCTGCAATATGAATTCATGTATGTCTGGTTCCAAATATTTTCTTTAATTAGAAAAACATAGCACTGATTTCGATCAATAAATAACCTTTGACCTTGACTTTAGAGAAATATGTTTAAAGAACCATTCTTTCTCACATCTATAAGAGTGGATACTTACTATTTAAAAAGTCCAGAAAAATAAAAATTATTGGTGAGGATATGGACAAACCAGAACCTGTGCACACTGTTGGCAGGCATGTAAAATGATGCAGCACTGTGGTAAACAGTATGGTGTTTCCTCAAAAAAATTAAAAATAGAAGTACCGTATGATACAGCAATTCCACCATCTGGGTACATACCCAAAAGAATTGAAAGTAGGGTCTCAAAGAGATATTTGTACATCCATGTTCATAGCAGCTTCATCCATTGTAGCTAAAATGTAAATGCAACTCAAGGGTCCACTGAGAGGGGAATAGATAAGCAGAATGTGGTAGACACTTGCAATGGAATATTATTCAGCCATAACATGGAAGAAAATTCAAACATATGCTACAACATGGGTGAATCTTAAGTATATTACTCTAAGTAACATAAGCCAGTCCCAAAATTCTGTATGACTCCACTTATGTGAGGTATCTAGAGTTGTCAAATTGTTAGAAACAGAAAGTAGAATGGTGGTTGCCATGGCTGAGGGGAGGGGAAAAAGGGAAGTTGTTATTTAATGGGTACAGAATTTCAGTTTTACACGACAGAAATTCTGGAGATCTGTTGCACAATAATGTGAATATACTTAACAATACTGAACAGTATACAAAATGACTATAATGGTAAATTTTATGTTATATGTATTTTACCACAATTCAAAAAATTATTCTTATACATAGAGGGTAGACTGAAATACTATATAGTATTGTGCTATGTCCAATGATACATACAAAATGTAATTTTGCTATTAAAGATAATAATTCAAATGATAAGTTGTCAAATCATTACACAATGCAATTGTTCTAAATTCTGGATTTAAAATATTATATTAAAAATACATATGGGCAATTTTTATAAATATCATCATGGTGTTGAATAGCTCTTAAGAAAAATTGGTAAAAACTCCAGACATTGTATCATGTCTCTAAAATTTAGTTGGAGGTATTCTTCCTGGGGACACACATACATACATTGTGTGCATGCAGACACAGAGCTGTACCACACATGTTATGATCTTTTAACTTGCTCTAAGTGTGTATTATTTAATGATCCTGTACTTTCCTGTGTGACAGATGTGCTTGTCTACACTTTCTTAGATCTAAAAAATGGCATATCTGATGCCAAATTTCATGGTCAGACTTACCTGCAGTAATTTTTAAGACATATATATCATTTGAAAAGACTATCTTCTCTAGTTTATAACATTAAAACATAGAAAACAATCTAAAGGTCCCATTTATTTCATAGCCTTTTGGGTACATTGAATAAATAATCCCATTCTGTGTTATTTTCCATTAATGAAAGTTCATCTTGCTTTGGTTTTTAAAGTGCCAAAAAGCTTGAAGTGTTTCGATATATATACTGTAAATAGATGTGGATTTGACAGGAAGCTGGGAAGTTTCCCTGCTCAAAGACACAGTCCTACTGTGTATATTTGAAAGGCCACCAGCAATTCATTGTTTTTTGTTAAGCTTTTCCCTCCCATAGTGACTCTTCTAAATTTCGAATACTGCAGGAAGAAGTGATATACTGAGTAACCCACACTCTATTATGAAATAATTGATCATATTTTCTCTGTGATATGAGGGACTGGAGAGGAAATATTGACTCAGGACCCATGAAAGAAAACTAGCTAAGGATACCTCAGATCAGGTAAAACAGAGACTGCAGAAGATTTTCCCTTCCACCCGAACAGATTGCCGAGTTCCTGGTCATTTTGTAAAATGAGTTTTTATATAAAGCATGACACCATAAAAGCCCTAGAGGAGAACTTAGGCAGGAAAATTACAGATATCCAATGCCGCAACATCTTCACTGATATGTCCTCTAGAGCAAGGGATATAAAGGAAAGAATAAACAAATGGAACTATATCACATTAAAAAAGCTTCTGCATGGCTAAAGAAAACATTAGCAAAATGAAAAGGGAACCGACTTTATGGGAACACATATTTGCCAATGATACCTCAGACAAAAGTTTGATATTCAAAATATATAAAGAACTCACACAACTCCACACAAGGAGGACAAACAATCCAATTTAAAAAATGGCAAAGGACCTGGACAGATACTTTTCCAAGGACGACATACAGAGGGCCCAGAGACATTTGAAAGGATACGCAGCATCACTAGCCATCAGAGAGATGCAAATGAAAATCACAGTGAGATACCACGTCACACCAGTCAGAATGGCCATCATAAACAAATCAACAAACAACGAGTGCTAGCAAGGTTGTGGAGAAAAGGGAACCCTAGTACACTGTTGGTGGGAATGAAGACTGGTGCAGCCACTGTGGAAAACAGTATGGCATTTCCTCAAAAAACTAAAAATGGAACTGCCTTTTGACCTGGCAATTCCACTGCTGGGATTATGCCCTGAGAATCCTGAATCACCAATTCAAAAGAACCTATGTACCCCAATGTTCATAGCAGTGTTATTTACGATAGCCAAGTGCTGGAAACATCTTAAGTGCCCATTAGTAAGTAAGTGGATTAAAAAACTGGGGAACATTTACACAATGGAATTTATGCAGAAGGAAAGAAGGAACTCCTACCCTCCTCAACAACATGGGTGGAACTGGAGAGCATCATGCTAAGCAAAATAGTCCAGGGGGTGAAAGATAAATACTATATGATCTCACCTATAAGTGGAACCTAATCAACAAAACAAACAAGCAAGCAAGATGGAACCAGAGACATGGAAATAAAGAACAAACTGACAGTGACCAGAGGGGAGGGAGGTAAGTGAAAACTGGGGAAAGCAGGGGAAAGATTAAGTCAAGGAAAAGGTATAAAGGACCAATGGACAAAGACAATGGGTGAGAGAGGTTGAATACAGGGAGTGGGTAGGCAGGGCGGCGGGGGGGTGGGAGATGGAAATGGGGACAGCTGTAACTGAACAACGAAAATTTTTTTTAAAAAGTAAAGTAAAATTAAAAAAATAAATAAAATGAGTTTCTCCATTGCAAGTTTAAGTTTTGTGGATACAAGCAAAGTGAATGGGAATTCTGGGACAATTACCAAAATTATTTCATTTTAAAAAACCTTCATTAAGGCCAAACAGAGATATTTTTGGCTTGAATTATTCAACTGGACTAACTGCATTAAAATTGTCTAAAATTGCCTTGCTCTCTATTTCACCTTATCTGTTTAGAAAGACAGACCTTAGGTTATGTCTGCTTTACCCTGTATGGATTGATTTGGGGCCAAAAAATTCAAATACTTCTATTCACAGAGGGCCACTGTGGCACTGAGCAAATGGCAAAAAGAGTGTTTCCAGTTTCTTGCTGCTGCGTTCCACTCTCAAGCCTGGGAGGGACTGAGCCTCACACGTTTAATGATCCCAGTTCACTTGGTTCACTATGCATTTGTGTGGGTTTCCACTAGGCACCCTGTATTAAATATATTGCCTTCAATAACTGTTTTGCTTTGGGACAATCAATAGAGCCAGTTCATTGCTTGAGGAGAAAAGAAAGCAAATTGAGTCAGTGTGTTGCTAGCTGAAATCTTTGGTGTGCCTACCACGTACAAGGGATTTGTTATCTCATTAACTTAAGCATTATTGGAAGTGGTGCAGTGGCTTCTACCCTCGATGGTTTGGCCCGGTAACCCATGTGCTTAAGCACAGCCCTGTGCTGAAAGGCAATGGAGAGCACTGTTAAGAGTGTGGGCTCTACACTCAGATTACTGAGTTACATAACATTGTGTGCCTTGATTTCCCTTTCTGTAAAGTGAGGGTAATAACAGTTTCTATCTCATAGCGTTGTTAGATAGTTAATACATGTGAAGGTCTTTTTTAAAAATTATATTTTATTGATCATGCTATTACAGTTGTTCCCATTTTTCTCCCGTTGCCCCTCTCCAGACAGCACCCCCATTCCCTCAGGCAGTCCGCACACTGTGTTCATGTCTGTATAATTTCTTTGGTTGCTTTATTTCCTCTACTGGACTGTACATCCTCATGGCTATTCTGTAACGACCCTCTTGGTCCTCTTACCTCTTCACCCTTTCCCAATCTCTCTTTCCCACCTGGCAACCATCAAAACTCTCTCTGTATCCATGATTATGTCTCTGTTCTTGTTTGTTTAATTTGTTTTTTAGATTCAACTGTTGCTAGATATGTATTTACTGCCATTTTAATGTTCATAGTTGGATCTTTTTTGTTTTCTTAAATAAGTCCCTTTAATATTTCATATAATAATAGTTTGGTGATGATGAACTCTTTTAGTGTTTTCTTGTCTGGCAAGCTCTTTATCTGCCTTTTGATTCTAAATAGTATCTTTGCTGGGTAAAGCAATCTTGGCTGTAGGACATATGACGTTATTAAATGAGTGCTTGGTACATAAAAATTACTTAATAAATATTACCTATTATTATTAATGTCATTATTGCTGGAGTTCCTATAGTCAGCATAAGCAATGTTTCTCCAAGGAATTGCGTGGAAATTCCTTGTATTTTGCCACTGAATTTACCCTCCCCTCATCTTTTGCTCTTCAGGCCCCAATCTTACCCACATATTATTATACACTCTTAAAAATTAAGATTGGCTTTGGGACTGTACATTTAGGCAGAGTTTTAAATCAAGATCAAATGGGCTATTTTTGTCTATGTGATAGTCATATGCTTGTTTCTCATCTTTTTATTGGAAGAATGATCATAAACATCGTCATGATGATAAGGTTTGTGCAACACTTCATGGTGTTAGCATATTTTTGTATTCATTATCTCATCTGCCACAGCAACACTCTGTAAAATATTGTGCATATGTGGCTTATCAATAGAAATTGTAATGCAGAGAAGTTAAATCATCTGCAGAAGGATTCCCTACTAGTAGGAAGGAAATGCCGGGACTCCCCACGCAGCCACGACAGCAGAAAGTGAAGCAAGGAGCAGGGGAAAAGTTTGGTATTAGCCAGGGAGTTTTGAATTATTGGAATGGCCGATGTTGGGTCTAGGGCCAAGGGCAAGTGTTAAGGAACTGTAAAAAGGAAAACAAATGGAAGTAGACACAAAGGCCAGGAAAATCAGAAAAGGGAAAGAAAAAGCAAACAGGGAAAAGAAGTGGATAGATTGGGAAGAATAAGGAGTGTAAACAGTAGTTTCTCCCAAGTTGCTGACTATTCACATCTGAAAATGGAGGTGCCACAATGGCAGGGTCTTTATTGAGGTCTTTAATAGCTCCTCATGGCACTTAGTGTAGTGTTGTTGAGTGCCTAATGAATTGTTCTCTCCTGTGCAAAGGACTTTCACTACGGCAGCAACTGTGAGCTTAAATGATGGGAAATGGTTCATTTGTCCCATTGAGGAGAAAGGAAGACCTCCTATGAAGTTAAAGGATTGGATAAAAATGATGGGTGTTCTCTGGGGTGGTTGAAATTAGAGCTCTGTGGTCCGGAAAATAAACTGTGCTTCAGTACAGATACATTTATGGAAACATCAATAAACACTGTGATTAAACTGCAGATAGGATTCCATCAGAGAAAACAATTCAAATAGTGTACAAAGTTATTTTAAACCCTTATTCATTTTGCAGGTAAGAATTCCATTTTTATCAACCAGATGGACTTATTCAGATGCTTTTGTTAAATTCAAATTATGTTAAAGAAAAAATCTAGTGCTGCAGGGTATGGAAGGTTGGCTTTTTTTTCTTGTTTTGGTGTGCACTCTTTGCAAATAATAGCTTCTCAACTCTGAAAGTTTGGGTGGGGGCATGGGTTCTTTCATTCAAGAAGCAGTTAATTAAGAAGTTATTATGTAGGGAGCATTAGGCTTATGTTGAGGATATCCTGACAGAGTTGTTGCTCCTGAGGAGGTTAGTATCATTTGGAGATTGACGGACAGTATGACAATGACAAAGGCACCTAGAGAGACAACTCAAAGGCCTGTGGGAGCTCAGGGTGGGGGGCAGTCAGGAGAATCAGCTTGATTTGTGCTTTAGCTCTGTGCCTGGTGGGAAGAGTTGGTGGGGGTGTGATCCATGTAGAGAGCTGTGCGTGTGTAATGCTGTAGAGAAGGAAATATTCAGGAGTTGAGGATGCTGGCTGGAGTATAGATAGGGATTAGAAAGAGAGACAGGAGAAAAGATAAAGCTGGAACTGTAGGCAGTCTAATCTTAGAACATCTTGTCTGCCATTCTAAAAGTTTGAAGTTTATTTGGAATGATATAGGCGAGTCATTTAAGGAATTTAAGCATCATGTTGGCATATAGGGGCAGGAGAAGAAGGGAAAGGTGGGAGTAGAACGAGTATGTGTACATACAATTAGACAATAAATTTTACATTTTAGGTAATGCCCTCTGGGCTGCAGAGAGGGAAATGAGTCAAAGGAGGGTGTAACTAAACAGTAGGGGGGTAACTTGAAGAATCTGTATGAGAGGTTATAGTAGTAATGGAGAGAAGATGACGGATTTGAGAAAAAATAAAATGGAAGAGTTGTCAGAATTCAGTGATTGACAACGCTGGTAAGTGAGGGAAGAGTCAATGAAAACTCAGAGATTTCAGCCTTGATAATCCAGTGTTGTTTTATTTTTGTTTTGTTTTTATTGAGAGAGTGTTTATAGGAGGAGAAGGTGTGAAATGGAAGATGACTTAAAATGGCTTCATCAGGGGAAGAACTGTTGATATTGTCATTGCCTAGAATGGTCAGTGTCATGGTTTTCTGGATTTTGCTTTCTGGCAACTGCCTCTCAAACTTTGGTTGTGATTGTCCTGCCCTGTCTTCTCTCTTTCCAGGCTCCCTCTTGGTCCACCTCATTGCTGTTTCCTTTTACCCTCACCTGGTTCTGCTAATGCTTCTTTCCTGGTTCTCCCCAGCCCACCCTCTCCAGCCCACCCCTCATTGAGAATCAGCAAACATTCACACTTCTAACAGAGAGAACAAATACTGAACCAACATTTTTGTTAAATAGCTTGACTGCTTTGTGGACAGGGATTTGTCAACACATCTGTTCTAACGGATTTTCTTTTAATAGATTTGTGTGTGTGTGTGTGTGTGTGTGTGTGGAAACCAGATCAGCAAAGCACTGTTACTATGGTCTATCCTTGGAGACCTGCAAACTGCTGTGCTAAGCAGGACTGATTAAATGGTGTCTTACCTGTTTGAAAATAAAACTCATAGGCTGTTTCTGAAAATTGTTGCTATAAATTGGCCAAAGAGAGAGGAATATACTATTCCTTATATTCTGGGACTGAGATTCATGACTTATGTCTATAGACAGTGGACTCCCTTCTCAATTGGATAATTGCAAACTATGAATGTTGAAGGGGGCTCATTCAAAACAGAGGGAACCCTATAAAAGGCAGCATCAAAGCTGACTATGAGTATAACTTAAGGACACCACCAGATACAGAAGTGGGATGCAGGTCACAATGACACCTGGATCTACCATGGAGAAACCACGTTTTTCAGATATGCCCTTTATGTGACATTGTGTAAGGAATTGGCTTCCAAATCCAGGAAAAAATGAAAGTTGGTTCACCTGGATGTATAAGTTCTGAAGATTTCGGACCTACAGAGGATAGGAGAGGGATTAGAGCTGCCAGCTCTAATATCTTTTCACACCAGGAACGATGCAGGATCTGCCGGGTCTTTGCCCAGAACATGAACATACTCCAGAGGTAATGTGGTAGGTAATACTTTATCCAGCTAGGCTGCCTGACAGCTGTGATTAAGAACGGGGACTCTGGCAGACAGGGGCCAGCTTGGCCCTGCCTCCATCGCTTGCCTCCCAACAGTATAACTTTGAGTAAGTTACATGACCTCTTCAAGCCTCTTTTCTCTCTCTATAAGGAGAGTAACATGACTTACCACATTGGGTTGTGGTGAAGAGTAACTGAGCTACTACTGTGCTTACTGAGCTTAGCACGCTGCCTGGCAGGTAATGAGTGCTCAATAAATGTTAGCTGGTATCAGTGGCTATCTGATGGGATGATAAAGATGGAACTAGAGAATTGCAACCAAGGGCTCTGAAAAATAATGTTTACATGTCATGGCATTAAGAAGTTGGTCTTTAGGGATTTGGTTACAATGAATTTGCTGCAAGGAATTAACTCTATACTACAAAAGTATATTGGGGCTTTGTAAAATCTTCTTGTTTTCCCCTGTTCACCGTCATCGTGATCAACAATATTCTGTATACTGCTATTACTTACAGTCAATTTCAATCTCTACCTCTGATCACTCTTCACCTGCAGCCAATCACCAACTTGCATAGGGAGTTTCCAAATGACATGCGAAGGAGACCCTTCTGTTTTCTGTCTTTGGTGTTTTTTTGTCTCTATCCTCTCTTCTCCTTTTTTCTTAACCTGCACTGCCATGGAAGAGAATAGAGCAGTGGTCCTTCATTCTGGCTGCATCACCATCAGCTGTAGGGCTGTTAGTAAGATGTAGATGACCAGGTGCCTGCTAAACACAGAGAAGGCAGCTTACCTAATTCTCCACACCTTTATTTTACAGAACCTTTGTTGCAATTCTTTAGCTCCAACTGCATCTTCCCATCAGATAGCCACTAACAATACCAGCTAACATTTACTGAGCACTCATTACTTGCCAAGCAGCCTGCTGAGCACAGTAAGCACTGTAGTAGCTCAGGTATTCTTCACTGCAACCCTATGTGCTGAGTCATGTTATTCTCATTACAGAGAGAGAAAAGTGATGCTTGGAGAGGTCAGGCAACTTACGTGAAGTTACACTGCTGGGAAGCAAGTGATGGAGGCAGGGCCAAGCAGGTCCCTGTCTGCCGGAGCCCTTTCTCCTAACAGATGGTGTCCTTGTCAAATCAGAAGATGCCAAGGATTACACACAGTCGTATTAAGCATTCAAGAAACCCATGAACATCCCCCTGTAGTTAGGAGGCCCTGTGTGTGTGTGTCTTAGGGCCAGTGTGCCCGTAAAGGGATCAGTCTTGTACACGTGCTTTCTGACTTCACACATGAACTCTGGCAATTGCATTTGTTTTTGGCACTTTTCCTGTTGCTCTGTATAAATGTATCATATGGGAGAAATATAGGATATATGTTTCATCTCCAATGTGAATATACTCTTTAAAACATCCCTACAACAAAACTGTCTTCCATATCTAAAATAAATCTGTGAGGAGTCATCTGTACAGGGAGAGGATGATCTCTGCCAGTGTGGCTCCTGGAAGATTTCTACCTATTGGGCAGAAGCTCTTTTCTCTGTAACAGTTTACTGTTCCAGGTTATCAAATATATCATCCTCCCCCACCCCAAACTTGGCTGTAATAGCTGAGGTTACAGACTGTTCCCTTGGAGGAAAGCATGCCTAACTGGGGCCCCTTTTAATAGTTTAATGCCAGCATCTATCAAAGCTGGAGCTGCCTCTACAATTGTGAAGTTTATTCACAGCTAAATTTTAAGGTTGAAATGTTATCAGTACTAGTTTGAGGGTTGCTATTTTTTTCTATAAATTTTATTTAATTTCCTTCTTTGTCCCAAATTAAAATAGATTTGTGATCATTTCTCAAAAAGTATTCCTTTATTCCAGGGGTGTTTATAAGTTCTACTGGAAAAGGGAAACATTTTCTGGTGGAAAAAACTGGAGAAATGCTGAAAAAGCCAAGATGGTTTCTTCTTTACATGACTCCTCAGAGCATTTAACATGGCAATTTTAATATTAATAGCATATGCAATATTTTCCTCAAATTATTTTCCCATAAAACTCATTGCCCCCCACCCCCCATAATATCTCTGAAGATTAGGTTTTGAGGGGAAAGCTTTGGGAAATGGTGTCCCAAATTTCTTAAACAACAACTGTAGAGCAGGGGAGATAAAGATATGTATCTTGAAACAAAAACTGGCACACATAACCTAGCATGTTCTCTGACTACAGGACAATTTGAAATTAGATCTGCCTCAATCTTCAACTTTTGATCAATGTGTACCTCATGCCAAAAGGGTGATGAGAGATGGCACAGCCCTGGTAAACTTTGAAATCATGGGTCTCTGATCTTCAGTGGTTTTAAGTAGTTGTCTTAAGTACAGTTGTTTTAAGTAGTTGGCAGCATCATTGGAAAAGGGGGTGCACAATATTGAAAATGGGGTGATTCAGATGTATCTTACAATCTTAAACTCTGCTGCCTAGGGAGTTAAGAGATTTGGAGCAAAAACCATAGGACCTTTCCAAAACAGGCATGATGTTGAATTGCACCAGAGATAAGTAGGCAAGAAGTAAAGTGTGGACAGCTGTTTGGCTGGTACTGCTCCGCAGACAGGCAGAACTATTGGATCATCTCCTCGGTTTGCACCTGCGTGGCCAGTCATTAAGAAGGGATCACATTTATGCTGCTCTTGTTCAGAGCACCCACTAATTCACTCAACAAATATTTATCGCATGCCTACAAAGTGGTCGGTTCTATTCTGGTCACTTGGGCTAGAGCAGTGACAAAAGAAACAAAGTTCCTTAACTAAAATGTACATTATCTAGTTTAATTTTTGTAATGTCCCCATTTAATAAATGAGAAAATTATTATTCTAAGACATTGAAGTTGTAGATTTTCATCTCTGGAAGATAACTTACACATTTTAATTTGAACTCTTTATTTTACTCATGAAGAATTCAGTGTAAAGGGTTATTTTTTGATTAAAAATAATGACCCAAACCAGGACCTTCTACCTTCCAAGTATGGTCTCTCCCTGTTGCTGTGAATTGTAGAAGGTAGGTAGTCAATAAACGTGTGATTCTTTGCCCTCACACAGCCAGAATTTGACACTGTCAGCTTAGGCTGTTAACTGAAAATCCAAGAGCAGCAGTGGCTTGAGGACCATGCCAAATAGTATTTCTCAGGGTAAAGGGTGGAAGGGACCCCCGTTACCAGAGAATAAGATAAATAGTCCCAGAACTCCTGCTTGCATCTTGTTGGATGATGAAAGCATAGTGGATGTGCTCCAATTTAAACTTGGCCAGACACTAGGGGATTAAGTTTCATGACACAGTGGGTAGGTATTGCAATCTTTGTAAATTCTCCATGAGAAGATGGAACTCTTATATGTCATTATATGTAGGGAAGAGATTTAAGGACAATATTTCTTTTATAAACAGTATTAGAAATTGGTATTTTTCCCCTTGATTTCAACACTATGTCTAGGAATGTCAAGGAGAGAATGTGCTTCATGAAATGCTTGAAAGCATGGTTACAAAAACACCTTAATTGGTAGAAATGGATCATAGAAATAGTATGAAGCAAATAGCACAAATTTTATACTTCAATTTTAAAATTTGATTTATCTGAATTATATTAGGTTTATTAATTGAGTGAATAAATCAAAGGGGGATTTGATGGCAATCAATCAGCAGATATGTATTAAGCATTTACTATGTACAGAGCACCATTAGACAATACAAACTATAAAGATTAATAAATTCTGAACCCTGAAAGATGACAAATGTTATAATGCAAGGATGAAAAATTTCATGTTCGTTAATGAAGTATGGCATGTTTGGGAGAACAAAAGTGTTTCTAACTGTGAGGAATATAATAAAATAGTGAGCAAATGTTTGTTGCCTATGAGAATGTTTGATCTTAAGAACCTGGTTAGATATATGCTGCTGAAATAATAGAATTACATGATTTACCTTTTGGAAAGTTAATTTGGTATGGATGGTATGATTCAAAATACCATTTGCCGTATGATCTATAATAATACCTGTTATTTTTTGAGATGATGTTATATTGGCCTCGGTCCTTCTGAAGTCGGTTCTGACATTCATAAGGGAGCACTTCGCTCCTTTGCAGACAGCAAGCTCACCATCCTTGCATAGTTGTATCTAAAATAGTCCTAAAATTCTCTTTATTGCCACTACACTGTTTCCCAAAATGAAGCATGAGATCATGGGAGTATTTAGTTATTGGTTCAGTTTCCTGTCTTCCTAGATCTTTTTAAAGCTCCAATGTCCTTACAGAATGACCTCCTAGCTTAATGTCCGATCACGTGATCAGCTATTTACAAAGCAGTGCCGTTCTAATCCGATTTCTTTTGATAACATAAGAGGACATTTGTATAGTCTATGGTAAGTACAATTTGTTTTATACTCTTACAGCCATCTGAGACTGTGCAGTGTCAGAAAGCAAACAACTATACTGTAACATTCTAGAAGACATTAAGTTAACCTTTCTGTAAAGGAATTTCTTTGGACTGTCTTTCCTTGTTGATTATGTAGTTCTAAACAAAACAGATTTAAAAATAATTTGCCAGTGAATGTGCCAAATCATGCTTTGATTGTCAACATTATTATAAAAATATATTAAACATCCAGGCATTACACATATCACATAACTTTTGCATAAGAATATATGCATTTAAAAATAAAAATTTTGACTTGTGTTTATAGTATTTGTAGTATTAGTTACTAAAATTCTCATATTAGAACCAATGGCTGACAGTTCCTTTAAGGCAAACTTGTTAAATACCAGTTCCCAACTTTACAGCAAATCTGTTATGCATACATCATGCATTCCACCCTCTTGCAAGATGCAAGTCACTACACTCCAATAACATTTTTACATAGACCATTACATTTCCTTTCCTTGCAAGAATGGAATATCCTCCTTAGTTTGCATTATCTTGTTTAGTGAAAGTTGTGTGGATTTCACCTCTGACCTTAGAGAATTGGTCGTGATTTTACTGAAAACTGTAGCTCATTATTCTTATGCAAGTCTCCATGAGTGGCTATTTTTATGCTCAGTTCTCAACAGGAACAAGTAAATACTGCAGTACAAGTTATTTCTGAAGATTTTTAAATAGTGTTTGTTATTTCAAGGCATTAACGAGTAAAACTTCTTAGAAAATACTGGCCAGTTGTGTTTATTGCCTTGTGTCAACACACTTGTCATTTTGAGAAAGTGTCATAATCCTAGAAGAAGATGGTTTGCACTCCTTAAGTCAGATTCTAATCTGAGAAGGGTTCTGAGTATCCTTGAGTATCCCTCAGAAGATCTGTGGCTTTGCATCAGTGAGCATCTCACTTCTCAGAGCAGAGCTCTTGCAGGTTGGGGAGACTTAGATTCTTTTTTTCAATAGTATAATTGCAATTTGCTTAGCTAATATGGGAGAATGGGAGGCTCCTTAACCACCTGTGGTAATTTTTGTTCTTCCTTTTCATAGTATTTATATTGTTAACATATTCAGAGGAAGCCAGTTACTCATATACTGAAGGCTATAAAGTGAACACAGAGACCTGGATTCCAGGGTTGGATTTGCCCACAAGCCACTATCAAACTTTGAATATAAACTTCTTGAATCTTAGTGTCCTGATTTTGTGAAATGAGAGGTTTGCAAACTTCTGGCTCATGATTTAAATCTAATGTGCACTGATGTTTTGTTTGAGCCACATATTGGTTTGAAAGTCAGAAAATTTGACACAAGATTTTTAGTGTCTCTTAGCAAATTGGAAGATCTGGCAACATGGGGCCCCGCTCGCAAACAGCGACGATTGCCTGGGCCGCGTAGTTTCCTCAGTTCGCCATCCTTGCACTTGTGCTTCCTTGATCTTCTAAAATGGTGTGACTCTTTGGGCTCTGTTTCAAGAAACATTGTGGGAAAAGTTTAGTTCCTCTTAAAATTCATTAGACATGTTACTTTTTTTCTGCATACAAGGTCTTAGTTTTCCTCTGGCTCCTTTTTGACCTTCTCTCTTTCTTATAAGGGATGCAGCCCTCCACCTGTGTATGGCCTGCCCCCTTTTTATGGACAATAGTGGGGAAATAACCTTGGCATTAATTTTCACACCTCTGTTTAACTTTGCTCCTTTCATAATTTTACTTTTGGATAAATAATATAAAATAATGTATCATTTCTTCAGTAGAAATTAGAGAAACAATGACTTTCTACTCACAAAATTCAGAAAGTATGTGGAACTGATAATAGAATAGTATTCCTGAAACTGTTCTTGTTCACATTTTTTGGTTACCACGCTAGATCTAATCAGATTCTTGCAAAGCAATGCTATGTGTGCAATGATTCTTTTATAACTCTCTTTGGAGACAGAATCCAGCTGCTGTGGTGAGGGTTAGCTGCTTTTTATGGCTTGGGATCATCTTTCATTAAAAATCTCAGATGGTAAGATCATATGGTATTTGTCTTTCGCGGCCTGGTTTATTTCACTTAGCATAATACTCCCCAGTTCCATGTTGTTGCAAAAGGTAGGAATTTCTTCTTTCTTTCTGCTGCATAGTATTTCATTGTGTAAATGCACCACAGGTTTTTGATCCACTCATTTACCGATGGGCATTTAGGCTGTTTCCAGCGCTTGGCTATTATAAAAAATGCTGTTATGAATGTAGGGGTGCATAGATTCTTTTGAATTGGTGTTTCAGGATTCTTAGGGTATAATCCCAGCAGTGGAATCATTGGTTCAAAAGGCAGTTCCATTTTTAGTTTTTTGAGGAAATTCCATACTGTTTTCCACATTGGCTGCACCAGTCTACTTTCCCACCAACAGTGTACTAGGGTTCCCTTTTCTCCACAGCCTCGCCAGCACCTGTTGTTTGTTTATTTGTTAACAACAGGAATTCTGACTGGTGTGAAGTGGTATCTCATTGTGGCTTTAATTTGTATTTCTCTAATGGCTAGTGATGTTGAGCATCCTTTCTTATGCCTATGGGCCCTCTGTATGTCCTCCTTGGAAAAGTGTCTATTCCTAATGAGTAAAACAAACAAATGAGCAAAATAGAACCAGAGGCATGGAAACAAGGAACAGACTGACAGTGACCAGAGGGGATAGGAGAGGGGGATAAGGAGGGAGAGAATGGGAAGGGTCTAGTCAAGGAACAGGCATAAATGATCCATGGACAACAGGGTGGGGATTGACTGGGAGCAGGGGGTGGGCAGGGCAAGGGAGAGCAATGGAAGAAGATTGGGACAAGTGTAATAGAATAACAATTAAAAAATAAATAAATAAAAAATCTCAGATGGTAGAACATCCTTGCCATAAGGACTGATATAAACTTTGGTCAGGCATAGGAGGGATGCATAACTATGAATAACTTCTTTAAGCACATGAGAATCATGGCCAATGAACATGTATCTTCAGTTGAACCCCCAGGCCTGATTCATTTAAAAAAAAAATCAATACAGCAGTCAATAAAAATCCAAAGTAGTAAAATAACATTGAATCTACAAGAAAGAATGATCAGTGAAAGGAATTTATTTCTTGTTGATTTATTAAGAATTGAATTTTTGTAGAAAAAATATTAGTAGTTACATTGATGGATAGTTTAGAGACAGACAATACCTATTTCCTAAAATAAAGCATTGGTTTCTTTTTAGGTTATAATGACATGACTCCCCTTCAACAGCTGTAGAATCAAGCAATTGTTGCTTATTGTCAAGTGTGATCACTGAAGAGTTTGGTTATTGACAGCTAAGAACCATCCAAAGATAAGGCACATTTTGCGAAATGATTTTCTTTCACCTGCTGATTAAATTGTGAACAATCTGTGAGCCCAAATGCAAATTTCCCTGTTCCTGTTTTACTGGACAGGCTCCCAGGACTAGACAGGAGTTAATGCAAATTAGATAATTTCCACCATTTGATTGAGGGAAATAAGTAGCTTGAAATATAAACTTTTCTGCAGTGAGGACCTTTAGAAAAATACAAAATTAAGAGATTTGATCTTAATCGAAGGTGTAAAGAGGGGCAAGAGGGTACTTTTTTGTATTAGAATTATTATTCAAGGTAAGGAGCAGATTGACCAGATTCTCAATTTGTGAGTTTATTCTCTCTCTTTTCCTGCTCATGTCTTGTCCGGTTTCTCTTTGCTCATCACTATCTGCTGGAAGTGAAAGGTAATACCTTATGGTAAACCTCTATCTCTCTATTCCAGCAGTGTGCATTTCCCTGAGCCCCTCATTGGGAAATCCATTCCAAAAGTATAAGGGGTGGGGTGGGGTAATTTGTGAGACACACAGGCAGCGAATAACTTGGGTAGAAAAAAACTGGTGAATTCATTTTTACTTTATATCTGACTAAACGTTTTAACAATTCCATGGAAAGTGGGTGGAATATTTTGAATATCTTGTTATGAAAACCCAGACACAATTCCATACAAGACAAATGTGTCTGCAAGAAGGCATTTTTGTGGATGTTAATCTCAAATGCTTTCATAAGCAGTCATGATTGGGCTCCAAAAGTTCATTGATAATAAAGGGGGTTTGGTAAATTTTTATAACAAGTTGATCTCTGGTATCTTTGGAGCCCTGGTGGTCTGTTGCAGGGTCGTCATCTGCCAAACTGTTCAGTGAGGGTAACAATTAGTCCTTGGCAGACATCTAAAAAAAATTCTTATGAATTAGCAAGGAACAAAATTGAGGTGGGGCTGCAGACTACTTTATAATCTTCATTTATATGTAAGCTTGAAAGGAGACTTGGGGTCAGATGGACTAACACCTTCATTTCACAGATGAGAAAACTGAGGACCAAAGAATGTAAATGCCATAATTGAGTTTATGTAATTTAGTCATAGAAACAGAATGAATTCTTGATTGTCAGCTCAGGGCTTTGTTATTAGGGTCTGCTGCCTTAGATTTTCCTACCAGATCAAGATGTTGGCTTGGGTGGAAGTCTAATAATTGATATTTCATTTTGATAAAAGTTTGTTTTGTGAAGCCTGAATCACATTATGTCCTTTCAGCACTGTAAAAGGAGCTTAATTTGAATGTCCTTGTAGCATACTGCACCAGCTAAGTGTACCAGCTTAGCCAGTACAGTATTATCAACAGGCTCCAAGAACACTGTGTAACTTTTCCCACCTGATGCTAGCCCCTATCTGTCATGCTTAGATTCAGTTTTGAAAGGCTGCCCAATTTCTCCTGTATCTGAATAATTGCACAAAGAGATGCTTCTTTTAGAGTATGGTGATTTTCAAGGAACCTTTTCCCCCGAAACCTGCTTTAAATTAATGCATGGAAGTAAATAAAATTATTTTTCATAAAAATACCAGCATAAATAATAAGGGCATACACAACAAATTAGCTGACTATTATGTTGAGACATTCTAAGTTTACATAAAATTGCTATTGTGCTAAATCATGGAGCCAAAACCAAGTATATGAGCCCTATGTTTTCCATTTTTTAAGCTGTCTGTTTTTGAATGCAAGACGTCTTGAAATTGTCATTTTGAGTATCCAACTTCTCTCTCTTTTGTTTTTATGCAAAGATTAATAAAGTCAGACTGATCAATGGGAATGCAATTCTTCCTTAAAAAAAAATAATGTGCATATGCAGAAAGACCATCTCAGAGTACTTGTGGCTCAAATATATCTTTGAGTATTGTTTCTGGGCCTAAGTAATCTCCATGGATTATGGGTGCCAAAAAAACAGTGGCCTGAAAGAAGGAACAAACAGTGATAGAAGATAAGAAAAAAAGCAAATGAGAGAGTAAAAAGAGAATTGAGTAGCAGAATAATTTCAAAAATGGTTTCAGGTAGGTCTGTGCTGTGTGGTCTCTTACTCTTAAGTTTTGTTTTGTTTTTTTTTTTAAAGAGCATTATTGAGCTATAATGTACCTACCTGAAAATTCACCTATTGCAAATGTACAATTCAATAACTTTCTTTTTTGAGTTTCTCATTTGGCCTTCATTATTTTGATGAGAAGTTAGTATTAATTACCTTATTGCTCTTTTTCTTTCTGTTCCTTAGAGTGGATAATTCTATGGTTCTGTCTTCAAGTTCTCAGAGTGTTCTAGCATATCCTATTTTGTGCCAAAAACTTTCAGTGAATTTTTCATTTCAGTTATTGTGTTTTTCAACTCCAGAATTTCCATTTAGTTTTTTAAAATAAATCTTTATCTCTTGATTGAGGTTGTCTAATTGCTATCTCTATTTGCTCTATTCTCTACCATTGTCATTATATTTTCCTTTAATGCCTTAGGTTTTTTTTCATTCTTTAAACATATCTGTAACTACTTTTAAGTTTTTGCCTACTAAATCCAACATCTGGGTTCTCTCAGAGACTATTTCTATTGACTTCTCTTTACCTTGAGTATGGCTTATAATTTCTTGTTTCTTTGGATGTCTTGTAGTTCTTTTGTTTTATATTAGACATTTTAGATTAATCTCTTACAGCAACTCTGATTCTGACATTTTTTCCCCTGTAAGATTTGTTGTTGTTTGTTGGTTGGTTAAATAACTGCCTGTGAAGTATGTCTACCCTGCAATGTGTGGCCTCTGATGCCTCTACTTTTTTTTCCTTGTTTTTATTTTTAAGTATATTTTATTGATTTTGCTATTAGATTTGTCCCTTGTTTTCTCTCCACTTTATCCCCTTCCCTCCAGCATTACCCACCCCTACCCCTTAGTTCATGTCTATGGATAATACATATCAATTCTTTGGCTTCTCCATTTCCTATACTATTCTTAATCTTCCCCCTCTCTATTTTGTGCCTACCAATTATGCTTCTTATTCTCTGTACATTTTTCTCCCCATTCTCCCCCCTCTCCTGCCCTGCTGATAACTCTCCGTGTGATCTCTATTTCTGTGATTCTGCTCCTGTTCTAGTTGTTTCCTTGGTTTGTTTTTGTTTTTTTTTCTTTTGGTTTAGTTGTTGATAGTTTTGAGTTTATTGTTTTTTTACTGTTCATAGTTTTGACCTTCTTTTTCTTAGATAAGTCCCTTTAACATTTCATATAATAAGGGCTTGGTGATAATGAACTCTTTTAACTTGACCTTATCTGGGAAGCACTTTATCTGCCCTTCCATTCTAAGTGATAGCTTTGCTGGATAGAGTAATCTTGGATGTAGGTCCTTAGCTTTCATGCCTTTGAATACTTCTTTCCAGCCCCTTCTTGCCTGCAAGGTTTCTATTGAGAAATCAGCCGATAGTCTTATAGAAACTCCTTTGTAGGTAACTCTTCCCTTTTTTCTTGCTACTTTTAGGATTCTCTCCTTATCCATAATCTTGGGTAATTTAATTATGACGCACCTTGGTGTGTTTCTCCTTGGATTCAACTTTTTTGGGACTCTGAGCTTCCTGGACTTGCATGTCTATTTCCTTTGCCAGATTGTGGTTGTTTTCCTTCATTATTTTTTCAAATAAGTTTCCGATTTCTTTCTCTTCCTCTTCTTCTGGCACCCTTATGATTTGGATGTTGGAACGTTTAAAGTTGTCCTAGAGGGTCCTAAGCTTCTTCTCATTTTTTTGAATTCTTGTTTCTTCATTTTGTTCCAGTCGAATGGTTATTTATTTATTCCTTTTGTTCCAAATCATTGATTTGAGTCCTGGTTTTCTTCCCTTCACTGTTGCTTCCCTGTATATTTTTCTTTATTTCACTTTGTATAGCCTTCACTTCTTCCTTTATTTTGTGCCCATACTCCATCATTTCTGTGAGCATCCTGATTATCAATGTTGTGAACTCTGTATCTCATAAGTTGGCTATGTCTTTATCATTTAGTTCCTTTTCTGGAGTTTTGATCTGTTCTTTCCTTTGGGCCACATGTATTTGTCTTGACACCTATTATGCTGTAATGGGTGAAACCTTGGGTATACACCAGGGCGGGGCCACCCACTTGGCTGCATTGTGGCACTATATGTGGGGTAGGGGTGAAAGAAAAAACAATACCACTTGCTTGTCCCTCAGCCTGCTTTCAGTCACTTCCCTTGCTTCCCACAATTGGATTGTGCCCTTTTAGGTGCTGATTCCTGGGTGGGAGGGCTTGTGTATGTTCAAGAATCCTGTGGGTGCTTCCAAGGGACTCTCCTGTGAGACTGGGAGTTTGTCCTGCAGTAATCCCCACAGATTTTTACAGCCAGAGGTTTTGAGGCTTTAGTTTCCTGTGCTGGAACCCTGGGTTGCATAATTTGTTTTGCTCTCCAGATTTTCCTTCTGGTTTATCAGGACATGAATGTGGGCCTGGTCCACCAGCTGGCACCTTGTCATGCATCCTTACCAACCCTGGCTTCCTGTCTTTGCCCCTTCTATCAGTCTGGATGAATATTTCTTTAACTCCTTGTTTGTTGGGCCTCCATACAGTTCAATTTTCTGGCAATTTTAGTTGTTTTTTTTGTTTTTAAATTGGTTGGTATCCTTCTTTTGGTTCTGGGAGGACACAAAGTGTATCTACCTTCATCTTGGCTGGAAGCCTCTTGTTTTTATTTTTAAGCTTGGCTTCCTACAGATTACCTTTATGCCTGCATAGGTTAATGTGCACAGCCAGCCCATGATTGGTGAGAGGCTGGGCTTAAACACTTTGAATCAGTACAGTTTCATTCATTGCTTATGGATCTGTGTGTAGGTCAGGGAGTATATTCAAACTTCAGGTCAATTTCAGGTGTGTATCAGTATTTACTTTCTTGTATCTTCTTTTCTTATACCCAGACTCAGCTCTGTCAACCAGGAATGTGTGGGTGGCTGTGCATGTGGTCAACCCAGGATATCTGAAGAGTTTATTAAATTTCCAATGAATGTCTCATTTCCCACAAGTCTCTTTTAAAGCTCTGGCTAGTCCACCAAACCATGGCTTGCCCCAAATAGACCTGTATCCTCAGGCTAGTGGAGCCCTGGCCATCCATTGCCACCAGATTTCTTCTTTAACTGACAATGCTTCAAATGAAGTGAGTACCCTCTACTAGGAGCAGCAGCAACAAAACTTATATTTATATTTTTATCACTTCCCCAACTCTGGTTGCATTCCTGGGCCAAAAGCTGAAGGAGGGATGGTTGTAGCCTCAGGCAAAATGCCACAGGTTTTTGCTCTTCTTAGCCAATGTTGAGTTGTTTCCATGAATAAATGCTTCTCAGTTTCTAATATGTCTTTGGTCAAATTCCAACGTGCTGAGATGACTGTTTATGACCATTTTGTCCAGCTTTATAGTTGCTTTTGGGTGAGAGGATTTTTTGACCTTTTTATTCTGTCATAGTGGAAGTGGAAGTCTTTTACACTTAGCTGTAGTGACAAGATCTTCATTGACAATAAGTGGTCCATACCGTTTGAATGTGAATATAAAATCTTAGCACGTGTTCTGAAGGTCACACACTGTGTTCAGGGTATACCCAGCAATGGGAAGTCCTGCATCCATCACCCACCCTTCAAGAGGCTCTACCGATAATTCCTACTATTTCCTTGTGAACAAGCATTCAGTGTTCTCATTTCTGAGTGCTGATAACTCAAGTGCAGAGGATTATTTTTCCTCTTGGCAACAATAGCAGTCATTTAGTTTTCAGGTTGGGAGATTGACAAGGGAAGGGCATTATCTTTCTGCCTTCTTAGTAATAAATATTTAAAAAGCAATAAGAATGTCTACCATTTAGTGAGTATGCCAGGTACTTTGTTAAACATTTCCCAACTTTATATATTTTTTATCTCCATTATAAAGCTTAGAAAAGTTAAGTAACTTGCTCAAAGTCACTCAACCCATCGGGTGTGAAGAAATGATTCAAATTAAGGTCAGTGGGATGCCTACTTCCATGTTGTTAATGACCGTCTTATGCGTCTCTGGGGTGCCCCTACTTCTGGACACTAGCCAGGCAAATCAGGTCCATGCTTATTTTGAGAGACTGGCTTCCAATAAGATGTCATTGTCAATAATCTGTCATGGTGATTCTTGTCTGTCTCAACCCAAATCTTCCTTTCCCAGCTTTTCTCTACTGGCCCACTACATTTAGTTGTAAGTTATGCAGTGGAGGAGGGAATTCTAAAATATTTTATTTTTCTAAGTCTTTAATTTTTGCAGCTGAAGAATACACATTGTCACAGGTTGGGTCCCCTGAGAAGCAGAATCTGAAATAGAGATTTCCATACAAGAGATTTATTAGCGAGTGCTCTTGGGATCAACACCTCTGAAGGGAATGGAAGCAGGTAGAATTGGGCAGAGGAAAAAAACTGGGCTATGATGCAATTTCCAGAGTCCTCAGCCATATAGGGATTTTGGAAGTTAGGATAACACTTTCAGAGCTAGGGGGTGGAGGCTGGGCCTTTTATATCCACAAAGATCTGTCATTGGATATGGGCCATCCTGAGGAAAGGGGTGTGTCCTTGGGTAAGGTGGTGCTCTTTAACTGATCAAGGGGGCTGACTCCTGAGAGCTATCAGCCAGTAGCCTCCACTCCAGCTGGGGAAAATAAGTCTTTCATTCCTTAACGGGGATCCGGGAAGTTTATTTTAACACCCAGCATAACTGTTTATGTTCATGCATTTTTTTCTGTAGATATTTTTTTTATTTGGCAAAATTGTTTATTAAAAATATTTTTAATTGAGATGTAATTGACATATAACATTAGGTGTATAATCATTAAGTAATGATTTATATAGGTATATATTATAATGCTTTATTTTTTCATTTATTCAAGCAACATGTAATTGTTAAGCATGAAATTTTTCTAGGCACTGTGGGAGAGGCTAAGGGTATAATAATGAAAAATATGTACCAAGTTCCTGTTTTTATAATGTTATAACCAGGGGGTGACTATTGGTATTAAATATCCTTCCTTGAAGCCTCTTGTTAATCAGAAATTGGTTCTAGGTCAGTAACTCAGTGTGTCCTAATTTAAGCCCATTTTAATCTGTCATTCTGGCCTTAAGTGCTTGATTGTTGTTTCCCAAATCCTTTTGAATTAGTGAATATCTTTCTTAGATAGTTTTTGAAGTTCAGAAGCTTTTTACCATTTGTAAAGTTACAGTTACCTGTTTAAAAGAGTGTGAACTGAGGGAAAGGAATCTCTGTATTTTTTTTTAAAAAAGCATAAAAAATTAATTATAGTTTTGACAGAAAGTGGTGATATCAGCAGTTGAATTTGTTGCTTGAGATTTCCCTAGCTTCTTGGTGTTATCCTATTATCCTTAAAAAAGAAATAGTGTGTTTTAATTGTTATTACTTTTTATATACTTTTTTACCCTAGGAGGTAAATTATTAATTAACGTGTGCATTATAAATTACTTTTTTATTAGGTGATTTCTGTCTGACAATACTTTCTAGTTTTTTTTTTTTAAATTAAACTATGTCTCTTGGATTTATTATTAATAGCTTTGGGCCCAATTAAGAGGGAGGCTAATTTGATTTCCACCTTCTGGCTCCACATGCAACTGGAAAAATAATTCTGCCTGACTGAGATAACTGGAGAAGTATGTGTGGCCAATATGAATAGCTCTGGGTGAGGAAGCATTTCTAAATGAAAATTTTATTTTCACTATGTTTTTTCACCATAGATTTTAGTTCATTTATCTTACCATTTTACACATGTGTCAAGAAGAATAGACCCAGGTTTTAAAAAATTGATCCAGGCATAAAAAGAAATCTGATACAACAAATAAATTAACGGATCACTGATAATTTCCCTATTTTGTATATAAATGGGGAACCTTGGCTAAAACTGAGTCCTGAGACTTCTTTTATTTTTGAACTTTCATAGATATGAATGATAAAAAACAAAATTAATGAATTAAACCCTTCAATAACAAAAGTATTATTAAAGCAAGACTATTTAAAAGTATAAATCAGTTTTATCTTCAATTTTACCTTGTGAACGACCAATCTTCTGTTTTGAGAAAATCTGTTGAAAGAATGGGGTCTTGGAAGAATATATATTTCATAATACCCCAGAAAGGTCTGGTACAGCGTCATGTAACCAAACTCTAATATTTTTACAGTGAAGCCTATGGCTATTTACATAAAATAGATTAATAAAGACTTTATATAGTTGCAGTCAGTTCAGGTTCAGTTTGCTACCTAATGAGGCAGCCCACAGCTTTGGCAAACATTTGGCTTTTAGACGTCTTTGGATTTCAGAATTGTGGGTACAAGATTGTACACCTGTTTCAATGATGTATCTTTCTATTACTAGGA
This sequence comes from Pteronotus mesoamericanus, assembly GCF_021234165.1. Classification (NCBI taxonomy): domain Eukaryota; kingdom Metazoa; phylum Chordata; class Mammalia; order Chiroptera; family Mormoopidae; genus Pteronotus; species Pteronotus mesoamericanus. The sequence continues at coordinate 12,036,099 of NW_026555325.1, read as the reverse complement.
ACCTAAAAAGTCATTTATTCCCAGGAAAATATTCTGAGATCTCAGCTCTTAAATAATTGAACAAACTCTTGGAGGAAAGTGAAGGCTTTGTGCCTTTCTTATTCTTAGTGAATAAGGAGATAGGGGATGGGGTAGGGTCTGCAACCTTGGCATTGGCTCTCAGCCTCACTCTCTACATAAAGCCTGCCATTATACACCTTACGTTACTACACGTATGTCTATATTAGGTTTCTTAGGTGCAGGAGAGCTCTTCCAAGGAGTAGATTGGTTTATGCAGCAGCAGCAGCAGCAGCAGCAGCAGCAGCAGCAGCAGCAGCAGCAACAGCAGAATCCTTAGCAGCCTCTTAATGCCCTTTTCTTAAGTGCGGTAGGACAGGCCAGGAACAAAGGAATTTAGCACCATGGAAAGGAAAGAGCAAGACAAACAAACAGAAATTAAACCTGAAAGAAACCAAGGTCCTTTAGGAAGTATAATAAAATTTTTAAAAAATACTCAGAGAAAGTCAAGAAAGTATTACACAGAAAAAAGAGCAATCAGAAAAGTAAGAGCTCTTAAAGAATAAAAATTTTATCACCTAACTAAAAGAATTTAGTGCAAGAGCTGGAAAACGAAGTAGAGGAAATTTCTCAGAATATAAAGCAATAAAAACAAATAGGAACATATGAAAATGCATGACATCAAGCCAGAAGGCTCATCTGGGGGGTGTGGGGGGAAGAAAGAAAAAGAGAGAAAACAAGAGAAAGAATAATCTGAACAGTAAGAGAAAACTCCCAGAGTTGAAACATGTGAATGTTCAACTTGAAAGTTCCCACTTGGTGAAAGAAAAAATTCTGAGTTCTGAGCGCTGAGGAGCAGGAAGAGGAAGGAAGTGGCTTGGCATCTGTCCTTGGAGAGCCCAGCGTAGGGAGCAGTTAGACCTGCCATATTTGGTGAATTGTTCTGAGCCCTATTTGTAGAGTGAATCATCATTTGTTTCATGAATAAAGAGTTTTCTCTACATCATTCCAACCCAAGCCTATGTTGGTGGGGGGTGCAGAGAGAGAATGCAGCAGGTCATTTCCTACCAGGAAAAGACAAAATGTTAGATTTAGATTCTGCAAGCATTTATGAAGGAGCTTAAAAAAAGAGCTTGGAGTGCCCTTAGTAACTGGGTAATACAGTGCAAAAGCATGGTTGCAATATGTATGCATGGTCTCTTTCATTTGTATATGCATGTAAGTTTAGAAAGTAATCTGGAAGGATGGATTCCATCTCTGCATGACAGTGATTTAACCATTTTTCTTTATCATTTTTTAGATATATGTTTTATTTTTTATTGTTGTTTAATTACAGGTGTCCCTATTTTTTCCCTACTATTTTCTGCTGCCCTACCCACCCCCCACCTGCCACATTTAATCCTCCACTCCCCCATTGTCATTTTCTATATTTTTTGAAATAAGTGTGTGTTAATTTTATTATTACAAGTAATAAAACAGTTTCTATTTTAGGGGGAGTGGGGTGGGGTTGGGGAGGATATTTCTGTATATAAAATGCAAACATTCCAGGCAGGGAGTGATGGTGGAACCCCGGGAAGGGTGGCTTGTGCAGGCAGGAGTGGGAGAAAGCCCTCAAGGGGCCTGAGAGAGAAGGCCTGTGGGGGACAGGCTGCAGACCAAGAAGGCTGTACAATCCTCAAGGCCAAGCAAAAGACAAGCTTCATTTACCCAAGACCTGTCTTTACAAATTTCCTACTGAGGTAAGTCATTTTTTTACACTAGCACATATTGCCTGAGGACTAGTGCTATACAAGATTCTCTGTTTACTAAGGGGCGGAAGAGACAGAAGCAGAGTCTGGAAAGAGTGTAGCCAAGGGCTCAGCTGTGAGAGAAAAGGGAAGGAACCAGAGTTTACATTGAGGTGATTGGGGCTTGGCTCACATAAGACATTTTGTGAGCACAGAGATCTTTTTAATTTATTTAAAAACATACACAATGCTTTACTGGCCGTTCCAGCATCCTTGAAGAATGTTTCCATGGCCATTGTCTCTTTGTCATGATGAAGATACATTTATTTCAATTGATGCATATGTGCACTATTTTGAGCACTCTAAATATCAGGTTAATAAAATAGAAATTGTTTCTTTTCTTCTAAAAGTTAGCAGATGATGAAAGAAAATAATTTAAAAGCTTCCTTTATGTAAACAGAATATAAAATGTAGCTGCTCACAGGGAGACCCTGAATGGCCCTATAATAATCCAATTGTTTAAAAACATCCCTTAATTGAGTTTAATTTACGTCACTAAGTTTGGCCTTGACCCTCATGATAAGCCAAAACTTTAAGACTATTCAGTACTAAATGCATCTGGAATAATTTAATAATCTATCTCAAGTAACAATGATAAGGAATTGTCATAGAATTTTCTATCCAGGTTAAACTTTTTTTTTCCCAAAAAAGCATTATGTTTTATAAGATTAAAAATAAATAATTCAAACTCTAAAAGTTACTTTTCCCTACAAAAAACCATTGTGGAATTATATATATATTTTTCACTGCAGAGAGTAACAAAAGCAGGGAGAAGGTAGAAAAGGAACAGAAAAGTCGATTTAAGAGATAATGTATTGCATTTAAAGAACTTGAATGCCATTACTTTTCATCACTTAACTGTTCAAAGAACACTTTCAGCTTCCTTATTTGCATGTTTCATTGTTTTCCAGCCTTTACACTGTATGCTTAAAATGCAAATGGAATAATATAAGAATAATGAGAAGTAATATTTGGAAATGTTCTGAGAAAAATGTTGAAAAAAGGGTCAGGTTTCCATCCGACTGAGAGGAGAGACTTGGAAGAGCAGTCAGACTAGATATAATTTTATCTCAAGCTCTAACAAGAAGGGCCATCGCTAGCCTTCTTTTTCCTTTGTACTGAAAAAAGTTAGCTAATATTTCCCTTTCGTGACTACCTGCTTCTTTATCCATTTCTCCTCTACTTCACATTATGTACCTAGCAATCATTGAACCTCAATTCAATGAACACTTATTGAGCACAAATTAACTAGTCATTGCCAAAATTGGAATATAGAATAAAAAGTTCTTTATTAAAAAGCAGGGTTGGCTAAGGCATGACGTGGGGAAACATTTGTCAGTACCTCCTGCTCCAGCTTCGATATCTGGCTCTTCATTAAATGGGCTCAAAAATTAAACATCTTGGGTTCCCTATGAAATGGAATAAGAACACCTTTCTTGTTGGTGGTTGTGATCATTGAGACAATATAAATAAAGTGCTTATAGAAATACCTTGAATGCTCCATATGTCCTGTGGCTTGTGATATAGCAAAAGAAGTGTAGGGTGACTGGTCATTACAGTTTGACTGAGATCAATGGGTTTCCTGGGATACAGTTCTGTCAGTTTTAAAATGGGGATGGTGCTGGACAAATCCAGATAAATTGGTCATCCTACAGATAGAAGAACATGTATTCAGTTAGTCATGATCCCAAATAGAGTAAATCAAATTGCATGTCAGAAAAACAAAGTTATAATAGCAATGAGGAATTGAGGAATAGGGCAAGGCATGGAAAATTTCATCACAAGGAAGGAAAGAGCATTTCATACAGAACTGAAGAGGCAAAGGCATGAAATGAGTAACTGAATGGCTGACCTGTGGAAGGCTTTAAGCAGTCTGGTGTGGGAGACATGTGGGCATATGAGAAGTTGTAGTGAGTTAAAGGTTAAAAAAACTGTGATATGGCCAGGTTACCCAAGGCCTTGTGTGATATGCTCAGGACAGTGGGTTTGTTCAGAAGTGATGGAAAGATGGCCATCCAGGGGGCGGAGTGGATGTATGACTGACATATGCTTTTCAGACCTTAATTTAACCCCACTTTTCCAATGAGCTCGTGTGGGCCACTCCAAGTAGATTAAAATGAACAATCTGTCTCCAGCTTTCATTTTAGTGTTAAGTAATCACATCTTTCTTTTTATTGTTTCAAAGTATTTAAGATGGTTCTCCTCATATGATTGCAGATGAAGGTACAAAGTCATTTTTTGCCATCTTCCAGATTCAAATCTAGGGTCTCTTTGAATCTCTTTTCTCCATTATCCTCATGTAATCAGTGTTACAATGTGTTGGTTTTTGTTTTCATGCCAATTTTTTTCTCCTTTATTTTCTAGCTCAGGCTGTAGTCACATTCCTATAGATTTAAGGAATAACTGTATGTGGTTGATGTTCCTTACCTCACTCTGGATGTAAATATTCATCCTGAATGTTGTGCCTGATTAATCTTATTAAACAGTACTTTTGTCATGTAACTTCCCTGTTGAAGAATCTGTTACAGCTTCTTATTAACACCTGGGTTTAGACCACTCTTGTCAGCCTACCTTTAAAATTTCTTCATCAGTGGGCCCTGCCTATGACTCCTGAGGTTTCCCAGAAAATGTTTGTGCTGTTCAGATCTACCTTCTTTCTTGTTTGTTTTTAATTTTTAATTATGATAAAATACACATAAAATTTACCATCTTAAGCATTTTTATGTATACAAGTAAGTAATGTTAAATATATTCATATTGTTGTACAACCACAAATCTCCAGAAACTTTTCATCTCTTTTTGTCTTTAACAATAAGTTTTACTCTTAGAAATTTAGCCCATCCATCTATTTCAAGCCACTTTCCACACATGGAATTGAGTTTCTCTTCCTTCTTTTTTTTCCTGTTTAAATACACAGCCAGACTCCAAGGAGAGAAGTACTATGTATAGTCTCTAAAAGAGCAGGTGCTCAAAAGATGATTCAAATACTATTGCTCTTATAGTTTGTATTGTTCTCCAGTTATATGTTATATGTGGAGAACACTTTGCATTCATAGTACTCAGGCGCATAGGTCATCTCATCTGGTCCTCACCACAGCCCTCCTTGTAAGTAGATAAAGCAGATGCTTGCATATGCATTTTTCAGCTGGGGAACCCCAGAATGACTAATGAACTTGCCCAAGATGATGCAGCTAGTAAGTCATAGAGCTGGTAGCAGAGTTCAAATATTTTGGTTCCTAACACAGAGCTCTTTCCATCATTTCTAGCGTCCTCATTTCTTTGAAGCATATCTTGTCTCCCCAGCAAGGGTGAAACCTCATTGAGAGAAAGAACTATTACAATTGTGTTCAGCTCCCCTAGCATGTAGCTGGGTTTTGGGCACAAACATTCTGTTTATTAGGTTCTTGTGAGCACATTGACAATTCCCTGTACTATTATCTATGTTCTCTTAAATATATTATATCATTTTATATACAGGGTTCAGCAGAACCCTGCTTGGGTGTGGTTGGCTGGGTAATAATATGGGTGTAATAATTTATAGTTTTAATTTGAATATTTCACCTAAAATATCATATGGTGTGCTTGGGTGTGTTATCATTATGTTACAGAATTACATGCTTATGGTTTTGTAATAAAAGATTTTGTAATAAAAAGGGGCGTTATTTGTGTCGGACACTGTATATTCCATGTACTTTCTTACATAACTCAGAAGAGATTTTTAGTTCTCCCTTCATTCTTTTGGGTACGTGGGAAAATTGTATTTTTCCTTGCCTCCATCTCATACTTGGAAGAGGTCAAATGACAAGTTCTGGCCAACAGGTCTAGTTTAGATTTTCTTATTTTTAATTTTTAATTTTTTAACCTTGGCATAATCTAACCTATCCTGACAACACAAAATGACAGTGTTTAATGGTCAGCATCTCAAATTCTGAGTTTGCCTGAAAAAACAAGAAGAAATTGTTCTCTTAATTTATGTTTGTAAAAAATGAAGGCCCAGAGAGGGTTAAGAAATGAACTGAAGCCACTCCTCAGATCAGTCTCTTAACCCCAGTTGGTGATCTTTTTCCCATATACTCAAGGCTGGTATAAGAAACATAAATCATTGCAGAAAAATCCTACAACCCTCTCTGCTTCTATAATAACATCCTCCAGCTTAGCCTTCCACCCTACCTCAAAGCCACCTTCCCTTTCCAGCCTGGTTTTCTCCTTAACTGCCAGTTGAAGCCTTTACCAGGGCAGGCTACACTGAAGAAGACAATTTATCAACATGTTGCCTGAGTAACACCAGCCTGCACAAAGATCCAGTTGAAGGACTGGAATGGGTACAAAAGATAGTTTCGCTGATCTTATGTAGAGTCTCAGTCATCATCTCCTTCCCTTGCCATGTGTGAGAAAGAGGTGAGGACCAAGCTTCTCTTTCTAAAGAGGAACATATGAGAGAGAGAGAGAGAGAGAGAGAGAGAGAAGAAGAGAGAGAAAGAGAGAATATATAATTTCCTGGAGAGTTTCAGTTTGATGATGGTAATTATAGCTTTTCCATTGCTTTCATTTAAATCTTTTCTTTTTTTAAAAAAAGATTTTATTTATTTATTTTTAGAGAGGGGGGAAGGGAGGGAGAAAGAGAGGAAGAGAAACATCAATGTGTGGTTGCCTCTTGCACAGCTCCTAGTGGGAATCTGGACCACAACCCAGGCATGTGCCCTGACTGAGAATTGAACCTGTGACTTTTGGTTCGCAGGCCGGCACTCAATCCACTGAGCCACCCCAGCCAGGGCAAAATCCTCTCTTAATTACATCAATTTTTATTAATTACTCTTAGCAAAGTCCAAATACCAGAGTTTACGGTCTTGTTTTCGTCGTCTTCCCAATTTTGACTGAAATTTAGACTTTTGTATAACCTTATTTCCCTTAAGTTTATACACGTATATGTATATGTATATACAACCATACATATCTCTATATGATACATGCACACATAGTACATATTATTTTTTTAATCTTCCTTTTATCTTTCTTTTTTTCTTGAATTGAGGCTGGTTTCTTGGGAAGCTGAGGTGGGGACCTGGGGTAGGGAGCTGTTATTGAAACACTGAGACTCAGGCAGATTAATTTTTCTGTCTATATAAGCATGACCTACCCGAAAGTTACTGATGTTTCTTTGCAGCACTGTAAAGTTGAACAGATTATTCAATTTACAACTATTAGAAAAAGCTGAGAGGGTGGCTGAAAAGATGTTCCTTGGGGGAATTTTCATTGCTGAAGTAAAAGATACCAATAGACTCACAAAAAGTTCCATGAAACAAATGGGAAAAAATGTTACACTGAAGATACAGATAATTTGGGAAGCTGCAGCCATCTGGTTATGGTCAAAATAGCTGCTTCTGATGTCCTTAGATGGTACAAATTACTGGCAGACCTCAAAAACCAAAACAGGAATCCATTTTGAGATCAGATTCCTTTTGCCTTCAAGGCATGTTTACAGAGAAATCAAGATTAGAGGAAACAGAGGAAGAACTAAAGTGTGGAGAGAACATATCACTCAAAAGTTACTTCATCTGGTCAGCAATTTAACATGAGCTGAATTTAGATGAGAAGGCAGGTGGATGTCCAGCCGCAGGTCATTTATTCAACCTTTTCCATTTTACCTCAGTCATCGGTCCCCCACTTCACACCCCTAAGTTGGTTGGTGATCTCACGAGGGACGTGTTAACAGTGGCAACCGAGGCTTCTTCTAGGAGGGTAGTGGACATCAACCAGGGACGATGCCCAATGGTGATGAGTGGACAGTTGTTTTTAAGCACAAATAGTGTGGGGGAAGCACTTTACAGGTGTTGAACAAAAAACAAAGAACGTCATTTGTAGGGAGTACTATTGTAATTTGAACATTAAAAGTAAAGGTACTCTGAATCTATAACTCACAGGTCAAAGAACCTTAGTGTACTGGTCACATTACTGAGCTGCTTTCAAGCAGCCTATGGGGGGTTGTCCCCTTACCCATCCTCGCCTTCAGTCACTGCATAACGAACTATTCTTGACACTCTCACTCCCTTTTCTAACTCCATGTTTCCTGGTTGCCTGAACGTGGCAATTTCTTTCCCCTGTTTCTAGTCTTAGATTTTTCTTCCCTTCACATCTTCTCTTCTATCTTCCTCCTAACCTTGCCGCCTGCTTCAGTTTCTAGAACTGGCCTCTGCTTTGGTCACTATTCTGTTCTCTTTTCCCAGCAATCTTTGAAGTTAGAAACTGAAGAATCAATTAACTTCTTCAAATCACTTTTTCTTCAACAGTGGAGATGGAAGGATGAGGAAGAGAGGTGTTGGTGTTTTTGTATGTGAAAAAATAATTTGTGTACATCAACAGATAATTTATACATACTCTTTATGCAGATTTTAAAAATCATTTAAAATGTTCTTTGAAGCCATTTAAAAAATACTTAAGAGTAATTGCTTGGACTATTGAAGAAAAAAAGCATTTACCTTACACTTTATGCACATTGTTTTCTAGTCAGCTCTCACATTGTTCAAAACACTGCAAATTCTTTTTTTGCCTTCAGTTGAGATGGGAATTGATGCATAATGTATGTAAATAAAATTAAATAATCTTATCCAAACAATAACTATATGGCATATGAGAAATTCACTTGTGAGTTTCCTGGGGCCCACTTCAAAGAGATAGGTGTTCATTCTCCAGATAGGCTGAGATGAATTAGAAATTCTTAACCTGTGAATTAGGAAAGGTACTTTGCATGTGTCAAGGCTCCTTGGGCAGAGAAAGCCAATATTTGTTTCAAAATGAGCCTTAAGTGAAACATCTCAAGGGCAGATGTTCTTGTTTATAGATGTTGATTTGCAGAAGCGAGTCTATGGAGCTGTGCTTCTGGGTGAATAACAAAAGGGACTTACCTATATATGTGGTTAATGCTTTTAGTGAGTAATACTCAGAAGGGCAGTCAAAACTGCAGTGATTTTAAGAAATTTGGAGTTGATTTTTGCCCAGAAAATGTGTCTGTATTATTTAGAGTATGTTAATTGCAATGAGAAAAGATCATAAACTATATTACATCTAAGACATAATAGAAGTTTATTTCTTGCTCACATATGATACTGGGGAAGTGAATTGGCCAAAAGGCATTGCACATTTTCATAAAGTCATTTAGGAGCCCAAATGGATAGAAGCTATGTCCTCTTCAACATGTGGTCTCCATGTGCACATTTGGTAGAGGAGCAAGTATGGGAGGATCTTACGGGCCAGGTATGGAATGATATGTATCCCTTCTGCCCTCATTCCACTGGGTACCTGGCTACATCTAACTGCAGAGGAAGGTGGGAAACACAGTCTGCCTGTGCAGGAAGCAGTGGATGACAGAGGTGAGCAGCCAGCAGTTTATAGCCATCTCTGTTTATCAATCAAGGGCTGTCGTGACCTGTAGGAAAAGACGTATTTTATTCATGGGATGAATTTTGCCAAAAAGATTTAAAAGGGAGCTCTTTTTCCCCCCAAAGTATTCAGATAACTTCATTCCAGGGGAAATGTTTATTTTAATTTACAAGGTTACGAAATATCTACATTCCATGCTGCCCTAGCTCTGCCTGTTTTGCCCCCAAATAAAATAAGAATAGCATTCTGCCTTCATTCTTGAAGGCAGTAATTTAATATCCTAAGGCTAAAGTCAGGTTTTTAACAGTGTTTAACAAAGATTTACTTATTTCAATATATCATCATTGAAAACATTTGTTTGAGTATGCATTGTGTGGGTGCATGTGTGCATTTTCTATCGCTGAGATCTGGGTGTAGATCCAGTGAATGACATAAGTATGAATCTAAATCACTTGTACTGAAGCTGCACCTTTTAAGATCCATTCATTATTAAGAGGAGCATGGTATCTGTCTTTAGACTTTTCTGGCATTTGAAAATGAATAAACACACCCTGGTTGGGTAAGCAGCAGGAGTAAGAAACCCTAAAATGACTTAATGACCTTGTTCATTACTGGCCTTAAATTGTATTTAATCTAAGGGTGGGTCCTTGCTGCTGCATGACTTGCAGAACCAGTTGGTTTCATACAAGATGACTTTGTTTATCTCAAATCAGAGATTAGGTCTTTGTCTAGGCTAATTAGGTGGGTAAAAGGGCAAAGCAAACAAAACTGCTTGGGAGCCAACTTGATCATGTAGGTTTATAAAGACAGTGAATACTTTTGGTAACTGAAACATGCAAATAATCCCTGAATATCATTCTGCCCATTGATTTTAATAACTTCCTCCATGGGTTTGGTAGCAGGTGAGTCAAATCAATCACTTTGTTTTTCCTTTTCCCCTGCCTTTGGCCCCTGTATGCTCACTCTTCTGAAGGAAAATCTAACAAATGTGATTAATCTAGATTAAAATCCAACAAATTGTTAGTGCTGGAAGAAAGTGGTGAGAGGCTGGGTAATCCATAAACTGTGTAAGAGGCCCCAGACAACTGAGGGTCAACAGTAAATGATCTTTTCATATCATGGGTTCATAACACAAGCCAAGATGAAGAAATGAGGTATGGGCTCTGAGCCAGACAGACGTTGGTACAAATCTCATGGCTCCCACATACCAGCTATGTGATTTCAAGCTATTATTTAACTTCTCTGTGCCCTGCCCCCTCATCTACAAAAGGAGACTGAAATTGTCACTTTCTCATAGAATTATGGCAAGGATTAAATGAGATCATGTGTATTGTGTTTCTATGCTGGTGCCTGGCCTGCAGTAAGCACTTAATCAGTGTTAGCTGTTATTATCTATGGAAAATTTGGATGTTCGTTTCTTCCTTTTATTTTCCATGCCCTTCTCTATTTGGGATGAGAACCAAAGTTCCTCAAACCAGTTTTGTTTCAGTAGTTAATGCAACAGTCTCCAATGCCTTCTGTGACCTTAGGGGAAAACAATTTGGTGGTTCAGAGCAGCTCTTTCTTCTCAGCTCTATTTTGTTCTCGATATAGCTGTTCTATTCACACACCTTGCAATCTGTGAAGTTAAAATTAACCTATTTGCCAACCTGCGTCTCAGTGAGAAACTGAAAAATTACACCTTCTCTACGCACTAGACAGTGTTTTCTAGTGCATCTTTGATGAAGAATATGTTAAAGGAAGAGATGGCTTCAAGGAAGAAGACTGAGTCTATCTGTGCTTAGTTTATTCCCTTGGAAGAGTCCTCTGCAAATGTCAAAAGCTGGATTGAGAGAACAGGATGTGACATGGAAGTCGTTCAGTTGCGTCTCCGCACACATTTCTGAAATGGGGAATCGAAGTGTGCCAGTGTAACTGTCAGCTCTGGGCATATGGAACAATCTAAGGAATCTGACTCTTTCCAGTAACAAGTTTAGCAACTTTCTTTTAACAGAGAGGGAAAGAAAAACACTTGCTGCACTCACAACCAATGGTTATTCTCAGTCAACAGTTCAAAAGAGCTTAGTTTTTCATTTTGTATCTGAGCTGATGTTTCCCTGACATCAGGAAGAGGTAGTACAGCTGACCTGGGTGTTGCCACTCTTTGATCTTAGGTGCCCTGGATTAACCTGGTTGTCTTCTGCCTCCCTATTATTTCAGAGGCATGGTAGGTAGCCAAGGATAAATTTGTTTGCCTTGACCTTGTCCCAGAGGGCACCTGAGTGTTATCTTTAGTCTCTGAGACAGCCTGGGCCATTGCACCACGCTGCGCAGATGGACGCTCTTCTCTTTTATTCCTTATCTCCTTCAGTGTGCCATTGTGAGATATTTCTCAGTCCTCTCAGGACTTATCTCCCTTCCTCCCCTACTCCTACCCAGTAGCCCAGTAGTTCTTACAGACTGTGAAGTTCCAGGTTTTAGAAACTAGAATCAATTGGGATGGAGCACAAATTGGTGGTGGGGGGTGGGGGCATCTTTATGTCCTGGGCCTAAGAATTCCTAACCTATGAAAAAGCTACTGGAGATCAGACCCTTAGAGATATGGCAGGAGGAGAATAAGAATTAGAAATAGCCTTTTCTGCCTGATATAGTGAACCCCAAATCAGGGTGAGGAGATGTGTATATGGTGGGTAGACTGAGGTATTAGGCATGATTCTGTGCTGACATATCCTATTCATATCTGCAGCTTTACCCCTAGAGTTTAATTGCTTTAGATCTGGAAGGTTTTAGTTTCTAGAAGGTCTCTGTCTACATCTGGCTGGGAAATAAAATTTTAAAAGTGCTTTCACATATATTGATTTAATCTTCAAAACACCCTTTGTGAGAGAAGTACTGTTATTTTTCCCATTTTACAGACAAGGACCCTGAGACCCCTCAGCTAGGAAGTGGTGGAGCAAGAATCGAACTCAGGCACCGTAGCTCCAGGGCGCCAGCATTAAGTCCCGTGCCATTGCATCCCACACCAACAGCATTCATTTTTTGCAGCCTCTAGCACCTCACTGTGATTGCAGAAACTGCAGTCTCCAGCAAAGCTCCCTCTGCTCCCATCCTCAACTATTTCTGAAGTTCCCAGAGACTGTCTTGTAGGTGTGGGCCAGTGGACACTGGTGTAATATGTACTATCTACTGAATGCTTTTTTCCTGTTCAGATATCCCCTGGATATTGTCTTAGTTTCGCCTCCATATTTTCTCAGCAGTTTAACCCAAGAAGGCTATATGTTCTTTACAGTCCCCAGTGAGCTGAAACCATGTGGTGATCCACATTGAAGGGGTGAGGATTTTCTGTCAATGTGATACTTTGGGGCTGTAAGCAGCACTGTGCTCTGCTCCACTGGCAGAGGACATCTGGCACCTGGGATTGTCCGCTAAATCCCTTTGCTGAACGCTGACCCTTCTCCTTTTTCTCAGTCTCACCATTAACATGGGGACACACATTTGAGTCTACTTTCATGTCTCCATTCCCAGGCCCTATTTGACTGGTCTATCCTGAAACTGGGCGACCCTTGCTCTGGCCCCAATTGACTGGTCCAAGCACTGGTTCAGGCTGGGCTAATACATATTTCTCTTGGATAAACTGGGGGCCAGAGAGAGCCTGAGGGCAGCCTCTCTGTAGGGATTAAATCTGCAAGATCTAATACTTTGCAACTGTCAAAGGTCACAGATCTTCTCATTTGAAGAAAATCGTTCTGCAAGGGGAGAGGATGAAGTGGAATGGCAGAGAGGCAGGAATGAGGAGCAGTAAAGGCCCAGTGTGCGTTAAGTCCCCAGTTCCAGTCATTTTGGAAGTTCAGTAGCAACCCCACTCTTCCCTTGTCTTACTGTTCTTTTCTTTCTTGAAGATCATGAACCAGTTAAGTCCAATATTTGCTCAAGCTGATTTGAGTTGTGTTTTTATCATTTGCAATGAAAAGAAATCTAAAAGTCCATCAGGTGACAGTTTCTGGTTTAAGTACCTTGATATCTGTTTGCAATTCTCCTCCACTTGGACTTTGGCAAGGAAACTGGCCAATTGAGAATTTTCCACAAAAGCACTTTCTTATTTTTCCACCGTACTCCCCCTGCTCCAATATCATAATTTGTCCCTTAAACCTGATGCTGATGATTTGAATCTTTTACTGATATATGCAAATACACCTGGGAAAAGAAACACCTTACATCAGTATTAGCTAAAAGCCATTATCTGTAGACAGTCTAGCTAAGAATAAGACTTCTGGGAAATAAAAACTGGTTGGAGAGCTGCAGAAAGTTGATGTGTAAGTCAGGGAAATGGAAGACTGAATTTGTCAAGGCCAAGTCTTACTTTCTGGATGCCCTCCTTACTTTAGCAGGGTAAATCTGGACATTTATATGTTTGTTGTATTTCTTTTGTTCTTTGGAATGTGATTAAATTAAGACAAAAATATATTCTTTGCTATACTTGAGTCTAACTTAGAGGAGTGTTTATTTTATTGTACGTACCTTAAATTTAGGTCTTTTAAAACTTAATACGTAGAACTCCCAAAAAGGATGCAAATTGGTGATATGTCCTTTTTTCAATCTGGAGTTTGAAAAGAATCAGATTACAATCTTGTATGCCTACCTTCCTCATCATGATTTAACATTCACTGAACTGGGGAAATGACTGGGATTAGGAATCCAGTAAATAAGTACCTTTGATTTTCTCCTGGGTTGATAATCAGCCTGCCTAAAACCAAATCAATCTTGGTTGCTTTCTCTTGGAGAGAGAGATGGGAGAACAGAAGAGAACTTAGGTATTCTTATTTTTCTTGCTTGGTGCTTCCTCCTGGGTCCCCTCAGTTTCTTGTGTTGTTTAAGAAACATGGAATTTTAGATTAGGAAAAGACTTCAGGGAGTGAGTGTTCCAGATCTTTTGATCATAGACTTTAGGAAATTGAGCTATTTTGACCAGGAGCATACAGCTAATTTGAAGTCTTCCAGCTCCTAGGGCAGTGCTATTTCCAGGTAAGACATAGGATTTTTCCACATTAGGACTGTTGACCATATATCAAAACCAAATCTATGCTCACTCTTCATTTGTTTCCCTTTGCTTACCGTTCAAGGCAGAGCTGACTGAATTTATTTTTGCGAGTGTTTGATTTCCCTCTAGTTTCAAAGAACTTGACCTGGGCTAGCAGGAAATGGGGAGTCAGGGGGCACTGAGTAGGTGGGATGGGCTAGCTCACTCACTGTCAAAAGCAGAGCAGAGCCAAGGGAGCTTGAGAACCTTGTTCAGATGAGAATTTGAAGTCCAGTCCAAAATAAAATTTCTACCTGTGGAAATTGAGTGGACATGGAAATCAATGAGGTGCAAGATGGAAACCAGTGAGAAGCAGTAGGTTGTGAAGGAAGTTCTGGAAGGCAGAGCCAAAGGAAGTACCTGAAGCCTTAGAGCATCATTGGGAACATCCTCCTGCCTTTCCACCTCCGACTACCTGCGCCCTCCTTGAGGATGCAGGGTGATTGGCCTGGGCCTATAGGACCTTCAGTGATTAAATAAAACAGGAATATCCTTCATAAAACAAAAACAAAAACAAAAAAAAAACTGTGCTTTCAGACAGCATTTTTGGCTCAGTATTTTTCGGTTTTGTTTATACCTTCATTGCAAAGCTCTGTGAGGGAAGGCATGGTCATGCTTGAGGAGCTGTCTTAAATCCATGGGTCTATTATGAGACTGATATCACTTAAATATCATCAAAGAGCTAGAAAATGTGAAAAGCAATATTTTTATGAATTTCAGAGAATGTGTATTTTTATGGCAAGTTCTCAATGTGCTTCCATGCAAATAAATTATGATTACAATTCTCCCACCCTTCAGTCTGACAAATTAGAGTTGAAATGAAAATGATGAGTCCCTTGAGAAAAGCACTGGAAAAGAATTGTAGAAATATGAATTTTTGTGCTAGCACAAAACTAATTTCTGTGTTCCTTGTCTGAATAGAGAAGGGCATGGAATGAAAAAAATCTGCAGGAAGACCTGTAGTTAGAAAATTCATTTATTTTTCTTCTTCTTATCCTTCATTCCTGACTCTTCCTTTTTCCTCCTCCTTCATTTGACCTGAACTCAGATTTTAAAATTTCATATGCATATTTCTTGGAATAACATAATACACAAATAAATGAAACTCTTTTAAACTTACATGACACATGATAAAGGTACATGATAAAGGCATAATATATCATGTTTGCACAATTGGCTCGAATGAAGGTATGGTTGTATTTGATGAGGGGGCGTGGGCTGGTTCAGGGTGCTTGCTAAGTTCCTCTTTGCTACTGGTATAGCACCAAGCATGTGCTCACTCTTCCAGTTCATCTCATTTCATTTCTGACATTTTCAGTTCCCCTTTTCCAAACATACTTTCAAAGTTCAGTGCTTTGCTTGTACTTTACAAAACTGCACTCACAAATAAGTAGGAGATTTGAAGGGAGCTTAGGGGAGGGAATGAATGGAGTTACCCCACAAAATTATTTGCTACAAGGACCACTTCCAGGATCAATGTAGGTGGGTGCTACAGAACTAGTGGTAGTGACCCTGGGTGGGCCATTTCTCCTGACCTCTCAGATATATGCAGATAAAACTGGTTAAAATGATTATGGTGGGAATCACTGAGGGGAAACACCTCTTCTCCCCATCCATGCATCTATACTGTCCCTGGAGCTCCAACTGCCTGTTCATAGCAGAAAAACTCTTCCCCTCAACACTCTGCGTTCCCCCTCCCCACAACACTGGGAGTACAGGGCACCTCTGAGTACCTCTCTGATGAACCTCCAAACTGTGCAGGACGAGCCAAAGTGTCAGGAAAAAGTGCCACAAAGTGCCTTTGTGGGTGAGTTTTTTGGCTGCCTTTGACACACTGTTCCCCCAAATGACTTTTCTTTTCCTTTTCTTAATGGGGTGGGGGTCAGGAGATTCAGCTGCAATGGCATCTTCACTCTAGAATTTGGATTCCAGAGTCTAGCTTTTTTCATTCTATGGATGTTCAGCTTGATGAATAGGTGTTTTATGAGTTTCAGAAGATATATTCAGGGTGGATTCCTGGTTCAGCGATGGCATCAGAAAGCCAGGCTCTTTCTGTCTTCTGTCCAGTTATTACCCTTGTGTTGGTACTTGGCTTTTGTGTTGTTTACCTCAGGGCCACCAGGTGGCTGCCACAACTCCATGGCCATATTCAAAGGTAGAATGGAGGAGTGGGAGTGGGGGTAGGCGGGAAAGAAGTGACTTAAGCTAATTCTCTCTTTCTCTCTCTCTTTCTCAATTGATAGATTACTAGACACATACAGATGATGTAGATATATGAGTAAGTAAAAGGCCTCAGAAGACTTTTACTCATAGTTTATTGATGTGAAATATATCCTTTGTGACCTACAGTACGAAGGTCTAGGAAAGCTAGTATCTGGAAAAAATGAATGTGATTGCTAGGAGTGGTTTAACTAATCATGATTCAAATGCATAGGGATTGAACATACCACTGCTCTGCACAAAATGGTGGTTCTTTTGGCGTGGAAGAAGGGATGGATGGCTGCTGAGGGGCCAGCCAACAGTATCTGCCACAGAAACACAACCACGGTTTTGTTGAGTTCTCTCCTCTGCACTGTCACTGGAGAGTGACTCATTCATTTAAGGGGAGGGCTACTCTTCCAGTCTTAGAGAATGAATCATGATCATGAGTGATTTAAGCCAATCATGGTGGCCCATTTCTCTTGCCAGTGGTTGGGTTAAGTAAGGAAGTGTCACACAATTTTGGTCAATGAGAAGTAAAGGGAACTGGACAGGAAGCTTCTGGGAATGATTTGCCTCTGTCTAAAAGCAACACATGGGGAAAAAGAATATTTTCATGATAGATATTGGCATGTATGGTTTTAATGACTAGTGGTGCTGCAGTCATGAGAAGAACCACGCAACACTGAGAAAGGCAAAGAAAAGAGACAAAAGTTCATGGGGGCTTAATGACATCACTGATCAGTTGAATTATTCATCCCTAGAGACCCCTAATGAAGAACTTCTTGCTATGTGAAATAATAATTCTTACTGTTTAAGCCATTCTGAATAATTTTTTTTGTTAGTTTCAGTCCAAAGAATCTCAAGACAAGAGGCAAGGTTAAATAATCAGGACAGCTCCCCACAATGTATTACTGAAAATATTATTCCCTGGATATGCTCCCCAACCTAAAATAGTCCATAATCAAATAAACATGGGATATTTGAAAACTATAGATGGCTGTAGAAGTTAAGAATTAAATTAGCATATCAAAGCTCAGAGCAAAATGGTTCTTAAAGAGAATCTTTGCCTTTGCTTATAATCCTATAGCTCTTATTTAAGAAAGAAGTATGTAAATAGCATGTAGATGAGAGAAAATGTTTTTTGAGCAGAAAATATAATTGATATAGTAACCCACCCTCCCAATACCAAATTCATAAACACCTCTGGACTTGTCCACCTATTAGACTTGTATCTATTCCTGGTACTAGGAAATCACTAGCAGGGCTCTTGTGCTTTATAAATGTCTTGAAAATGGATCTTGTCTCCACTTAAAGACAAGCTCTTGGTTATGGCTGCCCTTACTTTCACAATTATTATTATAAAGTGTCTTCCTGTTGATAATTAACCACTAGCCATAGCCCTGATACTCTGTGAAATCTGAAGAAACAGGTATAAGACATGGTCCATGTATTAGTTTCATAGAGTTGTAATAAGTCACAACAAACTAAGTGGCTTAAAACAACAGAAATTTATTCTTTCATGGTTCTAGAGGCTAAAAGTCTCAAATCAAGGTGTTGACATAGCCATCCTCCCTCCAAAATTTCTAGGGAAGAATCTTTTATTGCTTCTTGTATCTTCTGATGGTTGCCGGCAGTCCTTGGCATTCTTGGGCCTGTGAGTGCATAACATTGCCTCTATTTTCTCAAGGCTGTCTTCCCTCTGTGTATTTGTGTCTCTGTGTCTTTCTCCTTATGAGGACATGAGTCATTGGACTAAAGCCCACCTTAATCCAGTGTGATCTCATCTTAACTAATTATATCTGGAAAACCCTGTTTCCAAATAAAGTCACACTCTTTATTGGCAGTGTTGTCCTTATTGTGGAGGCCATGTGGCTTAGAGAGGAGAAAGTGTTTAAGTCATTTACATGGATCAGGAAGAGTGTGTGGATGAAGTAGAACTTGAATGGAACCTTGAAGTATGGGTTCACTTTAGCCTGATGGGGAAATAGTATAGAATATTATAGATCATGGAGATGAGAAAAGTTAATAAGCAAGGACTATTAACCAATAGCTCTATTTTGAAAAAATGAACTACTACGGTTTCTGAGAACATATGTGGTCAGGAAAGTGAAAGGGTACCATTCCAGAGGGCCAGGCTCTTTGGCATGGCTGAGAAGGGAGGTTGTATGGAAAGAAGGTGTGTATGTATGAGGCAGGTGGACACTAGAAGAATTTCCTTTATACAATAAACATAGCCTATCTGTCTCCCTGCAAGGAAGAAGTTGGAGATAGTAACAAGAGAGGATTGTGCACTTTTAGAAATCATAAACGCTTAAGGTAGAAGATATATGATGCCCATTTAAAATAGATATGTGAAGACCAAAGTTGTAGGTCAAATTTTGTTCTAGATCTTTTTGGCTCTTTAGATCTTTTTGGAAATCCAGAGTTAAACAAAGTTTTGATCATTATGGTCAATGGCTCTTATTTAACTAGCACTTTTTTAGTACTAATTAAGATTTGTATAATTGTCTAAAAATATTTCACAAATATCCTAATAACTATAAATAATAGCTTTCTAAAGACCTAGACTTCTAGTCAAGACGGTGGTATAGGTAAACATGGCTTGCCTCCTCACACAACCACATCACAAATAAAACTAAAATACAGAACAATCATCACTAAGAACTGTCAGAAATGGAGTTGAATGGAAGTCTGACAACTACGTAATTAAAGAAACCACACCCATCCAGACTGGTAGGAGGGACAGAGATGTGGAACAAGATGGTCCAACATCCACATGGGGTAGATAAAAATTTGGGAGGAATATCATGGGAGTGAGAGCCTCAGCCCCACATCACACCCCTCAGCCCAGCAGGGTTCCACCACCAGGAAGATAAGTCCCCATAACTTCTGGCTGCAAAATCCAGCAGGGATTGAGACAGTGGAAGAAACTTCTGGAGTCCCAACCAGTCCCTTTGAGAACTGCAACATGGACTTATTCAGATTCACTCTCTCTGAGCTCCAGTACCAAGGTAGCAGTGGCATACAGGGAGAAACTGAAGTGTTTGGCATCAAGGTGAGAGCTGGGGGACAGTTTTTTCTCAGACAGAAGGTAAGCAGAAGTCATTAACCCTTTCTGAGCCCTCCCCCGACAAAGCCACGGAGCTGGCAGGTTGGTGCCACACCTGAGACTCCATCAACCTGGCTAACATGGTTTGTCCCACTCTGGAGATCCCCTGAGACTCTCTCCCACCCAATTTACAATCTCACCAAAACTGTTAACTGTGACTTTTCAATATGAATGGCTGGTTTTGGCTCATGCTTCCTATTAAATCCTATTAAAGAAGCAATAGCTGGTCTCAGTATTCTCTCTGTCCTCATACGTCTTGCTAAGTGGCTCCAGGCCTGGCACTAGCAGCAGCCAGCCTAGATTCACAGTTTGGCTTTGCCTGGGAGTCTCCAAGACCAGAACAAGTAGCAGACATCTCAGGCTGCTTTATAGCTCATGTAGGGTGGCCCTGGACAGAACATAGGTAGGGACTGACCTTGACCTGTACCACCTAGGAAACCCCAGGGCCAGCACACCCAGTGGACAGCTACAGACCATGTCAGAGCACCACCATCTTGACCCTGCACAGCTGATCCTCCACAGAGGGTGGAGGTTGGTGGTCAGTGGTCACAGCCAGTCCTTGCAGCTGACTGTCCTGGGTAAATCCCTCCCATTGATCTTCCAACAGCAGTCAAGTCTCAACTACAAGAGGAGGGTGTACTCAGCCCACACAGAGGGCGCACCTTGAGTACCCAGCTTGACGATAGGTGAAGCTATGTCCCTGGACCCTGCAGGACACCCACTACATTTGGCCATGCTACCAAGATAGGGAGTCATAGCAGCTCTCCCTAATATATAGAAACAAATGCAGGGAGTCTGCCAAAATGAGCATACAAAGAAACATGGCCTAAATGAAAGAACAGATCAAAACTCTGGAAAAAGAATTGAAGAAAATTAAGATAAGCAAATTAGATGTAGAATTTAAAATACTGGGTATAAGGATGCTCAAAGAATTTTGTGAGGACCTCAACAGCATGGAAAAGATCCAGTCAGAAATGAAGTATTCACTAATTGAAATAAAGAACAATTTACAGGGAAACAACAGTAGAGTGGATGAAGATGAGAATCAAATCAATGATTTGGAACATATGAAAGCAAAAATCAACCAATCAGAACAACAAGAAGAAAAAAGAATCAAAAAAAAAAATCTCCCCAAAACGGGGATAGTGTAAGCAGCTTCTGGGACAACTTCAAGCTTTTCAACACTCACATCATAGGGGTGCCAGAAGAGAAGAGAAAGAGCAAGAAACTGGAAATCTATTTAAAAAAATAATGAAAGAAAACTTCCTTAGTTTGGTGCAGGAAATAGACATGCAACTCAAGGAAGCACAGAAAGTCCCTAACAAGATGGATGCAAAGAGACCCACTCCAAGACACATCATGGTTAAAATGCCAAAGGTTAAAGATAAAGACAGAATCTTAAATGCAGCAAGAGAAAAGCAGTTAGTTACCTACAGGGGTGTCCCATAAGACCATTAGCTGATTTATCAAAAGAAACTTCGCAGGCTATAAGGGATTGGCAAGAAATATTGAAAGTCACAAAAAGCAGTGGCCTATAGCCAAGATTGCTGTACCCAGCAAAGATATCATTTAGAATTGAAAGGAAGAGGGAGAGAGCTTCCGAGACAAGAAAAAACTAAAGGAGTTAATGATCACCAAACCATAATTATATGAAATGTTAAAGGGACTTATAGAAGAAAAAGAAGAAGATCAAAACTATGAACAATAAAATGACAACAAATACATATCTATCAGCAATTGAATCTAAAAAACAAACTAAGCAAACGAGAACAGAAACAGAATCATGGATATAGTGAACGTTTTGATGGTTCCCAGCAGGGAGGGTGGGGTTGGGGAATGGGCAAGGAGGTGAGGGGATTAAGAAGTACAAATAGGTAGTTACGGAATATTAAGTGGATGTAAAGTACAGTATAGGAAATGGAGTAGCCAAAGAACTTATACACGTGACCCATGGACATGATCAATGGTGTGGGGTGGGCCTGAGGGAGCTGGAGATGCTGGGTGGAGGGGGGCAAAGGGAGGAAAATGGGTTAACTGTAATAGTAAAATCAATAAAAAATAATTTTTTAAAAAAGAGCTGTAATATTGGTTAGATGTTCCTACTACTAACCTTTGTTACTTTAAAATAACTATAGCAGGGCTCCATATGCAAAAAATTACTAGGGAAGACTATGCTGCTTTATGAACCAGCTGAGGATTTTATTTCCTTTCCTTTATTTAGCTTCTTTTCCCTATATATAGATCAAACATTTTTAAAAGTATCTCTTAATTCCTGGTCTGGTCTTCAAAGTCTGCTAGAGCAGCCCTGAAAATTGTCTCCAGAAATAAGTTTCTATGCAGCCTACTAATTTAAATCAGCTGTTCCCAAATTTACGGATGGTGTTTGCCCCCAAATGACATCCTTTTTCCTTCACTACAATCACAACTTTGGTTCAGGCTACTTTTGACCACTGTGGACACCCATAATGTTCCTGTATAGCCAATGAAACTTTACCTGGGAGGAATGTGTCTCCTGACTATCAATGGCTCTTATAATAAATTTCTTCATATTTTGATGGCAAACTTTGGGTTTCAAAGGAAAAATTGTCTTTTCCCCCCCCGTTTCCTGCTGGATGGGATCAAGGTGCACTATCTGTGTTTAAATTGATAAGATTGGGCAAAGTAGAAAAATATTTAGTTATCTGAGTGAAAAAAGAATCTTTATGACAGTTAAAGAGAAATGACTAAAAGGGGTGTATCTGGGGTAAGGTACAGACATTGACAATCAGAATGAAGAATGGCTGTAAACATCTGATGCAATCATCCTAATGCTGATTGACACTAGTTGCATTTTCTAGACTGTTGGTATTGCCTGAGTTCTCTCAAGCTCTGGGTCAGTCAGTCTGTTCCTTGTGTCTGTGTGGACCAGCTGTACAGGAAGGTGGCCTTGCTACCTAAGGTGCAGAGTATCTTTCCACTTTGAAGAAAGCTGCTACTTCTACCTCAAGGGTCATTTTATACAAAGACTATTCAAGGTGTCTCCCCAGTTTGCACATTTAAAACTGACCATGAAGGCTCTCAGAAAAGAAGGTTTAGAAAGTTCTTGACAGGTCATCTTTTCTTCTCCAGAGGCTGAAGTGTTATGAAAGACCTGTCAGAAATCTGAATTTGGTAATGTTTTTTAGCTGCAATTAGTATGGAAACTTCTGGGAGTTTGGGGGGTCTCAGAAAAGGTAAAGTGTATTTGAAAGGTATTTGCTAAAATGTTGAATCAGGGTTCAATGTTCTTATGTGTATCCAAATCAAGCAGATTGTGTATTATAAGTTCTGTGAGGTCAGGGACAAAGTCTGTCAAATTATAACATCTTCAGCACCTTGCTCAGTGTCTGGCACATATGTAATAAGCCTTCAATAAATACTTGGTGACTGACTGAATAAATAAATGACAAAAATGAATGCCTCAGGTCTGTGCATATTTGGAACTCACAGGTAGATGGAAAAAACTTGAAATTCTACCACTCGGAACTTGTTTCTTTGTTTTAAACATTGCTCTTTCTTTCCCACACCTTCTGGTGAAGCGCTCCTGAGTAAGGTGACACACTAAACCTCCAATGCCTCTGATATTCCAGTGTGAGTGAGTTTATCAGATTGTGATGCTATGTGACATTCATGAAAAGGGAAAGAGGCTAAGTGAAGGCAGATTGTTGCAGAAAAAGATGCCTGAACACAGGAGACCAATTTCCAAGTATTTTTCCTGAGGTTGGTCTTGTAACAAGAACCCTGCCCCAGCTGCTACAATTATTCCTGGGAACACCTGCAGCTTTTGGAAAGTAGCACAAATTAGGGAAAGAGAAGAAAAGTATTTGGAGAGTGGACTTTCAAAAAAATTCTGACCTAGTTTTCTATTAATAAAATGTATTTATTACTTAGGCAACATTTTTCCCAGCAGGCAAATTATAACTAACAACATACAATTTAAACTAACATTCTTTTGCTAAAGGCCTCAGTCATAACAGGTGTTATTAAGGGTAATAAGTACTTGAGGAGGAAAGAAAGAACAATTTTTTTTTACGGGAACAGTTGTGGAAGGTCCAGTCAATGCAGTTACAAATTATGTCAAGTGCCTTATTTTTCCACTCTCGGATAAGACCATGATGTGTAAATGATTTTATGGTGCTCGGTAATGATGAATTCTGGTAGACACAACTGAAACGGTCTTGTGGCCTCAAATAATGATACGGGGTTTAAGGAGAATGGATATTTACATGCAGGAATTTAAACAAACATTAAATGTTCAATCTGTGGTGGTATATGCTATTTGGTTTCTGAAAAGAGAGAGAAACCCTGTATATTCTCAACTTAGACTAGGGTATAAGGAGGAGAGAGCTGGGGGATGTGAGCCAGGTGGTAGTCCTTCCTACGGCTGAGAGCGGTGCTTGGGAGGTGCCCTGTGAGAGCGCCAGCTCTGGAAGGGGGTGTCCTGTGGCTACTGCTTTTCGCTTTCTCACTGGGCCTGAGTTTCTGGGGTGCATGATGTTAGAAGGGAAGCAGGTATGGTGTGCTGGTCAGGTCTGTCACATCCGGCACTTCCAGCCTACAGAATACAGGACCACTGTAATAGTCATTTATTGTAGGGGCATTTTATTGGTCCTAAAAACAAACAGTAGCTCTTTAAGTTAGTTATAAATCTCCCCTTTAGACCATACAGTCTTATTAGCAACCAGCTTAAGTTCACAGATACCAGCTTGTTATCATTTATTTCTTTAGCAGGTTGAGTGACTACGATGTGCTGTCTTTCAGTGCTGGTTAAGACTGTCCGGGTTGCTGGAGTCTCAGAGCGTGTATTTTAGTGGAGTAATGCACAATCAAAGATAAATGACAAAGACAACAGAGGTAACATTTGAGAAAGAATTTCTACCTTAGAGGAGCTCTCACTGTAGTTGGAGAGACTAATATATCAGCATTTACTTATTGCAGGTATAGAAATACATTATCAGCCACTTAGAGGACCTTTGTGGGTCTCCACGTGAAATTCAGTTTGTCCTGATTTGGGGCATTTCACAGTGGAATCCTTAGTTCAAGTTGACTGAGGTGTCTCTAGAAACTTTCTGATGATGTCATTACTTATCTTACTGAAGTAATTAGTATTCTGATGAAATAGGGTCACCATTACATAGTGGCTGATAACTGGCTTGCTGTTCTCCACAGAAGGTGGCCGTGTCAGACCGGCCTTACCTGTGGCGGACCTTTGCCATCCTCCAGCTCTCGGCTCAAATAGCAGCTCTCAGAGTGGCGTCTGACCACCATTTCTAGCTGGCCCCTTCTCCCCTGCCCATTGTTCTTCATCCCCTTGGTTTATCCCAAGGTGTTTACAACCAAGAAGAGGAGGTAAGAAAAAAAAATACAAATAGCCATGAAAGGAAGGCAGAAGGCAAAAATGGTACAAATAATTACAAATAGTGTTATGTAAATTCAGTGGAAAAGGTCACTTATCTTTTTTTATCTCATATTTTAAAAGAATTCCATCTTTCGAGAAGATTAGGCCTTTTATATGTATGTATGTATATCTTTGACTCACTGAACAAGAAAATAAAGGTCCTGAAATGTTAACAAGATTTATGAACACAGGAACAAGGTCTTATAGAGGCGATTGAAATATGTGACAAGCATTAGCATTTCAGGGTAGTGATGAGCTATTTGTATAGATTGATGTGGCTAAAAATTAGACAAGGCATATTAAAAGCTGAGATCATTCAGGCTTAGGAGCAGCTGAATATGGGCAATTACGAAGCAGTTAAGCCATTAAATAAAACTGAGGATCTTGTGAACTGCCAGAGCAAAAAGTCACCTCCCTGTGACCGGGAGCTTTATCACCAATGCGCTCCTCTCAAAACATAAACATTAGGAAATGTTGGTGCCAAGGGCAATGGAGAGGCTCTTTAAAGGCAAACCATTTCACATGCTGCTTGGGACAGCAGTCTCATGCTGAGAAAGCCATCTCTAGTTAGACTTACCAATTGTGTGAGCAGAATGCGAGGATAAAGTGATTAAGGTCATCCTTTTGGTTTGGGGCTGGTACAGGATCTGAATAACACAGAGTCCTATGGGGAATGGCTCATCTGGTTTCTGTCATGCTCCTGCGATGGTCCATTCAGACTGGCTGCCTTTATCAGCCAACCCTTCCTCTGGAAAGTATTGTAAACGTGGGTAATGCTGTCTATGTGAAGATGGTTATTTTATTCCCACTCCGCTTGGGTAGTAGGCACCTGAGAGGGTTTCAAGAACATGCTATGGAAGAGGAAATAATTCTAAAAACATCTGTTCTTTCCCAGTAACTGTGATTTGGCTACATCAGTGAACAGTAAACAAGATGATTCCACAAAGGAAAGGCTGAGATGGTCTCAAAGTAGGTCTGCCCCCATGCAGTCATGCTGTGTCTATATGTGTAAGTCATTTTGAATGGCTTAATCGGTTGTCAATAGAAATATCTAATATTTATTAAGAATCTGCCATGTGCTAGGCATGGGATAGGCATGTTTGCATATTCATTCAGCAAAAGCAGGGTGTTAGAGTAGAAAGAGAATGACAATTAGAGCTTCTGTCTTGGCATAGCCTCTAACTGGCTGGGGAAACAGAGCAAGTCATTTAAAACACTCAACAAATGTAAGGAAGGAGGGCAAAATCTCTAGATCTGTATTTATTTTACTGTTTCAATGTGTGTGTGTGTGTGTGTGTGTGTGTGCGCAACTGGGTATGGAAGAGATTATCTTTTATATCCCCAGCTCTGAAGTTCTGTGGGTGGTACATATATAAAACTTCATTTATATTTTTGACCCTTCTGCAATTTCTTGGATGATATCCTTCCTATTTGCTGTATTTTCTTTCTTTGTCATCAGAGATGGTCATCAAATTTCTCTTTGATTTTTTTTCAAAATATCTTTCAAAAGTCTTCCTTTGAAAATCAATTGTTTTTGTATCTGGAACCCCAGTGGTTAGGAGAGCTGGTTCTATAGTATGACAAATTTGGGCTCAAATTTTTCCTTTGCCATTAGCAGCTGTGCAATCTATTTACCTAAACTGCTTTAAATTCAAGGTTCCTTATCTGAAAAAGGGGAAGGTAATACGTAGCTCTCAGGATTTTTTTTGTGACTGTTAAAGGGCAAAAATCCACATGAAGTCCTTAGCTAAGTGTCTGGTATAAAAGACTCAATGTTAGCATCTAGTCCTCCTACTGCTATATTAGTATTATTGGTAATAATTGTATTACTTTACTACCATCACTGCTGTTATTTTCACCCTATCATCCTCTTTCATTAGACTGGTTTGCTACAATAGCCCTGTGGCTGATATTCTTAACTCTGTCACAAAACATCTACTATAGTTAATAACTATACTGAATGGTAGACTCTGCGTTTCATTTTGGAGAGTTTCTATTGCTTTAGATCTGGTTCACTAATTTTTTCTTCTGCACTGTCTAATCTGCTGTTTGTTTTATTCAGTGTATTTTTCATCTCAGACATTGTATTTTTCATTTATAGAAATTTTAAAAGGGTATTTTTGTTATTACCCATGTCTCTCCTTAACCTGCTCATGCTTTTCTCTACCTTAGTTGTTCTCAGCCAGGGGTGACTTTGCTCCCCCCACCCCCTTCAGAAGACATATGACAATGTCTTAAAGATGTTTTTGGTTGTTATAAGGGGAGGTGGGGGAATGCTACTGGGATCTAGTGGGTAGAGGACAAGGATGCTGCTAAACATCCTCAAATGTACAGAACAGCCTCCGCAATGAAGAATTACCTGGCCCCAAATGTCAGTAGCACCTGCTCCATGTTCTTGAAGAGTTATAGTATCTGTTTCAATAGATATGTCTACTTGCCCTATCATCTGTGTCCTATCTGAATCTGTCTGTTGTTTTTTTTTTCTCCTCATTATGCTTCTTTGTATGCTTGGTGATTTTTTTTTAATTGAATACCAGCTACTGTGAGTTTTATCTTGTTGGATGCTGGATATTTTTTTGCATTCTTTAAATATTCTTGAGCTTTGTTCTAGACCCATTTAAGTTACTTGGAGAGAGTTTGATCCTATAGGCTTGTTTTTAAATTTTGTTAGGTGGGACCAGAGTAACCTTTAGGGATAATTTTTTTTCTTACTATTAAGCTTAAGTACTATACTTAATGCCCAGTGTTTTACGAGATTTTCCACTCTGGAGGAGGCAGGGGTCTTTCCCCGGCCTCAGCAGTTTCCTCCCTGCACGAGCTGGTCAGCACTCAGATGAAGACACAAAGGAACCCTCAGCCTGTGTCCTGAGCATCGTCTCTGTGCAGTTCCCCGCATCCAACTCTCCCCATCCTGGTACTGTGTGCCATGAATTCCAGCCATCTTGGTGTCTCTTCTTCAATAACCAACTCTATCTCCTCAACTCAGAGAGCAACCCAGGTTCTATTTGGGGTTCCCTTCTTTGTTACAGCCTAGAAACTCTCTGTGGGCTGTAAAAGTGGGTGATTGAAGTGGAACTCACCTGGTTTCTTTCTCTTCACTTACGGATCGCTGTCCTGTGCTTCCTGTTGTCTGCGATCTGAAACCATTGTTTCACATGTTCAGTTTATTTATTTAAAGTTATTTAAAATGGGAGGGTAAATATGGTCCTTGATACTGCCTGTAGCCAAAAGTGTAAGCCCAACATAGACTTTTATGAAAAGCACATGGACAATGCTGTATACTATATTCAAAAGAAAATCCTATTTTGTTCCTACAGCTGTGCTTCTAAAGGTATAGTCTATCTTCAGACACAAACTAGCATCAGTGTTGAGATCTCAGCCACAAGGTATGCATTTACCAGAATAACCTCTGAATTTCTCCATGTCACTTCTATTCTGCTTCCTCTCCCTATTCGGGATGCTTGTGTGGAGAATCGATGCTTCTGTGCCTCAGCTGTTTCGCTTTTAAACCTTTTACCCTCCTGGATCTTATTACTTGCTCAATTAATTTGAACCTTTCTTTGTTTGCTTTTGGTCTTTTCTGCAGTCAGGCCCTAAAGTTTATGTATGGCTCAATAATTCATATGTCTGTTTGTTGGTTACAGTGCAATTTAATGGTGTATTTATATTGCTGTATTTATTAGCTTTGAAATTCCTAACAGAGGTATCCATTTTCTGCCCTCAGGGCATGCTCACATTTTAATTACCACTTATGTATTAAAGAATATTTCTTTACATGTTTCTAGTAACTTTTTTTCCTTAAAGTCTTTCATTAGGATACGTTTATTGAAAAGGATGGGGGCAGGAAACATAATGAGAACTGGGGAATAAAAGCAAAAGTAAGACTGGGTCCCAAGTTTCAGTGCTTGCCAGCTGTGCCATTACTATTTCTCTTGGTAGCATGATGTTTACAAATTTTCCAAAGCTAGAGAAATGTTAGCCGTTCACAGCTTGTGGTCACTAGCCTGGAAGTTACTAGTCCAGATGCTATTGACCTGTATAGCTTGGGTGAGCTTGATCTAGTTAGGGGTTTGGGATGCTGCTCTGTGTTGTTGTAGCATATGCTGCTTGACAGTAAAGCCCAGGCTTTAGGTTGAGTGGCTCGTAAGATTAGAGATGGGAAATGTGGGGTCTTTCATCTTCTGGTTCCTAATTCAGAGCCAATCAAGAAGTCATTGGGTTTAATGATCTCCAGTTAGAGGATCCCGTGAAATAAGCTGTTGCTATCGATCCTATTTATAAACATTTAATCTTAATTATATTTTTTCCTTTACCATTTAGTCCCCTTTTACCGCCTCCCCCAGCAATCACCACACTGTTGTCTGTGTCCATGAGCCCTTTTTCCTTTTTGCTCAACCCCTTCACTCCCTAACCCCCTCTCCCCGCTACTAGCTTGTCAATTCTATTTTCAGTGGACAAGAATCCCCATAATTCAATGGCACATGGTGTCCTTTGTTCCATAGAGTTGACAAATGGGCTATTAATTGAATGGTTTCTGGGAATAATTTCTTCTCTTCTCTTCAGAGCTTAGGCAGTTTAATAAAATAAACTACAGAAGTGTAACCAAACTTTTTATTGATTCAAATATGTGATTTGGAGTTGTCCACAGATTTGGGGCTCATGTGGAGAATGGGGCAATGATAAAAAGCAAATACTATTAAAGTCAAAGGAAGCTGGGATCCACTGTTAACCGGACAGCTTAGAGAGCACTATGAAAAGGGGTCAGCAGTCTTAAAGCCAAAAACACACTACTCATTCTAGGGGTCAACAGGTGTTTCAGTTGCCAGGGTGAAGCTCCAAAATCAAGGTTAGGAAGATAGTAAAACACTGGGCATGCAATTCAATGGCACACTGAAGATACTGGTACTGGAGAGTTTGAAGCTGAGTTTTCCTTTTTTGACAAAAAGTCTCTTACATTTTTTTATGCAGTGGGTGCAGATGAACTAATTTAAGAAAATAGTATGTAAATTAAACAGGACAATGCAAAATGAGGACAGATTATGACAAATGGCAAGAGGTCCTAACATACGTGGATTTAAATTATTTGAATTTAACTCTATCTATTTGGGAAAAAAGAGAGAGGAAAACATTGAAAATTTTAAAGGGTGGGTGATCCTGCTTGCCTTTCTACCTAATAAATGAGTGAGAGATGAGAGATATGAACCCAAGTTGTTCCCTGGATTGACCTCAGTTCTTATCTGTGTCTCACACCGAGTATTTCTCTGCACCAAGGGTGATCCAAATGTTCAGTGAAACTTAATTGTCATACAACATGGCTACTAAAAACAAGCTAACAATTTCATCTGTGCTCAATCAGAGAAAGAGAGGGGAGAAAATGGAGTTATAAATTTTCCTGATTTTTTTTCACAAGGGTAATTTTGATTCTATATCATTTTTGTCTCAAGTGCTTACCCTAGAACCCAATTTCCACAAAATACACAGCTCCTTTGGAATGGCATAATATCTGGCATACATTTGACAATAAATATTGGTTAAATGAATGAATATGTGAATATTAGATACAATATATGAGCAGGGTGACAGGAGACTGTTTCTAGAATATTCCAAAGCTCTGCTAGAAGTGTCTCTAAGTATTGCTCTAACCATCATAGTTGTATGTATATCATCTTTATACCTATCAATTGATCAATTGATCGATTATTCTAAAATGGAATTGTAGTTTCCACTCACACTGGGTGCTAAAGTATGACCTTGGCAAAATTTTAATAAAATCTGAGTTGTAATAATGAGTGGTACATTTTGTGACTTGCTCACCTTTGAGTTTAAAAATGAATTTTAGTCATTAAAATGAATAAATCGAAGAACGGTTTTCAAAGCATACAAGATAGAAATAGTCCACATACATAGAAATTCACCTTGTGGAATAACACAAGTCCTGAAAGACATGCCAAAGGTTTCTTTTAAGCCTTCTATTCACCCTTCTAGCTGACTGACCTTGGTTGGGTGAGCTGTAACCTTTCTACTCTGTTTCCTCTTCTGTAGAGTGAGAGGGTGGGATCAGAAGAAATCGAGACCCTTTAACTTTAAACATTCAATGGTGAGTTTCAAAAAACTAATTCAATTCATCAACAGATAGAAAGATTAAGGGTTTTTATTAGATTGCTTTCTTTTTTCATATTTAGCATATTGATCTTTAGCATATTGATTTGGTATTGACAGAAGGGGTCGGCTTTTGGGAGCTAAGATTTCCACCTATATACCTCATGTGTATCTATTTACAAACACTTAGCAATACTCTTTGAAGTCTCTTAGTTTAGTGGTTATTCTTAAATATTAAAATGCATACATATCAACTAGGGTTTTGTTAAAACTATATATTCTATGGTGAAGCCTACAAATCTTAATATTTGTGAACATCTTAAGTAATTCTGAAGTGTTAGTCCCTGAGCTCATTTTGAGAAACACTGATTTAAGGTATAAATAAATTGTGTTTTTTTATTTGTATACCTGAAACTAACATATGTCATTTATTTATACCTTAATTTTAAAAAGTACACACCAGATTTTGAAAATTTAATATAAAATAGAATATAAAATAGTTTGATATTTAAAATATTGATTACATGGTGAAATAATAATGTTTTGGATATTTTAAAAGTAAATATATTATGAAAAAAATTTTATTTTTTAAAATGTGGCTGCTGGAAAATTTTAAATTATATGTGTAGTTTGAATGATACTTCTTTCTGTAGGATAGTGCTATGATCCAGGTACATTTATGCCTTTTCTCAGTGACTTAAGGATACTCAGGACATTTCTTCTGGAAGAAATTATTATTATTATTTTTATTTAATCTTTATTGCATATTTTTCTATTACCATTTAGTGTGCCTGTATCTCCTTATCCCCAGCAATCACCACACTGTGGTCCATGTCCATGAGTCCTTTTCCATTTTTGCTCACTCCCTCCACCCCCTCACCTCCCCACCCCCCAGCTGTCAGCCTGCTCTCCATCTGTGAGTCTGTCCCCATTTTTCTTGTTAGTTCAGTTTGTTCATTACATTCCATATATGAGTGACATTGTATGATATTTGTCTTTCTCTGACTGGCTTATTTCACTTAGCAAATTTTCTCCAGGTCCATCCATACTGTTGCAAAGGGTAAAATTTTCTTCTTTTTTTGGCCAAGTAGTATTCCATAATGTAAATGTCCCATCATTGTTTTAGCCACTCATCTACTGATGGACCCTTGGACTGCTTCCAAATCTTGACTATTGTAAATAATGCTGCAATGAACATAGGAGTGTTTATGTTTTTTTGAATTAGTGTTTCGGATTCTTTTGGCTATATCTGGTCTGTCCAGATAGTATCCAGCCATGTACTATGAAAAATAGACACATTTATTGAAGAAGATACAAGAAACATTGTACATAGGTCAATGACACCTCAGTCCCCTTCATAGTAGGCATCTTGGGACCTCACACAGTTCTCTCAACTGCAGCACGATGTTCTTTCTGCTCTAGTAGCAGAAGCTGCAGAATGAATTTTGCCATGACACGTTTCATGCCAAGAAAACTGCGTCAAAATCTCAGACACAGAAGTTTTCAGAATCCTCAGATCAGTTTCTAGCTCTCACACTGTCAGTAGCCATTCTTCGTCAATTGCAGCCCACACACATTCAATATTCTCAGGTGTTCTACTTGTTGTAGGCCTTCCAGAACATGGATTACTTTCAACAGACTCTCAACCATCTTTGAAGGGTTTTGTGCCACATTTCTATTTGCACTGCACTCATTACATCATCCCTGAAAGGCTTCTGAATCATCCAAATAGTTTCTGTAGAGGAATATTCTAGTTTAATTCAAAATTTGATGCAGATTTGTCTCTATTCGCTCATTCATTTTCAATGTGATGGCCACACAGTACACATGCTCACTCAAAAGTGTCTACCCCTCCCGCTGACTAATACAGTGAAGTCATCATTGTTCATGCATGTGCATTCCAGTCCACTCTCCTTGGCTGCCAGGTTACATCAATGTCATGAAAACCACTCTTGTTATATTAACAGTGGCTGGACTTTTTCAAGACAGACTTCGTATTTCCAGAAGTGGAATCACTGGGTCAAAAAGCAGATTCATTTCATTTCATTTTTTGAGGTCTCTCCATATTGCTTTCCACTGTGACTGCACCAATCTATGTTCCCACCAACAGTGCAAAGTGGTTCCCCTTTCTCCACATCCTCAACAACACTTGTTGTTTGTTGATTTATTGCTGATAGCTATTCTGACAGGTGTGAGATGATATCTCATTGTGGTTTTAATTTGCATTTTTCTAGAGATTAGTAACATTGAGCATCTTTACATATGTCTATTGGCCATCTGTATATTCTCTTTGGGTAAGTGTTTATTCAGGTCCTTTGCCCATTTTTTAATTGAGTTGTTTGTTTTTGGTGTTGAGTTTTGTAAGTTCTTTAAAATTTTGGATATTATCCCTTTATCAGATATGCAAATATGTTCTCCCATTCTGTGAGTTGTCTTTTTATTTTGTTGATGATTTCCTTTGCTGTGCAAAAACTTCTCAGTTTGATATAGTACCATTTGTTTATGTTTCCTTTTGTTTCCCTTGCCTGGGGAAATATATCCAATAAAATATTGCTACAAGCAATGTCTGAGATTTTGCTGCCTACGTTTTATTCTACTCTCTTTATGGTTTTGGGTCTAACATTTAAGTCTTTGATCCATTTTGAGTTTATTCTTGTGTGTGGTGTAAGAAAGTGGTCTACTTTCATTTTTCTGCGCATACCTGTCCAATTTTCTCAACACCATTTAGATAAACTATGTTTTGATAGGAAGGAGATCAAGACATCATCAGATTCAATCTTCTATCCTCAAAGGCATAATAAGTTTACTCTCAAAGTCCACCATGGAAAGAGATTACACGAAGTCCTAGTTTTAATTTATCCAGATATTTAGGAATTTCTTCTTTGTGATAAACCTGAGCTAATACTGTTTTACTTTTATAATTACCTTTCTTTGCTGGCCCCAATAGTCTAGTAAAAATTCTTATGGGAAAATGAAATTTTGGAACTGTAACTGATATCAAGCAAAGGTTTTATTCAGTCCTCGGCTTTTTGGCTGGACTAAAATGAAATAAATTTTGAAAAAACAGTGAAGTGATTAAAAGTATAGTATAAAAAGATTTGTTTGGTAAAAGACCTCAAAGGCATTTTGAAGCACGCAAAACACTATATAAAAATGAGGAAGCAATTAGTGACCTTTTAAGGCACTGAATTTTCCTAGTCAGCTATCCACAGGGAATCATCTTTAAAAACAATTATCTGGGAGGTAAGTAGGTAAAAGGTAGGTAAGTAAAATCTGCCCTTGGGGAATATGTGGATGTGTAGATGGGCCACAGTTTAAGTGGGAGAAAGAAAGTAAGGTGAATGTCTAAAAGCTCTTATCCACCGGTGCTTTGTACCGCAAAGTCTCCAGCTAGACAGTGTCTCTAGGCTTCAATCTGCAGGTGGTACCTAATGCTCTAAAAACTATTTTCAAGGTTCAGTAGGGCTCACAACTCTGCCTTAGGGGTGCAATTGTGGGTAGAAGGGGGTGATAGAGAAGATGAGTTTGTTAGTACCCTTTGTCATAATCACACACAAGCATGAGCCTAAAAGTCGTGTTATTTATTTTGGATGCCCCTTCCTTATGCTGAGAGTGCTCTTCAGAATCTCTCCATTTCCCAGAGGTTACTTGACATGCTGTTCTTGGTATTCCAGGGGCTAATAACAAACAATGAAGTCTTGGCTCTTCTCACCACCACAAAGGTATCCCATGGACAAGTCCAGTTTTACTCTCCAGTCTGCACGTTATCTTTGATTTTGAATTAAACAACATAACATAACAATGAAAGAAGATGAAGATGGAACTGGGAGCTGTGCTTTGGGAGATTAACAGATATTGGTTAGATAAGGCTGGCCAGGGTGTCCAAAAGAAATTTCAGTGTTGTCAGAGTCTCAGGTTGGTGTTTTTGGGAAACACTTATCACTTCCCTTTTATTAATAATAATAATAGTCATAAAGCAATTATTTGAAATTATTTTTTTAAATCGAAACACAATTGAGCTTTAATTAGCTCTAAAAAGAAACATATTTTGCTGGTTTGTTAAACGAGACATGTGAGGACAGTAAATTTATTCTTTGCTCCATAGAGCAAAAGTTCTGCATTTATTCAGAATTTATCTTCATGATAAGTAGTCCTAATGGTTTTTAAACTTGTGTTGAATTAAAAGATATAAGATGAATAAATTACTTCCATTTATTTATTCATGTTACAAATGGATTTCCCCAAATTATAAGTGGATGGTTTTCCCCAAATTCCTTTTTCTTAAATGAAATTAAAAACTTTTTAATTTTATAATTAATGGTATGAAAAATAACTATTATTTAATTCAAATGTATTTGATAATCAATACTGGGGAAAAGATCCTCTCCCACAAGGGGAAAAATCAATGGCATTAAACAGAAGAAATATTTTTCTAGAAATTTTTGAAACCCTAGTAGCTCTTCTATCCTTTTTCTCAGCTCCCACAGCTTCCCACAAAGACTTTGTCTCAACCCTTGCTGCAAGTACCACAAGAAAATAACAGCAGGTAGGGCAAGTCTATAAGCTAAAACCAAAAGCTTGACTTCCAATCCCAATTCCAGCATTTTCCATGTGTGTGACTTTGGACAAGTTCACTAACTCTCTTAGACTCAGTTTCTTCATCTGTCAAATGAAGAGTATCACTAGTACCTTCTTCAGAAGGCTTACATTAGGATTAAATGAGATAAATGAGATTCATATAAAATGCTCGGAACACTGCCTGACATATTAAAAATTAGCCAGCTTTGGGGGGGGGGCATGGTATACGGGGACTAAATGGTAATGGGAAAAAATATAATAACGATTATATATTTTAAGCAAATTTGGCTAGCTCTAATAATTGCATGGCCCTTCCTCTACACTTCAGGTTCTCATAGGGCACAATTTATATGTCAACATTCAGGTTTATTGCTGGAGTTCCTGGCACATAATCTGTACTCAATAGATGATGGATTAAAAAATGCTTTACTCTTAGTGACAGTGTAGAATCAAGATTGAAAAAGAAATTAAATAAACACAAACCAAGCCTCAAAGCTAATATTGTGGAGTACTTACACCAGGAAAAAATAGTTGCATTATCCCTAACATTACTGTGTGGCAGGGGAAACAATGTTGCTTCGACAAATCTACTCTTATTCTTCAACTCCTCTAATACCTGTTAAATGTGCACTGAGTTTTAATACTTGGGAAAAAATTTGAAATGCACCAAGTTGACAGAAGACCACAAAAAGATTATGAATTTTGGTGCCAGGAGGACCCTAATCCTCTCATTTCACTGATATGACTTTGTCCCTAGTGGTCCTGTGGTGGATGCAAAGACATATAACCAGTTGTTAGAAGGTCTTCAACCAATACTTAGGACACTTGATTTCCTGGCAAAGGCTTTTTGTGAGCAAACATGTACAACTGAGGATAGTGTTATAATTTACTGGGTAATCTTAATTGGCAAAGAAAGAGATGTGGAACTACAAAAAAAAACCCTGTTAGAAAAATCACTGACTCAAGAACTCAACCAGCAAATGAGGGTTCTTGCCATTAAGGCACTAAGCTGCTCCGGGGTAGCAGAAAAACTTTGACTTTCAGGGAGAAGGGATAGTAGTTTGAAGCCGAGGCTGGGGAGTGAGGAAAATCTGGGTTCTAATCCAATCTTTGTCATTAACTAGCTTTGGATCCCTGGAAAATACCTTAAGTTCTCTAAGCCCCTGTTTCCTCAACTTTATAATGCAGATAGTAATATACCTACTTTGTAGAATTAAGGTGAAGATTCTATGAGAAAATTTATATAAAGTATTCAGTACACAATATTCAATAATTGGTAGATTAGCTGTGTGGCCTTGAAACTTCATTAGACTTGGAGCCTCAGTTTTCATATACGTAATTTGGTGTAATGATCTGTAATTTGCAAACAGTTGTGAGAATTAAATGAGATAACAAATGTAAAATTTCAATCAGTATTCTTTCGAAAAGCCTCTTTCCTACATTCCTTTGTCTCTTCTGCCTGTGTATCCTCTTTCTTCTCTCCCCCATCTAAGGACCGTGGAACTAAGATTACCCACTGGTGGTTCAATACTTGTTATTGATGGGCCAGTTCAAACCTGACCCTCTTGTTAGTGCCCTGTGCTTCTTTTATTCTTCAAGTCAATAGCTCAGAGTTCCTTTAGTGTTCATCTTATCTGAGTATCAGTAGGGAAAGCAATGTGATTAAAGCAATTCACAGTGAGATCTAGATAACTGATACATTAACTCAGATATTTGCATTTTAGAACTCATGCTAGGAAAAATATTCTTAAGTGAAAAAATCCATAGAATTTGTTAAATCAGAGAAATCAGCAACTTCTTTGTGGAAAATAAAGATGAAATATTTTGTGGAAGAAATATTTTGTGACAGTATACCTTCCTCCTCTGGCGATGGTTTCCCCTCAATACACACAAAAGAAGGAAATGGGTTAGCATTCCCGCTTGAGAAATGCTGCTGCCAGCAAGAGGAGTCTTTTTAAGGTGAGAGTGGATGTAGGTATTTGAATTTGGGTCTCTCGTAGGTCTAAGTGTTTCCCATTTTTATGTCTTCTATAGAGATAGACTCTGTAAGATCTCATTTTTTTGAGACTGCCTCAAGTACCAAAAACATAGACTTTTTTTTTCTTTGAGAGCACAATGGAACCCTCTATTTTTGTCTTGGCTGGAAAAGAAAGAAAGTGCTTCCAAATGTTTCAAATCCTCAGATGCCTTTAGTTTGGACAGAATAATATGAAAGATGAAGGCTGGTGGGGATATGATTGAAGTCTATAAAGTCACGAAGGGTCTGAGCAGGGTGGATACAGACTCGCTTACAAAAATCTCTGAAAGCTAAAGCTAAGGGCAATGCTTCAGCGCTTATAGGGCTAACTCACTGCACTTAACTGCACCTTAACAAACATTCCTCTAGTGATATAAAGGAAATAAAGTAGAATTCTAACAGGCTGATTGGATTAGCAAATTCATGAGAGTTCACTTTAAGAGGTGCTAACTGGACCTGTGAATGATCTTGGGAAGAGTTTGGGTTTGTTTACTTTGAATCTGCAATTGCAAACTTAGATTAGAAAGTACTGCCAAGAGTCCCTGACCTTCTGTGGCTTTGTATATAGTTAATGAAAGTTACAGGATGCTTCCGGGTATCTCCCTACCTTTCAGAGGCTGACAGCTTAGAAGAATACAAGTTTCTTAGTGTCAAAACTGAAGACTTCCTATTGGATCCAAAGGGTCTCGACTTTGCAGGCTTGCGCTTCTCATGAGACGAGTTTAATCCAGAGGAAAGTAATTTATGAATTCTTAAACAAATGTATGAATTCTTAATTGCCCATTTTATCACATGAAAAAGCAGAACAAGAGAATGTTCAAATCCTTGATACTTATTGGATGCTTATGATGAAATCATATTATTAACAACAAAGATATACATATTTGTTTCAATATATTTGGTTTTTTGACCTACAGTGATTTCATTGCTTTCAAAAAGCAGCACTCAATTAAAAATGGATTGTGTGCTTGCTATAGCAAATGTATATTGATTTGATTAAAAATGCATTAATTTCTTTAAATTTCAATAACAGTGGATTCATTTTGAGAAAGAAAGGGCTGGAAAATGCGCAGTCATGTAACCTTATAATCTCAGAAAGTGGTATTTAATATTGCTCAACAGGAAATCTTTCTCTATACTTTTAAAGCAAAAATCTCCAACATTAAGTGATGTTTGCAGTGCATATGGAACATTTAAAAGGAAAGAAAGCTTTCTTAACTCATGGTCACATGCACACTGGTGGAGCAAAGAGGGAGTTGTGAAATTATCCAGGGAACTTGAAACAGTCTAGACAGTCAATCCAGATCATTTAAAAAGATATGTTAAAGATGCTCATAAGAGTAAGAGAGTTATCTGCTAATGTGAAGACGCTGTTTTGGGACAAATCAAATTTAGGGTTGTTTAAGAGCCTTGAGGTCTTTGCTTGAAATCCATTTTACTAGAAACACACATACACTTAAAATATTCCCATCAATAGGGAATTATTTAAAAACTAATGTTTTATT
Source organism: Pteronotus mesoamericanus (assembly GCF_021234165.1). Lineage (NCBI taxonomy): Eukaryota > Metazoa > Chordata > Mammalia > Chiroptera > Mormoopidae > Pteronotus > Pteronotus mesoamericanus. The sequence continues at coordinate 11,996,956 of NW_026555325.1, read as the reverse complement.
CATTTATTACACATACACACAGGGCCATAGAAATATCTTTAAAAATAACCTAATGTGTGGAAATCTTGTTTAATTTTTTTCATGTCAAATGAATGGAATTGAGCAAAGCCTGTAAAACTTAATGCATTATGTAAAAATCCAAGTGAACCCCAGAAGAAGCACTTACCTGGAAGGAGGAAGAAACCAGAGTTCTCTTATTAAATCTTCCATTGACTACATTTAGGCAAGTCCTTTATTCTTTTTTCAGTTTTTTTTTTCATTTGTAAGATGAAGAAATGAGAGCTGTAAGGACATAGAATAGATAACCTCTAAATACGGCTTAACGTAAAGTAATTAAATATGTTTACACACATTTATGTCATATAGACACACCACAATATAAGTCTGCAACAGTTAGCTAATTATATAGCTGGCAGAATATAAATAGTGAATTAATAAATGATGCTTTTGTTTACTCTTCTCCAAAGGATAATTGCTCAGTAGCTCAAGCTTCCGATTAGTAGGAGCTCATTCAATGATTGTTGAATTGGATTGATTGTGACCCATAGTACATAAAAATGGTTTTGAATTCTACCAAGTATGCTTGAATTTCACAAATCTTGCATTCCATATTCTGGAAATCAGCCTCAGAAAGTACTTCACTATTTTCATAGCTTGGATAAAGGTAGTAGATTTCACTAACAAATTGTTGTCTTTGAGAACAGAAATATAAACAAAATCGGTTTACATTTAGACTCATTCTCTTGTCCTTCCAATGCAATTGAAAGCCAGATGTGTAAATACACATTACCGATATGAAGGCTCGCTCTGTCTCAGATAAACTGACCTGCTAATTCTGCTAGTGGAATGTCATGCATTTGCCTTTCTCTCCCTCAATACTGTCACCGTGTTCTTCACTATCATATTCTGGATTACTCCCAGGAAATTTCTTGGGCCCCAGAGCTGAACTGTTCAATACAGTAGTCACTAACCACTGTGGTTATGGAGCCCTTAAATTGTGGCTAGTTCAAATGGAGATTGCTTTAAATGTAAAATCTACAGGGGATTTCAAAGACATACTATGAAAAAAAATGTATCTCATTACAAATTTTTATATTGATTACATGTTGAAATGATAGTATATTGGATACATTGTGAAAAATGTGATAGTAAAATGAATTCAACCCGTTTATTTTTTCACTTTTTAAAATGTGGCTTTCCGAAAATGTAAAATTACCTCAGTGGGCCTGCATTTGTGCCCACATTTAATTTCTGTTGGACAGAACTGCTCTTGAATGTCTACTGAATATGAATCTTCCCTGTGCGTTCTTTTGCAAATACTTTCAGCGGTACTTTAATCCCAGCAACGTGACCTACATGTTCTTTTTAGCTTTCAAGGCCACCACTGATCCGCATCGTTCCTATTTAACTGTTTTAGGAGGAAACATTCCCTCCTGCAATGCATGGTGTGCTGCCCTTTTCCCTCCCCCTTTTATCCCACTGCCATTTGTGCCAAGGTTCTGAGCAATTTCATTCATCACACATTTATTGATTTTGCTGCTGAGCTCTAGGTCTGCAGTGCCTCTCCTCTTGGAATAGACAACCTAGTGGAAGAAAGAGACAAGCAGTACGTAGCAATGTAAATCCTAAGTGTCATGATAGGGCGACAACAAGGTGCTGGAGGGTACACAGACGGGCCCCTAACTCAGGTTCAAAAGTTTAGAAAAGACATGTGAGGGAACCCAGCCAAGATCAGCAAATCCACTCAACAACCCCTGATATATGAGCACTAGATGTTTATTTGGCACGTAGTTATTCATCATTCAACTTTTTTGTAGGACTGTATAACTACCCAACTAGACTGTATGATCCTTGATGAGCAGGGCCGTGTCTTTTCTATCCTTTGCCCAGTGCTAAAAACAAACAAACAACCATTCTAGTAATTAATACATTTAAACTTCTCTTGGGTTTTAAAGACTTTAATATCACAGTTGTAATCATGAAAAATGGGAGTTTTCTCAAGCTAGTGTTAGTGACCTTTCTAAAACTTTCCATCAGGGAGAAAATGCCTGTCCCCGCCCCACCCCCATCACTCTCCTGAAGGCCCCATTGACAGCCTCTGAAAGAAGAAAGGTCAGGAGGCTGAGTGTGATAGCTTAGTGGGTTTTCTGTGCTCAAGAGAAGCCCCCGGGCTCAGGTGGGATTTAAGATACCCTACAGGATGGCACACATACTCTTTAAAGAGTAGCTGACATAGATAAATTTCCAGTACAAATTCTGGAATCTAAATCTTTGACAGTTTCTCTAGGGTGACTGTCTTCCCAGTAATGGTTGCTCTGACAGATGCTAAGTACACTGCCAGAGAGAATCGCTGAGCTTCATGGACATTGGTCAGGTGATCAGAGTTGATGGTACTGTATCGTAGTCTTTTTCAGCACCAAAGGAGTGAGGACCAAAAGGTCTGGTTTCACTCTATTTTGTATACGTGTACTTCAGGATATCAATAAAAACTTAGAACTGACATTACTCTCTGCTTCTGATCTCCTGGAAAACTTTCCCATATCAATAAGAGTTACTTAACATCTAAAGTCTTTTATTAAGTCAATAAGCCAGGGTGATATATCTATACATTCTGAGAAGGGCACACACAGCAGATGTGAAGAATGTTGGTCTGGTTGGTAGAGTCAACACGGTGCTACAACCTGAAGAATGAAATTTTATAACCAAGCCTACATGAGGGAATCCCTTCCCTTATGATAACAGCCTTTCTTGGTGAATCAGAGGTGAAAAGTGGCTTTGGATTTGCACTGCCTGTGTTTGAATCCAGCTCTGTTACTTATCTGCTGGATAATCTTCAGCAGGAAGAGAGTCTCTGAGCCCAACTTTCTCTCTTGTAAGATAGAAATGAGAATAGTAATAACCTCATTGAACTGTAGTGAAGATTGAATGGATAAAGCATGAAAAGTTCTTGACACAGTACCTGGCATGTAATGAGTTCTCAGTAACTGGTGGCTGTTATTATTAGTGATTTCGGCAGTCTCTGTTGACCTTTAGAGCCAGATAGTAAGCAATACTAGTTCAGCTTGTCCTATTAGAAATGACTGGCAGAACACTCTTTGACAAGAGATGTGTCTTTAGGGCAATCTTCAGTGGAGTGCTCGTTGCATTATGAGGCTTTCACTGGCTGCAGATGATGCTTTTGTGCCACCATTATTGCTATCATCCCTAATGTGGGAGGCAACCAAAATGTTCTGAGAGTGTTTTCTTACCTCTACTCTCTACTCACTCACCTCTTACTCTCTCAATGCTGGACCACAGTCTACTAGAAAAAGGATTTGTTCAATTGTGAAAACTGCTTATCATGTTCACTACTCAGGGAAAAAGCTGTTCATTTCCATTGGCTGGAGTCTGGTATGATGGTAACTTTGGATGATGTAGTTGGGGCACAGCCCTGTGGCCACAGATGACTATTATCATAGTTTTAATAAGTGTAAGAAATGTGTCTCTGTGGTATATATGTGTGTATGTAAGAAGGGTATCTGGTTTTACATCTCCTTTAGTCATTCAATCTTTCAACAGATATTTACTAAATGCCTACTATATGGAGGCACTAGGCTATAATCCCATTGCTAAGCTATCTGCAAGCAGATCCATTTTCTATTCTTCTTCTGTAAACTTCTTGCTAGATTCAGCAAGAATCTAGAAGGAGGTAGTAGAGCAGGAAGAAGAGGAGAAACAATGGTATTTCTCACCATGTCCCCATCTCCCACTTTGGGAGGGTTACATCTCCCTCCTCCTGCATCTGACTCCTACTAGGCAGCTCAGACCTTGGGTTCATGTAATAGCCTCTCTTTCTCTCTCTCTCTCTTTTTTTTTGTCTTTCCAGCCCTAAGGATGGTATCAGCCTCTTGCTCTTGCTTCATCCTCAATTTCTTCAACACCTTTGTAACTAGTTTCCAAAATTAAATTCCTTCAGTTAAACTATCTGATGTAGTCTGTTTTCTTGACTAGGCTTTGGGTGATGCGACCTCAATGCTTTTCATTTTGGAGGGACACAGATATTATTCAAATAGTCTTACGAATATATAATGACATTCTGTGATGTGCTATAAAGAACGTGTACAGTGAGGGCATGTGACTGGGTGTGGAGCTGTGCTGATCTAGTTCAAGGTCTTGCTACTCCATGTGAGATCCACCCACCTGCAGCACTGTCATCCTTTGGGAGCTTGTTAGGAATGAAGGTTCTCAGATCCTACCCTTAGTTACAACTGGTTCAGGATCTGCATTTTAACAAGCTGCTCTTCTCAGAAGAGTGATCCAATGATAGCATCAACTTTCAGTCTGATTACTGTGGTTTGTACAGAATCAGTGGTGGCCATGAATCTCAACTCCATTCAAATTAGGACTCTGGCAATGCCTGCTTCTTAAACCTGCATGAGCAAACGTTGCTGGCCAGTCTCTAAGGCCAATGAAGACAGAGAGTGGAGATTGGGAAAGTCTGGTAGAACAACCAAAACTACACTTCTCTGCTAACTATTGAGGTGGAAGCCAAGCCTTAGAGGACTGGGTCTTTGAAATGTATTGAGACAAGTTATGAGAAAGTAAATATTTTCCCAAAGTGACCATATCTTGTATCAGCCAGTGTAGGGCATTTGATCACCATAAACTTTCCATACCAGTAACCTTCAGGTAAAACTCACATACGTTGTTTTTGTAACCACAGTGAAGAACGCTGTCAGAGAGAAATTATATAAATGTTATAGGAAGGTTTTTAATGATAATCTCTAAATTTTTAAATAGTTTTGCCCTCACCCCTCAGACCTATTCATTGATTTTGGATGTGCTATTCCCTTTACTGTGACCATTACCCAGAAGTAAGAATAGTGGAAGATCACAATCTGGGAGCAGAAAACCACATTAAGCTGCACCTGTGCCATTCTGTGAGCTGTGCTAACTTGGACCAGTGCCTTCATGTTTCTGGCACTCAGTTATTTCAAGTGCCAAATGAAACTGAAAACTCCATGCTCATTGATTGTGCTGTGGTTCAGATGATATAAGAATGTGCTCCATAAAATGAAAGAAACTAATGTTGAAAGACTACACTTAAAGCAAAGTAAAGTGGCATAATTGTGGGGCTAAAGTAAAAGGTGTCAAAGTGTGATTAAAGTGATATGCCCTGCAGCTTCTGGGCATGGGTCAAAAAGGACTAAAGACTGCACAGTTTGTAAATACTTGTGCTATTTTTTTGAATGCTAGTCTGTACATGTTTCAGCCGTTCCCCTGTTTCTTGATCCTGTTTTGAATTTGTGACTAATACTCACTTCTTTCTAACTTGTGGCCATTCATATTGAGATTCATTTAAGAAATGCTCACTGAGCACGGACTCTATACCAGCTACCCCTCTAGGTGTTTGAGATACTCAGTGAACAGAATAGACCCAAAACTCCTGTTCTTACAGAGTTTAAATTTTAGTAAGGTCAAGTTGATGTAACAGGACTGTTTGGGTTACACTTTGGACTATCAAATATCCATCAAATCTGCCTGAAGACTTGGAACCTAGCTGGCCAATTATGGATAATTGGGGACAAAGACATATAGTGGGTGGGGGGCGGGCGTTGGAGTAAGAGAATTTGTGCAGAAAAGTGTATGTGTAAAGGCTCTGAAGTAGAAAAGAATTGGGCATATTTAAGGAACTGGAAAAGCTAGTTTCACTGGGTCATGGAGAGTGAGTGGAATCAGGGGACAGAATGAAGTACGGATGTATGTATTCTTATAGGCCATGCAGAGGATTTGAGTGTTTATGTTAAAAACAATGGAACACTATTGCAGAGTTTTATGCTGTGGCACAGTATGATGTCTCCTATGTTTCTGCAATGTAAATAATCAGTTGGGGGTATGGCAACAATGGGTGTATAGAGACCAACAGTGAAACTATTACAGCTGTCCAGACAAGAGATGAAGTTAGCTTAGATTTGGGTGGTGGCCTTGGAGATGGAAAAATGAATGGGTTTAACAGGCATTAAAGAGTAAAAATTAGAAGGACATAGTGGCTGAGAGTATATTGGCACTAAGGAAAAAGGGAGATCAAGCATGACACCCAGAATTCCAGTTTGACCTCTGGGTGAATGGTGATATTGTTCACTGAGATGAGACATACTGAGGAGGACTGGGTTTGGGGAACAAAATGACTTTAGTTTTAAACACGTTGTATTTATGTTGGTTTTAAAACTTCCAGAAGGAGATATTGAATAGGTAGCTGGATATACTGGTCTAAAGGACAGAGATAAAGTTTGGGGTGAAAATTGCTCCCTATTTACCTCAAACATTGTTGGGTAAACACTTCAGACATTGAAACCCATAATCCAAGTCTTGACTGATTGACAAAATCATTTCATCAACCATGTCCAAGAAATAAGTATTCTGATGCCTTTCCTCCCTCCCTCCCTCCCTCCCTCCCTCCCTTCCTTCCTTCCTTCCTTCCTTCCTTCCTTCCTTCCTTCCTTCCTTCCCTCCTTTTTCTTTCTTCTTCTTCTCTCTCTCTCTCTCTCTCTCTTTCTCTCTCTCTCCCCCTTTCTCTCCTCTCCTGCCCCCCCACCATTGCTTCTAACTCCAGGGATAATTCTAAAAAAACAGTTTAGGAGAATATTGACTCAGAATGTCCCTACAACTATAGTGAATGAAAAATAGGAAAGTGGCCCTGGCTGGTGTGGCTTAGTGGATTGAGTGCCAGCCTGTGAATCAAAAGATCACCAGTTGGATTGCAGACCAAGCCCCAGTTGGGGGCATGTGAGAGACAACCCATCAATGGGTTACTCTCCCTCTATTTCTCCCTCCTTTCCCTCTCTCTAAAAATAAAGAAATAGAAAAATAGGAAAGTGATAGAAACATATGGAATATGGCTTATCTTATTTAAGCCTGGCATTTGAAAAGATTTAGCTTATACTTCGTGATAAAATGAGTGCATCCAAGTAATCCTAGCTGGTGATTTTCCTTTATTTATTACTTAACTGTTATTATTATACATCATACATGTCTAATTAGGAGTGGTTATAATTTAAGAAAAATGTCGAAGGGCTTAAAACACATAAAAATATAAGCCTTCTAGCTTTCTAATTTTTTGAGCTTCAAGACATTTTTTATCTCTGTTGGTTTACGAACATCAGGAGCACCCAGGGTGAAATCCCTGTCCACAGAGGGCCAGGAGAGACCAAAGAAAGAAGCAGGCCATTCTCAATCGGCAGGTGGCAGGTTCAACAAGCAAGGGAACTTACATATAAAGCTTGTCTTAGGCAGTCCTAGAATGAGTAGTTCTCTGCACCCTCCTGCCAGAGTCGTAAAAGTTTATATACAGGCCTTAACTGGGTTTAGCCACACACAGAGCCTGTCCAGAAAGTATCCATCTAAGCACTATGAAAAAATAGAGACACTTATTGAAGAAGATACAAGATACAAGAAACATTGTACATAGGAAAATGATGCCTCCGTCCTCCTCACAGTTAGCCCCTTGGGCCCTCACACAGTTCTCCCAGTTGCCATTAACTGCCCTGTCATATTTTCCTGAATGTCATTAATGGTCTGAAATTTCTTCCCTTTCAAAAGTGATTTTAGTTTTGGGAAAAGGTAGAAGTCACAGGGCGCCAAATCTGGGCTGTAAGGGGGCTGAGTCACCTGTGTGATTTGATGTCCTGTCAAGAAACTGTGCACAAGACATGATGCATGAGCATGTGCATTGTCGTGATGAACAGCAGTCAGTTGCCCATAGCTGCAGCCATTTTCATCATATGGCTTCTCTCAACTTATGAAGAACATGGAGGTATTACTCCTCATTAATCGTTTGGCCTGGAGAGCGGTGTGCTTGTGATGGACAACACCTTCCCAATCAAAAAACAGAGTTAACTTGGTATTGATCTTGCTGCAATTTTGCCTTGCCTTTATAGGGTATAGAGAATCCCACTGGGACTTCCATTAGGATGACTGAGCCTTCATTTTTGGATCATAGCCATAGCCCCACGAATCATCTCCGGTTATGACCACCTTGAGGAAATCTGGTGCAACATTTTCAGGTGTTTTGCTTGTTGCAGGCCTTCCAGAACATGGATCACTTTCAACAGATTCTTGGCCATCTTAGAAGCATTTGTGTCACACTTTTATTTGCACTGCACTCATTGCATCATCTCCAAAAGCCTTCTGAATCATCCGAATAGTTTCCGTGGAGGAATGTTCAAGCTGAACTCAAAACTTGATGCAAATTCATTGCTCTACTTGCTCTGTCATTTTGAAATCAATGACCACACAGTGCACATGCTCACTCAACAGTGTCTGTTGTCCCCACTGACTAGTACCGTGAAGTCATCATTGTTCCAGTTGCACATTCCAGTCCACTCTACTTGGCTGCCATGTTACATTGATGTTGTGCAAACCATGCTCATTTTGTTAACAATGGCTGGACTTTTTCTTGATAGACCTCGTGTACCATCCAGATGGTCTGAATAACACATTGTTCTCTCTTAAGGCTGTGTCCTTGAAAACAGCTCCAACTGTGGAACTGGTGGGTGAAATGTATATTTCAAGGAGAGGGAGGGGGTGAGGAACCTTCAATTGCCCAGATCCAGCTCCCAATTAACATTATTTTAAGTGCCTCTTGACAGATTATGAGACTTACAGTGCCTCTATATTAAACCTCAGAATTTTAGATATAGGAGGCCAAGTTGGTCTGCACTGCCTACAGCCAGATACCTAGCCATGATGATCCTAAAATGTGTCTTGCAGATTATTGCCAGTTACCTCCCAGTCCATTCACCTATTACCTCCTTAGCAACAGAACCTGGGTGATATTTCCTAACCTTTTTTGCAATGTGTGGCCCTATGACTAAAGGGCTTGCCAGTGAGCTATAAAGAGTAGTTTACACCTGCGTGGGCAGAGGCCTTAATGGGTGGGATGCAGTGGTGTGGAGAAGCTCATGTTCTCCTGCTTGCTTCTGGAAATCCAGATGTAATGGCTGGAAAACCAGCTGCCATTTTGGGTTACAAAAGTCACATGTGACAGAGCAGAAAGAAAGAGCCTGGGTCCTTGATGACTTTGTGGAGCCCCAACATTAACCTTAGTTTGACTAAAGTATGTCTTCTTTTACCTAAAAAGGGAGTGAAAAATCTATGTGCATTTATGTTGTATTTTGTTCTCCGTTATTAACAGTTGAAGTCAATTGTTTTACTCTACATTTATCTATTATCTGGATACTTTACTACAATTCAACCTATCATAGCATTAACTTTGGTGAAAAGAAAATAGGTTTGGATCTCATCCAAAGAAGTTTATTACTGTAATGCTAGTGGAATCTTGTTTTAATACTGTTTATCTATTGCCCAAGGCTTAATAAAGAACAGTGTAAGATCAGCAACTGAGCTTGAAAGGCAAACAGAAACTCCAACAGAAGATGAGGAAATGGATTAGTGATTTTTAAGAAATACTTGTAGATAGCATCAGTGAGCTTTTGCTGCATAACAAACCACTTCCAAATGTAGTGACTTCAAACAATCACCATTTATTTAGTTTATGCTTTTGCAGATTGGTATGTTGGGCTGGGCTCCGTTTGGCTGCTCTGATGCTCTGGGCCAGGCTTGGCTGCTCTTGTCTGGAGCTCATCCAGGCATCTCTAATTGGGTGCCAGGTCAGCTGGGGCTGACTGACTTTTGGCTGGATGCTTGGTTTTTCTTTAATGCAATCTCTTATTCTTCAGGACTTGTTCACTTGGTTATAGTGACAGAGGTCCCAAAAAAGTAAGGGGAAGTGCACAAGGCTTCTTGAACTAGCACTCAATTGAATCTGCACATATCTATTGGCCAAAGCAAGTTACAAGGCCAGACTCGATTTAAGGGGTGAAAAAAACTTTACTTCTTGATGTATTCTAAGAAATTGTGGGGGAATTGGTAATTACTTTCACAATATACCACGCAGACACCCAAAGATGTAATGTGAAAGAGAAATGATGAGGGAATCCAGGAGTAAGATATCTGAACAAAACTTTGTAGGGAACAACTCAGGGGTTAGGAATGTGCTTGTACAATTAAAGCTGGATTCAAATCCTGACTGTGTTGTTGACTGGCTGGGTTCCTTATTAACTACGACTATCTCATGGGTTTGTGAGAATATGTATATATATTCTTAACATGGTTCCTGGCATGTGCTAAGCAATAATAAAAAGCAGCAGTTATAGTCGTTATTATAACATACTGCTGTAGCAAAGGGTCTAGGTTGAAGACAGGATTTAGTAGGACTAGAGATGGAGAGGTCAGCAAGAAAGGGTTGGATTAGACTGGCAGAAAGAAAAGAGAGCTATCACAGAATTATGCAGTGAACTAGGGCAAGACAAAATTCAGGGTAAGACAGACTAGGGACTCTTCATAGCTATAGGCAAGCAGATCTGCACAGACCTTCTACCAACAATAATAGTTAACCATTTATTGAGCACTTGCAATGTGCCAAGCACTGTTCTAAATGCATTACAAGTATTAACTAGTTTAATCTCATAACACCTCCATCAAGGTATTTTTGCTACCCCATTTTACAATTGGGGAAATTGAGGTATAAACAGATTTTTTTTCCTCATTGCCCAAGGCCATGCAGCCCAGGAGCGGTAAGCCAGATACTGGCCAGGTCTGCCTCACTCCTAATTTTAAGCCCCCAGCACCCTTACTTTCCTGTGGGAAGACCCAAGTAGGAGCCAATGTCAGGCAAGTGAGGTTCAGAAGTTTCCAGATAGGTAGGGAAGGTGCAAGCAGGCCACTTGCAGCACCCAAACACTAGCTGAGAAACTCTTGGGGGGCAGGGGTGGAGAGAGAATTGTCTTAATAATGGAGGCCTTCTGTATAACTCAATACTCCCATTTGCACTCTCTCTGGCATTATAATTTTTAGTCTTCAAAATGAGCCCTGGCTGGTGTGTCTCAGTGGATTGAGCACTGGCCTGTGAACCAAAGGGTCGCTGGTTAGATTCCAAGTCAGGACATGTGCCTGGGTTGCAGGCCAGGTCTCCGGTGGGGGGGCGCGCATGAGTGGCAACCACACATTGATGTTTCTCTCCATCTCTTTCTCCCTTGCTCCACCTCTCTTTACAAATAAATAAATAAATAAATAATTTTAAAATTTTTTAAAAAATGAAGAGAGTTGAGAATTACTTTCCCTTTACAAGTCAGCTACTCAAAAGAAAAGTCTCCCCTTGTTGACTTTGCTTGCTCCTCTCCTGCTTTAGCTCCCTGCAGCCTGACTCACAACCTCTACTTCAGTCAAGGTCACCAGCGACTTGGGAGGACCACATCCAGGGAACTCTATGCAGTCCTCATTGTTTGGTGTTAAGGAGATGTAGTTATTCATTTATTGAAATGCTTTTCTCCTGGCCAGGTAATCCTGGCCTAGAAAAGGAGACTTCCACCCTTTACCAAGCAAGGCCTCAGGTAACCTGCTCACTCTGGGGCCAAGTTAGACTCTACCATTAACTTTCCTCGGCATTTATAGTAGCACATCCCTATGGCCCATGTCAGGCATCTCCACTGCTTCAGTATTTCTTCTTGTTTCTTTGAGTGATAAGAATGTGTTTTTTGTTGTTGTTGTTGTTGTTGTTTTGTTTACAGTCTCTGACTTGTAGTTTAGAACATATGAATTGAAAATAGGGGCAGTAACTCTCATTTATTGAGCCCTCAGTTTTACCACTGAAAGTCCATGAGCTAAGTAGTACTATTTTCATTTTACAGATAAAGAAACCGAGGCTCAGAGAGAAAATTAAGAAACAATTAGTAGAGGAGTCTGGATTCAAAGATACCGGCGTTGTTTTGTTTTCCTGCAACCTCAGGCTGCCTCTCATAATTCACAAATGGTATACCATGGGATCAATAGCATTGTCTGCAATAATACAAGTCTAATTTGCATTTATTTATTTGTTCGTTTATTACTTATTTACTCTTATTGCCTCTGGGACACAGCAGAGCCTGGCTGACTGATTAAGGAGAGTGTAAGCAGGACCTGCTTCCCAATTGCCCAGGGAGTGAATAGCCAAAGGTCAGAATTCTGTTGGGATGCCTGGGTGCATCCTTCTCTGTAATTTGTAGCCAGAGACTGTTCTTAATTTGAATGTCCCTGGGATTTTACGAGGATGGGAAAATGCACTGGTGAGGTTACAGATCAATGGCTCTTTCACAAGATATAGATAGAGAGCAAGAAATAGTTCAGAGATTAGAAACTGCAATCCAGGCATGAAGGCACCCTGGAAAAACAGCTATTTTATCTCACTCCACCCCCGTAGGGATCACTGAGTGTCACTGAAACCAATAAGTTAAAACTTAATATGAGAAGCTTAATGGGCGAAGCAGGATATTAACGGAGGAAAACGAGAGGCATTTCTTGACCTGGTAATTTGGAAGGAGAGTAGGTGCAGTGTGCAAATTTGAGAAAATTCAAAGGTGAGTCATTTTGGAAATGTATAGTAAGCATATGTCACAATAACTGCAGCTCAGAATTGTGGATTTCACCCCTAAAATCTATTAAGCAGGGTTCCCCAGCATTTTTACCACTTGAGTATTTGCATCGTTGTTCACTTGATTTTGTCATATGTGGTCTATGTTTATTTAAAACTTCAAATGAATTAAAATGATTCTGTCTCTGAAGTTTTAATGACGTTCCCTTGAGATAATTAGAGGCACTTTGTGGTGGGAGGCGTCCCAGGGCTGGGAATGGAAACGGAACCCACTGCTGCCTCTTTCCACTTTTAATTTAGAAGGAACAGCTGGACATAGTGTTTAAGAGCTGAGGCTACACAGAAAGGGAACTCAGTGATGCACAAAACTGGTCTGAAAGGAGGGGTGGAAAGAATGATCACTTTTGAGGTTCTTGCCCAAATCTAAGTAGGAATTAGCATTGTAATCACAGGAAAGGAAATAACTATGACATCCCATTCTGTTAGGAATTTAATCCCTGCCCAAGTCTTAGGATGTTAGGCCTAGGAGTTCATTTGTTCAACAGATATTTATTAAAGACCTACTATGTGCCAGGCTCTGTGATATGCAGTGGGCATTCAGCAGTGAATCAAGTAAAGTCCCTGTCCTTAAGAAATGTGCATTCTGGTGGGATAGACTAACAACAGATAAATAAATAGATATTATGTCAGCTGGTGCTAAATGCTGGGGGTTGGGGAAGAGAGAGAGAGATTGATTTCAGTGGAAGAGGTCCTTTTTTATACTGAGTAATTGGGGAAGGACTTTCTTAGATTGTACTATTTGACTAAAGGATCCATCTGTAGTAAAATTCAATAGAATAAAAAATAACAAGAACAATGTACTTGTGAACCTAGGTCACAGGACAACTAAAAGATTCATCGCTGGAATTCCATTTGAACTCCAAAAATGTCTTTGGCAGCATTGCTAAATGGAAATTTAGAAAAGACCCTTAATCTCTCATAGTGACTTCTTGCCAGAAAGCTTCTGTACCTTGGCCTGGAAACTCTGCAGAGTTCTGTAGCCTGGTTAGTACTGTGAATCTGTGATGGTTAGGACCACTGAACAATCCCAGTCAGGACACTGATTTAATTTATCATTGCACCTGGTTCCCAACGATGACAGGAATAAGCCAGGCAATTATCCAACACCAGGGAAAAATGAGTCAAGATGTTTGGACCACACAATCCACTGTAGTCATACTTTTTGACAGGTTGTCATGGTATATTAAATAAAATTTCTCAGGTGCATTTTCGAGGACAAGAAGTAACATGGCATAGAGCTTCACCAAGAATAGAATTGACTCTTTGGGGTAACTTTTACCTTCAAGACGAAAATTACTTGTTTACTTATGCACGTCATTGGCTCTGCCTTCTTATGCTCGAATCTTCTCTAGTATATTTCAGGTGTTTGCCCTAGTTAAAAATTATTTGTAAGAAATGGAACATGTTCACACAATATTAAGAAAAACTGGACAAACTTACTGGGAAGATACAAGACAATAGCATAGAGCCCAAGGGAAAAAAGTCAGCAGGGCTCGCCAGATACTGGAACCCTAACCAGGAAATCATGAAGAACGGGTGTTACTCTCTCCAGCTCTCAGAATCACATGACGTTTAGTCTTTGTCTCGCCCAGCTCATCTGCTTCCTTGTGTCTCTCTCTGAAGAGTGGCTTTCTAGGTTTCTCTGAACACATGGCAGCTCTAGCTTCTGTCTTTACTTCCTTGTTCTCATTCTTAAAAAGAGTCTCCCTAAAACTAGCCTTATCCAATGAATAAATACGTGTAAAAAGAAAGTTATAAATAAATCTACATAGTGCAATCCCATTCTATAAACAGTCTTAGTACGTGCATGTATGCTTAGAAAAAAATACAGGAAAGAAATTCAGTGAAATGTTCAAGTGGTTATTTTTAAGTGATAAGATTATGGGTGCTTTTAATTTTTTTCTTTGAGTATGCCTGTGCTTTTCCATCATTGCTATATAGTATTTTTGTAATTGTGAAAAATTAGTGAAGAAAAAGATGAGACAATGTACATATAGGGAACTAATCCCAGCAGTGGAGCTAGCGTGTATTAGACCCTAAGGTATGGGAGGGAGGGCTCATGAAAGTGATGGCCGGTCACATTGGGGAAGGTAGCAGGAAAGTATGCACATTCACAGAGGGGAGTTATTTCTCCATTTACCTGTTCTCAAGAAAACATTCTTAGGTAGCTGTCAGTACCATCACGGGAACAGAATTTGTAAATAATAACGACATGCTCCTCAGGTCATTTGATTTTTTTTCTCCTTCTTGCTTTACTTGTGCAACTACATGCTGGCTAAGAGTCAGTCAGTCCTATGGCATCCCATGTTGTAGGACCCACTGCTCAGAGGCATGTAGGTGATCAAGTTGGGATCCTGAGTACCGTCTATTCTCTGACTTTCTCCCTTCTTCAAAAACATCAGCGTGAACTTTGTGTGGGTCTCTTCCTCTACAAGGCACCACCTGAACAAGCTCACTCTCAGAGCCTTTCTCTGGCTCCCATCATCCCTAGGATTAAATGTATGCAGCTTAGCATGGCAAAGAAAACCTCCCGTGCCCCAGCTCCTGCCTATGTGCTATCTCATCCCCTGCTCTTCCTCCCTTTCACATCACCTAAAGCAACACCGAATTGCTGTAGTTCTACTAACACAGCGTAACATTTCACACTTCCCTGCATTTGTACATGCTGTTCCTTCCTTCTGGAATGCCCCTTTCCTCCCTTGTCTACTTGGAAACCTTCTCTTCCTTCCTTCTGCTCAGATGTCACATCTTGTGGGTAGATTTCTTTGAAATCTCAAATGCAAACTGAATTCTTTGTGTACTTTGTGCCTTTATGGACCCCAACATTGCTTCTACAAAGCCACATGGTAATTTGTTTTTTACCTGCCTATTTCTCCTCCTAGAGGGCAAGAACTGGCTCCTTGAAGGCAAGAACTGTTTTATTGTTTCCAAATCCTCAGTTGATGTTACATACTAGGTACTCAATACATGTTTCTTTCTTTTTTTCATTTTAAACTTCTAATACTTTTTAATTGGAAACAATCTCAAATGTATGTAAAAGCAGCAATTATAGTACAAGAACCTTGGTTTCTTCAGATCCTTTTGAGGACCTATTGTACAAAGGATGCCCATCACTGCCAAGTATTTTTTGTTTTGTTTTGTTTCTTTCTTAACATTTTTAAAAAATTTTTATTGTTGTTTAATTACAATTGTCCCAATTTTCCTCCCATTATGCTTCCCTGCCCTACCCACCCCCCACCACCCACATTCAATCCTTGTCCTTGTCTTGTCCAGGGGTCCTTTATACATGTTCCTCGACTTGACCCCTCCCCTCCTTTCCCCCATTATCCTCCTCCTCCCTCCTCTCTGGTCACTGTCAGTTTGTCCTTTATTTCCATGTTTCTGGTTCCATTTTGCTCACTTGTTTGTTTTGTTGATTAGTTTCCACTTACAGGTGAGATCATATGGTATTTGCCTTTCACCCCCTGGCTTATTTCGCTTAGCATAATGCTCTCCAGTTCCATCCATGCTGTCGCCAAGGGTAGGAGTTCCTTCTTTCTTTCTGCTGTGTAGTATTCCATTGTGTAAATGTGCCACAGCTTTTTGATCCACTCATTTACTGACGGGCATGTAGGCTGTTTTCAGCACTTGGCTATTATAAATAATGCTGCTATGAACATAGGGGTGCACAGATTCTTTTGAATTGGTGTTTCGGGATTCTTAGGGTATAATCTTAGCAGTGGAATTGCATGGTCAAAAGATAGTTCCATTTTTAGTTTTTCTGAGGAAATTCCACACTGTTTTCCACAGTGGCTGCACCAGTCTGCATTCCCATCAAGAGTGCACTAGGGTTCCCTTTTCTCCACAGCCTCGCCAGCGCTTGTTGTTTGTTGATTTGTTTATGATGGCCATTCTGACTGGTGTGTCAATACATGTTTCTTAAATGAATAAGTAAATAATTCCAACTTAAGACTCCTACAAATATTGTGTATTGGAATAGGTACAGTAGATGAAAATGAAAAGGAGAGACCTCACAGATGTTACCTCCTTTAATTGCCCAAACAGCCCCCTGAGATTTTTATTATCCATCCCATTTCACAGGTTAGGAAAATGTAGCTCAGAGAGGTTAAAAAATCTTGCCCCAAACCATGCTTCTAGAAAATGGCAGAAGCAAGATTTGAATCTGGCTTTAAAGCCTGTGCTTTTAAAGCTACAGAATCCATGTGAATCTAAACCTTTCTCTGCTACTAATGAGTTATGGAACCTAAAAGAGTTCATTTAATGTTTACTATGGCCAGATTTTCACATCTCTTGAAGCCAACTAAGCTCCACGGAAGTAGTTCCCAAGCCCTGGTTGCACATTAGAATTCCCTGCAAAGACTTAATGAAATACTGACGTGTAGTTCCCACACCCAGGATTCTGACATCATTAGTGGGGAGTGGTGCCTGGAAATCAGCATTTTTTCCTAAAGCTCCTCAGGTGATTCTAATGCGCGGCTGCAATTAAGAAGCATTGTTCTAGCTCAATACTCCTATGCCTGTATCTCATCTGGAAATCTTGTTAAATGAAGATCCTGATTCAGTAGGTTTGAGATGGAGCTCCAGATTCTGCATTTCCAACAGGTGTTCAGGTGTGACTGATGCTGCTGCCTTCCAGACTACCCTTCCAGGAGCAAGACTTAGGTTAGGGAGCCTGCAACCTCAATGACCAGATCTAACTTGCCCGAGTAAAGACACTTGTTTCCACCACTTCCTCTCCATAGACCAAGGGGGTTTTCCTTGCCCATTCAATTCAACTTTTATGGACCTATAGCATTTGACCCTGGGTAGCCAGACCGCCATCATGTGTACTGCTAGGTATTGCAATTGACTCTGGTTTCTCTCTCCATAAGTTTATAGGAATTAGGAGGCATGGTAGAGGCCTAACTTGGAGCACAGTTGAATCAGGACCTTGGGCCAGCAATGAAGGCAGCAGAGAGTATGTACGCAACAACAGGGAATCTTAAGTAGACACAGTGGAGGGTGTAGCAAGGTTGGTTTTTGTGCAGTGCCAGACATTGGCTAGTGGAAGTCTAGAAGTTAGGACAGTGAATTTTGTGTTAGGAGGGCAAAGAAGGGAAAGGGCAAGGGATAAGGAAACTGTTAAATTAAATTTAGCCAAGGGCATAGAAAGAACCAAGATGATTTCCCATGAGGATAAGCTATCAACAATCATTGATCAATTAATATTCAACTATTCTATTTCTACTCCCTACCAACCCTGAGTTGGGTGTGTGTCCTATGGGAGGGTATGTGTGTGATAAATGAGTTGTGTAAATGTTTGTGAGCCCTGGCTGGTGTGGCTCAGTGGATTGGATGTCTTCCTGCAAACTGAAAGGTCACTGGTTCGATTCCCGGTCAGGGCATACATGACTGGGTTGTGGGCCAGGTCCCCGGTTGGGGGAGTGTGAGAGGCAGCTGAATGATGTTTCTCTCCTTTTCTTTTTCCCTTCCTTCCCTTATTTCTAAAAATAATATATAAAATCTTTAAAAAATAAAAATAAAAATAAATGTTTGTGAGTCAGGGAAGAAGCCTGGCTTGCAGAGGCTCTGCTTCTATTGGAGAGCCTGACTCTGAGTTCTGGTCAGTCCACAAAACCACACCATAGCAAAGATGCACAAGCAATTTAGTATTGACACTTGTTACATCTTGGTCGAACAATCTTCTGGAACTTCACATTCCTGCATGAATATGAATGCAGTTCCCGATGCCTGGTGTTTATATTACCAATAACAGGGTGATCTGTCCTTTTATGGGGAAAAAGTAGAAGGCAAGCTTAAATGAATAAGACATGGGGGAGAATTCTCTCCCCCAAAGTCTGAGGAACCACTGACAGGTCATTGATGAAGGAGCTGTAGAGACTTATTCTCTGCAAATTTCAGAGTTTTCTTTCAGGTTTAAATTCTGTTTAAACCTGGAGGCAGGGCAGGACTCAAATGGCCTCTCAGGATGGCCTTCCAGGTCCAAGTTTAGTTCTGTGTTTATGGCTTGGAAAACCCAACACCTGAACTACTCAGATATCCTAGACACTGAATGTTTTTCACAGATTTGGTAGCAGAAACACCCTACCTCTTTGTTTAGCTACTTGAAAAGGGGGATTAAAGAAAAAAAAAATCAGAGACTTGCCACGAATAGATGGAATGGAGCACTGTTTTGTAAAGCAGTGCCTCTACATTGTGCCTGTGCTCCTTATGGAAACTGAAGACAAAGCCGAGTTTGCTTTGTGCAAATTCAGCAGCACCAGGACCCCTGGCAGAAGGCCATGTCACCCCTTGTTTGGGTGATGTTTGTGCAAAATCCTTCCTGGTAAGGCCTTGTTTTCTTCCCAGGAACAAACAGGGTGAAAATTCCTGATCTACCTTAGTGTTGCCAGTAATCTGACCTGTAGGTTTGTACCTGAATGCTGAAAACGTGGGGTTCACTGCTCAAATACGATACTTGGGAAAATGAAGAAAAGAAGTAAAGAGACTCTTCATAACCTTTGCAAATGTCACACACTATTTATATAACATTTACCACTTTCGTTTTCTGTAGCCTGTGATTTTGGTAGGAGAAATGAAGGTACCTTAAACTAAAATGCATTCTTACAGGTCATATTTTTATTTATTTTAATTAGTTTTTTAAATTTATTGATTTTTAGAGAGAGAAGAAAGGAGAGAGAGAGAGAGAGAAACATTGATTTGTTCTTCCACTTATTTATATATTCACCGGTTGATTTTTGTATGTGGCCTGAACGGGGATCAAACCCATAACCCTGGTATATCATGATGACTCTAACTGAGCTACCTGGCCAGGGCCCTACACGTTTTAAATTGCAGCCTTTCCTCTCTGAGGGCTAAGCTTATGTATGGGCATCATTCTTCAGGGGCTGATTATCTCATAAACAACTTGAATTCTGTTTCTTGGATAATTCACCAAACTGGTTTTCTAATAGCTTCAGGAGAGAAAAAAAAAATTCCCCCCCTAAATTAAATAAATAACCAGCCCTAAAAGACAAGTTGCTATCTGTTGGCTAGAAGTTTTGGAATTCTTTCAGCCTGTGTCATAATAAATGAAATGAGTTTTCATTTTCTAATTTCCTCTTATTAAATAAAAATTGCACATTTACCAAGACTGGACTTAAATTAAGTTTCTGCTGTCTTGGTTGTGTAACCACTAGAAACCTGAACTTGATTGAAGGAGTTACTATGTGAAGGCCAGTGTTTTCTAAATTGTAGAAAGGAGGAAGCCACAGTCTCCTTTTGACAACTTTACTGACTGTAGGTAGATAAGAAAAGCAGACACAGGTTAATGCCACCCAGGAATAAAGAGAACATGAGCCTCCAGAAACTGTGATAGGTAAGTACATAAATGTTGAGGCCTCACTGGAAGTACTAGTGTAAACGAAAATGCAGAGTTTATACATTTGATCCTTTAAAAGTAGACATTCTTAGACTGAGAACTTCTAAATAGCTGAAGTATTGGGGTGTTTTACAATTAATATGCTGTTCCTTGTCTTAAAATGGCCGCCATGACTAAAACCAGAGGTTGTCCACTTGCTGTGCTCAAGCCATCTTTGACCTGAAAGTCATATATTGTTTAGCTCTTATTATGTTTAGAAATAAATTATGGTAACAGCTTAAAAGGAGGTTGTTTCAAAGAAAAATGCAAATTTCTGTTTTCTCCTGAGCAGTGGTACATAATAAAAGGATTGTCCACATTTCTACTTGGTTGACTGGCTAGAACTGGGTAAAAAGTCACTCCTTCAATAGGGCACACACTTTCCAGTTTGGCACAACTTGGTGAAAGCCCACCTTGCTCCGCATGCTGCTTCCTTGACCTCTGCAGGTCCTTTGGTTTTGACCAAAACCCAAAGCCTGAGTGCTTCACTCTCGCACAGAGGTGGCCTTATATGGCAGGAAAGCCCATAGGTGCCACCTGAGACAATTGTGTCTTTTTTTTCCCCCCACTCCCTGAAGTGAAAAAGACATTTGGTGCAGACATTTGTTTTCTTTTTCGTTGGAGGAATTACAGCATAGATGAAGGAGCTCTGGACTGAGGGGTGGGGACTTGGCTGTAGGGATCATTTTTTTAAACTGATTAAGTGAATTCGGAAAAACCACGTACTCATTTAGAGCCTTAGTTTCTTGATCTGTCAAATGAAGGCTCCATTGACTCAGTTAAAACACACCTAGACTGTTCCACAGATTTGGAGATGCACCAAAAGACTCAATTATAAAAGGACACACGCTGATGTTGTGCAGACATGCTCTGTGTTGATGTCTAACTTCTTTTTTTAAAAGGGTGAATTTGAATGCCTTTGGACAGTTTCTAACAGTGCCCACTGCTCCTAGCCAAGCAGGCATTCCATTACCTGCCTGGCCTGGCAGTCAGTTGAGTAAACAAATGACCCCTGGTGTCTAGGCCCCCTTCCTGCAAAGATGTCCTGTGGTTTTCCTCTCTCGTCCAACGCTCTCCTTTTCTTTTACCTCACCACTCTTTCTTTTGTTCTCCTCTCCTCTCCATCTCCCTAAGCCTAAGGCTTGCCAGGGACTTAGCTTTTAACGTCTGCCATGGAGTTTCTGGAGAAAGAATTCTTCTGGCTTCGTCCTTTTGTTGCTTTTCATCCTCACCTTGACAATAAGAACACGGTTCTCAGTTTTACTCTGTAGCCTGGTTTACTGTTAACTGCAGTTTCTCCCCCTTCTTTGCAGCAGCTGTTCTCATTCTTCTAACCAGTTTTTAAAAGGCTTGAATTTGGAATTACGGTTGCTGTGCGCCTCTTCAGAGATTCATCCATAACTGTCAGAGCCTTTTTATTCCCTGTCTTTTGTATAGGTTTCTTTTATGAGCAGAGTAATTTGCATTTGTCTTTAATTCTTAATTTGTCTTTGCATTTACTGTGGATGTAACACGCAGCTGAATTTGCATTTTCTTTTCACTTTAATTCTCATGGACTGGGGCTGTTTGAGGTGTAAACCATGGTGCAATTCAGAAGCATGTTTGCTGAGCATGTTTTGTTGGCTCCACTGGTTTCATCTTATTCCCTACTCCTCTTACTCCGAGGTGTCTTATATTTACAAGCTCCACACTGTGATCAAACATAGCCTATGTTTTCCACTCCATTGGTTACTCAACCCCATTAACTGAATATTATACCTTTAAACAGTAGTTATACTTACTTATCAGGAGAGGAAATGCTATGTAAGAGGATACTATTAATTTCTTGAGCATAGAATGCTTAGGATTTAATTCTGTCCCTATGACTAGCCAGTTGGGTACACATCGTGCAGCTTTCTGGTCCCCAGTTTCATTGTAGAAGGGACTAAAACAATGTTTCTGGCTATTACACAGGGTTCTTCTGAGGTGCGAATGGTAAGATGAGTGTGGAACCCTTTGAGGAGTATGGTTTCTGGACCAGCATAAAATGCAGTGCCCGGAAGATCCCAGGCAGTACTGCCTTCAAACTCTTTGTTTGGCTTCTATATATTTGGTTGATGATGGAGCTTTGGTTCTATAGGGTTTCACCAACAATGACTACTGTGTACCAAATCATATCAAAGTTATCCATTTTCTGGGGCAAAAGACCAGGTTAAAATCTACCCACAGCCTCACCCTAGGGGTTTCTCTTTAGTGTTGTGAAATAACATTTAAACAGAAGTTTAATGTTTTACACTAAACTGGAGTCCTGATGTGCCTACAAAAACATTAGTTCTAATTACTCTTTGTAGAAAGGCAGAGACTAGAAGTGGCCCTATCTATTCCAACATTCAATTAAAAGGCTGTTCTTGAGAAATAGAATTTTTTTTTACTGTGTTGTAGAGTGTTGAGAAAATTGTTGGTTGCTTATATAGCTCATTCTGTAGCAATATGTAATTTTTTGCCTCTCTAAGAGGAAGAAGGATTTCAAGTCGGTGTGAACTAATTGTAGGGTATATGCTCCTGTAGGTAGTTTTCAAGAAAGTCCAGTGATCCTTCCTCACTGCTTCCCTTCCTCTGAGCTTAGTCACCATAAGGCTTTGGAGGCAGTAGAAGGGTGTCTGGATTTCTTATAAAATCTACTGGGTGCCAGAGAAAGGGCCATCTCCTTGCACCATGAACCTCCTCCCTTGCCAACACCCTCTCTAATGCGGAGGTTAGATCGTACTCTATTTGGAACCAGGCCTGAGAGATATGGAGTTAATGGATTGATCTACATTGGAGGATCAGTTTGAGAGTTTAGACAGTGGGGCAATTAACCATATTTTGCAGTACATATCGCACTCCTATGTATAATGTGCACCCATGTTTTTGGCCCAAACTTTCAGGAAAAAAACTTTTTGCTTTAATTTTCTAACTCAGTTTTTTTATTTATTTATATTCAGAAACAAAACTGATTATCATATTCCAGGGTATTATTTCTCATGCAGATACCAATGAAAAACATTTACATAGGTACAGAATTAGTACTA
Source organism: Pteronotus mesoamericanus (assembly GCF_021234165.1). Taxonomy (NCBI): domain Eukaryota; kingdom Metazoa; phylum Chordata; class Mammalia; order Chiroptera; family Mormoopidae; genus Pteronotus; species Pteronotus mesoamericanus. The sequence goes on along the minus strand of NW_026555325.1, from coordinate 11,974,002 downwards.
CCCATGTGTCATGCGCACCCTTATTTTTCCCTCAAAAATCTGGGCAAAAAAGTGCTCATTATACACAGCAAAATACGGCATTTCCTGGCTAAAGATCTATTACTCCCTCAATTCTCCTTGGCACCCTTTACTCCAAGAAACCTTGTTTCTGGGTTTTTAGGAAGAGGGAAGATCTCAGATTATTTGTGGAAGTCTCTGCTCCAGTTGGTTCAAGTGTGGATAATATGGACTCTGATGGGAATCTAAGTCCTTGCTCTTGAGACAGATCTCAAACTTGGAGGCCAGAGAATAAGGAGAAAAACTCAAGCTAAGAGGTCAGTAAAGGTGCCGAGGATAATACATACCAGGAAAAGGGAAAACACACAAAACCTAGCAATGTTGGATAAACTGAAGAAAATATTGTTTTTCTTGAAATTTTAGAATGAAGATTGGGTTCAGAAAGTTACATTTAATTGTATAACTTATCAGCAATATTTTATTGTAGCGGGAAGTTTCTTTACTGAGATCTTTGCAGTTGCAAAATACCTGCTATTTTCCTGGAGTTTACCAGAACTTTTTGACACCCTTAGCTGTGAATCAGGGTTTTGGAAGTAGATTTATTGTCCTATTTATTCTTGGCTGGGTAGATGAAATGCAAACTTCATTTTGGAAGCAGCTTCCCAATTTCTGTGGTTGAGGACAGGCCATTCATTCTTTCAAACTGATGGGCTTCAACGGGGCAACTGTAAATTCTCTTCTGACCTAATCCCTCACGTGGGGAGGGTTATTTTCTTTCCAGATTGCTGACTGACTTCCTTCCTGTAGTGCTGGGAAGGCTTGTTCAAAGATCTCAAAGACTGGCTGCATCTCTTTCCTAATGAAGCACCCTTAGCTTGAAGCTGGGGGAGAAGGTCCATCTGGCTTCTGCCATATGTGTGTATGCTGTCAAACCAGTAAACACGGCAGAGTTTGCTGACAGTGAGGAGTTTCAGTTAGTCAGTCATAAATTAGAGATGAGATATGCTGTGTTCCTGCTGCTGCAAGCTTTCACACTCCACAAAGGAATCTTTACTTACCTATCCTGAAAAAGAAGAAGAAAAAGTGGGTCAAGGAACCATCTGATGGGACACCACACCGAGTCAAATGGACATATACTACACAGAGACAGTGAATATATGCATAGCATTAGGAAACCAAAATCATTTTCTAAGCTCCTGATTTGTATCCATTTGCTTATGCAGTTGGTACATTGGTTCTTTTGTTTCAACACACAGGCATATATCTAGTCAATAATCTCTTTTTCTGCTTGGGGTGGGTATTGGGAATAAGTCCTTGAGGAGTTTTTAAAAATATCCCTGTGCTAAGAGAACATATGTGTAGTTCCCCCCGTCAAATGTGCTTTATTCATATCTGATGATCAGGTAGCGAGACAATAATTAAAATTTAATGCATCTGTCTTTTTAAAGAGAAAAGTGCTTTCTGACTGTTAATGGCAAAATTTCATTATTATGATTTTAATGCCTTTAGACTCAAGAAGAGTTTACATTTAGGCTGCAAAGAAGCACAGCTAACTATTCTTCCAAGACATCTTTGTTTCATTTATGGATTTGAGTTGAGGTGTGTTTTAATGTATTACATTTAAAACAGAGTGCAGGTGACTTCCAGTTAAAAGGGAGGCATAGGTAAACACAACTCGCCTCCTCACACAACCACATCAAAATTACAACTAAATTATAGAACAACCATCACTCAGAACTGTAAGATTCAAATTGATTGGAAGACTAATAACTATGGAATTAAAGAAACCACATCCATCTAGACTGGTAGGAGGTGTGAAGATGTGGAATGGGCTGGTTCCACATCCACGTGTGATAGATTAAAATTCGGGAGGGATATCTCAGGAACTATGAGTCCCAGCCTCACACTACACACCCCCAGCCCAGGGTTCCACTACCAGAAGATAAGATCCAATAACTTCTGGCTGCTAAAACCAGCAGGGATTGAGTCAGTGGAAGAAACTTCTGGAGTCCCAAGCAGTTCTCCTTTAAGAACCCATACATGGACTTACTCAGACTCACTTCCTCTGAGCTCCAGGATGGGAGTAGCAACTTGAAAAGCACCAATGGCATATGGGGGAGGGTAGGTGCTGAAGTGTCTGTCATGAAGGCAAGAGCTGGGGGACAGCTTTTTCCTGGATAGAAGGGCAGACAGAGGCCATTGTCTCTTTGCTGAAACCGTCCACCCACAGAGCCACAGAACTGGCAGGCAGGTGTCATATCTGAGTTTCCATCAACCTGGCTAACATTGTTTGCCCCACCTTGGAGATCCCCTGAGGCTCTGCCTCACCTAACTTATGGGCCCACCCAAGCTGTTAAAGGTGGCATTTCCATATGGTTGGCTGGTCTTGGCTCATGCTTCACAATTTCCTAAATCCTATCAAATAAGAAACAGCCTTCCTCTGCAAGCCCCCAGCCCCCATACCTTTTGCTAAGTGGCCCTAGACCTGGTACTAGCAGCAGCCAGCCTATGTTCACAACTTGGCTTTGCCTGGGAACCTCCAAGCCCAGCAAAAGTAGCAGCTGTCTCAGATTGCTTTATATTTCATGAAAGGTGGCCCTAGACAGAACACAGGTGGGGGCTGACTTTGGCCTGCACCACATGGGAAACACCAGGGCCTATGCACCCAGTGGAAAGCTACAGACCATATCAGAGAAACACCACCCTACCCCTGCATAGCTGATCCTCCACAGAGGGTGGAGATTGATGGTCAGTGGTCACAGCTAGTCCTTGCAACTGACTGGCTGGGGTAAATCCTTCCCATTGACCTCCCAACAGCAATCAAGTCTGAATTATAAGAGGAAAGTATACTCAGCTCACATTATAGAAGCACCTCAAGTACTCAGCTTGGGTGATAAGGGAGGTTGTGCCACTGGACCTTACAAGACATCTACTACATTTGGCCATGCTACCAAGACAGAATGAATAACAGCTCTACCTGATACATAGAAACAGACACAGGGAGGCTGCCAAAAAAAGGAGACAAAGAAACATGGTTCAAATGAAAGAACAGATCAAAACTCCAGAAAAGGAACTAAACAAAAGGGAGATAAGCAATTTAGCAGATGCAGAGTTCAAAACACTGGTTATAAAAATGCTCAAGGAACTTAGTGGGGACCTCAATAGCATGAAAACAGTCCAGTCAGTAACAAAGGATATACTAATTGAAATAAAGGACAATTTACAGGTAAACAATAGTAGAATGGATGAAGCTGAGAATCAAATCAATGATTTGGAACACAAGGAAGCAAAAAACAACCAATAAGAACAGCAAAAAGAAAAAAGACTTAAAATAAAGTGAAGATAGTGTAAGCATCCTCTGGGACAACTTCAAGCATTCCAGCATTCTCACCATAGGGGTGCCAGAAGGAGAAGAGAAAGAACAAGAAATTGGAAATCTATTTGAAAAAATAATGAAAGAAAACTTCCCTAATTTGGTGAAGGAAATAGAAATACAAGTTCAGGAGGCACAGAGAGTCCCAAGCAAGATGGATGCAAAAAGGCCCACTTCATGACACATCATAATTAAAATGCCAATGGTTAAAGATAAAGAATCTTAAAAGCAGCAAGGGAAAAGTAGTTAGTTACCTATAGGGGTGTCTGCATAAGACTGTCAGCTGATTTCTAAAAAGAAACTTTGCAGGCTAGAGGAGATTGGCAAGGAGCATTGAAAGTCATAAAAAGCAGTGACCTATAGACAAGATTGCTGTACCCAGCAAAGATATCATTTAGAATTGAAGGGCAGATAAAGTGCTTCCCAAACAAGAAAAAACTAAAGGAGTTAATGATCACCAAACCATTATTATATGAAATGTTGAAAGGACTTCTTTAAGAAAAAGAAGATCAAAACTATGAACAATCAAATGACAATAAGTACATATCTCTATCAACAACTGAATCTATAAAACAAACTAAGCAAACAAGAAGGACTGAGACAGCTATGCACATGGAGAGCATTTTGATAGTTGCCAGCTGGGAAGGTGGGTTGGAGAATGGTTGAAGAGGTAAATGTATTAAGAAGTACAGATTGGTAGTTACAGAATAGCCACAGGGCTGAAAAGTACAGTATAGAAAATGAGTAGTGGAAGAACTTATACACATGACTCATGGACATGAACAATAGTGTGGGGGTGACCTGAGGGAGTTGGGGGTGCTGGGTGGTAGGAACAAAGGAAAACTGGAACAACTGTAATAGCATAATCATAAAATATAATTAAAAATAAAAACAGACTGTGATACATTAGACTATTTAATCATCTTAAACCAGAATAGCTTCAGATAACATTGCTCTCTATCTCTGAGGCTATTACCACAGGAGGGTCATAATTTCTAAAGCAGATTATTACCACCCTCTTTTTTTCATCTTGAACAACATCCTTCTCACTGAAGAGGTCCTGTGGCCCTCACATGCCTTCAAACTTTCTCACCTAAAAAAAAAAGATTAACGTATTTCAGTGGCAAGGTTTCAATAATATGAGAAGTAGAAAACTATGGCAATCTATTTCATTTGATTAATTCAGGAATGGCCAGACCCTGACCTCAGCTACGGTTGCTTCTTTGAGGTTAAAATTTAGGACAGAGGAAGAAAGGTGATGATGAATGGGGTGAGCAGAGTAAGTCAGTGTTTAACTCATAAAGAAAAAAAAAGACTGCCTGGGAAAAATGTGGAAAGGCAATCAAGATTGTGGCTTGCAAGAAAAAAGCTGTTGGTTTTATCCCAGTTCCAGAAACAAAACAAAACAAAACATTATAGGACCTTTGAATTTCTCTATTTGATACATACTGTGAGTAGGATTGACATGTTTTTAGAAAAACTTCAAACCCTGCATATGTAATTGCTTATAACCATCATTTGGTAATGCTAAAATCTGATGCATTGCTGCAGTGGGTTGAATAGTGTCCCTCCAGAGTTCATGTTCACCCAAAACCTCAAAATGTTACCTTACTTGGATAACTGGGTGTTTTAGGATGTAATTAGTTCAGGATACAGATGAGATCATACTGGACTAAGGCGGGCCCTAATTCAATGAGTGGTGTTGTTATTAGAAGAGGTGAGGACCCAGAGATACAGAGAAGACTGCAATGTGAAGATTAAGGCAGAGGTTGGAGTCAGCCATCTACAAGCCAAGTAAAGCCAAGAATTGCTGGCTACCACCAGACACCAGGAGAAAAGCATGGCTCAGATTATCCCTCAGAGCTTCCAGAAGAAGCTTACCCTGCTGATACCTTAATTTTGGACTTTTGGTCTCCAGAACCATGAGAAAATAAATTTCGGTTATGTTAAGGCTCAAGTTGGCAGTAATTTGTTTGGCAGCTGTACAGTTGATCAACAATTTTATTCTAACAGTGAATAAACATAGCTGTAGGTACTTTAACAAACCAAACACAATTATTTTCCTGAGCTTAATTTTTTAAGACACTGTTGAAACTGGACTTATGAGAACTCCCTATCAAAGGAGTTTTGCAAAGGGTGGCTCTGCGCTGCTTCTAATTTTTCAGGGGCAAGGTTATGGCACAGTGCTCCCCAAATGTGCAATGCCCTGTGCCCTGTGCCCCTGTGCACCAGTTCCCACACCATCCCTAGTGCAGCAGAATGGTGGATCCAATAAGTGTGATCTTGCTCTCTATACTTGGAGAACCCATGCGCCTCATTCAGGGTTAAGTAAAGTATAAATCTAAATAGACAGTTATTCTAGAGGTGAGAGGCCTTGGTAGTCACCTGACTGGATCTCTGGGTTCGAACACATGATGTGTGAGCGAACTATCTGGGTGCATCTTCCAGAAGCTGTTCTAGGTGAGAACATCCTTTTGCCATTGGTACCTGCGTATGGTCTATGACTCCTTCAGTTTGCTCCTAAGTACAACCACACTTTTATGAGCAGAAACAAAAGGGCAAATTTTGTGTTTCCCAAAGACAAGCTTTTAGGAACATTTTTTTCTTCAGTGGAAACACATATATCTTCTGTTTATCTGGCTTCTCAACCCTTTTTCACTACCACTTTGTCCTCAGATCTTCTCCATTTAGAGCTACCTTGGAAGCAGGAAGAGGAAGGACTTTCTATGGGCCTGGAGAAATACAGTTGGAATACTCATCTGCTTGGGATATTTGGGGTGTGCAGTCTCTTTGGAGGAGAGTGATCTTTGAAGGATGATGAATTTCTCATGTGTTGCTATTTGCAAGTCTGTGGAGAGATTAAGACCATTTCCCTACATTCCTCATTTTGGTAAATAGAATCCCAATCCACCCAGCTGTTCAAATTAAAACCTGGAAGTCACTCTTGACTCTCTTCTCCGTCATCCCTCATAATCACCATGTCCTGTTGATTCTGCCCTTTTGCAGATGAAACCACAGCCCTCCATCTCTCTCCATCCCCTCTGTCAGCACCCTAGTCCAAGCTGCCCACTTTCACTTACATTATTGTAACAACTTCTTAATGACGTCATCATATTTAGTTTCTCCCATCTATTATTTTCTCATGACCATAGTCAGAGTGACCATACTAAATGTGAATCATATTATATTCCCTTGTTTAAAAGATTCCCACAACTTTAAGATAAAAATGTGAACCCTTTAAGAATGGTGTGATAGTTAATTTTGTGGGTCCAGATATTTCGTTAAACACTCTGGGTGTGTCTGTGAGGGTGTTTCTGGATGAGATTAACATTTGAGTTGGTAGGCTGAGTAAAGCAGATTGGCCTTCCCAGTGTAAGTGGGCCTCATCCAATCAGTTGGAGGCCTGAATAGAATAAAAGGTTGAGATGAGGAAAAATTTCCTTCCTCTCTGCCTATTTTTGAGCCAAAACATCAGACTTCTCCTGTACTTGGACTAGAGCTACTCCACTGGCTTTTCTGGATCTCCTCACACATTGTGGGACTCCTTAGCCTCCTTAGTCATGACAGTCAAGTCCTTATTATCTGTATCTATCTATCTATCTATCTATCTATCATCTATCTATCATCTATCATCATATACCTGTCTATCTTCATCTATCTACCTAGCTACCTACCTGTTTAACCTATCATCTTCTATTGGTTCCGATTCTCTGGAGAATTCTAGGACACAGTGCTTACATGATCTGGTCACTCTAGCCGCAGCTCTTGTCATTCTCTCATTTGCATTAAATGCCCTGAATGTCTTTCAGTGCTCTGAATGGAAAGTCTTGTCTCTAAACCAGTGGTTCCACTCTGTAGCTGTACATTGAAATAACCTGGGGAGCTTTAAAAATTATTGATGTCTGAGTGCTACCCCTTGAGATTATTATCCATCTCGTGGGGGTGCAGCCAGGAGTTTAAAAATCTTCCCAGGTGATGCTAATATTCAACTTATGCTGAGAACCACCGACGCTTTGCACACAATTCTGGATTCTCATTCCCTTTTCTGTTTATCAGACTAATAATATTCACTTACCTTTCTGGTTTCCTCTCAATGAATAGTTGCTCCAGAAATCTTCCTTGATTACCCTCAGACTAGATTAGTTTCCTTACTGTATATTCCCATAGCAACCCACTCATCACATTTAATTGTAATGACTTCTCTAATCTTTTGCCTTCCCCATTAGAGTGTGAGCTCCATGGGGTCAGGAATTGTATTGATTTTGCTTTGTATTCTACCTCTGGCAGTTACCTTTGTGACCGGTATTTAGTAGTTAATAAATATATTAAATTGAAGGCATAAACAAATGTAAATGTATATGGCAGTTCCACTGAGTAAGGTTCTTACTTGTTTCAGGCCGTCTGTTTTGGGGGACTGTTCTTGGTGTGGGCTGAAATTCTCAGCCTCTTTCCAGAGTGATTACCTTTCAGTGATTGTGCTCCCTTCAAGTCAGGGACTTGCCCTGGGATACAATTTTTGGGACTCATCATTTCCAGCTGCCATATTTCTCTAGTCTCCAGGTTTTCAGGATACTATTTTCCCAGCCTTGACCTTAACCTGCATCCCCTCTTATCTCTGGTGGTTCTTAGATAGGAGCTTGCATCAGAATGCCCTCAGGAGCATTTCAAAAACATACTTGTTCAAACCTCTATCACTTTCCAAAGTCTGACTTGGTAAGTTTGGGGAGAATCCTAGGCATTTCTATTTTATGAAAGCATCATAGGTAATTCTGGTGCACAACTTGGTCTGTCATGCTTTCTAAATGTGTGAAGTGACAACTAGGAAATCAAAAAGAGTAATAAAAGCTTATTTGGGTCTACATGTTAGTAGGAGAAGGCCAGAAGGAGAAAGGTATTTTCTACAAATTTCATCCACCAACTAAGGCCTGTGGTCTTAGCTGTGCCTACGGCACATTTTGGCATTCCTAAATGTCCTTCAGGAATTATGACTCTTCTTCTGTTATCTAATCCAGCAGAGTGGGTTTATAGTGGCTTTGTTAGAGGATTATCTTGGTCATGGAAGACCAGGGGAGGAGATGTTTGGGGTTGGTAAACTGCTGTTGGCTCTCCAAATTATAAACAGGGCCGACCTCTTTTGGGTTTCAGGTCACAGAAAAGTTTCCCTCCCAGCTGCCTAACTGAGCTGGAGCCTGTCAATTTGTAAGAAAGGGTACCTGACACTTTGCTGTGGTGTCACTAAGTGTTACACTTTATGTAACACAGCCTTTAGAACATTGCTCTTAAATATATGTTAAAGTTGGGCTATTTAAAGCTTAAGACTTCTGCTGCTCAGGCATGAAGCACAACACTCTAACATAGCTTTAAGTTATGCAAATTGTTTCTTCTCAGTTGCTTCAAGAAGCTTTGTTTTGTGATATTGGCCCAGTGCTAAACAGGTAGCATGGTATGAAGAGGCAGCCCTCCTACTACCTCTCAGGTGGAAGGCCTCAGCCAGTGCTCTGCTCAAGCATCCAAACAGGGCAGAGACAAGTCTAAAGGAAGATGCATTGGGAGATGACATGCTTGGGTTACCCGTGGCCAGCACCCGACCAGGAGTGAGAGACTTTGGATTCAGTCTTGGCTACGGCACCAGGATGATACATGTTTACTTCTCTGCTTCCCATTCTCCACATCGTCCAAGAAGAGAGCTGGATTGGACCATTTTTTCCTACCCTGAAATTTTACTTTGATACTGATATGTGTGCATAAGCAACAAGCATTATTAAAGATCACGTATGTCACCCTCACGTCAGCCGAGCCCCCTTTCCCTCACTCCGTCTAACTTGGATCCTAGTCAGTCCCAAGGCATGGAAATTCCAGGGTTCTCCCATGATACTGTCATTTCCCAAGCTTCATCACAGCTTTGTTTCATCTTCCGATCACTCTGGGTGCAAGCTTAGCCCAGTTTACATAAGAAATCCCCTCCTAGCATTGTGTAAGTTTTGGGGAATTTTTTTATAAGTGGGGAGGGAGGATATGGAGGAGTCACTTCCTGCTGTGCTTGGCCTCCTGCTACCTTCCCGGCTCCTTTCCCTTCCTTTCTCAGTGCTCACCTCCTCTCTCCTTCTATAGTCTCTGTCTTCTACCCTAACCCTAAATCATCCCTGTTATACAAAGCAGTTTGGTCCCTGGGGACAATGGAGAAACGTGGGTTCGGCCTATATCCCTAAACAACCTCAAATGATTTACTGCTATTGAGATTCACCCTTCTCAGGGAACAGTCTTGGTTATAGGTAGTTTTTTCCTCCATGTTATATATTTGTTCAATATCCTACCTTGAGCTCAGGTTTATCATGCATGTGCATACCATGAGAATTGTAGAAATTTTCCAATGTACAGATGGGTTCTCCTGCAGGCAAACTGTGATGTTATTAGCCCTGAACTATATAAAACCACCAGACTTTAAAGCTCAAACTTGCACTGTTTTGGTGCAAAAGAGAAAGTGATGTTGAGGAAGAGTGAGAGAAGAACTGGAATCTTTGGACAGAGGTGTGCAACTTCCAAAGTGAAAGGTGGAAAACCATATAAATGATCCTATGAATATTAATAAGAATACTTTGTAAAGCACTCTGAGTTCTCAGAAGAAAGACTCCACATAAGCACTAACTTTTACCTCGTTAACCCTAACAGCATCCCTGTGAGAGGAGAGCCAGGGCAGATTATTCCATGTTAAAGAGAAGGAAAGGGAGAAAGGAGGAAACAGCACTCGTTCCCATTGTCGTCATTTCTGCAACTCCCTCCTTTATAAAGCCTCCTCGCGCCGGCCAGCCCTACTGCTACGTGATACTTCTTACTGCTGGGTGCTGTTCACCGTTTCACCTGTTTGTCCCATCCAGCCAACCAGACTGTAAGTTCTTGAGAGGACAGCTGGGCCCTCTCTCTTTTCCATCTCTCCCTCTCACTGCATCCAACAGAGCATCAGGGACTTAAGTATTCAATAAATGTATGTTGTCTGATGGATAGTCATTGTGATATGGAAGTGACGGTGATTTAACTAATATTTTCCCTTTCTATGCATTTTTATACTAATTTTTAAATAATTACAAGTAATATGAAAACCCTGTTTTTGTAAAAAAAAAAATTTAAAGGATTCTACAAGTTTCCTTTGTCTAGCACCCTCTTCCCAGACTTAATCAGAGATTTACAGATACTTAGTAAAGAAACGACATGTGTATAGCACAAAATTCAAAAGGTATTGTGAGGATATTCTGTGGAAACTAACTATCCCTCTACTCTTTCCCTGGGCCACCTGGTTTCCTGTCCCATTACTGGGACAGTAATTCTCATTACTGGTCTATTGTATCCTTCTAGGGATGGTCTATGCTTACACAAGCATGTATATGCATATAATTTTTAACATGAAAGGCAGCATATCATAGACATTGCTTTGCACTTTGCTCTTTTTGCTTAATGACATATCTTGGAGATTGTTCCATGTCAGTATTTATAATTGCTTCATTCATAATATTTCTTGTTTTAATTGTTGTTCTATTACAGTTGTCCCAATTTTCCTCCATTGTACTTCCCTGCCCCACCCATCCCCCGCTCCCACAGTCAATGCCCACCCTCCTGTCATTGTCCATGGGTCATTTATACCTGTTCTTTGACTAGACTCTTCCCCTTCTTTCTGCCCTTATCTCCCACACCTATCCCCTCTGATACCTGTCTGTCTGTTCCTTGTTTCCATGCCTCTGCTCCTATTCTGCTCATTTGTTTGTTTTGCTCATTAGGTTCCTCTTATAGGTGAGATCATATGGTATTTGTCTTTCGTCCCCTGGCTTATTTCACTTAATATAATACTCTCCAGTTCCATCCATGCTGTTGTCAAAGGTAGGAGTTCCTTCTTTCTTTCTGCTGTACAGTATTCCATTGTGTAAGTGTACCACAGTTTTTTGATCCACTTATTTACTGATGGCCACTTAGGCTGTTTTCAACACTTGACTATTATAAATTATGCTGCTATGAACATAGACATGTATAGGTTCTTTTGAATTTGTATTTCAGGATTCTTAGAGTATAATCCTAGCAGTGAAATTGCTGGGTCAAAAGGCAGTTCCATTTTTAGCTTCTTGAGGAAATTCCACACTGTTTTCCACAGTGGCTGCACCAGTCTGCATCCCTGCCAACAGATTACTGGGGTTCCCTTTCCTCCACATCCTTACCAGTACTTGTTGTTTGTTGATTTGTTTACAATGACCATTTTGACTGTTGTGCAGTGGTATCTCATTGTGGTTTTAATCTGCATCTTCTGATGGCTAGTGATTTTGAGCATCCTTTCATATACCTATGGGCCCTCGGTATGTCCTCCTTAGAGAATTGTCTGTTCAAGTCCTTTGCCAATTTTTTCATTGGATTGTTTGTTTTCCTGGTGTTGAGTTGTATGAGTTCTTTATATATTTTAGAGATCAAATCAAAATTCAAGAAGAGAGAAGACTCCCAAATGCTTTTTATGAGGCTAGTATTTTCCTAATTCCAAAACGAAGTAAAAACACAACAGAGAAAGAAAACCACAGGCCAATATTACTGATAAACATAGATGCTAAAACCCTCAACAAAATATTGGCAAACCAGATCCACCAGTACATTAAAAAGATTATACACCATGATCAAGTAGGATTCATCCCAGAGATGCAAGGGTGGTATAATATTTGCAAATCAAAAAACATAATATACCATATAAAAAAATAAAAGACAAAAATCACATGATTATATCAATAGATGCTGCAAAAGCATTTGATAAAGTACAACACACGGTTATGATAAAAATGCTCAGCAAATGGGAATAAAGAGAACATACCTCAACATAATAAAGGCCACATATGAGAAACCTACAGCCAACGTCATACTCAACTGGCAAAAACTAAAAGCTTTCCCCCTACGTTCAGGAACAAGATAAGGGTGTCCGTTTTTACCACTTCTATTCAATGTAGTATTGGAAGTTCTATCCACAGTGATCAGACAAGAAAAAGAAATAAAAGGCATCTAAATTGGTAAGGAGAAAGTAAAACTGTCATTATTTGCAGATGACATGATGTGTACATAGAAAACCACCAAAAAACTAGTCAACTTAATAAGAAAGTTTGGCAAAACAGCAGGATACAAAGTCAATACTCAGAAATCAAAAGCATTTTTGTACACCAGCAATGAAGTATCAGAAAAAGAAACTAGGGGGAAAAAACCCATTTGCTATAGCAAGAAGAAAAATAAAGTACCCAAGGATAACCTTAACAAAGCAGGTAAAAGACCTGTACTTGGAAAACTACAGGACACTGAAGAAAGAAATTAAGGAAGATACAAATAAATGGAAGCATATACCATGTTCATAGATTGGAAGAATTAACATCATTAAAATGTCCATGCTCCCCAAAGCCATCTACAGATTCAATGCAATCCCTATTAAAAGACCAATGGCATATTTCAAAAATTTATATGGAGCCAAAAACAGTCCTGAAGAGCCACAACAATCTTGAGAAAAAAAGAACAAAGTAAGAGGGATCACAATACCTGATAGCAAACTATACTACAAGGCCATTGTAATCAAAGCAGTCTGGTACTGGCATAAGAACAGACACATGGATCAATGGATCAGAATAGAGAGCCCAGAAATAAACCCATGTCTCCATTATGAATTAATATTTGACAAAGGTGGCAAAAGCATAAAATGGAGTAAAAATAGACTGTTCAACAATTGGTGTTGGGAGATCTGGACAGCTACATACAAAAAAATGAAACTAGACCACCAATCTATACCATACACCAGAATAAACTCAAAATGGATAATAGACTTAAACATGATCTGTGATACCTTCAAAGTCCTAGAAGAAAACATAAGCATTCATAATATTGCTTTATATGAACATACCAGCATTTGTTTAACTACCCTCCTATTAATGAACACTAGGTTATTTTCCACCTTTTGATATCACTATGTTACCAGAAATATTTTTCTACAAACATCATATTGCATGTGTATTAGTGTATTTATAGGACAAATTCCTAGAAGTAGGATTGCTGGTTCAAAGAATTTATGCATTTAAAATTGTGATGAATATTGCTAAATTGCACCCCCTACTAAAAACGTTCCACTAATATACCCTCCTGACCACAATGGAAGAGAACATGATGCATTTTAGAAAAGCTATATATAAGAATTGAAAATGGAGGAAGGTACAAAAATCAGATTGCAACATAGCATGTCCCAGTGTAGATGATTACAGCTGACATTGATGTATAGAGCTTACCAGGTTCTGTTGTGGGCTCCTAGATTCATTAACTCTGTTATTATTTGGTGATTTTACTTAAAGGAACTTTAAATTGGTACTATGCTTAATGGTTAAAGTAGCTGTTAGAAAACAACAAACATTTATAAAGTATCTCCATGTGCCAGGAACAGAGGTGAAGTACTTCCAATGCTATGTTATTTAATCCTATGAGATAGGTATTATTATCCAAAATTTTTTTTAATAAGGAAACTGAAATTCAGATTATCTAATTTTCCCAAGCTATACTATGGAAGTGAAGAAGTCCTCTCTAACTCCTTCTACTATGCCATACTGTCTTGTGTAATTTGAAAGATTAAGAATACTAAGTCAATTGAAACAACAATTTTTCTAGGAAAGAAAGTTATGAGTCCAATGGTGTTGTAGCAGGGAAGTTGTCCAAATATATGTGCTTTAAACTTGTCAGAAGCCATAGAAACCACCTGGTAGTCAAAGGACATTTTCTTATATAAAAAATGTCAACAGCATCGCTGTTTTTTCTCATACAGTAAGGGTCTTTGAGAAAAACCTGTCAGCAAACTTAATGACCCTTCTCAAGGAAGGACAGATTTTAATCTCAGCATCATTTTAGCAACTGGCAGTTTAGAGAAAGAGAACATAAGGGAATGGAACACAAGTTTCATTTTCACATTGGGATACATAGCTGAGCTGAGATACTATCAATGATCAAAATTTGAATCCTGTGGTTGCTGCTGTGATGAAATCCTGTGGAAAGAGGAGTTTCACTTCCAGACACCAATTGGCCACCAACAGAACCATGCAATCATTTGTTGGTTTTTCCCTACCAAGGAAAACTGGCAATAGAACTTTTGTAGGAAGCTGTGGATGACAATTTGTATTTTCTACAAGTATGCATTCAAAGATACGGTGGGACTGGGCTTTGTGAGTACCTTTTTAATAGAATATTTTGTACATTGCATGGGGGTAAGTGGCCTCAATACAATTAATTAACTTAGTTCAACAACTATTTATGGTGTTCTAACCAAATGAAAACATCCCCATAATATGTAAGCTGAAAGATACATCAAATACAAATTCTTGTTTTTATATCCTGCATGCAAAGACATATTTAGTCTAATTGTACAGATAAAGACACATACACACAAATGCTACAAGATATTCCTTCAATGAATATTTGTTCAGAATTTATTATGTGAAAGGTACCGAGCCAGGTTCTCAGAATACTAGGTTAAAAGGAAAAGAGATAATGGTCCCTGCCCTCCTTATTAATAGCATAGATGGGAAGACAGAGAATTGAACAATTACACTAAGTGTGCATTACAGAAATAACTTCTAGAGGTATTTGGAGAGGTTATGTTAGCCTGGGTTGGTGGCAGAATGCTTTAAATAGAGAGTGAATATGAAAGTCAGAAGTGCACATGACCAAATATTTTTATTATCTTACCTCTGGTAGAAGAATCTTCTAGTAGAAGAGGGTGTGAAATCATAAGTGCTGCTGACCAAATATTTTCATCTTCCTCTTTTCTGAGCACACGGAGTATTATATTTTCCCTCCTTCTTTGAGGGTAGGCCTGGCTATATAACCTATTTTGGCAAAATCAAGCAATATTGGTATGTGTCACTTGTTGCTGGAAGCTTTAAGAGCCACATACATTTTACCACATTTTGTCAACTGGTGTGCTGATCCTCATGGACACATATGTTGACAGGGAGCCTCCTTCAATCATGGACCCCAAAGGATCATGTAGAGCCCACTAGCTTCTACAAGGTATACATCATTGTGGTTTCAGCCTATTGAGATTTTAGAATTGTGGGTTTCTGTAACCCATCATGACTCATGAGTGAGCCTTCCACTTATTTAAATTTTTTGATGAATATGTGTTGAGGAATCCTGAGCACTATTCTTAGTGGCTGGGAATAAATCTTAGAAAAATGCAGTTAGTTTCTTCTTTAGAGCTTATTTCTAGGTATGGGAGGTTAGGAGATGAAGCTGGAGACATAAAAAAAGTAAACAAATAAAAACATAATTAGTAAGATTTTATATTGTGATAATCTTACTCTTGGAAAAGTATAGAGTGCCTCATCTATAGGGAGTACTGTACTTTTCAAAACTTAATCTTTATTGTATTTTTTCCCATTGCCATTTAGTTCCCTTCTGCCCCCCTTTCCCCCCAAATCACCACACTTGTCCATGTGCATGAGTCCTCAGGGTAGTCAAGAAAGACCTCTCTGTGAAGGTGATAATAGTAGCTAAAATTTGAAGGATGAGGAAGACAACCCTGTGAAAATTCAGCAGAGAGTGTTCCTGAGAGAAGAAACAGCAAAAACCCTGAAGTCAGGAAAGAACTTGGTTTATGTGATGAACAAGAGAAGACCAGTGTGGTTTGAGTAAGGTGCTTGTAGGGAGGTCAGTGTTGTATCTATTAAGATTAGAGACCCCAATGTTATAGACTGCAGTAAGAAGTTTGAATTTTATTATTAGCTAAAATGGGAGGTCATTGCAATATTTTAAGCAGGAGAGTAATGTGATGTTATTTATGTTTTAAAAAGATCAACTTGATGGTTGCCAGATGAAAGGGGACTGGAGGGCTGGGTGAAAAGGTGAAGGGATTAAGAAGAAGTTGGTAGTTGCAAAATAGTCATGAGGATGTAAATTGCAGCATAGGAAAAACAGTCACTAACACTGTAATAACTATGTGTGGTGCCAGATGGGTACTAGACTTACTGAAGGATCATTTCATAAGTTGTGTAAGTGTCTAACCACTATGCTGCACACCTGAGACTAATGTAATATTGAATGTCAACTATAAGTGAATAGTTAAAAACATTTTTAAAATATAGAAAATTTTTAAATGTCACTACTTGTTATAGGAGAGGACCAAGTAAGAATGTGGGAAGGCCACTTACGGAGCTATTACAACATTCCAGGAAAGAGATTTTAGTGACTTGTCGAAGGTCGTAGCAGTGGAGATGTAGAGAATTGAGCCTATTTGAGATACATTTTGCTGGTGTAATACACAGAATCAGCTGATGGATTAAGTGTGTATGGATACTAAGGATGGTGTTTTAAAATTTTGGTTTGAGTTAAATGAATCGTATCACTCATTGAAAGAGGGAGAAACAGGAAGGAGATTAGAGAGGTAAACTAAGAGTTCTGTTTAGATAAGTTTAATATACATCTTAGTCATCAAAGTTAAGATATCAAGACAGTCCGGGGCTCAAAGTAGATACTAAGCCTGGAGGTAATATGAAGAAATACTAGCAAATAGGTGTTATTAAAAGGCATGAGAATACATGAGGATTAGAGATTCTAATGCATGTTTTATGGTAAGGGGGATGATCCAGGGGAAAAGAGGAAGAGAGAGAGAGAGAGATGAAGAAGAAGGAGGAGGAAAAGGGAAATAAGAGGAAAAATAAGAGGAAGACTGTAAGTTCAAAGTGCTTGAAAGTGTACAGAATTATGAGCACCAATAGAAAAGTCATTGACTTTGACTTTGATGGGCAATTAGAATTTGTAAGGACAGAAAGGAGTGGGAACATCATGAGCAAAGGTGTGTTTGTAGTAGTTAAGATGGTATTTTGGTGCAAACAAATTAGGATGGATTGATTGAAGCCACACTTTATTAGGGAAGTAGTAGAATTAAGGATGGGAAATATTTTTAAATATAATTTATTGATTATGCCATTACAGTTGTCCCAGTATTTCTCCCTTTGCCCCCCTCTGTTTGGCAAATGCCCCCCATTTTTTCCAGCAACCACCCCCCGCACCACCTTAGTTCATGTCCATGGGTTGTGCATTTAAGTTCTTTGGCTTCCCCATTTCCTACCCTTTTCTTAACATTACCTTGTATATTTGTACCTACCAATTATACTTCTTAATCCCTGTTCCTTTTTCCCCATTCTTCCCCTTCCCCCTCCCAGCTGATAACCCCCCAAATGATCTCCATTTCTGATTTTGTTCCTGTTATGGTTGTTTGCTTAGGTTTTTTTTTTTATTCAGTTGTTGATAGTTGTGAATGTCTTGCCATTTTAATGTTCATAATTTTGATCTTTTTTTTTCTTAAATGAATCTCTAACATTTCATGTAATAATGGCTTGGTGATGGTGAACTCCTTAGATTACCTCGTCTGGGAAGCACTTTATCTGCCCTTCAATTCTAAATGATAGCTTTGCTGGATAGCACAATCTAGCTTGTAAGTTCTTGCTTTTCATCACTTTCAATACTTCTTGCCAGTCCCTTCTTGCCTGCAAACTTTCTTTTGAGAAATCAGCTGATAGTCTTATGGGAACTTCTTTGTAGTAACTCTCTGTTTTTCTCTTGCTGCTTTTAAGATTCTCTCTTTAACCTTTGGCATTTTAATTATGATGTGTCTTGGCATGGTCCTCTTTGGGTCCAATTATTGTGGGACTCTCCGTGCTTCCTGGACTTGTTGTATGCCTATTTCCTTCACCAAATTAGTTTTCTTCCATTACTTTTTTCAAATAAGTTTTCAACTTCTTGCTCTTCCTCTTCTCCTTCTGGCCTCCCTATGATCTGGACATTGGTACATTTGGAGACATCCGAGAGGCACCTTATATGATCCTTGTTTTTCTGAACTCTTTTTTACTTCTTTCTCTTCTGGATGAATGCTTATTTCTTCCTTATGTTCCAAATTGTTGATTTGAATACTGGCTTCATCCCCTCCACTGATGGTTCCCTGTAGATTTTTCTTTATTTCACTTAGTATAATCTTCATTTCTTCCTGGGTCTTTTTTATTTTGTTGCCATACTCAATGAGTTCTTTGAGCATCCTGATAATCAGTGTTTTGAACTCTGCATTTGATAGGTTGGTTCTCTCTGTTTTGTTTATTTCTTTTTCTGGGGTTTTGTTCTGTCCTTTCGTGTGGGCCATATTTCTTTGTTTCCTCAAATTGACAGCCTCCCTGTGTTTGTGTCTGTGTATTAGATAGAACTACTTTGACTTCCTGTCTCAGTATGCGGCTTATTGTAAAAAAATACACCTGTCTGGATGAATGTGGCTTCTTTAAATCTTTAGTTGTTGTACTTTCATACAGCCTGATTTTCTGACAGTTCTGGGTGTTATTTGTTTTGAGGTCTAGTTGTAATTCTTTCTGCAGTTGCACGAGGAGGTGAAGTGTGTTTATTACATCTCCAATTTGACCAGAAGTCCCAAGATTGAAGTATTTACTACAACTGGCGAGTTGGAAGGAAAGTTTCAGTGCAAGAGTCTGTCCTATGATTGCCCTGACATGCATCCATCTAGCCTCTGCTCCAGCATGAGGGCAGGTTGCAAAGACCCTTATATCTGAGTTAGCTTTGGGAATTCATTATTTAGTCCATGAGAAGCCAGGGTGGATTTTAGAGTTAGGAGGTGGGAGACTTCATGAAAGCAGTATTTTAAGCAGCTTCACAAGGAAGGAGAATTTAGGAGAACTGGAGCAGGGAAGCTGTTGAGAGGCTTGGTAGGAGGCCAGTGGGATGGAGGCCAATAAGGGTGGCAGCACTGGGATTGTTGAGGGAGGGAGGCAACATGGCAGATGACCTGAAAGGCTGTTAAGAGAAAGATTTTGAGACTGTTGGTACCTGGGAGGAAGAGATAGAAAGGGGCAAAGGTAAAATGTAATTATATATTTTTTAGCCTAGAGAAGTTGCGAACAGAGTAGGATAAGTTGGAAATATGGAACTTGAGGTTAATTTTCTTAGGTTGAGGTTAGGTGATTTTTGAGCCAGTGAAACTAGATGAATTTATAGAGAGAAAATACATGTAGAGAAGGGCAGAGCATAGAGGACAAATGAAGGAGACAGAGAAGAACAGTAGAATAAGGAGCAGAGTTTCGAGAGCTAAGTGCCCCTTGAGGTCAAATGCAACAAGGAGAGACAATTAAGCTGGTGTTGAAGATCACCAATGGTGTATCTGCTTAGTTTACAAAGTGTTTTCACAATGTTTCACTTTCTTCACAAGTTTTAGGTCCTTTCAGTAATTCTCTTAGGTAGGAAGAGGGTAGGCATCTTCACTCTTAGAAAATAGACTTGCTTAAGGTCACATGGTTGTTTCCATAGAGGTGCACAGAGCAGCAGCAACAGCAGCAGCAGCAGCAGCACCTGGAAACTTGTTGGAAATGCAAACTCTCAGGCCCCATTCCAGACTTACCAAATCAGACATGCTGGGAGTGGAGCCCAGCAATCTGTGTTCTAACAAGCTTTCCAGGTAATTCTGATGCACACTAAATTTGGGAACCACTAGTTTCCATAAAGCAAGCATATGGGGGAAGGAAGACAAATACCAGAGGGTTAAGGAGTGAATGGGAAGTAAGAAAGGGAGGCAGCTGGAGTGGTCACTTTCCCATTTAGGTCTGACCTCATCTCCTGAGGTTGTGGTTGGAGGGTGCTCATTCAGGACATTTGAATTCTGCTTTTTCCAGTACTATCTTGATGTCCATTTGATCATGAATTGTTTTGTTAATACATTGGATCAGCACTATTGTATTTGTGGGAGTTTGCACTCTTTAATTAGAAAAAAAAGTTATTAGTGAAAGGAGGAACCTCATTTTTTTAAAACAACATTATCATAGTACCTTACGTAATGATCAACACTCTATGTTTTTTAAATAAAGGCTCATTAGCATATTTGTACATCTAGAAACTCCAATATCCAGGCATGACCCTGCCATGACTATTTAAGAGAAACATGAAAAATGACAGAACAGCCTGAAGCAGTAAGAGCCCAAACAAGGACAGGAACTGCTCTTGGAGATATTTGGTGGTCTGAAGAGTGTTTGCGGAAAAACTGAAAAAAGGAGGACTGACGAGAGTTGACTGAAGAGAAATGACTGTTAATTTGGCACAGGTTAATGACTTAACATAGTGTTAGTTCAAGGAGAGAAATTAAGAAAACTTTCATCTTTTACTTGATCTTCTGCTCAGAAGAGAATAAACATGTTTAACATGAATGCTTTTTCTTTGTGCCATCGTTCATCAGTGAGACTTTCTTTTTCCCCAGTGTCAAAATGGGTAGTCTTCTTTTTGACTTGGGTACCTTTCAATCCCCAGTCCTCGGCCTTGGTCTTCCCTTGTTGGCATCAATTTGATTTCTTTTCCAATCTTCTTGGCTCCACGCTCTAGCTGTGATGCTTCCTACTTCTTTAGGGTCTAAGTAATCTAATTTTCTCTCTCTCCTTATGAATATGGTTCTTCATCATTTAGGCTGTCTGTGGGTGTTTTGTGTGGCTAAAGGAAGGAAGTAAACAGATTCCCAAGGTACCACTTCTGCATAAGTTGTTTTGTCTCCTCTTTTGGTCAGGTGTGTCTTCCATAGTTCAACAGGTCAGTCAAGAGAGGAACAATCACATTTTCTAGTCCTTGAATAACTTCTGCCTGAGAGAATTTTTGATTAACTATGAAAAAAAAACACCCCCAAAAATGCTTTTGGCAGTCTTCAATAGGACAGATGGAAATGTGCCTGGCAGGGTTTGATATTCTAGGGTGAAGTTTCCATCATCTTTTGTCTAGTCACAGAAGGTACTTTGGAGTAAGAAAAGTAAAACTGATTTTGATGTGGGCTCATTTGGCTA
Source organism: Pteronotus mesoamericanus (assembly GCF_021234165.1). NCBI lineage: Eukaryota > Metazoa > Chordata > Mammalia > Chiroptera > Mormoopidae > Pteronotus > Pteronotus mesoamericanus. The sequence goes on along the minus strand of NW_026555325.1, from coordinate 11,952,780 downwards.
GATATATGCTAGTCAGACATATAATTTTTTGGCCTGGATACCTAGTGTTTTCTGTAGTAAATGGAAATCTCAGTGAACATTTGATGAATAAAATATAATACCTCAACAGTTGCAACAATGAAAAGAAAACATTAAAATAGGAAACTAAAAGCCACACATGTGATTTTAAGTATCTATGTGTTTAGACCAAAAAAAAAAAAAAAGTGCTTTGGGGCCAGACAAGAGGCACAACTTAAGGAAAGATCTAGGTTATATGAACAAAATAACAATAATGCTTCAGACAGATTTACCGAGCTTAGGGGATGAGCAGAGGTGTTCTGCAGTTTGTATTTTTGATGTGTGTTGTTAATTAATTAAACGCATGCAGTCTTCCTGTGAAGTGAATCAGTGTTTCTCATTTCACGTGTGAGAAAACAAGGGCAGAGAGGATAAATGACTTGCCATTTTGCCAACCAGTAACATCACCCCAGCTATATTGCTAGAATCTCTAGTGAGGTTTCAAAGGATGATTTTAATTTCAAATTTAGTCTGGGTTCATGCAAGGCCACTTAGGTGAAATTTCCAGGTATCTGAAGTCACTCATTTGGTCCTGCCCTGGAGGTAGATAATGGTCAGCAAGGAGGGTCTACTGGGAAGGTGTGGGGATTTTAAGTGCTTCTAATGGTGAGTTAAATTAACACTCATCTTGCTTTCTTAGTATAAACTTGCGAGCTCTGTGTGCCACTTACATTCTATACAGAACAAAGAGCAAGCTTGCTGGAAAATGAATTAATTCAATAATTGGTAACAAAGTTTGCCAGACTAACAGCCTATTGTGATTTGTAGCAATAGAACAGAAAAATACCTGAGGAGTGATTTGCATGTTTATTTTTTGGATGCTGGAATAATTAGCAATAAGGGAGAAGGGCCAATGAGAGGAAACATTATGGATTCAATTTTTCTCTTGCCTGATAGGAGCTCTCTGTGTGGCATGACCTCTGCACAAGGTGGAACACTCAGGGGTGTGCTGGCAGAGGAGATTCTTATAGGAGAGGTAACTGTGCTTTGGAAGCCTGAAAAACCCACATAAGTTAGTGAGGACAATGTGTCTCCTTAAGCAAACTGTGCAGAGAGGGCACAGAAACCTTAGGGTCTGCAGTTGGAAATGTGATTCAGGAAACATCCAGGATTTTGAAGGATATGATGTCAACTGTGTGCAGTGGTGGCGGGGCGGCAGAGAAGGAGGATAATGGAAGTCCAGTGTTAGGTTGGAGAGAAGCGTACCTGGAAGACGGAAACACTTAGACTAGTGGGCAGCGGAAGATTCCAGCTGTGTGCTTCATTCCACAATCTGTAAATGCAGAGATGATCACTCTTGCATTTTGCCAGTGGGAAAGGGAACTCATTAATTAGAGGAAAAGAGGATCTTAACAGTATTGGGACATTTTGAATTTCAATAGAGAAGTTGTCAGAGTGTTTCAGAATGAGTCAGAAGGAGCCAAATATTTAGGGGTGCATGGTGTTTGAGTGTATGAATCATAGGGGAAATTTTGTGTGCTAAAGATATCATTGAGTAAGTAGGCTTTCCTGTTTTTTCTTTTCTTTTTTCCTAGTTCAATTTGACTTATTAACAACAGCAGAATTCTAATATGAAGTGATTATACTTAAGACTATATTTTAAGGATCTGAAACTCAACTGATTTTGTGGATGGATTTTAATATGGTAATTTCCTATAGTAACCTTTCTTAATTCAATCTTGATAAAAACATCAGCCAGTGTTGAATGACTGGATGAAGAACATCATGTCAGGTTCTGAAGAAGGTTCAGAAAAGAATAAGTAAAGATAAATTCATAATCTAAAGTCTTACTTTAAAGTTATATCAAAATACTGAGAGGCTGTTATGCTCTTTCTTCCTCTAAACTCTTTCCTGGTGGTCTATTTCATGGGAACCATCTAGAGTATGGAAGAATTCAATGTACAAAGATATTGATTAAGGTATTGTTTACAACTGTGAAATAGAAAAACATTTAAAAAAATAAGAAGTAAATATAATGTCCAAATAATTTACAATACGCCCATTTGATAGAACATGCTATTTATGTTCTATTAAACATGAAGACTATATAAAGAATATGGAAAGACATAAACTTATGGTAAACTGAAAGATCAGGATAATAATAACTAATATTTATTTAGCACCTTTTAGGTAATATCTTTGTTTTAAGTCTTTTAAATGTTCTACCTCATTTAATTATCACAACAATCTTAAGAGGTAGGTATTATTATCAGTCCCATTTGGCAAATGAAGGAACTGAGAGTCAGAGGGGAAAAGTAGCTTTCCAGGGTTACACAGCTAGACAGAAGTAGAGCCAACTGGCTCCAGAGACAAGATATAAAATTGTATCTATTTTATGACTAAAACCATTTCATTTATAAGGCATATATGAGAGGAGAATATGTTAATTTCAAAAAGTGAAAACATGTATAATCATATTTATGCAAGGCTATTATCTTCTCTGGTCCTCTACTTCACTCGCCACCTAAATAAACATGATCTTATTAGGGCTGAAAGTACTGAATGGCTTGTATGGGTCCTTTTGGGAACATATGCAGTTGTCTTTCTGGCACTGTATGGTTAATCTTCAGTAGTATTAACTGTAGTTCACCTTTCGTTTCCTCTCTTGTGAATGCCTTATACACAATTAGGGACCAGAAGAGGTGGCTGGTATTGACGTGGATAGAGCCAAATACAACTCTGTAAGTTGATACTACCCTTGGAGGACTTTGTGGAACCTAAACTTCAGACTCACATGAGACTATCTTGTAATAATATTATTACATGACATTTGATTGCTGTATGCAGTTCAACATTACTTTCATCATTATCTTATTTGATCTTCACAAAAAATTCCCTTTGTTTTGTAGATTTAAAAAAATGAGATTTGAAGATCATTCAAATTGCAAAACCTAAATCCAAACCCTGTTATTCTGTTCTTCTATACAAATGTGCGATCGCACTACGCATGTGTGTGTCTGTCTGTCTGTGTATCACCACTGTCTATCATCATCTATCTAAGTTCCCTGCAACTTGCTTTTCTCACTTACTACTCGATCACATAGATCTCGTCAAGCTAGATATAAATCTGACCTGTTCTTTTAGTGGTCACATGATTATCCGCACCATATAAATGCACCTAAGTGTATTCAAACATTTTATTCTTGTGGACATGTAGGTCGTTTCAAGTTTTTGCCCTCACAAACACAACTGCAGTAAACATCCTTATGTGTATGTCCTCCTGTGCTGGTACTTTAATTTTTACAGGGCTGATTCCCAGAAGTAAAATTGCTGAGTCAAAGGATATGTGCCTTTAAAATTTTAATATATTGTGTCAAATTCTCCTTCAAAAGGCTGGGGCAAACACTTAGCCACCGATGGGGCCTTGAAGTGCCTGCTTGTCTGCACCCTTTCCAGCGCAAGGGTTGTCACTTCAGTCTCTTCCCGGAGGAACCCTGGTGTTCTGACTTTAAATATATGCCTCTGTCTTTTAATTAAGGTGTTTCAGACAACAGACATGTTGAACAGATTTTTAAAAAAATAGTTATCTTTAGGAGATGATTCACAATTTAATAGGCTTGGGTTCTGTGAAGAGGCTGTTTGGCCTCAGCCACTGCTTTGTATACACACAACATATCAATAAATAATAACCATTATGGTTGAACATTAGAGTTGACAGTATGGTAAGTTATGAACAAATCTCCTCATTAGCAGTACTATTATTTTGGTGTTTGCAGCAATCCGGTAGTCACAGCTAAGTTGAAACAAGAGCCATTATGTATGTAACACATTTTTAGCTCATTTACTCGGAACTCACTTCGCATACAAGAGCACTTGGCCCACATCATGTGGTGTAATGTCAGAGCAAGATGCAAATTGGAGTGAAGAGGAATAGGACCTCTTTGACATGAGAGTGTATTATCATGTACTTGGATGCTTACGGCTTTAGAACTGAGTTAATAATCGTCTCTGAATAGGTTCAGATTTTATTCCCACTGAGTGACCCACATTATTTTCTTGCTGTTGAAATGGAAGGGCTATTGTCCTAATATATTTATTTATGTGTCTTTTTTCACTGATTAGTCAAAATGTAGACTTAATTTCCCTTTTTAAAAGTTTTGATCACTGTCTCACAAGCTAAGATGGGAGAGTTAATTAAAATGAGTGCTGAAGTGAGCAGCCTTTAGCTTGTCTGGCGTGAGTCTTTCCCTTATTATTATTGTTTAATAATGACGTCTTGATTTTACTCTGGGGAACTTCTCTCCCCAGTTCCCCCAGTCTATGGGGATGGGGTTCTCAGGCAGCACCAGATCTAGTGTATTATGTTCCCTTGACATACGGTTGGTTCAGGGATGCACCTATAACCTAAGTCAGGACAATAAAACTTATTTCTGAGACATTTGTTAAAATGAGGAAGAGATCATTTCCCTCTGCAGGAGATGCTAGCTCTAGGCTGGGTAAGGCTGAGCTGCAAAGTTCCTGCGAGGACAGGGTCTACCTAAGAAGGAAGCCAACCTGGAGGTTTGCAGAACCAGAGTGGAGAGAAACTGAGTTCTGGTGATACCATTTGAGGCCCTGGTTCAGGATCCATGGACTTCCTCTTTTGTGAGACAATAATTTCCCTCCTTCTCCTTATTTTTAATTTCACCCATTTTGAGTTGAACAGCTGTTTTTTCTCTTTTTCTTACTTGCATCCAAATGAATCCTAACTGATTTGGTTTTGAAATTGTTTCGATTTTTCTAATGCATTATTTGTATGTTTTTTTCAATGGTTTCACTGTTTCACTACATAACTGAGGATATTTAGAAGCTATTTGTAATGCAAAGTATTGATTAGGTTAAAAAAGAAATAGGAGCTAAGAGATAAGCTTCTTTTCAGCAGTTCCACAAACATAAAAAAAAATCAGTCATTCTTGTTTTTCTAGTGTGTTTGTTTGTATGCTTTTAGGTCAAATGTTGACATCTGTGTTTCCTTCCTCCTTGGTCAAAGTTAACAACCTTATGAGATTTTTAAAATGTTTTTAGTTCTTCAGATAACAACATACAAAAAATTTACTACTGCAGCGTACTACATATTGCCCTGGGGGCTGAGAATGCAGCAAAAGCTACTGAGAGCACTAAAGAAGCCAGGTTCCTTCTTTGGGAAACCATCCATGTGAATCACAAATGATTTCTTAGCTTGCCCTTTGTTGTGTCTTGTTCCAGGCTCCTAAAGCAGACTTAGGAAATTAATATTTTTTCCTCTGAGCTGAGATAAGTCATATGTTAACTGTATTATAAGAGTCAATAGGAACATTTAATTGTTTTAGAAATAAAGTATAAAGGTATGTTGGGAGGATAGCATATTTTCCCTCAAACAGAGCGAGGAGAAGGCAAGTCATCCTTTGTTTAAATAAAAGCTAATCGGAAAAATATTTTTTTCAACTAAAGAGGCCACAAAATGGAACAAAACAAACAGTGCTCCAAGAGTCTCAGAGTGATCCAACGTGGGGCAAGTCAGAGTCACCTGAAGCAGGGACCTAAAGGAAGAACAGCACAGTGAAAGAACAGTCTTGAGCGGCAACACTGTTGTCCTGCAGGGAGCAAACGTTCTTAGAAATACCATTGCCATAAACTCTATATGTAAACCATGCTATGCAAAGCAAAAATAAAGACTGAAAATTGCCTGGAATTAGTCATAAGGGAACTTACATGAGGAAATGACACTCCAAAGCACAGGACACTAGGATGGTGTGGAGTACACAGCCGATGACGGAAGGTGTAAGGAGAGACCTGGACCTGAGCGTCAGTGCAGAGACATTTCCTTTAGCCCCGCCTGGCTGAGTTTGCACCAATGCTTTAATGAAGAGAGTGGATGTGAAGGGCAAATATCTGTAGAGTGAACACTACTGGCCATAATTTTTCTTGTAGTCCCAAGTCAGATAAATTTTATATTTTCCTTTGTATGAGTTTTGCTTATGTTAAATATACAGAACACTGATTGCCATTCTTATTCCATAGGAAGGAAGCTATCGTTGTATTTAATCAATTAGTTTCCATGAAGTCTTTAGTCTGGTACACCTCCCCGAGGTGCTAGAGTTAAGATCCAGATGCCCAGTGTGGGTGAACAAGAGTGTACGCAGGTGGAATGATGCACTCGTTGGGGGTGATTTCTGTGTGTTTCTGCTATCCGGGCCTGCTTTCCAAGCAGTGTACCTAAGGAGGTTCTAGGCTTCAGGCCATGCATTGTATCTCCAAAGCCAAAGACCTAAGCATATGCAATGCCAACCCTATGGATGCTCTTTTCAACTAGCTAAAATGATTGGCTCAAGGAAGTCTCCCCAGTGGTAACTCTGCATCTCTTTTCTATTTATTTGCCTTTCTTCTTCTTTTTTTTCCTTCAATTTTTTAATTGTGGTGAAATACGCATAAAAATATTTACCATCTTAACCATTTTTAAGTGTTCAATTCTGTGGTATTAAACACATTCTTAATGTTGTGCAACTATTACCACTATCTCCACATCTCTTTTCATCTTGTAAAACTGAAACTCCATGCTCATTAAACAGTCTTCCCTCCCTCCTGCCCCTGACAACTGCCATTCCACTTTCCATCACTGTGAGTTTTTGTCTGACTGTTTTCTTGGAAACATTCTTTCTGGTCAGGGAGACGGGGGACAAGGGTCAAAATATGGAGCTGTAGGAGATGCAAGGGAGGATGGGACTTGTACCTTGTCAAGCATCCAACCCAGTTCGTTGTACAACCTTGCACATGTTTCTTAGCCACACGGGCCTCAGTTTCCTCCTTTGTAAAATGGAATAATAACAATGCTCACCACTATGACTTTTATGAGGAAATGAATTAATACATGTAAAATATACAGAGCAGTACCTGGCACATACTAAACACTAAATACATTTGAATGATGGGGGTGATGATCTCTCATTAAGATCATTGACCTTGGTTAATTAGCTAATTGAAGCAGAAAATGAAGTTATACCTGATATAATTCCACCAGGTTGCGTGGGTTTGGAAATGCAGATGTAAGGATGGTTTCGATATTCAAATGGCCTGTTTATTCTTTCATGTTTACATCAACTTATTTACATTGTGTTAGCCTTGCAATTTTCTGTTGAAAGCACCCTATTGGCAATGTGATAGACACAAATAAACTGAGGATTGTGATGTGAAAGGAAACGACATGTCTATCACTGAGGTTAATGGTCATGTTAGTGACCATACGTTTTTCTGGAAAATTGGGGCTATTACCAGAGAAAGTGTCTGTGGAGCTAATAAAAAATCGCTACTAGAGAAAATGTTTTTTTTTTTTTTTTTTTTACAGAACAACATTGCTGCTTACAACTTGAGCTTTCAGTAGTTTAAGGGATGATATGGCTTGAGATTAAAAGGCCAAACTGAGCACCTGCTTACACATGTTCCGCTTATGCTTTGCAGATAATGACTAGATAATTTTTAAATTCTACTTCTCCCTTGGTGCTGTTATTATTTGTTTCCTTGACACTCGTTCTGGGAATGGCACTGAGCACATTCAGCCATCGCAAGTGATGGATTAGGTAGTAATTGATGTGTGTTACAAAACTTCCATTTGGGCCTTCCACCAACTGAGAGTCAGTTTGATTTGATCTGGCAAAAAGAGTTTCAAAGCATGTAGTTTTTAAATTATAGTGATTTGTAGAACAGTGCCTCTTAAGATGGCTATTAGCTGGTAGCAGGTTGAGTTCCCACCAAGAGTATGCTCTCATTGTCCTGATTTTTCCAAATGGCAGACCCGCTAGGGTGCTGTTCATCAGCATGGCTTCCCAGGGCTCTCTCTTCCTTTTGCTGACATGCTGCCTGCCGATAGGACTGCCAATGCTAGGACCGTAGTTCACTGTGCTGTAGTTTATTTTGGTTACTGGCTAATACCTGGATCATTAAAAGCTGGGAATAAAGTACTTTGGTGATAAAATTAAATATTTTAAATCATCATAAATTTGTGTGAACAGTATTTTTTCAATTCGAAGTAGATAGTCTTTGCCCTACAAAAATGGTCATGCCTTAAATTTTGTTTTCTGTTTCCTACATTCCTCTCTTTCTGTCATGTTAACTCCCTAGTGAACAACCCAGCAGCATCGAATACCCTTCTCCTGTCCAGGCCTCTCCTTCCCTAGCAAAACTTGTAGAAATCTGATATTGTTTATTTTTGTTTATGAATTTCACCTTACTATAATTAAGTTTTTGTTTATATTTTCCCTTTTCTATTTGTGTTTTCGGCTTTTTGGTTTCCAGACCCATAGAATGTTCTATACCAGGAGTGAACCCTAAGGTAAACTATGGACTTTGTCTGAGAGCGCTGTGTCAATGTAGGTCCATGAATTGTATAACAAATATACCACTCTGGTAGGGGATGCTGATAATGTGGGAGGCTATAAAAGTGTGAAGACAAGGAGTGTATGGGAAATCTCTGTACCTTCTCAATTTTGCTATGAACCTAAATCTGTTCTAAAAATTGTCTTAAAAAAAAAAACTAGTTACCATAGTCAATATCCTCACTTCATTGTATGATCAGATGCTCTGATATTGTCTTCAATATTCATAAAAACCCAAACCTCCTCATTTTATAGATGAGGCTCCTGAGGAAAAAAGGGTTGACGCTTAATGGCCAAAGCTCCACTGGAGCTCATTAGAAGAGCTGGGACCCTGAATGTTGGTCTCCAAATGAGTAGCTTCCTGATCTCTTCTGCCTGCACTGTTGCCTCTGGCAAAGAGTGCCTTAAAAGATAGATTGAAAAGAGTTTTAAATACAGGTTCTTAAGACCCTTCAGGGAAAGGATCAAGTAAGTGCGCTAATTCAGACCTCTTTTTCTCCTCAGCGAATATACAGAGCTATGTAATCAAATAGTGCACTTTCCCAGTGTGTCTCTGTGGGGCCTGCCTCACAGCGTGTACCGGGGCAGAATTCAGGAAATATCAACAACAATAATAAATTGGCACTTTTCACATAAACTAATATCTTTAAAAAAATAGAATTGTTGATGGTGCAGTGTGGCCAGGGTGCCCAGTCAAAAAAATATTCCTTCAAAGAAAAGCACCCGGTGCTACGAGACCCACTTCTGAAAAAGGGAAAAAGAATAAAGTAATTTACAAGCAAATTTGCCATTGCAAGGAGAATGCTAAATTTATGTCATTCTTCTTAAATTAGTAAATTGAGAATGTTTGCATTAAAAATAGAATTGATAATACTAGCATACGATTAAGTTTTTTGGTGGCAGGGTTGCTGAACGGGTGAGCAGCTGGAAGACTGGCAGCCCCATTTGGGTTTCTTAGTGGTCGGGCTGTCTACTTACACTTGCAAACAAGAGAGGGAAGAGGCCAGCAAAAACCATCTGGGCAATATGTCTTCTTAATTTAAGATGGGTTTTTGTTTTGTAATTCTTACCTCTAGTTTTACCTGTATTTGATCCTTCAGCAAAGACACTTAGATTGGTTTGCATTTGCCCTTTTTTGGAGTCTGCCTACCTACAACAAAGAAAACGAATGTAGCAGAAGTATTTCCCATAGCTTAAGGTTCTTGTTTTGTTTGTTTTCTTAAGAAAAGAAAATCTCTATTGTTACAATCACCCATCATTTGGGAACCACCATGCAAATTACACCAATGGCAATTCCTTTAGAAAGATAAAATTTTTAGGTTTTTGCCAATTGAAATACTCAGTGTAAAAACAGATTTCTCCAAATTTAGCAAATTGTTGGTTCATTTACTAACCATGTTTGTTTCACGTATTTGCATTTGTCAGACAAACACTGAGAATATATATTTTAATTTTATTGCAAAACTACCATTTCCAGGCATACCGTGAAATCATAATTTATGTTCCTGAGATTTTTGTAGTTTTAGAATGATCGTTTCAGTTTAGCCCTGGGTACCTTATACCATTATGCCAGGAACACTTCCAGTTTAAACATATATAATTTATTTTTAACAGATTTTGCTTGGAGTACACCAATGAAATGTAACAGTCATTACAGAGATTGTCTGAGTTCATTCACTAAACATGAATCCATGTCCTCTGTTTCCCTTACTCTGTGCGTGACTTCTGGCTGGGCTTCTGTTCTCTGCTTTGATGCAACTTGCAGGTTGTAGGAGGTTCCCAGCATGGGGTCCTTTTTCAGGGATAATCCTGACAAATGGCACTTGTATATTAGTCAACTATTCTGTATATTTTTGGTAGTTCCTCTTGAAAAATCACATTTTCAAATTGATCCTTCTTCCATTTCTAACCCCTTTCTTTACATGTGGAATCCTCCTTTGCCTCAAAACCCCCAAACAGCCCTCATCTTGAAAGCTTTCCTCTTTGGAAGATGACAGCTTTATTTTTTGAAGTTATTTTACCTTTATTCAGAAAAAGTTATTCAAAACTCAACTTCTAATTAGAGTCCTCATTCTCTCTCAAGCAGAACAGATCAAACAAACTTAGGTGGAGATTCTACATGTCAGAGCTCCATGAGTTTTCAGCATGAATTACACAGCTTTGAGCATATGAATTTAAATAATGTAAAAACATTATATGAGAGGCTCTGTATTGAATGTATGCCCAGCAAGTCTGAGCCTTCAAATAGTTATATTGGATCTGTGTTACCTTTGCACACCTAGTCTTTACGGCTTATTATGTATTGTCGAGCCCAGTACGCATGGCATACAAAATTATTTTTCTCTTTTTTGTACTTAGAAGAATGTCTGAGGAGGGTCTCACTGTGTATAGCTGTTTGTTGCTTGGAAAGATTTCATGCCATTTGCAACTAGAATTATATAGAGCAATTATCAAGAGTGTGACAGAGATTTTGGATTCAGCAAATAGGCGGGGCTCAGAAATTAGGTTTTCATCGGTAGTGAATAAATCTTTCTACAGGATTAAGGGAGCACAGCAAGCTTCTGCAGATTTGTATGCATTGCATACTGAGCTTTCGTAAGATGCCATAAGGAGTTGTACAACTTCCCTGGCAGAAACTAAAAAATAAAGTTGGGATTCTGGGAGTGTTATGGGTTGTTAGGTGACTTTGCTCCAGGCTACCAAATAAAAGTGGCACATGTCATTAGCCTTATGAAGAGAGGGTTTTAAACATCTTTCTTCAGAATTATGTCCTCTTTTGATTTATTCTGCGGTCCCTTTTGTTTGTCTCATATTTCTGAACGAGGTTTGTGACATGATGCCCAAGGGATCATCCCTCTTTGAACCTGACATGTTGAATTCTGTATAATCCACACATTTTTCTTTGATATTGAATACTTTTCAAGCATTAGATTAATTTTGCTGTTTAAACAAAACAAAACAGTCTTCCTAAGAGAGCAAAACAATTAAATATGGCTACATATCTTTGCAAATCAGAAGGCGGCAAGTCATATTTGAAAAGCTAATAATATTTAGCAGCAGATGAGATGCCAGGTTTCTTCGTGGATGACGTTTTGATGGTGCTTCCAGCTTCCGTTCATGCCCATACCCTCTATTATCTTTGATATTCAGCCTTCAGAGGAGAAAGATGAAGTGTAGCTTCATTGGGAGGCACAGGGGTAATAGGAAGGTGGAAGTGACTTCAGTGGATAAAGATCCGCCAGGCACTGGTCCTCAGGCTCTCATTACACAGAGGTTGGAGGAGCACAATAAAAAGATCAAATTCAGCAGAGATAAACGGCATGCATCATCTTAGCTGATCGATAACCAGCTTCTGAGAGTAACCACTGTCAGCTGAGCTGTAGCAGTCTCTCCCGGAGACTCACTGAGGAGAGAAGATCACATCCCTTTTGAGACTGCAGGCCTGTAAAGGAAGCAAAACTACAGAGATACACGCACGTTGCAATGATTTCTCCATAGCACTGTGAAGGTCTGCTTTGTTGACGGACATAGAATAATTTCACCAATGCAAGCAGTGTGAATTTAAAGTAAAAAAAAGATAAATTATGCCATTTTTGCTACATTGTTCACAACTGCCCTACTAAAGACTGTAATTTTAAGAAGAATTTATATAAAGAAGGAATATTATTTTTGATACAATACTGAACTTGCTGGTTACTAAAGCGAATACTTTAGAACAGTCTGAGCATGTTCTGACGAGAACAAAGTCTTAGTGATGGCTTCCAGTCATGCATAGCTACATATTTCATTTAGACATTTCTAGAAAGAAAATGAGAAAGAACTTTTAAGAGGTCTTAAACCATATCTTGCCACCCATTCCTTCAAGTATAATTTTAGATAAGTGTAATGTACAGAAAATAAGCATCCAAATAGACTCATTTGATTATATGGCTTTTCTGTCTAGGAATTATGGAAACAGGATGCTTTATTTGATCTTGGGATATAATATTACTGAAAGTTTTTTGCTAAGGTTAATAAAAAGGAAATTCAATAGATACACTAAAATGTCTGAAACAAGCTCATGAGTTAGAACACTGAGCTCATTGCACTTAAAGCTTAGAAGTCAGAATTCTGACGCCACTCAGCCGTGAGTGTGTGTGTGAGCGTGTCTGTTCCTGTGAATGTGTGTGCATGTGTGTGTGTTTGTGCATGTGCATTCATGCCAGTTTGTGTGTGTGAAGTCAGAGGTTGCTCTAGGAAAAGAAATTTCTTTGTCTTCATATTTTAGAGCATGCTGCTTCAGAAAATCACCTTTCAGTTGGCATTTAAACTCATCTATTAATACAAGTTGGTATAAAAATGACAATTTTCTGGTGACTAATTACTCTAGTTCTCATCCATATTTAACCATTGAGAAGCAAGAGAAGCCTATTAGGTTATCTCAAAGATTGTTGAAAAGTCTATGATAATTTGAATCAAACGTTAATCAGAGAAAACATGGAAAACCTGTCTGGCTAGAAAGTTTTCCTTCTTTTCTCCTCCTATCCCCCTCCCTTCATAAAGTTCTGATTTGTGAGCCAAGGCAAGTTTAATTATAATTAGTTAATGTTAGTTAATTAGGTAATGTTCATATAGAGCTTTGAAGATGAAAAGTGTTTTAGAAATGCTAAGCGCTACCATTATTAATATCAGCAAAGGAGAAAAATTAAGCACAATGAGTGGTTTTAGAAACTGCAGAATCTGAACGTGGAGGGTTTGGTGCCATGTGACTCTCGGGTTCCACCACCTCCTCTCTCCCTGATGGAAAGTGAAGCAGCCCCTTGTCTTCATTGTTTTGGTATCCAGGGCTCCCTATCTCCTTCCCTGTCTTAAGCTGTCACTGCTCAAAGAGGTGAGCAAGTCAGTCTCAGGCTACACGCTTCCCCAAATAAAGATACTTGAGAATGTATACTCACGTGTGTGTGTGTTCACATGCACAGAGCTAGCTCAGTCCTCAATGTGAGCTCATGCTCAGATTTATTCCTCAACTCAGAAGTGTTCTGCAGGCTCCCACTCTTCTTATTCTCTTTAACCTTCCTTGTTCCATATTTCAGAAGAAAACAATAGAAAATTAGCAAGAACAAAAAGAACCACGGTTCTTTGGATCTAAGAAAATGAATCTGCCAAGGAAAAAGTAGCATCTCTTACTTGCAAACACAAGGAATTTTGTGTTTGCTGTAACTCAAATGCAAATTTTTGACACCCAGGCTTCTAAGCTTTAGGTGTGCATGACCAGTCTGTACAACTTACAGAGCAGAAAGCATTGGTAGGCCATGTTACATCTAGATGGCACTTCACACAACTTTTTATTAGCTAAGCTGAGGAAAGCAGGTCGATATGATTTCTGATGTGCAGAGGAGGAAAGCTGGCCAGGGCCAGAACTAAGCCCCGATGACTTCTACCAAACTGTCCTCCAAACAGAAATTACATTCCTCGTAGATTTAATTATGAAGAAGTTTATAACGAACAGTAGGTTAGAGTTTGGGATCTTGGAATAAAATAAACCAGTATATGGTGGAAGAGAGACTAAAGATTAGAAAGAGGTTTCAGGGCCTACATTGCCACCTCATGTTGGACTTCTACAAAAGAAGCGTAGATGATGTTTGAGTGATTGAAGGTCACAAAGTCATTTAGAAAACTCTCACCTCATGATTGCTCACTTTTTGTTTAGCCCATCAATTCCTTGCTCCCTTTCCTTCACATAAATTGTTTAGGTGGGAGTAATACCAGGGAAATGGCATGGAACTGTCTTAAAATTGAGTAAAATTGTGCCCAAAAGTCCAAATTGGTTTCTTACTGTTCGGTGGAGTAATTTGTGCATCTCACCTAAGGGCTAATGAACACTTTGGCGCTTGGAAATAGACACATTCAGATCATGTTAATCAAACATAATTAACTTTCAAGGAAGGAGGCTAGAGGAGCAGGCCAAAACAAATATGCTGAAATAGAATAGAGATGAATACAAAGTCCTGCAGTTAAAAAAAAAATCAGCCTGCACATACATAGAATAACTATGTGGTTTATTAAAACAAAGCAAGACACAACAGCAACCACTGAACCTGAAAGGCTTTAGTTGACTAAAAGCTCCATAGGCATGCAGTGAGGTGACCTGAATGAGAAAGTGGTAAGGCCTCAGCTTCATGAGCCAGGTGTCTCGCTCCAAGGCTGGAGGGGGGCTGCTCCAGCCTGGTGAGGACACATCCCAAGGGCTGAGTCTTCCTGGGCTTTGAATTTCAAGAATGCTTCAGCGTCTTAGGAGGAATGGTTGAACTGGGAGGCATTTAGCCCAGAACAGTAAAGTTCAGAGATAGGATGCCATTTTAAATTAAAAAAAATTTTTTTTTAAATGTTAAAAAGCCTAACATCTGCAGGAGAGATTAGGCCTGGAATGACTGTGGTCAAGGAAGAAAATCGTCAATCAAGTAATGGTCTGGACTTTAAAGCCCTGCATATACGGGACCAGACCTTCTCCCTCATGCTGGTCTCAACTGCTCCCTTCCCAGAATTCTTTGCCATCCATGCTGTGTTGCCTCACTGTTCCCCAGTGCACCTTCCTAATCACTTCAAGAGTTTCCCCTCACCTTCAGGTGGTCCCTTCTAGTTTTCTGTTCAGCTGAATCCTTCGAAGTCTTGCCCAGAGGTTCTCTACCTTGGCTGCATGTTAGAAATACCTAGAGAGCTTTTAAAAGAACTATGCCTGGGTTCCATTGCCAGAGGTTCTAATTTAATTGGTTTGGGGTTGGGCCCAGGCATCAGTATTATTTTAAAGATTTCCAGGTGATTTTAATAGAAACCCGGAGCTAAGGACCACCAATTTAGTCCCAGCTGGACTTTAGTGAGGAGTTGCTTGATTTCACTTATTCTGACCTCCTGCTGGGGCACTTGCTTATAATTAATATAATATTTGATTTAATTCATTTAACAAGAAAGAACTACCTGCTCTACATTGTCAATTCTCTTTCAGAGTACATACATTTCATCTCTTTAGCAAAACCCTAAATCTCCTGGATGTGTTTTGTGTTCCATATTCCTTCTCCAAAACACAGTACAATGCTTTGCACTTAGAACTGTGCATGTGTGCATTTTCAAAAAATCATTATAGAAAATCAATAAATACCTATAACTTAATTGGCAAATACAATGTGAATTTTGATTGTCCATACTAAACTTAAGTGAATCATTCTATCTGGAAATGCATGTAAAAAAAAAACCAAGGGTGGACCATGAAAGTTTAACTAAATTTTTGTATGAGAATACAAGTTAAGGAAATAGAAGAGTGTTTTGGATACATTTATTTTTGCAGTGAGATATCACGGAGGTTAACTGTGATGGTTCACCAATGGCACCACCGGAAAGAAACAGAATAACTGGGTTTGGGTGACCCGGGGAGTGGCTTAGCATGACTTTACCTACGAGTAGCTGGGACAGGAGGCTGCGACAGCGTGCGAGGTCCATTATTTCTGGCTAATGAGACTATCTTTGCTTTCTTTATAATCTGAGGGAGGGTGGATTTTTGAGTCATTGGACGAATTCAGCCCTACAGGTGGATTTGTGCAAGTCGGAACAAAAACTACAGGCTAAGAAACTGATGGAGTAGCTAAATGGTTAATAAATTCCAGTGCCACCTAATAATAATACTTTGTATTTATATAGCGTCTTTCTCGGAGGAGCTCAAAGCACTTTATTGGCTCTGAAAGTTAATCAAGTTGGGAATTTTTCAATCATTGTGGGAGTGCGATGCAGGGCCAGAAACCCCCAAGCTGTGGAGCTCGCTTTCCTTATTGACACATGTGGACCCTGTTAGTGAGGGGACTTCAGAAAGTCTGAGGCTCTTTAGCTTTAGAGACATTGTAACATGAAGTGAACTGAAATTCACTTCTGGCCAGCTGGCGTAAGGATCCTAACAATGTTTAAAATATTTTAACACATGAAAACATTTCAAAAAATCATATGCAGCTGTCTGGCAATACTTTGTCTCCATGACAATTGCTGAAATAGAATGGTCCCTGGGTTTGTGTTTTTGTAGTTATTACAGGAATAATTGTAAAGGGGAAGAGTACATTGTACTGTAAGTTTTGTTTATTGAAATTTTTTTAGTTTCTTTTTAATATGTGTAATCTCTGAGCAATAAAAAAGGACTGAGAGAGTAGAGGTTTCCACTGCATAGTTAAGAGTAAGAGGCTAAAAATAAGTATCTTGTGACAAAGTATTAAGTGGTACCTTGATTATTTTCATAGCAATTAGGATATAATTTCATGGAGGAGCCCTTACAATAAGTGCTTTCAAACATAAACAAGAAATGCAACCTGTGATGGAATTTTGGAAATTAGTTAATAACGAAAAGCTTACAGATGATCCATGCTATCAAAGACTGGTGTGTAAACATCATCCTCAGACCTGCGACCTGTGGGCTATTGCAGTCCTTCCTTTGGAACTCTTGTCTTAGCACCTGGATGTGGGAGACTTACTTGTTTATTGTGGAGCTGGATTTCGTCTAGGCAATTACTTTCTTTTTCTGGGGTCCTGGGGACTTGAAATGTGTTACATGTAGCAAAGTTTTGTGTATCTTCTAAAGAGATATATGGAGTTGACTGTGAGCATCTGCCATATTATAGTAGAGTGGGTCTTAACAAAATTAGAATATAAGCTCTTCATTCAAAGAAACTCTAATTGCAAGCATAGAGCAATGAAGATTACTGGGCTCGGTGGCGTTTGCAGACTGATTTTTTGTTAACACAGGTATTTCCAAAGTGAGACGAGTAGCATTGTGACGGATGGTCAGGATGACCTAAAGGGGGGCTGGACCCTACATTTCATAATACGGAATCACATAGAAAGGTGTTGTTTTTCCAATTCTCCTTCCATTTTCCTGATTATGTAAAGGAGTCTAGCTTAGCGGGGTACTGGTATGTCTTGAGCACAACTACTTTTTAAACAAAAAGAATCTCAGTCTTTGGCAATAGCATATAAAGAGACTTTAATGTAACAGTGCTTACTATAATATTGTTTAGATTTTGGTATAAATGACAGTGGTTTTCCATTTTTACTAATGATGTAAGGTCTCTTTTAATATACAGTCATACCTCATTTTAGTGTGCTTTGCCTTATTGCACATCCCAGATAGTGCTTTTTTTGCAGATTGAAGGTTTGTGGCAACCCTGCATCAAGCAAGTTTATCAGTGCCTCTTTCCCAGCAGACTCAGACGGTGGTTAGGATTTTTAGCAATAGAGTATATAGAATTAAGGTACATACATTGGTTTTTAAAGATATAATGCTATTGCACACTTAACAAACTACAGTATAGTGTAAACATAACTTTTATACGCACTGGGAAACCAAAAAATCCTTGTGCCTCAATTTATTGAGGTATTTGTTTATTGTGGTGATCTGGATTCGAACCTGCAATATCTCTTATAAATATAAGCAGGGAAAAAAATAAAGATATTTAAAGGAAAATATTAAATAAACAGTAGCACAGGTTGTGTGTGTTTGTTACAGAAATTGGTGAAAAAAGCTTTTCACTTATGTGTTTAGAAGAATACTCTCTATGTACCATTCTTGGAAGAATTAGAAGAGTTGCTCTGAGTTCTGTGATTCAGGCAAGAAATCCAAGCTGAGAAAAGTTTTGAAGATGTTCTGTGTCAAGTGAAACTTGTTAGTCTCATGATATCTGTCTTGAGAACATTGTCATGTAAAGGAAAGGAAACAACATGCGGAGAAGGGATGGGTGACAGGAATGGCAGGGAGGAAGAAAAGGAGGAGTCCGACAAGATTAGAGAGGGGAATGGAGAACAATGTAAAAACACATTGTGAATTATTGTGTTTGTTTATGAAATATTTGGTGTTCACAAACTTATTTTTAAGTATGCTGAAATACAGATAATTTAAGTCCTGGTAATGTTGCTCTTAGGGACTTGGTGGTTTCAAAAAGGGAAGAAGATCTGTACTCAAATTGTGGTACCTGCAATTAGCTTTGTGACCTTGGGCAAGTCACAGAATTTTCCTTTGAAATGCAATTATAGTACCTGCCTTACAGGATTGCTGGAAGGATTAGACGAGAGTTGGTTGTTATGGGAAAATAGGAATTCTGTTACAACACAACTAACAAGTGCATTGCACGGCTGGATCACCAAACCTAAAAACAAGACAGAAGAATGGTTTCTAAAAAACCAACAAATGGCCTGAAGGAGCGTGGGTTTCTCTGATATTCTTCTCTGCAGTCCTCTGTATGTGCTGAGAATGCTCTGACAGTGGGCTTGGAACAGGCAGCTCGCTGCTACCACCGAGTGCTCATGACACCAGGCTCTGGAATCTGCTCTGGCCACCATCCAGGGGCTGGCTTTGGGCTTATGCCGAGTTGGGGTAGGGTCAGTGAGACCGTTGCCATGATGTGTAGGTGAACGTTAAAGTGAGTAGGAGAATTTTACTCAAACTGTGCCAAATTGTGGCATAAGAGAATTTTATTTCAAACATCCTGTTTGCTTTATTTTCTTCCTCCACAGGACAACCATTTTACAGGTACACAGGATCCTTGTCTTATAGCTCCTCCCTGTTGTCACTAAACCTTCACCCTCACATCAAACGCACTCTCAAGAAAGCAGCTATTTAGACTTGGTGTGAAATCAAGTTAACAGTAGTATCTTTCCCAGGTGTGCTTGCAATTTGAAGCTTTTATTGCAAGTTGTGGAACTCTGCCCCTGTTAAAGGGATTACAGACAATTCAGAATTTTCTGGAAAGGACCCTTGAGGACAGGGTCTCATAGGCAGAGTCCTGGAAGAGAGCCATGCCCCCAGGCTTCATGCGCTGACTCTCTGGGCCTTATAGTCCTCAAGGCCAGTGTTTCCCAGGGCGGTCCCCATTTCAAGCATTCTATTCTGTTTATCAAACACTTTCTTGGTTTGCTGGGTTTGGTTTAGGAAATATAATTATGTTTGGTGTACACTAGGCACTTAATTCTTATTTTAATGAATTTGTTAGATGGCAATCATACAGGCAACACACTCAAGTTCTTCTATCTGCTGGCTCAAAGTTGACCCCCTACCCTTTTTGGGTAGCTTCAGTTCCTGATCCTGTCTAGGCCTCCATGGTTAGGGCATTGTAGCCTGCTCAGCACATTCACAGCAGGCTCAGCTCCATGCAGTAATTCTGTTATCGACCTACCTACGTACCTACCTATGTATCCATCCAACCATTTAATATCCCATTATAAAGAAAATAGAGGGAAGAGAGTGGAAGGCTTTCAGACATTTTCCTGGAACGGTTCAAGATTTTGGATAGCTTGTCTTACCTTGCTCCTTCAGAAGGCCAGGCTTGATAACTTTTAGGACAAAGTGTAAAACGCTGCTTCTTTCAACAGTGCTGACGGTGGAAGGGCCTCTTGAGATTTGCTCTTGCAGGCTGCTAGCATTTTGTTTTGATGTTATTGCTGCTGTTCTGGGTTTTAAATATTTTAATAAAAATTTTTATTGTGTTTGTGGACTGGCTTTTAGCAAAGACTGCAGTTTAAAAAATTCTAATAAACAAATGGGAGATGTGTATAAAGAGAACTAAAACTGAAACCTAGTTAACTCACACTTACAAAGTATTTCATAAAACAATAGAATCTGATGTTGTTTCAAAGGCAAGCTACATGACTGTGTTGGTACTAGAGAAATAGATTATGCCTCTCTTTCCGAACTATTACCATCACAAAAGCCTGCAAATTTTTAGTTGGTTTGGTATTTGATTTGTTTCCTTCTGTCAAGATAATTATTATTATAATGGGGTCTCCATTTCAGAGGACAGACTGGTTATTACATGAAGGACAAAGACGATGAAGAAAGTCATGACTCACCTAGAAAATCTAGCCTTGTGTCACTTTTTCCTCTTACAAATAAGTGATTTTAAAAAGAAAAACAAAACCTTATCCAGAAGAGCTCTCTGTTTATAAATTTGTGAATAGGCCTAAATATCTAAACCTATGCAGGAAACATTTCCAATGAGCAATACAGCTCATTTTGTGAACCATGCTCCTTCCTCCCACCTCTGGTTTTGATGCCTTAGGGCCTTTCCATAAAAAAAGGAACTTATGCAATCAGCTAGGTGTTCACACAGCACTTTAAAAACGCACTCTCTTTGTGGTGTGGTGGTGTCAGGAGCGCTGTAGGATTGTGCGGGCTTATCTCTTCCTATGCTCTTAAACATCAAAAGATATTGTGGAACATAATTATGAAACGTGGTGGAGCTGGTCATTTCCCTGTTTGCTCTCAGACTGATTCCTTGGCCTTCTTGGGCTCTGCTCCACAGAGTGAGGGTCAACCAGAAAGAGGTAGGAGCAGGGAGCTGGAGGGCGGAAGGAACGAGGGCAGTCTGGGTATTCTGTCCTCTTTGATGTCCAAGGGAGCCACTCCGGCAGCTGCCCAAGAGCCCCTCCTTTTGTGGTGCCAGCTTCCCCCAGGCAGGCTTGCCTGGATCAGCTGTCTTGAGGATGCCCCAGCCTCTGGGATCTGGCACCACCACCTCCTGTCCCCTACCCCTTTTTATAGTAAAAAAACAACAAAATAAAAACAAAAAAATTGTTTTCTGATTATATATATAATGCCTATTGCTGGAAAACAAACTAAGCCAATACTGAGTGGTTTAAAACAACAAACATTTGTGAGCTCATAGTTTCTCTGGGTCGGGAATTTGGGAGGAGTTTAGTTAGATGGTTCTTCTTTGGGGTCTTTCCTGTGCAGTCAGATTATCGGCTGGGGCTTCAGTCGTCACCAGGCTGGACAAGAGCTGGAGGATCAGCTTCCAGGGTGGTTCGCCGACCTGGCTCTTGGCTGGAGGCCTCAATTCCTCTCCTCGGGAGCTTCATCGCAGGGCTGTTTGAGTGTCCTTACGATGTGGCAGCTGGCTTCCCTCAGGGTGGGTGACATCAGAGTGTTAGGAAGAAGTCACACCATGTTGTACATCCTAATTTCAGAACCTACCCAGTCTCACTGCCACTTCTACTACGTTCTTTTAGCTGGAGGTGAGTCACTAAATACTTAGGAGAAGGGGAACTGGGCTCTCCCTTTTGAAAGAAGTAGTGTCGAAGAATTTATGGGTGTATTTTAAAGCTACCACACTGGATAACCCTTTGGTATGCTAACCGTTGCTCAAGTTGTTCAATGCTTAATGCATTTTAGAGCTCCTTTCTCTGACCTATTGACTTTAGAGAGGGCATAGCAGAGGCATTTCAGTCTCTGTGTGATTTTTAATACTCTCCCCTGTCTGTGATGTACACATAAGCACGTACACACATACACACATGCAATCACCCTTGCTAGTTCTGGATCCGGTCCGTATCTGGTGAGTCATCTGACCACTGTTGCGAGCAAAGCTTCTCTCCCACAGGGCCTTCCCCACCCCCACTCCCAGTCCGGCTCGGGGGCTCTCCAGTTTCTGACTTTTATGTTGAATACTTCATCCTGGTAATCCTATTCTTTGTCCTGAATTTGGCCTTGAAGAGAAGCAGAGCAAGAATTGGAATGACATTTGTGAGAAGGAGGAAATCTTTTCCTCCTGCCTGTGTGTTCAGGAGTTGTGATATCCCCTATATCCTAGCAACAGTTTTGGAGGTGAGGCAATGCTTTGTGAGAATCAAAGCAAGTCTGACTGTAGCAGCATGGGTATTGAAAAGGCCTTTGAAAGATGAAAAAACTGCCAATTATATGTCTTTGAATTGGATTCCATCCAAGCCCTCCCTGAAGGAATCCCATTTGCTTGGTGTCTGAGAAGGGATGGGAAGGAAGGCTTCGAAGAAGCCTGGGACTAGGCACAGGCTGCCCAAAGCACAGGAAGCAATTTTTTTTGTGAAAGAGCGATGTCTGTTTCCCAGGTTAGGTCAGTGAAGGGAGACACGTGGATAAACCAATGATTGTTACACTTCATCCAGGACATCATGAGTTAAAGCCTTGTAAATCACCTGCGAGATATGCTATTAATCACTGGAAAAAGGAATAAGAGAGTTTCTCTGTGTAGGTCAAATATGCAAAGGAAATGACAAAGGAAATTGCCCTGAGGAGGAGGCTCATTTCCAAACTCTCCTCTCTGTGTCTAGTACAGGGAAGACCTGCTTTTGTAAGCCCCTTGGAACAAAGACCTCATTATGTTAAGAGATATAGGAACAATGTTGCTGATTATAAAGTGACAAGTTTGTATGTCTTCCTAGGGACAGGGATGGAATCTTACTTGGTTTGTCATTTCATTTGGGTGTGTTCATGAGGGACGTCAATTGGGGAGAGCAGTTGGTACTGTGTAGTTTGGTTATAAAGCATCCTTTTCTGAGTAGCTACTGTGGCCCAGGCCTCAAAGCAAGGCCGGCTACTTGCATGATTTTGCTTAACCCTTACACCAATCCAGAGAGGTTGCTTACTGTCAGCTCTGTTTTTTATAGGTGAAGAATTTGAGTTTTAGCTGGGTTAGGTAATTTACCCAGGGTCACACAGCTAGTAAGTAGCCAAACCAGAACTTAAATTCAGACCTGCTGTCTGCCCGTGCTCTGTATACTCTCCTTTGCCTTAGAGCTATAAATGTTGCTTGAAGTGTGGGGCTATGGAAATCTTTCATTTCCCATGTGGGATAGTTTTAGGCTTTTCTGTAAAGTGGTGAAATAACCCCTTGCCTTTTCTTCGTGGCTTAATCATGAAATGGGCTAATGATTAATGTGAGGATCAAATGAGATATGTTAAAGTATGTCTTAAACTAGAAAGTACAATTTAAATATAAGGCATTATGTTCTCCTTTCATTTAGAACCTGCTTCCAGAGTGATCAGATTAGCTAATGAATAAGTAGTGGCTTCTGGGTGTGTCCAGGGTATTCTGTTAAGACTGACTGTCTGCAGAGTTTAGGTGATGGATGATAGGATTTCAACCTTAGTGCCTGCCCTGTGTTATTTCTTGATGATTGGAGAGGAATGAGTGCTAGCACTGGCTGAAAGTGGCACAGCAAAAAGATGCCATTGCTTGCCCGAGCTCTGTGCACTCACACTCCTGGAGGTGAGCTATGCGAGTAGTGAATCACTTCTACCTTTGCAGAAGAAAAGTAGTTGCCCGTATCCCAATATGGAAATCCAAAGGAGGCAAAATGTGTGAAGACGGAAATTTAGTGCAAAAGGCAGGAATGACCCTGAGTGTCAAGTACAAAAGAAAAAAAAAAATAATCTAGGCTCTTCTCCCTATATAAATTCAGATAGAAAAGAGCAGTATACAATGAAGTAATTGAATAAATAACATGACATATTTATAAGATGAAATTTCTCATCGTGGAAAGAAGGTCCTGAATGCAAAACGTAAAATATTTATCTTCTTGCTCTTCACCATTGTCTATTTTAAATAAGATTGTCTAGTTCATCAATAATGAAGAAGAAAGCAGAACACCATCATTCTTGAGATGATTGCACAAATTTATAACAATTTATCATTTCTAGGTGCTTACTTTTATTTATTAGTTTTCTGTGCATCCATATCTGCAAAATGGAGGCTATCAACACGTTCTTATTTAATGGGCTCAGGAATTCTGCAGCGCCCGGAGGGGAGGGTGAGCTGAGTGAGACGAGCTTTCTATGCTGCGGTACTCTGGGGCGGAGGGGGACAAAAGGACCTGGATTTAGGTTTCTTTTCATGTCAAACATGCAGAAGTCCATTGCCTCCCACCACCTCATTTGTCAAAGGAGACAATTGAAGCCTAAATGAGTAAACTGGTAGGCGAAGGAGCCGTGACTAAAACTCTGATACCCTGTGACTTTAAGCTCAGTTCAACCCCAGTGTGCCTCACACTGAACCACTCCAAGCACTGCATCATCAAGGAAGCTGCCGCCTTGGCCTCTGCTTTGCCTTAGGGAAGGAGCTGGGGTGTGTAAGCGATGGGGGGTGCACGGAAGTCAGGACGCAATGGGAGTCAGCCTTGTAAAAGATTTCAAAACTCCTTAAGCAGTTTTGCAGCCCACGACATTTGCATTGGCTTCCCTCCCTGCCCACCTAATCATCATCTTATTCCCCATCAGACAACATGTGCAAATGCCGCAGCCGCAGCCTCAATTTTCTTGAAGCCACCAGTTCCTGTAAAGCCAAAGGGAAACAGAGAGGAGGGCTGAGCACTCTCAGCTCAGTTTCTTCCTGGAATTTGGCCCAAGTTTCTTCTCTTTCCTCCAGATTGCTTGTCTCTCTAGTCACCTGGGCTTATTTTCAAGGCCGATACTGATGGTAGAACACAGAACCACGTGCTCATGTGTAATTGCAGGGCCAAGACGATGATGTAAGATAGCTGGATGCTCCCAGAATCAGCCAGATGGTTGTCAACAAGGTGCAAAGTGAGGCTGAGAGTGGCTCTGCCAGGAAAAAGAGAGATGCAGGTAAATCACAGAGCGAGCTGAATCCCCGATCTCATCTCAAACACTGCTACTTTAATTCAATGCCATATTGGTTTGTGCCTAGGTAGGACTGGCTGCTTTGGACACAGATCAGCAAACATGTTTCAGACATTGTGCAAGGAAAAACTATCAAGGATAAGACCTGCTCCCCTGTCTTCCAATGATTGCATTACCTTTTCAGTGTCACCAGGAGACGATAAAAATCCGGACACCTGAGCTTCACTCCAGACATTCTGAATTAGAATTTCTGGGGTTGGGTCTAGGGATCTGCTATGGAAACGAGCCTCTCAGGTTAATTTCCCTAAAGACTGATGGAAGACAAATGAGAGAGAGAGTTTTGGTTGGCTCCTAATTATACATAGAGGGACGCTAGATGTGTGTCCTAGTAGGGATGAACCCTGGTGGGAGCCTGATACCTGGAGGGACAGGAGCTTTGACTTTGCAGCTGCTAGGGCTTTGGGGGTGATTGGCTGGGCTTCTGTGGGTGCGAAGGAAGAATGTGTGAAGCTACTCGAGGGAATTTTTGTTAAAGGAGTATCCAAATCAAGTCAAACTCAGATCAAGAACTATTTCCTAATACCTGCTATGGTCATGGCACTTTGGGGAATGAAGGAGTCTAAGATAAGCTCTTGCCTTCCAGTTAGCAGTGTACAAAAGACTGACCTGTTTAACCCAAGGGTTGAAACATGTTAAACTTCAGAGAGTGTCTGTGCTTGGAGAGGAGGGAGTGTGGGGATCATCATCTTGTGTGGGAAGCATTTAGATGTGCAACTGAAATTCTAGAGTGACATCAGCACCGTGGTGACATCAGCGTGCTATGAGCAGCATGGTGACAGCAGCATAATATGTCCTTCCTTTTTGTTCCTTTTTTTTTAAAAAAAAAAACAAGCAATTAGGCATCCATCCACGAATAAAAGTGCCTCTGTAGAAGTTGTGAGATCCAGCACCAGCACCAAGGGACCGGGGAGGAATCTTGCCCACCCGTGCACCCAGTGATAGGCAGGCAGGCCAAAGTATGGGCTGCGATACCAGTAGGAGCCAGCAAACCTGCCCCAACGCCTCCTGGCTGGTGCTGGGGAAACGTGGAGGGTGCTGACCTGGGCAGATCCACAGACAAGAGAGGCTTTGTAGAAATCCAACCTTCTGGAAGGGAGATTCCAGCACTCCACGGGGAAATCCCGAGGGAGAGGGGAAGGTGAGCTGAGTGAGACGCATGTGGATGTTCATTATTGGAGATGGCACTTTTTTTTGAGGGTCCATGAAATAAAATGAGTGTTCCTTTCTAGGAGCTAAAAAGATTTAACACATACTGAACACTTCCCACGGGCACCCTTCTAACAGCTTATAAGTGCCAATCTCCTCTTATCTTCCCAGCAACATGATGACTTAGGCATTATTACTCTATCCATTTTCCAGATGAGAAAACTGAGGGACCAGAAAGTTAAGTCGACTACCCAATGTGACGTAGCAAATAAGCAGGAGGCCCAGGACCAGAGGCTCCTCAGTCTGCTTCTGGGGCTTCGGTGCTATCCCTCAGCGCTGGGGGAATGTGCACTGCCTGCAGGCTGAGCATTATCTTTCTTCCAGGCTGTGGCACAGAAGCTCCTGCTGGTCCCCCGCAGAGGGGAAGGGAGCTGTAGCCCTCAGGAATGCCTGTATGGAGGAGGGGATAAGGGAAGCTAAGGGACCTGGAGTAAGTTGAGACTTATCCTGAGCCAACAAAGGCAGCACAACACTTTGGGGCATTTCTTCTCTGTCCAGAGTAGAAAGGCAACCTGTGACCTTTCTGAGTGGGCTCACATGTGCGTTTTTATAGGAGCCAGTGAGCCGTCTTTTGGCTGCTAGTTTTGTTGGTGGTGGCCAGCAGCTCATGACAGGAATAGGCGTGGTCCATCTTATTCAGGGTCAAAGAGTGGCAACATGGGTTGTTTAGCTAAAAAGGGTAAAAATTTGAGGAATCCCAAGGTGCTGGCAAGAATATACAGTTGACTGTTGAACAACACAGGTTGGAACTCTGTGGATCCACTTATATGCAGATTTGTTTTCAATAAACACAGTGGGCTCTTCCTATCTACAGGTTTTGTATCCATGTATGCAACCAACTGCAGATCTAAAATGTTATTGTCTAGAGGCAAATGGTTGAACTTGCAGATACAAGGAGTTCACCATAGAGTAAGAAGTTACATACCCAGAGATTTTTGACTGCACAAGGGTCTGTGCTCCATCTCCCATGTTGTTCAAGGGTCAACTGTAGTTTCAATGCCTGACCTGGAGGTTGGATGTAGAGAAAACAGAAGCTGAAAGACTAGGGAGTTGGGAGACATACAGGGTAGGTGTCATGTGGAGGACAAACAGCCTCAGAATGGTGAGTCTGGAGGCAGGGCTTGTGGGTGACTGAAAGTGGCCCAAGTAAACAGAGTTCATCAACTCTGAGGAACTGAGAGACGAGGGTGCTGAGAGAATCCGGTGAACACCGAGGTTGCCGAGTTATGTCCCAGTGCTACAGGAAACTGGTGTAGACACTTCTTGGAAGTGTCCTTGCTTGGATAAAAACCATGTGATTTGAGATCTTCTAAATTGCACAGACCTCTCAAAAAGGGAGCTGTGATTGATGAGCAGCTATTAACTGACTGCGGTAGTAAGAAGCAGGAGAGACCACCCGTTAGGGAAGGATTTGTAGAAGAGGTGGTGCTTGAGCTGAGCCTGAAAGAAGGAGACATGCTGGATGGTTTGGCGTAAGAGGAGGGTTCGTGAGTGACAGGAACAGAAGCATCAATGAGGCAGAGCAAGAGGCAAGACATAGAGGGTCGTTTAGAACTTACTTCACTTTAAAACTGTTGCACTTTTAAATGATCAGTTGTGCACGTGTGTGTTGCTTATTAATACAAGTTGCACTAAGGGGCTTGCTTTAATGGTATGCAGCCTTTGGACCCCCAAACCCTTGAAGGACAGTGTATTAAGGCAGGATGAGTACTATAGTTCAAAGGAGGCCCATTTTTTGTATTATTTGGAAAATTTAGCTCTGAATTTCTGAGACAGGCAAATGTATTAATATATTGAAAGGTATTTTCAGATCCTTTTCTCCTTCTATATCTTTTTGCCAAGATGTTTGCTATTTTGTTTTTTTCCAGAGAGAGAAGGGGGGAGGGGGAGGAAGAAAGGAAAGAAATGGTTTTTGAAATTTAGTGACCCAGAAAGTTACCTTTCTTGCCTGTCCTGATCTATAACTTTGGACAAACACCTCCATCCCAGAACCTACTGGAGCACTTTGCTGGCATATCTTGGGTTTGGGGCATATGAAGGAACATGTGGATCAGAGATGTTTTCGTGCAATACATCTTAAAATCTTTATCAGCCTTAAGGCATTTCTAGTGAATCCTTAGTAGCTAGAGTTTTATGATTTGCTAATATTTGGGGGATTTGGTGAAAATTGAGCTCTGTTTAAGAAAGAGAGAGAGGGAGAGAGAAAGAGAGAGAGGTCCCGAATATAACCCTCCAAGTTCTTTTTCCGAGAGCTGGCCCGGGCCTGGCCCTGCTCAGAAGCTCCTTTTCCTTGAGATGTTGGTGGGTGAAATAACTCCACCAAAGGTTGCACTGTGGCTGCATCCAGAAAAACTGGGTCCTAGTGTTCTCTGATGTGTGGGTTAGAAAGCTGGCTTAGAGAGTTTGCTTTAAAAATGCCTTCTTTTAAAACAGAATAAAAAGACTTTAATGTTTTGGAGAAAAATGAAAAGGTGACTTTTGTGTGCTTCTTAATGCATATGTGGAGCTTTAAATGGATTTATTATAGAACTTGAGAACAGAAGATTAAGAAATTAAGGATCATGATGCCTAAAATAGACACCACTATTTTTTTTTCTCACTTTAAGAAAGCAATCTGCTTTGCAGGTGAGATTTCTGAAATGATAACAATAAAATATCCAGGAGCCTGTGATACTATTCCTCTGCCAATAAACATTTCCAACTGGACTTTTAAAGTTTTATTCTAGCAACATATAGCTAAGCAGTAGGAGGGAAAACAATCTTCTGATGCCCTTCACTGTTCAGGCTGCCCAAAGTACACTAAGTTAAAAAACTGTGATGTATTTAAAAATATTCTTCATTTCCTACAAAATTAAATCAGTGTCCAATCATCTGCTTTCTTTTTCAGGTTATAGATTTTTGTTTTGAGATCAGTGATAGCTAGGAAGGAAAAAATAATAATCCTGGGTATTGTAAGCTGTATAATTTTTCTTTTCTCCCCTCTTCAGATAACCTTTTTCTTTCATTTGCTATTGTTGTCAATGAACCATAAACAGACACTTACTGGAATTCTAGCTAGGGGTTAAGCCTAGCTAAAGTTCCAGTAAGACTAGTATGCTTAGTTGAACAAGTATAATCATGGTCATATGGATATTTTGTCTGAAACTGACCTTTAATACATGCAGATCCTCTTTTCTCAGGAGGAAGTAGTTCTTACCTCTTAGAAGTCCTGTAATACTCTGTTTATGTGTTTCTGCCTAGGATTATGTTTTTGTCCATTTCTTACCTATCACATTCATAACCTATATGGTTTGATGTGATGGATACTAAAATGCACTGTCCTCAAATATATCTCCTAAGGTTTGAAAGTTTTTCATTTTCACTGTTTTAAGATTAAGTTTTGTTGTTTTTTTTTTTTTTCAGAAAGCATCTATAAAAAAAATGTACCTGGGAGTAGTGCCTTGAGGGCATAGGTCACAGGTAGATGCATTTTGAAGAAGGGAGGCTGGTGGGAAGGATGTGAAGCTGGCATGCTGTTGCTGGGGACAGTCAGTCCTAGGTAAAGGACATCTGGGAGAAGAGGCTGCTGAGAGGCAGTAAGGAAGTATCAAAAGAGGTATGTTTTGCACCTTTCATAATGTTCCCAGCAAAAGATAGTGGAGATTTTAAAAACATTGGACAACTAGAAATTCTGGCCTGTTAGGTTTTGCAATCCGAGGCCTACATTCATTCCTGCCAGCTCACAACATAGACCCCTGAGCACTCACCCACTTCTGTGTGCTCCTCCAAAGGCTGCTCTCAGTAGAACTGTAGATGGCTGTCGCCATGCCAAGTGAGCTATAACCTGTGAGGACATTCGTCCTCTCCCAGATCAGCCAGAGTTGATTCTGTACATAGGAGGAATTTCCAAAAAGCATTCACTTGCTTTAAAACCCTCCAAAGGGCTTCAGCAGTATGTAAGCCCAGAGCCCGATCCTGGGGGACCGTAACAGTCCCAGAGCTTTCCAAAGAGGAAGGACACTCTGGCAACCATCAGAGGCAATGTGTCCCAGGGCACCTCTCCACTGCACTCCCCGCCCCTTCTGCTGCTGCTCCTTTGCCATTTTTTTCAGAGCCCTTCACACAGTTAGCGAGGGACTCAGGTGGTAAGGGTTGGCCGTTATTGCTTCTGTTTTTGCCCTTCAGAATTGCTAACTGGGAGTGTCCAGGGTCACACAAAGTAGATGTTACAAAACATGTTCTAGGACAGACATGTCAATGAACAATACTGTGGTATTGGGCAAATGAATAATATTTGTATCAGTTTTTATGACATAGGTAGGGTATTCTTTGAGAACAGAAATCAAAAGCTGGTCAAAAAATACCTCAGTTCCCTTTGAGTAGTGGACACGGGAGCAATGGAAAAGGCACATGAGAGAGAGGGAGAGAGGCTGGGAGTCCCTGGGTATTGCTGCTATGTTTCAGGCTCTGTCAGCATTTCCATTATTAAGACCTAGGGGCTGTAACTTAATGTAACTGTAAAAATTTACCCCCTGAATTGAAAGTTATCAGCTTGGTAACTGGTATTTATTTTTCTGATATTCTGCATTTTTTTTTTAAGAGGAAAGATATACCTCCCTCTCCCTCATGTTAAAATTGGAAGAAGAACATGTCAATAGAAAACCTACTTCATTTGGCTATTTTTGAAAGACCAATGACATAAGGTAATGTAATGTAGAATTACATTAAAATCTGGAATTAAAACTTTTTCTATTTCTATACTTTCTTTAATGTTAAAATATTGTCTTAATTTACAGCCTTCTTTGTCTTCTGGAATATGTATGTGGTGTGTATAAAATATATTATTTTTTATATAAACCCTCTCTTGACCTCCTCTCCCCTAAACAAACACTTGCTTTTATTTGCAAGACACTGTATTTTGGGCTCAGAAAAATATTAACTGCTCTTAATAGGAAATTTCTTTTTTTTAGAAGAAACATTTGGTTTATTTTATTTTTCTATGGTAGATTTAATCTCCTTGAGAGTAAAAACGGGCATTATATGCATATATGAACTTAACAAAAACAAAACACAACACAACCTCATGAAAGCATGGTGACTTTCTTTGCTATCATTAATTTTCTCCCATCAGCATTTCTTCCTTTAAGCATGGTAGGGTGAGCTTCAGAAGGCAACCTATGTCAAGGTTGATAGGCGATGTGATGATTCCTCAAGGATGTCCTTATTCTATGTCCTGGGACCTGTAACTATGTTACCTTCTGTGACAAAAGGGAATTAAGGTTGTAGATGGGATGAAAGTTGTTAATCAACTGCCCTTATGATAGGGAGATTATCCTGTTTCATATAGGTGGATCCAGTGTAATCACAAGGGTCCTTAAGAGCAGAAAAGAGAGGCAGGAGAAGAGGCCAGACAGACATAATGTGAGGATGTAACCCTCCACGGATGGCTTTGCAGATGGAGAAAGAGGTCAAAGCTGAAGAATATAGGTGACCTCCAGAAGCTAGAAAAGACAATGAAATGGCCTCTAAAAAAGGAACATAGCCTCCGGTACCTTGATTTTAGCTCAGTGAGACCCATATTGAACTTTTGATCTCTAGAAATTTAAGATAATAAATTTGTGTTGTTTTTAGCCATTATGTTTGTGGTTAACATATCACTAGTGGAAAATTAAAACATAAGGTGAATACAAAACAGGTCACCCTAATAGATTACTTAGTTATTTCCCTTCTTGGCTGATCAGATCCTTCAAATTGTCTGCCTGAATTTCCTGAGATTTCTATTCTTAGTCCTTATTCATATCCTTCCCATTTAAACTCGATACAGTGGACTTTTCATTTCTCTATATCCTCTATTTTTTTCTCTTAAAATTGATCTTTCTGTGTCTCATTCCTTAAGTCCCCTTTCTATAAATGAGAACATCTCTGATAATAACTCACAAAGGTATTTTTTTGAAATGGGAAATTAAGCTTTGTTCTATATGGTCTGTATCAGTCAGGGTCCAGACAGGAGATATAAGCCATATAGTTATTTGAACAAGAAAAGTTGCATATAAAGAATTGTTAATTATAGCAAGAGGACTGGAGTTTTGAGGAACTGGAAGTAATATAGAAAAACCCTAAAGAATATAGAAAGAACATTTATAAGGAGCATCCACTACCCCAGGGCTTAGATAGTACACTTGTGGAAGAGCCCCCCAGGGTTGAGATCTAGAACTTCCTGGAGGGCATGGTCATGGCTCACTGGGTGGTGGAGAGTTTGTTGTAGTGCCTTGTTGGTTGAACTTATCAGCCCACTCTCTCTGGATGCTGGAGAAAGCCCTTCACAGGAGTGTATCTTGCTGGAGGCTCTCTGCTGTGAAACCATCTGAGGAAGACTCTGGAGGAAGTGCTGGACACGGACTGCTGCTGGCCGTTGTGCACATAGGAGCCTGACGCTGCTGAAGCCGTATGTGCTGCAAGGGCTTGGTGCTGGGGAAGCCGTGCACACTGAATCTGCAACCAGGAAGGAAGGTCCCTTCCTCCTACAGTGTCTCTCCATTATCTATTACTGACAAAGCTTAACATCATGCCCATTGACAGGGGAAAACTATGTACAAGGTTCACCTCCATTCACAGAGCAGCCAGTAAAGGGTAAATTTGGAGCTGAGAGGCAATCAGTTGATAATTGGAAAATGGTCCCAAAGGCCATACAACATAGGACAGTGGGTGTTTCAAGTGCAGTCTGTGTAGACCTAGGTTCCCTGAGATCCTTTCAGGGGACCTGTGGGGTCAAAGCTATTCTCGTGAGGACATTACATTATTATTTGCCTATTTACTGTGCTGACACTCATGGTACCAAAACAATGGTAACTAAACTGCTGGCACCTTAACAGAAAATTAAGCAGTGGCACCAAAGTGTACTAATAATCACTATATTCTTCACTACCACACATATGGTAAACAAATTATTTTTTTTTAAAGAATCTCATTGATAAAACAGTAGAAATTAATTAATTTTGTGAAATTTCAAACCTTACATTCACATCATTTTAATATTCTGTATGAGGAAAGGGGAAGAATGCATTAAGCGATTCTGTTATGTATTCAAATGTAATGATTGTTCTGAGGAAAAGTATATGTGCAGTCATTTGAGTTGCGAGCTGAACAAACTGCTTTTTTTCCCCATAGGATGACATTTTAAATTGAAAGAATGGCTGAAAAACTATGGTTATGCAGACTTAGGTATTAAAAATGAACAAAGTGAGCTTTTTAATACAAAGAAAAACTGAGCATTTATTGTCAATGATAAAATTCAAGCTTTCAAGTAGAAATTAGAATTTTGGAAAACTTGGGTCTTCCACTATCAACAGCTTCCCAATCCTTAAAGAGTTTTATAATGAGATTGGTAGCAGTCACACTAATTACTTTTTAATAGTATTGTATAACGAAATGTGTCAACATTTAGAAGATCTGATAACCTAGTGAATTAATATTTTCTAAGTGACCAATGCATGCTGTCACATAATCATTCATGGATCAAAGATCCATTTAAAGTGTAAGACAGACCAATGGATTTTAATGCAACAGAAGACAACATGGTCATTGACATGGTTTCAAATCTCATATTACAGCTAATCTTTGAGACACTACTATGTGTTGAATTTTGGGTAGTATCAAAAAAATGTTTCCACAATTGTCTGGAAAAGCTATTAAAATTATCTTCCCTTTTTCAACTACTGTGTGAGGCCGAATTTTCTCCACATACTTCAACCAACATCTCAAACAGATTGAGTGCACAAGCAGATATCAGATTCTAGCTGCCTTCTTTTAAGTCAGAGACGTTAAAGGTACTTGCAAAGGTGAAAAGTAATGCCACCCTTCTCATTTTGGGGGGAAAATGTGATTACTTTTAATAGTATTTTACTTATGATAATATAGAATTGTTTTTATGTCAGTATCTAGATATTTAAATAATTCTCAATTAAAATGCTAAATATTAAATATTAATAGAAGTCACACTAAAGCTCTCTGGGGTACACAATAATTTTTAAAGATTGCAAAGTGGTTCGCAGGACAAACAGTTGAGAACTGCTGATATAGGAAATAAATAGGTAGAAGTTACAGATTTTGGCTTACAATAAAGAAGCACTATCTGAAAATTAGAACTACTGTCACAATCCCACTAATAATCAGGAAAGTGAAATTTAAAATGCCAGGTACAGATAATATCTTACTCTCACACTGGCAAAAAATTTGAAATCTGCTAGTGTCAATTTTGGTGAGAGATATGAAAGTAAGAACTCTCATTTATCATTGATGGAAGTTGGAGTGGTATAATTAGTGGTGACAGCAAATTGGCAATCTTTTGTTTAATTAAAAATGTATTCTATATCCCAGCAATTTTAATTTTTGTTATATGTTCTTGAGACTCTCTAATTCTTGTGCTTGAGGATGGAATGGGCAAAGATGTCTATCATGTGCCCTCTTTGTAATAACAAACAAACAAATAAAAAGCAGCACCATGCTATATGGCTGTTAAAATAATGCACTAGTTCTCTGATTGTGCATGTAAACCCTCAAAACACAATATTGAGTGAAATTGACAAATTCCAGAGTGATATGTATGATATATCATTTATGTACATCTTATTGGAAAAGCCACATCCACAAAACATGTGCAAAGTGTTAGGTTGAACCTCATGAAGTTGAATTACTGAGGTCAAAAAACAGTTGAAGATCAGCAAAATTATATTATTCAAACTAAATCTAGAGAAGTTTAAAAAAACAGCTTTGAATCGATCACATTGAATTCCTCTGGGGAGGGAGATTGGCTGACCAATGAGAAAGGACTTCATCTTTATCTGTAATATTTAACTTATTTTATTAAAAAAAGATAAAATGTCAAAGTTGTAAATTCTAAATGGTTGGTACTCGGGTACCTATTTTACTATTATATCTTAGCAATTTATTTTTTTAAGCTAGAATTTTCCGAAAGAGGATTAAATCCGTAAGAGGCAGTCTGTTTCCCTTTGCTTGGAGGGTTTGGGGTATTGTAGGGAACATTCAAGCACCCAGTGTGCGGGGCTCCTGGGGAACCCACTGCCTTTACTCAAAGGAGTAAACGTGCTTAGAGCAACGTCAGGTCCATTGGCACCCTGCTGTGGTGAGGAAGAGCCTTGTGGACTGCGGATTTTGTTTAGAACCCCCTTCAATCCCAGCGCCTAATTAGATTCACCAACTTCCCATGCTGAGTGAAGGAGGATTTTTGTCTAGCAGGATCGTCACTTTTGCAGAGCAGAAATACTGACTTCCATTTAGCCATTCTAAGAGGGTCCATGTGGATATTGTTTTTTTCCGCCAGCACTGTGAAAGTTAGAATGGTCAATGAGGCATGAAAAAAATGGACTTAAAAGGTATACATTGTAGCTAATATGCAACAAGCAACATAATGTATAACAAGTACCTTCTCTGAGTTGTATCCTTATTTTTTTAATTGCTTTCTAAGTAGAATTTTTAATGGTAGTCTCACAGTATTGGGAAAAAAATGATGCAATATATAAGCATGTAAGTCTTTTAAGCAGATATTACTTGCAGGGCTCTAGGTGGAGAGGAGAAAGGAAGGTCTGTCCAGGACCTGAATAAATCCCAGTCTAACTGGATAGCCAGAGACCATGCGAATGAAATTCCTACTAAACAAACAGAGGAAGTGATGAAATTGGATCTTGGCAGCCATGGCTAGAGAGAGAAGTAAAGCCATTGCAGAAAGTTTGTGTGTGAAAGAGCCCTTGAGACGCTTGTTTGGGAAGAGCTTTGCAGAGAAGATACTCCCCGCAGAGGTTTGAAAAGGAAGATGATCCAATTTACCTGTGTGAGGGATGACTTACTTTGGGAATGACTTGTGATTTTCTGCTGAGTCTGGAGGTTAATTCTGCAAGAATGGATTGAACTAGCAATGCAGGGCGATTCACGGCAGAGGCCTGACTCTTGCAAATGAGTGGGGAGATACGAGGGGTGTGAAATGTAGCAGATGATGGCTACACAGTTCAGGGATGGTTATTGCTATTAGAATGTGTGAAGCCGTCTTCTATATATAGTGCACTGCTCTGAGCGTTTGTTCAACTCCCACCGCCACCCAAAGAACTCAGTGTGACATCGGCCTGGGCTGGAAAGCCACTCCTCTAGGTACAATTAGGGGATTCCGATGGGGCTTCAGATTATTCACATTTCAATGACATTTTCTCATGAGAGTTGTAGGACTGCTGAGGCTGCTTCGAGCCAGCTTCCAGTGACACTTCATGGTGCTCTGAGGAGGGCCCTGGATACCTGGGGGTTTTAATTCTCTAGGTTATGGCCACACCAAGGTGGAATCCTCGGCAAGTCTCTGCCCTTTTCTCACTCCCTCCATGTCAAATTGGTCCAGATGAATTGCTTTTTGTAATGCTCTCCTCATTCTTAGTGACTCTCTCTCTCTCTTCTCTTCTTGTCTTAGCATCCAGTTAGCTTACTTTTTCTCTAATTAATTTCGTCCTTTTAAAATTTAATATTTTTTGAGTAGTATGCTGAACAGAATAAGAAGCACCCTATCAATTAAGAGCAAGAGAAGTTCAGAGAACAGAGATGTTCAGGTGGTGGTGGGTGAGAGAGGTAAGGCGATGACGGGGCGGGGGGCGGGGGGCGGGGCGCGGATGCTGGAGAGCCTCGCAGTAGAAGCACGACCAAGGGGTGAGCCTTCGGATCGGGTTTAAAATGGTTTTAAAATACTTTTGCAACCTTTGTTTAGTGGAAAGAATAAAACCCACCTAAGGCCTAAGTCATTCAGCTCTAGCCCCAAGCTTGTACACCTTTATTTAGCAGAATAAAAACCTTGCAGCCACTTGGACCCGCTTCCCCGAAAGGCAGTCCAGCCACCTGCCATCTGCCGTCATTCACACTTAGCCCTGCCAGTCATCGCCACCCTCACGTGGCTTTATGAAATTATTATTTCCTAACACCTACAGTGCTGTTTCTGAGTGGATTCCTAGTAAATACCTTTTGCTCCATTTCACACTGGCCTTCACCCTAATCTAGCTCTGGGAGGAAGCAACAGCTTGTTTAAAGGTTCAGAGCCTGGAGAGGTTGGGGCTGACATGCAAGAACTGAGATATCATCTGTAGAATAGATGTGGGAGAAGCTGCTGCAAAGGAAGGGACATCAGCTTATAGAGACTTTTGAAGGCTTGTTTGGTTTAAGAGAATTGGCCTCTATTTGCTAAATCATAGTAAAGCCCTGGAGGATTACAAGCCAGGATTATGATTTGCATAGTCAGATTTGTAGTTTTGGAATATTTTTGGCTAATAAAAGGAAATAGTAAACTTAAAGATGTATAAAAGTTATGCATTTTCATTATCATTTTTCTTTATAAATTTCTTTATGCGTGTATACTTATGTAGCTGAGATCACATTGTATATACAATTTATTTTCAGTTTTTGGCACTTACTATAACAAAGTTAATGCCCCATATTATTAAAAACTCTGCATGAACATAGTTTTTATTGGTTCTACAATATTTTGTAGAAATACGATTATTTCTTCAACCATTTCCTTATTTTTGGATATTTGGGTTATCTATTTGTTATTAAATAGTGTTATAGTTATTTTATTAAGATTAATTTGGCAATGATATGACTTAGAGAAAAAGGTTATGTTACACAAATAGCACATGATTGGAAATGGGAGCCAATTACAAGAAGACGTTTTAAAGATTCCAGACCTTAACTGAGTAGCAGCAGAGGAAAGGAACGGAGGAAATCACATGGACTATTGTTACCTTCCCAAGCTTTGATTTCCTTAACGCCTGCACCAGGTTTTTGTTTTTGTTTTTTCCTTTCCCATGCCTAGTGAGCCCTTATTACATGCTCGTTTAGTGAATGAATGAATGAGCAACTGAGTGCTAGTCTGTGGTGATTCTGCTGTTGCCAAGAACCATCACATACACCCATAATAAGTAACATCTTTCTCATATGGCTTTCCCAGAGAAAATGTTATCCATCCTTG
The DNA here is from genome assembly GCF_021234165.1 of Pteronotus mesoamericanus. Classification (NCBI taxonomy): domain Eukaryota; kingdom Metazoa; phylum Chordata; class Mammalia; order Chiroptera; family Mormoopidae; genus Pteronotus; species Pteronotus mesoamericanus. The sequence goes on along the minus strand of NW_026555325.1, from coordinate 11,914,742 downwards.
GCAACTATTTTCCAAACAATCCCAATGCACCAATTCTTTCTAATATGTCTGATATATTTATTTTTTTAAGAAACAGAACATCCGTGAAAACAAAGAGCGGTCAGCAAAGAAGTTCATCTATTTGCTTCTTTCTTTTTCAGTATTTCTTTTTTACTTCTGGTCAATGGGAAAGTACTTAAAAATTTTTCTATAATGTGCCTAGCACTGTACTCAGTGCTTTGGCAAGTAAAGTGTTTATCCTGCCTTACACATGACTCATAATTTAGTAGTGTAACAAACACTAACAGGCAAGGGCAAAAAAGTATGATTAGAGGTAGTGTTTAGTCAAAAGTGCATTTACTACCTACTGAAGCTTAGAGACAAGAACAAGAGAACGAAATAGAAATATTAGTAAACATAATAGAAGGCAGTGAGAATATGATGAACTAAACTGAATTACTGTAAGTTTGTGATTTTGCCTAACTATAAAATGGAGGCAGGTAACAGCTGGCCCCCCCTTGCTGTTCAGTGGTTCTGTCTTTGCTGCCCTCTAGGAAGTGGGGACCCCTACACTCATTCGACCAGTGCTTCACCACCATATTCTCAGCTGAGATGCTGGTCTGCATATCCAACGCCAGAGACAGACAGGCCTATACCTAAGACTTGCTATAATCCATATAACTAATCACTGTTGGTGTGATGATCTCACTCTGGGAAATAATGCTTATGAGCCAATTGAGGTAATGAGAATATATTAGCTGTTGGTTTAGTGAAAATGATGGCAGAGTAATCTAATTCCTACTGGCTCCTTGATAACCTTCAATTGAAAGGTAATGACATTAAGAAATGTTAAACTGAGTGTCCTCACACGTGTACTCATTATGGCCGTGCAAATGGCTATCTCAAAAAGGCATAATGGTTCTTCAGAGAAGAGGCTCTTCACCCGGGGCCCATGGAGAGAATTCAGAAATGTCGTGGGCTTAGATCGAAAAGGGGGTACATATTGATTTTCCTCTAATCTCTAATGGAATTTAGCATTTTTTTATGAGTGTTGGCAACTATGTGCAGTAGTATTCAAGGTACCTGTGACTTAGTCATTAATAGAAGCCACAGGTATTTTTGTATCATATTACTGTTGTTATCCTGTATCGTAAGATACTGTCTACATTCAACACCACTTCAAAAGATGATAATTAAACCTGAAAACAGATCTTATTTCATACAGTGATAAAGAATATGTCACCAATTTGTTTTCTTTAACATTTTGACATTAGTATTTAAATACATTTGGTTTTCTTTGTATTCCTATGTTTTTTATTTTATGCTTTTAAAAACATTGTTTTGAGAAGGCATTATAGAACTTTACCTGACTGCAAAGGGGTTCATGGGAAAAAGATTCGGGACTCTTAGTTTGAATAAGGACCTTGGAGCCTTTTTTCTACCGAGGCAACTTTGTTATTTGCAGTCTAAATCCTTTCTGCTTTTCTGACACGGGGATCCCACCAGTCCCTTTTTATGGGGGAGAACTTGGAGTGGTTCTGCCGTCAGTTTACACAGCGCGATCTTACACCATATGTAACTCTAGAGGCTGGAGAGATGACACTGCCAAAATGGTTGGAAACATGGAGAAACAGAGCTGGTGGCTGGACCACCTTACTAGGAGAAGTGACTTCTGTAAAATTGTACCGTGTCACAGACTGCAGTCCTTCCTACTTGGCTATTCTGCTTCTGGTCTCCCATCATATTAACAAAAATTTTAAACAAACTAGAAAAAAACGCAGGGTTGCGTGAGTCAGCCCTTCTTCCCGCTATCTTGTTGAAGTGAAGGATGGTAGTAGAATGGAAAAGGAAAAACAGATGTTTGGGGCCAAAGGGTCTTTTCATTTCACAACGTCGGCCTCATTGATGGTGTGACCTTCGGTCAACAACACATCATCTCTAGACCGTGGTTTCCTTATGTTAAAAAGAGAGGCCAGTTCAGATTCTGAGGGGTCTTAAAGAGCCGGTAAATACGGAGCAGTGCTTCAGGGTACAAGATTTTGCTCCTGTGTCTCTGGTCCTCCGACAGCTGAGCCACATAAGAGGAAGGAGGAGAACGGCTGGAACTGAGCTTCTTGGGAAGCCGCTTGGAAGCTGACCTAGAATGCTGCACGGTTCGGTCTGCCATGTGAGGAAGAGCCCCAGGGAGCCAAGTTTTGGCCCTAGCTTGCTTGAGTCTTCAAAGATGGAAAGCTGAACGATGTCACCAGTGAGGCAGTGCAGAGTCGATTTCACAGGGGCCTTTGGAAAGCAGACTCCTCACGGATCATACCCTAGGGTGGCTGGTCTGTGTCTGTCAGGGTATGGGAGGGGGTTATTTGGGCCCAAGAATAAGCCTAGTTCAAATGGTCATTACTCTTCCTAATGTTTACTTATTCTCTATAATCCACCTCCTTTTAAATTTTTTTAAAAAATCACTTCTGTTCATTTTGAAAATTGCTTGTTCTCATGCACTCAGCTCTGAGGATCTGATATAACGTTTGTTTCCTGATAAGGTTTTTGTGGCCTTAGTTGGAGAAATAAACAGGGTGGAAAGCAAAAATGTATGGTATTTGGAGTGTCAGCTCCTGGTGTCTTGGGTATACTTGCGAAAATATGTGGTTTCTCAAGCTGCATCTCAATTTATAACGGTATTAAAAAATAAAATACAGTTAAATACTTCATGGAAATACCTTGCCCCAGGAAGCATAGATAGGACAGTGGTCTGAGCAGATAACTTTGGTTCCTTTCTTCTTTTTTTACAACTACATCTCTGCTCCTGAATTTCAAGCGAGGGAACTGCTTGTGAACTCTTGGACTGGTTTTAATGAAGCCAAAAGATTGGTCTATTAGAAGTTCCCTAGTTCTTCAGGACTTCACTTAGAAGCATTTTGTTTGTTCTTAAAGCACAAAGGCCTTAATTTAGCAGAATCTTTAGTTGATTGCTATTTTTGTATAATCTACATTTAGAAGAAAAAGATAAATTCCCATGAAGTATTATATTACTGGTGCTTTGTTCAAGAAACCACCTTTCATATTATGGTGTGGAATTAGTGAAAAAGCTGTTTAATCTTCTGTACCTATTTTATGACTATACTTTATGACTTTAATTAACATTCAGAGAAGACCAAAGGTACAGCAAAACCTCGAATCATTAAAGATCCAGAAAGGTTTAAGAACAACAAAGTTTGAAACTCGATTTTTTTCTTGCTTAACAACCCTCATTATCAAATCTCATATTTAACATGCTGATTGACTTAAGTTTTATTAGCCCTTATGAAAAAGAGTCAAATTTTGCTAAGCTACGTGATTGAATGGTATGGTATCTGACTTCCCATGCAGCAGAAAAGGCAGTATACATAAGCTTTATGTATATTTTGCAGGCTGTAATATAAATTTAGATTTAGTCATCAATGTGGCAAATGAATTAATATCCATTTTATTCTTAATTTATTTGGTTTGAGTGTTCTGTAAAAGAGAATAAAATTATGCTCAGGAAATATCCAACTGGCTAAAGGAAGAAATTTTACCATACTTTTTCACCTTCAGAAAGAGGAGACTTCTGGAAAGTAAACAAGAAAGTGAAACAAACTTTTTATGATTTTAAGTATCTGACTTTTATTCTTTTGGGGGCAACAATGGTGGGCTGAGATAACTCTCTGTTTATTGGTGCATATAACTTCCATGATTGTTGATAGGATTTCTGGAATATAGCACTTTAATCACTAGATTTGGACTGGACAAGGAGTCATATGATATTTGTTTATCATTTCATTTTACTTGAGAATCTGCAGGAATATTATTCACAGCTCTGGACTTTCTTTTTCCACCCATGTAGCATCTATTTCAGACTTACTACTTTATGTCTGTAACAAGATGAGTCATAAAATTAAATGCAAAATGTTTTTGTTTGCACCCTTGGATGGGGGACCCAGTGTACAGCTCAGTGAAATGAGGCAGTAACTTTATACATTTGTTCAAAATGTACAAAAATATATAATTATGTAAATGAACTTAAAGCTTTGTCCCTGAAATAAAGCCCACTTGATTATGGTGTATGGCCTTTTAATGTATTGCTAGATTGAGTTTACTAATATTTTGTTGAAGATTTTAGCATCAGTATTCATCAGGGGTATTAACCTATCATTTTCTTCCTTTGTAGGATCTTTAGGTGGTTTTTGAATTAAGATAACGCTGGCCTTGTAAAGTGAGTTTGGGTGCTTTCCCTCCTCCTAAAGTTTTTGGAATAGTTTGAGAAGGATAAATGTTAGTTCTTTGAATATTTTGTAAAATTAAACTTTCAAGCCACCTAGCCCAGGACTTTTGTTTTTGGGGAGTTATTTGATTATTGCTTCAATTTCACTTGTTGTAACCTGTCCATTCTCCTTGGCTGCCAGTTTGCATTGATGTTGTGCAAATTGTTCTTGTTATATTAACAATGGCTGGACTTTTCCTGGACAGACCTCATATAGCTCTAATGAGCTCTGCTCTCACATTCTGACCTTTTGTTTCTATGCCAGTCATCCATGGAACTGAGCTGGGGTTTTACTCTACAGTACCTTGGCCACGCTCCTTGTTCTGTGTGTTGTCTTCAAGGTGTATCATTCTTTTTACTCCCTTTGGAAATCAGCAATTTCCTCTCCTCCTTAAATCAAGTGATGACAGCCAAATGCAGCTTTATTAAAAATGTTAATTTCCCATCCATTATCAACAGGCTAGATAATGATGTATATGCTAAAAATGCAGCAGTGGACAAAATGGACACAATTCCTATCCTCGTAGATCTTGTGATTTACTTGGGAAGCAGGCACTAATTGAATGAAAAATTGTATAACTTCATCCCTGACTGGGCGGCTCAGTTAGATGGAGCATCATCTCATGTACCATAAGGTCATGGGTTCGATTCCTACTCAGGGCACATACCTAGGTTGTATGTTCAATCCCCAGTCAGGGTGTGTACGGGAGACAACCGATCAATGTTTCTCTATCATATCAATGTTTCTCTCTTTTCTCTCTAAAAAGTCAATAAACAAGCCCTGGTCAGATAGCTCAGCTGGTTAGAGCATTGTCCCATTATGTCAAAATTGTGAGTTTGATCCCAAATCAGGGCACATGCAAGAATCAGCCAATGAATGCATAAATCAGTAGAACAACAGGTCCATGTTTCTCTCTCTCTCCCCCTCTCTTTATCTCTCTCTGTCTTTCTCTCTTCCTCTAACAATCAATCAATAAAATTAAAAAAAAAATAATACACATATCCTCAGGTGAGGAATAAAAAATTGTATAACTTTAAGTTGTTGTAAGAATTATGGTGGAAAATGTAAGATTCAATCTTGATTGAAGATTATAATTGATCTTAGTTTGAGAAGTCAGGAAAGACCTTTCTGAGAATGACACTGAAATGATTCGAAGGATGAGTAAGAATTAGCCAAGGAGTGAGTTAGAAAGATTGTTCCAGGCACACAGAAGCACAAGTATGAAGGCCCTGGGGAGGGAAAGAACTGGAAGCTTTTGAAGAACAGAAAGGATGTCATTGTGTTTGGAGCATCACGTGTGTGGGAATGAGGGTTATAGGATAAGTCTAGGGCTATGGCCAGGAGCCGAATCATGCAAGGCATGTGGTCCATTTTAAGGCTTTTGAATACTATCCTAAGAAGAGTGGCAACCCATTGCAAACTTTTAAGCAAGAGAATTATACAATTGGATTTAGGTAACCAAAGGTCACTCTGGCTAATACTATATGGAAAATCATCTGGAGGAGAAGGCAAGAATGGAAAATGGAGTATTAGTGCTTTAGCCCAAGGCAAGGTCATGCCAGCTTGAACTCCAAGGATAACATGAAGATGAGCAGAAGTTACTAGATTCAGATATATTTTGTCATTAAAATAGATAGGATTTGGAAATGGCTTAGATGGGGAGATGAGGAAGAAAGAAGTGATGAGTGTGACTTCCAGACCTTTGGCTAGTACAATTAGGTGATGGAAAAGATTCCATTTACTGAAATAGGGAAGGATTTGAGAAAATTAAAGAGCGAAATAAAAATTTAGTTTTAATATATTATGGTTGAAATGTATTTGAGACATTATAGGGCAATGTTAAAGACTTAGTGTTATATAGGGGTCTCCATTTAGAAATATGAGTTGAAAATTTATCAGTACATAGGTGCCATTTAAAGCCATGAGAGTATATAAAATTCTACTGGTAAATAGCATAGTATATGAAAGAAAGACCCAGGACAGAGCCCTGAGGGACTCTAAAATTTAAAGGTCACATGGAGGAGGTTCTTTAATAAGCCAAGAAGGTACAAATAGGAAAAATAAAAAGGCTTCCAGAATGTGGTGTCAGAGAAAGGACTAAAGAGGGCATTTCAACAAGAAGAGAGAGGTCAGCTTAATTGAATGTGGTTGGTAGTTTAGTAAGATGAGAATTTAATAAATTAGAGGTCTTTGGTGATTTTAATAGGGATAATTTTAGAAGTAGAGCAGGACAGATTTCAGTAAGCTGAATAATAAATGAGCAGTGAGATAAGGAATGTAGAATGTATAGAAAAACTTTTGGGGAAAGATTGGCTTTAAAGGGAAGTTTAGTGAGGAATGGTCTCTGGTGGGAGCTGTGGGCCAAAAGAGGGCTTTTAAAAGATGGAAGCTACTAAAGCATGTTTGAATATTGATAAAAGTAAGCAGAAGAGAAGAAGTTTTCAAGGATGCAAGACAGAGGGGTTAGTGCTGAGCAGCCTCCCTGAAAAGGTTCTAAGGGGAGGTAGATCAAGAGTGAATCATGCCAAAATTCCACAGTGAACAGGGCTGGGATATTGCTAGGTTAATTTCCCATCCATTATCAAGGTAAGGGTTATAGAAGCAGCGAGGGGCAAGGGATTTGCAGGTATTTGCCAAGGAGTAATTTTAATCACAGAACAGAGATTTTTATCTGGGTAAGAAAGGAAGTGAGGACACGAAGGGATTAATGAATAGAGAGAAGTAGAAAAGTCAATGGGTTCAAAGGCTCGATGAAGACAATGGACTACTGTAATAAGGGCATTGGACAAGAGTTCTTACATTGGACATTGGCTTCACTCATGCATATCTAGTTTCTTTCTTTTTTTTTCTTTAATCTGCTCTACCTTTTTTTCTGCATTATGCATTGCAAAATATCTTTAGAACTCCTCCACAAATGTCCTCATGTTTACAAACTACAGTAGAAGAATCAACCAAGTCAGCCTATTTTTGATTTCATTCAGCCTTGCTTGCTATCTTAACAAACTTCTTTGTGACATGAGGAGCATTCATCATTTATACATGTTTGTTGGAGAAAAAAATGTTTATCTAATGCAATGATCTTTTTACTTAATTCTGCTCTACTTAGGTGCCTGCATTTATGTAGTTCCCCCACTAGCAAATTGTGTAAAAATCACATTTTAATGCTTTTATTATATAGACCCACTAAACCCAAATGTGTTGCCTGGCTGGGATCAAACTGTGCCTTAATTATTAATTTTTTTATATTGGTTTCTCCCAAAACTAAGTTCTTGACCTTCACACTTACATTTAATTATTTGCTGAGTGCCCATCAACTGACTGGCAATGTGCTAAATGCTAGGAATCAGGAAATTAAAAAACTAATTTGCTTTAGAGCAAGCATACAAATCACAATTTCTTGTAGTAAATGCTTTTAATAGGTACTTCTTATCAAAGACTAAGGGAACACAGAGGAAGGGAGCAATTGATTCCACCTTGGTAAAAGAGTTGGAAAAGCCTGAACTAAGGAAATGATTTTTGACAAGGGCCTTTAAGGGTGAGTAGGAGTAAGTATTAAAGTCATGGATGTGAATAATAATGTTTACAACCTGGGGAGGAATCTGTTGTGTTTTAATACTAAGTTGTATGGGTCTAGCAAGAGGGTTTCAGTTTGTGAAGTTAGGCTTTGCCAAATTCAGAAGAGAGTTACCGGTTTATAATTTCCACATTATTTTATAGGATAAAAAACTATTAAAGGTTATAAAAGAGGACAGATTTGATCAGTTTTGTTTTTATTTCTCTATTTCTGTTTTCCTTCTACTCAATATATTTCCGTTAAGCAACTCTTTTTCACCTCAGCCAAAATTACACCTGAGAACTGATACCACTAAACTCCAGATGCCTGAATTTGCTGTTAGCTCTGCTGTCCCCACTGGCCTTTCTGTCTCTGCTGTCTGAGAAAGTAGATCTTTTTGCCAGAGCTGGGCCACATAGTCCCAGAACAGTTCTTCACCATCCATGCTTTTTTAAGTAAAATTCCTGAGTGGGTGAGTTTGATTGTCTAGAATTGACCATGTTCCTATACCCTAGCTGCAAGAGAGGCTGGCATAATGAATTTCCCACATTTCCAGTGTCCATACTGGGAGGCTGTCTTTGTTTTGGGCCAAGATTCTTGTAAAGGAAAGACTTTATAAACATAAGTAGAGCTATAAATAAAGATCAGTTAAAAAAAGAAAAAAAGAGAAAAAACATATTTACTCGACCACATTTTATGGATGAGGAAAGTAACTTGTCTGGTCATAGTGGTGTTAATAGTAGAGGCAGGACCTAAACACAGGAAGTGTAGTTCTAGAGTGCATACTCTGAGTGATAATATCCTATAATTAAACTATTGGGTGATAAAGACTTTGACAAAATGTGCACATCAGTGACAGGGATGTACAGGAGAGAGTAAGGATGTCTCTGGCTGTGAAACAGCGAAAGTAATGGGCCTGTACAGGAGTCAAGATCATTAGTCTTATGAGTACTCATGACATCACCTGGGGGGCCTAGGATGTTGTAGCCATAGTCAGAAACAGAGCAACGGAAGTTCTTGCTCAATTCAGAGTATCTAATTTGGCAACTTAACCTTAGCACCAGGACCAATGTCCCTGAGAGTGACTCCTGGCACTAGTCTGGGGTGTCCAAAGTTTTGGCATCTCTGGGCCATGCTGGAAGAAGGAGAGTTGTCTTGGGCCACCCATTAAATACAATGTGACACATAATCACACACAAAAAATCTCATAATGTTTTAAGTAAATTTATGATTTTGTTTTGGGTTTCATCCTGGGCTGCTTGCAGCCAGTGGGCCACAGGTTGGACACCCCTGACAAGATCCTGCACAAATAATGCCCCTTTTTATTACAAAATCAGAAGCATGCAATTTTGTAACATAATAATATCACACTCAAGCACACCATATGACATTTTAGGTGAAATGTTCAAATTGAAACTATAAATTATTATACCCATACTATTACCCTACCAACCACACTCAAGCAGGCATTACTGTATTGCCACTAGATCTTTGCCCTTTCAGCCTCACTTCTAGCCCCTAACTCCCTCATCCCCCTATGACTGGGTTTTCTGTGATATTCTTCCTGATCACTAAGAATCAGAACTCAAGAGGATATTTACAGGGTCTTTTGTGGGAGGAAAACATCAACTTAAGTCACAAATATACATTTATCAGATGTGAAAGCAAGAACAATAAAAGTGTATCATTTAGTTAAAGCCCAATCTGGTCATCAGATGATCCTAAGAAACTATTCTCCTTTTCAATAATTTTTTAATATTTTAGATCATTCGATAAAAGATAAGTTGAAAGGTTTATTGTAAAAATCAATCAAGTGCTGCAGTAAGTCTTCCAAGCTACACAAACATTGAAGCCCAATTATATAATTTCTATTTTTTTTTTAAGTCTTGAAAAACAAAAGAAAGAAAAAAGGAGAACCTTGCAATTGGTCCCTGTCCTTCATCCATTTATCAAGTATTTGCTTCTCAGTGACTCTTTAATGTCTGTGAAATTTGGTACCCCTTGCTTTGGAAAGGAAAAAGATTTCCAAAACATCTTTCTTTCTAGGCTTTTACCTTGTGGCATTGTCCAGTTACCAATATTAAAATTTCTTAGAGTGTTCTTTATCTACCTAGGGGTCCTTACTGTCTGAAAATAATAAGACTTCTAGTTGAAGTTTGGAAGTTCAAGGCCATTGCTGAGTGATTTTTTAATAATAAATACTTTTTATTCCTTCCATGAGCAACTGTCCTTGTGGAAATTAGAAGACTGCTGGCACTTGAGAAAAATATATGCCTAGACATCAAACAGTCACAAAACCCTTCGTCTTTGACACTGTGCTATTTATTAGTGTTGCTCATGAGTCTGAACGCAGCCCTTTCCTTTTCTTTCAGCAGTAGCCAATATTTATCTTTCATTTCTTCTGTTTCCCACAATTATACACCTCTAAACATTATCAGAATTGTCTCCAGGCATCTAAACTTTAGATGAGATTGTAAATTTTCCATTTGGGCCTTGTTTCATTAAATAAATATGTGGGTGCTACATGATTTTGTAGCAGATACTGTTTATGTGGGAGTTGGGTTTGTACTGTGTTTACAGCCAAAGAGAAAAAAAAATCAACACTTTATTGGACATGTACTAGCATGTGGGTGAAGTTGAAGAAAATAATTGCGTGTTGAAATCAAATACATGCCTGGGAAAATATTCCTTTCTAATGAGGCGAGCAGGAAAGGCCAACAGCTTGCACACACGGAGATCTTTAAGGGTTAGCCTTCCTTTTCAGAACCTTTCCACAGGATGCCCAACCTCCTAACTGGAGCTAATCATTCCAGAAAAAGTCAAAGCAAACTTCTATTTCAGAAGCAAGATATTTCATCACAAACACAAACCACATATCTTTACTTGATTGTGTACATCGTGTCTTCCATTCTTTTAAAGTCATTTATCTATCTATCTACCTATCTACCTACCTACCTATCTATCTATCTATTATCTATCTATCACCTATCTATCTACCTACCTACTGTCAATTCTCATCATTCATGGTAGTTATGTTTTATCATGTCACTGTGAACATTGAATTAGTGAATACTGAACCATTGTTTTTAGGGGAACTACTACTGCAAGTCCCTGGTTACAACATTTTCACCAACTTGTCAATATATACCTTGTTTCATGTGTGTTTGTGTTTAAAGACAGCGTATATACGTATATATTTGAATCAACAACATATATATATATAGATGATTTATTGCCATTGAACTCACATCAAGCAGCACTATAACTCATGGGTAATTGAAGCTTTTCTAATAACTAATTTCTCTATAAGGCACATCATAGCCTTTATTTATACATTTTTTTAAATTTTATTTTTCAATTACAGTTGACATGCAATTTAGTTTTAGTTGTACAACATAGGGATGAGACATTTATATACCTTATGAAGTGATCACCCAGGAAGTCTAGTATCCACTTGACACCATACACAGTTATTAAAATATTATTGACTGTATTCCCTATGCTATCATGAGGACATCACAGCCTTCTTGAGCTTAGCAATCACTGACAGCATTTCAGCACTATACTTGGGGACCATTTTAAGCAGTAAAATCACCAACAAAAAGAGCACAAATGTGCCACCCAATGGAACACAAAAAGACACTTGTTTGACTACATTTGGGAGCATATATGTCAAATGGCACAAAATTTTTGTTTCTCATCCTGCACATCCATGAATAACCATGGGAGAACCTCAAGTATTGATTTTTGGGTAACAAATTTTACTGAGCAGACAAATTTGGATATAGGGAATGATATCTGTGAATGATGAGGATTGATTGTATCTCTTCCTCTCTCTCTCTCTGTCTCTCCATCATCCAGTTATCCATCCATCCATCCATCCATTTACTTTCAGGGCATGAAGCATACTAAAAATTTCTGATCACTTTATTTTGGGTAATCTACATTGCAAATGTGACATATGTTATCCCAATTTTAAGACTTTAAAATACACAGTCCTGAGACCAGAAACTCACAGATATTACTCACTGCTATATTCCCAATCCTAAAACAGGGCCTGGCATAGATCAGATTCTCAGTAAATATTTGTTGAGTGGATCAATGACTGATTTGCAATGACTCTTGTTGTACAGAATAACATGGTTTTCTTACTCTCATTTTCACCTCAAGTAAAAACATCTCCGTAATCTGAAAATATCTCTAGCATGTAGGTTATTTTTTTCACTCAATCTTCAAAGAAGACGATTAAAATAAAATAATTAAATAACTATGATCTATGGAATCATTGAAACCCATCTTAGACACCTCCTTAAGCAGATAAATATCTCCACATTTTCTCCTCATCTCCTACTTTCACCCCAAATTAAGAAGAATAAGCAGCTTTTCCAAATATTTATGTCAACATTTGAAAAGATCTGCCTCCTGAAAAATCTTATTTTTTTTTTAATGGGAGCTTTTTATCTTACTATACATTGTTTTTCCTTTGTCTCTCTCTGTCTCTCTTTCTTTCTCCTCCCTTCCTTGCTTCCTCGCTTCTCTCCCTCCTTCCTTCCTTCCTTCCTTCCTTCTTGCCTGCCTGCCTGCCTGCCTTTTTTCCTTCTTTTTTATTTCTTCTTTCATACAGTACCAGAGTAAACAATAACTCCATACAGAAGAACTCTGAGACTAACAGGCTGAAGTCTTCACTTTCCCAGGCAAAATTGTTGAATTGTCTTTAGTCTTTATGCACATTCTTTTATTAAGGTGAATTATTGGTCATATACATTATTTTGGTGATAGTGCAGTTGAGACTCTGTGTGTTCAGTAAATTGTTTAACCCAACATATGCCCAGAATTGTTTGAAGACCAAATGTCCAAAAATTAAGTAAAGAGGCAGGAGACTACATTTTTTAGCACAGAGTTCAAGTTATGGCAAATAAAATTAATCTTATAGAGTGTGGACTATAGAACATTGTGCAGTTCAGCAAAGAAGTTAGATTTATAAGAATCAGTGATTTTAAAGCTCTTCAGATATGGAGGAAGTAATTGTGGGGCTGGAATGAATTGCCAGGGAAGCTTCTGGGACTTAATTGTGTGAACCATGTGGTTCTAAATAGTTTCTTTTCTAATCCTAGGGTTTACTCTCTCATAACCCTGGAGGCAGTCTACTTCCTGGTATAGGGTGCTAATTGAATGTCATTAGAAACCTGTTCTCTGATGACTGGATGTATGCGGTAGGGTGGTAGAGTTAGGGGGCAAGATTACTGGGGGTAATTTAACAGCTGCCATTTATTGAGTCTCTAAACCATTTTCAGGTATCATCATAATAGTTTTATTTTCATGTTCTTATTTAATCTTCACAAACCTTTGAGGTGATAGTATCTCTATTTTACATATGAGAAAAATTCATCTCAGAGAAGATAAATAATCTTCCCAGGATCACAGAGGTGGTTATAAGGGGCAAAATAGGATTCTGGTACAAAGCCGTATGGTTCCAAATCTATGCTATGTCCTTTTATCTAAAATGAAAAATAGACTAATATAAAAAACAACTTACTATATTTTTCTGATTATGAGAAGCAATATAGGCTCATTATGGGAAAATTTTAAAGTTTAAATAAATGACAAAATAAAAATCACTCACAGTACTATGCTTTGATGAAGTTCTGTTCAATTTTCTTTTGGTCTGTTTCTATCTATATCTTATATTGATATGTTTTCATCTATAACTGTATTTATATCTATATGTAGATACATATGTGCACATACATATAGACAAATATATAGGGGCACATATTTCTTTATGTGTGTATATACATAATTGAGATCATATGGCATATAATGATTTTATGGTCTACTTTAACAAATAATACGGTATTAGAAATTCTTTAGAATCAACACACTTAATGGTCACTTAATGCTCCATCGAATATATATACTATTTATAGGAATATATACCTATTTTTGTATATTTAGATGATTCAAATTTTTTTAAGTATAAGTAATGGTATGGTAAATATTGTGGTCATTAAGTATCTAAATCTAAGATTATTTCCTCATGATAGATATTTAAAAGTAGAATGATTGGGTATAAGCACATCATTTTTAAGGCTCACTATGTATAGCCAATTGCATTCCCCAATTTATACACTTATTGTCAATATAGAAGAGTACCATTATCACTTACTTCATCTAAAATTATTAAAAATCTCTTACTACTTTTTTATTAAAGTGGAATATTGATACTTCACATCATTAATAATGAGTTCACGTCTATTTAAAATTTTTTTAACCTTATGCCATCTTCCATGGCACCATGTCCCACATTTTTCTTCTTTTAGTTGACTTCTATAATCTGAATAAATTTTTACTGCACTCTCAGTATCCTACCTTTTGACCCATTATTATGTGGGTATGAAATCACCAAACTTGAATTTATGTCAGTTTTTGTGACACGGGGACAATGGACTCCATGTGGTTTATGGAAACAGATTTGGATGACTTGTATTTGCTTTTGCTTGCCTCAGCCCTACCTAGCTGCTCCCTGCAGGCTCATACCCCAGCCATGGAACCAGTGGGCACTAAGAAGACGTGGGGTCTGTAGCCACACCCCTGTTAGAAGCTGGGTTTGGAAGTAAGGCTTGGCTGTCCAAGTGTTTGGAGGCTATAGCAGCTTTGGTCTAATGATGGCTCATACTGAGGCCTCCCTGTCCATGTGTAGCCAGACATTCCAAATAGATCTGACCAGAGTCTTAGTCTTTGTTCTCTCTGCCACGTCCCCCTGTATGTGAAAGTGAGTGCACGCCAGTGTTCTGGGGTTTACTCTGAGTCCTGCCAGTAGGACAGGAGCCTCTCCTTTACTTGACTGCCATGTGTCTACTCCCTACTTGATAACCCTGCTCCCTGACAAGAACCACCACCTTGCAGAAGTCTTGAAGTCCCCTTCTCCTTCCCGGCTCCTCTCTGGGGTCCATTCCTGCCTGAGAGGGACTTGAGTTTGGCTTCTGACCTCAGACTTGTGATTTTTGCAGTCTGACTGCTTTTCTGTCCCCCTGCAGGGTCCCACCACATTTTCTCCCTTCTCCCACCTCTCCTTCGAGACATCCTCTCCCCTTTGCCCATGGCAAGGTGTGTGTAGACCTGAGCCATCTGCATTTTGTGGAGCTACGCTGGTGAGGATGGGGACTCAGAGATCTGGAGTTCAAGCTCTACCTTCTAAAGGTGTGATTTGGTCAAGATATTTAAATTTTCTGAGTCAGAATTTGTTAGTTTGTAAAGTGCAGTTTCATTATTTAAACCGACGTTTATTGAGTGTGTCATGTAGGGAAGTGACCTTTGCCCTTTGACTTTGAGAATTATCACCACTTGAAGTCAGCAAATACTTTGTGCATAATGATGATACATCTCCCATTTTATTTATTCTCTCTTATAATTCATCTCATGTGTTCAAGAGCCCACCAACATTCTTTTAGAATTTTAGAATTATATCCTATTTTACTAATAGCTTAGAAATTTCAATTTAATGAATAATATCTATAATTCACTCTAGCTGTCTAACAGCCTATTCCCTCCTCTCAATATCAGGCTCTTAAGAACCTAAATGTTTTCCATAAATGTGGCTTTATTATTAAACTGACTCTTTAAAAAAAATTAACCTGTAACTGTTAGAATATAAACTTCGTTTTGGCCAGAAGTTCTGTGTCTCCTGTAAGTATGTAACATTGAAAAATAAGTAATAAAGAAATAATTTCTGGCCTACATGTTGCTTAAGCTTTGTGTATATATGTGTGTGTGTTTAATAGAGTTCTAATACAACTCTATTATTTTATTTAGCATTATTCCTACATTGCTAGTAGAATATTTGTGCTATATTATTTGTTGGAAAAAATGTACTTTATCCAGCGGGTTGAAATAGGGTATATCAGGAAGATAACCAGGCTGAAAGACTCTAGAACTTAACTTTGACCTTTCTGAACGTTTTCTGGCTTTTATAAAAAATTATGGATCAAATATAAACATGTTTTTTTTTCTGGTATATGTATGTATATGTCTTTATTTAAGCATGTGTAAGTAACAATGTATATATATACTATTTTTTATTCTGGAGTTGCTTAGCTTTTTGAAGAGTAGAGACTCACATTTTATATTTTCTGAAATGATTTAGCAAAACTAGGCTGATTTATAAACCTGCCAATATCATGGCATCCCACAACATGATGTTTTTCTAATCTAGAGACTGATGACCCTTCAAAGTGATTCAGTACACCATGCCGAGTTCAGTTTTTGTTTCAGAAAATAAAATAAGAATCTAGCTGTTCTTTTTCAGTGATACTGCCTTTCAATCTTTTTATGAGATTTCAATACTGACTTGCATTTTAAAATGTTTTTCCCACCTGAATCTCATACCATTGTGAATGATTCCAAGATTCTTATTGATTTAGATGGAAACCTGTTAATCTTTAATGATTTTACAGGAGACTTAGAGCTACAACAAATAAACAAACAAACAAACAAACACAACCAAGCTATCCAAGCCAGAGTATGCGGTTCCAAGACTGGAGGCCTCCTTCATCCAGGAACGAACTTCTTCTACCCACCTTCCTCTCTGTTTCTTGCCCAGCTCTATCCTACTGGGTTTAGGATTCAGTGATACTGTAGGAAGAGAGCAGGGATAGAGGTGATTGGGGGAGGAAAGGAAGAGCCATTTAATTAGCCAGCAATTATTTATCGAGTGCCTGTTATGTGTCAGACACTCTTTTAGATCCTGGAGATACAGCAGCAAACACAAGAGGCACTCTCTGCCCTCCAGCTACTGACATCTGTTCTTATTGGAAAACTGGGGGAAAGATTTGGGAGATAAGTGGCAGGAAAATTTTACTGTTCCTATCCTTATTTTAATTTTGTGGTTTGGGACACTTAGCCTTTGCTGCATATATCTATTGTGTCTCAGGCACTTTACTAGAGGTTTTCCTATACATAACAGAATAGATTCACATTAAAAATTGTAACTGATATGAAAAATCAGTCCCTCTATTCAAGGGACTCTACCCTCTCTAGGCACAGTGATTGTACTGTGCTCATGTTATCTTAAAAGTTTCTCTTGTCTTTTTGTTCATTCTGATAAAACCAAGCTTATACTTCAGCCTTGTGCCTCCCCCCCAAATTAATGGAATATACTCTCTTGCTTATACAACATTTCTTCCAAAAAATGTGTATGAGCAAATGTGTGTGTAATATTTAGTGTCACTATCAACATTAGTGAGTTTTGGTTTGTTAACGTCCAAGGTATAAAGTTCAAGGCTATTATAAAAGCACATAATTATTCAGCATGTCATTGCATGTCTATTATGTGTGAAGCTATGGGACTGGAGATGTTTAATAATGAATTTAGTCTGAATGTATTATTTCAAAGTTTAAATGTAACAAATAATTTTTTACCAATCATATGTATAGTAGTTACTTTTGCAAAGAACAGTATTATGGCTTTTATTAATAATCTTTATACATTAAATAATGTTTACATATCTTACCAGGAAATAAGTCTTCACATTTGTTGCAGATCTGCCAATTTAGGACACTTTGAGGTATAAATATATATTATATATATGTATTTATATTATATATATATTTATACACACACACACACACACACACACAATCGTTTCTTTAGTGTAGATAAGGTGGGACCCTGCATAGAATGTGAGAATGGGCTGAGGCTACATCCTATGTCTCCTCTGACTAGATGGGTCTCTAGCTTTCTAGCTGTATGCCTGCTATGGGAGTAATAGGAAAGTAATCTCAGAATAATGGCAACATAAGGATCTCTCTTGACTTCTAAAATAACTTCACCATCATAATCCTACAATGGAAACATCAGATCATAAAACAGATGTTGGGCAATAATGTCCTTTTTGTAACATTTAAAATTGGATGCTAATGTGAGGTTCACTTTAATGGGGACCTCAGGTCATGTTGCAGATCTTTTAGGAAAAAAAGGCATTATAACTCAATTCCTATAGATGCTCATTGAAAGTATTTTGAAAGTATAACATTATACGATTGTGGGATTCTTAGGCTCCCTGCAGATTTACACTGAAATGGTGATATCTTTATTGCTTTGTGTTTATTGTACATAAGCGTTTTCTAACAGACCTTGAACTTCCTACTCACATTGCAAAGATGTTTACACTTACTCAGATAGGAAGATGTATTGGTATTGTAAATCTATACCAGGGGGAGTGGTTTTGTTATTTTAAACATGAGTTTTCTACATAATAGGAACCAAACTGTGAAAGGATAATTTCACCCAACGTAAACCTTTGAAACCTATAAACCATTTTGATGGTTTTTGTATGTATACAGCATGCACTCATTGAAGCTTGCTGATTGATTGACAGTGTGTGGACTACTTTGCACCTAATAGCTGTTTCATAAGTAATTTTCTTCCCGAATAATTCAATCTAATAGGAAAAAATCATAGAATATACTTTCCTTAAAAACATTTATGATCCAGGTGAAAAGTTCAAAGAAGGAGTAATTTAAGAATATATTATAAGACATCGGACCATCAGAAGAAAGATAATATGGTACAGATGGATTCAACCTATGTGCCATGAGTAGAGGGTATGTTTATTTAGTCTTGGGTAAGTGGCAATCACTTAAACAAAATGAGATGGATGAAATAAGCACAAAGCTAATGAAGAAACAGCTAGGCTTATCTTTTGTTTTATTTTGTGTCAAATCCTGAGGTAGCTACTTTCACAAGTGTTTTATTAAATCCTTACAATAATCCCATGTGTACAATTAGCCTCTTTTACAGATGATAACACTGAGGCCTAGAGAAGTTAAGTAATTGCCACATACCAAACAGCTAAGGTATGGCAGAGGTGAGATTTGATCTGATGTCTGTTTTAGGTCAGTATGCTATCTTGTTTTCCTAGGGTCTGGTGAGGGGTTTGCTTAGTAAAAGTTAAAGTATAGTTGGGTTGAAGGAGCTACAAACAATGTGAAAGAGAGTTAGGGACTCTTGTCAATCAATATGTACTTGATAAATTAGAGTAATAAGCATGTTCGTGAGCACCATGTGGTCCAGAACTATGACTATTTTTTATGGAGCGCTTTTGTTATTATCTCAGGCAGATCTTCGGGCACTGAGACAGCTATATCATTGACAGACTAAGGAGCTGAGAGGACTGCAAATGAGGAGTAGAGGCAATGATAGACATATTCCCTGCCTTTGTATTATACAATGCCTTTGGCAAATAGAATATATTTTTTATTATTGTTCGGTTTTCCTGATTTTTCCCCTGCTCTCCCCACCCCCTACCTCCCACATTCAATCTTCCCTGCCACCACATTGTCCTTGTCCATGGGTCTTTTATACATGTTCCTTGACTTGACCCTTCCCCTTCTTTCCTCTGTTATCCTCTCCCCCCTTTACCATGGTCACTGTCAGTTTGATCTTTATTTCTATGTTTCTGGTTCTATTTTTTTTGTTTTGTAGATTAGGTTCCACTTATAGGTGAGATCATATGGTATTTGTCTTTTGCCCCCTGGCTTATTTCACTTAGCATAATACTCTCCAGTTCCATCCATGCTGTCATGAAAGGTAGGATTTCCTTCTTTCTTTCAGTGGTGTAAAAGTACCCCAGTTTTTTGATCCACTCAGTTACTAATGGGCACTTTGGCTGTTTTCAGCACTTGGCTATTGTAAATAATGCTGCTATGAACATTGGGGTGCATAGGCTCTTTTTAATTGGTGTTTCAAGATTCTTAGGGTATAATCCAAGCAGTGGAATTGCCTGGTAAAAGGCAGCTCCATTTTTAGTTTTTTGAGGAAATTCCATACTGTTTTCCACAATGGCTGCACCAGCCTGCATTTCCACCAACAGTGTATTAGGGTTCCCTTTTCTCCACAACCTTGCCAGCACTTGTTGTTTATTGATTTATTTATGATGGCCATTCTGACCAGTGTGAAGAGGTATCTCCTTGTGGTTTTAATTCGCATCTCTCTGATGGCTAGTGATGCTGAGCATTCTTTCATATGTCTCTAGGCCCTCTGTGTGTCCTCCTTGGAGAAGTGTCTGTTCAGGTCCTTTGCCCATTTTTTAATTGGATTGTTTGTCTTCCTGGTGTTGAGTTGTATGAATTCTTTATATATTTTAGAGATCAAACTCTTGTTTGAAATATCATTGGCAAATATATTTTCCCATGCAGTTGGTTCCCTTTTCATTTTGCTGATGTTTTCTTTAGCTATGCAGAAGCTCTTTAATTTGATGTAGTCCCATTTATTTATTCTTTCTGTTATATCCTTTCCTCTAGGGGACATATCAATGAAAATATTGCTGTGTGGAATATCTGAAATTTTCCTGTCTATGTTCTCCTCTAGGACTTTTATTGTGTCATGACTTATATTTAAGTCTTTTATCCATCTTGAGTTTATTTTTGTGTGTGGTGTAAGTTGGTGGTTGAGTTTCACTTTTTGCATGTAGCCGTCCAAATCTCCCAACACCATTTTTTGAAGAGGCTATTTTTACTCCATTTTATGCTCCTGCCACCTTTTTCAAATATTAATTGACCATAGAGACATGGATATATTTCTGGGCTCTCTATTCTGTTCCATTGATCTATGTGTCTGTTCTTATGCCAGTACCAGACTGTTTTGATCACAGTGGTCTTGTAGTATAGTTTAATATCAGGTATTGTGATCCCTCCTACTTTGTTCTTCTTTCTCAAAGTTGTTGAGGCTATTTGGGATCATGTATGGTTCCATATACATTTTTGAAATATTTGTTCTATATCTGTGAAATATGTCATTTGTATTTTAATAGGGATTGCATTGAATATATCAGTTGCTTTGGGTGGTATGGACATTTTGATAATGTGAATTCTTCCAATCCATGAACACGGTACATACTTCCATTTATTTGTGTCTTGCTTAATTTCTTTCTTCAGTGTCCTGTAGTTGTCTGAGTACAGGCCTTTTACCTCCTTGCTTAGGTTTATCCCTAGGTACTTTATTTTTCTTATTCCTATAGCAAATGGGATTATCTTCCCCTAATTTCTGTTTCTGATATTTCATTGCTGGTGTACAAAAATGCCTTTGATTTCTGAGTACTCACTTGGTATCCTGCTGTTTTGCCAAATTCATTTATTAAGTTGAGTAGTTTTTTGGTGGAGTCTATAGGGTTTTCCATGTACACTATCATGTCATCTGCCAACAGTGACTGTTTTATTTCTTCTTTTCCAATTTGGATGTCTTTTATTTCTTTTTCTTTTCTGATCTCTGTGGCTAGAACTTCCAATACTACGTTGACTAAAAGTGGTGAAAGTGGTCAAGCTTGTCTTGTTCTTGATTTTAGGGGGAAAGCTTTTAGTTTTTGTCCATTGATGATGTTGGCCAAAGATTTCCCATATATAGCCTTTATTATATTGAGGTATGCTCCCTCTGCTCAGACTTTACTGAGTGTTTTTATCATAAATTGGTGCTCTACTTTATCAAATTATTTTTAGCATCTATTGATATGATCATGTGATTTTTGTCTTTCCTTGTGTTTATGTGATGTATTACATTTATTGATTTGCAAATATAGTACCATCCTAGGATCCCTGCAATTAATCCCACTTGATCATGATGTATGATCTCTATAATGTATTGCTGGATGCAGTTTGCCAATATTTTGTTGAGGATTTTAGTGTCTGTGTTTATCAGCGATATTAGCCTGTAGTTTTCTTTGTTGTATATTTGGTTTTGGATTAGGATAATTTGGCCTCATAAGAAGAGTTTGGGAGTCTTAATCTTCTTGGATTTTTTCGACTACTTTGAGGAGGTTAGGGGTTAGCTGTTCCTTAAATGTTTTATAAAAACTGCCCTGTGAAGCCATCTGGTCCAGGGCTTTTGTGTGCTGGGAGTTTTTGATTACTGCTTTAGTTTCACTACCTGTTATTGGTCTGTTCAGGTTTTCTGCTTCTTTTTGATTCAGTTGTAAAGATTATGTGTTTCTAGAAATTTGTCTGTTTCACCCAGGTTTTCAACTTTCTTGACATGTAATTGTTTATGGTAATTTCTTATAATCCTTTGTAATCTTTGGTATCAGTTGTAATTTCTCCTCTTTCATATCTGATTTTATTTATTTGGGTCCTCTCTCTTTTCTTCTTGATGAGTCTGGTTAAAGGCTTGCTAATTTAGTTTATCTTTTCAAAGAATCAGCTCCTGGATTTATTGATCCTTTGAATTGTTCTTTTCATCTCTATGTCATTTAATTCTGCTCTGATCTTGATTATCTCCTTCCTTTAACTTGTTTTTGGCTTTGTTTGTTGTCGTTCCTCCAGTTCTTGTAGATGTAGATTTAGGTTGTTTATTTGAAATGTTTCTATCTTTTTGAGGTAGGCCTGTATTGCTATGAATTTCTCTCTCAGGACTGCCTTCACTGTGCATCACAGGTTTTGGATTTTTGTGTGTTCATTTTCATTTGTTTCCAGAAACTTTTGATTTCTTACTTGATCTCATTATTAACCCATTCATTGTTTAATAGCATACTATTCAGTTTCCATGACTTCGAATGTTTTTGAGTGTTTTACTTAAGGTTGCTTTCTAGTTTCAAGCCCTTGTGGTCCAAGAAGATGCTTAATATCATTTCAATTTTCTTGAATTTGTTGAGGCTTGTTTTGTGTCCTATCATGTGGTCTATCTTTGAAAATGTTCCATGTGCATTTGAAAAAAATGTGTATTTTGCATCTTTGGGATGAAACATTCTGTATATATCACTTAAGTCAATTTGATATAGTATGTCGTTCAGTGCCACAATAACCTTGTTGATTCTGTGTTTGGAAGACTTATCCATTGCTGACAGTGGAGGGTTAAAATCCTCTACTATAAGTGTGTTGCTGTCTATATCTTTCTTGAAGTCCTCCAAGATTTTCTTTATATATTTGGATGCTCCTATTTTGGGTACATATATGTTTACAATGTTTATGTCTTGTTGATGGATTCTTCCCTTTAGTATTAGGAAGTGTCCTTCTGTGTCTCTTTTTATGACCTTTATTTTGAAGTCTATTTTGTCTGATATAAGTGTTGCTAACAAAGCTTCTTCTCCCACCCTCACCCGTCTGTTTGCTTGGGATATTTTTGTCCAACCCTTTACTTTCAATCTGTGTAAGTCTTTTGTTCTTAGGTGGGTCTCTTCAACTGAGAAACTGTATTCTTCATTTCCTCTTGGCTCTTGTTGATAGTTTCTATGTCCTTTTTCATACTGATGTAGTTTGCAGTAAGTTCCATGTAGCTCCCCTGTAGTTCTTGGTAATTCTCACTGAGCTCATTGAACTTCCTTATAACCATTGTTTTGAACTCAATATCTGATAGTTTACTTGCCTCTATTTCATTTAGCTCTCTTTCTGGGGATTCCTCCTTTCCTTTCAATTGGGGCTTGTTTCTTTATCTCTCATTCTAGGGGAGGCTCTTCTTGTTTGCTTCTGCTTCTTAAATTGATCTTATTTGACTCCCTGTCTTTTGGTGTGAACTTC
The DNA here is from genome assembly GCF_021234165.1 of Pteronotus mesoamericanus. Classification (NCBI taxonomy): domain Eukaryota; kingdom Metazoa; phylum Chordata; class Mammalia; order Chiroptera; family Mormoopidae; genus Pteronotus; species Pteronotus mesoamericanus. The sequence continues at coordinate 11,891,435 of NW_026555325.1, read as the reverse complement.
TATGGAACTTCACACAGGTAAGAGACCTGTGTGAATCAGTGGTGCAGTCTCCTTGATCTCCTGAACTCGATGTTCTTGGGATGCCCTTTATGCCATTTATGTGGGCTTTCTGGATGTAACTGGGTTTTGATTGTTGTTGAATTGTTCTTTGGTGGGTCCTTCCCTCCAGCGGGTTGACTGAGGGTCTCTCTACCCTCCATGTCTTGTATGCTGATGTGCAGGTGCTGCCAGAAGAAAACCACAAAGCCCAAGAAATAAACCCACACCCACAAAAATAACTCCCACCTGCAGTCCCACTATCAATAGCAAATGAACCAGTGTTAATAAGGGTGTAAAGAGATTAAGATTATTATAAGAAAGGATAGTGCAATATGAGGTGTCCTACTGCAAGAAAAATGATTTTGAGAGGGTAGAGGGAGGAGCACTAATAAGAGTAGGGAATCAGAGCAATGCAAGGAGAGAAAGTAAAATTTATATCATAAGCAGAAATGGGAATGAAGAAAGTGGAATGGAGTAAGAGAAAGGAAGTGTATAGTATAGGTTTAAACAGAAATTTAAAAAATTAAATAAAATAAAGTGAGAGAAAGAAAGAAAAAGAAAAGAAAGTAAGTAAATAATGCAAAATATAGGAACTAAATTGGAGAAAAAGATCCACCACAGCACTACCACCAACAAATGAGCTAAAATTAATACAAGTGGGACGGGATAAGAGGGGAAAAAAGAAAGAAAAGCTAAAGAGATGTCTCACAGAAAGGGAAGTGATTTTGAGATGCCAGAGGGAGAAGGAATACTAAGAGTGAGGAAAGAAAACCTGGCTAAGACAGGGAAAAATTAAAATTTGAGATGAAAAGAAAAATAAAAAATAAAAAAGTAAAAAAAAGAGGACAGGATGAAAGAGGGGAAAAAAATAGGCTAACACAGGGAAAAATTAAAATTGGAGGAAAAAAGTAGGAGAGGGGAATGGTGAAATTTGAAATACAAAAATTGTGAAGATATAGAGATAAAAGTGAAAAAAATGCAACAACAGCTATCCTATCCACAGCCAACAAGCAAATGTTGCTAAAGGTGGAGAGAGAATGTGGATATTCTAAGAGTGGGAAAAAGAATGTGAGATGACCATTGACAAGAAAATTGGTTTTGAGAGGCTAGGCAGGGAGAAATAGTAAGAGCGCAGAATGGAAACAAGTTATAGTAAGAGAGAAAACAAAATTTAAAATGAATATAATAAGAAATAACGTAAATTGGAGTAAGAGGAGAGCAAAATATATGAATTGAAATAAACTATAATATAAAAATCTAGTGACTTAATATGCACAAACTTGAAGGACAAGAAATGAATGTTAAAAAGCTATGAGGGAAATAAAATATTGCAAATCATGGAGAAGACCATGGTGGATTTTGCCTCAGTAGCACCTAATATTTACCACTGTTTTTTCTTTCTGGATCCACCTCTGGTTATTCAGATGGTGACCCTGTCTGGTCTTAGGCAACCTGTTTGAGACTTCCAGGAATCTACTGCCTGTGGCTGACTCCTTTAGTTGTTAATCTAGTCACTCTGCACTCAGCAGTCAGGCTTAAACAGGACAGGGCGGGGCAGAGTAATTCTTGTGGGCAGGGCTATTGTTTCCCCTCAGGCTACTGCCACTTGGCGGGGAGTAGTCTGCCTGAGCAAGGTGGTTGCTGTTGTATGGGGGATGACTCAGCACCAGAATCCTGGCTGCTGCTCTCTCAGTTCTCTCCCCAAAGCTGCCATCCCCAGTCTCACCTCAAGTGTCTCCAGTCCACGCTGTGCCCCCCTTTGCCAGAGCCCAGGGTAAGTGGCTGCAAATGAAAATGTATGCATTGGCCCTGTGAATGGCTCTTTGCGTCTCCAGCCATCTATCTCTGGCAGAGAACAACCCTGCTGCTTTTCACAGCTGGATGTTATCTGTGTACTTTTCGGGCTCTAGTGCCCTAGGCTGGGGGATTCCAGCTTAGGGTTTAGACCCCACACCTCTCAGGGAGATCCAACCAGATGCTTAAATATTCCTCCGCCACCTTTCGGTGCCCAGCCAGCCCTCTCAGGTCTTCACACACTCCCTACAAGTCACATTGTGCTGAAGATGTTTCTTCTGTCTGCCCATGGTTATAAGGCTTCTCTCTCACCATTTTTCAGTAGTTTGTGCTGGATGATTTCTCCACAATTCAGTTGTAATTCCAGATTGGTACTGGGAGGAGGTTAGTGTAACTTCCACTCTCTCCTCTGTCATCTTGGCCTATCCAAGTAGAATATTTTTTATTTTTTTAATCCCCATCTTTGAACATTTTTTATTGCCTTTGGAGGGAGAGGATGGAAGACAGAGAAACATTAATGCAAGAGAGAAGTACCTATTGGTTGCCTCCCAGACCAGAGATCATACACACCTGGACAGGGGAAAGAACTGCAATCCAGGTATGTGCCCTGGCAGGCACCCGAACCGCAACATTTTGGGCAAGAGATGATGCTCCAACCAACTGAACCACACTGGCCAGGGCGACAACTAGAATATCTTAAAAACATATTTGATGGAATACTGTCCAATCAGGCCCAATCATGTTGGTCCAAGGTACCAAAGAGATCCAGTGTATCTTTAAATTTTCCTTGTATAAAACATAAGGTTGGATGGGCATAGGAAAGTAAAAAATTTTCAAACACATTTAGGACAATCTTGGAAAATCAAGTACTACTTTGATCACATGTCTCTTTTGCTGTGACAGCACCAGTAAATAAAATTCTCAAAAAAAATTAGCGATTGTTAAGTGTAGTTTTGGAACTTTTTTTGAAAGATGTGTGAAAGAAGGCATATTTTTTTGGCACAATGTGTTTCCAGGTGGTTGGTATTTGTAATTTCAGTGGAGTTCCTTCCCATCATTAAAGTCCCTATAGTAGGTTTCTTAGGTGAAGACAAAGATTAAGATTCCATTCTCTTAATGATGCCTGAGCTCTGGTGACAGCTGAGGAAAGTGGTCATTATACCTTGCATAATTGTGACTGCTGTGAATCATGTTCATTTTAAGCTGGTTGTTTATTCAAGTCGGACTTTACCACCTTGACATACTGAACTTGGAATGTTTTAGAGAAAAAAGAAAGGTGGGAAAATGCTGCAAGCATATCAGCTTTCATTGAATAATATCTACAAGTCACATGCAAATTTGTATTTTTTCAAATATCAAGAACTTGAGGACCTATCATAATAAGATTGCAGTCCTATTCCTTTTGATTGCTGTAAGTATATTTCCACTTGAAATAATAATAATAATTTGTTCCCCCAAATCTTTCATATATTAACCTCTATCGATGCTGCCTTTGAATAGTTCTACAACCTCCCATGGTGCAAATGTCTCTGTTTAACTAACATGCTTTATTTATTACATTCAAAATGTATTTGTGAAAATGAAAGTGCTTCATATTGCTGTTATAGCTCCAACAATGGGATTATTTAACACTTTTCAGAGTTTGATTTTCTTGCTAGTATTTATACAGCCCCATGTACTTGCAATGAACATTGGAAAGGTACAAACAGTGTTGGGAGGTTGGAATTATTTAGCATGTTTTAGAACAAGAATGACAAGGACTAACAGTAAGAAGGGAACAAAAATGGAACATTTCTACGAAGTGACATTTTTAGGCTCCCCCTGACAAAACCCTCTGAACATATGTGGAGCATAATCAAAATAACCACCCACTGCATCTGAAAACCAAATTCTGGTTGAAGGAAAAGTTGAGGTTTACCCATTTTGAAATATAAAACTGAAGGCCCAGTGTTGCCTAATGTACTGAAAGATAACAAAAGCTTTGTTCAAAATATCCAAATGCTTACAGAAAGCCAAGTAGAAATATTTTGTATGAGAACATATTTCCTGGATCCTATACATGGGTCCATTCTTAAAAATTTCTAGCTCCAAAGATTGTGAATTTGCTACCAATTTAAATACTATTTTCTCTTTATTTTTATTTTTGACACTATCACAGATGCCCCTTTTTACTTCCCTTTGCTCCCTCCTATCCCCCACTCCCCCTTCCCTCTGGCCATCACCACACTGTTGTCTGTGTCCATGCGTTATACATGTATGTTCTTCTGCTAATCCCTTCACTTCTTTCATCCGGTCCCCTCTCCCCACTCCCCTCTGACAGCTGTCAGTCTGTTTCATGTTTCCATGCCTCAGTTTCTATTTCATTTGTCAGTTTATTTTATTCATTAGATTCCATGTATAGGTCATATGGTATTTGTCTTTCTCTGACTGGTTTATTTCACTTAACATAATAATCCCAGGTAAAGAGATATTATTTCTCATTTCAGTCACTTCAGTAGAAATTTCTGACTTAAATTTTCATGCAAAGCAGGACTGGAGATAACTGAAAAAGACTTGGGTATGACAATGTCTATGACCTGGGTGCCTTGACCGAGACTTGATAACACTGTATAGGTTAACATTTTCAATTTCCTCTGTATTTGGAGATTAAGGTAGGCTTAAAAGCCCTCCTATGGCATGGATTTTGCACTCCACTTGCCTTGTATATTTTCCAACCTTGAGAACATCATGTGAATCCCTGTTGTCTGCTGAGTCTTGATCCTTGACCCTTGACCCTTCACTCGGTAGCATGAGAGCAGCAGAGTATTTTAGTGGTTCAAAAACAGGTCTTCACCGAGCAGAGCTACAACTTCTGGTGTTATGATTTTGAGCTTTTATTGCTGTTTGATCTCTGATTAAAGTATAAATACAATGGAATATGATGCAACCTTGCCAATTAAAAACTGTTTGCAAAATAATTGTAAATGATATTGCAAATTGATATGAACACCATAATAATAGCCATAAAATATATGTAGGAACTGAAAGGCAATAGGCACAATTGAGAACAAAGTTGGTTTATTCAGATATTAATTTTTTGGCAAAAAGTGATTTACTATAATTCCATCATTTCTTCAATATGTGATTTTTATAGGAACAAACCACTGATGTTTGGTATAATTTGGGGAACTATGAAAAAGATATTTCTAAAATGTGTATACTTCATAACGGCATCGAAGCTAAAAAACTCGAATTGGTCCAAACTCATAAAGTTAACTTGGTTGAAGTGATTATCTCTTATGTACATGGTTGTAATAAACCATTTTAAAAAATAGAATAGAATTAATTAATACCTTGCTTCCTGAACTTTCATGATTATCTTTCTTTTCTGGAAGAAGAACAGCCAGGTATTTGTACTATGGGACTTTAAGTATAACAAGGGAGGAAAAATACTAACAATATTCACTCAGCTACTTGCAAGTGAATAAACTGGCTATATTCTAAGTCCTTTCAGAAAGTATTTTCTTCAAAAAAAAAAAAAGTTAGATGGACTAAAACTGAGTTAGAGCCTTAGTCTAGAACTTCATGATTGAAAGAGACTTTAGGGGTCACCTGCTCAAGTAACTTTACAAATTCTGACACCCCAATGGAATGCTGATGTAGAAACAATTGTAGGAGAAGCTGCTTTTGCTGAAGCATGGCAGCTAGGCCAGCACCCCTCCTCTGCCAGGCTGGCTTACTCCTTTTGAGACTGTCTGAGCTCCCGGATCATGCTGGTCCTCCAGTTCCTGACATGACATGACATGGCATGAGCTCCATTTCTAAATGGGAATCTGGATCTCTTGACTCCCAGATAATGGTCTTTCTACTAAACCAATCGTTTTCAGACTTTTCCTGGATCTCTCAGACACAGTGAAACAGGATCTCTGGCCCAAAAAAGGAAAGCAGTACTGGACAGGGGAGCAAGAATCATGGTCTTTTATATCATCTTTGACCAGAAGAGCTCCACTTTTATCTTTTTATGTAATGAGGTTAATTTTAACATTCTTCTGGGAAAAAAGCATCTCATTGCCAAAAAAGATAAGATGAAGAACAAAAGGAAGGAAGGAAGTCTACCACAGGACTATCCTTTTTTACTCTATTTTCTTTTTTTCCTAAATAGTCAAGACTAAAAGTGCCTGTACCTTTCTGTCTCCTGTTTCAGAGGTGAAGATGATGAGGTACCCCCGCCCCTCAAAACACACACACAAAAGTATTTTAGAAAAAAATTGCAAAGCAGTGGAAGCTGGATGGTAAAGCAAAATTCCTGACTAGAAAGTGGGTGCTTAGCAACCAGGACTATGATGTTTCTGGCCTGGCCACATGGATTGATTTTATTTTTTAAAAACCCTTATAATAGCTGGAGACTATCCTGTGGTCTGGATTAGTGATTCTCTATTTTTCTTTGTGAGTTTATTTTGTTTGACAAGCAGCAGTCAACGTTTCTTTTACATCAACTCTATCTACTGGGGGCACTTTGGGTTGCTTGCCAAATCTCCCTGGACCAGTACAGAACTAGGGACCACAAGGTGAGGACAGCTGCTGTAGAAAACACAAGTTTGTAAGCAATGTGCTTCTTAAGTGGAGAAGGATGGGCTGCTGTTTAGTGGAAAAGACTCTGACTCCATAGTTCAAAGACACAGTGAAAAGAACTAGATGCTGAAGTGATTTATGAGGGATAGGAAAGTGTAAGATATTCAGTTATGTGAAGAAAGAAAGCTGTGCCCTCGCTCTGATGGGAGACTCCACTCCAGATAAAATTATTAGTAATTTTTCTATGTGAAGAATGGACAGCTTGACATATTACTGTAATTGGAAAACCAACACCATGTAAGCAACCGTTATACCCCAGCACACATATCCGTGTTAGTCCTGTGGAGCACTAATGGCTATGATGAAAATTTCTTTTTCAAACTAACCCTATAAATTTAGAGAATCTAATTCAGTAAAAGAATTTAGAAGTATAGTAAACTGAAAAAGTTTGCTTAAGTTTTTAGATGGTATCTCATGTCAAAGTTCCTTGTCTGTTTGACTATCTTGCCTGTTTGTTCATATGTTTGGAAATCTGACTGCCCGTCTGATTTTAGCAGATAAAATCTTATACCTCTCCAGAGTTAAAACATACTAAGCCATCCCAACATTTGAATGATGTCCATTCCATCATTCAAAGCCACCCAGGAAGTAGCCTTTGTTTTGGACAGCTTTGAAGTGCTTGGAGAACGCGTGGAAAGCAGTTATAAAAATGGAAATTTCTCCATTTCCTTCTTCCTTTTTCCCTTTGGCCAGGCAGTCTTCTACAGCCTCACGTTCAGCAGGACCTATGCTCTTTCCATCTCCTAGGACAATGTCGGGAGCATTCCCCCAGGGTTCTAGGTGGCTTTGCATTCTGAGGTTCCTGTGCAGCTCCACTTCCTCCTGCATTGTGCAAAGTTGCCGCCCTTCAATCATTTGGCTTTTTGGCTCAGCTTTGTGTGCGGGGGTGTGTTTTTCCTGTTTTCTAACTTGCATTTTGTTTGGTGGGGTGGGAATATCTTTGTCCAGATGGTTCCCATCCCAGGACATTTTGCGGAGTATCTGTGAGCCAGAAACCACCGGGGATTTTTTTTCTTTTTCCTTGTGACTCAAGAAGGTCCCTCACTTGCTCTGTATTGGCAATTCTTCTCGTAAATCTCAAGATACATGTTCCCATTGCAAAACAACTCTCTGGAAACACACATGCACACACGTACATTTTTATTGGTTAAACAATTAGTCTGTGACAAACCCTTGCAAAGGCAAACTGCTAAAAAGGGATAATTTTTTTCTCTTCGAAGAGGCTGGCAAACCTCCCTTTTGTGACTGCTTTTTATGGTTTTGTTTCTTAATTTATTTTTATTGTATTTATTTCCACTGCCATCTATTTCCCTTATACCTCCTCCCCACCTTGTGACTGCTTTTTAAAGAAAAACCCTTGACCCTCCGAAATGTCCTTGGTGCACCTATTTCTGTATGGACACCTCACAGAAGCTTATCCTCAGGATGCAGTGTTGGCCTAACCACCTCCCTCCACCCCATCCCAGAACAAACCTGGGTTCTTTTGAAACAAATCAACTGGAATAAGCCAGGTTGCAAATGAAAGCCACACAGTCCATTGGAGGCAGTGTAATTTATGTTTATTAAGCTCTTTCAAGCAATTCTGTATCCCCCTTTGTCTCGTTTTCTTGTTGCTCAGCAGACATCTGCTCACGGCTGAAATGCCTTAGAAGAATTTGATCCTTTTGCACTTGTGGAGGTGAGGGTGGGACAGGGGCTACTTCATCTAAATGTTGTATATAAACCTCACTGCCATAGTCTTTTGCAGAATAATCTTCCTTCTCCCTTTCTTCTTTAGCATAGCCACCTCCCCCCCCAACCCCCGCCATCATGTTGTCTTCCAGCGTGCAGGATCTATCTAAGTAAAGGATGTTTTGTTGCAAGACTACTCCTGATGAGGGATTTTAAACACTTTAACATGTGGCATCATTGTTATAGCTGTCATTGCTGTCTTGGAATTTATTCTCAGCTTCGAGAAACGCTTTTAGGCATGTGCCAGGCCGCACATCAGCAGAAATCGCCAACAAGCATGATTTATATTCAGCCTTTTGGGGCTGACAGAGTACTGCCTCAGGCTGCTTCCAGCTGAGAGAAGCTAGAGCCACACCTTGGCAGCCTGCGACCTCTGTCTGCCCTTGGTCAGGCAAATCATTTTATTTGTTGGATTACAGACATGTCCAGTGGCATATTCCTGAATCTGCTTTCCTTGATGGTAAATAGCTTAAGCAAGTGGCCTCCCTCCTCTCCCCACAGCCCCATTCCACCCTATATTTGCACTTACCTCCTGCCCCCCACCCCAGAATGTAGTCAATCCCATTCTATATTAGTTGCCCAACTCTAGCTTAAAGTGAGACAGAATTGCTAAGATTTGTCTATAAGGATGTTTATTGCAAGATAGTTAAATTAAGTAATATGTTACATGTCATTCAGTGGATTTTTTTAAAGGTTTTATTTATTTATTTTTAGAGAGAGGGGAAGGGAGAGAGAAAGAGAGGGAGAGAAACATTCATGTACGAGAGATACATTGATTGGTTGTCTCTTGCACACCCCCAACTGGACACCTGGCCTGTAGCCCAGGCATGTGACCTGACTGATAATTGAACCGGAGACCTTTCAGTTCTCAGGCCAGCACTCAATCCACTGAGCCACACAAGCCAGGGCAATGGATTTTCTTTTTTTTAATTGGAGAAACATTCTAATGGAATCCTCCACAGGCATTAAACCTAATTTTTAATTCCATATTAATAAAAATTTGATAGGCAAAAAAACAAGTAATGACTAAAATGTCCATCAGCTGATGAATGGGTAAATAAAATCTGGTATTATTCACACAATGAACTATTATTCAACCTTAAAAAGGAATAATGTACTGATATGACATGAACGAACCTAGGAAACATTATATTAAGTGAAAGAAGACAGACACAAAGGCTGTATATTATATTATTCCATTGATATGAAATGTCCAGAATAGGAAAATACACAGAGACAGAAGTATATTAGTAGGTGCTATGGGCTGGGATGGACAGAGGAAAAAAATAAGGAGTGACTGTTAATGGATATCGAGTTTCTTTTTGGACTGGTGAAATTTTTCTACAATTAGATATTTGCAGACTCTTAATAAAATAAAAGCCACCTTTTAAAATTTGAATTTAACATTATGTGAATTATATCTCATAGAGCTGTTATTTAAAAAACAGACTAAAAGACCTAAAAAGAAGAAAAAAATCTCATTTAACTCCATTTACTTAGGATCTTATATTTTTCTTGTGATTTCATTGTTGTAAAAACAAAAATACAATAGCTACAGGTATCTATTAATAAAAAAGGACTAGAAGGACATAGTTACCACTATGAATAAAATTACAAGAATTTCGTGTTTTCCCATTCTTTGTACTTATCTGTATTTTTTCTAATTCCAAATTTTATGCTGGTTTTATAAAACTTTGAAGATGAATATCGTTTTTTAAATTTAAGGAAGGGAGGAGTAAATGATGGCTGCTTAAACATACTTTAAAATGTTTCTTTTTGTCCTAGAGAGCCTTGGAAATGAGCACCAAATAAAAACCTTAAAATATTGTTAGAATGAGCTCTGAAGATCAGTTCCTTGTCCTCTGCTTTAATTTTCTCCCATTCAGAAAATAGTATCACATTAAAGCATATTGTTTTGACTCATGACAGAGATAACGTGGGGTTGAAAGTAATTTAACATTTATTCAGTGCGTTAGATTGCTAGGAACTCCGAAGGAACACGGCGCTGCCACTTACATTAACACATGTTCTTTCTGGTTGAAGTTGGTTACATTCAACACTTCACTCACATTCTATCACAGAAAACTAAGTCAACTATTCATACCTAACTGCAAGTAGGTCTGGAAAACATAGTTTTTAACTGACTGGCTCAGTTAGAACTATTGAGAGCTATGATAATTTGGAAGAAGGGAAGAGTGGATTTTCAGGGAAACTAACAGACTGCCATACTAGTTTTTTAGAGATTATTTTTCAAGTGCAGCAAAGCTATATTTATACATAAAGAAAAATAAATTTAGCCAAAGGACATTTCTGGATTACTAACAGAGGTAGAATAATTGTTAGAGCTCTTCACAACTAGGGAAACAACTCTTTGATTTGAATGGTTGATGTAAATTTTATTCAGATGGTTGAATGGTATATTCATCTGCTCACAAGCAGGTTAATTGAATTAAATGACCCATTGAAGTTATTTTGTTCTATATGATCATTAGTATCCTTGACCTTTTTTAAAAAAAAAATTTAAACACAGAGATTCCCTGTAAGTGACTCATGCACTTTTTACCTTTTGTATCTAAATTTTGCCAAGTGGTATGACATCAGGTTGGGTTTTCTATATGAAGAACTCACCATGTTAAGTGCTATGATAATTTCCGTATTAGTTAATAAAATGCTAGATATTGTATTAAGGCCCCAAATTCCAATATCTTGATGGAATAAATATTTCTTGCTCAAGCAATAGTGTAATATGAGTGTTCAAATGGGTGACTTTCAATGTGGAGATCCAGAGACTCAGGCTCCTTCCTTCTTTAGAGTTTACCAATGTTTCTATCTCTACGGTCTTTAACTTCTAGTTGGTGGATGAGGAGAAAGAGAATCTGGAGGACATAATGGGAGATTTTTATGGCCCAGACCTGGAAATGAAGAACCAAAAGTCCACTCATCTCTTGACCTGGTCCCAAGGGCACCTCACCCAAGGGCCTTCTAACAGCTCTTTTCACTGACTTGTATCACAATTGAGCTGTTTGAACCGAATAAAATTTCCTTCTTTTCCACACCCTAAACTGGGGATTCCTGTTGGTGTTGAATTGACACCAGAAACCTTTAGCTGATATTTTTTAACAGAAACTAGAATTAAATTGGGCATCCTGTATTTTTATTTGCTAAATCTGACAGCTCTAAATAGGCATGATGGAAAAAACAGATGGGCTTTGGCATCAAGATTGGGCTGACTTTAGTCCTGGTTTGTCCTTTACTAGCTTTTTAAATGAAGCAGTCTTATGGTCAGAGCCTCTGCTTCCTCATCTGTAAAAAGAAAGAGAAAATCACTTGCCCTATGAAGTTGTGAATATTAAATGAGTTGATATACATAAAGTGCTAGGCCCATATTAGGCAATTAATAGTAAGGCCAACAGCAATGATATTGATGAGGTTTGTCCACACTATTCTGAAAAAAAAAGAGTATTCACTTAATTAGGTGATAACATTTGTAAAGTTAAAACATGAAAAAAAAACCCACAACAACAACTTCTACCCATATCTCATTAGTCAAACATTAGTTACATGACCACACCTAATCAAAAGGAGGCCTGGAAATGTAGTCCAGCTGAAGTCTCTTACCTAGGAGGAAAGAAAAGAGAATTAGGGAACAATGAACCAGTTTCTGTCACAACTCTTTACCTTAAAAGAAATAAAACTCTTTATCAAGGACTCCATGGTATTTTATGGTTTATTCCTGTTGACCTCTATAGCCTTGTTTTGCCTCTTTAACTCTACTCCATTTCAAGTCACTAAATCATAGAGATGAGGTGTTGCTAGTTCATGTAATAATAGTTTGTCAGTTGAACAGTGACTAACAATTACTCCCATCTTTTGATATTCTTATCTTCAGTCCTATGAGGCCAACCAGCTTTTATCAACACTTTTCCCACCAAACAAAAAAGAGTATTGTGAGCATCATATTGCTTAACTACTGTTTGGTGTTCTGTGAGATAAGTGTTTTTTGTTTGTTTGTTTGTTTGTTTGTTTGTTTTTCATCTCTGTAAATCTTAAAGGCTGGGAGTCTTTATTCTCTTATTCTCCTAGGTGGAGAATGGTTTCTCTGTTTGAAGCTAAGATATTAGTTTCCAAACATTGATGTACTTAGGAATTATTTGGAAAGTTTGTGAAAAAATTTCACAGCACCATCAGAGAATCTGATTCAGTAAGATTTATATAGTATCCAAGAATGTATGTTTTTATGGTTCTGATGTAATGGTCTGTGAGTTATGATTGGAGAAATACTAAACTAGCAGGTTAGAGAGTAGAGAACAGTGGGCAGGAACACTATTCAAGCACATCTATTCAGCTCTATTACTGAAGAGCTCTGCAATTTTGGGCAAGTTTCTTAAACTCTGTGAGTGGCTGGCTGGGGACAAATGAAATACTACTGGAAACTCCTGTTACGCATCACTTACTTTGTTCCTATCTGTCCCTTCAGTAGCCTCATACCACTACTGCTGCTGGACTCCCACTCTAGGCAGCTGTCGTATGTTTCTCAAGAAAGGGTAATGCCTTCACACATGGGGACTAAAAAATTGGCTTTTAGAACCAGGAAAGAGTTTAGGCTTAGTAAAGGAAGGATTCAAGAGCCTTGTCATTTTCTTTTTTTTTTTTTTCATTAATTTATTTACTTTTTAAATACATTTGTCTCTGCCTTCCCCCCACCTCTTTCCCTTGCCCCCCCCCCCCACCTTCCCTCCCTCAGCTCTTCCCCTTTGGTTTTGTCCATGAGTCCTTGCTATATGTTCCTTGACTTTCCCCTTCCCTTCCCTTTCCCTGCCCCCACCCTTCCCTCTTGTCTCTGTTGATTTCTTTTCCTTTCAGTGTTGCTGGTCATATTTTCCTTGCTTCTTTGCATTGTTGGTTAGGTTCCGCTTATAGGTGAGATCATATGGTATTTGTCTTTCGCCCCCTGGCTTATTTCGCTTAGCATGATGCTCTCCAGTTCCATCCATGCTGTCTCAAAGTTTAGTACTTCTTTTTTCTTTCTGCTGCGTAGTATTCCATTGTGTATATGTACCATAATTTTTTGATCCAGTCATCTACTGATGGGCATTTAGGTTGCTTCCAAGACTTGGCTATTGTAAATTGTGCTGCTATGAACATTGGGGTGCATAGGTTCTTTTGTATTGGCGTTTTGGTGTTCTCAGGGTATAGTCCCAGCAGGGGAATCGCTGGATCAAAAGGCAGTTCCATTTTCAGCTTTCTGATGAAATTCCACACTGCTTTCCATAGTGGCTGCACCAGTCTGCATTCCCACCAACAGTGGACTAGGGTTCCCTTTTCTCCACAGCCTCTCCAGCACCTGTTGTTTGTGGATCTATTTATGATGGCCATTCTGACCGGTGTGAGGTGGTACCTCATGGTGGTTTTGATCTGCATTTCTCTGATGGCTAGTGATGCAGAGCATCCTTTCAAATGCCTCTGGGCCCTCTGTATCTCCTCCTTAGAAAAGCATCTGCCCAGGTCCTTTGCCCATTTTTTGATTGGATCGTTTGTCTTCTTGGAGTAAAGTCGAGTGAGTTCTTTGTATATCTTGGAGATCAAACCTCTATCTGATGTATCATTAGCAAATATATTTTCCCAAATGGTTGGCTCCCTTTTCATTTTGCTGATGTTTTCTTTAGCCGTGCAGAAGCTTCTTATTTTGATGAGGTCCCAGTCGTTTATTCTTTCCTTTATGTCCCTTGCTTTGGGAGACATATCAGTGAAAAAATTGCTGCGTGGGATATCTGAGAGTTTCCTGCCAATGTTCTCCTCTAGGACTTTGATGGTGTTGCGACTTATATTTAAGTCTTTTATCCATCTTGAGTTTATTTTTGTGTATGGTGTCAGCTGATGATCCAATTTCAATTTTTTGCATGTAGCCATCCAGCTCTCCCAACACCATTTGTTGAAGAGGCTGTTATTGCTCCATTTTATGCTTCTGCCCCCTTTGTCGAATATTAGATGTCCATAGAGACCTGGGCTTATTTCTGGACTTTCTATTCTGTTCCACTGGTCTATGGACCTGTTCTGGTGCCAGTACCAGATTGTTTTGAGTATAGTGGCTTTGTAGTAGAGTTTGATGTCCGGTATTGTGATCCCTCCTACTTTGTGTTTCTTTCTCAAAATTGCTGCGGCTATTCGAGGTCGTTTATGGTTCCATATAAATTTTTTAAATGTCTGTTCTATTTCTGTGAAATACATCATTGGTATCTTAATAGGGGTTGCGTTGAATCTGTAAATTGCTTTTGGTAGTATGGACATTTTAAGGACATTAATTCTTCCAATCCATGTGCACGGTATATGCTTCCATTTATTCGTGTCTTCCTTAATTTCTTTTTTCAATGTTGTATAGTTTTCTGCATACAGGTCCTTTGTGTCTTTGGTTAAATTTATCCCTAGGTACTTTATCTTTTTTCGTGCTATATCGAATGGTATATTTTTCCTGATTTCTTCTTCTTCTATTGCATTGCTGGTGTACAAAAACGCCTTTGATTTCTGAATGTTGACTTTGTATCCTGCTGTTTTGCCAAATTCACTTATTAGGTTGAGGAGTTTTTTGGTAGAGTCTACAGGGTTCTCTATGTACACTATCATGTCATCTGCAAACAATGATAGTTTTACTTCCTCCTTTCCTATTTGGATGCCTTTTATCTCTTTCTCTTGTCTGACCGCTGTGGCTAGGACTTCCAATACGATGTTGAAAAGAAGCGGTGAGAGCGGACATCCTTGTCGTGTTCCCGATCTTAGTGGGAAAGCTTTCAGTTTTTGCCCGTTGAATATGATGTTGGCTGTAGGTTTTTCATATATGGCCTTTATTACGTTGAGGAATGCCCCATTTATTTGCATTTTGCTGAGTGTTTTGATCATAAATGAGTGCTGTACCTTGTCAAATGCTTTTTCTGCATCTATCGAGATGATCATGTGGTTTTTGTCTTTTCTTTGATTTATGTGGTGTATCACGTTTACTGATTTGCATATATTGAACCATCCCTGCATCCCTGGGATGAATCCCACTTGATCGTGATGGATAATCTTTTGAATGTATTGCTGGATGCGGTTTGCCAATATTTTGTTGAGGATTTTAGCATCTATGTTCATCAGCGAAATTGGCCTGTAGTTTTCTTTCTTTGTAGGGTCTTTATCTGGTTTTGGGATCAGGGTGATGCTGGCCTCATAGAAGGAGTCTGGGAGTCTTCCCTCTTCTTGGATTTTTTGGAATAGTCTGTGAAGGACAGGGGTTAGCTCTTCCTTAAATGTTTTGTAAAATTCTCCTGGGAAACCGTCTGGCCCTGAGCTTTTGTGTGCTGGGAGTTTCTTGATGACTGCTTCAATTTCCCCAACTGTTATCGGTCTGTTCAAGCTTTCTGTTTCTTCCTCCTTCAGTGTTGGAAGATTATACTTTTCTAAAAATTTGTCCATTTCATCAAGATTTTCAAATTTCTTGGCATATAATTGTTCATAATAGTTTCTGATAATCCTTTGTATTTCTGTGGTATCCGTTGTTATTTCTCCTCTTTCATTTCTGATATTATTAATTTGGGTCCTCTCCCTTTTTTTCTTGATGAGTCTGCTTAAAGGCTTGTCCACTTGATGAATCTTTTCAAAGAACCAGCTTCTGGATTGGTTGATCCTCTGAATTGTTCTTTTTGTCTCTATGTCATTCAGTTCTGCTCTAATCTTGACTATTTCCTTCCTTCTCCTTGCTCTGGGATTTATTTGTTGTTGTTTCTCCAGTTCTTCAAGTTGTAGTGTTAGGTCTTTTATTTGAAATGTTTCTATCTTTTTAAGGTAAGCCTGTATTGCTATGAACTTCCCTCTCAGGACCGCCTTTGCTGTGTCCCATAGGTTTTGGACAGTTGTCTGTTCATTTTCACTTGTTTCCAGAAATTCTTTGATTTCTTCTCTTATCTCATTATTGACCCTTTCATTGTTTAATAGTGTACTGTTCAGTCTCCATGAGTTTGCAAGTTTTTGAAGTTTCTCTTTGAGGTTGATTTCGAGTTTCAAGGCCTTGTGGTCTGAGAAAAAGTTTGGTATTATTTCAATTTTCCTGAATTTACTGAGGCTTGCTTTGTGTCCTATCATGTGGTCTACCTTTGAAAAACTGCCATGAGCATTTGAAAAGAATGTGTATTTTTCTTCTTTGGGATGTAAGGTTCTATATATGTCAGTTAAGTCTCTTTGATTCAGTGTGTCATTCAGCACCACGATATGTTTATTAATGTTTTGTTTGGAAGATCTGTCCATTTTTGACAGTGGGGTGTTGAAATCCCCTACTATCAGTGTGTTGCTGTCTATATCTTTTTTGAAGTCATCCAACAATTTCCTTATAAACTTGGGGGCTCCTACATTGGGAGCATATAAGTTTACAATGTTGATGTCTTCTTGATAGATTCTTCCTTTAAGTATGATAAAGTGCCCCTCTGGGTCTCTCTTTATGGCCTTTGCTTTGAAATCTACTTTGTCTGATACAAGTATGGCAACGCCAGCCTTTTTCTCATGTCCATTTGCTTGGAATATTATTTTCCATCCCTTTACTTTCAATCTGTGTAGGTCTTTGGCTCTGAGGTGGGTCTCTTGTAGGCAGCATATGTGTGGGTCATGTTTTCTTATCCATTCAGCTACCCTGTGTCTTTTGATTGGGGCATTTAGTCCATTCACATTGAGAGATATTACTGAGAGAAACTTACTCATCTGTTCTCCTTGTACTTGTGTTCCTCTCTGTCTCATTCTTTTCCTTCATCTGCTTAAACCAGTCCCCTTAGCATATCTTGGAGTGCTGGTTTGGTAGAGATGTATTCTTTTAGCTTTCTTTTGTCTGGGAAACTGCGTATTTCTCCTTCTATTTTAATGGAGAGCCTAGCTGGGTAGAGCAGCCTTGGCTGTAGGCCCTTGCTTTTCATGGCTTGGAATATTTGTTGCCATTCCCTTCTGGCTTGGAGTGTTTCTGTTGAGAAGTCAGCTCCTAGGCGTATCGGGGCCCCCTTGTATGTTACTTTCTCCTTCTCCCTTGCTGCCTTGAGGATTCTCTCTTTGTCTTTGACATTTGCCATTTTAATGATGATGTGTCTTGGAGTGGACCTCCTTGGGTCCTTCTTGAGTGGGGTCCTCTGTGCCTCCTGGATCCATGAGAGCCTTTCTCTCCTCAAATTAGGGAAATTTTCCATCATTACTTTTTCGAGGAGGTTCTCTATTCCTTGCTCCTCTTCTTCTCCTTCTGGTATCCCTATTATACGGATATTACTGCGTTTCAGGTTGTCCTGCATTTCCCTAAATGCTTCTTCATTCTTTTTGAGCCGTTTTTCCATTTCTTGTTCTTTCTGGGAGCTTTTTTCTACCTTGTCTTCCATCTCACTGATTCGATCCTCAGCTTCATCCAGCCTGCTTTGGATTCCTTCTACTGTGTTCTTCAATTCAGAAATGGTATTCTTCATATCCTCTTGTGTCTTCTTGATAGTTTCTATGTCCTTTTCCAGGCTGATATAGTTTGCTGTAAGATCCTGATAGTTTCTCTGCAGTTTCTCATAGTTCTCTTTGAGCTGGCTGAGCTCATTGAGCTTCCTTAGAACCATTGTTTTAAATTCCATATCTGATAGATCCCTTGCCTCTATTTCATTGAGCTCTCTCTGTGGGGAGTCCCCTTTTCCACTCATTTGGGGGGAACTTCTTTTTCTTCCCATTTTTGTGAGAGCCTGTTAAGTATTTTTGTCCTTTTCTTTCTGGGCTTGCCTCTGATGATGTCAGTTGTTGACCCTATAGGGTCTTGGGTTGTTTGTTTGAGCCTTTCAGGAGTCTAATGCCTGTGTCTGACTCCTGCTTGGAGCAGCTCTGTGACCCCTTCGGTCAGGGCTGGGCTATTTTTTGGGATCTCTCTGTGCTCTCACGAGAGCTCCTTGAGCGTGTTCCCAGCGCGGCAGGGTCCCCCACCTGCCTGGGCTCGCACGTGTTTGCCCCAGACCAGGGGGTTTATTCGCGCCTCCCGTACTCATCTGGCTTCCCTGGCACATGAGCTTCGCGGCACTGGTTAGTTTAGGGTCTTCTATTGTGTGTTTTCCCCGCTTTTGGCTCTTTGGGTGCGTTGCTTGCCCTCGCCAAATGGGGACTACGGAAATGGGAGGAAATCAGCTCTAGGACTCTCCGGTTAATCCTGTTTCTGGTCTCTCCTCCAGGGACTCTGGGCAGCTCTACTTATTTTGTGGGCCGCTCCGCAGTCGCGGCGGGTAGGTCAATTTATGCCTGCCCTTGCCCCTCTCTGCACTCCCTCGCAGGCCATATGGGTGCCAGTCTGTGTGAGGCCTTGCCGGCAGGTGCAAGCGTTCGCCAGCTCGCGTGGGTCACACACACGCTCGCCAACCCTCGCCAGTCACTCGCCGCAAGTGTGCGCGCCTGCTCTGGGTGTTTTGGGGGTGTCTATGTTTGCTTTTCGGCTTTTGGCTCTTTGGGGGTGTGGCCTCTTCCCGCGCAATGGAGACTTCGGCAAGGAGAAGGAGTCGGGACTCTCCGGTTCCTCTTCCCGTTCTTTCCCCAATGCCTCCATTTCTAGTCTCCCCTGAGGGGTCTCTGGGCAGTTCTGTGACCCCTTCGGCCGAGGATCCAACCCCTGTGCGGACTGCGTTTCAATCGCAGGCAGTCTGGTTCATGCGCGCCCCGCTTCTGCCTCTTTGGGGTCGCGCCTTTCCAGCCCACAATGGAGACTACCGAACGGGGAGGGAGTCGGGACTCCCCGGTCCCTCCTCCCGTTCTTTCCCCAATGCCTCCATCTCCAGTCTCTCCTCACGGCTCTCCCAAGCCAGTCTGCACTCAGCCCCGTAGCTCACAGGCGTACAAGCTGTGTGCGGAGCGCACAAAAGGCAGGTTAATTGATTCCCTTATGCCTGAGCGAGATGGTAGCTGCAGAGTGGGAGGTGCGTTATCACCCGGGCTCCACCGGCCGCAGTGTCAGTTCTCTTCACAAAGTTTTCCTCACCAGTCTTTTCCCAGGCACCAGCCCACCCTGCTGCCGCCTGTACTCAGTGATCAAGGAGGGTGGCTGCCGCTGCAACTTTTGCGTTTGCCCTTTAAATGTCTTTTTGCATCACCAGCCACCTGTCTCTGGCAGAGAGCGCCCCTAAGCTTTTTGGGGTTGCGTTTTGTCTGTATGTTCTCGGCTTTAGCTGCTGTAGTTTAGGGGTTCCTGTTTATGATTCAGACCCCGTTCTTCTCGGGGGGACGCTAACTGGCCGTTTCAATGTCCCTCTGGTGCCAGTGCCCGTGCGCACCCAGCCCACCCTCTCGAGCCTCCACCGCAATTCTCACCCGTTGGGATGTGTGAGAGTCGAATCCACTGTCCGCGGCACCAAGGCTCCTCTCCCACTATCGCTCCACTGCTTTCCAGGTGATTACTCCATTATTTAGTTGCAATTCCAGTTTGGTTTTGGGAGGAGGTCAGCGTGACTCCCTTTCACTCCTCCGCCATCTTTCTCCCCCGCCTTGTCATTTTCTTAAATTTTTCTTTTTAAAGGATCCTTAGCTAATTGCAGATATAGAGCCACTGGTGTGATGTAGTTGCTAAAAATTGGATACCATCATGTACAGAACTAGCGATGTTAACATTTATACCAACAAAGTGGTGGGGGGAGGTCTTACTGCATTGCGTGGTGGCCACAGTATATCTGGAATTACTCTTTCTCGTGGAAACACACTCTCCACCTAAACAAAACTTTGACAATCGGGAGCATATCCAGAGGCAAGTAAATAAAATCAATAAGGTCTGGAAACCATGTTCCAAGAGAAAACATTCAATCTAGCTGGGAGGTCTAATTTTTCTGAAGAGAAAAATTGTTGGTAGTTCAGAGTAGTAGGTTAATAAATTTGTGATGATTAACTTAAAATACTCAAGGAAACGGAAAGCATAAGAAAATCTAGACTTATTATTTGATGCCTTAGAGAGCAGAATGAGGACATTGGTAGGAGACAAATCAGGGTGAACGATGTTCCTGTGCCCAGAAACATCTAATTGTTGTAAGAGTGTAAGCCCTTGAACAGACCCAGAGGTGGTTGGGAGCAGTGTTGTTTTTTTATTGTTGGTTTTTGTTTTGTTTTGTTTTGTTTTTTTGTCAGGAGGTAATCACATTGCATGACCTATAAGGTCCCACAACTCACTTTGAGATTCTGTGATTGGGCTGAGGCCTGGATGACTTAATGGCATCATGGCTCTTCTTTACCTGCTGATGCTGCTGAAAATGTGTTGGGGAATTTTGACCCATAGGCTTCTCTGTTTTCATCTAGGCTATGGAAATTGGGCTAAAGAGAAACAATTTACATGCTGCTTGGGAGAGCAAACTTACAAAAACTGTGGCGTTCTTAAAGCATAGCTTTATCATCCCCCATCTGAATTTGGCTGGTGGCCCTCGAATGTTCCTGGGCTGTATTATTCCTTCTTCTGTGCTCCTCCCCAGAAATAGAGAGTGAATATCCTGGTTTTCATCTTTAAGAAGGAGAAAAGAATTATTAGAAAGTGGGTATCATTTTGATGGCATTATGAGCAGAGAAAAAAAGAATTCCTTGATCATGTCTAAACATTCTCCTATAAGTTTTGTGAGGTTGATGGACACACGAGGAAAAGTAATATAGGAAATAAAGTACCACTTTTTAAATAAGCTGCTAAAATCAACACAAAGCTCCCTGGTAAAATCTGAGTTAATATGATAGGAATTTTATGTGAGGTTTTAATGATATTAAGATGTAGTCTAGTCAGGGAACCTAAGAATACATGAATTTTGTCTTGGTCACCTATACTATAGGAAGTTTCCCAGGAAGCTCTGCCCAAGAGCAAACGTGACAAATGGGAAACCAAGTTTTACTTTGTTAGTAGATAGATGAGTATTCTTTTCACTAGTGTAGGACTCTCTCATGAAAGCTGGGTTGGCAGTCTTGGCCGAGCCAAGGGCCCACAAGGCCTATTCTTCCACAAGCTCCAAATCTCTGAATCTTAACATCTTTTGACACACCACTAGATATAGAGACACACGCAACATCACATGCATCTATGATTATATTTGATAAAAGTGAAGAATCTAGGCCACAGGATAGCCTGGCACAGCTTACCCTATGACCCTTGGGGAAAAGAAACAAGTGCCACAAAGGAAAGGAAGGTAACCAGCGTGATCAGGTAAAGGTCTACGATTCAGTCAGGAGGACAGAAGCTGGGAAGAGTGAAAGAAAGCCATGCATAGCTGGGTGACCTTTAAACATACAGCAATTTGACCCACTGCAATATGGTTCTACTACTGTCCACTTGGACTTTGGAGGAATGAGACTGCTGTAGCTCAGTGAACAGAAGAGGAGAAAAAGCATAAAGACAACCAATTTCCATGTAGATCTTGGCTCAGGCACTAAAACCCACCTCATGGGGAGAGCAACAAAGAGTAAAATGGGTGGGTCTGAGGTGGATCCTGACTTGCTTACCTGGCCATTCAGTCACATGGGAACAGGATGACTGACAGCAAGATGGTGAGGTTCTTAGGGGGATCTAGCTCAGCTCACCAGGCTGAAGATATAACATGATAATGGCATAGGTCAGAGCAAGATGACCAAGTCAGCTCAGGTCTTAAGCAACCAAAGGCAGGGAAGCCAGAAGTAGAAAAAAGCAAGTTCCCCTGGTGAGATCTTTTAAAGCACAATGGCTACCCAGGGTTGTTTTGTCAGCATTATGAAATACCCCCAATAGTTTTAGCAACCCTTTCTCTTGATATGTGAGTGGGGATGGATGGGCATGGAGAATTTAATATCTCCACTAAAATTTTGATGCTACATAGAATGGGATAAATTCTAGAAAAACTTCTAGTACCTTAAACATGCTGGAAATGTGGCTTTCAGGCTTCTGGAGGTCTATGGTTGTGATCCTCAGCCTTGAGAGCTTCCTTCTTGTGTTACATTAACATATGACATCTACAAGAGAGCTCAAACTAGATTTTCATTATAAGAAACAGAAGAGGAGCAGTGTGGTGCAGGGATAAAAACCTGTGCTCTGGAGTTTGATTGTCTGAACTCAAATCTTAGTTTTGCCCCTTCCTGCTTCTATATGTCAGTTTCCTCCTCTGTAAAACGTGATGGTGACATTAATATGAATGTCAAAGAGGAGAATGCACACAAAACACTAGTCTCATGCAAAATATGCACACAGAAAGTGAGCTGTTTGGTTTTGCTTTTTCAGGGAAAAATAATCATATCATATTGGTAAAAAATGATTCTTTAGGTTCTTATGTGCAGCCCCTTCCTCTGAGGAGATCAAAATGCTTCCTTATTTCTAATTATAAGCGTCTTCTTGGAATCTTGGCAATTTGAAATAATTTTGGGTAAATGGAGACATTTGGAAATCAGGACTAAGCTCAGTGTATGTTCTCAATAGTTTGAGTTTTGGTAACATGCTTGAGGTGCTGTGAGCGGCGCCCTCTATTTAGAGCCCAGAAGCGCTGCCGGCTCTTTCCTTGTACCATACATGACAGGCTGGCCCCGTCTTTGGGCCCCGTAAAGAATTTGCAGTTTTATACTCAGCATTATGTGAACCTTGCAGCTGAGCTTCTGGGTGACCTTGCTGGTCACATTGGGCTGCAGAGCCAGGAGAGAAGGGAGGGAGACGAGCTGCAGCTGGCTCTGGGTGCATAACCTTGTCTTGAGGAGGCTGGCTCTAAAGTGGCTAATCTTCCATCTAGAGCACAGGCCTGGAGTGTCTCTAAGGTCTGTAATAAACTTTCTGTCTCTCATATCTTGTGGCTACCCCTGAGGTTATCCATTCTGAATTCCAGAAATGAACTGGCCCAGTTCTAGGAATTCTGGTTTTTTAGAATCACAGGATGTTACACTTTGCAGATATCCTAAAGATTATCTTTTCCAGCCTCCTCAGTTTATAGATTACAAAACTGAGTCCCAGGAAGATTAAATAACTTGTGAATGTTATAGAGCTAGTTATTCAGAATATAGGGTATGTTCTATAACACAGTAGTTAAGATCAGTTAAGAGCACAGTTTCTGGAGCCAGTCAGCCTGTATTCAAGTTACCAGTTAATAACTCTTCCCTAAAGAAGAAACTTAGGAAAGTTAATTAATTTCTTTATGCCTCAGTTTCTTCACATGTAATACTGAGTAATAATGACCTACCTCATACATTGCCATGAGCTTTAACTTGGGTAAAACATGTGAAGAATTTAAAAAGTGGACTTCTGGTCATGATGGTGGCATGAAGATATGGTTTGCCTCTTTGCACAACCACATCAGAATTAGAACTAAAATTTAGAACGACCATCACTCAGAACCATCCAAAAATCAAGTTGAATGGAAGTCTGACAACTACAGATGTGAAGAAACCACATCCATCCATACTGGTAGGAGAGTCATAGATGCAGAATGGGCTGGTCCCTCACCCGCATGTGGTTGATAAAAATTCAGGAGAGATACTTCAGAGCGAGGAGTCCCAACCCCACACAAGGCTCCCCAGCCTAGGGTTCCAGCACCAAAAAGATAAGTTCCCATGACTTCTGGCTGCAAAAACCAGAAGGACTGAGTTGGTGGAAGAAACTTTTGGAGCCCCAAGCAGTTCCTCTTAAAAAACTCACACACAGACCAACCTACTCAGACTTACTTCCTCTGAGTTTCAGCACTGGGGTAGCAGCTTGTAAGGCACCAGTGGTATATAGGGAGAAACTGAAATATCTGGCATCAAGGTGAGCAGAAGCTGTTGTCCCTTTTCTAAACCCTCCCTCCCCAGAGCCAGCTAGCTTATGCCATATCTGAGGCTCCATCAACCTAGCTAATACTGTTTGACCCACCTTGGACATTCCTCGAGACTCTGCCCCCACCCATCTTATGGGCCCACCCAAGCTACTTTTCCATATGAATAGCTGGTCTTGGCTCATGCTTCACAACTTCCTAAATCCTATCAAACAAGCAACAGCTGGTCTCAGTGAGCCGTAGGCCTGGCACTAGCAGCAGCCAGCCTAGATTTATGGCTTGGCTTTACCTGGAAATCGCTAAGCCCAGCACAAGAAGTGACCATCTCAGTCTGCCTTATAGCTCAGGCAGAGTGGCCCCAGGAAAAACAGGTGAGGGCTGAACGTGGCCTGCACCACCTGGGAAACCCCAGGGCCAGCACACCCTGTGAATAGCTATAGGCCATATCAGAACACCACCACCCTGCCTCTGCACAGCTGATCCTCCATGGAAGGCAGAGGTTGGTTGTCAGTGGTCACAGCTGACTGGCCTGTTTAAATCCCTCCCATTGATCTGCCAACAACAACGAAGGCTCAGCCCACACAAAGGGGGCACCTTGAATACCAGCTTGGGTAATTAGAGGAGGTTGTGCCACTGGATCCTACAAGACACCTACTACATTATCCACACTACTAAGACATGGATCAAAGTAGCTCTGCCTAATACATTTTGGCAACCAGGAGGCTGCCAAAAAGAGGAGATAAAGAAACGTGGCCCAAATGAAGGAACAGATCAAAACTCCAGAAAAAAAACTAAATGAAATGGATATAAGCAATCTATTAGATGCAGTGTTCAAAACACTGGTTATCAGGTTGCTCAAGGAACTTAGTGAGGACCTCAACAGCATAAAAAAGATCCAGTCAGAAGTTAATGATTCACTAATTGAAGTAAAGAACAATTTACAGGTAAACAACAGTGGAATGGATGAAGCCAAGAATCAAATCAATGATTTGGAACATGAAGAAGCTAAAAACAACCAATCAGAACAACAAGAAGAAAAAAGAATCCACAAAAAACAAAGATAGTGTTAGAACGCTCTGAAACAACTTCAAGCTTTCCAACATTTGGATCATAGAAGTGCCAGATTGGAGAAGAGAAAGAGCAAGATATTGGAAATCTATTTGAAAAAATAATGAAAGAAAACTTCCCTTATTTAGTAAAGGAAATAGACATTCAAGTCCAAAGAATCCCAAGCAAGATGGATACAAAGAGGCCCCCTCCATGACACATCATAATTAAAATACCAAAGATTAAAGATAAAGAGAGAATCTTAAAAGTGTCAAGAGAAAAGCAGTTAGTTACCTACAGTGGAGTTTCCATAAGACTGTCAGCTGATTTGTCAAAAGAAACTTTTCAGGCTCGAAGGGATTGGCAAGAAATATTCAAAGTCATGAAAAGCAGGGGACCTACAGTCAAGACTGCTCTACCCAGCAAAGATCATTTAGAATTGAAGGGAAGATAAAGACCTTCCCAGACAAGAAACAACAAAAGGAGTTCATCATCACCAAACTATCGTTATATGAAATGTTAAAAGGATTTACTTAAGAAAAAGAAGATCCAAACTATAAACAATAAAATGGCAAAAAATACAAAGCGATTAACAAGTGAATCTAAAAACGACCTAAACAAACAAGAACAGAGACAGCATTATGGGAACAGAAAGCATTTTGATGGTTACCAGATGGGTGGGGCGCATGGGGGAATGGTTGAAGAGGTGAATGGATTAAGAAGTACAAATAGGAAGTTACAGAATATCCAGGGGGATATATAGTACAGTATAAGATGGAGTAGCCAAAGAACTTCTATTTATGACCCATGGTAGGAGGATTGCCTGAGAGAGCAAGGGGTGCAGGATGGAGGGGAACAGAGGGGAAAAAATCGATACAAGTGTAATAGCATAATCAATAAAATATAAATAAAAATAAAAAAATGCTCATAGTACACTAAAAAAAAAAAAAGAAGTTTAAAAACAATGCCTGACATTTAGTAAAACACTTAATAATATGACCTTTTACCATTAACTTTAGATCACTATTCTTTCAGTCTGAGCACAGCTGCTTAGGTGACTGCACATAGTCATCCATTCCTTTTACGTAAAAACACATTCTGAAACTTAATAATTTTCAGCCCTTCCACTGACAACAACCTAGTTTAAGCTCTATTATTAATTACCTAGATTACTGCAATGAGCTTCCCTCATTGGTCCTCCTGCTTTCTCTCTCATCTTTTGTTCTAGTTATTGATTGTTGCATAACAAACTGCACCAAAATGTTTGCTCATTAGTTTGGGGGTCAGGTTTCAGAGTTGTTCAGCAGGATGGCTTGCCTCTGCTTCTTACATTGTCATCTGAGGCAGCTTGACTGAGGCTGGAGCATCAACTTTCAAGATGGCCCACTCATATGGCTGGCAGGTTAGTGCTGGCTCTTGGCTATGAGTTTAGCTAGAGCTGGCATTTGGGGGCCTCAATTCTTTTCCACGGGGTCTTCCCTTGAGTCTCCCTGGGCTTTCCAACAGCATAGTGGCTAGGTTACACGAATGAGTGGTCCAAGACACTGGAATTAGGAGCTGCCAATTTCTGAATAACCTGACCTGGAAAATTGAGAAAGCATCACTTTCATTATATTTTATTGGTCAAAACAATCACAAGACCAGCTCAGATTCAAGGGGATGAAAAATAAACACCTCCCACTTCAATGAGAGGAGTGTAAAAAAAAAAATTTGTGACTGTCTTTATTATTCCATATCCTTCTATCATTGATTATTTTCAGAGTATCACAAGCCAATGTTTAAAAAAAAATGTAACAGTGTGATGCTTGCTTGGGGGAGGGGTGTATAAAGGGACTAAATGGTAATGGAAATAATACAATAAAGATTAAATTTAAAAAATGTAAATCAGATCATATCACTCCCCATAACTTTAAAACTCTTATATGTCCACTCATAAAACTTAAGATACAATTCAAAGTCTTTACTATGCCCTATAAAATCCTATGCATCAGACTGTTGGTTGACTTTCTAATTTCATTTCCTTTGTCACATTTTCAAGTTGTATTCTCTGATACCCTATCTAAAATAGCACCCTGTTAAACTTCCTACGCCCTTACCCTGTTGTTGTTCATGTGCTCATTATTACCTGACACATTATATTTTTATATATTAATTTGTCCACCTCATCCACTAGAGTGTGAGTCCATGAGGGCAGGGACTTTAGTTAATCCCTTATCTTCATAGCCTAGAACAGTGAGCGGCACATAGTAGGTGCCCTATAAATATTGGCTGAAATAATGAATTCTTCTTTTTGCATTTTTTTCTCTGCCAGGATAAAAAGCTTCTATTTTTGTGTACTTGACTTTGTGCTATACTTTCTCTTGAAGTAGGGTAGCCTTGGTGTCTATCAAGTTTATTTACCTATGTGGTACATGGGGGAAGCAAGGTGAAAGATACAATGGTTTTGGCAGAAGAAAGGGGTGGAAATCAGTTGGCATACATTAATAAGTCCTGCTATTAACTTAGGTGTTTAGATCATATGTATGTAATAACAAACAAATTATACCATCTATGCTCTCAAAGAATGTAGGATTAGGGAAATTTCAATGCGATGATGACTTAAGGGTGGCAGAAAGTCTAAATAAAAAGATTGGTGGCATTGAAATCAGATAAACTTGGGCTACTTTCTCTAGGCATCAGACCATGTGTCATCCTATCTGTGTTGGGTTTAAACACACTGTAAGTTCTTTGTTACTTCTTCCATTGAGATATGGGAGTCTATGGACCTTCGCCTTGAGTTTAAACATATATTTTTTGCTTGGACAAATAGAGTACAGCAAGAATGAAACTATATGACCCCTGAGGCTAGGTCATAAGTGGTCTGACAGAGTTCTCCTTCTTGGAACTCTGAGCCACCCTGTAAGAATCCAGATAGCCATTGTGTAAGAGTGGCCAAATGTAGGCCTTCTGGATGAGTCCCAGTTAAGCTGCTCTTCCACATCCCAGCTCAGCCAGCAGAGATGAGTGAAGAGCCACCTTGAGTATGGTTCCTCCAGCTATCCCTGCTCTCAGTTACAGTCACCCCAGCCCTGAAAGTTACCTGGGCCAAGGCCCCAAATAAGAGGAACAGAGAAGAACTGTCCCCATGGTGCTCTTTCCAAAGCTCTAAAACACACAACTCATAAGCAAAATAAAATGGCTATCGTTTCAAGTCATTATGTTTTGGGGATAGTTTGTTACACAGTGAGTGATAACTAACAAAATAGAAACCATCCAACACAGATCTTTGTATGAAGATCCCAGCATCTCAAATTCTTCCCCCTTTTCTTCTAAATTTAATAGGAGGTTAGAGAAGAGGGACATCTCTGAGAACTTTAGGGAGTAGTAGGTTTTGAGTTAGGCCTTAAGGTAGGACAAGATTTCAGTAGGGAGATGAAGGGGTGCCACAGAAAGATATTCCAGGCAGGGAATGTCGGTGGGGTAAGCATGGTTATGGCCAGAGACTTAGAGTAAGTCTTCAGATGACTCACTGTTAGAAATATGCAGTGGTCAGCCCTACTCCTTCAGACAGGAGATAAAACTGCCCAGATGGAGGAAAGTTCTGAAACAGCCACCTCTTTTATTTTATGCTGAAAAGTGAAATGTGATGATAGGACCTTCCAACCAGGGCCCTACCCTCAAGGCCTAGTCCTCACCAGGCATAAGCCATAGAAGTTGGAGGGATGCTGGGGTCCTCACACTGTCTCTTGGGTGCATACCCCTATGCCTGCCCCTATCTGCTGCCTCTTCAGGTCTAAATTACAGGCCTGTTTCTTATTCCACTTTCTTCATCTTCATTCTCTTGGTTTACTGCCTGAGACTTCCCCATCTCTCTAAGTTCAACACTTTGTTTGTTTGTTTTGCTATTTCCTCTGTAGGAATAGAAATAAAAATGTAATTTTGGCACTTTCTCACAGTTTAATGAAATATGGACATCTTTTAAAGAAAAGATGTGTCTGTAAGTGTGTTTGTATGTACTTACCACTCATATATACCTTATTTCCCACCCCCCCAGGAGAAGAATTTATATTAAAAACACTGTATTAGACAGCAGTGAGAACAATGACTTTTAAGTATGTTATAGATCTTGTGTAGAACAGCTCTATTTACACTGAATATATAATGAGTTGCTACGGAAGAATTTTCAGTTCTTAGTGTGCAAGAAATCTTTTCTGCTTCAGTGGGACAACAGAGTTCCTAGAACTCTCATCACCATGTTAGATTTGAACCTGAGAGCTGTATTGAGTACCCCAAACTTCTTTTACCCCACTAAGATGGTACCAAAGTCTGAAATTCAGCACAATATGATGTCGGAAATCTTTATTATGGCCTTATCAGTATTATCTATCATTACATTAGGTCAATTTCAAGGCTCTACTCAGCTAACACAGACATAATTTTCTCACATCATTTTCCCAACCTGATGGTTTCTATCTAGAAACAGAGTAGAGAGAGATTTTTCTTGGCATATTGAATCATTACAATCCCAGTAACTCTTGTGTTTAAAGAACAGACTGGTATGGTACCAACATAAAACAACTGTACTTTTTTCTTAATAATGCTTATGTCAATCCAGTTTGCTCTTCCTCTACTCTTGGATTAAATCTTGTCCAAGCATGGAATTTATCTTCTTGTTTTCAGGTAATGAAATATTCTCTCATAACTTTAGTTGGAAAGAGAAAAACTAGACTTGGTTTCTTTCTGTAGGTCCAGTTAGTGTAATGATCAAAAGTAGGAACCTCACTCAAAGGTCAAACTTTAGGCCTGTGCAGGTGGAAGCCTAGGGAAGGTGGAAAGGGAGAAGATATTTGAATGGCTTCTTCTACATTTCTCAGTGTTATATTTCTAGCCTTCCTCCCCAGCTTGCTAACCATGGCTCCTGACCCTCATCCCTACATTGCCAGCTTGAAGTTGAGAGATGGATGTGAAAGGAAAGGCAAAGGGACAGGAAAGGTCTTGCATGACTAGAATAATTGGGAGCTGACACTGGAGCACTGTGGGCTACACAGAAGATGGGCATACCCCACCCCCAACAACCCCTCACTGAGGACTTTTCGCCTCCTGTGTTCTGTCACAAGTGGGGTACACTCTGGCTGGCTGCCTATGTTACCTTCCTCGGCTCTCGGCAACTGGCGATTTATCTCCAGCATATTACTGAGGTTTTCTGGCTCTTCCAGAGGGTCCTTATATTAGCTTTCTATTGCTATGAAACAAATGACTACAAACTTAGTGGTTTAAAACAACGTAAATATATTATCTCAGTTTCTGTAGGTCAGAAGTTCAGGCACAGCAGAGCTGGGTCCTGTGCTCAGGCTCTCTCAAGGCTGAAATTAAGGTGCTGGCCAGGGCAGTGATCTCAAATGAAGCTAGGAGTTCTCTTCTAATCTCACATGGTTGTTGGCAAAATTTATTTTCTTGCATCTTCCAGGCCAGCAGGAGAGAATCTTTGCGACACTGTGCTATCTTTCAAAGGCTTATCTAATTAGGTCAGGCCCACTCGGTAAATCTTTCCTTTGATCAACTCAAAGGATTAGCAGTCTAATCATGAGAGTGATATACTATCATATTCACAGGTCTCGCCCTATGGAGGCAATTATATAAGGGAAGGGGAAGGGGATTATATAAAAGACACAAGGAGGGCAAGAATCTTGGGGGCTCTTTTATAATTCTGCCCACTACCTGTCTCTTGGGAAGGGTGTTTAATTTTTTCCCCTCTTCCCTGTCATTTCTTTCATGCGGTCCATGTCTGAAGTTCCCTTTTTGTGGGCCTGCAATTACCTTCCAGCTACAGCTCTCTACTCTTCTTTCACAAGCCACTTTAGCCAGCTCTGGCCCTTTATATTTTTCAGGGATGGCCCAGTTTCCATTCACTATGCCATCCAACATCCATGAGATCTCTAACAAGCTCACCGAGTGGTCTCCTTGAAGTCAGTCTCATTAGTACTGAGGTGATGGTAGAAATTTCTTTAAAAATTTCCTTGCTCCAATCTTCAGTTATCTCAGCCTTATCAAATGATTTCTTTACATGCCCATAAGGGGTGAGGGCCTTGAGAAAAACCTCCTTTGCTAATCCTGCTCAGGTTGTTTGGTATCTCACTTTGCAATTTGGGGATGATTGGCACTAGTCTAGTGGCTCAGTTCAATCTGAGACTTAAACAGTTCTATAACATTCTGGTATTTAGAGCTTATTATTGCTCACATTTTGTTGGGTTCTTA
This sequence comes from Pteronotus mesoamericanus, assembly GCF_021234165.1. Classification (NCBI taxonomy): domain Eukaryota; kingdom Metazoa; phylum Chordata; class Mammalia; order Chiroptera; family Mormoopidae; genus Pteronotus; species Pteronotus mesoamericanus. Next base: position 11,860,245 of record NW_026555325.1, on the reverse strand, counting down.
CTATGTGTTACAGTCCCCTACATACATAGTAAGAAGAAACTGAGGCTCAGAGGTTAAATTACTTGCTCAGGACACACAGTTGATAAATATTAGTGCTGCAATTTGAATTCAGGACTGATCCTTTTGTCCATGTCTTACCCACTGTCTGTACGGCTTTCCTAATATTTCTGTTGTGCACTTTGAGTCCCCAGATAAAATCACATGGGTCACATTGAATCAAACTGGCTGGCGATAATCAGACTGCTGAATTTATTATCATGTTGGTCCTATCTCTACCTATTAGTGTCATATATTTATGGAAAAAATCTCTTGATAAATGACATAAGTAGAGCTACTTCTTTCCTCTTAGTCTGGGAAAACATCCTCAATGTTTTCTGATCAATTAGTTTCAAACAACTGACCAATGGCAGACCTGGCCTTTTGTCAACTACCACAGCAAAGAAGGCTTATCAAATTCAGCATCTGAGGATACAATTGGGATAATGGGCAAAGACAACCAAAAGAACATCTTGTTTACCTCTCAGGCAGTATTCTTGCATGGGTTCAGGTTTATGCTGCTGTCTCAGACTTGAGTTGCAAGTGGAAATTTTGAGAAATTCCATTCCATGGATGGAGAGCTAATTGTGTGCTACTGATTTGTTTGTATTCTCTCTGTCACAATTAAAGAGACCACATTGGATGTGGGTATTTATTGAATATATTTCATAAGTGCCTTTTTCTAAGCATCTGGTTGCCTTATGTTGATTCAGAACACGTACCACCCTGCTACTCAGCTGTTTTTTGGGTCATAGGCAGAATCGACTCACCAAACAGAGCCAAACCTCAGGACTGCTGGAGACTCAGCCATTCTCTATGCTGGAAAAGGTATCTTTGTAACAATAAGCTACCTCAAGGCATTTGAAAGAGCCAGCCTTCCTTGGCCTGGGCCAAGGTGGCAGAGAAAAGTAGAATGATTGCATCTAGTGTGGAAGGATTTCTGGAGTGACTTTAGCCCAGTGGAGATGGAAAGTTTGGGAATCGTACCAGGATAAGAATTAAGGCCAAATGTGCAGCCAGCAAGGCAGACTTCTATAAGCTTGTTGGTTGTTCAGCAGGACACCAAGTGCTATTTCTGAGCTAGTTTTGAAACCTTTAGGTCTGTATCAAAGATGTGTTGTTCTTGATTAGCCACACAAATTCTTTCTTCTGTAGCTTATTCAGTGAAAATTTAATTTGTCTGCCTGCCATTGCTATCAAATGAAATATGCTCAGGGAATGCAAGTTAATTTCAATAGTTGACTAAATAAATTCCAATTAAGAAGATAAATTTGCTCCCAGGAACACATGTGCCATACATTTCAGAACAATGTAGAAATGACTGACTTTGGATGGTTTGGCTTTACTCCTAAGTTACCTTCTTTGTATTTCTGTTTCCTAATTAGGGAAACGGCCTAGAAGAGATTCAAGGGAGAATGGTTTATTTTTTTTATAACTTTTAAAAGGTCAGTGTAGGCCTATGAATTTAAGTCCATAGAGAAAGGAAAATGGAGGAGAGACTTTGAGCCTGGATGGGGTTTTGTGGTTAGGTGTGATGCAACCAGGAATGAGTGTTGGAAGTTATGTTCTCCAGATGGCTTTGTGTCTCAGACCAGCCCAGAGATATCAGTCAGTTCCCTTGAGCTTCTTCTGTTAAATATGTCTGGGATAGAAAACACAACCAAGTAAAGAGTCTTTGGAGGAAGAGCCAAGTTCTGGGAAATTCCTTTCTATGCAGCTGGGCTCAGCTTTTTGTAGGGGATTTCTCTGGGCTCCCTGGAACAAAATTCCTGGGGAATGAATGATCACCCTTATTAAGTAAAGGTCCTTGTTGGCACTTCACTGACAAAAAGAAGAAAAGGAATCTCACCGTTTTTGAGAACCTACAATGCATTATGAATTTAGGACACAGATAATTGAATGCGATCTATAGTTTCTTTATTCCTATTTTACAGAATTAAAAAAAATACAAAGAATGATTAAAGTAAGTTGTCAAGGAAATGAATGGGAAGATTTGAATCGAAGAAAATCTTCTGAATTCCATGTTCTCTCTAATACTGCACCATTGAAATAACATCATAATAAAAATAATAGCTAATATATATCTAGCACTTTTAACATTCAAAACTTTTCATGTTTATTTTGTTAATAAATGACGTAAGGAGAAGTCAGGTGCTTTATCTAAAATCACATGAAAAGTTCGGGTCAGAATCAGAACCAGAGCCCAGGGGCCTGATGGTTATTTTAGGGAATTGTTCTTCAGTTTTTACCTTACTTGGGAAATCTGACTTCCGAGCGTTCAGAGTCCTGCATGGTAATTTCTTGTCTCAGCTTTTATTCGAGATAGTGCAATATTGTCCTTAAAGGAATGCCATGACGAGCACTTACTGGACTACCTTGCCCCTTTTCTTGCAGAAGAGGCTGTATTTTTCTGGAGTGTCTTTCCCCCTTGAAAAGCTTCATTCTGGTCATTATGTTGCCTAGAAAGAGGACAGGCTGTTGGTCAGAGCCGTGGTATCCTGCCATGCACACTGTGCATTGTGCACATAAACTTTGATGTGTGTGGTGCCTTTGAAGTTGTGCAAAGTAGTGGCTATGCCCAGGAGCTGGCTCCTCGTATTTTCATAGAGAGCTGCCAAGAAAGGGCAGTGATTGGGTATGTTGGGAACACATTCTTCTTCTTAGATCTCAGTGCTTTAGGCTGACCATCTACCCAACATATTTCTTAATCCCTTAGATTCACCAAGCTCATTAAATTCAGAGTTGTTCTGGGCCCTGTAGTGATGAACAAATATTCTTTACCTTGTTGAATACCCTAGGAAAGACAACCTAGTTCATTGACTAGAAAAGGGATCTTCAGACTCCATGTCTTACATTGGCCAAGTAAGAGTAATGATTTTGTTATCCATCTGTGTATCTATCCATCTATCACTTATCCATTGATTGATTGATCCATGCATTCATCTACCCATCTATGAAGAAAGGGGATTGATTTGTCTTTAGGATTACCTGGTAATAAGAGTATTTAGCCGTTCCCTTCACTAATCTTGTTGCAATTTGTAACTATATTTGCTTATGTTTAACTCTCTTGAAAAAATATTGGCAAGACTTTTATGAACTTGCTTATGCTGATTTGTTGATGTAAAATGGTATAAAATTGTGATGGACCTGTGAAATTCTTAAGGCCAATATTTGTATTTCCAGGATATTTGAAAACAAGTGGGGCAAAAAAAAGGCTTTTGGGTTCGAATGTCTCCTCTATACTTAGCTCTTTTCTCATTTGATTTCTAAGCAATAACAGCAAGGATGGCTGGTGAATTTGTATGTGTAGCTTAAGAACAGTATCACCATGCTAATAATCACCGTTGGCTGACAGAGCAGATTAGGCTTCTTTAGCATTAAGAATGAATCTGTGCAGGCCTTAAAGTTTATAAAATATAGAATTTTGTCTTCTAGAATATATTAAAAATAAAAAAGTGTGTTTTTAGGCTTAAAATATCTTAACCTGGTTAAAAGTGATAATTTATCTGTAATTAAAAAACAGTATTGTTCCATGAGTCAAGGGCTGCACCAATGCCTCCATGCATAAGGAACAGAGAGCTTTAATTTATTAAAGAGTGAATGCAAGTAAACGTTTTTGCTTGATAGCTTTTACAAGACTTGGCTGCTCATGATTCCAAGTGCACTGCCTTTTATTTGTAGGAGACTGTAAGAATTGATCTTATGTTCTTAAACCTGACCTCTGTTAGGCAGGGAGGGGGTGGGGGAGAAAGAGAAACTATACCACTAGTGTAAGTCTTTGTTAGGTTAATCTTCCTTTGCGAGGTCTGTTAAGTTTATATTGGAAAATGCACCATACAGATAAATGAAGTTTAACCCAGTGTTACCATATCTCTTTTCTGGAATTCCATCTCCTATAATGTCCTTCCTGTGTACGTTGGAAGTCGTTCCCCTTACTGTGGGTCCCCTCAAGATTACTGTGACTTAAAAGGATAATTTCTGCAGTGTCTGGTTGGGGCTGCAGGGCCAGACCAAAATAGTCAGCTCCTAGGCTATGATTCCTGACCTTTTTTGAAATTGCAAACACCAGATCTTTTGACTTCACAGCACCCACCCACTCCCCTTGAAAGTGCTGTGTGGCACTTTTAAAATTAAAGTGAATTAACACTGTTTGTTTTCAGAATTTGGGACATTGTAAAACTGAGCTGGAATTCATTGCTCCAGAGATTCTGGAAACATAATAGCAGCTTACACTGATTGAATTCTTACCTGTGTGCCTGGCTCTGGGAAAAAGCAATTTATATCTTTATATATTCTATAACCCTATGAGCACTGTTGTAGAAAAGAAAAAGAAAAACTCAAGACAGAAAGAGGTGAGGTCCCTGGCCAAGGCCTCCTAGCAGGGAGTGTTGGTGGAGGTTTAATCTGACCTTGGGAAGAATGCAATCCTCCTTCAGGTAGAGAGAGGAAGCTCTTGTTGTGTTTGAGCCTACAAGAGAGATCGTCTCTTGGTCTCTTGTGATGGCTTTTGGGGAGGTCACCAGATAATACGCTTTAAGTAGCAGTCTCTTTTCAAAATAGGATTAGGACTGCTGGGAGCAAGCATAGCTACTGAAACAACATTTTTGGAAGGTATGAAAATGGTTGGATTTACCAAGAAAGTGTTCATTATTTTGTAGCTATGCTAGACATAAAGGCACAAAAAAACAGAAAGCCAGTTCTAAGACTTCTGGGTAGAATACAATTGTCAACAAGGCAATCTGACAATATATTACAAGCCTAGAACTTCCCCAAGAAGCAGCTCCGGTTGGAAATTTACCTCATTCAGAGCAATCATCTAGGAGTTAATAACCAAGGCCTCCAGCCTGATCACCTCCCTGAAATGTGGTTGAATTTCCCAGCTGGGCATTGTGTAGGTTATTCTCCTGGCTTGGAGCAGCATGAATGGAGATAGCTCTGAGATCAAATGTCACAGAATTATTCAACCCACTGCGATAAGAATTTCCTGAGCGCCTACTCTGAGCAAAGATGCAGGACAGGGGTGGCAAAGACAAGCAAGACTTATTCTTTCCCTGAAAGGGGATTATGATCTAGCCTGGGTTTGGGACACATACACAAATAACTCTCACAAGGACAGAAACATCGCATTTCAATGATCAGGCTTGTCCAGCATCTAAATCATCCTTGAATGTTGAATTCATAGCTGGCAATTCACTAGCTGTAGAGAAAGAGGTGGCGCTTGTGTGGATACTTTCATTTTTAATCCAGTCGTTTGTTTATTTAATTGATGGTGTGACTCTCTTCCTCAGAAGTTTGTTGAAGATCAAAATATTAGTGTGTCAGATGATTAACTGTCCTGTGTTCACTTTGCTGCTGTTGCTATTTCAGGCATTTGTTTTTCCAACCCTTTTGACCCTGTCAACGTCCTGTTTAACACCTTTGAGGTCTACCACTGTTCTTAGAATCAAGTCCAAAAATGACAATGCAACCACCACCAAGTTCTCTCTTTTTGGGTATACTCACCTTCTTTTATTTATCCAATACATACTGTTGACTATCTGCCAGACACTGTTCTAGGTGCTTTATATCAGTTAACTCCTTTAAGCTCCAGAATAATTTCATAGTGTTGTTATCTTGTTCCTTGTTCTCCTACAGAGGGGGAAACGGTAGCACAGGTTACTTGCTTAAAGTAACAATAACTTTCTTGAAGTCAGGCAGCTAGTAGGGGGCAGATCCACATGGCCTGTATAGTATAACCCAGGCCAACCAGCTGCCATTTGCGCCCTCAGCCACCGCTCTGCCCTGTTTCTGTCAGGCTTTTACCATCCCCCTTCCTCACTTCAGAGACTTCACAAATATGTTCCTCCTGCCTGGAATTCAAGGCCTTGCCTGTTCTGACTCCATCACCACATTTTTCTCCTCCCATTCTGCCTACCTGTTGCATCAGCCCTTTAGTTCTCAGTTTAAATGGCCCTTTTCTCAGCCATTACCCTCAAACTGAGTTTCTGACCATATCACTTACTCCAAGAGCACCCTGCATTTTTCTCTTATGGTATGCAACACATTGGTGATTAAACAATTATTTGAATAATAAATATGTATACATTTTTATTTCTACTAGATCATTCTGTAACTTAAGTATAGGGACCATTCCCATCTGTGTCCTCCTCTCTTGGCACAGTTCCTGGCCTGTTGTAGGCACTAAAGTCTTGTACACTACAACACATATAAGAAGTTAAATAAACCATCAGACTGGAGACAGAAGGCAGGGAGACTGTGGAATGAACAGAGATGACTGGAAAGGAGGACACTGGCTGCTGCTCCTGCCTTTCCTACTAACTGGCTGAACAGTATTGGGCAAAGCCTTACCCTCCTAGCCTCTTCTTCATTTGTAAAATAGGGCCCCAAACAGCTATGCATCCACCCTAAGAGGTGTCGTGAAGACCGAATGAAAGAAGAGTACAGGACTCACGAGGCCACTCTGTCCTACCTTTTCATTGGTTGTCATGGTTTTTTCGTGTTTATTGAAATGCCATATTTGACTCTGTTTGCTTTCTGAGGACTGCCATATGAAAGTTGTATAAGAAAAATAAATTAAGCCAGTCTGATGAAACCTCTGGATACAACATCTAATTTACAGGAAATACCTGGAACAGAGGAACATGTTGAACTGCACCATGCGTATGCAATGAGAGAGCTTCAGACTGTGGGAAATTCTCCTGCTCCAATGACCTGGAAACTTCAACAGGTAAATCATTAGGAAAGGAAAGAGGTGGTGGTGATAGTGGTGGGGACTTTAGACTAAAAAGACTTAAAACACATATCAATTTATTAAAATGAGCCACAAGAAATTAATGTTCAGGGATGTGTGCTTGGGTGATATACCTATAAAAGTGCAAGAAGAGGATTACCATAAAAGTTAGAATTTTGGTTATGCATTTGGGGAGAGGACACATAAAAGGGCATCTGGGTGGCTGGCAACATTCTATTTCTTGACCTGAGTTATGGTACAAGCGTTTCTGTCTAATAATAAGTAATTCATTATACTCTATATTTGTCAGTATAATTTTCTATATCTCTGTTTTATTTTTAAGTAAAATTATTTAAAAATAAACAAACTAAAACTACACAAATAAATAACTCAGCCAATGAATAAAAAGTAAATAGAGAGGGAACTGTAAATACAAAATAAAAGAGATGATTGAAAACCCGCAAACATCAGTAAGGACATACACTGATAGTCTATCAGTGTAAGGAGTGGACAAATTTCTGTAAAGGGCCAGATAAAATATATTTTAGGCTAATTTAAAATTTTAAATCAGAATGCTGTCTGGCATGTCTTCCCAGCATCTATTAGATGAAAATCAGCTTAGCCTATGTCCAAACTTTTTTCAAACTAGTTACTAGAGGGAGCACCCACTTGTTCTAATGCTGTCTTACCTTTCAAATGCTTTGACGATTTTAGGTTTTGGAATTGCTTTTGGAGATGAGGCAGCAGTGGTAGAATGGTGAAGCTTTTAAACTGAATCTGAGTTTTGGATATACCTGTATTAGTCATTCAGAGCCAAAGTTGATGAATAAGATGGGTGATCAAACCAGGTGATGGTGTTTTTTGGTCAAAAACATTTTCAGGGAAAGGTCACTGAAAACTAGAGCTCATAATAGGCTATTGCTCATTCCCTTCAATGGAGAAGACACTTTCAAATCTTTAGTTTCATACTAAATCAAATAGTCAATCTGGCTTTAGGGATAAATTTTCCTTCAGATAATGCCACTGATATCAGAGAAACAAGTTCAACATCATCTGTATTTGTGATTTGGGCATACTTTTTTTTTTTTTTTTTTTTTTTTTTTAAGAGGGCTCTGAGGGCTCCCTACTGAAGATTTTTGTGATTTATTTTCTGGTTATGCTGGAAACTCAATGTTTTATCATTGTCTATTACTGTCCTTGAATACAGAATATTGTTATTAATTTTGCTTGTTTGGCCCTGGCTGGGGTGGATTCCTGTGAGCCAAAGTATCACTGGTTTGAGTCCCCATCGGGGCACACGCCAGGGCACAGGAGGGGGCGCATGAGGTACAACCACACATGATGTTTGTCTCCCTCTCTTTGTCTCTCCCTTCCCCTCTGTCTAAAAATAAAAAAATAAATAAAGTCTTTAAAAATAAATAAAAGTTTGTTAGAAGTGAAAAGATTGGAAGTTAAAACATTTTAAGTTATACTTAATACTGAAATTGGGTTTGTTATTGCTGTTCACTGAAATTGAATTCTCCTTAGTCATTTGAGGATTTGGAATATGCAGCTATTTGAAATGTTATTGAAAAGACTAAGGAAGTTTCAGTCTTAATCTTGTTTTACTATTTGGCTACTTTATATTCTGTGGCAGCAGTTCTCACCCTGGGGTGATTTGGTCACCCCAGGAAACCAATTCTGGTTGTACTGGAAACTCGATGTTTTATCCGGTTATGCTGGAAACTCAATGTTTTATCCGGTTATGCTGGAAACTCAATGTTTTATCATTGTCTATTACTGTCCTTGAAAACAGAGTATTGTTATTAATTGTGCTTGATTGGTAAAAACATATACTGTCATTTCTGACTAGTCTTACTAATATATGGTACAACCTTTAGAAAAAATTGACTCATTTTTTTCTACAGTGATCTTATTTCTTTAATTACTTTTACCTACTCAGCCCAAACTGTTGTGTTCAGCCCTATATTTGAATGAATTCAAAGCTGTTAACTTTTAGCCATTTTTTTTACAAGTCCTATGGACAGATAACTTAACTCAATATCATTTCACTTTCCCTGTAAAAAATATCTTTCTCTTGATATTATTTTATCCCCAAGGCATTTTTGACTATTTCTTCTGACTTCATTTTAAGATTTACTTAATTTCACCCCATATTTGACATGGATATTTTTTATTTAAGAATTCACAATATGCAAGTATATGTACCAGAACTATTCTGCCAGGCAGCTATGTGTTACTTTGAGAGCATATCTCTAAACCAAAACAAGTTGCGATACATCCTGATATAATTCCTCTTTCTTTGCTTTTGGAAGCCTTAAGAAATAAACATTCTCAGTATTGCAGGGTCGCATGCTGCATGCTGTGTCATGATAGTTGGGAGGAACTGATCATGTGTAAAACGATAAGATTTTTTTTCTGTAAGCCATAATTCACGGGTAGAAGCTATAGCAACAAAGTTCTTGAGTTCTGATAGGGTAGGGTCCATGCTTATCTGACTCATTTGTAGTGGATCGATTACTAAAATTATCACAGGTCTTTGTGCCTTCCTGCTCCCATACCCTTTGCCATGTGACTTTTTATCTCCTCCCATCAAAATGTGGATTCTGTTATCTCATCTCTTGTTTCTAATCTGGACTTGTTACTGCTTTGGCTAATGGAATGCAGTGGAAGTGACTGTGCAACTCCTGGGACTAGGCCTTAAGAACAGTGCAGGCTTTTGCTTGTTCCCTTGGTCCCCTGCAACTGACTAGTGGAGGATAAAGGGTATGTGGTCCAGTCACTCTGTTGTCCTACCAGTCAGTAGTCAATCAACTGCCAGACACGTGATTAGGCAATCTTAGACTAGCCTAACCAACCAGCCTATCGGTTGTCCAGACACACGAGTAAGGCTGTCTTATACCAGCTGACCTGTGGACTTGTGATCAATAATAAATGCCTATTGTTTCAAGTTATTGAGTTTTGGAGTGGTTTACTACACAGCAATAGCTAACCAACAGACCATTTTAATTCTAGGATCTAGCACAAATGCTTAGCTATCATGAAGTAAGCTCTAATACATTTTCTTTTTTTTTGTAAAGGCATACATGAAAGAATGACTATGGATTACTTACTGAAAATTGGAGCTATCCGAGGATGGATGGACCCCTTTAGGAGGGAGGTTTTTCAACATGGTCCATATCATAGCCTACCAGGGTCTTTTTTGGACCATAATTCTATCATTTATTTTTTCAATTATCTTCTCCCTGCCTCATTCCAAATGCATTTTAGTGTGCAAATGTCTATACACACAAATACCACATGAACACTGTTCAGTCTCCTCTTAAAAATATATCCCCAGAGCCCTGTGATAGTGGTGAGCATTAGAATTCTGAGCAGCTGGACTGGTCTTGTGAAAGCATCAATGAATTGGAATTAGGAAACCTGGAATCTTAGTCCACCAGCTCTTGTAATATCTGTATAATATGTGCAGGTACTTCCATTTTAACAGTATTAAACATTTTAAGATTTTGTTTCAATCTTTCATAATGCCTATTTATAAGATTGAAAAAGATAATATTTGCCTAACATATAATATGAAAATTTTGTGGACATATAAAGAAAATAACAGATGAGATATATTTATATCAAAGCCAGTGTGCTTCTGTTACATTTATTTTACTTAAATACCAGCTATTATTAGCCTGAAAACAATGTTGTCATGTGGGCAAGCGTATTGTCAATTTAAATTATAATTTCTATTTATATGAATTATATGTTTTCAGGATGTTGTGTAACTTTTTTTTGGTCACAGTTTTTCACTGAAACTGGTGTCTATTTCTATATACATTCTCGTTGCTTCCTGTTTAACAGCCAATGAAGTATAAGTAAGAAAGTAATAATCTGTTCTAGAGTTTAAAAATATTTCTTTATAGCTATGTATGATTTTCTAAAATAAGGTGCTCTTTAATATCATTAGACTTAACTGCTTTAATAAAGAGTTTTATTTTGATAAGATTAATTGATTGGGAAATGGATCATTTGAAACTTAGGCTTTGTCATCAACCCACAGCTTCTTACAAAGGTACCGCCCTTCATAGGAGGGGCATTCCCCTCGTTCTGGCAATGTGACCACCTACAAATAACTTCTTGAGTGCCAGACTCAAGAATCATAATCTATACAGTAAAAACTGTAAGCATCAGAAGACCTATATTATGAACACTTCTAATAAAGACAGGTTCTCTACTCTATGGTTTAGATGACACAAATTGCCACACAGATTTATTTTGCTGTGGTGTTCAGGGACTCTTAGAAGAAAGGGAAAATTCCTTTAACATGCTCATGAGTTGATTTTTTTTATTGCTATTAATTCTTGAAACTGAGTTTTGGAATGGGTTGGGAGGACTGGGGAGGACTGGCTTTAGCGCATCTGATGTTGGTTAACTAAGTTAATCATGTGCAGAAATAAATCTGGCTTACACCCTGACTGCTTTTCTAAATAACTTTATGCTGGCGCCAGGCTTCAATATGACGCCTCTCTCCATATCTCATTTCTCTTTCATGTTCATTCTGAGCTTTCAGTCATAATGAACCACCACGGCCCTCAGCCCAATTTCAACAAACATGACTTGGAGGAATTTTTACAGCAGTTTAGACCCTAGTCCGAGAGGAAGGAGGTGATGTAAGCCTTCTTTGGATGCTTCATGATAATCCCTGCAGGGCAACCCACTACTGTGGACAGGGGGCCTGGAAGCAGCTCTCCCTGACATGGCATCACCCTTTTGGAGGCTCCGGAACACCACGCTCCCCTTCCCAGCTGGAAGGCGCGTGCTTTTCTTTCTTTCCAGGCCTGGAGTCCTTCTTGGGGTAGGGGAGAAATGGAAGGTAAAGGGCAGAGCTCACATTTCCTCTCCTGAGTTCCTAAGAAAGCTGTGATTTCAGTGATATTATAAGAAAGGATTAAAATATAGATCAGTCATTTTCTGCTAAGTGGGCCGAAAAAGCATATATAGGATTATTTATTCATGGGTACAAAGAAGCCATCTAAATATTTTAAACACAAATTAAAATTTTAAAAATGCATGAAAAGAGATTACAGTGTTTAAACTAAACTCATATGTATTCACAGGTATAAACCTGCTTTTGAGAATAAATGGTGCCATTATCTTTCTATAAGTTTGCTCTTCCTGATGAAATTATAAATACAGAGGCAGTTTTGTGGATATATGAGGTGTTCTATTTTACTACCACTATGAATTTCCGTATAATTTTGCTTTTGATTGCATATGCTGAGCAATTTTAAGAAAATCGGTACAGTGATTATCAGGTCAATTTAGGAGGAGTCCATGGTACACAACTGATGGAATGTGAGGGGGAGCTGTAAAACACTTAGGGCCAGAATTCTCCCACCTGCCACTGTTATGGTAACTGGCATGACCTTGATGGGTACTTTTTTGGTAGGTAAAGATCCAAAGGTCCCAGTGTGAATTTTAACAGGGGAAAGAGGCCAAGACAACCTTACGTAGCACAAGTAGCCTGTTGTAACAAAAGGAGCTCTGTCTTTAGAATCAAGTGGTAGGATTTGAATCCTAGTTTTATTGCTTACTAATCATGTGACCGTGGACAGATTATTCATCTTTCAGAGTCTAAGTTTCATCATCATGAAATAAGATGGTCATAGTTTTCTGTACCTACAGGCATATGGAAATTAAATCAGATGTGCGCGGCACATAGAAAATGCTCAACAAATGTTCCCTTTCCTTTCAGAGAGCAGAGCCCATGGGGAATGAGTCTAGGGAAGGAGGATACTTTACAGACAGAGAGGTCAGGGGATCAGGAAAATGGTGGCACAGTGAAGGCTCTCTCTGCCGGTGGAACAGCCCCTGAGGCAGAATGGATCGTGAGGTTTCCAGGGCAGAAACTCTGGTTATATATGAACCATCCTCACTGGCTGCTGGCAGTTCTTTGCTTATCTCTCTTTTTTTCTTAAAGATTTGATTAATTTATTTTTAGAGAGAGAGGAAGGGAGGAAGAAAGAGAGGGAGAGAAACGTGAACTGGTTGCCTCTCATCCCCATCCCCAGGCATGTGCCCTGAACTGGAATCCAACCGGCAATCTTTAGCTTGGTAGGACGACACCCAATGAACTGAACCATGACAGTCAGGGCTGCTTGTCTCTTAATGATGCCTCCAGTCGACTATGGTAATCGTCTATATTTCTTATTGTTCCTCATTTCCAAAGCATAGAAATAATGCCAAAAGTTATCACCAAATATCTTTTAAAAACCCAATAACAAAATAATGATGCAATTTTCACACTGTTAATTTATGCTTCTCCATCCCTGTGATTCTCCAAAGTCTCATGACCCCTTTAAAATGCTTGCTTTTTCTCCACATTCTTAGTCTACAAAATCCCTAAGTGCTAGAATATTCTATTCTTTTGGCTTCCCTCCAGTCTATAGGGAGAGAACTCAGTCAACAATGGCAATTTCCTGCCTGCCTGCCAGCTCCCCCTAGGAAGCTAGGATTCCAAAGCCAGGTGCTTTTTTGTTTTCTTTTGTTTCTTTTCCATTATCTTTCTCTTCCATATATATTTGTATGGACAGACACACACACACACCCACACCCTACTCTGTTCTGGCCACTGGTATGGACATTAGAGGTAGAGTGAAGAGAAAGACAGTTCCTGCCCTCAAGTAGCTATTGTAATTGGGAAGATATATTAAACAAATGCTGACAATTTCAAGACATTATGTGTGCAGAATGCTTTGGGAGCCTGAGAAGAGACATCCAAATCACTCTGGGTTTTTCTAGAAGAGCTTCCTTAGTGGAAAGATGCATAAGTTGAATCATCAAGGACAAGTATGTGTTACCCAGGAGAAAAAAGAAATAGCCTGTGCAAAGTCTAAGAACTATCAATTGTTAAGAAGGGTAGAATGGTTGGAAGGGAGACAAGAAATGAGGCTTACGGGGTATTCAGCAGCTCCCTCCAATAGGCCCTTGGTAAGACCCTGGAGCCTTGGTAAGCCTTGGACTCTACCCTGAATAGCATGGGGTTGGTGCGTGATGGTGATGCTGGGATGTAGGGCAGATTAATGAGTAAATTGAACAGGAAATGACAAAACCAAGATATGCATAGTTGCATAGACCAGGATCTGAATGATGTCAGTGGTGGTGCAGGTTGAGATGGGAAAGCTGTTATTGGGCTTTGAAAAAATATGTTCCCCTGACAGTGGTGAAGACCTGCAAACACAATATGCATCTAGAAATGCATCAACGTGAGAGTCAATTTAGTCCTCCTAGAGTGAGGTCACTGCTATTCTTATTTAGTAGGTAGTATTTCCCAGGAGGCTAATGAGAACAATTCCTCAACATTTACAATAGCAATGCATTTGTTCATTCAGAAAATACTCATTTGAAGAACTACAGTGATTTAGGCTCTATAATAGGTCCTTCAGAATTTTTTTAATGCTGCATATTTATCACATTACTTTAGCTAAATTCTTTAAATTCAAGGCCCATTTGCTGATGCCCATATTTGCCTGTGATGTTACATCTCTTATCCAGAACCTAGTTACAGTTTGGAATGGAGTAGGCTTGTAACAAATGCTGAATGAACTGGTTATTAAATAGAACCCTGCTCCACAATGGGAAAGGCAAAGGAGAATGACCTAGGGAATAGAGAGGCAGGGAGCCCTCCTGCCACTTTTACAATTCCCCCTCTCAGAAGACATGGTGGTCTCCTCTTCCCTCCTCATAGTAACCCTTAGGGAAAGGAATAGCAGGAGGAAATCAACAGGGCCTCCAAAACTCCTTTAACTAGAGATGCATCTAATTATAGTAAATCCTGAAGGAAGTAACCGTGAATGGTTAAATACCTGAGGAGTGGTCTGGGAAAGTGGCAGTGAGATATACATGTACCTAGAGAATTGCCTCTGTTGAGTAGAGAACTTAGTTGAGACATTTCTCCTATAGAATTAAAAGAAATGTGATTTTTATATCTTGAATGTTTCCTTTATTTCTTTCCTTTCTTCCTTCTAGCTGAGTCTTAACGTCTGTAAAGCTTATCCCAGAGGATGAAACAAAAGAATGATATCCTCATCTTTGGGTGTGGGAAATTATGTTAACTCTGCATCTCTGTGGCTTGAAGGGTTGGACATTCTTGTGCTATCAGTGAGGGTGCATCTTGTGCTTCAACATAAGATCAGAGGCCATGACGAGAGCTACTCTGAAACCTGATTCTTGGAAGGGCTGGAAAAACTCATCTAGACAGGCACAAAGTGCTATCCAAGGAGGACTCCAGAAAGAAAAAGATATTGAAGGATGTGGGCTCCGGCAGCAACCCTCCCTTGCATTTTTCCATCCCAAAGTTTCTTCATTATCTATAAAAATTGGGGTCAGGAATTTTAAGAATTCCTGGATATGAATGCCATTTTCAATTTTCCTTCTTAAGTAATAAGCATAATTTTGCAAGAGAAAAAAAAAATCTAAAAAAGGCTTCACCTGGCTCCAGAGATACTATCAAAGAATGAGTTTTCTCAAATATGGCTCAAGAAGTAAAATGTCAACAGGCAGAATACACACCAAACACATGAGGAAGAGTAGAGAATGAAGTACAAGGGCAAAGAGACTCACCAATCTGATTAAGAAAACTTTAAACTGAAATTTGAGTGGGAGGAGAAAAAAGGCTACACACTAGATACTAGGAAGACAGGCAGCATGGCACCGAAAGAATAGTGATGAGGGAGGTGCCCAGTAATTTACTGAAGAGAATAACAGGGGAGATGTTTGAGAACTATATTTATGATCTCAGATTATATACAGATTATAAGTAATAAATAAAGTCAACCTGGAGTTTTAGCCCTAGGAACCAGATCCAATGATATAGAAAACACCAGGACTTTGTGGGCTAGAATTTAGACGAGCATGCAAAGGTTTGCCTTGTTCAAAGGAAACTGAGAAAATGAGAATGATGGGTATGCCCAAAAGCCTTAGCTATTTAGGGGCAGCCACAAAACTGCAGTTTAAATGCACAGTAGAGAACATTACTGAACATGAAAGAGAACACAAGTGATCTAGAAGTTAGGGGGTGAGGGCACACTGTAAGTTATCTGGCCAGGTGAAAAATGCCAATGCTGCTGTGATAACTGAAACCATCTAAATGTGGCAGTGTCATGGGCAAATTCCACCATGCAGATGTCTGTTGACCTTTCTTTCTCCTAAAAGCTGAGAATTTGAAATACTGTCTCAGGGACTATATCATTTATTGGAAGTCATAAACTCTAGAACTATGAACCAGATGTTGATCCCTTGGAAAAACTTGAAACACTTCAATTCAATCAAAACATTTTTTAGTGCCTAATAAAATGAGCCAGGCATTAGATGAGTATAGAAAGATGAATAAGACAGACATGAAGCTTGCCTTCTAGCAGAGGATACAGATGTTAAATGACCAATTCCATGATTATTTAAGTTGTAACTATAAGGCATATTACAAAAGAGAAGAAAAAAGTAAGGTTAAACAAAATAGGATGACCCACTGTAGTTGGCAGGGGTAGTTCAGGAAAGACTTCCTAGGGCAAATAACATTATGGCGGCTATTGGGAGAATTTCCTTGGCAAAAAGGTCCTGAGATGGACAGCAAAAGGAGGGTTGGCTCAGCACGAAGGGTAGAGATTGAGGAGGAGAGTGTGGGAGATACAGCTCCATTATGGGTTTCCAAGCTTACATTATTCCAAGTTAATCTCTTTAAAGGAATGAAATTACAAAGTCTGTCAGCTTCAGAAGATCCCTTGGCGGGGCGGTGGGGGGGGGGGATTCCAGAGACCTCTGTTTTTGGCATGGGCATTGCCATGTGGAGGGGGATAGGACAAGGACTATTTTGAGTGGCTCCAGAGGGCAGAGTGAAGACTCAAGTGTGCAGGTTGCAAGCGTGTGAAATGTATTGAGAGGCCCTTCTCATACTAGAGCTGTCCAGTGTGGAAAGGCTCTCCTGGGAGAAGGCAGCTGCTTTACCTGAGTTCATGCAAAAGAATGAAGTGAAGGCCAGTGAGGATCTTTCAGGGAGGGAGTTCCTGCATTTGGCAAGTTGGGTAAAATATAATAATACATACTTACTGAGTATCTGTGGTAGGCATTGCTTGCTTAGGTGCCAGGAATTTAGAGGTAATAAAGAGTACCCTGTCATGTCAAGTGACAGGGAAAAACATGAGGCAGTGGGAAAATGTTCTCGAACATGCTGTGCTTTTACCTAAGACGATTTCTTGCCCAACCCAACTCCATTGACCTGTCAATTCTGTTCTTCATCCTGTGCCAGCCCCTGGACCAAAGCAGGTGTTTTGGTTTTTTTTTCCTCTTTTTTCTCTAGGTGTTGCCTCTGCACCCACTCACCCTCCCCCTTTTACTCCTTGTTCCTCTAACCTTTCCTATCCAATCAGCCCCTGGCTTCCCTGAAGGTGCACTCCTCATCATCATTCCCTGGGAAAGGCTGGAAGAATCATTTGAGAGCTGTAGGGTCAGCCAGGCTGCCTGGGGAGCAGAAGCACCGGAGCTGAGGGGGGATCCTTCAGTGCGAGAAGGGGTGGGAGGGAATTTCAGGCAGAAGAGCAACTCAAAGGTGCTCTAAGACATCCTATCTACCCAGTAATAAATTGCTCACTCTTCAGGTCGGCAAAGGGGAAGAGCATTACTAAGCTGGATGTCAGGAATCAAGACTTGTGGTGCACCCCTGTTGCCTCTTCATATCTCATACCCCAATGTACTGCTGAACATAAATATACCCACCATCTGGCCCCATCATGACAGAATTCAGAAAAGGATGGGAGCTGGGATTGTGATTTAACTTCTCAGAAGAGAACCATAGAGATAGACATTTTTTTCTAAATTAATCTATTGAGTGACCATTAACTAGAATGTGCACTGTGATGCACATTCGAACTTTTAATTAGTGATTTATTTAAACAAGCTCTTGGTAGAAAGGCCACTTAGGTAAGAGAATTATTTGTAAAGCTGGACACTGAAATTGCTGCAGGCTCCACGCTGCTTTGTATGGACAATGTTGGAGGGAAGAGGGAGCACCCCTTCCTGCTGCCCTGGCCTGGGAAATCTCAGAGTCTGATAGGAGGATCTCTTTGGCTCAGACTCCCAGTCAGATGCTGCTAACTGGGCCTTAACTGAAGAAAAAAAAATTCTCTGAGGTTAACCGATGTCGTGTTTCTCTTAGAAGTCTTTTACTTTACACGTATCTTCGGCAAATGTTTTCATATCTGAATTGTCAGACTAAAAGGAGTGAAGAAAGGAAGTGCTGTTAAGGTGTCATTTACAGCTGAGGACTCAGGAGTGAAAGTAGGCTCCTGGGACTGAGAGCAAAATACTGGTACTTGGAATGTTTGAGCTACCTAGACTGATGTTGCTCAGCTCCACCAAATGAGACAGTTCAGAAAGCACAAGGGGAAGGAGCCTGCTTGTCTTCAAATATGCACGACCCCACCTTGCTGGGGCTCCAGAACAGTGCAAAGTACCACCAATACCACTGGGCACATCTGGAACAGACAGACAGGAGACCAGTAGCCCCATGAGTTCTGAAGAGAGATTCAGGCTGCCGCCAGGAGACCTGTGTTCCCGTCCTGCTGCTGCCGTGATTAGCCATGTGAATGCAGACAGAACACTGATTTTGAGTCTCATGTGAATCACCTGTAAAATATGGTGGGTGGACACATCAGGATCTCCTGTTGCTGTGGTATTCTAGAATTCTATGTATGACTGCTTCCAGATATCTTGTAGTAGCCTTGGGCTAAACCTACTTCAGAAAGTTAACTTGGTGCAAAATGAAGTTCAGAACTCTATAGATACTTATTTCCAGA
Organism: Pteronotus mesoamericanus; assembly: GCF_021234165.1. Taxonomy (NCBI): domain Eukaryota; kingdom Metazoa; phylum Chordata; class Mammalia; order Chiroptera; family Mormoopidae; genus Pteronotus; species Pteronotus mesoamericanus. The sequence continues at coordinate 11,841,639 of NW_026555325.1, read as the reverse complement.
AAATAACAGGATCAGGGTTTGGATTCTGGCGTCCTAAGTCTGAGAGGTTCCTTTTTGTTTTTCAGGTTGTTCAGTCACCAGTATAGATGGTGGGATATGACCTCATGTTTATTAAATAAAAAAGAATATGCAAACAGTACAAAATATCTCTTTCAGAGGTTTGGTGAGAAATGTTTTATAAAATTGGGATTATGGGAGGCAGCATGGTGTAGTGGTCATACTATAGGTTGAAAGGTGTCCCCTTTAAAAAGGTACGTTGAAGTTTTAACCCCCAGTACTTGTGAATGTGACCGTATTTGGAAATAATGTTTCTGCAGATTTAATCAAGTTCATTAGGGTGGGCCTTAATCCAAAATGACTAGTGTCCTTATAAGAAGAGGGAAATTTGGACACTGACACAAAGAGAGGATGCCATGTGAAGATGGAGGCAGAGGTTGGAATGATGTCCCTATACCCCAAGGAACACCACAGGTTGGCAGCTGTCACCAGAAGCTAAGGGAGAGGCATGAAAGAGATTTCTCCCTTGGAGTCCTTCCCAGGGCTATGCCTTGATTTTAAACTTCTAGCCTTCAAAGCTCTGGACAATACATTTCTGTAGTTTTAAGCCACCCAGTGTGTGGTACTTAGTCATGGCAGCTCTGGGAAACTAATCCAGGTGTGGAGTGTAGCCTCCGAAGTCAGACATCTTAAGTTAGAAACCTGTCTTTTGACTTGGTAGCTGTGTGGAGACAGGTTACTTACCTCTCTAAGACTCAGTTTCCTTCTCTGTAAAATAGGTATATAATCATATGCACTTGATAGTAATGTTATAAAGATTAAGTGAGGTAATTCTGGAAAAGAGGCTAGCAGTAGATTGTGATAAACTGTGATTAGTTGGCAGCATCTCCTTGTTTTTGCCTCTGAATTTGGACACTGCCTCCTAGGACCTTGGAATGTAGGTACACATTTATACCATCTCACCTAGCATTGAGTGTTCCAAGTGGTAAGTGCTGAGTAAATATTTGCTGCTGCTAGTAACATAATACATAGTTACCTTAATTTTTGTTAAGACCTAACTGAGTATGAATGAAGTTGGACTCATTTTCCTCTTAGGCTCTCCTCTTCAGCTTCCTGGGTTTTTGTGGGTAATACTTTGACATCATGGTGAGGAAGTAAGAGAGAGAGAGTGGGTCAGGGTCATATCCTGGAGATCACTTACTGGTTGTGTGTCCTGGGAGAAGTTTTTCCATCCTTCTGTGCTCCAGTTCCCTCCTTTGTGAAGTGGAGATGGGATGGAGAGAGGTGAGTGAACTGACACCCATGGTTGGCCCTCCACAGCTCTACCTCAGTGGAGGGGGCTGGTCAAGCCCGGCTCTTCCCACTCAAGTGCTCTCCAATAAGTGGCCACATTGTTTTCAAAGACTAACTGCATGAACAATATACCTTAAAAAGAATTATAAGTAGCAATCTTACTGATTCACACACACACACACACACACACACACACACACACACACACACACACACACCCTTATTATGTACAAAATAATCAGCCTCAATAAAAGCAACATCAAGGGCCTGGCTCCACCACGGTAATTTCAGCTAATGTGGAAATTGTGGCCTTGGCAGCCCAAGTCTTCGTTGATGTGGGAATCACTAGTTTAGGGGGCACATCTTACAAAACACATGTTTTGGCTGAAGAGACCCCTTGGTAGCAGATGTCTTGGGGGAGGCCGCTTTCAAAGGCCAGGTTTCATTCTCAGTTGGCGAATGTTTAAAATTTCTTAGCTCAACATGGAGAGCCCTGAGGAGAGCAGGACCTGTGAGAGTGACAGATGAGGTGTGTTTAGGGAGGATTTTACAAATTGTTTCCTTTTAACAAGACATAAACCTCAATGAAAACATCATCTGGTTTTGGCTTGCTAATTATGCTTTTGCCTTACCTCATTTAGCTGAAGCTTTGATGGCCTTAAATTTCCTTAAGGCCTTGTTAAGAAATATAAAAATAAAATTAGAGTTTAATTATGTAAATACACTACATATATTATTTTTAAGCTCTCTAAGAAGTGCCCTGCATTTATGTGTATCATTCATTCACTCATCCATCCATCCATCCATCCACTTTTACTGGGTCCCTGCTCTGTCCCAGGCACAATGCTAGGAACCAGAGTTGTTAGTTACATGGCAGCTGCAACTAATTAAGATTCTGAGTAGTCTATTTAAAATTAAAAAAAAAATTTATTGAGATATAATTGACATATAACATTATATTGGTTTCAGGTGTACAACATAATGATTTGATATATACATATATTGCCAAATGAACACCATAATAATTCTAGTTAACATCTGTGGCCATACATAGTTACAAATTTTTTTTCTTGTGATGAGGATTTTTAAGATCTACTCATAGCAACTCTCAAATATGTGGTACAGTATTATTAACTATAGTCACCATGCTCTACATTATAGTCCCATGGTGTATTTATTTTATAACTGGAAGTTTGTACCTTTTGACCAGCATCACCCATTTCGCTCATCCTCCACACCCATCTATGAGCTTGTTTTTTTTGTTTTTGTTTTTGTTTTGAATTCCGCATATAAGTGAGATCATGCAGTGTTTGTCTTTCTTTGTCTGACTTATTTTACTTCACTTAGCATAGTACCCTCAAGGTCTACCCCTGTTGTCTCAGATGGAAAGATTTCCTTCTTTTCTATGGCCAAATAATATTCCATTATATATATATGTACACACACACACACACACACACTGTATTTTGCCATGTATGAAGTGCACCTATGTTTTTGGCCCAAACTTTCAGGAAAAAAAATGTTTTGTTTTAATTTTTCAATTCAATTATTTATTTATTTATTTATTTATATTTAGATACTTGATTTTTGTATTATAAAGGAATTTTAGCATTTATTTTTGAACATATTATGGTATGAGAAATTTTATGTAACAAATAATTACCAAACACAAGAAGAGATACAAGATATTTCAAGTACTACCCATGTATAAAGTGCATCCTTATTTTTCCCTAAAAAATTTGGGCAAAAAAAGTGAGCATTATACATGGCAAAATACTATATATACAAAATAAAGAATATATATATTCTTTTTTATCCATTCATCTATCATTGAACACTTAGGTTGTTTCCAGATCCTAGCTATCATAAATAATGATGTAATGAATATGGCAGTGCATACGTCTTTTTAAGTAGTGTTTTCATTTTGTTTGGATAAATAACCAGACATGAAACTACTGCACCAGAGTGTAGTTTTATTTTTAATATTTTGAGGGATCTCCATGCTGTTTTCTACAGTGACCACTCCAATTCCCATCAGCAGTGCACAGGGTTTCCTCTTCACATCTTCACCAACACTTGTTACTTCCTGTCTTTTTTGATAATAGTCATTCTCGCATGTGTGAGGTGATACCTTGTTTTGGTTTTACTTCACATTTTCCTGGTAACTAGTGATGCTGAGCACCTTTTCATGTACCTGTTGGCCATCTGTATGTCTTTGGAAAAATGTTTATTCAGATCTTCTGCCCATTTTTTAATTAGATTGTTCATTTTTTTTTTTTTTTTTTGCTATAGAGTTGTATGAGTTCTTTATATATTTTGGTTTATTAACGCCATCCGTGTCCCATTCAGTCACCATTGTCTCTGTGCTAGTGCTGAAGCTGATATGGAGCCAACCTGAGACCAGTCTTGCCCACAAGGGCTTGCCATCCAGTTAGAGAAGGAAGGAAGATGGCCTTGCAGCCTTCTAAAGTGCTGCAATAGTAGCACTAGTGTAACCAGAATGGTAACAGTAATAATAATAATAAGGAAAATAACTGACATTGTTTCTTTTGTGACAGATCATAAGTGATTTGAATAAATTATGTTATTTAATACTCACATGAGCCTGATGAGAGTTGTTAATTTATTTGATTTTATAGACGAGAAGCCACAGAAATTAAATAACTTTTCTGAGCACATATAAATAAGAAGTAGCAGCACTGTGATTCCAACCCAGGTGGTCTAGCTCAGAACCTGCCCTGAAAATCAATTTTCTATGCTGCCCACATGAACTCCATTTTAAACAGTGTTACCAACCACAGTTATGTACATAAAGCTAGATTATTCACTTTTATAGGAGGATTTCATGAAATGTTTCTGTAAGTAGCAAATGCTCTTGGCACATTCAAAATAAGGTTCAGTTGATAAAATTTGATTTATGTCTTTTTCTTTAAGAACTTGTCTATTCTGTAATGGGAAGTGTACCAAAATATTGATCAGATTACATACATAGCAGAAAGAGGTAAAGGTGATATAGTGGACAGCCCTTTCCCTCTACTATTGATGAAAATGTTTTTATTGACAGTTTGTTAATACCAAGAAAATGAAGAGAACCAAAATGTAAATTAGCCCACTGCACATATAACGTTTATTGTCTTTGAACTTTAATTATATGCATCTATTAGCTTTTTTTTAAAAAATACAGAAAGATATAATATGGAAAATAAAAAGTCTCCTTTCCACCTTAACTAGCTAATGACCAAGAATTGTTTCTTATGTACCCTTGAGAACCATTGGGGAGTTGAATAATATTCAATTTGAGTGAGGTAGGAGGAGTGAAAAGACACTTTCTATTGTGCGCTGAGCCCCCTGCCCCAGAGGGTATGAAGTCATAGAGATAACTATGACTCTATTCTGGGGTGCAGGCGGAAAGGAAGATTGTCAAAGAAAAAGTTCTAACCACTTGGGGCTTCTGTTTCTTTCCCAAGTGTATCAACCTGAATCGCAGGGCAACCCTTTGGTCCTTCATTAGCCTGCCGTGCTCCAGTGGAGCTTGCTCATTGACATCCAGTCTAAACCCAATTCACAGCTTTTATTCATCCACCTACCTTAGAGGGCATAAAAGATTTACACTAAAAGCCAATGCAGATTCTCCTTTTACTCACATTCCCTTCTGTTCTCTCTACTTTTTCTCTTTCTCCCCGGCTTCCTCTCTCTCTCTCTCTCTCTCTCTCTCTCTCTCTCTCTCTCTCTCTCACCTCCATGCAGTTCTACTACATTTTAGACCCTTGCCACTTTTTCTGCACATGAAGGGATACATTTGACAGTATAGCGATGGTGTTTGTGTGCATGTGTCTTTGTAACAACAGTCTGTTGCTCGCATGATTCTGTTTAAGTCCTTAACAGCATGTACAAATCCTTTGTGGGAGATATCTGGAGTCAAAAGAGTCTTCACTCTCATTCTACAGGCCATCGCTGAGTGCTTCTTTCATCAATACACCATTGCTAGGCGTGAAATGGGCTATTTAGGATTTTAAGAGCCAAATGTAAATGTGCTTAATGAGCCTCCAGGGAGCCATGGCATGGTCAGGGAAAAAAGGCTTTTAGCAGCAGATGCAGACAAAAGTATTGGATTTCATTCTCTGGGTCTCCTGAAAAGTCAAAGACAAAGAAAATGGTGATCCTGGCCCTTGATGGGGTACGAGTCAGTCAAAACCTAAAACCCAAGCAACTGGAGTCTCTTGACATTTTTCTATTTGGTAAAGAATTCAACAAATGGTGGGGGGACAGATGGAGTATAATGACTTGTTATAGTAGCTCAAAGCCCCTGGTACCGTGGGGTATACCCTAAATGAGCTCAAGAAAAGCCAGCGATGGAGGAGAAACCTTTGCCATAGTTTTAAGATTCTGAGCAGTGATTTTTTTTTTTTAGATTTTTAGATCAGTTCAGAAAAACTCATCTGAGTATTCCAAATGTGCTTGAAATCTCTTTTTGGCTCAGTCAAAACAACATTCTTTTTCTCTTTACTAGTAAATATGAAGGCTAGTTCAGGCATCTCAGCGCATTAGAAATCTGTTGAATGTCTCAAATTTATTTTGCTGTAGCTTGGGGCTGGAGTCTGGGAGACTTCCTGCCTCTGACAACTGTTTTATGCCTACCCTGGTAGGGCCAGCTCTTCTTTAGTGTGTTAAAAGTGGCGTGTTTCTGAATATAACAATACTGATACTTGATCCTGTCAGGAAAAAAAAAGGGGAAAATAACTCATAAAATTTTTTTTTATGGCTTTAGGCAAGTCAGTAACTCTGGGCAATCCGTATGGTTTGCATTCTGCAACAGCTGAGCTCCTAGCATTTTCATCCCTTGGAAAGAGGATAAAGGCGGGGTCACCCACACTGTTTTCCTTGATACCCACGCTCCTTTACTCGGGTTTGGAAACTCGCGGCTGGCTGTATCCACGCACAGCCTACACTCTGCACTCACTCTCGGCAATCCTCTTCCCGGTTTTTATTCACTTCCTTGATCTATTTGTATACCTGTGTGTGATAGGAATACCCTGGCTGATAAGCTCTGGGAAGATGGGGTGGAGCCTTTTCCACCCCATATCTCTTAGAACACTGAACAGAATTTTTTTCCATAGAAACCATTAAGTAGATAATTGTCAAATAATATACACATATATATACACATATGTACACACACATATATAAATGTATATGTATGTGTGTGCATATATATATATGTTTTAAAGTAGTGTATTTTGGTTCTTTTGGTAAGTCCCTATTCTCTTGACAAGTCTGGTTAAGTTTATACTCTTGCCACTACTATAATCTATGATGATGTCTCACTTAAATTTTATGTGCTCATGAACCTAAATCCTATGATTTTTTTTTTTTTTTTTTTAATGTTCAACCAAGAGAATATTGGATTGTGTGCCCTGGAATAAATCACTGAAACTCTTGGTATCTCCATTTTTCTGTCTTTTAAAAAGGATAAGAATAATTATTTATAAGGCTCAGAAATATAAGATGGAGAGTGATAGGAATGGATATTTTAGTGCTAGCTCACAAGTTATGTGAACTTTCTGAGCTTCAGTTCCCTTATCTGTAGTTTAGGGATAAGGCCTAATTTATAGGGTTGTAATTAAGATTGAATGAGGCAGTTCTCTCTCTCCACTGGGCACACCCTCCCCCACCCCCTCATTTCCCCAGGGCCTCTCTCTCTCTCTCTGGAGCACACTCTCACCTTTCCCCCTCACCTTCCCCCAGGCACATTACCTTTGCCTTTCTTTCTCCTAAATTCCAAGGGCTCTTCTTTTGCCTCTGTAACTTGTTTCCTGAGCCCATGCTGCACAGCTGACTCACTTCTTTCTACCTCTCTGACTTTCTATATCAACTTTCTCCTTTGATTTGAGAAAAAAAGATTGAATGATATTCAATGAGATGATACAGTCATGGCTTTTAGAACTGCGCTTGTACTTAGCAAGTATACAGTAAATTCCACTGAGGAGGATTGACTTGCTTTTAATGAAATACGCAGAGATCTGAGACTCCAAAGGATTCCCTCTGGGGTGGTAGAGAGAAGAGCTGATCTTTGGGTCCTGGGACAAAGAGCCATGTTTCTCACTCCCTGGCTATATCCCAAAGTGAAAGCACCATCTTAGAGGAAACGGTCAGAGGCTATCAGAGGGATAGATTGGAGACTTGAAGTTCTGGCCTTGCTCAGTATTTCCAGATCCCGGGTGCACCTCAGAAGCATGAAGTGGTGGACCGAGGGAGATTACGCAAGCTGCATGTCTCAGCACTGACAAGTTTGCACAGTCAGCACTGTGCCACTGACCACCTTGGAGGTCAATGACTCCAAGGAACTTCCTAATGCCTTGGACTCTGAAGAACATCGAACCTTGGTCCAATTCTGGGGACCCTGAGACTGGCCGAAGTTGCATTTCCCTCCATCCAGGCAGGGTGGGAACTCAAAATTCAGTTGGTTTATAGAAAATAAGTAGATGTGATGTTTCTTTTATCTTACTGTCTATAACATTACACATATTAAATCTGCCACAGAATTTGACTTAGATGTTAACTCTGTTTTATAATATTTAAGAGTTTTGAGGGAGGATAAATTTTTAAAATAATATAACATTAAGTCCAAACAAATTAGACAGCTTTAAAAAGTAGTTTTTTTGATTTTTTAAAAACAGTTTTAATAGCTTGACTCTCTATAAATTATGACTTTTACCCTTTGACATGACCTGGCCAAATCAAATCTTGTGCAATGTCAGACAGATTAAAATATGTACTGAGAATAAATAGACAATAGATCATTGATGTAACGGTACCTAACACAGTGCCCTACATAGTTATAGGTCTTTAATAAATATTTGAGAAATGAATAAACTAATGGGCAGATTCTGACCAATCCTTAGAATTACTGACAAAAGTGTAAATTTTATTCACCTTCACTTTAGTTTTAGTAAACTTTATTATATGCTAATCCTTGTAAGAGCAGTCATTGGTACAGAGCCTATGTGGCAATTCTCTATTAACCAGAATGTATGATTACTCAAAATAAATATCTTATTTCCTGACCATACTAAATAATAATTTATAGATGTAACACTGTTGGTAGGTATCTCAATACCTCATAAGCTGAGCGCAACATTACCCTTAGATGAAACTGAGAAGGGGCAAGGTTTGCTCCTCTTCCTCATTGTTCTCCTCCCTCTTGCAGCTCTCTTCCCGTGGGGAGGGCTTCGGTTCTCACATGGCACTTTGGCGACAAGGTCTCTTCACTATAGCAACTCATCTCTTATGTTTTTCTGTCCTACTCTGTGATTATCTTGATAAAAGATTCGTGTACAAAGATGCTCTTTGCTCTCTTGGATATAGTAATGAAAAATGGAAATTAAATATCCAGAAAAATTATGAGATATTTCCAAAATAGCTATCATACAGCTATTATATTATAGATGATATGTTTTAAATTATGTAATAATTAAGAAAATGTTAACTTCACCAAGTAAAGTCAAATGAGAAAATAGGATATAGCTCAGGTGTGTGGTTTTGTGGGCATGTTAGACTGAACTTTGGACTATAAAGAGTAATATTGGATTTTGCTTGCCTTGGAACATCCTTGGTCAATAATCTTTCTCTAAACAGAGTTTTTGAAAAATAATGAGGGGTAGTGACTTTAAGCTCATACTCTCTTTCCCAAATACCTGGAATATAATCTTTCTATGTTGCTGGATAGGTATAAGGTAAAGCTGAGGTGGGGTTTGTTGACATGCTAGTTTGAAAATTGAGAAGCCTCACTAGGATGCATGCTTAAATAAAAAGTCCTCTTGCCGTGGTTTAGAGGTTAATCAAAGAAGTGTTTACGGGCAGGGTAAAGAATTTCTCTGGAAAATTGTTTTGGATTTCTTTTAACGAGAGGTTAATTGCTGATCAAGGAAGCAGATTACAAAACTGCCTGGCAGTAACTATGGTTATCTCTTGGTAGAGTTGTGGGCTACTTTAATTTTCTTTTTGATACCTTTATTTTCTAATTTCTTAGCAGTGAGCATACATCAATTCTGTAATCAGAAAAAATAACGATTAAACTTTCTAAATTCCTTGCATGCCTAGTCCTTGTTAGCCTGTGTGTCTAAAACTAGGTCACATTTTCATTAATATGAAAATTATAATGACTTTGCCCCTACTTGCCCATGAAAGAATTTAGGATCCTCCAACTGCTCTCCAGGTATTTATAAGAGTCTTCAGCACTTTCCTCCTGAGCTCCGCTTTTTGATAGTCTGACGTCCTGATCAGGAAGCCACAGTGTACAAACAGGCACGCATACAGTACAGGGTAACTGGTCTTTCCTGATGACATTACTGACCTGCACAGTGGCCCTGGCCAGGGGGCGAGAGCACTGCTCCTTCCTCTACCCTCTTCCCTCAGCATTTTCTAGGATCCTCTGCCAGTTCCTCAGAAGGATAGCTGATAATAAGCTGGAAATTTTCTCAAGGCTTTGCTATAGCCATGAAGCAATGAAAGGAGAATATATTCTAGATGTTAGCATGTAGCTGTGACTACATGAGATTTCCCTCAAAGTCCACTGGCCAGCGCTGGCCTCAAATCTCTGCTTCCCACTGTTTTACAGCCTTTCTGTGTGGCCTCTCCCCATGCGTACCTCCTAGAATGCTCAGAGCTATTTAGACCTTAGAGTTCACATCTGCAGGAATCCCAAAGAAACCAAGGTGCTTCTCCTCCCTTTCAGACTCACCTCCTTGGGCCTCATTTCTGGTCTCATTCCCAGGAAGGTTGACAGGAGGGTAGCTGTTGCCCTGAGAAAAAAGTCAAGCCCCTGTCCTCGAGAGAGCATGGCCAAGTCCTCTAATTCCAACAGAAAAATGGCTATAAATTACCTGAAAATCTTATGCGACATTCATTCTTTTCTGGAAGTGACGGTGTTAAATAAGAACTTAATGGTCCAGTCCAAGTTTCTCTGAGATTTCACAGGCAGGTTCATTTTACCATCTCTAATCCACCCTGCGATGAAGGTCAGGCTACTGTGACCTTTCTCTGATTGCCTCCAACCTATCTCCTTTGAGCAATCAGAAAAATGCACACACACATACACACACACACACACACAGTTATATCCACACACATACACCTCCACAAGAACAAGTGGTAGTTTTTCTCTAGCAAACAGCATTAAAAAGACAAACAAACAACATTGCCCTGAAAGAAACAAGTATAAAGAATTTTGCTATAAAACTGTACCCCACATTTTATACTATGAAACAGAACACTTATTTTCTCAGTTGAAAACACCTGCACTCAGTTTATGTCATATTTTTCCCCAAGAACAATAATGGGTGGGGACTTCCTTTATATTCCTGTCACTAAACAGGTCCATTTGAAGCAATTATCCCAATCAAAGGAACAGTGTATCCCATAGGTGAATTCAGTCCTCTTACTTCTTTGAGAGGAAACTGCCTCAGTTTAGAAAAAGCAGTTTTGCAGCCTCTGCTTTAGAACAAAGTTTTAAAAAGATAGAGAGGGGTAAAATAATTTGAGGATAGACTTTTAACTTCATCTGGATACCCTTTATACCAAGTGTTATAATTATTTATGCATTAAAGTTGACTTTTCATTTGCCTGCCATATTTCTACAAAGCTTACTTTCTGCTGCCACTAACTGAAGAAAGGAATGATCAGGAATGAAGCAGCAATTGATAAATGGCTTGCTCTCCTTTTCTTCCCTGGTATCATTAACAATTGAGAAGCTGTTTTCAGGGCTTTAATCCACTAGGGTGACTGGTGTGGGCATTTGGGTGGAGGTGGGGCAGGGCCAGGGCCTCGATTCCCATCCTTAGTCTTTGCTACCACTTCAGTCAACCCAGTGGCTGGAAATGTAGCATCTGAGTCAGTGTTCCTCAGCTCTACTCAGATCTCTATAGGGCTCCCATGGTCTAGGAGCAGGAATGAGGAATTAGAGAAAGAGCAAAGGAGGAGAGACCAAACGAAGAGATTTGAGTGAGTTTCAACTATTATGAAGTTGATTACAAAGAGAGTTTATGACTGCAGGTACATAGAGGCAGAACCAGAAAGAGAACTTATATCCTCCAAGAGTGATAATAAGAAAATAGCAATAACTCTTGATAATAAGTGGAATTTGGTGCCATGGGAGGGTGTGGCATGCTATCTGCAGTTCTATACCTGCCATAGCCAAGGCAATTTCCTCTGAAGTTTGATGCCTGTTCTCTCTTTCTTGTACCCCTTAATCAACTTTATTGCTTATTTCTCTTTTGAAAATACTGTACATCTTACTTAGGATAATACTTTATTATATACAGCATATAATTATCTGCCCTAACCCTATGGCTTTATAGGTAATGTCACTTCCTATACCTGTATAAGAATGATGCCTCCTTCAAGGCCCATGTCATATTTCCTTTTCTAACACAAAGTTGACCTTGAATGTCTACTCTGAAGGTCATACTGCATGAATTTTGGCATTAAATTATACACAATAAACACTTCTTCTTCTGTGTGCCTATAAGCCTTTCAATGTGTACAAGTCATTTGTCATCTGCATTTTTGCATTATTAGCTTCTGTTTTATGTTCATTCAGTCATGTAATAAATATTTCCTGAATATTTGCTTTAGTCCAGGCACTGTGGTCACAGGAGTAAGAATGGGGCTTTGTTAGCAGAGAAAACAGATGCTAATAGCACACTTTGATGTGTTATGTGCCTTAAGAGAAGTATGAAATAAGTGCTGTGGGTATCTTAGAAGAAGGAACCCTAACTCCAGAGAAAGCTTTATGGAGACTGAGATGAATCTTAAAGGATTTACTGAAATTTTTTAGGCAGGGAAAGAGGAAGAATATTCCAGAGAGGGAGCATGATATGGAGAAGGAGAGTCTCAAAAGGGCATAATGTCATTGGTGACTGTTGAACTGAGTAGTGGACCTTAGGCATATTTTGTGTGCCTGTGGTTTGGAAGGTGGGAAAGAAGATGAAAGTGATAGTCTAGCCCAGCTTGTTAGGGTTCTTATCTGCTATGTTGAGCTAAGAGGTCTGTACATTTAGCTTTCAGAGTGCTCATATTTATAAGAAAGGTACTGACATATTCAGATTCGCTTAATAGGAACAGAATTCTGATATAGACAAGGAATATGGACATAGTGGAGAGATGGAGGCCAGTTAGGAAACTAAACTGTAGCTGTGAGATGAAGAGGAAAAGCTGGATTCTGGGAAACAGGGAGGGAAAAGGAGAAGAACCTTGTGTGTATATGATAATAAGTTCATTTAAATTGTACATGTCAAAAGATGCCCAGTAGGCAAGTAGAAATAAGGACTTTATCTTAAAGGAGACACCTCTGCCTTAGATGGAGATCAGGGAACCCCTGGCCTTGAGAGTAGTCAGGGCAGTAGATGGTACATAAGATTACTTTGGGGAGAGGAAAGAGCCACAGAGGAAAGATCCTGAAAGGAGAGATGAATGATATAGGAAAGTGAGAGATAGTTGGTAGAAGCAGATCTTAGAATAGGCAGGAGGGCATTTAATCCAGTAACTAGATAAAAGAGGTTCTCCCTACAGGTGTGTACTATATTTGAAGAAAGATAAGAATTGGTAGGACCTTTGGTCAAGATGGCAGCATAAGCAGCTTACCTCCTCGTACAAACACATCAAGATTACAACTAAAATATAGAACAATCAACACTCAGAACCACCAAGTAGAGTTGAAGGGAAGTCTGACAACTACAGAATTAAAGAGAACACATCCATCCAGACTGGTAGGAGGGGCAGAGATGTGAAAGGGCTGGCCCCACTTCCATGTGTGGTGGATAAAAATTTGAGAGATATCTCAGAAGTGAGGGGTGCCAGCCCCACAGTAGGCTCCTTAGCCCAGGGGTCCAGTGCCAGGAAGATAAATCTCTATAACTTTTGGTTGCAAAAACTAGCAAGAATTGAGTTGGTGGAAGAAACAGTTGGAGTCCCAAAGAGTTCTTCTTTAGATCCCACAGATGAACTAACTCAGATTCACTCTCTCTGAGTTCTGGCACTGGGGTAACAGCTTGCAAGGCACCAGTGGCATACAGGGATGAACTTAAGTGACTGGCATCAAGGCAGATGGTGAAGGAAATAGACATACAAGTCCAGGAAGCACAGAGTCCCAACAAGATGGATGCGAAGAGGCTCTCTCCCAGACACATCATAATTAAAATGCCAAAGGTTAAAGATAAAGAGAGAATCTTAAAAGCAGCAAGAGAACAGCAAAGATTTACCTACCGGGGAGTTTCCATAAGATTGTCAGCTGTTTTCTCAAAAGAAACTTTGCAAGCTAGGAGGAATTGGCAAGAAATATTCAAAGTCATGAAAAGCAGGGTCCTACAGACAAGATTGCTCTACCAGGCAAAGATATCATTTAGAACTGAAGGGCAGATAAAGAGCTTCCCAGAGAAGAAAAAACTAAATGCGTTCATCATCACCAAATCATTATATGAAATATCAAAGGACTTATTTGAGAAAAAGACAATCAAAACTAGGAACAATAAAATGGCAATAAGTACATATCTATCAACAATTGAATCTAAAAAACAAACTAAGCAAACAAGAACAGAGTCAGAACCATGGATAGGGAGAACATTTTGATGGTTGCCAGATGGGAGGTGAGAGGACTGAGAAGTAAAAATAGGTAGTTACAGAATAGCCATGGGGATGTTAAGTACAGTGTAGGAACTTACATGCATGACTGATAGACATGAACAATGGTGTAGGGATTGTCCGAGTGAGCGGGGAGTTTGTATTAGATGTAACTTAGAAATTCTTTTTTTGTGCTGTTTTGTCTCCCATGGACATATAATTTGCAAAATCACCCCTTCCACCATTTATAATGTGAAAAGTAAGTCAAAAACAGGAGAGAGGAACAAACTTCCCCTGAAGAGTTGGAATCACAAACAGAAGAGGAAGCAAAAATATTGGAAGGGACAATGTAGAAATTATGCACCTTTCATTCTTATTGCTTTTTACACAAGAGCATTTGGCTCAGTTTCCAGCGGGCACTGTGACTGCCAGGTTTTTGCTTGTTCAATTGACTTTTATTGCTTTGCTTCACGCTTTAAAAATATTTGCAACCCAAGAAGAGCTTGTGTAATTCTAGGGACTGATGCTTGAGTGTGAAGATCTTTAGAAAACAGTTTGTTTGTTAGAAATTATAAATTAAGTACTTACCCTCATATTTAGTATTTCATCTCATACTTCAAAATTAAAGTACATATTAGTATATGAACAATTACTGTTGGACTTGCTATAAAAATGGAGATAATTGTCCTTTTTCATAATTGGTGTTTATGTTTCTAGAGCCTCGACAGACACCCAGTTGTAAATGTATCTTGACAATGTCCAAAGCATGGCTGGCCTCTCTCCTTATTGGTATCATTTGTTTTCAACAAAGGGGCATGATATCCCCTTATTGGATTAAAATGTGTCTTGAAAAGTAAAAGCAGATTATGCTGAGCATGAAGTTTCAAACCTGAGTAAAAAACATCTGAACACTGGGTGTTCTTCTTTCTAACAAGCTTAGCAGATGGATGGGAAGTGATGTTTGCTGTTTATCTCCTCAACATATCAATATGTGAGGATGTGGTGCAAAATATGGTTTTCCTGCAAATGAGCGAAACCATGCCGGAGAGTACAAGAGACATAGTTTGTACTCTGAAAGAACTTTAGAAATTGGACGGTCACTATCAAGTTAAAATCTGCTCCGTGCTTTTTACTCATCAAAATCTTAGAATGGTGATTGGGACTGAAAAGATGCAATTGTTTCCACTACTTATCTAACCATTTCAAGAGCACTTAAAGGGTTCTTTCAGGCAAGAAAGACAAGGACAACAGAATGCTATCTGCATTCATGGCCTTTAAATTAAAAAAAAAAAAAAGAAGAAGAAAATTGTAAATCTATGCCACCAAAAGATGCAATGCACGTCATGTGATTTCTCTAGACTTTTAGTGTGTATTTTTGTGACCAGTGACCTTTCTTTGGTTGTCAATCACTTAAGAATAAGGCCACAGTCATGGTTCAATAGTTAATTGGCATTATTTGGGAGTAGATATGGAATTAATCATAGTAGCCACATAGTAGTCACATGTAAAGTTTTCTGCAGGAGTATCACACTGATAAAGGGCAGCTATAAGAAATGGGTAAGTCCCTGGCTGGTGTGGCTCAGTGGACTGAGTGCTGGCCTGAGAACCAAAGCATTGCTTGTTCAATTCCCAGTCTAGGGCACATGCCTGGGTTGCCAGCCAGGTCCCCAGTGCGGGTGCGTGAGAGGCAATCACACATTGGTGTTTCTCTCCCTCTTTCTCCCTCCCTTCCCCTTGCTAAAAATAAATAAATACAATCTTTAGAAAATTAAAAAAAAAAAAAAAAAGAGATGGGTAAGTAGCTAAAAACATATAAAACCCTAAGAATATATACTTGTTTTTTAGGATAAGTAAAACTTTCTTGGCTCTTTTGTCAAATTTTTGGTACTAGTCTAAAGCCTTTGTTAATTATTATTTCTCAGTGGTTCTTGCTCTTCTGTAATTGATCACGGGTTGCCTACATTTCCTGGAAAATTATAAAAATTCCTTTAAGCTAAGTGAAAGTTACCTGATCATCCCAAGGAGAATAATGCAGTGGCTAAAATGTTGAGAGATTCATGTTCCAATAATGTCCAAGTTTAGACATTTATATTCACAATCTTGTTAATAGTGACCTATAAAATTTTAATCCATGCCTGGGACTGAGAAAAACAGGTGCTTACTTTTGTTTGTAAATTTCCATCCTCCTAGTGTCTCTGGGGTGGGAGAGGGTATTCTAAGCCACTTACACTAGAAGAAATATTTTTATCTTAATTTGGTGAGTTGAGAGCAACAGCTTTAAACTGAGAGGTAGCATTGTGAAACTTCACCCCTAGATAACAGTGCTGGGCTTAAGCTGATTTGCCCAGAGGCCTGACCTTGGGGCAAGAGAGAGTGCCTGGTGGTTCCAGGCCCAATGCAATCCCTTTTCTATAAAGCAACAGAAGATACTCTTATTTCTCAGAGAATTAATAGGATCATGTTATATTATTGGAATGGATGAGGCAAAGGCATCTGGTCTTTGGAAGTGTTTAAATATCTTCAAAAATTTCATTTTGTGGCTTCCACTTTCTTTACTTGTACTGTTTTATGTAAAAACTTTGAATTTTACAGAAATATTTTGCAAAGTGAATGTGAAGCTATGTATCATAATGGATAAAAAACTATAATGGATAGAGGACTCGTTAGGAAATCTGGGTTCTAGGGCCAAATCATTCTCCTTGGAGAAGTTCCTTAATTACTCTGACCCTCATTTTTGACATTTGTATGGCAGAGGTGTGACAGGCTGCCCATCTATGACCCTGTCCCCTGCTGTTAAAATGATATGGCTTCTCCAACATTTCTCTCAGTGAGCAGTACAAAAAAGCTAACTGTAGAGACTATTAAGGCAAAGCAATAGGGAGTAAAGTTTCAGTGTTTTCAAAGATGTTTGGTATAGAAAGCTATATCATAAAATCCAGACCAGAGAGAGAATGACTAGATCTTAAGCATGATAAGTTAGAGTTACTATTTCATATAGAATTAGGTCACAGTTTTATAAATGAGAGGAAGAGGAGTTTGTCATGTAGGTCAGGCAGGTGGTCTTTGGGAAGAAACCCATGTGGTGGCAAGGTGCATTTTTACCTAGTGAAGAAGAAAACCAGCCATGGTTAATGTAGACCAGAGACCATCTTTCTTCTTAGTGGAACCAATTTTCAATGAAGCAAGTATAATGGAGGCAAAAGCCATGGACATTCAATGAGTATGTGAAACTGTGCAGTTTATAAGATGACAAAACAAACCAGGGAACTCGGAGTATGAACTGTTATCCAAGCTGAAGAAACAGTACGGCCAGTCAATTCTCTGGAAGTTCCCTTTTCCAGAGGGTACTAGGAGTACAACTTATAGAGCAGAAAGGAAGAGGCTAGTGCTTGCATTATACATACTTTGCTGGGGAACTTCTAATTCCCTCACCCTACAGCTCCCTGTATCTTTCAGTGCTAACTACATCTTGAAGAGTAAAATGCAAATAATTTAATGGAGCCATATCATAATAGCAGAAAGTAGCCAGGAGTTTCACACTGTTTCATGATCTTAAAAAATAAACCATTGAGCTTTCTGCTGAGAAACATTAACAAGAAACATTAACAAGAGGTTAACAACAGGGACCCTTACCTTTTCTCTGATCCTTGGAGAAATGCCATAACATGGTTGGGTGTTTTCTGCTTCTGACCCAGAGCTATATCCAGATAAACCAATCTTAGTTTCCAACATCATACCCTCAAAAGAAAGAGAATAAAGGATGACATGAGGGCCAAGGTCAAGAACTGAGCACTGAGGATGGGGTGGAGGATCTATTTAAGTTTCAATTATATTCCTTTTACTCAGCATGTCACCTACATGCAAACATTGTTGTCGGCATCCTGGCCCACTGTCCTTCTGTCTGATTTCTGCTTGGAGGCACCACTTGGTCTGGTGACTCTTTTGTATTTCTTTTTTTAGCTTAATGGTCTACTCAACTCTTGGTTCTGGATGTGTTCTTGATTTCAGTGACTGTCTGCTCTAGCCCCATAGAACCCTCAATTATTGCCCTGATCTACCTCCCAGAAAAGAGGGATTTTGACATTATCTGTCATCATATGGTTGTAAGTATTGACGAGATGGTATAGAAAGAAGCCCCATTCCAGTGAAAGGGTTAGGTCCTCACAGGCAAGGTGGCAGTGGCAGGAAATGTCACTCTTTCAGCAACCAAAAGGCCTCCTCAGTCAATGGTTGCTTCAGAACAGCACAACTGGTCAACTGTACTGAAACAACAGCCACAACAATAACAACAGAAAAATAACCTTAACTTAAAAACTCCATTATCTCCCCTGCATACTGCATGTCATGCAGATTAAATCACCTGGTCAGGTAGCTCAGTTGGTTAGAGTGTCATCCCAATGCACCAAGGTTGTGGGTATGATCCCCAGTCAGGGGACATACAGGAATCAACCAATGAACCCCTAAATAAATGGGACAACAAACTGATGTTTCTCTCTCTCTCAAATCAATAAAATTTAAAAAATGATTAAATCAGATAGGGACATACTAGGAAGTTCAAAAAAGTGAGTTTCTTTCTCCTTCTCTTAAGGGGAAAGACTTTTAAAAATGCTTTTAATCTCCTCAGATCGTGGCTGTCATATATAGAACCCAAGTTCCGAGAACAAGTCCTTCAGTGACATTTACCTGGCTCATGGTGAAAAAGATTTCTTTATTTGTTGTCAGAGGACAAGAAAACCTGATGGTGGATGCTTAAAATCCTCATGTAATTATTTTGACAGTATTCTCCATATGTCTTGTGATATATTAAATTTCCGATAAGAAGTATAGTTACTGTTGGCAATGTTAATATTAGTACATTAATATTGACCTCTAAGTCCATTTTTTTAGCCAAACAGTACTGTTAAATGCTTGATTACTTCTCCAAAAAGGAAGTTTTCTACCAGTCCTTAGGCAGTGGGTGTGGGCGGACAGGGCTCAGGTCCAGTGTTCCTGGCTCTGCCGTATGACTCTGGAGGTCAGTGTTCACATCCAGCAGTACTGCAAGTTCCAGGGAACTTTTGGAGTTTTGTGAAGATCAAAAGTGAAGGTAAAAATAAGCTTGATGAAGAAGGAAAAGGGCTTGATGGAAAAAAACCTGCCAACTTTTTTAATGGTCTTTCTTTCATTATAGATTCCATGTTTTGAATCATTCTGGTCTTTCAAACTAACTTCTTTATTTAAAGTGTTAATTAATTCCTTTATTCTTTTGGTTATCAAAGACCTATGTAATTGATGTTCCGAGAGCCTTGAGATATAAATCATATACATGTATTTAGTTTCCTTAAAGCAGAATAGATGACCAAACATTTAATCATAAGTATTCTTTTATTTTAAGTTAATTTATTTTGCTAAAATTCAGTGTTAATGGTTTGATAATATTAAAAATATAAAAATAAATTCCCAAACATTATTACTAAATTTGCATATTTTTTAGCATGTGAGAACCTCAGACTGATAAACATGGGGCTAATGTTGGTGGTTTTTAATATTTATCTATATCTATATCTCTCTATATATCTATCTATAATCTATATCTGTCTATATTATCTATATACTCATACATGTATGTTCTTATAGCATACAAACCTCTTTCTTAAAGGAAATCATAAAATGAAATCTTCATATATAAAGTAACTAAAAATATTGCTGGCATGGTTGAAGATGACTCTCCCTTTGCCTCTTACTGTCTCCTAAGGTGCCTCAATGGAACTCTTAGGGTCTAAAGAACATAATTTAAGATCTACTGGGCTAAGAAATAAAGAGAGAAAAGGGCATTTTGACAACTCCCTGATACAGTATTCTCAGCCCTCCTCTCACACGAGGATAGTAGGTAACTGGGCCAGTAGTAAATGGGTCAAAATATAAGGAAAGGTTCTCTTTGCTTATTCAGTTGTGAATCATTCACATGTTCCTCATGAACCAAAAGGAATTTGACTCACTTTTCCCCATCTCATTTGTCTACAGACATAGAGGACTCTAGTCTGTGATCATGTTTCACAAGCCTGTCCTGCCTCATTGTATGGAGAGAACCAAAACATACTCATCTGCAGAGTTCTGAATTTCAAGGACCTGTGGAATTAAGAAATACAAGAGACCGAAATGGGCTTACCAATGTTTTATTTAGCAAAAGATAGATACTTCAAAGAGTAGCTACTACAGGATATTTCAAAAAGCTTTGCTACTTCATAAAAGACAGGGCATTTCCACAACAAAATAGAGTGACCATTATCTTAGAATTGTTCAAAAATGAATAATTACTTGAAATGAGGGAAAAATATTTCTGCTTTTGGAGTAAGACCTGGGATTCGGTCCCAGCTCTGCCAATTATGACCTACATAACATTAACCAACAGAATTAATATTTCTGAACCTCCTCTATAAAATTTAAATAAAAACCTGTACCCCACATGGTTTTCAGAATGCAGCCAACAAACAAATTCACAGTTCTACGGGCTTCGGTACATAGTCGGTGCTCAGTAAACATTCTTTCCCTCCTGCACTCCTCTCTTCCCATCTCCTTAGTTGATATCAAGTAAGAAAATAACAAGAAAATGCTTGGTGAACCATAAAACACTATTTAAATGTAAGGCTTATAAGGTGTTTGCTTTAAGTACACACATTTTCCTTTTTATAAGATGTGTGGATAAGTGGTACAGTAACCCTCAGGAAATAAACCTAGTGCCTTTGTCCAATTCCTTGAGGGCTCACATGGCCTTGTGGATGAAATATAGATGTTATTTTAAAATACTGTTCATACAGCACATATAATGTTTCTTTTGCATGTTTTTTAAACAAAGAACATTAACCAGTCAACTCATAGATTTTCCTGCATGATAAACACTATAAGAAACTGTTATAAAGTCCTATGGAGTTATAAAATGTTTGGAGTTATATTGCATTAAGTGCTATTGCATTCAATCTCACTGAGCAGTTAAGGTGTTTTATAATGGGATGTAAATATTTATGGTCTGTTTGAGACTAACCAAAGAAAAGTGATTTTCATTATTTCACCTCATATCCTATTAGCTAGACATCTTTTAGTGTTTGAACTCTTTCATGACTTAGAAAGTGATGCACAAAAGTCAGCTTTTGTGCAATATGTGGTTGGGAAGAAACTTGGCTACTTTTGTTAGTGTCGAATCACCCCGGAACTGTTTTGCCTGACAGTGTGCCTAGTAAGTATATACTGCCTTTTCTCTATATTCTGCTGGTACCAAGTAGAGCCGTTAAGAATTCTTTTGTAGGTTCATAATGAATAATAATTATTGTCCACAGCTAACAAAACACTAACTTTCTTCAGGGAATCCTGGTATTATCAGATTTTTAAGTCTGGTTTGGATACCTCTCAGATATGATTTTCAGTTGAGAAAAAGTATTTCTGCTTTTAATTATTTTCCTTAAAGAAAACTTGAATAACAATTGCATATGTTTCTTTAAGAATCAAGTTTGGTTTTTAGAAATCAGTCTTTGTTCTGAAGCTTTTGTACACATCTCTGTTGTAAGAATAGACAGTAGTTAATTTAAATGAATTTAAGCTATTGCTCATCACTAAAGGGTATAGGAAAGTCTGGAAGATATGCCTTTTATTGAGGAAATAAGAAAAGCTGATGCTATTTTCATGATTGTGTACTGTACTTCAAATCACCTAGTTATAGAAAACAGGAAAGGTTAAAATATTCAACAATAACAATTTAAAATCACTTTGTTCTCAAACCTGTCACTATAGTTTTTGTCAGGTAGGTTTAAATCCTGGTAATTGGTTTATGCCAAAGGACAGAGGACAGTCATTTCAAAGCTTTCCTGTTCACAGACTATTAAATTGCCAGAAATAACAATCACAACAAAGTGACACATAATTTAGAAAGAATGCCATGCATGCTTTTAATCAGAACAACAATAACAACAACAACAACAACAAACCCCCCCCAAAACCCTACTACTAACAAGTACGGAAATGCCACTACAGGGTTGAGTGCAGCAACGGTAACAAATAGAAAGCAACTGCTTGACAAGGACAGCTGTACGTGATCTATGTGCTCCTCACATCCTCACCCCCCTCAATAAAAAAGATATTCTCATTGGAAATATGGTTACAAGTGTAAATCACTGATTTCTTGTGAGACCATGACGGCTCTGTAATAAATATCAAATCAGCCCATTTTAGATCTGTAAAAGGCTTCTTTCAGATAGGAAGACTCCAGAGCGACTGTGAAGCTGTCTTTATTCAAATCCTTTGAAATTTAAAGCAGTGATCTTAGACCACCAAGAACTGCAAGACAAGCCAACTGATGTTTACAACAATTTAGCCTTCCTGTTCTTCATATCTGATTTTATTAAATGTCTGTCAAGGAGTATATTTAACTTTGATGTTTCCAACAGGAATTCATTGTCTTTAACTTTTATTTTATGTTTTAAGAGGCAGATAATGAAAAGAATTATTTGCATGTTGAATTTGTACCTCGGGCTATCTCTACAAAGAAAAGAGGTCTGAAGTTATTATTGTGGTGTGATTTTCCTTCTTCATAAATTCTATCAAAATAGGTGAAGGTGTCATATAAATGAGGTTGAAAAGAAATTTTCAACAAGATTTTGATGGACAGATGAAAGCATTTACTATTGTTTATAAAAGAAGATCTGTTCAAAATGAACCCCTTCTCAATGTAAGGTAATTAAGAACTTAAAAGGAGAACAAGGACACTTTTATGTAATTTAGATGTTAGAGACTATATGAAGAAATCT
Organism: Pteronotus mesoamericanus; assembly: GCF_021234165.1. Taxonomy (NCBI): domain Eukaryota; kingdom Metazoa; phylum Chordata; class Mammalia; order Chiroptera; family Mormoopidae; genus Pteronotus; species Pteronotus mesoamericanus. Next base: position 11,818,957 of record NW_026555325.1, on the reverse strand, counting down.
CTTCATTTGCAACACAGCAGACAAGGCCTGGCACACGCCAAAGAAAATTTTAGTGGAAATTAAGGAGTAGTAAAGTTGATTAAAAACAGATAACACTTTATTTGCTTAGAAATAGCAAACTGCAAAAAATAAGGTCAATAAAGTTTCATTGGAAAAATTTATTGTTTTTAATTTACTATCAACACATTTTTTAGAGTTAAATTACTTAATTTGAACTCTATTCATTAATTTAATAAAAATGGGATTATAAAATAAATTTGTTGTTTTTCAGACCAAATTGGGTGGTCCTTTCTGCCAATTTGGAAATAGACCAATTACAGCACATAAACTCTCACATTCTCATTAAACATATTTAATTCAAAGTTTCTAACAATGTCTTGTCCAGGTGAAAAGCAATTTCCCTAACAACAACAACAAAAACTTAATGAAGAATTTCCATAGTTACTTTTCTCATTGACAATACAACTTTTTAAACCATTTCCCATTTCTGAAATGTTTTCGCTTTGGACCGTTCTATAATGTAAACATTTTATTTTCCATTCATTTTCTACAAAGAGCTATAATTGGGTATTATTTGCATACTATAAAATTCATCCATGCAATTCAATAATATTTAGTAAATTTACAAAGTTGTGGAACCATCACCAGAATCCAATTTTAGAATTCTGTTCATGTTTACATTGTTCTATTTCTGATTTTATTTTTAGTATGTTGATTACCTGCTTGTCTATAAGATAGAAAGGGTTTCAGTAATTCTATAAAGAAAGAAGGGAAAGGATGTTATAGGCAAAAGGGTTAGGGTTTATTCATTTGCATTTGTTCATTCATCCATCTGTTCATTTAACAATTATTGAGTCCTTAGTATGAGCAAGACATGGGAGTGGGTACTTGTAAAAGATTTTACAGGCATAATCTGGTAGGTGGACAAAAAATTTAGCCTTATTACCACTATAAACATGACAAGTGCTATCACAAGAGTATCCAGAGAACATAATAGGCATGCATAGGAGAAGCCCAAAGGCAAATAGATCAGGGAGAGCTTCCTGGAGAAAGGGTGTTTTGAAGGAAGGGTAGGCAGAGACAGGCAACATTGATCAGCAGTGCTAGACTGTGAGTGCTTAAGTCCTCACAGCTCTGTGCCTGTCTCTAAGTCTTTTGATTCAAGTCATTCAGCAGGCATATGAGAGCCTGGAATCTAGGCCAGGGGAGGTGAGAGGAAAGGTGAAGCTGGAGAGGTAAACAGGGACCAGATCCCAGTGGAACTGTGAGAACAGGCTTACAATATGTCTTTGTCTGCAGTTAAGGAAATTCAGATTACTTACTAGATTTTCCTGGTTATTTTCCTGGTTAGATTATCCTGAGGATTTGAAAACTATTGTACATTGTGACATTTAGCCTTCTGCAGGGTCACTGGATGGAGTTGTTCAAATATAATTGGGATTTTATGTGAGAAGCTAGGGTTCTCATTGTATCTTTTAAGATCAATACATGAGTATCTATTAATCTGACTTCCATATAATTTACATGGAACATAGTTCAAAGTTTCTGACTGGGGGAGGGAGGGAAGTTGTCGGGGGAGATACTGATAGCATTTCCTAATAAGTTTGAGATAGAAAGAATTTCTAGCAATGTTTTGTGTTTTTAGTATTTAAGTTGACCCTGGTCATTATTTCAGATTTTAGTCCCAAAATCAAGGTTTTGAAGAGGCTGAGAGAGTGACCCTAGTATGAACTCTAGGGTTACCAGACTAAAACCCTTCTTAATTCATTGGGTGTTAACATTGCAGATCTATCAACTGCTTGGACACATTGCATGCCTCTCTGTGTCTCTCACAGTCAAAAAGCCAATGGGAAAAGCCTCAGTATGCGTGGTTTCAGCTGATTGTGTATAATTAGGATGCCTCTCTCATGCATTGACCCTCTAGAGGAGAGCCAGCTCAATCCATTGGTATGGATTGTTCTACTAGTGTAACATGATGGTCAGTTACACACATCGTGTTAACCAGACCGTTGTTTCAAGACAATTAAAAAAACATCCAGAGTCTTACTAATCCATCCTCTGCAAGAAATGTGAAGGCCATCCTGGCCAGGTGAACTTCTTTAATCAGAAAATACATTTTATTCCATGCAGTTGGTTAAACTCTTGGTCAATTAAAATTGATATTTCTGATTAGATCTAAAAGTTATTTCAAGAGAAAACTTTTCTTTAGAGAGAGCAAATTCTAAAACTGCTTGGTGCTTTTTGTTTGTTTGTTTGTTTTTTCCCCACCTGAATCTACACACCAGGAAATGCTGTGGATGTAGGTGGATATATGAATCCCTCTTATCTAGTCTGACACTAATCAAGCCATTAACAAGGTCCAACTGGAGTAACAATGAATAAGGAAAGAAGAGCTAAATTCCTTAAGATCAGTCCTATTAAGTTAGACAGATGTCAAGTTTGATCAGTATGGAGACCTTAAGGACATTGGCAAATGTCCTTTTTTCCTTGTATCTTAATGCTGTTTTCAGTTTCAATAATTTGTTTGCACAGATATAATTATCTTTCGTAGATATTAAGTCAACAGGGAAGTTATTTATTTATCTATTACTTTAATTTATCTATACCTTATAATAGAAAAGCTTCCAAGTATATTAACTATTTTGAAAATTTAAGAATGAATGTGCACACAATGGTAAAAAAAATATATTTAAGATACTAAAGTATAGTTGGGTACTATATATATTTTGGTTTAAGCAAAGTGATTTAATGAATGAATGTGATGATAAGTAGGTCTGTGAGCCTTTTGTTAACAAAGTAGGATACTTCTTTCAACTATGACATAAAGAATTTATTAACTGACTCTCTCTAGCTATTTTTTTCTCCATTGACAGATACATGGGAATCTAACATTTCACAGTGTTATAACAAATAAATCTCATAACAATTAGAGATTTATCCTTTGACTTGTTCTTTCCAGTTCAAGTGATAACAATGTCGAAAGAAGTTACACATGAACACTTGTAAGTTTAATACATCCTTTTGCAGAATTGGTGGAAAGAGATGAGCAGAGAAAGAAGGAAAGGGGAGGCTGGGGGCTTAGAAAACTGACTTGATGGCCTTGCCTGGGCTTTGAGGAGGTCTTTGGAGTCATTAATTCTAGCAGTAAACACTTACTAAATATCTGCTGTATACGCAGTAGTGTGTTCAAAATTATCTGCCATTTCCACCTTGGCTGGATTGTATAAGATTGTGAAGATCATGGATTCAACAGTTAAGAATAATCTATGAAAACTCCTGCCTTTAACACCCTGAAGTAGGCCTTAGAGCAGTAGGCGTCTATCTTGTCTCTATAGAAATAAGAAGATAAAACATTTATGCTGAATTCCAGTTAAAATGAATAATTTTATGAGCTAAAAATCTATATTTAAACTGAGGTTGATCAAATGTAGGTTCTGCTTCAAATCCTAGAGCACAAGGGACTACCAAACTTTAGGCGGGGGAGTTAAACCTTACATTTCTCATCTAAACCATGAGTATTTTTGTTATACCTTCCTCATGTGGCGGTTGTGAGGATTTTATATACGACGAAAATGTACTTAGAGGGTTTTATATATAGTGTCTGGGATAAACGAGGAAGCACCGGTAAGTGATGAATGTTATTGTTGCCTACCTTGCCAGGAAAAACACAAAAGGGGAAAAAAACATTAAGAAGAAAGCAACTGATCCAGCAGAGGGGTACAAAGGGCCTACTTAGGGTGAAGGCTGTGGAAATGGGAATGATGTTATTTTTTAAAAGAAGAATTACTTATTGTAAAAACAATACTATAGTGATAATAAAAGAAATCAAGGCAAAGCAAAAAACACCCCAATACAATTGTTAGCTCAGATTTACCAGTCCTTTAAAATGTGTTCATTTTACCCACTTCTTGTTAATGAGCACATATAAAAACATAACCATAATACAGATATGATTGTGCATTCTCTGTTTTTCCCTTATGGAATTAAATTACTCATTTATTTGATATTATGCACTTAATTCTTCTAGATCTTTTCATTATAATGAATCTTGTGGCAATGAAAATCTTCGTGCTTGTAGTTCTTTTTCTTTTGGGTTGTTTCCTTAAAAGAAATTTCTAGGACAGGAATACTAGGCCAAATGGTATGAGTACTTTATGTGTTTAAGGGTATTGCCAAATGGCTTTCCAAAAGGGTCTCCCAATTTGTGCTGTGACTAGTAGAGAATAGATGAATATACAGTCCTGCTGATGACCTCATTGACAATGTTGAGGTTACTGTCATTATTTTTAATTTCCCTCCGTAATAAATGTCAGGTGTTTTTTAACCTGTATTTCTTGCGTAGCTAGTAAGGTTGAATATTTTCTCATATTTGTTTCCTAACTGTATTTTCTCCTATATGAGTTTTATTTTGTTCTGGCTTTTTCCCACTTTGATGTTGAAGCATTTGAAGGGCAAAGAAGAGAACCTGTTATGCTCAGACTTTGTTTTTGGCACTTTAAATGCATTATCCCATTTAATTTACACAGCACCTAAGCAAGGTTAGTATTTCTACTTTGATTTTATAGATGAGAAGACTGAATCTCGAAGAAATTAAATTCCATGCCTAAAGTTAAATTGCTGATAAGTGACAGTTGTTAGATATTTTTCTTATCATTTTATATGAGTTTTTATATAATATAAATATTAACTCTTTGGGGGAAATATTTTCAGCAAATATGGATGACAATCTGTTATTTTCTTTTTTTTCTGAAATTATGCTATTTTGGCTCTGCAGAAGCTTAAAATTTTTCTATGAAGTAGTGAATTGAAGTGATACTAGGATGATAGATTGAGTCTCAGCTTCTGTTTTATTTTGGTACCAAGATCATTTCAGTGAAGATTAGAAGCAGCCAGGAGACAGAACTGTATGTGGATTATTTGCTAGTAATTCCATAATGGAAAGTGTCTCCTAGCCTCTCCCCTGATCTCCCATAGTATGGGAGAGTGGTCCGTGAGATGCTTAGAGGCCATCTGTGGACAAGCTGTGCTCCTAAGCTACTTTCTGGGTGGTCTCTGAGTGGTTGCTGTGTGGTCACCATATTATTGCCTTCTTCACTTCTGCCAAAGAATATAAAGAGCCCCATCACAGGCCACATATAAGACTGCTGGCCCTCCCAGTTGGACCAACAAGGATTATGGCTGGTATCCAGTACAGATGAGGTCATTAGCTGTTGCACTGAGTATTATTTCTATTCAGAGGAAAAACAGAATCTCATTGAAATGGGTGGAGATGCTAAGAGATTATAGCTATGTTGTTAGGAGCATCATTTGGAAGTTTTTCAGTGGTTTGGACTAGGAATGGGTAGTTTGGATTAGAGTGGGGACAGCAGTGCCAAAGGACATGTTTCAGAACAAAGGCATTACAAAGATCTCCTTTTAAGGCAGAAGGGCTATATGTTACATGGCCATTTGGAACATCCCAACATATTATTCAGTCTGGTCTGCCTCGTCATGTAACTACTCCAACCCAACTGTCGCAGGGCTCAACGTCATTCCGAGACCTCGACCTGGTAGGGTAAGAAGACCTAGCAGTCTGCTGTTTAAGAGGCTCAATCCAAATAATACTTAGGGGAAACTTTTCAGTAGGTGAAAAGTGAACTCTATAACATCAGGCCTACAGCCAACATCGCCTGGGCTATTAAGTTCTGTCCAGCTCAGCTTGGCAGACACTGTGGCAAAGTCTGAAAAAGTGCTTTTGGCTTTCACCCTCATCAGAACACAAACGACTTTTCCTGACCAGAGAGAAATGGCAGTCATTTCCTTATCTCTCCCTGAAAGAGTGATGGCTGTCCTATGATCTGGGGCAAGACAGAAGTCCCAGCGCTCCAGACATTCTTTTTCTCAGGTACTTGACAGACCAGAAGCTTTTAAAAATGGCAACTGGGTAGAAATGAATTTTAGAAATGTCCTTCTCCCTTGTGTTTGTGTTACCTATCAAAATTCTGATTGCACTGTTGGGCAGAGCAATGAGCATGGACAGTCAGTCACAAAAGCACCGGGGCCTCCTACAGAGAGAAAGCTGGGGGATGTATTTGGGTGATGGTTTATGACATCTTTCTATATCCTGCCTATAATGATGTCAAATATATATATATATACATATATATATATATATATATATATATATATATATATATTTTTTTTTTTTTTTTTTGGTAAAAACGAGCTCATAGAAGGAGAAACTAATAGGTAGCTGAATGGGCTGGAGCAATTCAGTAATGATGGCCAGGACACCCAGAAATTTGACACAGCTACTGTGATGAGCCAGCCTATGAATCCATATGGTTAATTGGTGGGTGGCTGGTGGTTATGCCATTCTCTGGGCTCCCTGAAGGGGTTGGAGCCACCTACCCTCCAGACAGCACTGCCTAATCATGAACAAATTATAACTTTGCCTTTATATTCCGGCTCACAAAAGAAATGGTCTCCATCATTTGCCTATCGTATGTGGTCGTTATTTCAATTAGCTCAGTGTTTTCTCAGCTACCTCTTGTTCAGGTTGGTGTTTTCTCTCTGAGATTCTTAGCTTCTTCAAAATACAAACCTCATTTGCTTTAGTGTCTTAAGCAAAGTGCATGCAACTTGCACTCGGGAGCTCTCTAACTACTTTTGATGATGTTGATGGCAACTGCTGGCTGGCTGCCTTATTACTGAAAGCCGGAACCAGCCGTGTTCTAGGGGGTAAACATTTCAAGGCCTGCACATCACACCACTGGCTGATTGTAACCTTGGGACTAGTTAATGACAAATACTGTCCATGGCAAACTCCTCTCCTGTTACTAACATGTCCCTTCCCTTTCATCTCCTGACTTCCTGCTTCCTAAATTCCTGCTATTTATAGTAAACCAGGAACAAACCACTCCCAAATTTCTCAAGTGGATTTACAGTTGCTACTTGCAATTCCTCACCCAGTTCACGCCTCCATCCATTGAAGCCTGTGTTCTGCTATAACCCATCTGTCCTCTCTAAGGTGGACAGTGACATCTTTGTTCAGTTCAAAGGCCTGTTTCACAGTCCTTGACTTTTTGACCAGTTTTTCCCTGGTGGTCTCCTTTACTATGACTCTTGACCTCCTGGACAGTTCATTTTTTCCTTCTTTCTCTAATAGCCTCTTCTTGGCCCTCTTTCTTTTTGTGGCACCCAAATGTGACTGATCCTCAACTGCTTACTTCTCTCTGAACGTGGCCACTGTTCTGTCAGTGACCGGAAGCAGAACAGTGGCCACGACCATCAGCTCTCTTTGAACAAAGCCCAGATCTCTACTTTTAGACTCAAATCCCTCAAGCTTTATACTCACAAGCTCAATATTTTGCTTGCTCTTCACCTGCACAATCTGCTTAACACTTTAGACTTCTCATGCCTGTCACTGAACTCACCCTTTCCCTCGACTGTGCTCCTTTTGACATCCCCTCTTCTGTTAACTCTGTACCACCTCCCTCCTAGATACTTCAGAGTGAAGTTTTCATGCAGGAAGCAAGCCCTGTTTGGACAAAATCTCTTAAACTCTCACTTTTTCTTTAATCCTCATTTGAGGATATGTTTGATTTTCAAGAGGAAGGGAGAGAGAAATAGATGCCATCAGTTGCCTCCCATACATGCCCTGACTGGTGATCGAACTCACAACCTAGGTAAGTGCCCTAATTGGGGGTTGAACCTGTAGCCTTTTGGTGTATGGCACAATGCTCCAACCAACTGAGAAACTTGTCCAGGGTAATCCTCATTTTTATTCATATTTTTATCATCATATTTTACCTCCTTTTTACTTCTTGCCTGGGTTTTTGCAACAGCCCTCTTGCCAGGCGTTTTCAACTTTTATTCCCTATTCCAACACACCTGACGCACACAGCACACTGTAACATTGACTTGAAAAGGCAATGACTCTCAGTTACCAGTAGTAAGAGGAGTGTGGAGGGTATTCTCCATTAGGAACAATATCAAAATCTTTGGGATCGAGGTATGCAGTTTGCAAGAGCTCTACATGTTGAATATCTTTCTTCTAAAGGTATTACATTCACTTTTTGTTCTTTTTTATATGCTGCTGACAGATTAATTTTTTTGATACTCAGTCAAGATTAAGATACAATTCTTACCCTGCTCAAAAGCCTTTAATAGTTCTCTATTGCCTACTAAAAATTCCAACTTCTTGACCTTGCATCCTTAACAAACCTTATCATTATGAGTTATTTCTCTTTTTTGTGCTTACTCTATATTACAGCCAAACTGAGGAATTTCTCTGAATACCTCCAGGCTGTTTCACTGGGTGGTGTGGTGTTGGACCATACCACCCCTCTGCTTGGTATTCCCATTCCATTTATCTGCACCTGGATCTAATATCATTTCTACTAGGGTGTCTTCCTGCTCCTGAGGTTTGAAGGACCAAAGGGGCCCTTGCAATCTCCCACAAGACATTGAAGTTCTCCTTCCGTGTTATGTTATACTTATTTGTAAAGGCACCTTTCCTTTTATAGCAGAGTATAAAGTCCTGGAGAGCAGAGATCCTATTACCAATTATATCTTTGCTGTCTATAATAGAGAGTTCCCGAATTTTCATTCCTTATTCATAATTTATTCTCATCTACTGCATTAAAATATTTCCAAGAGGCTTACCCTATTAAACATAAACAGCTTAGAACATTAAAATAAAAATTAAAAACCAATATAAGAAACTATTTGGATCAGGGGGCAACAAATTATAGACCATGGCCCAATTCAGCCCACAGCACATTTTTGTAAATAAAGTTTTATTGAAGCATAGCCATGTTCATTTGTTTACATATTGTATAAGGTAGCTTCAAAGCTCCAGTGTCAGAGTAAAGTAGCTGTGATAAATAGCATATGACCTGCAAAGCTTCAAATATTTACTTTCTGGTCCTTTACAGAAAGTTTGCCAGCCCCTGATTTAGATCAATGATTCTTAACTGAAGTGAGGTGAGAAAGGGAACAAAAGGGTGGAGGGGAATGTGTACACCCAGGATAATCTAGGTTAAGAACCCAAGTGAGAATCTTCACTTTTGTAGCCCATCTGTTACTGATGAGAATCTGCTCTTCTCCCAAGGTGGCATTCTTGCTTAATATAGAGGCCTTTTTGGGGACTTTTTAGTCACTTCTGGGTCAGTGCTCTACTGTTGTAGTGAATCAGTGTTACTGATGAAGTTGTGCTGTTTCTTTCTAGTGTGGCACGGAGGAAGAAAATTTTAAAAAATGATTTAGAGAGGGAAAGAAATTACTGTATTATACCAGGAGCTCTCAGTAAGGTAGTTACACAAAGTAAATAGTAAATTTAGTTCTTCGATTCCTTGCTGCCAAAGCAAAGAACAAACATGGTGAGCTATGTCATTCTCCTTGGCTAACATATGGAAATGTACCCATTTGTTAAAAAGGACAAATTTATCAATGTTAAAATCAAGAAGGAATGTGTTGAATTATCTCTGAGAAACATAGGAGACAGTTCCCTCAGCTACAGTGTTGCAAAAGGTCTAGCCAATATATTGAAACGGACAATTCTCATTACATTAAATTGCAATTAAGGAAGTAGGTTAGGACAATCCAGGGACATTGGTTGTTGATGCCCTAACTTGTTATAGGAATAGAGATCAGAGAACCTAGAGAATTGGGTAGTTAATGTGTTTCTCCATTGGAACATTAGTTGGCTTCTGCAGGCCCTGAATACAGGTCAAAGAAGTATACAGTTCCAGTGAGTATTGAAAGTGCAGGTTTTCTGGGATAATGACCAAAGAGTAATCCATAAACTGGAGGCAGGCAGCAGAGCCGACATTCTGGTGGGAGAACAGAGAAGCCTTGTACATGTTTGCCTGGCTGGCTGACCAGTGCAACTCCACAAGGTAGTGGGTAGCAGCTATGGGCACCAGAGCAATTTTATATAACTCTGTGGGGGCAGTTAAATAACTGAATGAAGGATAATGATGGCAGTAAATAAATCATAAACTATCAAGTGAGTTTATAAGGTTATTAACATCTGCAAAAGTCATCTTTAAAAAGTTATTCTGGAGCTCAGAATATGATATCACTCTACTAACTACCCACTCATTGTGCCTATTTAATTATTATAGACAGAGATTATAGGTGGGTATGATTTTAATAAATTCATATTTGGCATCTTTTTCTAAGCCTCCAGGAAGTAATGCAAATTATAAATATGCATGTACATTATTTCCCTATATAAATAATTTTGAAGTTATGAAAACCAAAGCTTATATTACATTGAAAATACATATCTTTAAATGACAAATGTTTTCAAAGATTTATGGCAGGCTTTTGTCAAGTGAACATGAAATTTGAATTTCCTTTTCTTCCTTGTACACGTGTACACCAAGGTAGCAAAAATATTTGTCGCCTATTTAATGCAAGAATAATTCCACTTTTAATGATTTTTTTAATCTCTTAAGAAATTCTGAAAAAAACATGGCTTTAGTACTTTAGTATAATTTTACATCATCTCATGAAGGGTAGAGTTATAGTAGGTAAAAAGAGATATTAATGAAATAATTTTATGGGTGATATTTATTTAAAAATGTATTAATATGTAGTTTCCCAGCCCAGCAGACCCACATAATCTTATTCACATGACGTTTGTTCTTCCAAGCACACTGAAGGCAGGGATGTCTCAAGCTGGTTCTCCAAAAGGTTTGCAAGGTGTAACTTGGAATGATTCATATGGTGATAGCCAAAGACCAGGTTAGAGCTCTGCCCATGATGCACCTGTCGTATATATGACCTCTCAGGTATGTGGAAATTTTATCTTAAGTGCAATTTAACTCCCCACAGAGTGTTTAAATAGAGGAATGGCATGATTAGAGCTGCATTTAAAAGCATGCGTTCCCCACATTCAGAAAGGATTGGAGATGGAAGTGGGAGCTCCACTGGGAGGTCATCGTAGCTGCCCCAGTGAAGGATGCTAATAATCTGAACTTGATTGCTAGCAGTTGTTGAGAAGAGCGGGGTATATTCTGGAGACAGAGTTCACAAATTAGATGTGGGGCCTCTCAGGTCAAGGCGAAGTCTGAGCTTATTGCCATGGACCGTGAGTATATATAATGAAGTCACGTGCTGAGGGGGAGTACTTTGAAAGACTAACTAATACAAAGTGGAAATGGATATCAAAAGTTGACTTTGAACTGTTAAAATGCCTGTGAGACAACCAAGAGGGAAATAGCAAGTAGTTAGTTTAATATTCAATTCTAAGAGCATGAAGAAGAAGCTGGGCTGGAAATATACATTTAAGCCATTTTATATATTTGGAATTTAAAGCAATAGGAGTAATTGAGATTGCCTAAGAAGAGAATATAATACAAGGAAAAAATAGTGTCCAGGATACTTATTATCAGGTGACAAAGAAAGAGCCAGCAGAAAAGATTAAGGAATAACCAGAGAGAAATCATAGCAAAACTTGGGGACATGGTACACTGTTAGAAATCCAAGAGAAGGAAGAAAGAAATGAGTGATCACATGTGTCTTGAATGCTAAATTCACAATGAAGATGAAAAAGTCTCCTTCAATCAAGCAATGTGAACAATTTTTAATCTAAAAGATGGTTTTTAGTGAGGGCAAATATCTGATTGGACTAAAATGCAGAGTCTGGGGAATAAAGAAGCTGAAGCCAAAAGTCTAACTGTGAGACTCTTGACCATCCAGGGTCCTAAATGGAGATGACAATTGCTGAAAGATGCCATGGGGCCCAGGTTTTCCTCGACTCCTGGTGAGAGATTCTAGATTATATTTGAGTGATGATGGGAAGAGCTTAAAGTTTGATGGTACTGCAGGGTACACACAGGGGCTTGTTAATAGGGTTTCTGGAAGACTGAAGGTTTCGGGATCCGTGGCCCATGTGTAAATCTTGGCCTTTGAAAGACGGAGGGATACTTCCTCATTGTAACGGAAGAGAAGGGCAATTGCTCCCAGATACAGCTTTTGGTGTTAGAAAGGTGTATTTAAATGCACACTGTGCGATATTTATGAATAAATATTCATGTTACAATCATGATTAATACACTCCAATAAAAAGGAGGAAGACTGGCGAAGCATAAACTGGAAGTAGTTCTATGTAAACATCAGTTTGGGTGCTCCTGTTTTCACATTTCTTTCAAACAGCAATGTCTTTACATTAAAACAAATGGATCTTTTCTTGTATCTGCACTTCTGTTGAGTGGTTATTATATTGTAGTTGGTTCTACTTTTCTCTTTTGGCTTTGATGTGCAATACATCAGTTTTCTGTGAGTCTATCAAACAGGGGTGGGGGAAAGCATTCTCTGCACACAGACTTTCAGTGCTCATAGAGATATTCATATGTAATATTAGAGCGGTCACATGCCTTCGCCTTCATCTAGCAGTGCAATTTACCTCTACCTGCAGCTGTAAAAAGGAAAAAACTAAATTTTACTCTCCACTTTTCTGACAGTTTTAAAGTTACATAAAAGTAACCTTGCCTCCTCTGGCAGTTCCAAAGTGCTGTCAGGTGGCCAATCCATCAAGAATAACGAGATTGTCTTTAAATTCAGTGATTTTGTTATATTCATTCCTGTAACAGCAAGACACCTGCAAAATGATATCCTAATTTCAGATTCTATTGGGTACAGTCTTTCAAGATAATTCTGGCTCTTGCTTCTCGTATACTGTGGACTTGGTCAGGGCAAAGTTACATTTGGGACCCCTTTCCCAACCTCACCAGCATACCACATGCAGTTAGATTATTTTTTGCATCTGAGCTTGTATTCCGCTTGTCTCCAATTGTCTGGAGTAAAGGGAATTACTAAGATTTTTTAAAATAACATTTTACAGGGTAATAGTTCCAGTTTCTAACATCTTTTCACATGCTCCTACTAAGAGTCTAATGAGGAAGAATGAGTGGAGATATTCAGTTATCCCCATTTTCTGAAGGAAATTACTGAGACACAGAGAAGATTAATATGTTTGCCCAAAGCTACATATCTGTAACTGTTACAGCCAGGACTGACATCCAAATATTCTGCTTTCCTGTATCTCCAATATTTTCAATAACGTAATGGAGAGCACAGAAATTTTTGAGTCAATAGACTGAGGTTCCAGTTCCAGCTTAGACTCTCTGAGCCTCAGTTATACTGCCTAAAAATGGGAAAATAATACCGAATTTATATGTTTTTCCCCCTGAGGAATAAATGAGATAATGTATGTAAAGTCCCTGGTAAAATGCAGGCAAGTTAATCTTTTGTTATCATATTAAAAATTATTGAATTGATAGAACTCAGAGGCTAAGAAATCAACATAGAACTATGAGTATTTGCATTAAAATATACCTCTTGGGAAGATTTTGATTTTATCCTCCCTTTGGTTATTGCAGCACTCTGAGTCAGTTTTCCTGTGTGAAAATTAGGGGTAGTTGTCTATAATTATATCTAAGCTTTGGCATTTCATTAGAGATAAAATGATCCTGACGCATTTCAAACAAGTGGTGGATCCCCTTGCAAGGCAGCCAGACATCCAGGCTTGTTTCAGCCCCACATCCTCTCACTCTGTCCGTGCCCTATCCCATCATTCTAAGCAGGACTAAACTGAAGAACTGACAATTTCCCTGATCTCTATAGAGATGGTTGGTTTAATGGACAATTGAGATTTGTTTGACTTCCAATCCTTTCCCCTTCATGACTGCCTTTTGGGTTACTAAGCCCCTTCCGGAGAGATCTTGCTGCATGTGTTTTTCCTGTTTCCTGACTTATACTGTGGGAGCTGAAGAGTCCAGACTTTTCCTTTCCCTATTTCCTAGTACCTACACTTGACCACTCTGCCACTCTGTGGGTCAGTGGATGGGTCTTTGAATCCTAAGTCTGTGGCGCTGGATAGAAGGAGCAGTTGAGGTCATTCATTCTTCATGGTGATGCTGTCATGCTCAGACTTACCCTGTGCTGGAATCAACTGTGGAGCCTGCTGCCCAGCCCTCAGGAATGCCCGTGCTTATCATGAATCCTTACACTTCCCTTCAGTTCTGCCAGCCCTCTGATGTTTTTCTAATGAGCTGCCTTTTGCTGAAGCCATCCAGAGCTAGTTTCTCCTATTTGTCACTGAGAATCATAATTCCATTTTGTTTTTTTTTTTTAATTGGTGAAAGTTGTCTGGCTACTCTATAGCAGTGTTGAGGTTTAAGGAAAAAAAGGTATATAAAAAAATGAAAATTTGTAGCCATAACAGTTAAAAAGTGGCAACAGTAAGACAAGTTATTGGAATTGATTCTTTGATCCCATCAGCATGATGTCTTGGAAAGTGTCAGGGAACCTGTGCGTGAGTTCTCTCTCTGCTGGTAAGGAGTGATGTGACCCCAGCAAAGTCCTTCACATCCCTAGATTTCTTACACATAAAATGTGGGACCAGAAAAGGAAAGCTCTATCTTTTCTTTCACTTAAAATGTTTATGATTCTAAATGTTGTTTGAAGATAGACTCTGTGCTAAATGTGCGCAAGCCATTAAGTTGGTAATAGAAGTAGTAAGACCCCTGGAAGTTACAGTTTTACTGTGAAGATAGCATATAATTATGTGAAGCAAATGCATCATATTTCAAGGTAGAATATAAAAATATATTCCCAAATGGGTTGTACTGGACATGTGCGCTGCAGACATTCTGAGTTGAAGTTATTCAGAAGAACCTCAGAGAAGAGGTTGTGTCCTGAATTACAATGCAAAACACAAATCATATATATATATATGGCTGATATAAAAGGAGAACCAATTTCATTTGGAACGGGTTTGCTGAAGATCAAGAATGAATCATGCATGTTTAGGGGTAGGTATGGAGATCAGCTGGTTTTTAGTTTGTTCATTTATGGGTTCTTTCTTTTCTTTCTTCCCTCCCTTCCTCCCTTCCTTCCTCCCTCACTCCCTCCTTCCCTCCCTCTCTCTCTTTTCTTTCTTTCTTTTCTTTCTTTCTTTTCTTTCTCTCTCTCTCTCTTTCTTTCTTTCTTTATTTTCTTTCTTTCTCTCTTTCTCTTTCTTTCTTTCTTTCTTTCTTTCTTTCTTTCTTTCTTTCTTTCTTTCTTTCTTTCTTTCTTTCTTTCTTTCTTTCTTTCTTTCTTTCCTCCCTTCTTTCTTTCTTTCCTTTTCCTTCCTTCCTTTCTTTGTTTCTCTTTCTTTCTTTCCTTCTCTATCTTTCTTTCCTCCATTCCTCCATCCCTCCCTCCCTCCCTTCCTTCCTTCCTTCTTTCCTTCCTTCCTTCCTTCCTTCTTTCCTTCCTTCCTTCTTCCTCCTTCCTTCCTTCCTTTTTTGCTTTAGCGATTAATAATATTGGGCCCATATTGTGAAGTGCCTGACTATAGAATGAGAAATTTGAACTTTAGCTTATGGCCAGTAGGGAGTAAGATGCTTTCTATTTTAAAGCAGGAAAATAGCATGAATGGGTTGGTATTCTTGAAAGATCAATTTGGCACTTGGAGAAACTGGGGGCTAGGATATTAGCTACAAGTCTGTTGCAGTGGTCCATGTATAAGGAAATTCAAGTAAAGATCTAGGATGGGGATGGAAACAAAACAATGGACACATGAAGAAGAACCAGATGAATCTGTGAACCAAAGATGAGAGAGAAAAATGTGAGACAATTAAAAGGGATTTAAACTTCCATCGATTAGAATGGTTTTAAAATATAAAGCAGATCATGTCATTTTTCTGCTCAAAACCCTCCAATAGTTTTCAGAGATACTTAGAATTAAATTAATCTTTACCATGGTCTACAAAAATCTACATTTCTGGGCCCCTGGCTGCCTTTCTGACCTTCTTCATACCATCCAAGCTCCCTATGGTCCAGCTACACGAGTTTCCCTGAGAGTAACTTTCTTACCCAAGGGAATTTATCTTTGTTGTTTGTTTCCTTTGCCTGGAGTGACCTGCCCCAGATGGCCATGTGCATTGCTGATTCAGCCATACAGATCTTTACACAAAAGTTACTTCTCCAGGGACGAATTCCCTCATCATCCTATGTTAACTGACAGCATCTGTTCCTGTCTATCCCATTACCCTACTTTATATAGCTTTATAGAAATATATATGATAATACAACCCATATTAATTTGCTTATTGTCTATCTCTTGTGTCAGCTCAACAAGGAAGACATAGTCTACTTATTTTCTATTACTGCGTGGCACTTTGTAGGTGCTCAATAAATATTTGTGAATGAATGACTGATTTCTTAATGATTGGGTGTCAATTAAATTGTCCAAGATAACAAAAAAATTGACCTAAGGATAGAAGATCCTATGTTTGTTTTAGGCTTGTGAGTATGAAATGAAATTTTGGTGCCCAGCAGCATAAAGATTTTTCTGTTAATTTGAAAAAGACATATGTTTTCCTCCAACAAATTAACTCCTCTCCCCACCCTAATCCCCCTCAAAAGCCTCTTAAGTATTTTGTTGCTTACCAGAGAAAGAACACAATGATCTGATTCTAGTCAGGTATTACAAACTTTCAAATAATTTGTTAAATTCATTTTCAGTGGTGCCCAGAGCTTTTAAACAGGAGGTTAATTTGAACCAAAGGAGATAAAGGTGAGGCGTGTCAATTGAATGTCCATTTTAATATAAAAATCAGTTTCTAAAGTAAAGTTATAAGGGAAAGTGATTTGCCTAATTTATAGGCCAGACGGTGTTTCTCTGACGCTGACACCACCCCCACTCCCTCAGCTTCTTGGCAGCCCTGCTCTCTGGAAGGGCCAATTCACTCATCTTTCTGGAGTTATTTATGTCATCAAAGCTCCCTCACTGTCATGACAGCAAACAGCACATATATTTCCTTTTCACTTAAAATACAAACACACAGAACATCCTCTTGTCAATTTGCAGCATGTAAGCAATAAGCATAGGTATTTGGCAGCCCTGGAAGCAAACGTAGTCTCAGTTTATCCTATTCCAGTACAATCAAGTGGAAGCCACCCTGTAGATATGGAAAATACATGAAGTTGTATCGGGAAGGACAAGTTGGAGCACAGCCCTTTAGGGTGAATGAAATTTGTTAGTCTCTGGCCAACGCTGTTGACTGTTTCCTTGTTTTGATCCCTTGGGCCAACACAAGAGAGTAACATTAGAGGTGGTGGAACCAAGAAGGGGAGACGTGGCTTTTCTGTTTCCTTTGCTATCTTGAGGCTGACAAACAATGGTTTTAGAAAAACCAAAAGTAGCCCTGACCAGTGTGGCTTAGTTGGTTGAAGCATCATTCCGTGAATCCTGAGGTTGTAGATTCGGTTCCAGGTCAGGGCACATGCCTGGGTTGCGCGCTCGGTCCTGTTATGCGGTGTGTGCATGGGAGAGTTGCAAATGTTGATTTCAGTGCTATTTAGAAACCCCAGTCAAGTGTCCATAAGAAGGATTGCATTTTGGGGTCTTGCTCAAAATCCCACAGTTTTATAAACTGGGCTGAAAAATGTAGATCTAATCCGGGGCTAACATAAAAATGGAGCTGAGATTTGAGTCCTTATTTGTGGGAGTTTCTGTTTCCACTTAAAAAAAATTAAGTTCATTGTTTTAATGTCTTACAATGCCTTCAGAGTTCCCTGTCTGACCCCAGTGGAAAAGCTCTTTGATGGGGCTTTGGAGAATGCATTCTCTATGGGGTGCTGGGCGATTACATTCCAAATAGCAGCCTAGAGTGCTTAGCAGTGATTGGATTGTATTTTTGCTGCTAGTGGATGTGGCCAATCATGCAGCAGGGATGGAAGCAGTGGAAGATAGAGGGAGGAAGAAAGTGGGTTGCTCTTACATTCCATTGAACTATAATACCACCAGACTTGAAGGGTTAATTTCTTTTAAAGTATAAATAAATAAGTGCTTGATAGACTATAAACACTTACCTTAAAACACATGGTCTAAAGTGGCACTTTTATATTCTGTGAACTATTGGAAGTATCAGGCTATAATGTGGAATAGTAGGACAATGTTTGCTTTCAATGTCAATGTTAGACATTGATCTTTGTCTGCAGTAGTTTATAAACCATATTCATGTTTGGTCCACAGTTTATTAAACTTTTGGGGTTGGAGATGGAGCTCCAGGCTGGAAGGCTCTTGTTCTAGATTCTTCACAAATGTCTGTATGAAGTGTCCTAACATATCTGAGCCTTGATTTACTCATTCATGTCAAGAAAAGTTTGGTTTTCAAACTTTCTTGCTATATGCACCCTACAAAATATTTGATAAGGCTGTGATTTCTTTTCCAAATGTGTGTGTGTGTGTGAACATCACATATACAAACAGGTTTGGAGTATAGGATTCTGAAGTTAAGATCCTATGAACTGGATTATCCTTTCCAAAACTACTATGGCTTCAAATACAAATCACATATTCAATATTTGAACCCAAAACAACTTTATTAACTGTTCATTTGTAACCTGCTGTCTTAACAATTGTACTTCCAACTAGATTTTCCATTTATTATTAGTGAGACTGATTGTTTAGTGAATCAGGAAGAAAGGAACGATTCTCAATTACGTGAAGGTCCCAGAGGGCTGATTTCTAGGGAAGTTCATTACATATACAATAGGTGTATTACAAATATAATTAAATGGAGGGCAGTTTGCTGGTCCCTAATGTTGTATCTCTATGCTTATCAGCTAGTATCTGCCATAACTGGAATTGTCTTGTTTACACATTTTCCAACAAGTTAATTGTTTAGCAAAGAGTTTACACATTGATTATAAACTGATTAATGGGCATTGACAAACACACTGCTCTTGAATTCACTCAATCAGCATTTTTATAAGCTCTATCCCCTGTGATGAAAGGATAATGTTTTACTTTTAAAAATCACCACTAGCTTCTAGAACTAGAACACAAACCTAATTGGAAAGCTCATCAATGAACATCACAGTGTAATAGGTAAAATCCAGTGCTTAGAAATCATGTGGAGCTAGGTTCAAATTCCAGTTCTACTTCTTCCTAGATCTGTAACTTTAAAACTCAATAAGCCTCGCTTTCCTTAGCAGTAGAATGAGATGACAATAGTACACAACTCAGAGCATTGTGATCAGGATTAAATGAGATAATACATCAATGTGTTTATCACAGTGCTTGCCATACAATCTAGTTACTATTACTAAAACTGGAGAAGCTGGTGTTTGTGCTGCTTGTCACTACCGTAACCAGTAAGGAGAGACAAGAATTGAATCTTTATGGGCTCTTTAGGATGCTTTATTCAGATGCTGGCGATCTGAGAAGACAGAGGGGTTATGTACCTTCAAAAACTGTCTTAAGGCTTCATCTGGAGCTGACCTTTTTATAAGAAGAAAGGGTAGGTAAAGAGTTCAGAAAAAACAGTTAATTAAGAGTTGCAGTCCGAAGTGGATTTTCCTAGAATTTCTTTATCTACTGATCAACAATAAGCTATTTGCATCAGAGATTTCCCTCCCTGGAACACAATGGCTCAGATATGGTCTCCTTGTCTCCATTGCTCTTAGAACCCCTGGGGCACAAAGGCTGAACTGCTTGTCCACCTTCTGGAGTCAAGTAGGTCATGCATTCCAGTTTCTGCAATAACAGCTTTCCACATGCGTTAATCACTTAAACATATCAACTAAGGCTAAAATCTTTAACTCTTGAGTTATCCTATCATTACGTTTATCATTTTTATTATTATATCTGAATTAATGAAAAAAATAACAGGCTGACACACAAATTATTCAGCAAACAACCGTTCACTGCGTGCTGCAGGCTATGCCCCAAGATATTGTGGATATAGCATTCTTTTGGCTCCCAAGAACACACATTGAACTGGAATAATGTGCTCATGAACTCCTCTGCATGACAATGAGGCCCTCGAGGGCAGGCACTGTGTCTCATTTGGCTTTCATCCTTAGTTCAGTAAACAACTTTGGAACAAGCTCTCGCCAGTCACTGTGATCTGCCTACAGGGTAATGTTCAAGCTTCTATCCCAGCTCTTCATGAATGCGTCCCTGCCTGTCTTTCAGCCATCTCTCCTCTCTTTTGTATATTGTGGACAATAAAAAGGGGTTCTATGAAAAGTTACCTTACATCTGATCATAAATTCCTAACTGAGCAGGTCATGGTGGGTAGTCATGCCCCAGGCCTATAACTTCTTTAGTAAAAAGCTTATATCTTTGCCTTAAGCAAGGCTTGTTCATTGTTTCTGCACACCTAAATTAGCACACCTTTAAAATGCCTCTTTTCAGATCCATCCTTCAAATAGGTAGCCACCCTCAAACAGTATTTAGTCTTAACTATCCTTTAATCTGATCCACTTCTTGCTTTCTTCCACCTTTATGTAGCTTTCCTTACTTTCCCTCCTTGTTTTCAAATGCATAAAGGGAGCTGCAAACTGCTATTCTTGGGAGTATTTGTCTCAGTATGTTGAGAATGCATTCTATGGTATTCTCTGTTTGACTCAAATAAATTTTTATAAAAAGTGTTACAGGTTTGGATGTTCTTACATCAACAATATTAAGCTCCCTCAAAAATACTCTATTACATCGAATGAATCCAATAATCTGTTCCGTGTCTTCATGACTGGTGCCTATGGTTTCCTTGGTTTCTGATGTCAATGACTTTCCCTTCCTTTGTTAGTTAGTGATCAGATACCTATTGTGTCGAGTTGAACTGTGTCTCACTCCCAAAAGATAGTTGAAGTTCATTTGGAAATAGGGTCTTTACAAAAGTGATCATCTAAAAAATGAGTTCTTTAAGATGGATCTTAATCTAATATGGCTAACAAGGTTAAATTTGGTAAATTTGTACAGACAGATGCTCACATTGAGGAGATAATGTGAAGACTCACAGAAAAAATGCCTTGTGAAGATGAAGAATTGGAGTGATATATCTATGTAAGCCACAGAACACCTAAGACTACCAGAGCTAGGAAGAGGCAAGGAAAGATTCTTCCTTATAAGTTTCAGAGCCAACACAGCCCTGCTGACACCTCTATTTCATATTCTAACTTCCAAAGCTGTATGACAATAAATTTCTATTGTTTTAAACAACTCAGTTTGTGACATTTTGTTATGGCAGCCCTAGGAAACTCTAAAAACCATATGCTAGAACCAGGTAGAAATATAGAATTATAAGCTCTTAAAATGATAATGTATTTTTGTACCCTCCTTCTTTCATGTGTAAATTACAAATGTTGACACACACTTCTTGGTTTCCTTAAAGGGCTGAGCAAATAGCAGGGCACACAATACATGCTGATGAAGAAGCAACATTGAGTTGTGAAACAAGATCTGATTAGAAGCTACTAGCCAACTAAAAAGGTGAGTTTCTCAAGCTCTCAGCTTTTCAGTCTGTCAAGGGTCATATAGTTCAGGTCATATAGTTTGTCTCCCAGATGCTTTTGAATCAAATATTCTATGAGGCCATGTTCTGGGTCAAGAATTTTGAAATTATAAAATTTATTTTGAAATAATTGTATATTTACATGCAGTTATGAGAAATGATACAGAGGAATCCCTGTGGCTCCTTTACCCTATTTCTCTAAATGATAACATCTTCCAAAGTGACAGTAATTGTGCAGGTTTTAATACAAGCTAATCTTATTGGAATGAAATGTTGAAGACATTTTTTTGCAAGCAGTTTTTTTAATCTATCTGGCTTAAACAAGATATTGAAACTTAGTTTCTGATCATCACTGTAATAAAATCCTCTGTCTCTTTGCTTTAATGACAATTTTGCCCATTGGCCTTTGTCTTACTTAAAGTAACTTTGGTTTGATCAAAGTGACTATAGGAATAAAGGCATTGGTCATTTTTTCACCACTCTCTAGAAAAACGTGGCAGCTATGATATGTAGTCTCATCGTGGTCTGCTGCTTTTATAGTATTAAGACAGGATGACAGTAATAATAATAATCAGGACTTATTGAACACTTAGTATATGTCAGGTCAGGCTCAGGCTAAGTGCTTTCAAATCATTATCTGATTTAATGAGGTAGATACTGTTATTACATCCATTTTACAGATATGAAAACTGAGGCCTAAGTTTTCTAATGGCTGCAACTTGGATTTGAATGTAGATATATCAGGCTCCAGAGTGTAACTTAACTGCCTTGTCACAGTACCACTGAGTAAAAATTAACTCATTCACAATTGTTATTCTTTAGTTGAGCTTTCAAATTGAGCCTAAGACATCTCATTAAGTTCTGCCCATTACAGGCAAAGTTTTGCATTGTGATTGTGTGGGCATAGCAATACTTCTTCCCCGGTCAATGCCCCAAGTGAGGAACAGAGAGAAGTCCCCTTCTTCCAGTCAGGGTGTTGGGCTGACTCTGCAGTTAAACCAAGGATTGAAGAAACAAAAGAGAAGAGGTGAATGTATACAAATAGTGCTAGGAACCTCCCTTCTCTTTTTACCCTGGGCTCTCTGTTCTGACCTAGAGTGATACTTTTCCTTTTCAGAACGGGAAGGGTTTCCACCTGATTTCACTCTCACTGGTGATCAATGATGCCATGGGGCTGTTTCTTCCAAAGGTCATGCAAAGAAACCGCAATCCATGTGCAGTAGGCTTGTGTTTAAATTATTTGTTTGGTTCATGTTGTCTTGTATTAATGACCTTGCTTGTTAAAAACACCATAAAATGACTCATAGGGTGGTGTGCTGTTAAGGATCGACTCATGCTAATTATCCACTTTTATTTTATTTTATCAACATGGTTCCGAACTGGGGCAAAAGTCAACCTATTTTAAAATGTTTGCTTTTTTCCTCTTGGTGATTGCATTTTCAAAGCTTTATTCATTTGTTCCACAGTAATTTAATTCACACGCCCTTATCTCTCTTCCTTCATTGTCTTGATAACTTTTCTCTTTCTCGATAATTTCTTGTCATTTAGCCTGGTCATTATGTACATTTTTAAAAAGATTTTATTTATTTATAGAGAGAGGGGAAAGAAAGGAGAAAGAGAGGGAGAATATCATCGATCGGCGCCTCTTGCACACCCCCAACCAGGGACCTGACCCCTAACCAAGGTATATGCCTTGACCAGGAATCAAACCACTGAGCTTTCACTTTGCCTGAAAACACTCCACCAATAAGCCACTGCAGTTAGGGCGATAAGCAGTTTGTATGTAACATTTTTGCATATTTTATCCTCATGTGTCTAAGAAGAAACTATAATGACCATGTTACATTCTGTTCCACAATCCATGTCCAACATAGCCTTAATTTAAAATGCAAATAATGTGATGTCAGAATATGTATTCTGGGGTGATGTGCCTTTAATAACCTTCTGGATCTTTAGGGAAATCTTGAAGACATCTCCCCCTGCATTCCTCATTTCATAGGGTAAAGGGAACCCAAAGAAGCAAGATTATTTCTGAGGCCTAATTCATGAGAATCAGCAGCACTAACTGCAGTATGAACTGATTAATGAATAGCTAACACTGGCCTAGCTGTGTTGGAAGAAATGGATCAGGGCGGAAGTGTGTTTTGATGGATGTGGCTAGGCCTGGGGCAGAGGCGTCCTTGTGCACAGTGTTTGGGAATGCCTGATAATGGAGACATGTGGGGAGGAATTGAAAAAACTTAGACTCAGAGCCCAAGATCTCTCACCTGACCTCTCTATTTTGCCAGGAGTATTTGCTAGCCCCACAACCCCAACATGTACTTTCAAGCCACTTCTTTTCTTATTTCCTTCATTTTATGTGACTCCATTAGTGTGATATTCTTTGAATTTGACGCCCTGCTTCACAATGCAGCTGGGGCTGAGGGGGAGAAATCTACCTTAATAAAGGCTTAGCCACTGCTTGGACAGCTGAGGTAAGAGCCAGAATTATTTGGAGCCAGTTGCTTCCATATTCAGCACCTGAGTCAAGGCAAGACTGCCTTAGGAGTCTTGTTTCTGTTTTGTACCTGTACCAGGTAAATAGGATTATTAATCTGAAATGTATTTCTAAGGCAATGTAGGGCTGTGTTTGAAAACTCAGGTATCTCCTTAGGGTTGCATCTTAGGCAACTCTCTTAGGCAACTTAACTCTCCTGTCAAACATAAAATATTTATAAAATCTATGGAATTAAAAATTATCACTAGCTTTTTTCAAGGCCCCACAGTTATATATTTTGACCTACTTTTCTTTCTTCCTAGGGGTTCTAAATAACCCCTAGAAGATTTTGGAAGCATCCTTCCTAGTTGGCATTGAAGGTTGACTCAAAGGCAGCACTTACAACCTTTTATTCTGTAGTTCCTGCGGGACTCCCACTGGTTTCCACCTGTATTCTACCCTCGTGTGGCCCTGTCTGCCTTGAGAGGTCACTTCTGCCTTTCCAGTGATAATGGGGTGCACTATCTATTAAAAACAAAAGCCATTCGTTGCTAATGCATCTGAGGTGGATATTCACAACATAGCTCTACCAGAAAAGGCTGCAGGGCTGAAAGAGAAGATAATTCACTGACAGAGATGCTGAAGGAAGTGGTTCCTGACCAGTCCAAGCCAGGAAACTGATCAGAACCAGAGCTTGAGTATCAGGGTCAGGCCTTACTGCTACCTTCAAAAACAAGTGCTGTTTGATAATTTCTTGAGGAAGATTGACTTCAAGAATGCACAGGATATTTGGTTTATTATGTTTACCTCTAGGCTGATTTTCCCAAAGATTTGTGTAGATGTTTTAAGAAGATGATAAACTAAGGAGACTTATGTCCAGGTTTCATGGCTATTTGCCTTTGAAATTTGAGCTTTGAGCTTTCTTATCAGTTTTGTAACAATTTCTTAAAATATCTTTAATTGTACATTTAGGGACTCAGATGTAATGTGCTATGAATACTCTGATCTAAAGATGCATGTGAAAATAAAGTTGTACTTAATGTTGACTACTGTGATTCCTACATGGAGCAATTATAGTAATACCGAGAATCATTTTTTTTTTTAATGTGAAATATAGGTACATACATATTTTATAGGTAATATCCAATAAGTTGGATGATATCCAATTTTTCTCTTATCAGGTGGAAACTGACCTTAATCAGGTAATGAATAATAAAACATCAAACATTCTCTGAAAAAGAAATCTATTTGTTAAAGTATTAACAAATATGCTCTGCTTGTAAATATTAAAGGAAAGGCCCCAATCAGATTTGGAATTGAATCTGGTTCTCTTTGATAACCTATAACTCTCCTCAAGATAAAGATTCAGCATAGAAATAATTAGAACAGATCTCCTCCCTCAAATATCGGTGCTATTCTCTAGATTGTGACAGACCCAAGATAATTTACACAGCGAAATGCATAAAGCTTACTAATGGTTATTCACTTAGATGTGCAAAATACAAAAGGCTCTGGGTTAAAGCAATGGCAATGAATCATTTATGAGATATTATCTGCTGAGATGGATTGGGTCCATCTGTTATAGCTGCAGTTTTGTTGTTGTTGTTGTTTATATAACTTCATTTAATTTTGTTTACAGTATTTGAAATGAAAGAAGGATTAGGGCAGATAAACAAGGGATTATTCAACTGACAGATAGCTAGATTCAAAGATTTTCTATATGAAAGTCAAATGTCGTCCACGTGTTATGGAGAAAGCACAAAACGAGAAAGCCCCAAAGAGCAAGAGCACAAAGCAGAAGTCTGAAATCGTTCACTGATCTTCCAAGGTGCAGTCTGTCTGCTTTGGTTTTCCATTGAGTTCATCTGGGAGTTATTTTCTTCCCTCTGATGAGATGTAGGTCTGTTGTTTAAGATACACTGTGGGGACTGGAAAGTTGGAAAATCATGTAGGTAAAAAACATTTCTATTTTCAACAGTAAGTCCATTAAAGAAGAGACAAGAGCTGTCCACCATCAGGTTTGAACTGATTTTCTGATTGAAGTTCTAAATGTCCTTTTAGAGAACGAGCTGGGTAATGTCAGTTTCCCCTAATATTCAAGCAAGAAGGGAGAATGTCTAAAAGAATGGGGCCTGCTGGCATACGTAAATGGCTTCAGGCTGGTACCAAAAGTGGAAGGCATGAAATGTTGAAGAAGAATAGGTTTGTCCTCATTTGAATTCTCCTTCAACATTCATCATTTCTTCCAATAATTTATAATTACTTCAGGCCTCTGACCTTCTTATATTTCTCTTCCTTTGTAGGGTAGCTGGACATATGATAAATTTTCTGTTGGTGTTAGCTAGATCTGTTTCTTAAGGTGACAACTTAAATGATCTGTTTTTAAAAATTTAATTGTGGAACATCTGGAAGAAGTTATTTATTGTGTACTTTTAGAGAGTTGTTCCATTGATTAGCACACAGTGGGGCCCAGACATTTCTAGTCTCCTCTCTACATCTTTTCCAGGCCATACATTAATATCCAAAGTGATCATTTCATTACATGAATATCATAGAGGACATATGACTAGATTACAACAAATGTAGCCCACAATGGGAAAACCAGCCTACAGTCATGTTTAACTGTTTCTTCTTTACATTTGAACAGTTGGTACCTACTAAGTTGACAGCCTATAAGGGTCGTATGGGGAGTGACAAAGTTATTGGAAGATGCAGACACCACGTTTTACAAAGGAAAAACATAACAGACAGCTGTACATTTGAGATTGAAAAAGAGGCACATGTGATTTTTTCTTTGGGCAACTGAGGAGAAAGAGAAATATGTCCTGAGGAATTGGGGAATGAGAATGCAAGCCAGGGGTTCAAAAGGAGTGAGTACACCACAGGAGACTGACTACTAGCCTGGCTGGAGAATGCTCTCAGTCTCTTTCAGGAGGTAAAGAGTGGACTTCACAGTATTCCAGATGGAAGGAAAGGCATGTGATACAGGTATCAAGGAAGTAGGGAGGATATAAGGTAGAGGATAAAATGTCTGAATCTGCAGGAGTAGAAAACACAAAGAAGAGAGAGTGATGAAGTCAGGGCATGAGTTTAATGAGGAAACAGGGCAAAGAAACAGCTGCTTCAATGTGCAGCGGTCACATGGTTCTATCATAATTCCAAAATTGCAGCTTACCCAAAGAATCTAAATCTGAAACCAACTTAGAACTATTTTGGGGGGGGCGGGGGGAGTGGGACTGTAAAACTTGAGCCCTTAAACAGTTGTATCTGTGTTTTAAATTTTTAAATAAGAGTGAAATTTGATCTCAGTGTCAAATGTGAGAATAATAAATATTTATTTAGAAAATTCTCTCTCCATTAGCTTCTGAGGGGCTGCACTTGGGTATTTTGCTGGGCTCTCCTCAATGGGAGACATGTGTGCTATGAAGGAAATGGTGACTAACTAGTTTAAATTAAAAGTGAAAGCCTTTTGTCTGAATATTGATAGGTCAAAAAGATTAAAAAGACAATCTTTACTATTAACAATCTTGTCTTCCAAAAGGTGATGGGAGAAATGCACATGTATTTTAGTAAAATAAGAGAGAGAAATTGATCCATGTTCCATGAAAAGCATTAAGGGAACTCTAAGAAGAGAAAAATACATTTAAAATATTGAACATGGAATGCAGTCCTCGAACCAGGGCTAGACATCCTCCTTGGATAATTTCAAATCACTGCTCTGGGTGACTGGTGGAGGAAATTTTGAATGGGCACTTCTTAACATTCTGAAACTCTCTGCTCTCACAAGGCTTACTCCTTGGTTAGAACATGGTTTTTATGTAAGCCTCTTGCAAATGGAGGTATCGGTTAGTGAAACGTTGTACCACTTTAAAAACTCAACAAGCAGTGAACAGGCTAGATGCTGAAATACTGAGCTAAATTCATAAAAGATAATGAAGCATTTTGGCCCCTCTGGAACTGTTGGCTTTTGATGAATAAGGCACTCGCTTTTTGCTGGTAGTGGTGGTGGTGCTATCGGCCTTAGCTTTGGGATGTGTTCCATTCAGCTTTTGCATAAGACTTGTATGGGGAATAGGCAGATCTTTATTTTAGGGGAATTAGGATATATATCCTATGAAGGTTAAAATAAAGAGGAGGACTCTGATTTTTTTGCTGCTTTAATATTAATTATTGCAATGACAACTTTCTTTAG
This sequence comes from Pteronotus mesoamericanus, assembly GCF_021234165.1. Taxonomy (NCBI): domain Eukaryota; kingdom Metazoa; phylum Chordata; class Mammalia; order Chiroptera; family Mormoopidae; genus Pteronotus; species Pteronotus mesoamericanus. The sequence continues at coordinate 11,791,005 of NW_026555325.1, read as the reverse complement.
TGGGGATAGGTCTCCTTTTCTATCTTTAAAAAAACCCAAACTCTTGGCAGTGCTGAGAAAAAGGAGTACGGGACCACTTGTATTGGCCACTTAGGTGATATCTTTACTCAAAAACTCCTTCCTGTGCCACAGTGCTTTAGGGACCCGTAATGATTGCCTTAGTTAATCTTTTGGGCTGTGAGGCATTGAAACCCATGTCAGATTGTGTGTGTTACCTGAAAGTGTGGAAAGCCGTTTAATTATGTTTTCAACCTAAAAACTTCTACTGTATGCAAGGGTTTAGAATTTAGGTTACATGAAGATTGGCTCACCTTCTCAGAGATACTCTAAAGGCTTTTCCAGTCTTTCCGGGTTATCATCCTCATGACATTGGCTTTTTATCTTTGTAACAGTCATCTCATGGTGGCAAAATAATGTCCATGGCTTCAAGCATTAAGTTCTCACTCCATATCAAAGCTAGGGACCCAGCAGTGAGAGCCAAAGGAATTTCCTCTTAACAGAAAGCCCCTATCTTTCACGGGGTAGAATGAGTCACATACGAGGAGTCTGGGAAGTTGAGGCTGTGAAAGAAGAAAATGGTCTAGTACAATCACAATTTATCCAACAAACTGGGGTGCTGCTGTCAGGAAGAAGGGAGAGTGGCTATGGGGTAAATCTCCAACCAAGGGATGTGCTGTTCTCCTTTATTGATTGGCAAGAGTTACTTTTTAATAACATTAAACTAAGGACAAGATAGGTGAGAATAATGAGATGCTACCAATATCTCTGAGGGACCATGAATATCAGGATATGGGAATGAGGGAAGGTATGAACAGGAAATGCAGAGAATGCAGACACCAAGATTGAAGAGGTTGAATTCACTGTTTTCTGGGTCACTTCTGGTTCTAACACTGTGGTTCAGCAAAGTGGGGAGACAAGAAGTATCTTTTCTACTTCCTCATTTTGTCAGTGCCCTGTTGTAGACATTGAATCTGTGAACTGTCTAATTATTTAGGAATGATTGGTAGAGGGGCCTGCTTTACAGCTCACTTTAGGCCCCTGTTTCCAGAAGCTTAGAGGGAATCTTTTTATAAGAGTGTATTGTTTGGCCCTGGCTGGCGTGGCTCAGTGGATTGAGTGACAGCCTGTGAACCAAAGGGTCTCTGATTCGATTCCCAGTCAGGGCACATGCCTGGGTTGCAGGCCAGGTCCCCAGTGGGAGGCGCGTGAGAGGCAACCACTCGCTGATGTTTCTCTTCCTCTCTTTCTCCCTCCCTTCCCCTCTCTCTAAAAATATAACTAAATAAAATCTTTTAAAAAAAGAGAATCTATTTTTTGTACTTTATTGATATTTCGTCAACCAAGAAAACCACGAAATATAGTTTCAGGCTATCTCTGCTTAAACATGCGGGACTTTAAGCTTCATTTGTGCAGGGCCTCCAGATTCCAGCCATCCTGCTCAGCTCTAAAGACCCTCCCCTGAGATAGCTAGATGGTCTGAATGTAGAGTGCTCCTCCACTTTGCCTAATTTCTGGTTAGGGCAACCAAATCTCATGCAAAGAAATCTGTGCCAAGGGAAGGTCATTTTACTTCTCTATCTGTTTGCTTCTTTATCTGTTCAGTGGGAAATCTTGCTGTAATTACTTCAAGAGGTTGTTGTGAGAAGAAAATGAGATAATGTATGAGACAGTTCCTTTGAAAAGCTGTGTGGATGGCATAATTATCAGATTGGTGCTGATGATTCAGAGTTTCTGCAAAACTGGACAGTGATGGGTTTGTGGTCCCACTGGCTATTAGTGTAATTTCAATATTCAACTCCATTTTGATTACTCTTAGCTTTCAATACTCCCCCCGCCCTACCGCCATTTTGGCCTCAACTGCTTCTCCTTTGTTTCCAAGTTCTTTGGGCACTGGAAAAAATTATATAGACAATCTTCATTCATTTATGATTTTTCATAACTTTTCAACCCATTTCTATTAGCAATTTCTCATATAGTCATGGGATAGAGACAGTAATATCATCTGATGTGAAATCATGGTGAGGAAAGTTAATTATAGGATGAAACAAACAAACAAACAAAAAACATGGTCTTGCAGGTGAAGGAGTTATATTCTAGTAAGTAAGGCAGGTCTGTAGATATTTAAATGATCTCCTCAGGAGATATACTGGGTGTACTGAACACAACATTGGACCAGGACTCATAGACGTGGGCAGAGTGCTGGCTCTATAACCAATATTCTGTTTGCGATTTAGCAAGTGACAGGGACCCCACGGACCTCAGATGCAAGAAAGGGAATTTCCAGAATGTTGATTAAGAACAAGGAGGGAATGCATTATCAACCAGATGATCTCTAAGACCTCATGCTTCCAAACTAAAAACTCATGATCTTCCCACTCTTCTTATCTTTATGGCTGTAATCCTAGAGTGAATCATTTGTAGATCATATTAGACTTGAAGGGGCCTTAGAGGTCAACTGTTTAACTTCTTCAAAGAAGCACTCATGGTCATAGACTACGACAAAAAGCCTGGGCTTTGAACCAAAGACTTCTGACTTCAAATCCATTGTGCTTCCTATCACACAAGACTAGAAAACCTTTTCCAAAGGAGAGACTTCAGAGAACAAGAAAGCTTTTGTTTATAGAACATGTGCAAATTTAAAAAACTGCCCTCTAGCAAAACTGGTAAAGGAGTGGAAAGGAAATCACCATATGTGTGATGGTAGGTGTGAATTTATGCATTAAGAAGGTCATTGAAAGGGCATGCCAAATGTTCAATAATATGAGAAAAATCAAACAAATTGGACCACATCTCCTTAATATAATATTATGCAGCTTTTAAAGATGATATTTGTAAAGATTATTTAGCAAAATAAAAATTCTAATTTTATAATTCTAAATAAAAAAGAAACATGAAATTTTATAAATATCTCAATTACAACTGTTAAATATGTATTAGAAATACTACAAAGCAACATATCAATATTCTAATAGTGTGATGGGATTATAGATAATTTTTTCTTTCTTGTAGCATAGTTTTATTATACTTATCATAATATATTTTTAGTCACTTTTACATTATTTTTTTTTTAAGGAAAGGAAATGCTACTAAACATGCAGGTGTTTTAGTCAAGATTCTAGCAGAAAACAGATGGTGCACAAAATTGGGATCATTTCTGGAGAATTAAGAAGAAACTATGTTCTAAGGTGTAGGCAAGTTAGCGATGTGCCCTGGGCTAGTAACACAGGGGTGTGGAACTCTGCAGGACACTTTCAGGAGAGTGCTGTCACAAAGAAGCTATGGTATTTACTCGAGGTTTGAAATCAGATCGGAGAGGTGACATCACAGGAAGGAATCAAGGGAAAAAATGTGCCAAACTTCCTCTCTTCCTTTTTCCAATATCCAGCCAGGGATCCCCATTAGCCAAACCCTAGTAGAAGCCTGCTCTCCCAAGGCAAAGGGCTGGGTGGAGACAGCTGGACTGTATTAGGACTGGTAGACCCAGCATAGCAGGACACACAGGAGGAGGGCTTGCCTAGCCTGTTAGCTTGTCACAGAGTTGGCCTCAAAACTCAAATCTCTTAACCTCATTTTCTTAAAACAGAATCTGGCTCAGAATCTCTCAACTGATAGCTCATGGTAGATGAAGGTTTTTATAGACCATTTCTCGGGCTTCTGATATATATGAACTGCTCTCTAGATCTCGACACACAAATTAACCATGGCTTGGCTCCGTTGGAAGAATAGGGTAATACTCATATAAAAATAAAGGTCTGTAGAAAGATCAGAAATGGAGAATCACTGACATATTGGAGGTTACTGATGCAATGGCTGGGGATGAGGTAATTCAGAGGGAGTAAGCAGGAGCTGAGAACAGACCCCTCTGAAATCCAAATTTTCAGGGGCCAGTAGAGAACAAAGACACTAAGAACCACTCAGATACATTAAAATAATAATTAACATTTACTAAATACTTATTATGTACCTAGTAATTTATATTCATTATTTCATTAAATCACCCCTGTATCTTTGTGTGAAATGTCATTAGCATCTCTATTTTACAGATGCAGAAACTGAGGGCTTAGATAATTCAGCTTGTGAAATGTCACATAGCTACTGAGGGGATGACCAAGGATGTAAATCAGGTTGACCTAGATTCTAGAAACTGCCTCCCAGGAGGCAAGAAAAGAAGGGGAATAACATGTAAAAATCCAAGAGAAGAGAAAGCTTTGGGACAGGAAGAAGGGGATGTTAGATGGTCCTCAATGTTAAAATAGGTTGATGGATGAAAAGAAATCCTTTTCCTATGATGATCCCCAATCTGTTTTTAAGTAGTTAATGCGGTGTGACTAGGTCTAATACGTGCTTTTGGACAGTTGCTCTTTGTTTGTTTTTATCCTGAGCCTAGACTTTGACTCCATAAATGCTACATTTTTAAAAAAAATTTGAGTACAGATCAAATTTCTATCATAATCTTGCTTTTAACTGGTTTCCCCCCCTTCCTTTAGAATTTTTGATTTGAAAATTTCATTTCTGATAAAGCTTGATAAATTAAACATTGGCTTTATGAATGTATCTATTGTTTAAGGTCACAGATATGATTTTAGTGTTTATAAGGGAATGAGATCTAAAGCTGCTGAGAATTATTCCGTTCACATATGTGGACAGGGAACAGCATGTGTATTAATGAACTGTTTGGAATGGGAGTTATATCTCATACTCTGAAACATTTGACTTGGGAACCATCAGGCATTAAACTGTTACCACATTAGAGTGCAGTAAAAAGGCAAATTTGGAAATTCCTGAAAAGATGATTTCTCCTATGATCTGATGATGGTACAGTAAATTCTTAGTTTTAGAGTGTAGATGCCATTTCAAGTTAAGTATATGCAATTTAAATTAAAGATGCTCAGATGTTAGCTGGCTGCCACAGCATATTGGCAACAGCATGTGTTTGAACTAGAGCAGATAATTCAAATGGCTCGTTATCCACTTACATTCTAATCATCTGTGAGGTGGCTTCTCTCTGGGCAGGCTCAGCGTGCTCTCAAGGGAGGCTTTATAGCTTCTCAACCTATAGAAAGGGAAAGGGAGTCGTTCTGGTTGCTGAGACTCCGCCAGTCCCACCCAGTTTCTAAACTGCTTTAGCGCTTTCTCTTATTAGGAAAACCAAACTCTTCTTTGGGCTTTAATCCTCATGTTTAAAGAAAGTGCAAACATGTTTCCAAGGCTTGGGTGTTTCCATTATTAGTACTGCATCACAATCACCCCAAAACTGAATGACCTAAGAAGAACAATGATTTTATTATGATCTCTCATGATTCTGAGGGTTGACTGGGTTTTGATTGGGTTTGTTCAGACGATTCCTTCTTGGGGTGTCTCATGTGATTGGAGTCAGATGGCGGCTGCAGCGAAAGCCATTTTGAAGGCTTCCTCATCTACATGCCCGGTGGTCGATACCGCCTGTCAGCTGGAACCTTCGCTGGACTGTTGTCTGGAATATCTGTATGTGGCAGCTCCGTGTGGTTTCTTGGTTTCCTAACAGCCTAGTTCCAAGCGTAAGTGTCCTGGAAAGGACCAAGTGGAAGAAGTTCTATCACCTTTCTGACTTAGTCTTGAGAGACACAGTACTGTTTCCACTGTAGCCTCACACCTCCCCAGATTTAAAGGGAGGGAACACAGGCTCACCTTTTAATGGGAGGGAGTGTCAATGTCACACTGTAAGAAGAACATGATGAATGAGAGATCATTTTGTGCTATCTTGGGAAATAAAATCTGCCTCACTGGCGACTTTTCTATAGACATATCCCTAGGCAAATCTGTGAAGCTGCAAAGTCATTTTGCATTTTAGATCCCTTTTGCTTTCAGCAAGCATTTCTTTCTTAACTTGTACGTTCCCCTGAGGAGCTAGGATTCCATGTTGCCCCAGGCTTGGTACACCTAAGCAGTGACCCATAATCAAGATGTTTCTTCTATGTATCTCATCTCCCAAACTTGCCCTTTTTTTGGGTACTCAGGGCCACTGTCTTGTCTGTCTTCTTATGACTGGCTGGAATGTGGTTGCATATAACAACCCCCTATATAAGGTGTGTGGCCTAGTTGTAAAAGAAGAAAAAGAAGTTTCTTAGCCAACGTGTCCCATTTTAGAGGTTCTTTAGTTTAAGTCCACCTCATGTTAGGTGGGCCAGATAGACTTTTGTAGATGAAGTTGGCCCATGTGGGGTGGTTACAAGACATCCTGGCCTGCTTTTACAATCTAATACATTTACATTAGGAATGAGCATTGTCCCAGGCACTGTGCTGGGTACTGAGACTATATGTGTGAATGAAGTATGAATTCTGCCCCAAAGGTGCTTACCGTCAGTGCTCAGAGTCCCACAGAAACTGCTGCTTTGAGTTAGCATTAACAGCCTGTGATTAAGTGGAAACCTATTATCTTTAAGAGATAACATGTTAAGCTATTTTTTTTTTTTTTTTTGTTAATCCTTGGTGTAGTTTCTATGAACTAGGAGACATTAAGACTCTCAGGAAATTAAATATCAGATGCAGAAGCTTTGATAGGAGAAAGAGGAGGTAAGACAAAGTTGTAACTTGGTGGAAGGAGGCAATGAAATATGCTGTTGGGCAAAGCCATACATTTTCTCTGCCATACTGTGTTTTGGTAACAGGTGAGAGACTATAGACAGTGGGTTTAACTTCATGGACTCTGAGGCCAGACTGCCACTTACCTACTAATTATATGGTCTTTGGTAAGTTACTTCCCATGTTTATATCTCATTTTTATCATTTATAAAATAGAACTACTGATAGTAAATATATCATAGAGTTCCTCTGAGGATTAATTAAATGAACTAATACTAAACAAATGCTTACCCCAATGCCCTGCACATAGAAGACACTCTTCTTTGATTATTTAATAGCCAAGAAGATTACTTTGCTTTATATTTTTTGTACTCTGTTGTCAAAGTAACTAATGAATTGACATAATCCTACATTGGTGATGTCAGAAAGTTTTTTTTTTTTTTTTTTTTTTTTTTTGTCAAATGGCTTCCCTTCTCTTGTCTGTTTACAGCATAACTAAGTATAACTCTTTATCACCCTATGTTTATACATTCAGTGGATTTGATTCTTTTATTTGTAGATTTTTCTTCTTCTTCAAACTTTAATATAATTGAGAAATTGTGAGGGGTGCGATAGACTTTCTGTTCTGGGAACTCATCAATTTAATGTGATTTCATTTGACAGTTTTATATTCTTAAGTTCTTCTATTCTCTGTCAGTTAACCTACCTGCAAGGTGAAATTCTTCAACAGTTGTCTACCCAGAGCACTGCTCTGTAAAATAGATGATGTGCCTGGAGTGGACAGTCTGTTGAGTCATAGGAATGGTCAAGGTTGGAGAGGACATTAGGAGTTTCTATGTGAAAGAACAGCACAATAGACAAAACTGGGAAAAGTATTTGGGTGATAGCCTTTATGGAGGAACCTTGAAATTGTTTAGAGCATCTGTGCTGTGCCCTCTCTTGGAGTTGGAGATGACGTTTTTGCTATGAGGACTTAAACCTGTCCCCATCATTCTGCTTGGAGCCTTGAAAAAATGGAAAATCCACTTGATTCTTATATTGTAGAAGACCTATTTCCTGAGGGCCAGAGTAGACTTGTGGTCCTCAGTCTTATTTGGGCATCACATGTGAAGCTTTAAAATTTTTCCCAAGCACTCATAACTTCCTGAAAATCTGACTCATTACATCTAGAATGGGGTCAGGGCTCTTTCTTCCTTTTTAAATACATCTCTGATGTTCAAAATCAATGGAGCAGACACATAAGGCAAAAAACAATTAATCCATATGATATCATCATAGTAATACCATATCAGTATAAATATTGGTATTTCTCACATATCTGGTTACAAAAGTATCACACTTTAAATTTTGCAAGCTCTTTGAAAACATGTCTATGCAGCTGGAGACCTTGGTTTATAGCAATGGAGGGTCATGTCTTTTGTTTCCAGGTTATGATTTAGATTCAAAATGGTAGAAATATTTCTTTAGCATCATTATGACTTGCAAGTGGACCAAAGAAATTCAAGATGCACAGGAAAACATCTTTATCCCTTAATTAAAAAGAAATCCTTTCAGATCCGAGGAAATAAGAAAATAAAACTAACATCCTGGAAAGTAAAATGGGAGAACGTTAAATGATGTCTGCCAAAATCACTCCTTGAGTTATTCCAGTTGTGGTGCCAAAGGCCAATTACAACTTGTTTTGTGGTAAGAGATGTGTCTGATTTAGACAATAGAAGACTATAATAGAACACTGAGAATTTTCACAATCAAAAAAAGTTAGACCAATCTTTCAAGTCATTTGCAATGCAACAGAATGCTTTCCTGGAACAGTTTAAACTTGTACACTTATACAGTGCTGCCATTGTTTCTTTTTCCCCCCCCCCACCTCTCTTTCTCCTTTTTAGCTCCTTTGCTTTGCTGTTTAAATGCCTTAAAAGTTCTAGGCTTATCACTGATGACTGACAGGGAAATAGAACATAATTTTAAAAAAAAATTCTGGTTAGAAAAATAATCCCAGAATAGATGTTTTTACAAAATAATGCTGCTATGTTGCAAAACATTTAGTTTTATTTTTTGTCTACTCATGATCTTACTTGGTGCCCTTCCCAGTGCAAAGGGAAATAAAGGCATTTCTCTTAAGTATTATTCCTTTTCGTGGGAGTACGTCTGTTTGATTAAAGAAGACGATTGTGGCTAATTTATTTTATTTAAGAGCATCATAGTTGTGAGATGAGGATGTTGTCTCTCTTGTAGGGGATGAAAAGAAAGGGGCAGGCAGTGTTTCCCTCCAGATGAGGCCAGCCAGGCTCTGGGTCCAGGCAGAGTTAGCTGTATTCACAGTATGGTTTGCCTTCATGCCTCTGTGTGGAAACAACTCCTATTTCCCATTCCACCCCAACACCTATGGACTATTTAGATGAGAACACTCCAAGTTGTCAAATTTCCCCCATTCACTGGGTGTTTCTTCCGTGTACATTTCTGGGGTGGAAGCTGGGGAAGTGTTAGAAGTCATTATCTTTCTAACCTTTATTTAAATGGCTCTTGGATGGTGGTCTGATTTTCTCCCCAAACCACAAAATGAGATTACCTTTTAGCTTCTTTCTCTTTGCCAGCTGGATGCAGTTCTAATGAAGTTTTCTAATAAACAATCAACAAATTTGTTTTAAATGAACTGGATAGAGTGACCTCCTTCAAATGAATTACCTAGATTCTTCTTGATTTCTGTATCTCTCCAATATTCTCATCTCCATGAGGAGGGTCAGGGCTGTGTCTTGATCATATTTGTATGACGTTCTACATAATGTTCAAGAAATATTTATTGTAATAGAAACTTTACAAGGTCAGTTGCTTTTGGAGTCCTGATAATTTTTTACTTGCTTCTTGATTTTTTTTTTTTTAAGGGAGGATAGAGTATGGGGGGGAAATATAGTAAAAGAAGTGGGAGGGATGTTGCCAGGAGCATTCACCCAAAGGTTTCATTGACAGTTTATGTGGAGCAACCAATTTGAGATTCACCTTCGGGGCAGGTGGCAATCCTGTGCCTCCTGAGCAAATATTAGGCGCAGATGAGGGAAGGGGCTGACCAAAGTTGTTGCCGGACAGGTAAAGCTTAAAATCATGTGTAAAGTAATTTCATAGCACTTGAAAAATGCTTTCAGTGTTCTTTTCACCTTGCAGCTTGACTCACAAGCCCATTTAAAATCATTAGTGTATAGCAGACGTGCTCTTTTTCAAGCTTATGAAACTCTGATAATGTTGCAGTGGAAGAAATGGAAATTTGACTCACGGCTCATCAGTTGTTTCATTACAACACGCATGTTGCCATGATCTGCTTTTTGCCAAGTGTGTTGTTGGATTTTTGTCCCCGATTCCTCTCTTGCCCTGCTGTGACACCGGTGGGATACAAGTACTCTGTGCTGAGTTTTGCTAATAGGGTAAACAAACTTGCTTTACCTTACGGGTGGGTTGGTAAATATGGCACATGAAGTTACCTTATGTAGCTGAAGGGTTTAAAAGAGGGTAGGATTGGAAGACCTAACTTTTGTATTGTCTCTGTTACTTAACTGATAACTGTATATTTGTCCATGATTTTTCCTCTCATTTTTACTTCTTAAAGGGAGAACAACCAAGCAACTTAAAAAAAAAAAAAATTAAAGATGTCACACGTGTCACTGGAATCTTGCTAGGGAATAGAATTTCTGCCTAGATTAAAAAAAAAATAAGCTTCTTTTCTTGCTGATTCAAGAACTGTTGGAATTTTCTGTTATGAGATATAAGTGAAGAGTATTTCTATGCTAAAGAGAGTTATCTGATGAACGACCTCATTTTCCAGAATTTTATGGACTACATCGTCATATCCCACTCTAAAATTCTCTGATCATCTTCTTCAGGGAAAGAGCCTGGGGGAGAGCTGACTCTAGTCTAGGATGTGGATTGAGTTCCTGAGATTTATAATAATCAAAATATTAATGAAGTAGTCGATACAAATGCTGTTTGTGTAGAATGCCTAAGTAACCGGTTGTGTAATATATCAGGAAGAGATCCAGAGATGAGCAGAGGCAGAGCATAATAAATCAGGTCATTTGTTTTGCAATAATGGAATGATAATTGTGATAATTTCAGAAGTCACTATCATCCTGCAGCGTGAAAGAATCTTTTTGCTGGCTTCCCATTGTTTAAATATTCATGTGATGTCTATGAGTGACTTCCTGCTGAGAAAATCTTTGCATACCTCCGGCTGGCACAAGAACTAGAAATTGTGCTTTGCTTTAACCTGGTAAGGTTTTACAGGAGACTGGGTGCTCTTTTGGTTTGTGGGGAGAATGTTCCTCAAAGAACAATTCTTTCTGTGAAATAAAGGCCCAGACATACTGAACTATTTTCCAAATGCCTTCTCCCAGCAAGCAGCTGTGTGAATTTATAGGCCCTCACCTTTGCCCCTTTTCACTGAGTGATGAAGCAAAGGCAAAAATAACCATGCTAGCTTTGAATGCATTTATGCTATAGAAATATAAACATAGCTAATGACCCCAGAGAAGAAAATCTGCAGTTGTCACCCATGCTCACCCTCTTCCTTTCCCCTAGCTCCCAGCTTTTCTTCCTGGTATGAGTGAATGTGGCCGTTTTAATTGAGTTATCTAAATTTGGCAGGCTATACACCCCACTGTCTCATATCCTAGGACTTAGGTCCACCTGTTGCCATTATCCCCCATCCAGCGGAGTAGGAGATAGACAACAAATGCTTTCAAATTCCTTTTCTGTATAAAACCCAAAAGAATTGCAGTGGGGGTTTTAGAATTATTTAGGAACTACAACGAGCGAGGATCTGGGTTCTTACAATAGAGGTTATTTTAGAATAAGCAATATTGTGCTACTGCTTTGAGCAAATGTTATTATTAGTATATATATTAGATTGCATATTAGATATTGTATATCAGAATGTCTTGGAGTTGGGTATTCTGTTGGTATTTAGACTTTTGGCATTAAAAGCAATTCTCAAGTGACTGACTGAGGGGAAAATAGAAACTGTAAAGAGCCAAGAGTCCTTTTCTAAGAACACAAGAGCTTTATGTTCATTGTTTTATTAAGCTTCTTAATTCTTACCTAGCACTAGGAGAAAATCAAAATTCTCTTTTTAAGGAGCAAAAAAGGAAGCATCTAAAAGATAAGTGTCAGCTCAGGTTCTACAAGAATTGCATGTGGAGTCTCTCTCTGATAGAATTCTGTTAACTGAGTTTCCTTCAAGAGTTAATGGCCTTTAATGGCGGTTTGATTTGGAGGTGATTATGCATCTAAACTACCTGATTAAAAAATACATTTCCAAATGTGGCTGATTACCTATTTACATATTGCTAGGGTTTAGGTGAAATTGTGAAGTTTAGTTGGGTGGTGATTTTCTAGGCTGTGCAATGTGCAGAAGCAAATTCTGTTTTTAGCTTCATGATTAGATTGGACACAAGTTAATGTATAAATTGATAGTCATTTTTCCACTGAGTTAAAAGGAACCAGTCCTGCATATATTCTTTCAATCAAGATGAAAGCAATGACAGCAATTTCTGGGTTAGCAGAGGGTGCTTGGCTGGGACTTCGGAAGGGGAGGGCTCTGGTAAAACCACAAAGTCCGAGGTGAAATGTACAAGCATTTGTTTAGCACCACTGTAACGTAGGTGGGTGGTACAAAGACATTTGGATCCACTTAATTGTCTGCCCTCCGGAATTTTAGAGCCTAAAGCCAATCACACCAGGGTGGGATAGCCCTAAAGAGGATAAGGACACTTAAAGTGGCAAATAAATTGAATAACAATGCAGGAATAGAGTAACCTTCCATATACAAAGGAGGGTTGCTAGGTAACAAGTGAGGGGGTGTCAAGGCTTCAGATCAGAGAGGGCTGGTTAGAAAATAAAATGACAACCTCTCTTCTAATTAGTCCTTCCCAATCACATGCATCAAGATAATTTTGCGGTTTGGGATTTTAGCCTAGTTTGCAAAGCAGGATGCTTTAATCTCTTACTTTAATAGAGCCATTTTACTTTCTGTGTTTTAGACTTGGCCCATCCGCTGCTGTTTTTATCCTGGCGGGCTGCAGCAAAGCCAGTTAACTGCAAGACAGAGGTGTTTGGTGGTGATAGTCAACTCTCCAGCAAATGTTTCTCTAAGCAAATGCTTCCAATTTGGTGAAAGACAAAGGCAGCCTATTTGCCTCTATCGATTGAAAAGCATAGTTAGTCATGCAGTTAAGATCTTAACTAAGAATAACTCAATGGATCAATTCTCTAAAATTCATTTGAGCTTTTCTCTTGCACAAAATTTTTAGAAGAAAATATTTCAATACGCAAATCTTATTAAAAACAATCAACACTTCTTTGTTATAGTCAAAGAATTATCCAATCTCCTAAAGCAATGACCCTAAGGATCACCAGAGGAATTTTTTCCAGACCAGACAAATTCCAGAATCTCAAGTAGGGTATGGGCATATATAGCTTGAAAAAAAACCAAACCAAACCAAACCAGAAACAAATCTTTTTGGTGATTTTTATACATTTATCCCTAATCCTGCTGAGAATACTTGTACTACGTCCTTACTACATCACTGTCACCTATATCGATGTGGAATGTTCTGTTTTGAAGCCCTGAAAAACCCTGGATTTAATTAATTAATTCAAGTGCAGTTGACAAATAATATTATAGTAGTTTCAGGTACACGATATAGTGACTTGACATTTCTATAACTTATATTCCCTTCATCTTTTTTCTACATTCCCCACTCTGGCAATCATCGGTTTGATCTGTTTCTATGAGTCTGTTTTTGTTTTTAAAGGAAGGATCAATTATTTTAATAATGTGTATTTATTGTAATAGAAAAATATTAATTGCCTTATGAAATGCATTATGAAATTAATAAAACACAAAATATAGAGAGTTATTTCATAATGACTTCAAACAATAAGGAATATTTGATTCTATTTAAGTTGACCAGAAAAGTGAATTAACTAGCTTTAAATAAGAATATATTTTGGTCTTCTGATATATTGAGGGTTTATTATTTGGTCAATACCAAAGAAGCAAACATATACTGCTTCCCAATTACATTAATTAACCCACGAGCATGCATAGTTAGTGCTTTTGTCTTAGAATTTTGCAACCAAAAAGGCTATGATGAAGGCACTATGTTTTTCACTGTACAGTTAGATAATTTCAAAAATATCTAATTCAGAAAATGGGAATTAGAAACACTTAAAATATTATTTTTCCACAGGAAAAGACTGAGAAATAGTAAACAATGTTTGACATAGTTGAAGGCTGATCTATTGCTTTTCCCTGGTTTATGGGCCTATGCTTATTTTTGATTACTGAAACTAAATGTGATCATTATATGTTCATTTTATGTTTATTCCTTATAGCTTACATTACTAAATATGCCTGTTTATGAAAGATATTTTGTCTTTAAGTTGTGACTATGATGGAATGGAGAAGAATTTTCTGGGGGGAGCTGTTTTTTATGACAAATGATTTATAGACATACAAATAGTAGAAACAGAAATAATAAAAAAGCAATTTTTTTGATTATTGTAAATAGAAGCAAAAATGATTTGTTAAGAAATGATGAATATGAATTTTATTTTACACTGGAATGAATATGTCACTAGGCTGTCTTCTAAGCTCGTTTCGAGTGGGGTGTGTTTATTCATATAGTTTGATGTAGGTCCTGGAAACTTCTATAAAATTGGAGTACTATTCACTTCATCACCACCAATCCTCATGGACATGGAAAAACAATGAAGAAATGAACACAGCACTTCCTTCTCTGCTCAGATCGATCTTTGTCAAATTCCTTTGCTTTTTACTCAGGGTTTGGGAAATAACCTAGCTGGCTATTTCTAACCCACCCATCTACAATGAAGAATGACAACACTTCTGTTCTTGGATTTTTTTTTTTTTTTTTTTTTTTTTTCCTATTCAGCAGAACTTTAGGTCTAGGGAAGAATTTTTGCCAGTTTAAGAACTGCAATTGTTACACCTCTGCCAGGATGTTTCCACATTGGAGGGAGTGGAGCAGAGGTTGAAGTGGTTGATCTGTCCTTCACTTTGTGAAAGACACTCCCTCATTTTGAGTTGCCATTAGCTAAGAGTATGAAGAAAGGCCATGATTCCCAGAATATGTAACCTGCTGCTACAAATTAGTGAGTTTATAGATTACGTTTTTGCATTAAAGATGCCAGCAGCTAGATGAAGTTTTGTTCAGGAAAGATTAGGTAACATTTGTTTATGTCTGCATTTTTCAATATTTATTTTCTTTAGTTAAACATTCTTCTCTGAAAAATACTTTCAGATCAATTTATTTCTAAAGATTAAACTTCACAGGGTTATTAGGTTTATAAACCTGCTTTGAACTAGCTGAATTTTATTTGGTGTTAAAAATCATTGAGAGTTTATCTGCTGGGTATTGGAGATGATGATAAAATAATTATGACAATGATAATTTTATTCTCTAGTGTCTATTTCTGACAAGTTTACTGCTGTTATATTCTCATAAAAATTATTAACTAATCATAATCCTTGATAAATATTTATGATGAAGGCAAAAGTCTTTCTCTATTCTTCTTCACTCAACACTTCCTCTCAGACCCAGCATGCTATACGTACACCTAAGACTTTGTTTAGATCAAACTGCAAGTGGTAAACTCTACACTCAACAGAACATCATAAAAGCCCTTTGTGAACAGAACCCACTCTTCAAAATGGGTTTATTTATACATTAAACATTTCATGTTTTCTAAAACAACACTATAAACAACAATATCTTACAGCCTTACACAAATCAGAAGCAGTAATAACAACTATTATGTAAGTCAGATTTGCCTAGGTTATGCTGCAATAAGAAGAACCCCCAAGACTTACTGGTTCAAAACTACAAAGTTTTATTTCCTGCCCACAACACATGTCTATTGTGGGTAGCTGGGAGTGCTGCTCCAGAGGTTCTCAGTCTGAAGCCAAGCTGGTGGAGCCTCAGACGTCGAGATTTCCTGGTGACATTGGTGAAGGGAAGGGAAGAAAGCCTGCAAAAATACCTGTCCCTGAATGGGTTCTGGCCCAAAGCAATACAGAAGGTTTTTGCTCCTGTTCTTTTGGCAAAACAAATCACATGTCTCTGACCAATTTCAAGGAGGCAGGGAAGTGCCAACTTACTCTGGACCTGGTAGAAAATCAGGAACATTGGTCCACAACTTTAGTATTTATCTCAAGCAACAACAAGAAAGCCAAGACACTGTTTACTATTGCCTCACTGAGGGAATGAGATAGGATATATAGCAGGCAATTATATGTGGATAGAAACATTAAAAAAAATATAAAAGTGAAAATGAAATTTAATGGACAAATATATAAAAAAGAGCTCCCTAAATTTTTACCCTTTAAGCAGCAAAGTGACCTGTGCTTTCCTGCTCTTCTCTCTCTTTCCTCTCTCCTCTCTTTTTCTCTTATCTCTCCCTTTTTCTGTCTCTTGTCTATCTCTTCCTCCCTTCTCCCTCCTTCTTTCCCTCCACCCACCTTTGTCTTAGGAGTCTGCAGGTCCTCTGCCCTGGGGAGAGTTCAGTGCTATCCTGGCCTGAGCTGAAGATAGTGCAGCTTCAGGCATTTAGTCTTGTCTAAGCTGTAGCAGCCTACCCTGGTCCTGGATATTTTTCAGATACATATCCTTGGTCATGGGAGGAGAAAGCTATATCACAAATCCATCAGGACTCCAGGAAAAACACCCAAAGTGTGGCTTTCAGAGGTATTTTTGAATAATTCCATCCTTCCACAGAAAGGAGAGCCAGTACTATTATGACTGAGGGCCTCTTGAAAACACAATTGGGCTCCTCAGTTCAAGTAGCTAACTCCTACTATGTATTAAAGTGTGTAGAATCATATTTCCCTGTGACTCCTTCCACCCCCTTAGTGAAAGTCAGTCAAGAGATTAATGAAAGAGAAATATGACATCCGGGAAAATGCTCAGTAGCTGGGGCACCCTCGTGACTCTCGCCTGCTTTCTTTCTGTTTCCACTTGTCTCCTAGCCACACCCTCTAGGGTACCCTAGTGAGGAATCACAGAGACTGGTTGAAGGAGAGTCTCCTCAATGTTATAGATGAGGTCCCTGAATCTCAGGCGAGATTAAAAATCTTGCATCGAGGAGGAACTCATATCTTATAACATATTCAATTCTTTTTTCACCTTGGTGCCGGACAAGGGGTCTGGCCCTGACCAGGTCTGCTTAGAGCCAGCTGTAGTGAGTGGGTTCTTGACTTCACGTAGAAAAGATTTCACAACACAAGTCCAGGTGACAATGAGGATACATTTATTAAAGCTGGAGACAGAGAAACAAGAAAGGGCTTAACACAGAGGAAGAAACAGGGCTGCCTTAGCTCACTAGGAAGTCAAAGAAAAGGGGCTTTGGGGACAGGTTCAGGGGATTAGCCTAAGATAAACTGCCAGCTGCCCATTGCTTTAAAGTTTAGGACACACATGCCTGTGGGGAAAGAAGTGGGGGAAGAAGAAGGGAATGGCAAGGGCTGCTCCCCAAAGGGAGAGCACTTGCTGGGTCCTTTGTCTTGAGGCTTTTATCTCTTTCTTGCAGGTGGGGCTCTTAGGGGAGGTCTCAGGGGAGGATTTCAGAAGATATTCTTCAGTTCTCCCGGTGGGCCCTTGCAGGGTCATTGTCCCCACTGACTGGCCAGTGACAGGGCAGGGGATCTTTAGTCCATGCAATTGATTCTTGAGTTGCCCACATGGTTTTCCTGCTTTTCTGGGCCTCGAGCTAAAATACAGCTGAGGCCTAGATGTTATGTCCAGGGAGGAAAGACCAGGAGAGGAAAGGCTATCCTGGGGGCGAGGTCCTTGTTTTCCCAGCTTTGCCCTGTGCCAGGCACTCTGCCCGCCTGCTGACAGTCTGCGCCTGGCTATAAATTGCTTGGCCAGTTTGTTCAGCTACCTGTTTCAGTTTTTCTATTTCACTTGCCAAGGAATTTTCCTAGCTTCTTACTATCCTGTCTCAACCTCACTGATATCACAGACTTCCAGGGACCTTGTAAAGTCATCCGAAGAAATGCATGCAAAAGATGAGTGTCAGGGAATCAAATGTTAGACAACCTTTCCAAAGCAAACTGACCTATTCTGAGATGCCAGGTCAACGTGGGTATTTTCCAGGCAGAGCAGGCCACTTTGGATTTCTTTGTTTTCTAGAGAGTTTCACAAATTGGAATTTACCCTCAAATTACCAGGTATAGTGAACTCAATGTTGGGAAAACTCAGTGTTGGAAGGT
The DNA here is from genome assembly GCF_021234165.1 of Pteronotus mesoamericanus. Classification (NCBI taxonomy): domain Eukaryota; kingdom Metazoa; phylum Chordata; class Mammalia; order Chiroptera; family Mormoopidae; genus Pteronotus; species Pteronotus mesoamericanus. The sequence continues at coordinate 11,773,163 of NW_026555325.1, read as the reverse complement.
TGGTCCCAACAGGTGCCTTAAAGGAGAAATGGAAGCATCTAGTGTACTCATTTTTTTTCAAGTTGAGAACCCACTGTGCTTGTTTAGTTTCATTAACAATACAGGCAAAATATTGATTTTTTTTAATGAAAGCTAATCCATAAAAATCTTTCCTTTTTTTTCTTAAGAATTTCTTTTTCTTTCCTTTTTTTGCTGGGGGGTAGGGGGGAGGTGGTAGGCAGATTTTCTGTTCTTTGAGAAGAAACAAAGGAATCTGAGTGACAGTACTTTTCTTTCTGTAAAATATGGGCAGGCTGAATTTCCTGGCAGCAAATGCTATCACTGTGAAAACCCTACCCTGATATCAATATGCAGATTTCAGAATATTCAATAGGTGTATTACAGGCCAATCAAGGAATCAATTAATCCACAAGTCTTTACTGAGTGCTTTTTACAATTGGAATTGTCCCTGAGATAGGTAAGCCATTGCCTGGGAATTGGGCACTGTGTTGTGTTACCTAGAGAACATTGTCTTAATGGTGTTTGTCATAACTGCTTTTGGCTTATAAAATGTCTTCTGTAGGTACTGTATATATAGACTCGTTGATGATGGTATTTGAGCAAATGATGTAATCCCTGCCAAGAACAGAGGGCAGAATAAAGCCATTTCTCTTTGGTGCCTGACGGCTCATCAGCCAGAGTCCCCCAGGAAAATCTCATGCACAATGGCAAAACATCCTAGTTCCCTGGGAAGCCAATGAATACAAGAACTCCTGTTTTCCTGACAGGCACAGACGCAGTCCCTTTCTCTCGACAACAGTCAGTGATAGTGCTGAGTGTTAAAATGGATATTCCACAGTGGCTTGAGCCTGGAAGCTGCTGTCGGCTGCTGCTTGAGGTAATGAGGAACTGGAAGGCAACTTTCTAAAGGAATCCAACAAGAGAATGGGACATCCATAGGCGGGAATGATTCTTGGGGGTGACGGAAAAGCAGGCTGAAAGGAAAGGTGGAATTCCTGAGGGAATTGCTGCTGGTATGTAAAAATAGGCACTTGTAGCTTGTGTCTAACTGCTTATAGTTGAGTTGCAAGTTTTCAGATGATTTCAACATCAACACCAGACTTCAGCACATTGACAAGAGTTGAAAAAGTTGGGGCTAAAGGCTAGGTTGCATTATGGGGGAGCATTTTCCTGACTCATTCTTTCCCTCAGCCTCTGCTAGTTTAGCACCTGAACTGTCTTAAGTTATTCATTTCTCCTGTATTTGGTTTTTAAATATATGCCAACACTCTGAATTCTGAAAAGTGCCTGAAGGGGCATTGAATATTCTCTTGACTGTAATATTATTCTTTCCTGACAATCCCGATAAGATTATCTTGAATATAGGCAAAACAAAAGAAGTTATATTTTTCTTGTATGATCTGTAATTAAAAATGCTGGGGTGGTCTGTACCTGGCTCAATAATCATTTTTCACTCTCTTCAGTTGATACTGTATAGTCACTAGGATGGTAACATGTGGGAGAATTTTTGTGAAATCCCTTTCCCTTGGGGCAAAGGGGGTGGGTCTTCTGTCACAATGGAATGCAGCAGGAGGTGGGTTCAAGGCCTTTGCTGCTCAGGCAGATGACATGAGGCTTCCATAGAAGGTCTGTTAATGTGGCTTTCTCCTGACCTGGATCCCCCCTTGCTTTTCAGGTCTCTGACTTGCCCTGAGTAAAGACTGTCAATGGTAATTAATCTGGCTCCATTTTATGACATGAGCAAATTCCGAGAAGAAAGTCTAAGCCAATTTCCTGTGTCTAAATGCTCATGGAGAGCGTGGACCCTGTAGGTAAGGTGCTAGCGGTGAACTAACTGAGCTGCTTCAGCCCTGGTATAGTTGAAGCCGAGCTGGCTCACACATTTATTTATTTTTTAAAAAATATTTTATTTATTTGTTTTTAGAGGGAGGGTAATGGAGGGAGAAAGAGAGGGAGAGAAACACCAATGTGTGAGAGAGACATCAATCAGTTGCCTCTGCACACCCCCAACAGGGGACCTGGCCTGCAACCCAGGCATGTGTCCTGACTGGGAATCAAACTGGCAACCTCTTGCTCTTTGGGACAACACCCAACCCACTGAGCCACACCAGTCAGGGCTGGCTCACATATATATTAATCCACCCTCCTAGATAAATCACCAGTTGTATGTTACTAGGAGAAACAGCTTCATGGAGGGGGACTGGGCCTCAGAAATCAGAGTGTTCCTGAGAAATATGAAAAGTGCATGTACCCCCAATTAACACTTACGGAGTGTCAGGTGTTGGGCTAGCTACCTCTCCAGGTATTGTTCTATTTCATCCCCACAGTAGCCCCTGGGAGGTGGGTGCTACTGATTTACCTTCAGAGCTGAGGATCATCAAGTGATTTGCCTCAGGTTTTTCATACTTGTACCTGACCAGGTTTGAACCAAGATCCACCCTTATTTTGGTGCGGTCCTCTTTACACTGCTCTACGCAGACTGCCCTTATTATTTGTAGAGCAAAGAGAAAAAGAAATGAAAACCAGTTTGGGGTCCCTGGCCTAAATAAAGCCATTGGCCTGGATAAAGCCATTAGTCTGTTGTTACGGCATTTGCCGATTGGCAGGTCCATCTTTTCCCTCCTCTCTGCCCAGATATTATAGAATTCTTCTGGTGGAAGGGACTGGATCGCATTTTCTTGTCTCCCTAACACCTTGTTCAGAGCCTGACAGTCGAAATACATTAAGTAAGTACATAGTGGAAGGGATGAGTGGGATCTAAATATCTGAGTAGGACACTTAGAGGGAAAAGGAAAGAGAGAAAGGGCATCCAGGGAGGACAGTCATTCAGGTATCCAACTTCCAGTGCCCATGCAATGACCAATTAAAACCATCTACGTGAGATAGCTCAGATGGACAAATCCTAACAGCAGTCCTGGGACCTTCAGGGGAGGGGGGGCAAAGGGAGCAATCAATAGGTATCTCTTGTAGCTGCTGCTGTAAACGTACTCTCTGTTAGGCTCCTGTGTAAGATTATAGAGGGCAGCCATCTTGTCATTATCAAAAGCAAAGTGAAATTGGAGCTTAATGACATGAGTGTTCAAAGGGCAGTGGGAGAGGGAACAATGTCATTAGAACAGGTAAGAAGGGGGCCTGTGAAAGGGGCACTTTTAAAAGCTGATGGTGTACTGAGACTAATAGATTTAATGGGCATGGTAAATAGGGTGAGACAAGGCCTATTGTGCAGTGCTCAGCCAACAGTGTCTCACAAAGAATGATGGATTAAGAAGAAAGGGAAAAGGATGAAATCGGAGACCCGAGGAAACAAAGAGGATACGAGGAGCGGTGGTAAGGAAGAAGTGCAGCTGAAATTTCAGGGAGAGTTCTTTAGTCAAGCCTGTGAAGAAAGGAATAGACTAACCAGTGCAAGAATAATTCATGATGACAATAATCATTGGTAAGGTGGGGGTGGAATGTGCCTTAGGATATTGCATATCACAGATTAATAGGACTGGAGAATAGCTTGTCTATCTCTGCCCCAGGACTCTATTTCAGTATTGCCCCTTCCATTGTACACGTATGCAAAAATCTCTCTGTCTCTTTTAACATCATATATCTGTAATCTCTCTCTCTATATACATATTTATATATTTATACATATACATATACATATACATATATAGGGTGGGGCAAAAGTAGGTTTACAGTTCATACAGAAAATAATACAATAATTAATAAATAATAATACAAGAGTAAACTGTTTTCTGTACTCACAACTGTAAACCTACTTTTGCCTTACCCTCTATATATGTAAATATAGTTGGACGAAAAACAATACAGAAGTCTCCAGGGAAGATTTTTACAGTGTTCTTCCATAGCATGTTTTTATTCTCACAAGCTGTACTGTGGGGAATTCTGTTCCCAGATGTGATCCTGCTGCCTGTCTGTAGTGGAAGAGAACAGCTGCTCATGACAACCATGAGGTCGCCCCTGATAAATGGAGGCTGTTACTGTCAGTCTCCGCTGTTCCCTGATTTTCATTTAGCGGCTGCAAGAAGCTCCTGTACTTCACTCTCCATGGCTGTGCTCACTTGGGCAACAGTTTCTCTTTCTGATTAATCAACATGGTCAGAGACACACCTAGTGGTTCATAGGCAGCTCATGCATCACCACTCCAATCTGACTCAGTTGCTTTCCAGGTATTGCCCGTCCTATGGAAGCTCAGTGAAAGCCCGTTGGGGGTGCCATTTTATGTTTGTGCACATGATAAGAGAAATATACTTAATCAAGGACACAGTCTTTCGGGGAATGTGTCAGTTATGAAGCAATTTTTTTGCAGTTGAATCTGAGGTCCTATTACAACATTCTGGGGATATCTATGAGCAGATTTATAACAAGCAAACTGAGGGGGGCAGTAGCCAGCTAGTCAAAAGAAGTGAATGAGTATGAGAGGGGACAGTCAGTATCCGGATGATGGTCAGGACCTGAGGATCTCTCCCACTGCCTCAGTTCCTTCACTTTTTTTATACTGCTTTTATGTTTCCCCTTTTTCCTTTACTTGTATGCCTTTGGAAGGAATCCCAGAACCAAGACTGCTGGACAGTCTCTGATACCTTGGACTCCATAGGCTTACCCAAGTTTTCTGGAGTATCAGTTAAGATGCATCAGCTTCAGATAACAGAAGACCCAACTCGAACTGGTTAAACAATTAATAGGTTAAGCAGTTCACTAACAAGAAGTCTGGAGGGCTTCTTATTAGGGCACCTTCAGGGTTAATTATTATCTTCAGTGTCCCATCAAGGACTCATGAGCTCTCCATCCTTCTCCGACATCCTCCGCAGATTGATTTCTCTTCTTACGTTGGTTCCCCTTATGATCGATCTCAAGCTAGCCACTGTAGTTCCAAGTATCACATGAAAATGCAAAAAGGAAAATTTCTTCCTGGATGTTTCCTTTTGAAACTGAAAATCCTTTTCACAAAGTCCCCCATTAGTTTCCTATCCAGTTTCCTATCACAAGTTCATTGTTAAACCAATTGCTGGCAAAGGGGATGGGAATACTATCATTAGCCTAGGTCAATAATGATTGACTACCTGGACTTGGGAGGGTCCTCACCTCTTTGGAGCCTGTGGCCATGTTTTCCTGATTAAAGACTGGGCTGTGTTAGCAAGGAAGAGGGAAAGGAAGAGGGGCAGGGTGTGCGGGCTTTGAAAAGGAAATTTGGTCCAAAAACAAGCCAGTTCATGTATGTGAGTGACCTCATATTTGTGGTGAGTGGTATGATGTTTCAGGGCTAATGCAAGCCAGTATTTTTGACTATTTAGATTGTAACGTTGAGGTAAAAGTTCATTTAGCATCCATTTGGCTTTTTTTTCCCCCCAAATAACCTCAAGCTAAAGCCCAGCCCTGATTAGTTCGTTACCTCTTAAGCGTTTAACTTTGTTCTCAAAATATATGAGGTCTGTCCAGAAGGTATCCAGACATGTAATATAAAAAATAGAGACATTTATTGAAGACAATACAAGATACAAGAAACATTGTACATAAGACAATGAAACCTCAGTCTCCTTCAAAATAGGCACCTTGGGACCTCACACAGTTCTCTCAATCGCCATCTACTGCTCTGTCATATTTTCATGAATGTCATTGATGATCTGAAATATCTTCCCTTGCAAAAGTGATTTTAGTTTTGGGAAAAGCCAGAAGTCTCAAGTCACAAAATAGTGGGGCTGAGCCACCTGGGTAATTTGATGTTTAACCAAAAACTCTATACAAGATATAATGCATGGGTGGGTACATTGTTGTTATGAAACTGTCAATCAGCAGTGGTCCATAACTGCAGCCTTCTGAATCATCCGAATGTTTCTGCAGAGGAATGTTCAAGCTTAATGCAAAATTTGAAGCAGATTTGTTGCTCTACTCGCTCAGTCATTTTGAATGCAACAGCCGCACAGTACACGTGCTCACTCAATGGTGCCTACTGCCCTCACTGACTAGTACAGTGAAGTCATCATTGTTTATCCATGTGAATTCCAGTCCTCTCTCCGTGGCTGCCAGGTTACATTGATGTGCAAACCACTCGTTATATTAACAGTGGCTGGACTTTTTCTGGACAGACCTTGTGTAGGTAAAATAAATTAAATGGCAATTGTGATTCTCCTATTAATGAAAATCTAGTACTAATAACTTTATTCTTACTGATGAAATGTAGAAGTAATTATTTTATCAGTGAAGTCTTAGAGAATATAAAACAGTCATCTATCAAATATAATACAGGTACAATTTAATGATTAGCTATTATGGGCCAGGAACTACACGAAACTCATTTGATTTCTCCATCAATTCTGTAAGATAAATAGTACATTCTCCATATTACTGATGAGGAAACTGTGGCCAAGAGCCAAGAGAAGGTAAGTGGACTAGAGTCTAAATCCAAGAGAGAAGGGTTAATAGACATAAATGGATAGAGGACTAATGCTTGGCTCCATCACTTACTGTGAAGCTGGCCAAGTTATACATTCTATGCCTCAGTTTTCTCATCTGTAAAATGGGGACAAGAATAGTATTTATCTCATAGAGTTATTGTGACATAATATATGTATAATAGGTAAAAGAATTTACCTAGGACTGGGACTTTGTAGAAACTCTGTAATTATTAACAATTAATGCTTACAACTAAGTGACAGAACCAAGATTTGACTGAAGGGTTGGCTGTCTGCAGATACTCCTTCCTTCCCCTTTTACTGTGCTGCCTCCAGGGCAAACAACAAGCCCAGCGGCCTTGAGAAATTTCGTGTCATTGAACAACTCAAAGACACACTTTCCCAAGAAACACATTTTGGTTTAAGGGCAAGAGGAAACATGCCACACCCTGATACTCCGTTTTTATGTTTGTTGCTTTTCATTTTTCTACTTAGAATATTGTCATTTTGATAAATGGCAAAATCCAGAGATTCAGTTAGTTATTGTTAAATAAAAATGAATCATCTACACATGCTGAGCAAGGACTAATCTTTTAGCTAATTAAGACTCATGGGGACTGAGTTATCACAATTCCTGAGCATGATATGTTAGCTCTACATTTCATTGCTCTGCTATTGCTAAATCTTCCTTCAAGACCTGACTATGGAAGTAGACATTTCCTTTTTTTGTAAATAAATACAATTTCAAGATAAGATTTGACTTTTTTATTCCATTTTGAACTTTTGTTTTCAAGAAGCAATTATTGGAGTTATTTCACACATATTTATGTATATTCTTGGCCTCCATGAACAGAATCACTGAGTTGACTCTCTTTATCATGTCTACCTTTAGATCATAGAGGGGAATTCTGGGGGCACAAGCTGTTAAATAATTTACTTCCAAGTCTCATTTGTGGTTTAGTGTCAGATTCCTGCACCCGTTTTTCCCCCTTGGGGAGGAGGGGATGTTCCCACCATATAGGGAACAAATGCAACCCCTGTCTGACTCTGGTGGCTCGGTCTGAGAGATAACTTATCTCCTTCTTCCTTCCCAGTCCCATTTGAGTCACATCTTTCTCATTCTTATCTAATCCCTCCGTGTTCCTTAGATAATATCTCACTCCCACCTCCACTTTTGCCCTTCTTAGTCTTTTCTTTTTTTTAGTTGCCTACTTTGAGCTGCCTACATTGCTAGCTCCCATAAACTATAATATCTTATTATAGGCTTTGTTTTACTTCTTTGGGGGTAACCATGTTCTTCCTCACTGCTCTGATCATTGGCCTTCATATGACTGCTCAAGTTTGCCTATGCCATTCTTGGGATCCATCCAAGGATCCCATCCCAGCCATACACATTTGCCTTTTAACTGGGACTTAACTCTTAAGGTGGGGGATTTAGTTACTCAACTGTACATTATATTTTGGTTTTTTTTTATGGGTCTGCCACATAGTAGGTGCTCAAATCATGTTTTGGTATTCATATTCCTACTCTTTGTGCTAGACTCTTCTGCTTTCCTCCTTTTTTTCTATTATAGCAGGGGAAATCTTAAAACTGTTCTAAATAATCAAACAAGAATCAAATGTAGAAAAGGATTTAAATTCCTGTAAAGGAAGGGCTTCATAATTCATTGAAATTTACCACAATGTCCTCCTCCAAACTCCTTAATTATGACTGCTTTATTAATGTATTCGATGCTTTGATTATTCTAGGTATATAATTGTGTTGCCTTTTGTGTACATATTTTGGCTTTCATCAGATTGTCAGTCCCTTGAGGAAAGTCTCCAACTCAGTTCCTAGCATATTTCTATGCAATGAATGTTGTTGCTGATGATGAGGTCAGGGGTCACCAGAGGAGATAAATTAATAAGACTTCAGAGGACGGAAAACCCTGCCTGAGGCCCATTGAAATCTTTCAGGACAACCCTAGTTTTCTCAGTGGGTGTCTAGTTTCCTGGAAGAGTTTCTCTACTTGGGGTAGAGGTGTGCATATCGACTCTCTGAGCTAAGTTACCAGTTCAATAACACATCACAGGTCAAGGTCCAATGAATAACAGTGAGAGTGTTGCTGCTTTACTACCTACAAAATCCCCTAGTAGGACCTAGTTCTTAGTTCCCACTAACATCAAAGAGAATTCCCTCTGATCAGGTGTGGAGATAGACACCTGCTGGTGCAAACTCAGCAGGGCCTCAGGGCAGCCACTGTGGCTTCTGATCACTTTATTTGAACACTGTTGGCCAAGGGGAGGTGATCTGACATCACACCACCAAGCTTGAATCCACTGTTCATGATTTGGGCTTGAAGGTAGAAAATAACCCTGCAATTACTGTCTTGACTAATTCAGACTTTTGATGTTTAAGTTTTATGTTAAATTAAATAAATCTCAGAAGAAGAAAAAAGAAGAATGCCTAACACATTTTAAGAAAGCACAAACACCTTGTGAAAAGTCAACTTGTAAAATCCCAGCTGTTGAAGTAGTATATTTAGTAACTCTTTCTACCTGCAATAGGTATACACATGAGTATGCATGTGTGCATGCACATGTTTTGGGCTTTTTTCAGTAGGAAAAAAAAAACTGTTCAGGGATAGGTAGATCATGGTCTGTCTGTATTGCTTTTTCTTTTTGTGGCCATCCCATGGCCACTGGATATTGGGGAAAGCCATTTTTCTTTTTACAATTCTTAGTCTCTCATCTCTAAAAATGGGGATGTGATCATATACCCCCCTAAGGCTCTATTGAGCTCTCCCTTTTTGATTGATCATTAATAATTTAAAAGTCATGAACAGCTTATTTTCTGACAATGCTGTATGGACCAAAAATAAGGAATAATGACCAGCACCTACATTTTGACCAGAGAGGAACAGAAGTGGACTTTTACTTATTATGGACTAAATGTCTGTGTCTCCCCAACATTCATATGTTGAAATCATAACCCCTAATGTGATATTAAAAGATGGGCCTTTGAGAGGTGATTAGGTCATTAGGAGGAAGCCCTCTTTAATGGGATTAGTGCCCTTATAAAAGAGACACCAGAGAGCTCACTTGCTCCTTCTGTTGTGTGAGAACACAGCCAGGAGACACCATCTGTGAACTAAGAAGTGAGTTCTCACCAGACACTGAATCAGCCAGCACCTGGAACTTGGACTTCCCAGCCTCCAGAACTGTGAGAAATAAATCTCTGTTGTCATAAGCCACCCAGTCTATTGTATTCTGTTAGAACAGCCCAAATGGGATAAGATGTTTAGTTACAAAGATCTCTTTGATTCTTCCTCTGACCTTACTTTGTGTTCCATAAGTATACATTTTGTCCTCCCAATTCCATTTCTGAATTTCTTTATACCTATCATGCAGTTATCTGTCTATCTACTCATATATTTGCAAATACTTTTAGCTATAATCTGAAGAAGGGACTTCCCAATACACAGCCTCAGTTTCCTTGCATGTGAAATGATGGATTTGGACTAGGCGGAGTTTCAGGTCTTGACGGCACTAACACTCTTTAACTACAGGGTTATGAGGACCTTTCGTACATAACCCTGTCAGGAGAAAGAGGCAATCCAGTTCTTCAGTCTCAGTCTCTGCATTCATTCACCTTACAGGTGCACAGTTTTTCCTGGTATGTTCTCTCAGATGGCAGCAGAGCTAAGAATGAGGTAACTACTAAGGATTGGCTGCCAAAACCTTATGTGGGAAAACAGAGTTTTCCAGAATTGATATTTCTAGGAATAATTGAAGATTTAAAAAAAAAAAAAAACAGATGTAGCTCAACTTGGCAAGGTTAATAGCACAGGGAGCAGGCTCTTGGGCTCAGCTGCCAGCATGACCTTGAATAAACCAGCTTTGCCTGAGAAGACACCTAACAGGACTGCAGGGTGAGGAGTGGCTCGCAGGCTGCTGGAATGACATGGAAATAAATGTAGAACTGGAGAATTGCTGGGTGGAGATGCAAAGGATGTCTCTAGTGGTCTCCAAGTCAGCGCGAGCTGGGGACGACTGCTGTGGGCATCGGACATTAGGAAATAAGTGGGCCAGCTTCCCTGAACAGTGTGGGTGGACAGTCAGTTGTTGACTCTTCTGTCTGCTTTCAAATTTCATTTCGAGTGTCTCCCAAGAAAGTGACTTTTCCTTTCCCTGGAAACTGGTCTGTAATGGAGTGAATCACCTATTTGGGAAGCTCTTCATCTTTTGGTATTTTATTACTATTTTCTTTTGTGTCACATACTTTCTGACCTCTAGCTGTGATGTCTTAATTGTAGTTTATGTGAATAGATTAGATAGAGAGTTGGAATACAAGAGAACTGGCCCTTTTTCTACTCGGCAGTTGCCGTCTACTTGCTAAGAGACATCTAATTAAAAACTCATTTGAAGGCCTGAGAACTAGACAAGACCAGTAGGAGAACAGGCAAGAACATAGGTGATAACTTAATCTGACCCTTCTCTTTACAGATGAGGGATACATCCTGTGTCTGTGCAGGAGCCAGAACCAGTGCCAGGGCTTCCACTTTCCAGTACATTCTCTTTCCACTTTCTTCCAACCCTCATTTTAAAAACAAGGCATATGTGTTGTTCATAAGTAGGTTGTATAAGCAGATGACCTTTGGGGATGTGAGGAAAGGGGCCAGCTGAGTGAAACAAGATATGTCTCAGAAAAGAATTCTCCAAAGTGAAGTCGGAGCCTGATTTAGAAGATGCTGAATTTTAAAACTTGCTTTAGGGCATAGATATTTGGGCAATAGAAGAGGCCTTAACAATCACACCATCCACACAACTCTCCCTTTACAACTGAGGAAACTAAGGTCCAAAAGGTCAAGCAATTTTTGCATCCCCCGAAGAGGAAGCTTTTATAAATACGTTTTAACTTTTTTCCACATTTTTATTCTTTAGCTTTTGGACCCCACTTTCCTTTTCCCTTTCTCTTTTTTGACTGTGACTTGGCAATTTTTTAAGTTTTTTTTTTTTTGAGGGGAATCCCATCAGTGTTGATTATTTGTCATTTACTGATTTTTTTTTTTACCTCTGTTTTTCCTGTCCTATTGTTTTTAAAATGCAAATCCATAAATAGTGCCTTAGATCTGATCCCACAGACTCTTCCTGTGGAAGGTAAATAAATCTTTGCCTCATCCACATGATCCACATACATGGCTTGCAGCAACAGAATTTTGTTTCTCTGCCATGCACGCATTCTTGTCAAATTGGCCACCCTTTCTGGTCCTCCTGGCGATGGTGCACTTACAGACCTTCCATTACTTTGTAATATTTATTCCCCTAGGTGTATTTGTCTGAACTATTTTTTTCATGCCAAATTTCAGTTGATTTCCTCTCCTTGTTTTCAAGGTCTTTTTGCCTCCAGTTGTCCTGGAGAAAAACACCATTGTAATCACAATAGCAGGACTGATTTAACTGATAATTGACAAAACAACCTGGAGTAATCATTACTTCTTATTCATTATTTTTCTATTTAACATTTCCTCCCCAGCAGCCATGGATTTGGCAAAATTTTCTTGTCCAAAAACCTGTCAATAATGAGATTCTATGCCAGCATAGAGTGCGCAATTATCTAAAGGCATTTCTGGGCCTTCACATTGCTTGCTTTCACTTGAATCTCACTTCTCTTCTTAGGGGTTCCCCTGCTTCTCCTAATGGATTGATGATAGTGTGTATCCCAGCTCTTTGCTGTTTCAGATTCTAAAAGCTCCTATGGTTTTGGGAGCAGCTGAAAAGTCTATCCTTCAGGCTTATCTGCAATCTCTTTTGGGCCAGTGAACGTAATGGATGAAAGGTTTCAGTGGCTCTTGATTAGTATGGTTGAAGATAAAGCTAATCCAGGCAGCTCCTTCCGTAGCACAACTTCCTTAGGTTCATGCATACTAGTCCTGTGAACTGCTCTGAACCTCCTCCGCTCATAGCCAGCCCTGTGGGATCCTGTGCCCCTCTCCCACCCGGGCCAGCTCATGGGGAACATCTGTACCTCTTCCACCCATAGCCACTGCTGTTGAACCCTCTGGATTTTTCTACTAATGTCAGCTCTGTGAGACTTTGCCTCTTTCCCACCATTTCCAGTCATCAACTCAGTCTTTTTTTTTTTTTCTTATTCATTCAAGAATTTTTAAAAATTTAATCTTAATTGTGTTTTTTTTCCCATACCATTTAGTCCCCTTATAACCCCCTCTCCCCTCAACTCTGTCTTAATTCAGCAGCTTGAAAGGACTTTGGAGTATAGATTGCTTGAAGTGGCATCCTGAGGATGATGAATGTGAATTTTTTTTATTCTAAGTATGAATTTCTTCCCTCAGGTTGGCAACTTAAATGTAAAATTTTCACAGTGTTTCATCTGTTCCAAGCTACAGAAAGACCTAAATCAGGTAAACTAGGTACCAGTCAACATCATTTTACTGCATGCAAAGGCATTATGAAGTCTCTAAATTCTTCCAAATGTTTTGTTGAAGATAAATGACAAAGGGCAAAGAGTATCAGTAGCAGCTCTGTTCCAAGAAATCAGTCAATTTTATCTATCTCAAATTATCTTCAAACACAAAATATATTCTCACTAAAGGACTCTGTTCCCCAGTGGGCTTATTTTAACGATTCTTCTTTTTAGGTCCTTTGCTTTCTCTGTGTCTAAGGATTCCATCCTGGGCTGAGTAATTGGGGTGTTTTTTCTCCAGCCTGCACTGGGCCATTTGTTCAATAAAAATGCTTTCCTAAAATTTGTTGTCAAGGCAAAGCATGAAAAACATGAGATCTATGTACAAATTAATACCTGTAGTCACCTAAACTTACTGATATTAATCTCATAGGGCCATTACATTACTCTCCCCAAGTATTCTGTTCTTCAGGCTAACTAAAATATCCCATTTTCTTTTATTGTTTTATTTATGACATGATTTCAAGACCCCTTACTTACCTGGTTTCTCTTCACTCTCTATAATGCAGTTAGTCTAAATCCCCCCTAAGCATCACCATAACTCATTTAGTTTTACTTTTCTTTAGAAAGGAAAGCCATCAACTAATAAAATATTTTAAATTCAGCAAGAAATCTAATACTTCTAAACATTTTTATTTACTGTGCTTAGAGAGCTTTTCTAAGATGTGTTTTAAAAAAATTCCTAGATGATAAATTACGCCCAAATATCCATCCGATCTGCCTAAGATCTGATTTTGATAGAACCTGAAATTCTTGCATAAGAAGTAAGGAAGATACAGAGAAAAGAAGAGGATGAGAGAAATTTTGAGACCATTGACTTCCTGTCTGCCTGGCGCTAGTACATTAGCTCTTATCAAAGTTGGAAGAGCTGGTACAACACAGCCATTGTAGGTATTGGATCAATACCTGGCAAACAGCCTGAAGGTCAGATAAAGTACTTAGGCAGGCAGTTTGCCAGGCTAAAGAGATGTCAAGAAAATCAATTAGACTCTAAAGAAAGAGTAGCAAGCTAACTAAAAATTCTATCTTGAAAGGCTTTTTGTATTTCAAAGGTGTTTTATATACATTCACAATATCTTTATCTTGTTCATAAAATCACATTTGATAAGCAATTAAAACTATCCTTGGGTCACCTGAGGTCAACTCACAAAAGACTGTAAACACCTGTACTATCCAAGATTAGAAACGGCAACAAAGGATAGAGATTTAATCAGGTTCTTTTCAGGGTATAAGATTACATAACTTTCGATTAATTTGTTCTTTTTCTGTATTGATTACTTTATTTGGAATGCCAAAGATGCCCTTGCTATTTGAGCAGTGATAGACAGCGTGGACTTTGAGTACTCCAAGGATGCCAGGTAGTTTATCTCGTAAATTATTGCCCTCTCAAGTCAAAAAATAGAAGGAAAAACACAGGACTGATTGCTTTAGTAAATTAGTTCATCAGCAAGCAAAAGAAAGAAGCATAATGTTTACTGCGTGGAAGGCTGAAATATTCTTGCTGTTTGTTTACCAGCAAAATCTTTTTGTTATATATATAGTCTCTTCTCTGTCCTAGGGACCTTGTGGGCACATTTTGGTATAAATAACATTATGATACTCTATTTATCCTGTGTCTTATGATTTTCCTGGTATTGTTACATAAGACTACTGACACATAATTTGTATTTGCAGTACATATTTCTTCAACTCAGGAAGTTTCTGTTTGGTCTTGGGAGAGAAATAATATATGTTTAGGCATTTCAATGCCTTACCAATAGAGATTTGTTTATAATAAATAATTACCAAGGGCAAATTTATAAACTGGTATTAAGCAGTGGGCAGAGATACCATAATGAACTAAACAAACATAGTCTCTGCTTTCACAGAGCTTACAGTCTAATGAGGGGAACAAGGCAATATATAACTCTCTAAAAATATGTAGAATAAAAAAGTGTGGTAAGTATGATGGCAAAAAATAATAGAAAATGTGTAAAATGTAAACTTGATCAGAAAGGAGGTGACGGCAAGTATTTCAGGGCAAGGGTCAGCCTGCACAAAGGGTCTCAGGTTGAGGGAACCTTAGAAGCTAGATAATATAGGCCCTTGTAAGCCATTGCAACTTATTACTACAATTGCCTTCTTTTCTTTTCATTTGTTGTTGTTGTTATTGTTGTTAACTGTTATATTATTGGGTTGGCCAAAAAGTTCATTTTGTTTTTTCCAAAAAATAGAAGACACGTTTTTCATTTTCACCAATAACTTTATTGATTTGGGTATTTTGAGTATGTCGTCTATCTCCTGCATGGTATAACATGATTGTTCTCAATGTCTTGATTTGACTGCTATCAACTTCAACTGGTCTACCCAACCATAGAGCATAGTCCAGCAAGAAATCTCCAGCATCAAACTTCGTAAACCACTTTTGACACATTTGATCAGTCACAGCACCTTCTCCAAACACTGCACAAATCATTTTTTTTTTTTTGCAAATGCAAAAGTTGTGTTTTCACCTTTCTTGAAATAATAAAGCACAATATGCCCCAAGTGTTGCTTATTTTTCCATCTTCAATATTAAAATGGCTACAGAAAAGTTCATCAAGTTTGATAAGTTTGTTTTTGAAGGCAAGCTGGTATGACAGCTGTCACAATACAATTTAACAAAATTGTTTTGAATGAAGTTAAAGACAACTAAGTGCTATAGAGCCATCTTACAGGGGAAAAAACCATGCAAACTTTTTGGCCAACCCAATACTTATCTATGGTTGATAATAGGTTAATTACAAAAATAATCAACACCAATATTTGCTATTTTGGATTTTAAAGAACGTTATTTAAGATTCATGTATTTGAAGGATCTTCCTGGGTCCCTCTCTGTACAGATTTTTAACTCTAGTAGGTGGACAGAATTGGCCTTGCCCTCTGGGATGAGCCTTTTATCTCGAGCACAATGCAGACTTTGGGCAAAGATCTACTGTTACTGAACCCAACCAGTAGTGGGGGTCCTACTGCTCACTGCCTACCAGGCAAATCTCCAAAGATGGAGTTTGGTGGAAAAGAAAGGAATCTTTTATTCAATGGCAAGTTCCCACCTAAAATATCTGGGTAACAAAAGTAAAGAGAAAGAAAAAGTCAGAGTATGACATCAAAAATAGTCTCATTACAGCTACTACATAGGTTTAAGAACTGAAAATAACACAAGAACGAAAATTTGTTCACAGTGCTGACTATTATCACCAAGGTCTTTGGAAATAATGGTAGGCTTTTGCTTCGAAGCCCAATCCCTCTAAGATACCCAAAGAAAAATCACCGTGTCACCTCTGCCAGCTCAGTTCAAGGTTGAGCCAGGAACATCTTTTCCCACCCAGAAGTATTATGAACATAGGTGGCTTAGCTGGTCTCCAGTTTCAGGCATCTTTCAGAGCCTGTGCCCCTCGGCCTCCACTCACAGGCCTGTATAGAACACTGTTGGCAGGCCTGCTGGTGATTGTTGATATGTCCCCCACTGGCAGAGGGGAAAGAATCAATTGCTTTTCTGCTTTCCAGCAAGATCCATTTCAAAAGTCCTCCCCCAGAATCCCATGCACACCAGAAGCATGTGTTCAGCCTTCCAACCAGTGAAGGCCAATGTTGGCCATATATACCTTTGCCCTTCTTCTGGACACCATGTTTAACAAGGGGGGCAGAGTCTGCAGTTACACGTGTGCAGCTCAAACTCCTCCCCCATTTCCAGGGGTGTGTGTCTCTGTTATACTACCCTTACTATGCAATAATTCGGCAGCTCAGCACTGAGTCAATCTCACCTACTCACTCAGGATGGACATGGGGGTCTCAACTATCCCAGGGCCTAATCCCTGAATCAGGTCCCCTGGTGTCTTAGCTGCCCATCCTGATTCCCATTTCCTGCCCATTTGGATGCCTCTCAGTTATCCTTCTGCGAGTTCTTTACCTGTTCATACCTTGAGTCCCAACTGTTTCTTGGGCTCTTTTGACCTTGATTAATTAAACTCAAATCTAGTCTATTCCTTTGCATTGCAACAAATGCTATGTCTATGTACTACTTTGTTCACTTATGAACCTGTAGACCCTTATATAATAATAGCACTTTCTTGATGCTTCAGTCCCAGTTACAATAGCTTCAGTTACCGAGTCCTTTACTTGCAAGGCTAAAGGAATAATTAAAAATAATGGAAAAGTTTCCTTCTTTGTACAAATGCAATTCAATTATCCTAAGTAGTTTATTGTTGACTTCAGTAATATTAACATAGAGGTGAAAAACATGGGTTTTGTAGCTATACCACTTACTTGCTGTGTGTAGACTTGGGCAAGAGTTTTAACTACTTTGGACCTCAGTTTTCAGATTTGCAGAATTGGGGAAATAATAAAACCTACTTACTTCACAGAGTCATTGTGAGTGTTAAATAAGTAACTATGTGTAAAATACCAAAAATGTTTCCTGTTACTGTCAATATAAGAAACGTCCAAACCCATAGAGAATTTTTATGAATTTATTTGAGCCAAACTTTGAAACAAGTTGGGAAGCAAAATCTCAATGAATTGAGAAAATTCTCTGGAGAATGAAAGTTTGTAGCTTATTTTATAGATTAGAAACAAAGGTGGAAATGTAAGGAGGGAATATGAAATCCATTGGTGATAGACTAAGGAGGCAGAAGAGAGCAGAGTGAGAAAATTCCTATGATTGGAAAAAGGGCATAATGGAGAAACACATACTTTTTTTTACATTGGTGGGTACAAGATAGTAAATAGTTAACATTTACAGCACATAGAGATGTGGGAATCAAGATAACCATGGGGGTATCTGTGGTCTCCTGCTCTGGTGGTCCTGTGTTCTGGTGCCTGTGGTTGTGCCTTCAAGGGAAAGGAAAAGAAAATTACTCTGAAATTTTTAAAATATCTTATTCTACATGCATAAGAACAATGGACAGGTCACTCTCAAGATAAAGACTGACCTTTGTTAAGGACGCCATAGGACTGGGACGTGACTACCCGCTATGACCTGCACAGTTAGGAATTTGTTATCAGATCATCCTGTGTGGTTACTTTCAGTCTCTGAGGTTGTCAGGTTTATTGTATAACCTCCTTTTTATTCACAGTACTTTACGGATTCTTCATAAAGCTAGTAAGTGATGGAATTAGGATTTAAACTGAGACCAATGTCCAGAGTACATGCTTTATCACATATTTTTCCCCAACTTCTTCTTCCTCTATTATTATTGTTATTTTTGGTTGTTAAATGATCTTTCATTGAGATATTTTCCTTTGTAGTTCTTAACTAGCCGAGCATTCCACTGCACCACTGTTGACGTTATCTATGATGTCATGAGGGTAACAGCCATCAACAGTGCAGCGCACATAGTGGGCAGTTCCCAGGATCTCTTTAATGGTTCCAGAGGGTTCTCTAGCCAAAGATTGGTGCTTCATTTGTTGGACAATGGTCCCAATCTCAACAAAAGTGATATTTCCACTGTGCTTAATATTTTTGTTTCCTCTTTCTGTCTCTTGGCCGTTGAGAGTTTTGATGATCAGGCAGAGGCAGAAGGTACTACCTCAGTCTGAGCCTGCATTTTCTGAATGGCCACCCTGTAAACCTGAGACCTTTCCCATCACCAGTTGCTTTGGCAATGTCATCACCAACATTTTTTGGAGACAGGCCCAGGGGTCGATCTTGGGGGCAGGGCAGGGCAGACCAGATGTGGGGCCAACTTCCCCACCTGTGCACCTCAGGTATATGACTTTGATCTTGTTGTTGTCAAACTTCAGTGGGATGGTGGAGGGGCTGATGTGAGATGAACCTGGATTTGGGACAACCAAAGAAAGTTGCACCTAAGCCTCCTCTGAGCCAAAAGCCCAAAGCTCCACAAATTTTGTAAGCGTCTACAAACTACCATCTTTGGACCAAATCCAGCCAAGGAGTTAAAAATAGTTTTTTATGTCTTTAAGTTTTTAAAACAAACCAAAATAGAAAGAAAAATAGGTGACAGAGACCTTATGTGCCTAGCAAAGCCTGAAATACAGGGTCTGGCAGAAGTAACGCTTGCTTGAGTGGGGTCGGTAGAGTAATAATATGGGTGCAATTACCTAACATTTCACCTAAAATGTCACATGGTTTTCTTGAGTGTGATATAATTATGTTACAGAATTACATGCTTATGATTTTGTAATAAAAGATTTTTTAATAAAGACACAAATATTTGTGCCTGACCCTGTATTATATCTATAAAAAACATTTGCTGATACCTTGTTTAATGTCTTGCTCTGCATCTTACATATGGTGTGACTTGAGACAGTATATTTAAAACCTGAGCCTCTATTTTCTCATCTGCAAAAGGGAGATTATAATATCAGTATTACAAGCTTGTGTAAGGACTGGAAATGACAGTGTATATGGAAGTACTGAGTATAGCATTCTGTGCATAGTAAGTACTACCTCTTAGATTTTTTTCCCTTCTGAGAGTTATATTGGCTTCTCTTAAGATATATTTATGTTATTTTTAATATTATGAATTTGCCATCATGTCACTCTAGTTAAGCAGTCTGCTAGGGGGCTTCTGAGTGATGACTTACCAAAGAGAAGCAGGATACATGGAAGGGGCTGGCCAACTGAAGTGGTTGTAGTTTGGCCATTTGGAGGACTCAGCTGTGTCTGTAAATGTGCTGTGAGTGGGAAATGGTAAAAACAAAAACAAACCATGATCAATGTCAGGTGGACTTTTGGGTGAATTTAAAACATGTGAAATAGCTCAGCTTCCCTACTTTTCATTGCCATAGGAAGCAAACTAAAGACATCAAAGAGAGAGAGATTATTGTGAAGGATTCCCCAGAGTGACCTGGAGTGAAGAGAAGGCAACCACTTGACTAGCGCAGGGTGTTTAAAGGCCATGAGGAGAATGTCTGAGGCTAGTTGGAAAGCGTCTTGCTTTCAAGGCCCATAGGACAGGGCATGTCCTTCAAGAGTGAGGGCAGACTTTTTGCAGAAATGGAACAATTTTTATGGCCAGAGGGAATGGATTGGGTGTGACAGCAAAGCCTAGGGGCAATGTGTAGGGAGTTGTGAGAATCTCATGAATTCTACAAGAGCAGGGGATCCAGTTTTATCTTGAAATACACATTTAAGCCTGTACTGTTTAAAATGTAGATGGTTACTCAAAACTTTTTCTGTCCCACAAGTAATGTTTTATACTGTCCATTTTCATCTCTCCAAAAATTAGCCATTTAACATATAGCTAATGTTAAAAGCCCTTTTGGGGGCTTTAAAAACTTTCTATTGCATTATAATATATATATATAAAAGTAAGGCAATTAATTTTTACAAAACTGCACACACTCAATAAATCAACATCTCAATTGAGAATGAGACTATTACCAGTATCTTAGAATGAGAATATTACCAGTCCTTGTCCTGTTGTTTTGTTGCCATCCCCCCTTAAGGGTAAGAATTGTCCAGATTTCTAACAGAATACAAAAATTTTACCTCTTTTTGTTCTTTACATGGGTACGATCATGTAATATGTGCTTTTGCGTGTGTGTGTTTGTATGCATGCCTAGCTTCTTTCCCTCATCACTAAATTTGTGAGATCCATCTCTGTTGTTGTCTGTAGTTATCGTTATTCATTCCCATTGCTGTAAAGTAGTCTACTGTGTGAATACAACACAATTCTAGTATAGCTGGATATTTGGATAGTTTCCACTTTTAGGCATTACAAAACACACTACTGTAACACTCTGGTGCATGTCTTTGTGTGAACATATATAGGCATTTCTGTTGCTGGGTTATAGGGTATGCATAAGTTAAGTTTTAGTAAATAAATATATATATATATATATATATATATATATATATATATTTAATGTGGCTTTGCTATTTTAAACCCCATATTATGAGTTTTGTGGAAAAGGAGTAAGTAGTTTTAGAAATGTATTAGGGTATAATCTGTCAAGGAAATCCTGAGGGCTGGATAAAGTAGTAAGTAACTGAATCATCCTTTGAGCCAACAGAAATTAGAGAAATGGGCAGATGGAGAACGGGTTCCCTGCCAGGTACAGAACTGGGACAAACTATTACTCTTGGTACACTGTTACTTGGCCCTTTTCTGTGACCCATTGCAGGAGTTAGCTTAAACATTGTATTTATTAGATAAATGATAGTAACAGGAATTGATCATAGAAATTTTGGATAACAACTGTTAAACAGTTCTATGAGCTAGGTGGATTTCCTAGATTGTTTCCTTTTCTTATTTGAGTACATATTAAATATTAGCTACACGCTTATGACTGGAAACTACTATCATTGAACCATCTAAATAGATATTCAATATACTTCTGAAATTGTTGAATGCTTTGCATTATCATTAGAATACTTTCTGCAAAAGATAAGAATGCCTAAAGGTGGAGAGATATGGTAGCTCTTTTAAAACAGGAAGAAAAATATTGGTTCTTTAAGTTTTGGATGCATTAAGTTATATCTTTGGGCCCTGGTAACATAACTAGTAAGCCATTGGGTAGTTGGCTTCCTGAACTCAGTCACAGAAAGATACCAGAATAGTGTGAGATGAGCATGTGTCAAATTAGTCTGGTCATGTTTTGACTGAATGTCACATTAAAGGAAAAAAAAAAAAAAGAGGCAGCAGGCATTATCTGGACTTCTGAAATTTTAAATCTCTTCCCACAAGTCATTTTTGTTTTGTTTTGTTAATAAGTCAGAAACATAGAGAATGTTTGAAAAAACAACATGGTATCATACATGAACTTTGGAATCATATAGCCCTGGATTGGAAATCCTGTTCTGTTACTTATTAGCTAGAGGTGTGTGACCCTCAGATAAGTTACCTACTCTATTAAATGCTGAGTTTCTTCATCTGTAAAGTTGGGATAACAGTACTTGCCCTACAAGGTTGTTGTGAAGATTAAAGGGGCTAATTTTGTGTATATGTATGAATTCTCAGCCTTTTAACCTCTCCCTCTTCTGCATCCTTCTTTTTGGAGGTCAGATGGTGCTGTAACATGCGGCCACAGCATCTAGATCTATAATTCTCCCTGTGCTCAAGGTGTCACATTGTCCTGTTACCTCTTCCCTTCATATTCTGGCCCTTATCATAGTTTCCTATTAACTTATCTCTATCTCTGACTGGGTGTATCTATCATAAAGTAGGAACCACGTTGTCTTATCTTCCACACCTTGCACAAAACTGAAACAAATTACTGAGCTTCCCTCTGACTTTGCTTATCCTTTGATTATATGAAAGTTAGAAAAGAAGGACCCCATTTTGGTAGAGTTGCTGATACATGGGAGCCAGAAAAACAGTTCAACAGACTCTTGAAAGTTGAGAAAAGTTGGCCAAGCTAAACAGGATGAGATTAGGGAAGAAAACAAACCAGGCTGATACAAGAAAGGGAATAATTATGTAGGTATGAAGGAAGTAGAAACATGCCCGAATGTGAGTCAGCAGCCTGGTGCTGTTATTAAAAGTGTTAACATGATCCTAAGATGTATTAATAGATGTATGACATGCAGAAGCCATGAGTAATCTGCCTATTTTAATTTGGTATTTCTTAGGCACTTATTGAGGAGTTGTGTATTTTTCAGTGCTTCATATTTATTAGAAATTGCAGAGAAATTGAGGAGCATCTGTCTAGTGAACACAAAATTGGTCACAGGTATCAAATGTACCTTCTGTGAGGAAAGTTTAAACCTGTTGCGATATTTTACTCCAGAGGAGGAACTTGAGAATATTAAATAAACATACAGTATACTGTGTTTTTCAATATTATATAATGATATACAGACTATAAGATTATGCCATTAACTCACAGAGCTGGAAATATTCATGAAAAAATATATGGTACGTCCTTTTTCTCTTACTACCCAGACCTTTCAAATCAGTTTTCCTTCCTTCCTGGAAGGTCTTATAACCTCCTTCAGTAGTCATGTAGAGTTTTATCACTCACAGAGTAAAGTGATTCTTTTTCCCAAATTTGATATCTTCCTCTTTGATTTTAACAATATTCTCTGGTTTTGGTCTATCACTGATATGGACAATTTGAGTGCCCTTTCTGTTAAGGCCTTAATATATCTGAAGTCATTAGTTATCCCCTTGCAATAATTTTGGCTTTCTGCCCTAACCTGAAATTTTCTTTCTATTTTCCTTCTGCTAAGTACTCTTTGTAACTCTTCTCTGAAGCTTCTCTCTGATAACCACAGTCCTTGGAAGTAAACCTGACGATTTAAACTAGATCTCATAGTCTGAAGGCTTCTGACCAGATAGAGCAAACAATAGGCCAACAAAAAAAACCCCCTCACATTCACCTTTATTTTTTCTAATATTTTAAAAGTGGTCTCCAACTATTTCTTTCTTACATTGATTTTTACAGATAGTTTTTTACTCTTTAGGAGACTAACATTTGTATTTTTTTTTTCTGTTTTTGTAGAAATATTTTTCTTTTTTTTTTAATCCTTACCTGAAGATATGTTTATTGATTTTTAGAGAGAGAGGAAGGGAAAGAGTGAGAGAGAAGTACTAATGTGAGAGAGAAACATCGGTCAGTTGCCTCTCTTAAGTGTTCCTTCTGGGGATTGAACTCACATCTTTTTTGGTGTTCGGGGTGCCCCTCCAACCAACTAAGCCACCTGGCCAGGGCTTTGGAAAAATACAGTGGCACCTTGATATTCGTCAGAGTTTGCCAAACCTGGTACTCGTCACATTTTGACGAGAAAAAGTGTTTTAGCACTCACTGCTTGCTCGCCACTGGTCACACTGGCTAAAACTTGTATGAGTCATGATGCCACTCCGCAAGAGAAAATGCGTAATCAATCGTTGCTTGCAAAGTCATGTTGAATCTTATTCCCCCCATCATAGCATCAGCATACATTTTGTGAATAGAGTATTGGCTCCTTGGTTTAGACGTCATTTAGGCAACTTAGTAGGAAAGGCCCCAGGACTGATTTCTTTCGGAGCTTTATGGACACAGCACTTCAGACTGGTACACGGAAGTGATAGTAATTATTTCAGTATAGTCTTTAAATCAGCTATTCCATCATCCAATAGTGATGAGGTAAATTAGAAGATGAATGGAGTGGACTGAAAATTTTTATTATTATTATGGTAAATCAGTTTTTGGTTATTACTTATCTACGTAGGCTTTTAATTTAGAATCTGGCTCTATCTTTTCCTCCCAAAGTTATATGAGATACAGTTTAATATAATAATTATTGTCCATAGGATAGTGATTAGTTTTGACTTTCCTTTTATATGACATTTGAAAAATATAGATTTAGATTAGAGCTTTTTGGTGACAATAATATTCAAGTTGGTATGAGGACTTTACAAATAATTTTTAAAAACATTTCTGGGCATTTAAATGTTAATTTACTATCCATTTTAACAAATACTTATTGTTTGCTATACATGGCAGGTGCTTGGGATAGAAGTGAATAAAGGTGAGTAATAGGTATAGGATGCATAATTATTAAACTAGTGAAGACGAAAACTTTGGAAAAGATGTTTGAACAAAAAAATTAATATCAACAACAAGAATGATAAGAATAAAAGCAAGAGTAACTGAGGCTTAGAAGAAGGGTGGCCAACTGTGGAAATGGAGAAGGTTTCACAGAGGAGGCAATGTTTAAGCTGAATTTTGAAACATAATTAGAGGGAGACAGACAGGGTTGGGGAAAGTATATTTTATGCAGAATGAGCTAAAGAACAAAAAGAGCTAAAGTGTAGTGAAGTAAGACTGCATAGCATTTGCGGGGGTGCTGCAAGGAGTTCAGTGTGGCTAGAATCAGCTTAGCCTGGTTTGGAAAACTACGCAGTGTCTAGATCATAAAGCAAAAGGTTGCATGGCATGCTAGGAACTGGGACTTTATCCTGTGGGTCAGTCAGTGAGAAAACTTTTGCAAGAATTTCAGGCCCCTGTTACCTTTCACATGGACTAAAATAACAGCAGTGAGGCCAGAGCAAAGGGCATTTAATTGTGGGTTATCATGGAGGTAAAATCAACGGGACTAAGTGATGTATGGATAAGGGAAAGTAGAAGAGGCCCAGGGAACAAAGTTGATATCTTGGGAGATTGCATAACACTTTTGCCATTTGTTGAGAGAGGGGTATAGTAAAATTCAGTTTGAAGAGTAAGACAGTGTGATCAGTTTTTAAAGATTGTATTCTCGATGTCCATAAGAACACTGGAGTAGAACTGTCTAGTGGAAAACACAGGTACCCTTGATGTTTGTAAGAGTTGGCTCTCTGACGTGGGATGTGGCTTCAACACAGACCCACACTCAAGAGCTATGCTATTGTAAATGATTGTGAAATCGAGGTTTTAATACTGAAATATTCCTATGAGGAACGTGATCTTGGAAAACAGTTTTTTGATAAAAAGAGGCCTCTCATGGAGGCCTTCTTCAGATGTTTTTTCATATGGTTTTTCTGGTACCTGTGGGTGCCTTCTCGCAATGCAATACTGCATGGATGTTTACAACACATGTCACATTGGCTCTATTCTCTTTCCTTGCATTTTCTTGTCCAAGCCTTCAGACCAGACTGTATTGACTGTACTATGCTCTTTAGGTGCTTATATTTTTATTCTTGTTAATTAAAAGGAGATGAAATAGATACAGGTCTTTTGAAATCATAGGAAATTCAGAAACTTCTTGATTTTGTTTGGAAGGCAAAAAATTTGCAATCAGACACACACATGCACGCACATCTTGCGCCTTCTGTTCTGACAATGTTTTTTGCCCGGCTCCATCCCTTTGCCTGTAGCATTGGATTCAGCTGGGGAGTGGAGTCAAGGACACTGTTTTACAAGCAATTCTACAACTTGGCTTACCCATATCTGTTGATTTTTGTGAAAATCTTTTACTCACCACATCAAGTTGTTGTCAGGATCAAAGGAAATAATGCTTTCAAAGTTCTTTCTTGAATTATAAAGGATTATACAAATGTAAGAAGCTGAAGAAACAGAAAGAACTATTCATTTTTATTTCTGATACAGAAGTGGACCTGTTTGTAATTTTTTTCTTCCTGCTAAGGAGGGTTAGTCATAAGCGTGTCTGTGGGAAGACTTTTGATCATGCATAATTTCTCAGGCGCACGCTACTTAAAGATACATTTATCTTTCTCTCACCTAATCCCTCTCCGTATTTCATTCAGGTGAAGTTTCTCACAGGCTTGTACTGTTTTCACTAAATTTTTACCATAATATCTTTATGCATATCCTCCCCGAGTGTAATAATGTATCAGATGATTCTGGTGCAACAGGGCCCTGGCAATCTGCTTGGAGGAGAATTGTTTGCCAGGAATATGCTCTAATGCCATCCCTCCAAGTGTGGTTAGCTTAGTGTTTATTTACTTTCACCGTGTATTTTGATCAATTCTCCATCAAATTGTCTTGTAAAATCCCAGAACTCCAGGGCTGTTTCTGTACATAGGACATTGTTTCCAGCTGATATTTTTGGGGAAGCTGCCAAGTCACCCTCAGCAGGTGTTTGCAGGCTTTTTTGTGAAAGCACCTGGCCAGACAGGGTCAGAAAATCTTACCCAGGAGCCACGAAAGCCTACTGGTTTGGCTGCCTATCCAGAAGGGATGGTGGCAAGTCCTGGCCAATTTTTAGACCTGATGACTTTCATACATAAACTGCGTGAGATTCATAGCTTCTAATAACTAGGCATCAGAGTGGTTACACCCACAGACCCAGCTTAAAAGAGCAGGACAAATTTTAAATATTCTAAAATTAATTCTTGATGACAAGCAACTCTTCTTTAACTTACAACTATGGCTGTTACTGTTACTATACTTCACACTTTTATTTCTTCTCAATTAGATCATAAATGCAGCTGCTATTCACATTTGAACCTTACTCCAGCCATCTAAGAAAATATTCATGCTAGTCTGGAGAAGTCTTATTAAGCCATCCCAAGTCAAAATAATTACTGTGAAAACGCAGAGAAATGCACAGGCTTTGAGTTTCCACAAGAAAATATGCATTTGAATAAAAATGCCTTTGGCCCTTACCTTTTGTAGGAAACAAAAATACATTGACTATTACATGGAAAAATGATATATGCTTTCCAGGCATTTGCAGTGACCAGAAAATGAGACACAATATGTTCGTTTAGTAATATGTGAGGGAATTACATTAATTCATTTTTTAACTTTTTAAACTCAGTGGGTTAATTTTATGAGAGAAAAATTCTAAGGGACTCAACCCAACAGACGCAGGAATTTGAAAACTAATTTAGCTTATAAAATTACATCTTGACAAAATAGAAGTTGCTCATAGGGAAAAAATAATCAGTGGTGAAAGCACCCTTCAGCATGTTTAGCTTATCAAAATGTTCCTAAAAGACTCAAAATGTGCTTCTTATATATGATAAATATTTTCTATAGTGTAACTATATGTTGACAAATGAACAACATGTTCTGTTGGTGAAGAGGCTCCAAGTGTCAAATACTAATTATCATGATTATGATTTAAACTTGTCAGAGTTAACATCTTGAAATCATGAAGAGGGTTTGTAAAAAGGTGGGAGTAGAGCATGTTACAAATTCTTTTTTATTTGATTATTATTAAACTATGGAGAATACACAAATAATGTCAATAATAAAAGCCAGTGCTGTGACATAACTAACTATACCCCTACTGAAGAGCATTCTACATAACATGGAACTGTGCCTGATTCATCTGTTCTTCCTCCACACTTGTCTTGAAAATTTTTGCACCACTTTTTCTAAATTTCTTACTTGTTTTAACTTAAAGAGAAATGATGTCAGTGGATTTTGATTGCCTCTTTTTCTACCCACATGAAATTGGTTTAATGTTAGGAAATCTCTGAGGAGGTAAGTACTCACCAGAATAGAGGATAACAAGATATCTTTTCAAGTCTAAAGTAATTTGATTAGGATTTCCTCAGCCTTTACTCAGAAGAGAATTAGCTTTTTTTGTTTTTTTAGGCTCTTGCCCTTACAATCAATTGCTTACCCTAACTTGCATAATCTTGCTAAAACTTAGATGCCAACATTTTACTCTCCAACTCAAAAGTCCTTGACTCATAACCTCCTCCCTAGAAACTTTCTGGAAAACTCCCTATTTGCCCTATAGATTCTTAACCCCTTCAATTGTGTTGCCCCTCAGATGGCTGCTATGACACTCATAACACTTTGTGACACTCATTTGTCTACACAGTTGTATATCCTCTGCTCTACTGTGCATTTCCTGAACACAAGGATGGGTGATGCCATTTCTATGTCTCCAGCACTTAGCAAAGAGTCTGGCCTAGAGTAGGTCTTAACAAATATTTTTTGACTACCTAAAACAACATCACTTTCACTGCATTCACCATTCCTCAAGAGCTAGCTCTCTCTCTTTTTCCAGCCCCATCTCCTTCCCCTTATCCTCCCCTCAGCTCCTGGATGTCAGCCACCCAGGATCATTTGCTGTCCTTTGAATAAGCTGAGGACTTCTGAGCATTCAAGTTCTTGCCCTGTGCACACATGCTCATCTCCATTTCTCTTCATGTTGAAAGCTCATTGATCTGTTTCAGTCCAATGTCTGTGTGTGTGAGAAAACTCTGACCTTTCCCTAACCCCAGCCAGAATTAGTTTTGTCTTCTGCGTGCTATCCTGTAATTTGTTTAATCACTGTGGGCTCGCAGTAGTTAGCTGTGCCTATCCTAGCTTCCCCTAGTGGCTGGTGAGTTCCTTAAAGACAAGAACTGTACTGATATACTCATTCATTTAAAATATGTAGGGCATTTTCTCTGTTCCAGTCATTGTGTTATGCTCTGGGCACAATGTAGTGGTTATAATAAACAAAATTCCTTTCCTCAAAGAGCTCTCATTCTAGTCAGGGGAAAAAGACAACTACCACAACACACATACAAATAACACAACACATGTGCAATGATGATAAATACTCCAGTAAGAAAAAAGTAGAAGAGGAGCACACACTGATCACAAAAAGTCCCTCTGCAGAGGGAACTGTTGGGTAGAGATCTGAAGGAATAAGCGGGGGCATCTTGGTAGAGGAGCTCTCTGCCTACAGAGAACAGCAAATCCCAGGGCCTGAATGTGGGAGTGTGTTTGCAGTGTTTGAGGAAGAAGAGGAGGCCAGGATGGGTGGAGTAGAGAGAGCTGGTAGGAAGTAGAAGTGGAGGGCAGTGCCCTAGAGGGAGTCCAGATTAATCAAGGCCTTGTATGCTCTGGCACACCATTGGTATTTTAGACTCCAAATGACAGGGGGAGCTTTTGATGGGTTGTAAATAGAGGAGGGACATGGTGAGGCTTATGTTTTAAAAGTGTCATCCTGGCTTTTATGTCTGTAGGGAGGCAAGTGTGGAGTTGATGAGACTGGTTGGAGACTAGTTCAAACAAGAGATGTTAGTGGCTTGGACCAAGATGGTAGCAGAGGAAGCACTGAGAGATGACTGGATTTTGGGCACCATGCAAAGGAAGTACTGACAATTTTACAGAAGGATTTATTGATAAAAGGAGAGGAATCAAAGATCACTGCAAGGATTTTTGGAAAGGGAAAATCAAACAGTCAGTTTTGGAGATGATAAAGTTGAGACATCTATTAGATATCTAAGAGGAGATACCAGGTGGGTAGGTTTGTAGTTAAGTGAAGAGCTGAGAGCAAGAGATAAAATTTGGGGATTATTTATTTATTTTTTTGTGAATAGATACTATTTAAAACTCTGGGATTAGATAAAACATCTAATTGAGTTAGTATAGATTGTGAAAGGTTTTTAATGACTGAGTCCTCCACCACTTAGAGATCAAAAAATGAGGGAAAACTGCTAGGGAGACTGAGTTAGAGTACCAAGTGAGGGGTGGTTACTCAGTAAAGACTACCTGGTTGATTGATTATTTCTAATGAAAGGGCAATTCCTCTCATTCCACCTTCAGTGGTTCTTATAAATAGGAAGCAACAGAAGAGAATGAAGTGCTTCTACTACCTGTTCTTAAAGACGGAGTTTCACATGCAGTTGTCAGCCTGAAGAAACAGTTCTATACCTGCTGAATTCCCACTTCATCCTAAGGCAAAGGAGTAATCCTGTTCTTCCCTCTCTATCTATATCTATGCGTAGAGAGGAGAATTGTGTGGCTTATCACGTTCACAAGGTTGCTTTTAATATTTATTTTAATTAATTTCACCTTTATTGAGAATGCGTCATGATCTGGCCAGGGGTCCATTCTATGGTGACATAGTTGGTTCTGGGGCTAACTCAGGACACTGAGGTGTGTTCAGTGCAGGGACTCCAGTAAATTACCTCCATCACATGACCTGAGTCATAGTAATTTCTCTAGCAGATCCTTCACTCACTCTGGGTTTCCACATTGGGGTGTGTAACCGTCAAGTATTCCAAACTGCAAGTGTTTCTAAGGATGCAAATGGAGCCTGACTCATCATGAACCTGTGAACTCACCCTAGGCACCAGAGCAGATGGAATGTGAACAAAGGTCAAAATAGATTCATCTCCGTGGTATGTCTGCTGACATTGTAATAAGTGCTTAACTGCCTCCATTCCCTCCTCAACCAAACTATGAAAACTATCCATGAGAGTTTAAAACAGCTTTTCATGTAGCCTCGGTGGCATTTCTTAGCTTCAAAGTGGAGGCTGCCATCTTGCTATAATTGTCAATTAAAACTGGTAACATGAAAGCCTGACAGAGGAAAATGGAACTTCCCAGAAAACTATCGACTTACTGCTTTAACAGAGAGTGACAGAAATTTTTTTTCTTTAAAAAAATGGGTAATCTACATGTAAAATTCAGTGCCCTTGGAGCATATTTTATGATTTTCCATAAAGTATTTGTTTTCTTGAGTATGTATTTTCCACTATAATGATACTTTATTTATCTATTCTCAGTACCTATCTAAAGTTAAATGGTAGGGATATGAACAGTTATATAGCACATTTAATTAATGTCATTTATCCATCATTAAGATCTGTAAGGCAGGCAGTTTTGTTCTTTAATTGCAGGAAAATAAGTGGAGGCTTAGAATGGGTAAACACAGTCATTAAAAATACTCAGTGGAGCTGAGACTGGAAACTAGATCTCACTTGAAACTTGCATTTTCCACTCCACATTATATACTATGATCGAAAGAATAGACAAAGGCTGCTTTCCGTGTTTTTACTACAGATAACCAAAAAAAAAAAAGAAAAAAGCTTGAAAAGTAAGTTTATTCTCCAATGGATCCATTTGTTTTCTGGTTGGTTTTTTTTTTTTTGGTTTTTGTTTTTGTTTTTGTTTTTAGAAACTGGACTAAATGGTGGTTTGTAGCCACCATTTTATAACTCTTTGAAAACTGAATATATGTGAAAAGAGGCAAAATGTGGGAATAGTATATGCTCATTACCTTGAGCTGTCTGACTGTGAGGAGATACAATTTTATTGTTCATAAGGTCTTTAAAGGAATATATATCCCAACACAATTTATGATGTTACATATCAGAGTTTCAGAGTTCAAATAAAATTAAGGTAGAATTGAAGAAAATAAATGAGAAAAGTAAGAAAACCCCAATAATCTAGAGGCTACGGTAGAAATGTTACTTAAAGAGACAACATACATCCACCACGTGGCTTTTAGTGTTGAAATATGTCCTGAAGTTGGCTCCAAAGAAGACGATGAAATAGTCAGCGAGTTAACTTCTGGTGAAGTTATAGTCGGCCATAAATTTGTCTTAAAAATGATGCAGTGAAAAATTTCTCAAATATTTATTTAAGCAGAGGAACTTTAAGTGAAAAAGATTCTGGAAGGAGAAAATGGACAGCTGTGACAAGAGAAGTCATGAAACAGAAGAAAGAAAAAAGCCTTAAAAGAAGCTGCATTATTAAGTCTGTTTGTGTGTGTTGGTGGTAGTGGTGGTGGTGGTGGTGATGGTGGGAATCTATTGGACGACACTGGGACCTGCTTCTAGGTCACACTCATTGGGATGAACCCTCTGAATCTTCAGGCAACTTTCTTGCTGTCAGCTGCCATAGTTTATTGGTGATTGTAATATTTTGGTATAGAGCAGTTTTTACAAAGTCAACTTTTCCTTTACATATTCATACCAAGTATTTGATAAAACTTGTTCTACCTGAGCACATTTTTCTCATTAAAAATAATAAGTATTAAGATTATTTTTTGCATGAATACAAGATGTTTCATGCTGAACAGAGATTATTCCTGCTCAATAGGCATTACTATTAATAAAAATGTGTCTGCTGAAGGACAAAGCAGAAATTTTGTAAGGTAGAAACAGTTCTATTTCTACATCTTTAAAAAAATAATGTGTATTATTTCTGATTAAAACATTAAAAAGTATGAAGAATAAAGTAAAAAATTGCCCATCATTCCAGCTTACAGAGATCCACCATTAATAAATATATTTTTTGTATGTGTATATAATGTCTCTCTGGAATAAGTCCAGCCATTGTAAATATAATGATAACAGTTTGCGTGACATTGATGTAACCTGGCAGCCAAGGAGAATGGACTGGAATGTGCATGCATGAACAATGACGACTTCACTGTGCTAGTCAGAGGGGGTGGTAGACACCGGTGAGTGAATATGTGTACTGTGTGTCCATTGCATTAAAAATGACTGAGTGAGTAGACCAATGAATCTGCATCTGATTTTGCATTAAGCTTGAGCATTCTTCCATGGAAACTATCTGGATGATTCAGAAGGCCTCGGCTCTGGGCCACTGGTGATTGGCAGCTTCATCACAACAACATGCCTGCTCACACGTCACATCTCGTGCAGAGTTTTTTGGTGAAACGTCAAATCGCCCAGGTGACTCAGTCCCCCACAGCCCAAATTTGGCACCCTGTGACTTCTGGCTTTTCCCAAAACTAAAATCACCTTTGAAAGGTAAGAGACTTTAGACCATCAATGACATTCATGAAAACATGACGGGGCAGTTCATGGCGATTGGGAGAACTGTGTGAGGTCCCAGGGTGCCTTTGGAGGGAATGGAGGTGTCATTGTCCTATGTACAATGTTTCTTGTATCTTGTATTTTCTCCAATAAATGTCTTTATTTTTCATATTATGTCGCTGCATAGCTTCTGGAGAGACCTCGTATATTAACTGGATCCATACTATGTGCACAGTTTTGTTGCCCGCTTTCTCAGCCTAGCAATGCATAATATTTTCCAGCATTCAATGTTATTTGAAAATGTTACTTGTTTTATATTTATTGCATCTATATTTATTGCTTAAATACATTTCTACCTAGTTCAAATAAAGTTGAGACATCTGTTAGATATCTAAGAGGAGATACCAGGTGGGTAGGTTTGTAGTTAAGTG